>NC_135548.1:41747533-43064539 GCF_045843805.1 Urocitellus parryii
CTTGCCACTGCCTCCTTGGCAAGTGTATCTTGTCTTCTACGTGGGAATTTCACAAATATTTTCCTTTGGTTTGTGGAGGTCATGCAGAAGGGATTTCATTTGAAATAGCCCAAACAAGAAATACCAGTTGTCTTTTTCGCACATGGATGTGTGTAGTGAACACCCCTTTCTGTGTGCTTGCATGAGTTACTCCTTTGAATTTGTTGAAGAATGGTTGGCTGGGGAGCAAGTTAACGAGAGATGGATATCAATGGTTGTCAAGTATTCTGACGTGAAGAATGTATTGAGGATGTGAAGGCTTTTCTAGCCAGTTCCTATGGCTCAGTCAGGGATCAGTCAGAGGATTCTGTCTGGTAGACTCTTTGGCACAGATGTCAAAGTGGCCTGGTCTTACCCTGTCCAGGACTGAATGCTGAGCTTGAGTGGGAGCTTCTTGTCATTTCAAGCATTTCCATGAGTCTGTCCTCTGTTCTCTTGTATCCAAGTGGTTTCTAATAGGAAAGCAGAACAAAAATTGAAAGTATGGTGATTGATTATTTTTACCAATGTTATTTCAATCCACTTTGTTTAATACGAAATTACCTTTATGCTAGTAAGATTTCATATGTGAGGAAATAATGAAAATATTGGGGTTAGAGGATGAGAATATGCAAATCAAACATTTTTGAGCACCAAGACCCGTTTTTTGTTTTTGTTTTTGTTTTTTATTAACTTATATAATATTAAGTGCCAGAGGACCACCGCTGCCATTCAGCCTCAACAACCTCCAGGTCCAGCCTCCAGGTGGCCCATTTCACCAGGGTGTGTGGGACCACACTGTCCTGGGATGAGAGAACAGTACCCACGGATGTTGACATCTCACAGAGTAGATATTGCCAGTGACAGTAGGGAGCTATTGGCACATGAGGAAGGGAAGAGCTCTCAGGATGGGAAGAGGGGGCCGCTTCGAGACTCATTGGGTATGGCACGAGGCTGCTGGGTGTGGTGTTGGCCTGGGCCCACTGAGTGGGGCAGATCCGTGGTCTGTGTTTCTGTACCCTCCTCTGTAGCCTGTGTTGGCAGCAGATCAGGGAATTGCGATCAGAAGTGCTCCCAGTAACACAGGCACCAGCCCCCAGTGTGTGTGCCTATCCGTTTCCCCACCTGGCCTGACTTAGTGCCTGTCTTGCCTCAGGGCTGAGACCCTACAATCTCTGATGAGGGTGTCTGTGGTCCAGATCCAACCTGCATGGCCAACATGCTCAGACCTTCAGCTGGGTCCTAGGCTGCTGCAACCAAACTCTGTTAACTGGGTGGCCGACAACAGAGGAAGTGTCTTCCGTTGAGCTCCAGAGGCTCAACACAGTAGGTGTTGGGCTGTCCCAGTGCCATAACCCCTCCCAGGTTTCAAGGGGACTGTCTCCCCAACTCTCCCAGCCCTTGCCCACTCTCCTATTGCTGCCCACGATCTGTGGTTCCCATATGGGCATCCCGCCCTGGCTCCAACCTCACATATCCGGTATCCCCCAGTCTCCCTGGTATCTGGGTCCAGACTCTCCTCTTCCTACAAGAATATCAGATATTGGATTTGGTCCCAGTTGATGCTGTGTTCCATCATGTGAGCTCTTAGCTTCATCACTGTGCAAAGACTCTTTTCCCACACAAGTTCGCACGGCTTTTGGCTGGCTAAGAATTTTCAGGCGACACTTTTCTAATGAGTACACTTTCCTTCCTTCCGATCTCCCACCAGTGAGCATTCCTCGCACCCTTGTCCTAGTTCCTTTATGGCAGTTTCCCTCCTTATGGCTGAGAGGACCTAGTGACCCCTGAATTCACACGTTCTCCTTAATCACCAACACACTGCAGAATTCTCCAGGGGGCCATATATGCTCCTGGAAGTTGGTGTTGGAAATAGTTCTCCATCCATTAATCACTCCCTCACTCACTAATGTCCTTGTGTCCTTGAGAAAGGCTCTCCCTTTCCTGGTTTTCCTGAATAGAAATCCTCTTGCCTCTTGGGTGAATAGGGTTATGGGTTGTGCAGAGGGTGTTGGTCCACTGAGCATCTTAGAGACTGTCCTTGATGGAGCCTAATGATCCTCACTGGGGAATGAGGCCAGGGTCCTAACTGTGGTTAGTTAGAGAGGGAAAGAAGGACAAGGGAAACTCAGATGTCCCTTCATGGCCCCTGGAGTTAGAGGACTTACCCCTTTGCACCTGGGATCAGGAGACCTCATTTCCTCGAGGACACGCACACTCAGACGTTAATCTTGAGTGTGGGTTCCTTTCTGGGGTCCAGGGCTGTTGTTAGCCACCAGGAATGACAGTGCTCTCCATGCTGAGTGGAGCCATTTTTGCCAGGAAAGAGAGCCCATGGTCACGCCTTGTGCAAAGCATCCCACGCCAGGGGCTCCCATGCCTACATTCCTGTCCTGAAAGGAAGCCACTCAGAGGCAAGGTGGGTCCAACCACCTCCCATGTGTTCACTCATCACTGTGTTCCAGCAGTCAGCCCAGTGAACAGTCCTGATGGGATTGGATGTGGCTCAGAATGTCACCCTCATGAGCTCTACCCTGCCACAGCTGCAGTTCTGCAGTGGGAGAAACTCAAAACCTCAAAACACATGCACATGAAAGAAAAGAGCAAGAGCCAGAGCCCAAACAGGCCAGGTGTGGCAAAGACAGCTGGAGTGCCTAGGTTGGGACTCAGAATTATGTCAGTGGGGTGGCATTGCTGCTGGCACCAGCATGATAACCGAGAGCCAGCCCTGCTCATTTTGGGGAGCAGTGTGTTGGGGAAGGCAGCAGAAATTGAGAGGCAGGATTGAGTTTGGCCCTAGGAGGAGGTTGGGTAAGAGGCCAGTGTGGGTTGGAGAGCCTGGGCAGATAGACAGAGGCCAGGGCACACCCCAAAGCCTGGAGACTGCACTTGATGTCCAGGGTTGTGAAACACCACTTCCCCTCTTACTCACAACTGAGTGCAAGGGGCATTGATGAGTTCAGTTTGTGTGCGGCTGCATCCAAGGTGGCTCAGCTAGGAACCTCTGTTTCCTTGACTCAGGAGGCTGGGAGTCCAGGCTCCACTGAGGCTCGGCTGGGAGGATCGGAGTCTGAGTTTATGCCTGTGTTCCCTGTAGGATCCATGTTGGCTGAGCCTCAGTGTTTTTGTAATGAGAGGATGGGTGACCGTCATGTCTTTATCACAGGACACACTTGCTAAATGGATTTGTTTGCTCTGAGGAGGAAAGAGAGAGGGGGGAGTGGTGCTGGAGACAGGGATGCAGACAGGGGTCATGGACTTGGCATAACTCAGTCTTGGAGGTGATATCCCATCACCTGTACCCACTTCAATTCCCATGAATCCAGAGGCTGAGCCCCCTTGAGGTGAGGGGTGAACCGGTTCTGGGCAGCAGGATGCTGTGGTACCTCGGAGTCTCTGTGAGACCCCAACACTAGACACACTTGGCCCTTTTGAAATCTTAGGAGAAGCCTTGGGAAGTTGTATGGCAGAGGGGAGCAGCCTCTGCATCTCAGTCCCCTCCAACTTGCCATGGTGTAGAGAGGGAACTGCAGCCACGATGGGACGGACATTGGCCATGTCCCTGTGTGGGACACAGGCCTGATTGAGTTAGGGTGCATTCTTTGTCTCTCCCTTTCTTGTGATTATCCCATCTCTACATTTGTGCTTTAGCCACCTGTGAGTCCCATCTCTGGTTTCAGAGAGAACAGAGGGTGTTATGGGCCAATAGACACAATAAACCCTAGAGATTAGATGCTACCCTACTTTCCAGAAAAGACTGGGCACACCATGAGTTGCACAATGATGGGACCAGGGTCCAAAAGCTGCTGAGAGGGAAGGACTGGTTGTGAATGCATTTTTGAAGGCTCCAAGCTGGAACTCTAGTGGCACCAAGCAGGGCAGATGCTGGTGGGGATGTTTGGGTAGTTGTTGGTGAACACCTGCGCACCTGAGATGGGTAGGCATGGAGGAGAAATCGGCAGCCCATAGGGCTGTTGAAAGTGGTCTTATGTGAAAAGAGGCTCAGGTATGGGCACAGGAAATGACATCATTGCCTTGACAATGGATCAAACAGAACATGGAACCCTGGTATCCAGGCACCCACTTCACTGACCAAGCCATCCGAGCTCACTTGGTTGGAGCCACTGGAGGGAGAAGGATGTTCTCCTGTGGTTGCAGACAATGCCGAGCCTCAGGCTCCCAGGAATCTCAGGGGGGCCAACTAGCCCTTTTGTGGATACACTGGGTGAGGCTTCATCTTAGACGCCAGAGCCTCTGGCGATTGTCGCAGAGGAGCTCAAGAGTAACAGTGAGTAGCACAGGGCAGGTGAGCCCAGCAGGCCCTCTAGTCTGATCCCTGATGAATGGCCCAGGACTCCTATTCTGACTCTGTGTGTGTGTGTGTGTGTGTGTGTGTGTGTGTGTGTGTGTGTGTGTGTGTGTTTGTACTGATGGGAACTGTCCCATTGTGCTTTGACTCTAGTGTATTGGCACAAGTCATTTTTCTGTTTGTCACCATTTCCATTTTGAACCCACCATTCTTGGTCCCAACCCAGGGTGAAAATGATCAGAACACGGAGGAGCCCTTCAGGGTTCAGAGCCTTGAACCTTACAGGCAGGACCAGCTTAGGAATGAGCTCCTGCCTGTCATTTGTGGGAGGAACCTACATTTCAGCAGCAACATGGGGTTAATCTCCTGGGATTTCATCCCCACCCAGCAGGTGCTGGATCTCTTGTTCCCAAAACAGCCACCTTCTTCAGTCTTTACTCCTGGTGCCACTCCACATCCTCCAAGGGGACAAGAACCTCAGGTTCTGGATGGATGTTGTAGAATGCCCACAGAGCCAACTGCCAGGCTGGGTGGGGTGCAGTTGCTGGGCTTTGCTGATGTTGTCATCCCCCACAGTTCTTGGAACCTTCTGTGGCAGTGGCATCCAGGACCCCAGCAGCTGTGAGTAGCAGCTCCTCACGGCTTCACTCCAGCGAGCAGGTGGAAGACAGCCGCGTTGTTCACGTCCTCCTAGAGGGACAGAGCCTGAGGGAGACAAAGCGCATCCCGGTAAGCCCGACAGCAGGGCTGCCTCCTGGGTGTCCACACAGTGGAAGGCAGGAGACACAGCCAACCCCAGGGCTATGGTGGGAAATAAAGAAGAGAGAGGTCCGTCTTAAGGGCTTGACCTGAGGAGGGAGAGCATCAGCATGCCCAGCTTCAGTGGTGAGTGGGCCTGTGTATTGTGGGTTTTGCAGGCCAGAAGTGCAGACGGAAGTGCTGTGGACAGATGAAGGCAGAGATATGTCCAGGGTGCAGGCTGCAGTGCCTAGAACTTGGTATTCTCAATGAGTGAAGTTGGAGCAGAGGAGGTGGCAGTGACTTGTCACATGTGTAGGAGGGGATGTGTTCCTGGTGGCAGGGAAGAGAACCTCCTTAGCATGACTAGGTGTAGGAATTTGGGGTCGGGATCACCTGGGGGGTCATGCCAAAGCTTCGGAATGTTAGGCTTTGCATGTATGTAAATACGGAGCTAAAGGGGTTCTTGGCAGAATTTCTATGGATGTGCAGTAGACACGCTAATGCTGCAGGTGTCCAGCTGCAGAGGAGACATGTTCAGTGACTGCCAGTGCTGAGTCGAGTACATCATGACAACCAGACCCGCACCGAGCTTCCAGAGGCCAGGGCCTCTCAAAGCTATCATGAAGCACTCAAGTGCACACTCTTGTATCTGAGTCTGTTTTGTGTCGTGGCAGTCAGGACCCAAATTTTCAGTGCATCTGCCTCTTCCACCCACAAAGGCAGCCTGCATCCCAGATCACACTTGGTGCGCAGATCCCTGGCCCATTGCTCTCATCTCAGTGAGATGAGAGTGTGTCTGTGCATAGGCAGTTTGGTCCTTTGACATGAGTGGAATGTGGCTCCCCAGGGGGAGGGGAGATGGCAGGTACAGGCAGATATTTGTACCAGGATTGTTCTAGTAGCACATTGCAAGAACCCAGGTGGTATATGGAGGACACACTCAGGTAGCAGGATAACAAGATTGTGCCCTTGTATATGTAGCTGAGATTTCTCCTGAATGTTTGACCACAGTCTTCTGGGTAGCTCTTCTAAAAGCCATTCTCTGATGACATTTGTCCCACCCTGATCCAGGTGACCTTTCAGGAGACGGTGACAAGCCTCATCTGCAGGGCCTTGGACCAAAATTTGTTGCAGCATGAGGATGTGGACAACTTTGAGCTGCTGTATATGATGTCTGAGGATGAGAGTAAGTAGGACAATCAGACAGTGGGGAGACATGATCCACAGTGGGCTCAGGATAACGGACAGCCAAGAGAAAGTGGGCCTTGGCCCCAAAATACCAAAGTGTGATGGGCCTGGCGGAGACTCTCAGGGGTTGTGGGTGTTTTGTGGTATAATCCTTGAGTGCCACCTAACAATTCTCTCCACTTCGCTCTGCAGAAATCAAGGTCTCTGACCACTCACTCGTGTGTCTGTCCATGAATCTGGGAATACAATATTTCATCGTGAGGAAACGCCCCCAGGTCAAGGGAAAGGAGGTAAACACCTACCTTATTCAAGCTGTGCATGTGCTGCCATTCCACTCCGACCTGAGGAAATAAGAAGCCTCAGCACCTGGACATATTTGCTGGAAGCCCATAGAGCCAACTGACAGTCTGGGGTGGCTTTCTGTTTCTGGGTTTGCTGATGTTCCATCCCCCACAGTTCTCAGAATCAACCTGCAAGTCCTCCAGGCCGCTTTCCCACAAGCAGGTGGGAGACACCTGCTTAATTCGTGTCCACTTAGAAACACAAAGTCCAGAGATGGCCAAGAGTGTTCTGGTAAGCCAGGGAGCAGGGGTGTCCCGTGGTGCTTACACCTGGGTGGGGAGCAGACACTGGTCCAATACCATGGACTACTCATGCCCTCTTGAATTTGGAGCTTCTGGATGATCAGGAGGATAGATGGGAATCAAGAAGGGAGAGGTCAGTGTGAAGGGCTGGAGCTGAGATGAGCGAGTGCAGCAGCTTGTCCACTGCCATGTCTGAGGGAGTCTGTGTGTCAGGTGGCAGCATGCAGTCCAGAAGGGCAGGGACAGGTATGGGTGACAGATGAGAATAGGACAGGAACTAGGTTGCAGGTTCCCTTGTATGGGATGCTGACGTCTATGGAGGAGGACAGCAGTGTGAGGTTCTCCATGTTCCTTGAACAAGGAGCTGAGAGAGTCTCTCTGCAGAGTCGATATGGATGTGGAGCAAGCTCACTAAATGTCCAGGTAACCCAATGACCACCCTTGCCGGATGAGGTGGCCTCCTACATCCCAGCCAGCACTGAGCCTCTGGAGGCCAGGAGCTCTCGTGGCTATCTTTCAGCTCTCCTGTGTGTGGTCATGTTCATGGGTCTGTTTTTGGCCCTGGCAATCCAGACCAAAGCCTCTAGGTTTTGTGCCTAGGCCATTCCCAATGCCGCCTGCATCCTCGGGCAGACCTGGGATCTTGGAGGCTATTGTCCCATTCCTCCCAACTTGTGGGATGAGATTGCATCTGTATGCAGGTAGTGGGGTCCTTTCACTCCGAGAGGAGTGCAGCTCCACAAAGAGCAATGGCAGGCCCAGGAAGTCCTATGTACAAGGATTGGGCTAGTAGCCTGTGGGAAGAGCCCACACGATGAGCAGGAGGTCAGCCTCGGGTAGTAGGGTCATGGATGTTGCCCTTGTATTTAGAGTGGAGGTGCCTCCAGAATGCCCCTGCCCACTGTCCTTGAGTAGTCACTTCAAGGCCCATTTCCTGAAGGCCTGTCTCCCATGCTGCTCCAGGTGACCTGCCACGATAGGGCTCCTGTCGTCATCCGCAGCGCCCTCGACCTACACTTCCTTACTGAGGAGAATCCAGAGGATTATGAGCTGGGCCAAATCATCTCTCGCCGTCAGAGTAAGTGAGACAATCAGATAGCAGAGAGCAAGGGTCAGGATGTGGACTCAGGTCAACTCTTAGCAACAAAGAGTAGTCTCTGACCCCCAAGAACACTCCAACAGGTGTGTTGGGTTCGTGCACAAAGCCAACTGCACTTCTGCTGGTGGAAGGTCTTGAGGTCCAATGGTATACCCCGGTGGATATTGCGGCTCCCCACCAGGTGCCCTCCCCTGGACATGAACAGGCATCCAAAGCTGACATCTTTGAGGAGTGAGGAGGAAAGCCTCTCTCCAGGAGCAGTATGTTTTCATGGTCTGGGATAGGAGTGGTTTCAAAGGAACATGGGAATGCATGGGCTAAAGAGGGAACTGGCATTTTGTGGACTGAAGCAGTACTATTGAAAGCCTTCTGTGTGACCAAAAAACCACTGCCTGGGCAGAGCATTGCCAGGATTCTAGCAAGCAGTAACAGGATGAAATTGGGAAGAAAACACAGCCTGGGAGACAGCCTGAATCATCTGTTTTTGCATAAATTCCATGGTCTTACGCACCTGAGTCCACTAGGCAAGGAGTGATCACAATAGCCAGGTTGTGATCCCTAACTAAAGTCAGATGAGGGCTTCCTGAGCACGTAGCCACAGAGCTCATCTGATAATAATGCCAGCGCTTTTTCGTTGGTTGGTTGGTTGGTTTTTGTGAGCCAAACACCACAGCAGCCATTATCCCAGCCTATGTACCCTGAAGACCACCATCCCTATGAGTTCTAGGATCACTTGTCTCCTATCTTAACCTACTGTTAGGTTAGTAGAGTCTATGGAAGAGGAAGTCTGTCTGGGGCCTTGGTAGCCTAAGAAATTCATAGCAGAGATCTCCACATCCAACCCAGAAGGGATGGAGAACAGGCTCTAGGTTAGAGGAGGGCGACAGGAAACACATGTTCAGAGGAAGGAGAAGCGGCTGTTGTATTCCCCCACTCGGGGTCATGGCACCACTGGGCCATACACCATGTTGGAGGGAAGCAGTCCCTTTGCTGGTCTTTGGAACCATTGTTCTCAGTAGGGCAGTATTTGGAATGTGGCCTCCATTCTCAGAAGCCTGGTTCACATGGAGGCGGGCTCCACCAACGCAGAAGCATGGCTCTAACGTGGTATCCGCGCTGGTCAGCCTGTCCTCACTGTGGCCATACTTGAGGAAAATAACTCAGAGGAGGAATCCTAGGCCTTTTTTCTCTGGGTTTCATAGCTTTCTCTTTGGTTGTGCACTGAGGCTGTCCATAAAGCTCTAGTGTGTGGCAGTGGAGAGCTCCTCAGCCCTTGCCACAAAGGCATAGACTGGGAGAGAGAGAACGAGGCTGGCAGAGAGGGAGAGAGAGAAAGATGGAGAGGGAGGACCTCTCCTTGGAGAATGAGGATTCAGTGGAGCCAACAGGAACAAGGTACTGTTGCCCAGGGCACAACCCTGTTTAGGTCTTACTCCAACCATGCTCAACCTTTCTTCCAGTCCCTCCCACCCCCCAGTAGTGTATTCATCTTGAATGAGAATTTCATGTTGACATCAGAGCACTCACCATCCAATGCTTCCCTCCAAACCCACCTATGAAGATGGCTCATGTGGGGACTGAATCTTCGGCACAGGAGCCTTTTGTGGGAGATTTCAGATGCAAACCCTAGTGGTGTGCTTTGGCAGATGCAAGAGGACCTGAGATATTCTGGAGTCCAAAGCCTTCGGTAGGAACAGACATTAGGTCTGTTGAAGTGCTCTGCCTAGTTCTTCCTCAGGGAGGACTGTGGAGGCTGTCTTTGTTGGTATTGGTGCTGAATTGGAGAGCTCTCAGGTGTGTGGCTCTGGACTTTTCTGGCACAGGCTCTCAGATGTTGGCGTGTCCTAGGGAGCACCTCCTGAGTGCCACCTTCTTTTTGTACACCCCTCTCTCCCCAGAGCTGAGGATTCCAGCAGAGGCCAACGTATTTTATGCCAAGAATCCTCACAAAATATCCAACTTTGTGCTGAGGAAAAGGAGCCTCTCCCAAAAGAATGATGGGTGGATCGAGCCTCAACCTCCCTCTCGTCCTGCAAAAAGGCTCCTGCCCTCCTGAGGATGCTTGCAAAACCATTCTGTTGCTGTGTGCCTGGGCGGGGCTGAGGCAGCCCAGGAATATTTACATTGATTACTATTTTCTTCAAAGTTTGAATCTATAGTTTGCCATTGTCCTTGACCTTGTTTAGTAACACAGTTGTTACTCTATCCTGTATTTGTTGTTTCCATTAATATATTATTATTATTTTAAAATATATATGTTTTTGTTACCTGATCTACTGTGATGATTTGAGTATACTAAATGTAGCAGTGATTCCTAGAGGACACATCCAAACCAACAGGAAGGAATGTTTCATTCTATCAGCAAGAACTTTGGTTTTTACGAGTTTGGCAGATGGCATTATCTGAGTCAGTTTTCCAATGGGGGCAATGAAGTATCAGCTGTGATGGTACAAACACAAACAAAGACACACAAACACACACAAGAGCACACACACTCACTGAGAGATAGATAGACAGATGGAGTTGGTCTCTGCTGAAATACTTTGGAGACATGGTTCTGATTTCTCCCCTTTTGGAGTATTTTCAATTGCACAAGGTGTCTTGCAAATGAACCCATGTCTGAGGAAGACATGCATGTGTACTTCACATGCCACTTTTCACATAGCAGGAAGGTCATGTAATATTTTTCATGCAGCTGTCTTTTGACTGTGAACCATCCCATGAGGTCAGCTGTGGAATTTTCAACTTGTAGCATCACAATGGGGATCCACTCTTTGGATTTGGGGATATTTCCGATTTTCTTGATTCAGATTGGAATGATATATATATTAGTTTTTGATGAAAATTCTGCATTTGATGGTAATGAATGTCGTGCATCTAGGAATCTGTAGAGTGCAGACAATGAATGGATGCCTACTGTTGTCTGGACTGGTCTGAAAAGTCCTGTAGCATCTGAGCATGTGTGAGGGCTGTACAGGTCTTGCCAAAAGTCCAGGTCAGATGATCCTGCACAAAGCTGAACTCCTAGTGGTCTCCACAACAGTGTAAGGGCCAAGGAGGAACTCACTTCCACACAGAAGTTGGGAAGCTACCTTATGAAGGTGATCATAGATACGGGATTATTAATATATCCAGGTTGGCATCTATTATTTTTTTAGCTTTTGACTTTCGCAGCTGTGGGCATCTTGACAACCATCAACTCCCTGTAAGCACAGACAACTCTATAAGAACCTGAGGATAAATTTCCCTGTGCATGTCCCCTTGTGAAACTGCTTAAGCACCGCCTGGTTTACACACAGGTGGAATTTCTAGGTCAAAGTGTGCATGTTTACTTCTTTGACTAAGCACTGCCAGGTGGCTCTTCTGCATAGCTCTACCTGTGGCCAGGATTGTATTATCTAGCTTTCTATCTTTTGCATGTTGAGTAGATACATAGTGGGAGCACACTGTTTTTGTTGGTATTTTTCTTGGTATCTATTCTGATGCTTTTCACTGGGGGATTATTTCCTGTGAAAATGGGCTTCCTCTACTTGACCTTATTTTCTTCTTTTTAAAATTTTTTCAATGTGACTTTTTAATTTTAGTTTTATTAAAGACATTGCCCCTTGCTTGCATAGTCTATATCTAAAGCACTAGTCCTTGCTCCAAGGCCCAGCTTGCTCTCAGCTGCCCCAGGAGGGGAACAGTCTTTGGCGGTAGACAAGAGACACCCCTGCAGGGGGCACAAGTGCTTTGGCCCTCTGGTGTCTTGCCAGCAGTGCTTCCCATGCTCACAGAGGGTTTCAGACACTGAGTCAATGGTCCAGGTGGTCTTTTGTTCAGTCTGATCTCAAATTGAGCTCCTCTGAGAGGTCATATTGAAGTCCTTGTGTGTACCTGACCCATCATTTTAAACAATATTCCAAGTTCACTTTTTGTGTGTACGTGGGTTCTGGGGATTGAACCCAGGGCCTTGAGCCTGTGAGGCAAGTGACCTACCTGAGCTACACCCTCAGAGACCCCTGTAAAAGTATTTCCCCTTTGCCTCGGGGTCTAAGTTGCCAAGGCTGACCTCAAACGTTCCTCTTGCCTCAGCCTCCCTGGTGGCTGGCATGACAGGCATGCACCTGGGACTGTCACACTCGAGCCTGTGATGGGAACTCATGTGCATCTGTCCAGGGCTGAGCATGGTTAGGCAGAGCTGTGCTCCAGGCTCCCTGCAGGGCTGTGGAGGCTTCTGCTGCCCAGCAGCCCTGGTGCCATGGCCAGGGCTCCTCCCAGCCGAGGGCAGGCAGCTGCCCATTGCTGTAGGCTGACCTTATTTTCTTCTTATGTCACTCGTCCGTTCTCTGGAGTATGTTGTATGGTTTGTCCATTAGGAGTCTAACAGGTCCTCTAGAACCTTCAAACAATTAGTAAAATTCCTGAACAGTAAGTGAGCGTGCGCAGAAATTGGGCTAATATTTTGGGAAGAACAATGTTGGATGATATATTCATGGCTTGAATATATCATCCAACATGAAGTTATATTTTATTACTTACAAAATAATAAAATAATGAAGCAATACCATGGGCTGAGCTAAAATAGATCCTTAGGATCTTAGGCATTCTGTAATAAATCTGTGTCACTTGAAGTATAGAGTTGATCGACTCTGAGTAATGAAACAGAAGTAAAGGTATCAAAGCCAATGATCATCTGTTTCCAATTTTCTGTGATTTGGTTCAAGAGGTAAAGTGGTGATATTTATTAATAATGGATCGAATAGGTTCATAATTGTTTTAGAGTACAATTAGATGCCTTCAAACTTTAGGCTACAAGGGCACATTTGAGAACGGTTCCAGCCATTCTCTCATCCTTTGGGTCATTCCCCTCCTATGTCCTGTGAGACATTTTCTATGTGAGGCTTTAAGAAGAAGAAGAGAATATTCTGTAAAGAAAACCTTGTGATCTGTGCAGTATGAAGTTGAATGGATTCATTCAGAAATCAGAAATTCTTTTGAAAGATATTTATTTGCATGAGCCAAATAAAACCTATTTTTAGGCATCCTGGTGAAGACAAGGTTTTATCTTTATGTCTCATTTTCTATGTTTTGTTGTTGTTGTTGTTGTTAGAATGAAATTCATATGTTGCCAGACCATTCTATCAGATGTGTAACTAGATGCCATTTAAATTACCCACTTTTACATGGTAGACAGTTTTTAATGAACACTGCCTGTCTGCACCTTTTTTAAAAACAGGACTGGGATCAGAAGCCCAAATACCAATGGTTAGCTGGAGCATATTTTTCATTTGGCCTATCTGTCAGTATTCCCTGAGGTCATCTGTGCAATCAGCTTCGTTACTCCTGCTCCCTCACTGGATTTCATAGAAACCATATGCTATGTATGAATCAGGGACACCAATCCCACAACATAGCATTCTTGGAATATCCAAAGTCCCACTTTTCACTTCGCCATGCCTGAGATCAGCAGTAATATTTATCAGCAAATGTGAGATTTTCAAAGATCCAATTCTATGTGCTCCTTTCTCATAGAGCCTTAGGCAGGGATATAGCATACATAAATATTAAGTAAAGTCCATAGTTTTTAAAATGTCATCCATTGAATAGTTGACACATGTCTGAGATACTTTTTATTTTGGAGGAGGTATTATTTAATAGGGAATTCCAACAGCTACCTAATAGTGAAATGAGAAGTCTTGCATCCATTTTATTTTGTTTCTGATGATTTTTATGAGTAAGGGTAAGATACTTCCTTGTTCTGATGCAGATGTTGCCCACTTTTGTGAATGGATGCGGGGTGTCACCTACTACTTGCATATCTGCATATTGGGCTTGACACTGCTATCGTACTTGGTAGTTGGCAAAAAGTCAATACTGAAGTTAAGCTCTTGTGTTCTAGCAGCAGAGCTGAAGATCCTTGATGTGCCACCTTCTGCAATCCATGCTGCTCTCTTCATGTTCCTTATTGACTTCCTGGTGATGAGCATCATGGTCTCCTGGTCTTGAGAATGGCCAAGCATTGCTCTGTGAATGTGGAAGATGGGCATGTGGAAGGCTCCAGGGAGGAGGGATCATTGAACATGTACTCGAATCCATGTGCCTGTTGAATGACCTGTTTTTTTTATTTTTGGGTTTTAAGGGAGACACTGCCCTAAAACACTTCTGTGCAGCTGGGGATGCAGGCTTCTGCTTCACCTTGCAGGAAGCATTAACGAATCCTTTCCAGAAGACATGAGAAGAGAGAAGTGAGCCTCTGGTATCATGCAGGTTCCTTGCATTGCCCATGGGCTAGAAGAGAGAAGAGTTGCTTCATGAGATTTGATCCCCTTTTTCCTGAAAAGTTCCACACAGAGGTGAGTCCCCAGCATGTTTAGAAATCATTTCAGACACCTTTCTGGACGGAATTGAATCAGAGCCCCTGATGATGTGGAAGAGCTAAAGATGGGTTTGCTATGAATTTTCTATTTCATTCATCAGGGCCTGAGTCAAGTCAGTCATTGTGCTGTCAACACATGAGCTGCTGGTCAAATGTGAGGAAGTGGTCTTGCTTTATGAAAACACCACCCTGATTCAGTGAGCCAGAGGCAGCCTGCAGTCCCTGTTTTCCTGTAAAGGCAGATTGCTGTGGATGGCCTCTGGCCTCGTCATGCAGCCCTGCTCAGAGTAGGGGATTGAGGGACCAGGCAGATCCCTAATTCCTTTTGACCTTTATTGCCACTGGGCCACCCCAGGGTCCTTGGACTCTACCTGGTCTTCTGGCCTGGGTCAGGGGATGTGAGGTTTGGAATCCCCCTCTGTGGCAGGATCCCAGCCCCCCAGCCACTTGAGGTCAGCACATCCTTCCCTAATTGTGTTAGAGTTGGAGACTTCTCCCACCCATCCTCATCCATGCTCATCCCACATTTTGTAGCTTGCCACCTGAGGACCTTTATTCATTGACTTACTTGTTAGTGATGATGGTTACTAAGACTAAGTGACTCTTTCAAGTCACATCACTTGCATGGTAGGGCTAGAGCATGGATCTTCCTAATTGATTTCATGGGACTCTCTCATGGAAACTGTGACTGCTTCCTAAACACACACTCTACATTTGGAGTGTCAAAATTCTTGCCACTGCCTCCTTGGCAAGTGTATCTTGTCTTCTACGTGGGAATTTCACAAATATTTTCCTTTGGTTTGTGGAGGTCATGCAGAAGGGATTTCATTTGAAATAGCCCAAACAAGAAATACCAGTTGTCTTTTTCGCACATGGATGTGTGTAGTGAACACCCCTTTCTGTGTGCTTGCATGAGTTACTCCTTTGAATTTGTTGAAGAATGGTTGGCTGGGGAGCAAGTTAACGAGAGATGGATATCAATGGTTGTCAAGTATTCTGACGTGAAGAATGTATTGAGGATGTGAAGGCTTTTCTAGCCAGTTCCTATGGCTCAGTCAGGGATCAGTCAGAGGATTCTGTCTGGTAGACTCTTTGGCACAGATGTCAAAGTGGCCTGGTCTTACCCTGTCCAGGACTGAATGCTGAGCTTGAGTGGGAGCTTCTTGTCATTTCAAGCATTTCCATGAGTCTGTCCTCTGTTCTCTTGTATCCAAGTGGTTTCTAATAGGAAAGCAGAACAAAAATTGAAAGTATGGTGATTGATTATTTTTACCAATGTTATTTCAATCCACTTTGTTTAATACGAAATTACCTTTATGCTAGTAAGATTTCATATGTGAGGAAATAATGAAAATATTGGGGTTAGGGGATGAGAATATGCAAATCAAACATTTTTGAGCATCAAGACCCGTTTTTTGTTTTTGTTTTTTTTTTTTTTTAACTTAAATAATATTAAGTGCCAGAGGACCACCGCTGCCATTCAGCCTCAACAACCTCCAGGTCCAGCCTCCAGGTGGCCCATTTCACCAGGGTGTGTGGGACCACACTGTCCTGGGATGAGAGAACAGTACCCACGGATGTTGACATCTCACAGAGTAGATATTGCCAGTGACAGTAGGGAGCTATTGGCACATGAGGAAGGGAAGAGCTCTCAGGATGGGAAGAGGGGGCCGCTTCGAGACTCATTGGGTATGGCACGAGGCTGCTGGGTGTGGTGTTGGCCTGGGCCCACTGAGTGGGGCAGATCCGTGGTCTGTGTTTCTGTACCCTCCTCTGTAGCCTGTGTTGGCAGCAGATCAGGGAATTGCGATCAGAAGTGCTCCCAGTAACACAGGCACCAGCCCCCAGAGTGTGTGCCTATCCGTTTCCCCACCTGGCCTGACTTAGTGCCTGTCTTGCCTCAGGGCTGAGACCCTACAATCTCTGATGAGGGTGTCTGTGGTCCAGATCCAACCTGCATGGCCAACATGCTCAGACCTTCAGCTGGGTCCTAGGCTGCTGCAACCAAACTCTGTTAACTGGGTGGCCGACAACAGAGGAAGTGTCTTCCGTTGAGCTCCAGAGGCTCAACACAGTAGGTGTTGGGCTGTCCCAGTGCCATAACCCCTCCCAGGTTTCAAGGGGACTGTCTCCCCAACTCTCCCAGCCCTTGCCCACTCTCCTATTGCTGCCCACGATCTGTGGTTCCCATATGGGCATCCCGCCCTGGCTCCAACCTCACATATCCGGTATCCCCCAGTCTCCCTGGTATCTGGGTCCAGACTCTCCTCTTCCTACAAGAATATCAGATATTGGATTTGGTCCCAGTTGATGCTGTGTTCCATCATGTGAGCTCTTAGCTTCATCACTGTGCAAAGACTCTTTTCCCACACAAGTTCGCACGGCTTTTGGCTGGCTAAGAATTTTCAGGCGACACTTTTCTAATGAGTACACTTTCCTTCCTTCCGATCTCCCACCAGTGAGCATTCCTCGCACCCTTGTCCTAGTTCCTTTATGGCAGTTTCCCTCCTTATGGCTGAGAGGACCTAGTGACCCCTGAATTCACACGTTCTCCTTAATCACCAACACACTGCAGAATTCTCCAGGGGGCCATATATGCTCCTGGAAGTTGGTGTTGGAAATAGTTCTCCATCCATTAATCACTCCCTCACTCACTAATGTCCTTGTGTCCTTGAGAAAGGCTCTCCCTTTCCTGGTTTTCCTGAATAGAAATCCTCTTGCCTCTTGGGTGAATAGGGTTATGGGTTGTGCAGAGGGTGTTGGTCCACTGAGCATCTTAGAGACTGTCCTTTATGGAGCCTAATGATCCTCACTGGGGAATGAGGCCAGGGTCCTAACTGTGGTTAGTTAGAGAGGGAAAGAAGGACAAGGGAAACTCAGATGTCCCTTCATGGCCCCTGGAGTTAGAGGACTTACCCCTTTGCACCTGGGATCAGGAGACCTCATTTCCTCGAGGACACGCACACTCAGACGTTAATCTTGAGTGTGGGTTCCTTTCTGGGGTCCAGGGCTGTTGTTAGCCACCAGGAATGACAGTGCTCTCCATGCTGAGTGGAGCCATTTTTGCCAGGAAAGAGAGCCCATGGTCACGCCTTGTGCAAAGCATCCCACGCCAGGGGCTCCCATGCCTACATTCCTGTCCTGAAAGGAAGCCACTCAGAGGCAAGGTGGGTCCAACCACCTCCCATGTGTTCACTCATCACTGTGTTCCAGCAGTCACCCCAGTGAAGAGTCCTGATGGGATTGGATGTAGCTCAGATTGTCACCCTCATGAGCTCTACCCTGCCACAGCTGCAGTTCTGCAGTGGGAGAAACTCAAAACCTCAAAACACATGCACATGAAAGAAAAGAGCAAGAGCCAGAGCCCAAAGAGGCCAGGTGTGGCAAAGACAGCTGGAGTGCCTAGGTTGGGACTCAGAATTATGTCAGTGGGGTGGCATTGCTGCTGGCACCAGCATGATAACCGAGAGCCAGCCCTGCTCATTTTGGGGAGCAGTGTGTTGGGGAAGGCAGCAGAAATTGAGAGGCAGGATTGAGTTTGGCCCTAGGAGGAGGTTGGGTAAGAGGCCAGTGTGGGTTGGAGAGCCTGGGCAGATAGACAGAGGCCAGGGCACACCCCAACGCCTGGAGACTGCACTTGATGTCCAGGGTTGTGAAACACCACTTCCCCTCTTACTCACAACTGAGAGCAAGGGGCATTGATGAGTTCAGTTTGTGTGCGGCTGCATCCAAGGTGGCTCGGCTAGGAACCTCTGTTTCCTTGACTCAGGAGGCTGGGAGTCCAGGCTCCACTGAGGCTCGGCTGGGAGGATCGGAGTCTGAGTTTATGCCTGTGTTCCCTGTAGGATCCATGTTGGCTGAGCCTCAGTGTTTTTGTAATGAGAGGATGGGTGACCGTCATGTCTTTATCACAGGACACACTTGCTAAATGGATTTGTTTGCTCTGAGGAGGAAAGAGAGAGGGGGGAGTGGTGCTGGAGACAGGGATGCAGACAGGGGTCATGGACTTGGCATAACTCAGTCTTGGAGGTGATATCCCATCACCTGTACCCACTTCAATTCCCATGAATCCAGAGGCTGACCCCCCTTGAGGTGAGGGGTGAACCGGTTCTGGGCAGCAGGATGCTGTGGTACCTCGGAGTCTCTGTGAGACCCCAACACTAGACACACTTGGCCCTTTTGAAATCTTAGGAGAAGCCTTGGGAAGTTGTATGGCAGAGGGGAGCAGCCTCTGCATCTCAGTCCCCTCCAACTTGCCATGGTGTAGAGAGGGAACTGCAGCCACGATGGGACGGACATTGGCCATGTCCCTGTGTGGGACACAGGCCTGATTGAGTTAGGGTGCATTCTTTGTCTCTCCCTTTCTTGTGATTATCCCATCTCTACATTTGTGCTTTAGCCACCTGTGAGTCCCATCTCTGGTTTCAGAGAGAACAGAGGGTGTTATGGGCCAATAGACACAATAAACCCTAGAGATTAGATGCTACCCTACTTTCCAGAAAAGACTGGGCACACCATGAGTTGCACAATGATGGGACCAGGGTCCAAAAGCTGCTGAGAGGGAAGGACTGGTTGTGAATGCATTTTTGAAGGCTCCAAGCTGGAACTCTAGTGGCACCAAGCAGGGCAGATGCTGGTGGGGATGTTTGGGTAGTTGTTGGTGAACACCTGCGCACCTGAGATGGGTAGGCATGGAGGAGAAATCGGCAGCCCATAGGGCTGTTGAAAGTGGTCTTATGTGAAAAGAGGCTCAGGTATGGGCACAGGAAATGACATCATTGCCTTGACAATGGATCAAACAGAACATGGAACCCTGGTATCCAGGCACCCACTTCACTGACCAAGCCATCCGAGCTCACTTGGTTGGAGCCACTGAAGGGAGAAGGATGTTCTCCTGTGGTTGCAGACAATGCCGAGCCTCAGGCTCCCAGGAATCTCAGGGGGGCCAACTAGCCCTTTTGTGGATACACTGGGTGAGGCTTCATCTTAGACGCCAGAGCCTCTGGCGATTGTCGCAGAGGAGCTCAAGAGTAACAGTGAGTAGCACAGGGCAGGTGAGCCCAGCAGGCCCTCTAGTCTGATCCCTGATGAATGGCCCAGGACTCCTATTCTGACTCTGTGTGTGTGTGTGTGTGTGTGTGTGTGTGTGTGTGTGTTTGTACTGATGGGAACTGTCCCATTGTGCTTTGACTCTAGTGTATTGGCACAAGTCATTTTTCTGTTTGTCACCATTTCCATTTTGAACCCACCATTCTTGGTCCCAACCCAGGGTGAAAATGATCAGAACACGGAGGAGCCCTTCAGGGTTCAGAGCCTTGAACCTTACAGGCAGGACCAGCTTAGGAATGAGCTCCTGCCTGTCATTTGTGGGAGGAACCTACATTTCAGCAGCAACATGGGGTTAATCTCCTGGGATTTCATCCCCACCCAGCAGGTGCTGGATCTCTTGTTCCCAAAACAGCCACCTTCTTCAGTCTTTACTCCTGGTGCCACTCCACATCCTCCAAGGGGACAAGAACCTCAGGTTCTGGATGGATGTTGTAGAATGCCCACAGAGCCAACTGCCAGGCTGGGTGGGGTGCAGTTGCTGGGCTTTGCTGATGTTGTCATCCCCCACAGTTCTTGGAACCTTCTGTGGCAGTGGCATCCAGGACCCCAGCAGCTGTGAGTAGCAGCTCCTCACTGCTTCACTCCAGCGAGCAGGTGGAAGACAGCCGCGTTGTTCACGTCCTCCTAGAGGGACAGAGCCTGAGGGAGACAAAGCGCATCCCGGTAAGCCCGACAGCAGGGCTGCCTCCTGGGTGTCCACACAGTGGAAGGCAGGAGACACAGCCAACCCCAGGGCTATGGTGGGAAATAAAGAAGAGAGAGGTCCGTCTTAAGGGCTTGACCTGAGGAGGGAGAGCATCAGCATGCCCAGCTTCAGTGGTGAGTGGGCCTGTGTATTGTGGGTTTTGCAGGCCAGAAGTGCAGACGGAAGTGCTGTGGACAGATGAAGGCAGAGATATGTCCAGGGTGCAGGCTGCAGTGCCTAGAACTTGGTATTCTCAATGAGTGAAGTTGGAGCAGAGGAGGTGGCAGTGACTTGTCACATGTGTAGGAGGGGATGTGTTCCTGGTGGCAGGGAAGAGAACCTCCTTAGCATGACTAGGTGTAGGAATTTGGGGTCGGGATCACCTGGGGGGTCATGCCAAAGCTTCGGAATGTTAGGCTTTGCATGTATGTAAATACGGAGCTAAAGGGGTTCTTGGCAGAATTTCTGTGGATGTGCAGTAGACACGCTAATGCTGCAGGTGTCCAGCTGCAGAGGAGACATGTTCAGTGACTGCCAGTGCTGAGTCAAGTACATCATGACAACCAGACCCGCACCGAGCTTCCAGAGGCCAGGGCCTCTCAAAGCTATCATGAAGCACTCAAGTGCACACTCTTGTATCTGAGTCTGTTTTGTGTCGTGGCAGTCAGGACCCAAATTTTCAGTGCATCTGCCTCTTCCACCCACAAAGGCAGCCTGCATCCCAGATCACACTTGGTGCGCAGATCCCTGGCCCATTGCTCTCATCTCAGTGAGATGAGAGTGTGTCTGTGCATAGGCAGTTTGGTCCTTTGACATGAGTGGAATGTGGGTCCCCAGGGGGAGGGGAGATGGCAGGTACAGGCAGATATTTGTACCAGGATTGTTCTAGTAGCACATTGCAAGAACCCAGGTGGTATATGGAGGACACACTCAGGTAGCAGGATAACAAGATTGTGCCCTTGTATATGTAGCTGAGATTTCTCCTGAATGTTTGACCACAGTCTTCTGGGTAGCTCTTCTAAAAGCCATTCTCTGATGACATTTGTCCCACCCTGATCCAGGTGACCTTTCAGGAGACGGTGACAAGCCTCATCCGCAGGGCCTTGGACCAAAATTTGTTGCAGCATGAGGATGTGGACAACTTTGAGCTGCTGTATATGATGTCTGAGGATGAGAGTAAGTAGGACAATCAGACAGTGGGGAGACATGATCCACAGTGGGCTCAGGATAACGGACAGCCAAGAGAAAGTGGGCCTTGGACCCAAAATACCAAAGTGTGATGGGCCTGGCGGAGACTCTCAGGGGTTGTGGGTGTTTTGTGGTATAATCCTTGAGTGCCACCTAACAATTCTCTCCACTTCGCTCTGCAGAAATCAAGGTCTCTGACCACTCACTCGTGTGTCTGTCCATGAATCTGGGAATACAATATTTCATCGTGAGGAAACGCCCCCAGGTCAAGGGAAAGGAGGTAAACACCTACCTTATTCAAGCTGTGCATGTGCTGCCATTCCACTCCGACCTGAGGAAATAAGAAGCCTCAGCACCTGGACATATTTGCTGGAAGCCCATAGAGCCAACTGACAGTCTGGGGTGGCTTTCTGTTTCTGGGTTTGCTGATGTTCCATCCCCCACAGTTCTCAGAATCAACCTGCAAGTCCTCCAGGCCGCTTTCCCACAAGCAGGTGGGAGACACCTGCTTAATTCGTGTCCACTTAGAAACACAAAGTCCAGAGATGGCCAAGAGTGTTCTGGTAAGCCTGGGAGCAGGGGTGTCCCGTGGTGCTTACACCTGGGTGGGGAGCAGACACTGGTCCAATACCATGGACTACTCATGCCCTCTTGAATTTGGAGCTTCTGGATGATCAGGAGGATAGATGGGAATCAAGAAGGGAGAGGTCAGTGTGAAGGGCTGGAGCTGAGATGAGCGAGTGCAGCAGCTTGTCCACTGCCATGTCTGAGGGAGTCTGTGTGTCAGGTGGCAGCATGCAGTCCAGAAGGGCAGGGACAGGTATGGGTGACAGATGAGAATAGGACAGGAACTAGGTTGCAGGTTCCCTTGTATGGGATGCTGACGTCTATGGAGGAGGACAGCAGTGTGAGGTTCTCCATGTTCCTTGAACAAGGAGCTGAGAGAGTCTCTCTGCAGAGTCGATATGGATGTGGAGCAAGCACACTAAATGTCCAGGTAACCCAATGACCACCCTTGCCGGATGAGGTGCCCTCCTACATCCCAGCCAGCACTGAGCCTCTGGAGGCCAGGAGCTCTCGTGGCTATCTTTCAGCTCTCCTGTGTGTGGTCATGTTCCTGGGTCTGTTTTTGGCCCTGGCAATCCAGACCAAAGCCTCTAGGTTTTGTGCCTAGGCCATTCCCAATGCCGCCTGCATCCTCGGGCAGACCTGGGATCTTGGAGGCTATTGTCCCATTCCTCCCAACTTGTGGGATGAGATTGCATCTGTATGCAGGTAGTGGGGTCCTTTCACTCCGAGAGGAGTGCAGCTCCACAAAGAGCAATGGCAGGCCCAGGAAGTCCTATGTACAAGGATTGGGCTAGTAGCCTGTGGGAAGAGCCCACACGATGAGCAGGAGGTCAGCCTCGGGTAGTAGGGTCATGGATGTTGCCCTTGTATTTAGAGTGGAGGTGCCTCCAGAATGCCCCTGCCCACTGTCCTTGAGTAGTCACTTCAAGGCCCATTTCCTGAAGGCCTGTCTCCCATGCTGCTCCAGGTGACCTGCCACGATAGGGCTCCTGTCGTCATCTGCAGCGCCCTCGACCTACACTTCCTTACTGAGGAGAATCCAGAGGATTATGAGCTGGGCCAAATCATCTCTCGCCGTCAGAGTAAGTGAGACAATCAGATAGCAGAGAGCAAGGGTCAGGATGTGGACTCAGGTCAACTCTTAGCAACAAAGAGTAGTCTCTGACCCCCAAGAACACTCCAACAGGTGTGTTGGGTTCGTGCACAAAGCCAACTGCACTTCTGCTGGTGGAAGGTCTTGAGGTCCAATGGTATACCCCGGTGGATATTGCGGCTCCCCACCAGGTGCCCTCCCCTGGACATGAACAGGCATCCAAAGCTGACATCTTTGAGGAGTGAGGAGGAAAGCCTCTCTCCAGGAGCAGTATGTTTTCATGGTCTGGGATAGGAGTGGTTTCAAAGGAACATGGGAATGCATGGGCTAAAGAGGGAACTGGCATTTTGTGGACTGAAGCAGTACTATTGAAAGCCTTCTGTGTGACCAAAAAACCACTGCCTGGGCAGAGCATTGCCAGGATTCTAGCAAGCAGTAACAGGATGAAATTGGGAAGAAAACACAGCCTGGGAGACAGCCTGAATCATCTGTTTTTGCATAAATTCCATGGTCTTACGCACCTGAGTCCACTAGGCAAGGAGTGATCACAATAGCCAGGTTGTGATCCCTAACTAAAGTCAGATGAGGGCTTCCTGAGCACGTAGCCACAGAGCTCATCTGATAATAATGCCAGCGCTTTTTCGTTGGTTGGTTGGTTGGTTTTTGTGAGCCAAACACCACAGCAGCCATTATCCCAGCCTATGTACCCTGAAGACCACCATCCCTATGAGTTCTAGGATCACTTGTCTCCTATCTTAACCTACTGTTAGGTTAGTAGAGTCTATGGAAGAGGAAGTCTGTCTGGGGCCTTGGTAGCCTAAGAAATTCATAGCAGAGATCTCCACATCCAACCCAGAAGGGATGGAGAACAGGCTCTAGGTTAGAGGAGGGCGACAGGAAACACATGTTCAGAGGAAGGAGAAGCGGCTGTTGTATTCCCCCACTCGGGGTCATGGCACCACTGGGCCATACACCATGTTGGAGGGAAGCAGTCCCTTTGCTGGTCTTTGGAACCATTGTTCTCAGTAGGGCAGTATTTGGAATGTGGCCTCCATTCTCAGAAGCCTGGTTCACATGGAGGCGGGCTCCACCAACGCAGAAGCATGGCTCTAACGTGGTATCCGTGCTGGTCAGCCTGTCCTCACTGTGGCCATACTTGAGGAAAATAACTCAGAGGAGGAATCCTAGGCCTTTTTTCTCTGGGTTTCATAGCTTTCTCTTTGGTTGTGCACTGAGGCTGTCCATAAAGCTCTAGTGTGTGGCAGTGGAGAGCTCCTCAGCCCTTGCCACAAAGGCATAGACTGGGAGAGAGAGAACGAGGCTGGCAGAGAGGGAGAGAGAGAAAGATGGAGAGGGAGGACCTCTCCTTGGAGAATGAGGATTCAGTGGAGCCAACAGGAACAAGGTACGGTTGCCCAGGGCACAACCCTGTTTAGGTCTTACTCCAACCATGCTCAACCTTTCTTCCAGTCCCTCCCACCCCCCAGTAGTGTATTCATCTTGAATGAGAATTTCATGTTGACATCAGAGCACTCACCATCCAATGCTTCCCTCCAAACCCACCTATGAAGATGGCTCATGTGGGGACTGAATCTTCGGCACAGGAGCCTTTTGTGGGAGATTTCAGATGCAAACCCTAGTGGTGTGCTTTGGCAGATGCAAGAGGACCTGAGATATTCTGGAGTCCAAAGCCTTCTGTAGGAACAGACATTAGGTCTGTTGAAGTGCTCTGCCTAGTTCTTCCTCAGGGAGGACTGTGGAGGCTGTCTTTGTTGGTATTGGTGCTGAATTGGAGAGCTCTCAGGTGTGTGGCTCTGGCCTTTTCTGGCACAGGCTCTCAGATGTTGGCGTGTCCTAGGGAGCACCTCCTGAGTGCCACCTTCTTTTTGTACACCCCTCTCTCCCCAGAGCTGAGGATTCCAGCAGAGGCCAACGTATTTTATGCCAAGAATCCTCACAAAAAATCCAACTTTGTGCTGAGGAAAAGGAGCCTCTCCCAAAAGAATGATGGGTGGATCGAGCCTCAACCTCCCTCTCGTCCTGCAAAGAAGGCTCCAGCCCTCCTGAGGATGCTTGCAAAACTATTCTGGGGCTGTGTGCCTGGGCGGGGCTGAGGCAGCCCAGGAATATTTACATTGATTACTATTTTCTTCAAAGTTTGAATCTATAGTTTGCCATTGTCCTTGACCTTGTTTAGTAACACAGTTGTTACTCTATCCTGTATTTGTTGTTTCCATTAATATATTATTATTATTTTAAAATATATATGTTTTTGTTACCTGATCTGCTGTGATGATTTGAGTATACTAAATGTAGCAGTGATTCCTAGAGGACACATCCAAACCAACAGGAAGGAATGTTTCATTCTATCAGCAAGAACTTTGGTTTTTAGGAGTTTGGCAGATGGCATTATCTGAGTCAGTTTTCCAATGGGGGCAATGAAGTATCAGCTGTGATGGTACAAACACAAACAAAGACACACAAACACACACAAGAGCACACACACTCACTGAGAGATAGATAGACAGATGGAGTTGGTCTCTGCTGAAATACTTTGGAGACATGGTTCTGATTTCTCCCCTTTTGGAGTATTTTCAATTGCACAAGGTGTCTTGCAAATGAACCCATGTCTGAGGAAGACATGCATGTGTACTTCACATGCCACTTTTCACATAGCAGGAAGGTCATGTAATATTTTTCATGCAGCTGTCTTTTGACTGTGAACCATCCCATGAGGTCAGCTGTGGAATTTTCAACTTGTAGCATCACAATGGGGATCCACTCTTTGGATTTGGGGATATTTCCGATTTTCTTGATTCAGATTGGAATGATATATATATATTAGTTTTTGATGAAAATTCTGCATTTGATGGTAATGAATGTCGTGCATCTAGGAATCTGTAGAGTGCAGACAATGAATGGATGCCTACTGTTGTCTGGACTGGTCTGAAAAGTCCTGTAGCATCTGAGCATGTGTGAGGGCTGTACAGGTCTTGCCAAAAGTCCAGGTCAGATGATCCTGCACAAAGCTGAACTCCTAGTGGTCTCCACAACAGTGTAAGGGCCAAGGAGAAACACACTTCCACACAGAAGTTGGGAAGCTACCTTATGAAGGTGATCATAGATACGGGATTATTAATATATCCAGGTTGGCATCTATTATTTTTTTAGCTTTTGACTTTCGCAGCTGTGGGCATCTTGACAACCATCAACTCCCTGTAAGCACAGACAACTCTATAAGAACCTGAGGATAAATTTCCCTGTGCATGTCCCCTTGTGAAACTGCTTAAGCACCGCCTGGTTTACACACAGGTGGAATTTCTAGGTCAAAGTGTGCATGTTTACTTCTTTGACTAAGCACTGCCAGGTGGCTCTTCTGCATAGCTCTACCTGTGGCCAGGATTGTATTATCTAGCTTTCTAACTTTTGCATGTTGAGTAGATACATAGTGGGAGCACACTGTTTTTGTTGGTATTTTTCTTGGTATCTATTCTGATGCTTTTCACTGGGGGATTTTTTCCTGTGAAAATGGGCTTTCTCTACTTGACTTATTTTCTTCTTTTTAAAATTTTTTCAATGTGACTTTTTAATTTTAGTTTTATTAAAGACATTGCCCCTTGCTTGCATAGTCTATATCTAAAGCACTAGTCCTTGCTCCAAGGCCCAGCTTGCTCTCAGCTGCCCCAGGAGGGGAACAGTCTTTGGCGGTAGACAAGAGACGCCCCTGCAGGGGGCACAAGTGCTTTGGCCCTCTGGTGTCTTGCCAGCAGTGCTTCCCATGCTCACAGAGGGTTTCAGACACTGAGTCAATGGTCCAGGTGGTCTTTTGTTCAGTCTGATCTCAAATTGAGCTCCTCTGAGAGGTCATATTGAAGTCCTTGTGTGTACCTGATCCATCATTTTAAACAATATTCCAAGTTCACTTTTTGTGTGTACGTGGGTTCTGGGGATTGAACCCAGGGCCTTGAGCCTGTGAGGCAAGTGACCTACCTGAGCTACACCCTCAGAGACCCCTGTAAAAGTATTTCCCCTTTGCCTCGGGGTCTAAGTTGCCAAGGCTGACCTCAAACGTTCCTCTTGCCTCAGCCTCCCTGGTGGCTGGCATGACAGGCATGCACCTGGGACTGTCACACTCGAGCCTGTGATGGGAACTCATGTGCATCTGTCCAGGGCTGAGCATGGTTAGGCAGAGCTGTGCTCCAGGCTCCCTGCAGGGCTGTGGAGGCTTCTGCTGCCCAGCAGCCCTGGTGCCATGGCCAGGGCTCCTCCCAGCCGAGGGCAGGCAGCTGCCCATTGCTGTAGGCTGACCTTATTTTCTTCTTATGGCACTCGTCCGTTCTCTGGAGTATGTTGTATGGTTTGTCCATTAGGAGTCTAACAGGTCCTCTAGAACCTTCAAACAATTAGTAAAATTCCTGAACAGTAAGTGAGCGCGCGCAGAAATTGGGCTAATATTTTGGGAAGAACAATGTTGGATGATATATTCATGGCTTGAATATATCATCCAACATGAAGTTATATTTTATTACTTACAAAATAATAAAATAATGAAGCAATACCATGGGCTGAGCTAAAATAGATCCTTAGGATCTTAGGCATTCTGTAATAAATCTGTGTCACTTGAAGTATAGAGTTGATCGACTCTGAGTAATGAAACAGAAGTAAAGGTATCAAAGCCAATGATCATCTGTTTCCAATTTTCTGTGATTTGGTTCAAGAGGTAAAGTGGTGATATTTATTAATAATGGATCGAATAGGTTCATAATTGTTTTAGAGTACAATTAGATGCCTTCAAACTTTAGCCCTCCTATGTCCTGTGAGACATTTTCTATGTGAGGCTTTAAGAAGAAGAAGAGAATATTCTGTAAAGAAAACCTTGTGATCTGTGCAGTATGAAGTTGAATGGATTCATTCAGAAATCAGAAATTCTATTGAAAGATATTTATTTGCATGAGCCAAATAAAACCTATTTTTAGGCATCCTGGTGAAGACAAGGTTTTATCTTTATGTCTCATTTTCTATGTTTTGTTGTTGTTGTTGTTGTTAGAATGAAATTCATATGTTGCCCGACCATTCTATCAGATGTGTAACTAGATGCCATTTAAATTACCCACTTTTACATGGTAGACAGTTTTTAATGAACACTGCCTGTCTGCACCTTTTTTAAAAACAGGACTGGGATCAGAAGCCCAAATACCAATGGTTAGCTGGAGCATATTTTTCATTTGGCCTATCTGTCAGTATTCCCTGAGGTCATCTGTGCAATCAGCTTCGTTACTCCTGCTCCCTCACTGGATTTCATAGAAACCATTTGCTATGTATGAATCAGGGACACCAATCCCACAACATAGCATTCTTGGAATATCCAAAGTCCCACTTTTCACTTCGCCATGCCTGAGATCAGCAGTAATATTTATCAGCAAATGTGAGATTTTCAAAGATCCAATTCTATGTGCTCCTTTCTCATAGAGCCTTAGGCAGGGATATAGCATACATAAATATTAAGTAACGTCCATAGTTTTTAAAATGTCATCCATTGAATAGTTGACACATGTCTGAGATACTTTTTATTTTGGAGGAGGTATTATTTAATAGGGAATTCCAACAGCTACCTAATAGTGAAATGAGAAGTCTTGCATCCATTTTATTTTGTTTCTGATGATTTTTATGAGTAAGGGTAAGATACTTCCTTGTTCTGATGCAGATGTTGCCCACTTTTGTGAATGGATGCGGGGTGTCACCTACTACTTGCATATCTGCATATTGGGCTTGACACTGCTATCGTACTTGGTAGTTGGCAAAAAGTCAATACTGAAGTTAAGCTCTTGTGTTCTAGCAGCAGAGCTGAAGATCCTTGATGTGCCACCTTCTGCAATCCATGCTGCTCTCTTCATGTTCCTTATTGACTTCCTGGTGATGAGCATCATGGTCTCCTGGTCTTGAGAATGGCCAAGCATTGCTCTGTGAATGTGGAAGATGGGCATGTGGAAGGCTCCAGGGAGGAGGGATCATTGAACATGTACTCGAATCCATGTGCCTGTTGAATGACCTGTTTTTTTATTTTTGGGTTTTAAGGGAGACACTGCCCTAAAACACTTCTGTGCAGCTGGGGATGCAGGCTTCTGCTTCACCTTGCAGGAAGCATTAACGAATCCTTTCCAGAAGACATGAGAAGAGAGAAGTGAGCCTCTGGTATCATGCAGGTTCCTTGCATTGCCCATGGGCTAGAAGAGAGAAGAGTTGCTTCATGAGATTTGATCCCCTTTTTCCTGAAAAGTTCCACACAGAGGTGAGTCCCCAGCATGTTTAGAAATCATTTCAGACACCTTTCTGGACGGAATTGAATCAGAGCCCCTGATGATGTGGAAGAGCTAAAGATGGGTTTGCTATGAATTTTCTATTTCATTCATCAGGGCCTGAGTCAAGTCAGTCATTGTGCTGTCAACACATGAGCTGCTGGTCAAATGTGAGGAAGTGGTCTTGCTTTATGAAAACACCACCCTGATTCAGTGAGCCAGAGGCAGCCTGCAGTCCCTGTTTTCCTGTAAAGGCAGATTGCTGTGGATGGCCTCTGGCCTCGTCATGCAGCCCTGCTCAGAGTAGGGGATTGAGGGACCAGGCAGATCCCTAGTTCCTTTTGACCTTTATTGCCATTGGGCCACCCCAGGGTCCTTGGACTCTACCTGGTCTTCTGGCCTGGGTCAGGGGATGTGAGGTTTGGAATCCCCCTCTGTGGCAGGATCCCAGCCCCCCAGCCACTTGAGGTCAGCACATCCCTCCCTAATTGTGTTAGAGTTGCAGACTTCTCCCACCCATCCTCATCCATGCTCATCCCACATTTTGTAGCTTGGCACCTGAGGACCTTTATTCATTGACTTAGTTGTTAGTGATGATGGTTACTAAGACTAAGTGACTCTTTCGAGTCACATCACTTGCATGGTAGGGCTAGAGCATGGATCTTCCTAATTGATTTCATGGGACTCTCTCATGGAAACTGTGACTGCTTCCTAAACACACACTCTACATTTGGAGTGTCAAAATTCTTGCCACTGCCTCCTTGGCAAGTGTATCTTGTCTTCTACGTGGGAATTTCACAAATATTTTCCTTTGGTTTGTGGAGGTCATGCAGAAGGGATTTCATTTGAAATCGCCCAAACAAGAAATACCAGTTGTCTTTTTCGCACATGGATGTGTGTAGTGAACACCCCTTTCTGTGTGCTTGCATGAGTTACTCCTTTGAATTTGTTGAAGAATGGTTGGCTGGGGAGCAAGTTAACGAGAGATGGATATCAATGGTTGTCAAGTATTCTGACTTGAAGAATGTATTGAGGATGTGAAGGCTTTTCTAGCCAGTTCCTATGGCTCAGTCAGGGATCAGTCAGAGGATTCTGTCTGGTAGACTCTTTGGCACAGATGTCAAAGTGGCCTGGTCTTACCCTGTCCAGGACTGAATGCTGAGCTTGAGTGGGAGCTTCTTGTCATTTCAAGCATTTCCATGAGTCTGTCCTCTGTTCTCTTGTATCCAAGTGGTTTCTAATAGGAAAGCAGAACAAAAATTGAAAGTATGGTGATTGATTATTTTTACCAATGTTATTTCAATCCACTTTGTTTAATACGAAATTACCTTTATGCTAGTAAGATTTCATATGTGAGGAAATAATGAAAATATTGGGGTTAGGGGATGAGAATATGCAAATCAAACATTTTTGAGCACCAAGACCCGTTTTTTGTTTTTTTTTTTTTTTTTTAACTTAAATAATATTAAGTGCCAGAGGACCACCGCTGCCATTCAGCCTCAACAACCTCCAGGTCCAGCCTCCAGGTGGCCCATTTCACCAGGGTGTGTGGGACCACACTGTCCTGGGATGAGAGAACAGTACCCACGGATGTTGACATCTCACAGAGTAGATATTGCCAGTGACAGTAGGGAGCTATTGGCACATGAGGAAGGGAAGAGCTCTCAGGATGGGAAGAGGGGGCCGCTTCGAGACTCATTGGGTATGGCACGAGGCTGCTGGGTTTGGTGTTGGCCTGGGCCCACTGAGTGGGGCAGATCCGTGGTCTGTGTTTCTGTACCCTCCTCTGTAGCCTGTGTTGGCAGCAGATCAGGGAATTGCGATCAGAAGTGCTCCCAGTAACACAGGCACCAGCCCCCAGAGTGTGTGCCTATCCGTTTCCCCACCTGGCCTGACTTAGTGCCTGTCTTGCCTCAGGGCTGAGACCCTACAATCTCTGATGAGGGTGTCTGTGGTCCAGATCCAACCTGCATGGCCAACATGCTCAGACCTTCAGCTGGGTCCTAGGCTGCTGCAACCAAACTCTGTTAACTGGGTGGCCGACAACAGAGGAAGTGTCTTCCGTTGAGCTCCAGAGGCTCAACACAGTAGGTGTTGGGCTGTCCCAGTGCCATAACCCCTCCCAGGTTTCAAGGGGACTGTCTCCCCAACTCTCCCAGCCCTTGCCCACTCTCCTATTGCTGCCCACGATCTGTGGTTCCCATATGGGCATCCCGCCCTGGCTCCAACCTCACATATCAGGTATCCCCCAGTCTCCCTGGTATCTGGGTCCAGACTCTCCTCTTCCTACAAGAATATCAGATATTGGATTTGGTCCCAGTTGATGCTGTGTTCCATCATGTGAGCTCTTAGCTTCATCACTGTGCAAAGACTCTTTTCCCACACAAGTTCGCACGACTTTTGGCTGGCTAAGAATTTTCAGGCGACACTTTTCTAATGAGTACACTTTCCTTCCTTCCGATCTCCCACCAGTGAGCATTCCTCGCACCCTTGTCCTAGTTCCTTTATGGCAGTTTCCCTCCTTATGGCTGAGAGGACCTAGTGACCCCTGAATTCACACGTTCTCCTTAATCACCAACACACTGCAGAATTCTCCAGGGGGCCATATATGCTCCTGGAAGTTGGTGTTGGAAATAGTTCTCCATCCATTAATCACTCCCTCACTCACTAATGTCCTTGTGTCCTTGAGAAAGGCTCTCCCTTTCCTGGTTTTCCTGAATAGAAATCCTCTTGCCTCTTGGGTGAATAGGGTTATGGGTTGTGCAGAGGGTGTTGGTCCACTGAGCATCTTAGAGACTGTCCTTTATGGAGCCTAATGATCCTCACTGGGGAATGAGGCCAGGGTCCTAACTGTGGTTAGTTAGAGAGGGAAAGAAGGACAAGGGAAACTCAGATGTCCCTTCATGGCCCCTGGAGTTAGAGGACTTACCCCTTTGCACCTGGGATCAGGAGACCTCATTTCCTCGAGGACACGCACACTCAGACGTTAATCTTGAGTGTGGGTTCCTTTCTGGGGTCCAGGGCTGTTGTTAGCCACCAGGAATGACAGTGCTCTCCATGCTGAGTGGAGCCATTTTTGCCAGGAAAGAGAGCCCATGGTCACGCCTTGTGCAAAGCATCCCACGCCAGGGGCTCCCATGCCTACATTCCTGTCCTGAAAGGAAGCCACTCAGAGGCAAGGTGGGTCCAACCACCTCCCATGTGTTCACTCATCACTGTGTTCCAGCAGTCACCCCAGTGAACAGTCCTGATGGGATTGGATGTGGCTCAGAATGTCACCCTCATGAGCTCTACCATGCCACAGCTGCAGTTCTGCAGTGGGAGAAACTCAAAACCTCAAAACACATGCACATGAAAGAAAAGAGCAAGAGCCAGAGCCCAAACAGGCCAGGTGTGGCAAAGACAGCTGGAGTGCCTAGGTTGGGACTCAGAATTATGTCAGTGGGGTGGCATTGCTGCTGGCACCAGCATGATAACCGAGAGCCAGCCCTGCTCATTTTGGGGAGCAGTGTGTTGGGGAAGGCAGCAGAAATTGAGAGGCAGGATTGAGTTTGGCCCTAGGAGGAGGTTGGGTAAGAGGCCAGTGTGGGTTGGAGAGCCTGGGCAGATAGACAGAGGCCAGGGCACACCCCAACGCCTGGAGACTGCACTTGATGTCCAGGGTTGTGAAACACCACTTCCCCTCTTACTCACAACTGAGAGCAAGGGGCATTGATGAGTTCAGTTTGTGTGCGGCTGCATCCAAGGTGGCTCGGCTAGGAACCTCTGTTTCCTTGACTCAGGAGGCTGGGAGTCCAGGCTCCACTGAGGCTCGGCTGGGAGGATCGGAGTCTGAGTTTATGCCTGTGTTCCCTGTAGGATCCATGTTGGCTGAGCCTCAGTGTTTTTGTAATGAGAGGATGGGTGACCGTCATGTCTTTATCACAGGACACACTTGCTAAATGGATTTGTTTGCTCTGAGGAGGAAAGAGAGAGGGGGGAGTGGTGCTGGAGACAGGGATGCAGACAGGGGTCATGGACTTGGCATAACTCAGTCTTGGAGGTGATATCCCATCACCTGTACCCACTTCAATTCCCATGAATCCAGAGGCTGAGCCCCCTTGAGGTGAGGGGTGAACCGGTTCTGGGCAGCAGGATGCTGTGGTACCTCGGAGTCTCTGTGAGACCCCAACACTAGACACACTTGGCCCTTTTGAAATCTTAGGAGAAGCCTTGGGAAGTTGTATGGCAGAGGGGAGCAGCCTCTGCATCTCAGTCCCCTCCAACTTGCCATGGTGTAGAGAGGGAACTGCAGCCACGATGGGACGGACATTGGCCATGTCCCTGTGTGGGACACAGGCCTGATTGAGTTAGGGTGCATTCTTTGTCTCTCCCTTTCTTGTGATTATCCCATCTCTACATTTGTGCTTTAGCCACCTGTGAGTCCCATCTCTGGTTTCAGAGAGAACAGAGGGTGTTATGGGCCAATAGACACAATAAACCCTAGAGATTAGATGCTACCCTACTTTCCAGAAAAGACTGGGCACACCATGAGTTGCACAATGATGGGACCAGGGTCCAAAAGCTGCTGAGAGGGAAGGACTGGTTGTGAATGCATTTTTGAAGGCTCCAAGCTGGAACTCTAGTGGCACCAAGCAGGGCAGATGCTGGTGGGGATGTTTGGGTAGTTGTTGGTGAACACCTGCGCACCTGAGATGGGTAGGCATGGAGGAGAAATCGGCAGCCCATAGGGCTGTTGAAAGTGGTCTTATGTGAAAAGAGGCTCAGGTATGGGCACAGGAAATGACATCATTGCCTTGACAATGGATCAAACAGAACATGGAACCCTGGTATCCAGGCACCCACTTCACTGACCAAGCCATCCGAGCTCACTTGGTTGGAGCCACTGGAGGGAGAAGGATGTTCTCCTGTGGTTGCAGACAATGCCGAGCCTCAGGCTCCCAGGAATCTCAGGGGGGCCAACTAGCCCTTTTGTGGATACACTGGGTGAGGCTTCATCTTAGACGCCAGAGCCTCTGGCGATTGTCGCAGAGGAGCTCAAGAGTAACAGTGAGTAGCACAGGGCAGGTGAGCCCAGCAGGCCCTCTAGTCTGATCCCTGATGAATGGCCCAGGACTCCTATTCTGACTCTGTGTGTGTGTGTGTGTGTGTGTGTGTGTGTGTGTGTGTGTGTGTTTGTACTGATGGGAACTGTCCCATTGTGCTTTGACTCTAGTGTATTGGCACAAGTCATTTTTCTGTTTGTCACCATTTCCATTTTGAACCCACCATTCTTGGTCCCAACCCAGGGTGAAAATGATCAGAACACGGAGGAGCCCTTCAGGGTTCAGAGCCTTGAACCTTACAGGCAGGACCAGCTTAGGAATGAGCTCCTGCCTGTCATTTGTGGGAGGAACCTACATTTCAGCAGCAACATGGGGTTAATCTCCTGGGATTTCATCCCCACCCAGCAGGTGCTGGATCTCTTGTTCCCAAAACAGCCACCTTCTTCAGTCTTTACTCCTGGTGCCACTCCACATCCTCCAAGGGGACAAGAACCTCAGGTTCTGGATGGATGTTGTAGAATGCCCACAGAGCCAACTGCCAGGCTGGGTGGGGTGCAGTTGCTGGGCTTTGCTGATGTTGTCATCCCCCACAGTTCTTGGAACCTTCTGTGGCAGTGGCATCCAGGACCCCAGCAGCTGTGAGTAGCAGCTCCTCACGGCTTCACTCCAGCGAGCAGGTGGAAGACAGCCGCGTTGTTCACGTCCTCCTAGAGGGACAGAGCCTGAGGGAGACAAAGCGCATCCCGGTAAGCCCGACAGCAGGGCTGCCTCCTGGGTGTCCACACAGTGGAAGGCAGGAGACACAGCCAACCCCAGGGCTATGGTGGGAAATAAAGAAGAGAGAGGTCCGTCTTAAGGGCTTGACCTGAGGAGGGAGAGCATCAGCATGCCCAGCTTCAGTGGTGAGTGGGCCTGTGTATTGTGGGTTTTGCAGGCCAGAAGTGCAGACGGAAGTGCTGTGGACAGATGAAGGCAGAGATATGTCCAGGGTGCAGGCTGCAGTGCCTAGAACTTGGTATTCTCAATGAGTGAAGTTGGAGCAGAGGAGGTGGCAGTGACTTGTCACATGTGTAGGAGGGGATGTGTTCCTGGTGGCAGGGAAGAGAACCTCCTTAGCATGACTAGGTGTAGGAATTTGGGGTCGGGATCACCTGGGGGGTCATGCCAAAGCTTCGGAATGTTAGGCTTTGCATGTATGTAAATACGGAGCTAAAGGGGTTCTTGGCAGAATTTCTATGGATGTGCAGTAGACACGCTAATGCTGCAGGTGTCCAGCTGCAGAGGAGACATGTTCAGTGACTGCCAGTGCTGAGTCGAGTACATCATGACAACCAGACCCGCACCGAGCTTCCAGAGGCCAGGGCCTCTCAAAGCTATCATGAAGCACTCAAGTGCACACTCTTGTATCTGAGTCTGTTTTGTGTCGTGGCAGTCAGGACCCAAATTTTCAGTGCATCTGCCTCTTCCACCCACAAAGGCAGCCTGCATCCCAGATCACACTTGGTGCGCAGATCCCTGGCCCATTGCTCTCATCTCAGTGAGATGAGAGTGTGTCTGTGCATAGGCAGTTTGGTCCTTTGACATGAGTGGAATGTGGCTCCCCAGGGGGAGGGGAGATGGCAGGTACAGGCAGATATTTGTACCAGGATTGTTCTAGTAGCACATTGCAAGAACCCAGGTGGTATATGGAGGACACACTCAGGTAGCAGGATAACAAGATTGTGCCCTTGTATATGTAGCTGAGATTTCTCCTGAATGTTTGACCACAGTCTTCTGGGTAGCTCTTCTAAAAGCCATTCTCTGATGACATTTGTCCCACCCTGATCCAGGTGACCTTTCAGGAGACGGTGACAAGCCTCATCTGCAGGGCCTTGGACCAAAATTTGTTGCAGCATGAGGATGTGGACAACTTTGAGCTGCTGTATATGATGTCTGAGGATGAGAGTAAGTAGGACAATCAGACAGTGGGGAGACATGATCCACAGTGGGCTCAGGATAACGGACAGCCAAGAGAAAGTGGGCCTTGGCCCCAAAATACCAAAGTGTGATGGGCCTGGCGGAGACTCTCAGGGGTTGTGGGTGTTTTGTGGTATAATCCTTGAGTGCCACCTAACAATTCTCTCCACTTCGCTCTGCAGAAATCAAGGTCTCTGACCACTCACTCGTGTGTCTGTCCATGAATCTGGGAATACAATATTTCATCGTGAGGAAACGCCCCCAGGTCAAGGGAAAGGAGGTAAACACCTACCTTATTCAAGCTGTGCATGTGCTGCCATTCCACTCCGACCTGAGGAAATAAGAAGCCTCAGCACCTGGACATATTTGCTGGAAGCCCATAGAGCCAACTGACAGTCTGGGGTGGCTTTCTGTTTCTGGGTTTGCTGATGTTCCATCCCCCACAGTTCTCAGAATCAACCTGCAAGTCCTCCAGGCCGCTTTCCCACAAGCAGGTGGGAGACACCTGCTTAATTCGTGTCCACTTAGAAACACAAAGTCCAGAGATGGCCAAGAGTGTTCTGGTAAGCCAGGGAGCAGGGGTGTCCCGTGGTGCTTACACCTGGGTGGGGAGCAGACACTGGTCCAATACCATGGACTACTCATGCCCTCTTGAATTTGGAGCTTCTGGATGATCAGGAGGATAGATGGGAATCAAGAAGGGAGAGGTCAGTGTGAAGGGCTGGAGCTGAGATGAGCGAGTGCAGCAGCTTGTCCACTGCCATGTCTGAGGGAGTCTGTGTGTCAGGTGGCAGCATGCAGTCCAGAAGGGCAGGGACAGGTATGGGTGACAGATGAGAATAGGACAGGAACTAGGTTGCAGGTTCCCTTGTATGGGATGCTGACGTCTATGGAGGAGGACAGCAGTGTGAGGTTCTCCATGTTCCTTGAACAAGGAGCTGAGAGAGTCTCTCTGCAGAGTCGATATGGATGTGGAGCAAGCACACTAAATGTCCAGGTAACCCAATGACCACCCTTGCCGGATGAGGTGGCCTCCTACATCCCAGCCAGCACTGAGCCTCTGGAGGCCAGGAGCTCTCGTGGCTATCTTTCAGCTCTCCTGTGTGTGGTCATGTTCATGGGTCTGTTTTTGGCCCTGGCAATCCAGACCAAAGCCTCTAGGTTTTGTGCCTAGGCCATTCCCAATGCCGCCTGCATCCTCGGGCAGACCTGGGATCTTGGAGGCTATTGTCCCATTCCTCCCAACTTGTGGGATGAGATTGCATCTGTATGCAGGTAGTGGGGTCCTTTCACTCCGAGAGGAGTGCAGCTCCACAAAGAGCAATGGCAGGCCCAGGAAGTCCTATGTACAAGGATTGGGCTAGTAGCCTGTGGGAAGAGCCCACACGATGAGCAGGAGGTCAGCCTCGGGTAGTAGGGTCATGGATGTTGCCCTTGTATTTAGAGTGGAGGTGCCTCCAGAATGCCCCTGCCCACTGTCCTTGAGTAGTCACTTCAAGGCCCATTTCCTGAAGGCCTGTCTCCCATGCTGCTCCAGGTGACCTGCCACGATAGGGCTCCTGTCGTCATCCGCAGCGCCCTCGACCTACACTTCCTTACTGAGGAGAATCCAGAGGATTATGAGCTGGGCCAAATCATCTCTCGCCGTCAGAGTAAGTGAGACAATCAGATAGCAGAGAGCAAGGGTCAGGATGTGGACTCAGGTCAACTCTTAGCAACAAAGAGTAGTCTCTGACCCCCAAGAACACTCCAACAGGTGTGTTGGGTTCGTGCACAAAGCCAACTGCACTTCTGCTGGTGGAAGGTCTTGAGGTCCAATGGTATACCCCGGTGGATATTGCGGCTCCCCACCAGGTGCCCTCCCCTGGACATGAACAGGCATCCAAAGCTGACATCTTTGAGGAGTGAGGAGGAAAGCCTCTCTCCAGGAGCAGTATGTTTTCATGGTCTGGGATAGGAGTGGTTTCAAAGGAACATGGGAATGCATGGGCTAAAGAGGGAACTGGCATTTTGTGGACTGAAGCAATACTATTGAAAGCCTTCTGTGTGACCAAAAAACCACTGCCTGGGCAGAGCATTGCCAGGATTCTAGCAAGCAGTAACAGGATGAAATTGGGAAGAAAACACAGCCTGGGAGACAGCCTGAATCATCTGTTTTTGCATAAATTCCATGGTCTTACGCACCTGAGTCCACTAGGCAAGGAGTGATCACAATAGCCAGGTTGTGATCCCTAACTAAAGTCAGATGAGGGCTTCCTGAGCACGTAGCCACAGAGCTCATCTGATAATAATGCCAGCGCTTTTTCGTTGGTTGGTTGGTTGGTTTTTGTGAGCCAAACACCACAGCAGCCATTATCCCAGCCTATGTACCCTGAAGACCACCATCCCTATGAGTTCTAGGATCACTTGTCTCCTATCTTAACCTACTGTTAGGTTAGTAGAGTCTATGGAAGAGGAAGTCTGTCTGGGGCCTTGGTAGCCTAAGAAATTCATAGCAGAGATCTCCACATCCAACCCAGAAGGGATGGAGAACAGGCTCTAGGTTAGAGGAGGGCGACAGGAAACACATGTTCAGAGGAAGGAGAAGCGGCTGTTGTATTCCCCCACTCGGGGTCATGGCACCACTGGGCCATACACCATGTTGGAGGGAAGCAGTCCCTTTGCTGGTCTTTGGAACCATTGTTCTCAGTAGGGCAGTATTTGGAATGTGGCCTCCATTCTCAGAAGCCTGGTTCACATGGAGGCGGGCTCCACCAATGCAGAAGCATGGCTCTAACGTGGTATCCGCGCTGGTCAGCCTGTCCTCACTGTGGCCATACTTGAGGAAAATAACTCAGAGGAGGAATCCTAGGCCTTTTTTCTCTGGGTTTCATAGCTTTCTCTTTGGTTGTGCACTGAGGCTGTCCATAAAGCTCTAGTGTGTGGCAGTGGAGAGCTCCTCAGCCCTTGCCACAAAGGCATAGACTGGGAGAGAGAGAACGAGGCTGGCAGAGAGGGAGAGAGAGAAAGATGGAGAGGGAGGACCTCTCCTTGGAGAATGAGGATTCAGTGGAGCCAACAGGAACAAGGTACTGTTGCCCAGGGCACAACCCTGTTTAGGTCTTACTCCAACCATGCTCAACCTTTCTTCCAGTCCCTCCCACCCCCCAGTAGTGTATTCATCTTGAATGAGAATTTCATGTTGACATCAGAGCACTCACCATCCAATGCTTCCCTCCAAACCCACCTATGAAGATGGCTCATGTGGGGACTGAATCTTCGGCACAGGAGCCTTTTGTGGGAGATTTCAGATGCAAACCCTAGTGGTGTGCTTTGGCAGATGCAAGAGGACCTGAGATATTCTGGAGTCCAAAGCCTTCGGTAGGAACAGACATTAGGTCTGTTGAAGTGCTCTGCCTAGTTCTTCCTCAGGGAGGACTGTGGAGGCTGTCTTTGTTGGTATTGGTGCTGAATTGGAGAGCTCTCAGGTGTGTGGCTCTGGCCTTTTCTGGCACAGGCTCTCAGATGTTGGCGTGTCCTAGGGAGCACCTCCTGAGTGCCACCTTCTTTTTGTACACCCCTCTCTCCCCAGAGCTGAGGATTCCAGCAGAGGCCAACGTATTTTATGCCAAGAATCCTCACAAAAAATCCAACTTTGTGCTGAGGAAAAGGAGCCTCTCCCAAAAGAATGATGGGTGGATCGAGCCTCAACCTCCCTCTCGTCCTGCAAAGAAGGCTCCTGCCCTCCTGAGGATGCTTGCAAAACCATTCTGTTGCTGTGTGCCTGGGCGGGGCTGAGGCAGCCCAGGAATATTTACATTGATTACTATTTTCTTCAAAGTTTGAATCTATAGTTTGCCATTGTCCTTGACCTTGTTTAGTAACACAGTTGTTACTCTATCCTGTATTTGTTGTTTCCATTAATATATTATTATTATTTTAAAATATATATGTTTTTGTTACCTGATCTACTGTGATGATTTGAGTATACTAAATGTAGCAGTGATTCCTAAAGGACACATCCAAACCAACAGGAAGGAATGTTTCATTCTATCAGCAAGAACTTTGGTTTTTAGGAGTTTGGCAGATGGCATTATCTGAGTCAGTTTTCCAATGGGGGCAATGAAGTATCAGCTGTGATGGTACAAACACAAACAAAGACACACAAACACACACAAGAGCACACACACTCACTGAGAGATAGATAGACAGATGGAGTTGGTCTCTGCTGAAATACTTTGGAGACATGGTTCTGATTTCTCCCCTTTTGGAGTATTTTCAATTGCACAAGGTGTCTTGCAAATGAACCCATGTCTGAGGAAGACATGCATGTGTACTTCACATGCCACTTTTCACATAGCAGGAAGGTCATGTAATATTTTTCATGCAGCTGTCTTTTGACTGTGAACCATCCCATGAGGTCAGCTGTGGAATTTTCAACTTGTAGCATCACAATGGGGATCCACTCTTTGGATTTGGGGATATTTCCGATTTTCTTGATTCAGATTGGAATGATATATATATTAGTTTTTGATGAAAATTCTGCATTGATGGTAATGAATGTCGTGCATCTAGGAATCTGTAGAGTGCAGACAATGAATGGATGCCTACTGTTGTCTGGACTGGTCTGAAAAGTCCTGTAGCATCTGAGCATGTGTGAGGGCTGTACAGGTCTTGCCAAAAGTCCAGGTCAGATGATCCTGCACAAAGCTGAACTCCTAGTGGTCTCCACAACAGTGTAAGGGCCAAGGAGGAACTCACTTCCACACAGAAGTTGGGAAGCTACCTTATGAAGGTGATCATAGATACGGGATTATTAATATATCCAGGTTGGCATCTATTATTTTTTTAGCTTTTGACTTTCGCAGCTGTGGGCATCTTGACAACCATCAACTCCCTGTAAGCACAGACAACTCTATAAGAACCTGAGGATAAATTTCCCTGTGCATGTCCCCTTGTGAAACTGCTTAAGCACCGCCTGGTTTACACACAGGTGGAATTTCTAGGTCAAAGTGTGCATGTTTACTTCTTTGACTAAGCACTGCCAGGTGGCTCTTCTGCATAGCTCTACCTGTGGCCAGGATTGTATTATCTAGCTTTCTAACTTTTGCATGTTGAGTAGATACATAGTGGGAGCACACTGTTTTTGTTGGTATTTTTCTTGGTATCTATTCTGATGCTTTTCACTGGGGGATTTTTTCCTGTGAAAATGGGCTTCCTCTACTTGACCTTATTTTCTTCTTTTTAAAATTTTTTCAATGTGACTTTTTAATTTTAGTTTTATTAAAGACATTGCCCCTTGCTTGCATAGTCTATATCTAAAGCACTAGTCCTTGCTCCAAGGCCCAGCTTGCTCTCAGCTGCCCCAGGAGGGGAACAGTCTTTGGCGGTAGACAAGAGACGCCCCTGCAGGGGGCACAAGTGCTTTGGCCCTCTGGTGTCTTGCCAGCAGTGCTTCCCATGCTCACAGAGGGTTTCAGACACTGAGTCAATGGTCCAGGTGGTCTTTTGTTCAGTCTGATCTCAAATTGAGCTCCTCTGAGAGGTCATATTGAAGTCCTTGTGTGTACCTGACCCATCATTTTAAACAATATTCCAAGTTCACTTTTTGTGTGTACGTGGGTTCTGGGGATTGAACCCAGGGCCTTGAGCCTGTGAGGCAAGTGACCTACCTGAGCTACACCCTCAGAGACCCCTGTAAAAGTATTTCCCCTTTGCCTCGGGGTCTAAGTTGCCAAGGCTGACCTCAAACGTTCCTCTTGCCTCAGCCTCCCTGGTGGCTGGCATGACAGGCATGCACCTGGGACTGTCACACTCGAGCCTGTGATGGGAACTCATGTGCATCTGTCCAGGGCTGAGCATGGTTAGGCAGAGCTGTGCTCCAGGCTCCCTGCAGGGCTGTGGAGGCTTCTGCTGCCCAGCAGCCCTGGTGCCATGGCCAGGGCTCCTCCCAGCCGAGGGCAGGCAGCTGCCCATTGCTGTAGGCTGACCTTATTTTCTTCTTATGGCACTCGTCCGTTCTCTGGAGTATGTTGTATGGTTTGTCCATTAGGAGTCTAACAGGTCCTCTAGAACCTTCAAACAATTAGTAAAATTCCTGAACAGTAAGTGAGCGTGCGCAGAAATTGGGCTAATATTTTGGGAAGAACAATGTTGGATGATATATTCATGGCTTGAATATATCATCCAACATGAAGTTATATTTTATTACTTACAAAATAATAAAATAATGAAGCAATACCATGGGCTGAGCTAAAATAGATCCTTAGGATCTTAGGCATTCTGTAATAAATCTGTGTCACTTGAAGTATAGAGTTGATCGACTCTGAGTAATGAAACAGAAGTAAAGGTATCAAAGCCAATGATCATCTGTTTCCAATTTTCTGTGATTTGGTTCAAGAGGTAAAGTGGTGATATTTATTAATAATGGATCAAATAGGTTCATAATTGTTTTAGAGTACAATTAGATGCCTTCAAACTTTAGGCTACAAGGGCACATTTGAGAACGGTTCCAGCCATTCTCTCATCCTTTGGGTCATTCCCCTCCTATGTCCTGTGAGACATTTTCTATGTGAGGCTTTAAGAAGAAGAAGAGAATATTCTGTAAAGAAAACCTTGTGATCTGTGCAGTATGAAGTTGAATGGATTCATTCAGAAATCAGAAATTCTTTTGAAAGATATTTATTTGCATGAGCCAAATAAAACCTATTTTTAGGCATCCTGGTGAAGACAAGGTTTTATCTTTATGTCTCATTTTCTATGTTTTGTTGTTGTTGTTGTTGTTAGAATGAAATTCATATGTTGCCAGACCATTCTATCAGATGTGTAACTAGATGCCATTTAAATTACCCACTTTTACATGGTAGACAGTTTTTAATGAACACTGCCTGTCTGCACCTTTTTTAAAAACAGGACTGGGATCAGAAGCCCAAATACCAATGGTTAGCTGGAGCATATTTTTCATTTGGCCTATCTGTCAGTATTCCCTGAGGTCATCTGTGCAATCAGCTTCGTTACTCCTGCTCCCTCACTGGATTTCATAGAAACCATATGCTATGTATGAATCAGGGACACCAATCCCACAACATAGCATTCTTGGAATATCCAAAGTCCCACTTTTCACTTCGCCATGCCTGAGATCAGCAGTAATATTTATCAGCAAATGTGAGATTTTCAAAGATCCAATTCTATGTGCTCCTTTCTCATAGAGCCTTAGGCAGGGATATAGCATACATAAATATTAAGTAAAGTCCATAGTTTTTAAAATGTCATCCATTGAATAGTTGACACATGTCTGAGATACTTTTTATTTTGGAGGAGGTATTATTTAATAGGGAATTCCAACAGCTACCTAATAGTGAAATGAGAAGTCTTGCATCCATTTTATTTTGTTTCTGATGATTTTTATGAGTAAGGGTAAGATACTTCCTTGTTCTGATGCAGATGTTGCCCACTTTTGTGAATGGATGCGGGGTGTCACCTACTACTTGCATATCTGCATATTGGGCTTGACACTGCTATCGTACTTGGTAGTTGGCAAAAAGTCAATACTGAAGTTAAGCTCTTGTGTTCTAGCAGCAGAGCTGAAGATCCTTGATGTGCCACCTTCTGCAATCCATGCTGCTCTCTTCATGTTCCTTATTGACTTCCTGGTGATGAGCATCATGGTCTCCTGGTCTTGAGAATGGCCAAGCATTGCTCTGTGAATGTGGAAGATGGGCATGTGGAAGGCTCCAGGGAGGAGGGATCATTGAACATGTACTCGAATCCATGTGCCTGTTGAATGACCTGTTTTTTTTATTTTTGGGTTTTAAGGGAGACACTGCCCTAAAACACTTCTGTGCAGCTGGGGATGCAGGCTTCTGCTTCACCTTGCAGGAAGCATTAACGAATCCTTTCCAGAAGACATGAGAAGAGAGAAGTGAGCCTCTGGTATCATGCAGGTTCCTTGCATTGCCCATGGGCTAGAAGAGAGAAGAGTTGCTTCATGAGATTTGATCCCCTTTTTCCTGAAAAGTTCCACACAGAGGTGAGTCCCCAGCATGTTTAGAAATCATTTCAGACACCTTTCTGGACGGAATTGAATCAGAGCCCCTGATGATGTGGAAGAGCTAAAGATGGGTTTGCTATGAATTTTCTATTTCATTCATCAGGGCCTGAGTCAAGTCAGTCATTGTGCTGTCAACACATGAGCTGCTGGTCAAATGTGAGGAAGTGGTCTTGCTTTATGAAAACACCACCCTGATTCAGTGAGCCAGAGGCAGCCTGCAGTCCCTGTTTTCCTGTAAAGGCAGATTGCTGTGGATGGCCTCTGGCCTCGTCATGCAGCCCTGCTCAGAGTAGGGGATTGAGGGACCAGGCAGATCCCTAGTTCCTTTTGACCTTTATTGCCACTGGGCCACCCCAGGGTCCTTGGACTCTACCTGGTCTTCTGGCCTGGGTCAGGGGATGTGAGGTTTGGAATCCCCCTCTGTGGCAGGATCCCAGCCCCCCAGCCACTTGAGGTCAGCACATCCTTCCCTAATTGTGTTAGAGTTGGAGACTTCTCCCACCCATCCTCATCCATGCTCATCCCACATTTTGTAGCTTGGCACCTGAGGACCTTTATTCATTGACTTAGTTGTTAGTGATGATGGTTACTAAGACTAAGTGACTCTTTCAAGTCACATCACTTGCATGGTAGGGCTAGAGCATGGATCTTCCTAATTGATTTCATGGGACTCTCTCATGGAAACTGTGACTGCTTCCTAAACACACACTCTACATTTGGAGTGTCAAAATTCTTGCCACTGCCTCCTTGGCAAGTGTATCTTGTCTTCTACGTGGGAATTTCACAAATATTTTCCTTTGGTTTGTGGAGGTCATGCAGAAGGGATTTCATTTGAAATAGCCCAAACAAGAAATACCAGTTGTCTTTTTCGCACATGGATGTGTGTAGTGAACACCCCTTTCTGTGTGCTTGCATGAGTTACTCCTTTGAATTTGTTGAAGAATGGTTGGCTGGGGAGCAAGTTAACGAGAGATGGATATCAATGGTTGTCAAGTATTCTGACGTGAAGAATGTATTGAGGATGTGAAGGCTTTTCTAGCCAGTTCCTATGGCTCAGTCAGGGATCAGTCAGAGGATTCTGTCTGGTAGACTCTTTGGCACAGATGTCAAAGTGGCCTGGTCTTACCCTGTCCAGGACTGAATGCTGAGCTTGAGTGGGAGCTTCTTGTCATTTCAAGCATTTCCATGAGTCTGTCCTCTGTTCTCTTGTATCCAAGTGGTTTCTAATAGGAAAGCAGAACAAAAATTGAAAGTATGGTGATTGATTATTTTTACCAATGTTATTTCAATCCACTTTGTTTAATACGAAATTACCTTTATGCTAGTAAGATTTCATATGTGAGGAAATAATGAAAATATTGGGGTTAGGGGATGAGAATATGCAAATCAAACATTTTTGAGCATCAAGACCCGTTTTTTGTTTTTGTTTTTTTTTTTTTTAACTTAAATAATATTAAGTGCCAGAGGACCACCGCTGCCATTCAGCCTCAACAACCTCCAGGTCCAGCCTCCAGGTGGCCCATTTCACCAGGGTGTGTGGGACCACACTGTCCTGGGATGAGAGAACAGTACCCACGGATGTTGACATCTCACAGAGTAGATATTGCCAGTGACAGTAGGGAGCTATTGGCACATGAGGAAGGGAAGAGCTCTCAGGATGGGAAGAGGGGGCCGCTTCGAGACTCATTGGGTATGGCACGAGGCTGCTGGGTGTGGTGTTGGCCTGGGCCCACTGAGTGGGGCAGATCCGTGGTCTGTGTTTCTGTACCCTCCTCTGTAGCCTGTGTTGGCAGCAGATCAGGGAATTGCGATCAGAAGTGCTCCCAGTAACACAGGCACCAGCCCCCAGAGTGTGTGCCTATCCGTTTCCCCACCTGGCCTGACTTAGTGCCTGTCTTGCCTCAGGGCTGAGACCCTACAATCTCTGATGAGGGTGTCTGTGGTCCAGATCCAACCTGCATGGCCAACATGCTCAGACCTTCAGCTGGGTCCTAGGCTGCTGCAACCAAACTCTGTTAACTGGGTGGCCGAAAACAGAGGAAGTGTCTTCCGTTGAGCTCCAGAGGCTCAACACAGTAGGTGTTGGGCTGTCCCAGTGCCATAACCCCTCCCAGGTTTCAAGGGGACTGTCTCCCCAACTCTCCCAGCCCTTGCCCACTCTCCTATTGCTGCCCACGATCTGTGGTTCCCATATGGGCATCCCGCCCTGGCTCCAACCTCACATATCCGGTATCCCCCAGTCTCCCTGGTATCTGGGTCCAGACTCTCCTCTTCCTACAAGAATATCAGATATTGGATTTGGTCCCAGTTGATGCTGTGTTCCATCATGTGAGCTCTTAGCTTCATCACTGTGCAAAGACTCTTTTCCCACACAAGTTCGCACGGCTTTTGGCTGGCTAAGAATTTTCAGGCGACACTTTTCTAATGAGTACACTTTCCTTCCTTCTGATCTCCCACCAGTGAGCATTCCTCGCACCCTTGTCCTAGTTCCTTTATGGCAGTTTCCCTCCTTATGGCTGAGAGGACCTAGTGACCCCTGAATTCACACGTTCTCCTTAATCACCAACACACTGCAGAATTCTCCAGGGGGCCATATATGCTCCTGGAAGTTGGTGTTGGAAATAGTTCTCCATCCATTAATCACTCCCTCACTCACTAATGTCCTTGTGTCCTTGAGAAAGGCTCTCCCTTTCCTGGTTTTCCTGAATAGAAATCCTCTTGCCTCTTGGGTGAATAGGGTTATGGGTTGTGCAGAGGGTGTTGGTCCACTGAGCATCTTAGAGACTGTCCTTTATGGAGCCTAATGATCCTCACTGGGGAATGAGGCCAGGGTCCTAACTGTGGTTAGTTAGAGAGGGAAAGAAGGACAAGGGAAACTCAGATGTCCCTTCATGGCCCCTGGAGTTAGAGGACTTACCCCTTTGCACCTGGGATCAGGAGACCTCATTTCCTCGAGGACACGCACACTCAGACGTTAATCTTGAGTGTGGGTTCCTTTCTGGGGTCCAGGGCTGTTGTTAGCCACCAGGAATGACAGTGCTCTCCATGCTGAGTGGAGCCATTTTTGCCAGGAAAGAGAGCCCATGGTCACGCCTTGTGCAAAGCATCCCACGCCAGGGGCTCCCATGCCTACATTCCTGTCCTGAAAGGAAGCCACTCAGAGGCAAGGTGGGTCCAACCACCTCCCATGTGTTCACTCATCACTGTGTTCCAGCAGTCACCCCAGTGAAGAGTCCTGATGGGATTGGATGTAGCTCAGATTGTCACCCTCATGAGCTCTACCCTGCCACAGCTGCAGTTCTGCAGTGGGAGAAACTCAAAACCTCAAAACACATGCACATGAAAGAAAAGAGCAAGAGCCAGAGCCCAAAGAGGCCAGGTGTGGCAAAGACAGCTGGAGTGCCTAGGTTGGGACTCAGAATTATGTCAGTGGGGTGGCATTGCTGCTGGCACCAGCATGATAACCGAGAGCCAGCCCTGCTCATTTTGGGGAGCAGTGTGTTGGGGAAGGCAGCAGAAATTGAGAGGCAGGATTGAGTTTGGCCCTAGGAGGAGGTTGGGTAAGAGGCCAGTGTGGGTTGGAGAGCCTGGGCAGATAGACAGAGGCCAGGGCACACCCCAACGCCTGGAGACTGCACTTGATGTCCAGGGTTGTGAAACACCACTTCCCCTCTTACTCACAACTGAGAGCAAGGGGCATTGATGAGTTCAGTTTGTGTGCGGCTGCATCCAAGGTGGCTCGGCTAGGAACCTCTGTTTCCTTGACTCAGGAGGCTGGGAGTCCAGGCTCCACTGAGGCTCGGCTGGGAGGATCGGAGTCTGAGTTTATGCCTGTGTTCCCTGTAGGATCCATGTTGGCTGAGCCTCAGTGTTTTTGTAATGAGAGGATGGGTGACCGTCATGTCTTTATCACAGGACACACTTGCTAAATGGATTTGTTTGCTCTGAGGAGGAAAGAGAGAGGGGGGAGTGGTGCTGGAGACAGGGATGCAGACAGGGGTCATGGACTTGGCATAACTCAGTCTTGGAGGTGATATCCCATCACCTGTACCCACTTCAATTCCCATGAATCCAGAGGCTGAGCCCCCTTGAGGTGAGGGGTGAACCGGTTCTGGGCAGCAGGATGCTGTGGTACCTCGGAGTCTCTGTGAGACCCCAACACTAGACACACTTGGCCCTTTTGAAATCTTAGGAGAAGCCTTGGGAAGTTGTATGGCAGAGGGGAGCAGCCTCTGCATCTCAGTCCCCTCCAACTTGCCATGGTGTAGAGAGGGAACTGCAGCCACGATGGGACGGACATTGGCCATGTCCCTGTGTGGGACACAGGCCTGATTGAGTTAGGGTGCATTCTTTGTCTCTCCCTTTCTTGTGATTATCCCATCTCTACATTTGTGCTTTAGCCACCTGTGAGTCCCATCTCTGGTTTCAGAGAGAACAGAGGGTGTTATGGGCCAATAGACACAATAAACCCTAGAGATTAGATGCTACCCTACTTTCCAGAAAAGACTGGGCACACCATGAGTTGCACAATGATGGGACCAGGGTCCAAAAGCTGCTGAGAGGGAAGGACTGGTTGTGAATGCATTTTTGAAGGCTCCAAGCTGGAACTCTAGTGGCACCAAGCAGGGCAGATGCTGGTGGGGATGTTTGGGTAGTTGTTGGTGAACACCTGCGCACCTGAGATGGGTAGGCATGGAGGAGAAATCGGCAGCCCATAGGGCTGTTGAAAGTGGTCTTATGTGAAAAGAGGCTCAGGTATGGGCACAGGAAATGACATCATTGCCTTGACAATGGATCAAACAGAACATGGAACCCTGGTATCCAGGCACCCACTTCACTGACCAAGCCATCCGAGCTCACTTGGTTGGAGCCACTGGAGGGAGAAGGATGTTCTCCTGTGGTTGCAGACAATGCCGAGCCTCAGGCTCCCAGGAATCTCAGGGGGGCCAACTAGCCCTTTTGTGGATACACTGGGTGAGGCTTCATCTTAGACGCCAGAGCCTCTGGCGATTGTCGCAGAGGAGCTCAAGAGTAACAGTGAGTAGCACAGGGCAGGTGAGCCCAGCAGGCCCTCTAGTCTGATCCCTGATGAATGGCCCAGGACTCCTATTCTGACTCTGTGTGTGTGTGTGTGTGTGTGTGTGTGTGTGTGTGTGTGTGTGTGTTTGTACTGATGGGAACTGTCCCATTGTGCTTTGACTCTAGTGTATTGGCACAAGTCATTTTTCTGTTTGTCACCATTTCCATTTTGAACCCACCATTCTTGGTCCCAACCCAGGGTGAAAATGATCAGAACACGGAGGAGCCCTTCAGGGTTCAGAGCCTTGAACCTTACAGGCAGGACCAGCTTAGGAATGAGCTCCTGCCTGTCATTTGTGGGAGGAACCTACATTTCAGCAGCAACATGGGGTTAATCTCCTGGGATTTCATCCCCACCCAGCAGGTGCTGGATCTCTTGTTCCCAAAACAGCCACCTTCTTCAGTCTTTACTCCTGGTGCCACTCCACATCCTCCAAGGGGACAAGAACCTCAGGTTCTGGATGGATGTTGTAGAATGCCCACAGAGCCAACTGCCAGGCTGGGTGGGGTGCAGTTGCTGGGCTTTGCTGATGTTGTCATCCCCCACAGTTCTTGGAACCTTCTGTGGCAGTGGCATCCAGGACCCCAGCAGCTGTGAGTAGCAGCTCCTCACTGCTTCACTCCAGCGAGCAGGTGGAAGACAGCCGCGTTGTTCACGTCCTCCTAGAGGGACAGAGCCTGAGGGAGACAAAGCGCATCCCGGTAAGCCCGACAGCAGGGCTGCCTCCTGGGTGTCCACACAGTGGAAGGCAGGAGACACAGCCAACCCCAGGGCTATGGTGGGAAATAAAGAAGAGAGAGGTCCGTCTTAAGGGCTTGACCTGAGGAGGGAGAGCATCAGCATGCCCAGCTTCAGTGGTGAGTGGGCCTGTGTATTGTGGGTTTTGCAGGCCAGAAGTGCAGACGGAAGTGCTGTGGACAGATGAAGGCAGAGATATGTCCAGGGTGCAGGCTGCAGTGCCTAGAACTTGGTATTCTCAATGAGTGAAGTTGGAGCAGAGGAGGTGGCAGTGACTTGTCACATGTGTAGGAGGGGATGTGTTCCTGGTGGCAGGGAAGAGAACCTCCTTAGCATGACTAGGTGTAGGAATTTGGGGTCGGGATCACCTGGGGGGTCATGCCAAAGCTTCGGAATGTTAGGCTTTGCATGTATGTAAATACGGAGCTAAAGGGGTTCTTGGCAGAATTTCTATGGATGTGCAGTAGACACGCTAATGCTGCAGGTGTCCAGCTGCAGAGGAGACATGTTCAGTGACTGCCAGTGCTGAGTCAAGTACATCATGACAACCAGACCCGCACCGAGCTTCCAGAGGCCAGGGCCTCTCAAAGCTATCATGAAGCACTCAAGTGCACACTCTTGTATCTGAGTCTGTTTTGTGTCGTGGCAGTCAGGACCCAAATTTTCAGTGCATCTGCCTCTTCCACCCACAAAGGCAGCCTGCATCCCAGATCACACTTGGTGCGCAGATCCCTGGCCCATTGCTCTCATCTCAGTGAGATGAGAGTGTGTCTGTGCATAGGCAGTTTGGTCCTTTGACATGAGTGGAATGTGGCTCCCCAGGGGGAGGGGAGATGGCAGGTACAGGCAGATATTTGTACCAGGATTGTTCTAGTAGCACATTGCAAGAACCCAGGTGGTATATGGAGGACACACTCAGGTAGCAGGATAACAAGATTGTGCCCTTGTATATGTAGCTGAGATTTCTCCTGAATGTTTGACCACAGTCTTCTGGGTAGCTCTTCTAAAAGCCATTCTCTGATGACATTTGTCCCACCCTGATCCAGGTGACCTTTCAGGAGACGGTGACAAGCCTCATCCGCAGGGCCTTGGACCAAAATTTGTTGCAGCATGAGGATGTGGACAACTTTGAGCTGCTGTATATGATGTCTGAGGATGAGAGTAAGTAGGACAATCAGACAGTGGGGAGACATGATCCACAGTGGGCTCAGGATAACGGACAGCCAAGAGAAAGTGGGCCTTGGACCCAAAATACCAAAGTGTGATGGGCCTGGCGGAGACTCTCAGGGGTTGTGGGTGTTTTGTGGTATAATCCTTGAGTGCCACCTAACAATTCTCTCCACTTCGCTCTGCAGAAATCAAGGTCTCTGACCACTCACTCGTGTGTCTGTCCATGAATCTGGGAATACAATATTTCATCGTGAGGAAACGCCCCCAGGTCAAGGGAAAGGAGGTAAACACCTACCTTATTCAAGCTGTGCATGTGCTGCCATTCCACTCCGACCTGAGGAAATAAGAAGCCTCAGCACCTGGACATATTTGCTGGAAGCCCATAGAGCCAACTGACAGTCTGGGGTGGCTTTCTGTTTCTGGGTTTGCTGATGTTCCATCCCCCACAGTTCTCAGAATCAACCTGCAAGTCCTCCAGGCCGCTTTCCCACAAGCAGGTGGGAGACACCTGCTTAATTCGTGTCCACTTAGAAACACAAAGTCCAGAGATGGCCAAGAGTGTTCTGGTAAGCCTGGGAGCAGGGGTGTCCCGTGGTGCTTACACCTGGGTGGGGAGCAGACACTGGTCCAATACCATGGACTACTCATGCCCTCTTGAATTTGGAGCTTCTGGATGATCAGGAGGATAGATGGGAATCAAGAAGGGAGAGGTCAGTGTGAAGGGCTGGAGCTGAGATGAGCGAGTGCAGCAGCTTGTCCACTGCCATGTCTGAGGGAGTCTGTGTGTCAGGTGGCAGCATGCAGTCCAGAAGGGCAGGGACAGGTATGGGTGACAGATGAGAATAGGACAGGAAGTAGGTTGCAGGTTCCCTTGTATGGGATGCTGACGTCTATGGAGGAGGACAGCAGTGTGAGGTTCTCCATGTTCCTTGAACAAGGAGCTGAGAGAGTCTCTCTGCAGAGTCGATATGGATGTGGAGCAAGCACACTAAATGTCCAGGTAACCCAATGACCACCCTTGCCGGATGAGGTGCCCTCCTACATCCCAGCCAGCACTGAGCCTCTGGAGGCCAGGAGCTCTCGTGGCTATCTTTCAGCTCTCCTGTGTGTGGTCATGTTCCTGGGTCTGTTTTTGGCCCTGGCAATCCAGACCAAAGCCTCTAGGTTTTGTGCCTAGGCCATTCCCAATGCCGCCTGCATCCTCGGGCAGACCTGGGATCTTGGAGGCTATTGTCCCATTCCTCCCAACTTGTGGGATGAGATTGCATCTGTATGCAGGTAGTGGGGTCCTTTCACTCCGAGAGGAGTGCAGCTCCACAAAGAGCAATGGCAGGCCCAGGAAGTCCTATGTACAAGGATTGGGCTAGTAGCCTGTGGGAAGAGCCCACACGATGAGCAGGAGGTCAGCCTCGGGTAGTAGGGTCATGGATGTTGCCCTTGTATTTAGAGTGGAGGTGCCTCCAGAATGCCCCTGCCCACTGTCCTTGAGTAGTCACTTCAAGGCCCATTTCCTGAAGGCCTGTCTCCCATGCTGCTCCAGGTGACCTGCCACGATAGGGCTCCTGTCGTCATCCGCAGCGCCCTCGACCTACACTTCCTTACTGAGGAGACTCCAGAGGATTATGAGCTGGGCCAAATCATCTCTCGCCGTCAGAGTAAGTGAGACAATCAGATAGCAGAGAGCAAGGGTCAGGATGTGGACTCAGGTCAACTCTTAGCAACAAAGAGTAGTCTCTGACCCCCAAGAACACTCCAACAGGTGTGTTGGGTTCGTGCACAAAGCCAACTGCACTTCTGCTGGTGGAAGGTCTTGAGGTCCAATGGTATACCCCGGTGGATATTGCGGCTCCCCACCAGGTGCCCTCCCCTGGACATGAACAGGCATCCAAAGCTGACATCTTTGAGGAGTGAGGAGGAAAGCCTCTCTCCAGGAGCAGTATGTTTTCATGGTCTGGGATAGGAGTGGTTTCAAAGGAACATGGGAATGCATGGGCTAAAGAGGGAACTGGCATTTTGTGGACTGAAGCAGTACTATTGAAAGCCTTCTGTGTGACCAAAAAACCACTGCCTGGGCAGAGCATTGCCAGGATTCTAGCAAGCAGTAACAGGATGAAATTGGGAAGAAAACACAGCCTGGGAGACAGCCTGAATCATCTGTTTTTGCATAAATTCCATGGTCTTACGCACCTGAGTCCACTAGGCAAGGAGTGATCACAATAGCCAGGTTGTGATCCCTAACTAAAGTCAGATGAGGGCTTCCTGAGCACGTAGCCACAGAGCTCATCTGATAATAATGCCAGCGCTTTTTCGTTGGTTGGTTGGTTGGTTTTTGTGAGCCAAACACCACAGCAGCCATTATCCCAGCCTATGTACCCTGAAGACCACCATCCCTATGAGTTCTAGGATCACTTGTCTCCTATCTTAACCTACTGTTAGGTTAGTAGAGTCTATGGAAGAGGAAGTCTGTCTGGGGCCTTGGTAGCCTAAGAAATTCATAGCAGAGATCTCCACATCCAACCCAGAAGGGATGGAGAACAGGCTCTAGGTTAGAGGAGGGCGACAGGAAACACATGTTCAGAGGAAGGAGAAGCGGCTGTTGTATTCCCCCACTCGGGGTCATGGCACCACTGGGCCATACACCATGTTGGAGGGAAGCAGTCCCTTTGCTGGTCTTTGGAACCATTGTTCTCAGTAGGGCAGTATTTGGAATGTGGCCTCCATTCTCAGAAGCCTGGTTCACATGGAGGCGGGCTCCACCAACGCAGAAGCATGGCTCTAACGTGGTATCCGTGCTGGTCAGCCTGTCCTCACTGTGGCCATACTTGAGGAAAATAACTCAGAGGAGGAATCCTAGGCCTTTTTTCTCTGGGTTTCATAGCTTTCTCTTTGGTTGTGCACTGAGGCTGTCCATAAAGCTCTAGTGTGTGGCAGTGGAGAGCTCCTCAGCCCTTGCCACAAAGGCATAGACTGGGAGAGAGAGAACGAGGCTGGCAGAGAGGGAGAGAGAGAAAGATGGAGAGGGAGGACCTCTCCTTGGAGAATGAGGATTCAGTGGAGCCAACAGGAACAAGGTACGGTTGCCCAGGGCACAACCCTATTTAGGTCTTACTCCAACCATGCTCAACCTTTCTTCCAGTCCCTCCCACCCCCCAGTAGTGTATTCATCTTGAATGAGAATTTCATGTTGACATCAGAGCACTCACCATCCAATGCTTCCCTCCAAACCCACCTATGAAGATGACTCATGTGGGGACTGAATCTTCGGCACAGGAGCCTTTTGTGGGAGATTTCAGATGCAAACCCTAGTGGTGTGCTTTGGCAGATGCAAGAGGACCTGAGATATTCTGGAGTCCAAAGCCTTCTGTAGGAACAGACATTAGGTCTGTTGAAGTGCTCTGCCTAGTTCTTCCTCAGGGAGGACTGTGGAGGCTGTCTTTGTTGGTATTGGTGCTGAATTGGAGAGCTCTCAGGTGTGTGGCTCTGGCCTTTTCTGGCACAGGCTCTCAGATGTTGGCGTGTCCTAGGGAGCACCTCCTGAGTGCCACCTTCTTTTTGTACACCCCTCTCTCCCCAGAGCTGAGGATTCCAGCAGAGGCCAACGTATTTTATGCCAAGAATCCTCACAAAAAATCCAACTTTGTGCTGAGGAAAAGGAGCCTCTCCCAAAAGAATGATGGGTGGATCGAGCCTCAACCTCCCTCTCGTCCTGCAAAGAAGGCTCCAGCCCTCCTGAGGATGCTTGCAAAACCATTCTGGGGCTGTGTGCCTGGGCGGGGCTGAGGCAGCCCAGGAATATTTACATTGATTACTATTTTCTTCAAAGTTTGAATCTATAGTTTGCCATTGTCCTTGACCTTGTTTAGTAACACAGTTGTTACTCTATCCTGTATTTGTTGTTTCCATTAATATATTATTATTATTTTAAAATATATATGTTTTTGTTACCTGATCTGCTGTGATGATTTGAGTATACTAAATGTAGCAGTGATTCCTAGAGGACACATCCAAACCAACAGGAAGGAATGTTTCATTCTATCAGCAAGAACTTTGGTTTTTAGGAGTTTGGCAGATGGCATTATCTGAGTCAGTTTTCCAATGGGGGCAATGAAGTATCAGCTGTGATGGTACAAACACAAACAAAGACACACAAACACACACAAGAGCACACACACTCACTGAGAGATAGATAGACAGATGGGGTTGGTCTCTGCTGAAATACTTTGGAGACATGGTTCTGATTTCTCCCCTTTTGGAGTATTTTCAATTGCACAAGGTGTCTTGCAAATGAACCCATGTCTGAGGAAGACATGCATGTGTACTTCACATGCCACTTTTCACATAGCAGGAAGGTCATGTAATATTTTTCATGCAGCTGTCTTTTGACTGTGAACCATCCCATGAGGCCAGCTGTGGAATTTTCAACTTGTAGCATCACAATGGGGATCCACTCTTTGGATTTGGGGATATTTCCGATTTTCTTGATTCAGATTGGAATGATATATATATATATTAGTTTTTGATGAAAATTCTGCATTTGATGGTAATGAATGTCGTGCATCTAGGAATCTGTAGAGTGCAGACAATGAATGGATGCCTACTGTTGTCTGGACTGGTCTGAAAAGTCCTGTAGCATCTGAGCATGTGTGAGGGCTGTACAGGTCTTGCCAAAAGTCCAGGTCAGATGATCCTGCACAAAGCTGAACTCCTAGTGGTCTCCACAACAGTGTAAGGGCCAAGGAGAAACACACTTCCACACAGAAGTTGGGAAGCTACCTTATGAAGGTGATCATAGATACGGGATTATTAATATATCCAGGTTGGCATCTATTATTTTTTTAGCTTTTGACTTTCGCAGCTGTGGGCATCTTGACAACCATCAACTCCCTGTAAGCACAGACAACTCTATAAGAACCTGAGGATAAATTTCCCTGTGCATGTCCCCTTGTGAAACTGCTTAAGCACCGCCTGGTTTACACACAGGTGGAATTTCTAGGTCAAAGTGTGCATGTTTACTTCTTTGACTAAGCACTGCCAGGTGGCTCTTCTGCATAGCTCTACCTGTGGCCAGGATTGTATTATCTAGCTTTCTAACTTTTGCATGTTGAGTAGATACATAGTGGGAGCACACTGTTTTTGTTGGTATTTTTCTTGGTATCTATTCTGATGCTTTTCACTGGGGGATTTTTTCCTGTGAAAATGGGCTTTCTCTACTTGACCTTATTTTCTTCTTTTTAAAATTTTTTCAATGTGACTTTTTAATTTTAGTTTTATTAAAGACATTGCCCCTTGCTTGCATAGTCTATATCTAAAGCACTAGTCCTTGCTCCAAGGCCCAGCTTGCTCTCAGCTGCCCCAGGAGGGGAACAGTCTTTGGCGGTAGACAAGAGACGCCCCTGCAGGGGGCACAAGTGCTTTGGCCCTCTGGTGTCTTGCCAGCAGTGCTTCCCATGCTCACAGAGGGTTTCAGACACTGAGTCAATGGTCCAGGTGGTCTTTTGTTCAGTCTGATCTCAAATTGAGCTCCTCTGAGAGGTCATATTGAAGTCCTTGTGTGTACCTGATCCATCATTTTAAACAATATTCCAAGTTCACTTTTTGTGTGTACGTGGGTTCTGGGGATTGAACCCAGGGCCTTGAGCCTGTGAGGCAAGTGACCTACCTGAGCTACACCCTCAGAGACCCCTGTAAAAGTATTTCCCCTTTGCCTCGGGGTCTAAGTTGCCAAGGCTGACCTCAAACGTTCCTCTTGCCTCAGCCTCCCTGGTGGCTGGCATGACAGGCATGCACCTGGGACTGTCACACTCGAGCCTGTGATGGGAACTCATGTGCATCTGTCCAGGGCTGAGCATGGTTAGGCAGAGCTGTGCTCCAGGCTCCCTGCAGGGCTGTGGAGGCTTCTGCTGCCCAGCAGCCCTGGTGCCATGGCCAGGGCTCCTCCCAGCCGAGGGCAGGCAGCTGCCCATTGCTGTAGGCTGACCTTATTTTCTTCTTATGGCACTCGTCCGTTCTCTGGAGTATGTTGTATGGTTTGTCCATTAGGAGTCTAACAGGTCCTCTAGAACCTTCAAACAATTAGTAAAATTCCTGAACAGTAAGTGAGCGCGCACAGAAATTGGGCTAATATTTTGGGAAGAACAATGTTGGATGATATATTCATGGCTTGAATATATCATCCAACATGAAGTTATATTTTATTACTTACAAAATAATAAAATAATGAAGCAATACCATGGGCTGAGCTAAAATAGATCCTTAGGATCTTAGGCATTCTGTAATAAATCTGTGTCACTTGAAGTATAGAGTTGATCGACTCTGAGTAATGAAACAGAAGTAAAGGTATCAAAGCCAATGATCATCTGTTTCCAATTTTCTGTGATTTGGTTCAAGTGGTAAAGTGGTGATATTTATTAATAATGGATCGGATAGGTTCATAATTGTTTTAGAGTACAATTAGATGCCTTCAAACTTTAGCCCTCCTATGTCCTCTGAGACATTTTGTATGTGAGGCTTTAAGAAGAAGAAGAGAATATTCTGTAAAGAAAACCTTGTGATCTGTGCAGTATGAAGTTGAATGGATTCATTCAGAAATCAGAAATTCTATTGAAAGATATTTATTGGCATGAGCCAAATAAAACCTATTTTTAGGCATCCTGGTGAAGACAAGGTTTTATCTTTATGTCTCATTTTCTATGTTTTGTTGTTGTTGTTGTTGTTAGAATGAAATTCATATGTTGCCCGACCATTCTATCAGATGTGTAGCTAGATGCCATTTAAATTACCCACTTTTACATGGTAGACAGTTTTTAATGAACACTGCCTGTCTGCACCTTTTTTAAAAACAGGACTGGGATCAGAAGCCCAAATACCAATGGTTAGCTGGAGCATATTTTTCATTTGGCCTATCTGTCAGTATTCCCTGAGGTCATCTGTGCAATCAGCTTCGTTACTCCTGCTCCCTCACTGGATTTCATAGAAACCATATGCTATGTATGAATCAGGGACACCAATCCCACAACATAGCATTCTTGGAATATCCAAAGTCCCACTTTTCACTTCGCCATGCCTGAGATCAGCAGTAATATTTATCAGCAAATGTGAGATTTTCAAAGATCCAATTCTATGTGCTCCTTTCTCATAGAGCCTTAGGCAGGGATATAGCATACATAAATATTAAGTAAAGTCCATAGTTTTTAAAATGTCATCCATTGAATAGTTGACACATGTCTGAGATACTTTTTATTTTGGAGGAGGTATTATTTAATAGGGAATTCCAACAGCTACCTAATAGTGAAATGAGAAGTCTTGCATCCATTTTATTTTGTTTCTGATGATTTTTATGAGTAAGGGTAAGATACTTCCTTGTTCTGATGCAGATGTTGCCCACTTTTGTGAATGGATGCGGGGTGTCACCTACTACTTGCATATCTGCATATTGGGCTTGACACTGCTATCGTACTTGGTAGCTGGCAAAAAGTCAATACTGAAGTTAAGCTCTTGTGTTCTAGCAGCAGAGCTGAAGATCCTTGATGTGCCACCTTCTGCAATCCATGCTGCTCTCTTCATGTTCCTTATTGACTTCCTGGTGAGGAGCATCATGGTCTCCTGGTCTTGAGAATGGCCAAGCATTGCTCTGTGAATGTGGAAGATGGGCATGTGGAAGGCTCCAGGGAGGAGGGATCATTGAACATGTACTCGAATCCATGTGCCTGTTGAATGACCTGTTTTTTTATTTTTGGGTTTTAAGGGAGACACTGCCCTAAAACACTTCTGTGCAGCTGGGGATGCAGGCTTCTGCTTCACCTTGCAGGAAGCATTAACGAATCCTTTCCAGAAGACATGAGAAGAGAGAAGTGAGCCTCTGGTATCATGCAGGTTCCTTGCATTGCCCATGGGCTAGAAGAGAGAAGAGTTGCTTCATGAGATTTGATCCCCTTTTTCCTGAAAAGTTCCACACAGAGGTGAGTCCCCAGCATGTTTAGAAATCATTTCAGACACCTTTCTGGACGGAATTGAATCAGAGCCCCTGATGATGTGGAAGAGCTAAAGATGGGTTTGCTATGAATTTTCTATTTCATTCATCAGGGCCTGAGTCAAGTCAGTCATTGTGCTGTCAACACATGAGCTGCTGGTCAAATGTGAGGAAGTGGTCTTGCTTTATGAAAACACCACCCTGATTCAGTGAGCCAGAGGCAGCCTGCAGTCCCTGTTTTCCTGTAAAGGCAGATTGCTGTGGATGGCCTCTGGCCTCGTCATGCAGCCCTGCTCAGAGTAGGGGATTGAGGGACCAGGCAGATCCCTAGTTCCTTTTGACCTTTATTGCCATTGGGCCACCCCAGGGTCCTTGGACTCTACCTGGTCTTCTGGCCTGGGTCAGGGGATGTGAGGTTTGGAATCCCCCTCTGTGGCAGGATCCCAGCCCCCCAGCCACTTGAGGTCAGCACATCCTTCCCTAATTGTGTTAGAGTTGGAGACTTCTCCCACCCATCCTCATCCATGCTCATCCCACATTTTGTAGCTTGGCACCTGAGGACCTTTATTCATTGACTTAGTTGTTAGTGATGATGGTTACTAAGACTAAGTGACTCTTTCGAGTCACATCACTTGCATGGTAGGGCTAGAGCATGGATCTTCCTAATTGATTTCATGGGACTCTCTCATGGAAACTGTGACTGCTTCCTAAACACACACTCTACATTTGGAGTGTCAAAATTCTTGCCACTGCCTCCTTGGCAAGTGTATCTTGTCTTCTACGTGGGAATTTCACAAATATTTTCCTTTGGTTTGTGGAGGTCATGCAGAAGGGATTTCATTTGAAATAGCCCAAACAAGAAATACCAGTTGTCTTTTTCGCACATGGATGTGTGTAGTGAACACCCCTTTCTGTGTGCTTGCATGAGTTACTCCTTTGAATTTGTTGAAGAATGGTTGGCTGGGGAGCAAGTTAACGAGAGATGGATATCAATGGTTGTCAAGTATTCTGACGTGAAGAATGTATTGAGGATGTGAAGGCTTTTCTAGCCAGTTCCTATGGCTCAGTCAGGGATCAGTCAGAGGATTCTGTCTGGTAGACTCTTTGGCACAGATGTCAAAGTGGCCTGGTCTTACCCTGTCCAGGACTGAATGCTGAGCTTGAGTGGGAGCTTCTTGTCATTTCAAGCATTTCCATGAGTCTGTCCTCTGTTCTCTTGTATCCAAGTGGTTTCTAATAGGAAAGCAGAACAAAAATTGAAAGTATGGTGATTGATTATTTTTACCAATGTTATTTCAATCCACTTTGTTTAATACGAAATTACCTTTATGCTAGTAAGATTTCATATGTGAGGAAATAATGAAAATATTGGGGTTAGGGGATGAGAATATGCAAATCAAACATTTTTGAGCACCAAGACCCGTTTTTTGTTTTTTGTTTTTTTTTTTTTTTTAACTTAAATAATATTAAGTGCCAGAGGACCACCGCTGCCATTCAGCCTCAACAACCTCCAGGTCCAGCCTCCAGGTGGCCCATTTCACCAGGGTGTGTGGGACCACACTGTCCTGGGATGAGAGAACAGTACCCACGGATGTTGACATCTCACAGAGTAGATATTGCCAGTGACAGTAGGGAGCTATTGGCACATGAGGAAGGGAAGAGCTCTCAGGATGGGAAGAGGGGGCCGCTTCGAGACTCATTGGGTATGGCACGAGGCTGCTGGGTTTGGTGTTGGCCTGGGCCCACTGAGTGGGGCAGATCCGTGGTCTGTGTTTCTGTACCCTCCTCTGTAGCCTGTGTTGGCAGCAGATCAGGGAATTGCGATCAGAAGTGCTCCCAGTAACACAGGGACCAGCCCCCAGAGTGTGTGCCTATCCGTTTCCCCACCTGGCCTGACTTAGTGCCTGTCTTGCCTCAGGGCTGACACCCTACAATCTCTGATGAGGGTGTCTGTGGTCCAGATCCAACCTGCATGGCCAACATGCTCAGACCTTCAGCTGGGTCCTAGGCTGCTGCAACCAAACTCTGTTAACTGGGTGGCCGACAACAGAGGAAGTGTCTTCCGTTGAGCTCCAGAGGCTCAACACAGTAGGTGTTGGGCTGTCCCAGTGCCATAACCCCTCCCAGGTTTCAAGGGGACTGTCTCCCCAACTCTCCCAGCCCTTGCCCACTCTCCTATTGCTGCCCACGATCTGTGGTTCCCATATGGGCATCCCGCCCTGGCTCCAACCTCACATATCCGGTATCCCCCAGTCTCCCTGGTATCTGGGTCCAGACTCTCCTCTTCCTACAAGAATATCAGATATTGGATTTGGTCCCAGTTGATGCTGTGTTCCATCATGTGAGCTCTTAGCTTCATCACTGTGCAAAGACTCTTTTCCCACACAAGTTCGCACGGCTTTTGGCTGGCTAAGAATTTTCAGGCGACACTTTTCTAATGAGTACACTTTCCTTCCTTCCGATCTCCCACCAGTGAGCATTCCTCGCACCCTTGTCCTAGTTCCTTTATGGCAGTTTCCCTCCTTATGGCTGAGAGGACCTAGTGACCCCTGAATTCACACGTTCTCCTTAATCACCAACACACTGCAGAATTCTCCAGGGGGCCATATATGCTCCTGGAAGTTGGTGTTGGAAATAGTTCTCCATCCATTAATCACTCCCTCACTCACTAATGTCCTTGTGTCCTTGAGAAAGGCTCTCCCTTTCCTGGTTTTCCTGAATAGAAATCCTCTTGCCTCTTGGGTGAATAGGGTTATGGGTTGTGCAGAGGGTGTTGGTCCACTGAGCATCTTAGAGACTGTCCTTTATGGAGCCTAATGATCCTCACTGGGGAATGAGGCCAGGGTCCTAACTGTGGTTAGTTAGAGAGGGAAAGAAGGACAAGGGAAACTCAGATGTCCCTTCATGGCCCCTGGAGTTAGAGGACTTACCCCTTTGCACCTGGGATCAGGAGACCTCATTTCCTCGAGGACACGCACACTCAGACGTTAATCTTGAGTGTGGGTTCCTTTCTGGGGTCCAGGGCTGTTGTTAGCCACCAGGAATGACAGTGCTCTCCATGCTGAGTGGAGCCATTTTTGCCAGGAAAGAGAGCCCATGGTCACGCCTTGTGCAAAGCATCCCACGCCAGGGGCTCCCATGCCTACATTCCTGTCCTGAAAGGAAGCCACTCAGAGGCAAGGTGGGTCCAACCACCTCCCATGTGTTCACTCATCACTGTGTTCCAGCAGACACCCCAGTGAACAGTCCTGATGGGATTGGATGTGGCTCAGAATGTCACCCTCATGAGCTATACCCTGCCACAGCTGCAGTTCTGCAGTGGGAGAAACTCAAAACCTCAAAACACATGCACATGAAAGAAAAGAGCAAGAGCCAGAGCCCAAAGAGGCCAGGTGTGGCAAAGACAGCTGGAGTGCCTAGGTTGGGACTCAGAATTATGTCAGTGGGGTGGCATTGCTGCTGGCACCAGCATGATAACCGAGAGCCAGCCCTGCTCATTTTGGGGAGCAGTGTGTTGGGGAAGGCAGCAGAAATTGAGAGGCAGGATTGAGTTTGGCCCTAGGAGGAGGTTGGGTAAGAGGCCAGTGTGGGTTGGAGAGCCTGGGCAGATAGACAGAGGCCAGGGCACACCCCAATGCCTGGAGACTGCACTTGATGTCCAGGGTTGTGAAACACCACTTCCCCTCTTACTCACAACTGAGAGCAAGGGGCATTGATGAGTTCAGTTTGTGTGCGGCTGCATCCAAGGTGGCTCGGCTAGGAACCTCTGTTTCCTTGACTCAGGAGGCTGGGAGTCCAGGCTCCACTGAGGCTCGGCTGGGAGGATCGGAGTCTGAGTTTATGCCTGTGTTCCCTGTAGGATCCATGTTGGCTGAGCCTCAGTGTTTTTGTAATGAGAGGATGGGTGACCGTCATGTCTTTATCACAGGACACACTTGCTAAATGGATTTGTTTGCTCTGAGGAGGAAAGAGAGAGGGGGGAGTGGTGCTGGAGACAGGGATGCAGACAGGGGTCATGGACTTGGCATAACTCAGTCTTGGAGGTGATATCCCATCACCTGTACCCACTTCAATTCCCATGAATCCAGAGGCTGAGCCCCCTTGAGGTGAGGGGTGAACCGGTTCTGGGCAGCAGGATGCTGTGGTACCTCGGAGTCTCTGTGAGACCCCAACACTAGACACACTTGGCCCTTTTGAAATCTTAGGAGAAGCCTTGGGAAGTTGTATGGCAGAGGGGAGCAGCCTCTGCATCTCAGTCCCCTCCAACTTGCCATGGTGTAGAGAGGGAACTGCAGCCACGATGGGACGGACATTGGCCATGTCCCTGTGTGGGACACAGGCCTGATTGAGTTAGGGTGCATTCTTTGTCTCTCCCTTTCTTGTGATTATCCCATCTCTACATTTGTGCTTTAGCCACCTGTGAGTCCCATCTCTGGTTTCAGAGAGAACAGAGGGTGTTATGGGCCAATAGACACAATAAACCCTAGAGATTAGATGCTACCCTACTTTCCAGAAAAGACTGGGCACACCATGAGTTGCACAATGATGGGACCAGGGTCCAAAAGCTGCTGAGAGGGAAGGACTGGTTGTGAATGCATTTTTGAAGGCTCCAAGCTGGAACTCTAGTGGCACCAAGCAGGGCAGATGCTGGTGGGGATGTTTGGGGAGTTGTTGGTGAACACCTGCGCACCTGAGATGGGTAGGCATGGAGGAGAAATCGGCAGCCCATAGGGCTGTTGAAAGTGGTCTTATGTGAAAAGAGGCTCAGGTATGGGCACAGGAAATGACATCATTGCCTTGACAATGGATCAAACAGAACATGGAACCCTGGTATCCAGGCACCCACTTCACTGACCAAGCCATCCGAGCTCACTTGGTTGGAGCCACTGGAGGGAGAAGGATGTTCTCCTGTGGTTGCAGACAATGCCGAGCCTCAGGCTCCCAGGAATCTCAGGGGGGCCAACTAGCCCTTTTGTGGATACACTGGGTGAGGCTTCATCTTAGACGCCAGAGCCTCTGGCGATTGTCGCAGAGGAGCTCAAGAGTAACAGTGAGTAGCACAGGGCAGGTGAGCCCAGCAGGCCCTCTAGTCTGATCCCTGATGAATGGCCCAGGACTCCTATTCTGACTCTGTGTGTGTGTGTGTGTGTGTGTGTGTGTGTGTGTGTGTGTGTGTGTGTTTGTACTGATGGGAACTGTCCCATTGTGCTTTGACTCTAGTGTATTGGCACAAGTCATTTTTCTGTTTGTCACCATTTCCATTTTGAACCCACCATTCTTGGTCCCAACCCAGGGTGAAAATGATCAGAACACGGAGGAGCCCTTCAGGGTTCAGAGCCTTGAACCTTACAGGCAGGACCAGCTTAGGAATGAGCTCCTGCCTGTCATTTGTGGGAGGAACCTACATTTCAGCAGCAACATGGGGTTAATCTCCTGGGATTTCATCCCCACCCAGCAGGTGCTGGATCTCTTGTTCCCAAAACAGCCACCTTCTTCAGTCTTTACTCCTGGTGCCACTCCACATCCTCCAAGGGGACAAGAACCTCAGGTTCTGGATGGATGTTGTAGAATGCCCACAGAGCCAACTGCCAGGCTGGGTGGGGTGCAGTTGCTGGGCTTTGCTGATGTTGTCATCCCCCACAGTTCTTGGAACCTTCTGTGGCAGTGGCATCCAGGACCCCAGCAGCTGTGAGTAGCAGCTCCTCACTGCTTCACTCCAGCGAGCAGGTGGAAGACAGCCGCGTTGTTCACGTCCTCCTAGAGGGACAGAGCCTGAGGGAGACAAAGCGCATCCCGGTAAGCCCGACAGCAGGGCTGCCTCCTGGGTGTCCACACAGTGGAAGGCAGGAGACACAGCCAACCCCAGGGCTATGGTGGGAAATAAAGAAGAGAGAGGTCCGTCTTAAGGGCTTGACCTGAGGAGGGAGAGCATCAGCATGCCCAGCTTCAGTGGTGAGTGGGCCTGTGTATTGTGGGTTTTGCAGGCCAGAAGTGCAGACGGAAGTGCTGTGGACAGATGAAGGCAGAGATATGTCCAGGGTGCAGGCTGCAGTGCCTAGAACTTGGTATTCTCAATGAGTGAAGTTGGAGCAGAGGAGGTGGCAGTGACTTGTCACATGTGTAGGAGGGGATGTGTTCCTGGTGGCAGGGAAGAGAACCTCCTTAGCATGACTAGGTGTAGGAATTTGGGGTCGGGATCACCTGGGGGGTCATGCCAAAGCTTCGGAATGTTAGGCTTTGCATGTATGTAAATACGGAGCTAAAGGGGTTCTTGGCAGAATTTCTATGGATGTGCAGTAGACACGCTAATGCTGCAGGTGTCCAGCTGCAGAGGAGACATGTTCAGTGACTGCCAGTGCTGAGTCAAGTACATCATGACAACCAGACCCGCACCGAGCTTCCAGAGGCCAGGGCCTCTCAACGCTATCATGAAGCACTCAAGTGCACACTCTTGTATCTGAGTCTGTTTTGTGTCGTGGCAGTCAGGACCCAAATTTTCAGTGCATCTGCCTCTTGCACCCACAAAGGCAGCCTGCATCCCAGATCACACTTGGTGCGCAGATCCCTGGCCCATTGCTCTCATCTCAGTGAGATGAGAGTGTGTCTGTGCATAGGCAGTTTGGTCCTTTGACATGAGTGGAATGTGGCTCCCCAGGGGGAGGGGAGATGGCAGGTACAGGCAGATATTTGTACCAGGATTGTTCTAGTAGCACATTGCAAGAACCCAGGTGGTATATGGAGGACACACTCAGGTAGCAGGATAACAAGATTGTGCCCTTGTATATGTAGCTGAGATTTCTCCTGAATGTTTGACCACAGTCTTCTGGGTAGCTCTTCTAAAAGCCATTCTCTGATGACATTTGTCCCACCCTGATCCAGGTGACCTTTCAGGAGACGGTGACAAGCCTCATCCGCAGGGCCTTGGACCAAAATTTGTTGCAGCATGAGGATGTGGACAACTTTGAGCTGCTGTATATGATGTCTGAGGATGAGAGTAAGTAGGACAATCAGACAGTGGGGAGACATGATCCACAGTGGGCTCAGGATAACGGACAGCCAAGAGAAAGTGGGCCTTGGACCCAAAATACCAAAGTGTGATGGGCCTGGCGGAGACTCTCAGGGGTTGTGGGTGTTTTGTGGTATAATCCTTGAGTGCCACCTAACAATTCTCTCCACTTCGCTCTGCAGAAATCAAGGTCTCTGACCACTCACTCGTGTGTCTGTCCATGAATCTGGGAATACAATATTTCATCGTGAGGAAACGCCCCCAGGTCAAGGGAAAGGAGGTAAACACCTACCTTATTCAAGCTGTGCATGTGCTGCCATTCCACTCCGACCTGAGGAAATAAGAAGCCTCAGCACCTGGACATATTTGCTGGAAGCCCATAGAGCCAACTGACAGTCTGGGGTGGCTTTCTGTTTCTGGGTTTGCTGATGTTCCATCCCCCACAGTTCTCAGAATCAACCTGCAAGTCCTCCAGGCCGCTTTCCCACAAGCAGGTGGGAGACACCTGCTTAATTCGTGTCCACTTAGAAACACAAAGTCCAGAGATGGCCAAGAGTGTTCTGGTAAGCCTGGGAGCAGGGGTGTCCCGTGGTGCTTACACCTGGGTGGGGAGCAGACACTGGTCCAATACCATGGACTACTCATGCCCTCTTGAATTTGGAGCTTCTGGATGATCAGGAGGATAGATGGGAATCAAGAAGGGAGAGGTCAGTGTGAAGGGCTGGAGCTGAGATGAGCGAGTGCAGCAGCTTGTCCACTGCCATGTCTGAGGGAGTCTGTGTGTCAGGTGGCAGCATGCAGTCCAGAAGGGCAGGGACAGGTATGGGTGACAGATGAGAATAGGACAGGAACTAGGTTGCAGGTTCCCTTGTATGGGATGCTGACGTCTATGGAGGAGGACAGCAGTGTGAGGTTCTCCATGTTCCTTGAACAAGGAGCTGAGAGAGTCTCTCTGCAGAGTCGATATGGATGTGGAGCAAGCACACTAAATGTCCAGGTAACCCAATGACCACCCTTGCCGGATGAGGTGCCCTCCTACATCCCAGCCAGCACTGAGCCTCTGGAGGCCAGGAGCTCTCGTGGCTATCTTTCAGCTCTCCTGTGTGTGGTCATGTTCCTGGGTCTGTTTTTGGCCCTGGCAATCCAGACCAAAGCCTCTAGGTTTTGTGCCTAGGCCATTCCCAATGCCACCTGCATCCTCGGGCAGACCTGGGATCTTGGAGGCTATTGTCCCATTCCTCCCAACTTGTGGGATGAGATTGCATCTGTATGCAGGTAGTGGGGTCCTTTCACTCCGAGAGGAGTGCAGCTCCACAAAGAGCAATGGCAGGCCCAGGAAGTCCTATGTACAAGGATTGGGCTAGTAGCCTGTGGGAAGAGCCCACACGATGAGCAGGAGGTCAGCCTCGGGTAGTAGGGTCATGGATGTTGCCCTTGTATTTAGAGTGGAGGTGCCTCCAGAATGCCCCTGCCCACTGTCCTTGAGTAGTCACTTCAAGGCCCATTTCCTGAAGGCCTGTCTCCCATGCTGCTCCAGGTGACCTGCCACGATAGGGCTCCTGTCGTCATCCGCAGCGCCCTCGACCTACACTTCCTTACTGAGGAGAATCCAGAGGATTATGAGCTGGGCCAAATCATCTCTCGCCGTCAGAGTAAGTGAGACAATCAGATAGCAGAGAGCAAGGGTCAGGATGTGGACTCAGGTCAACTCTTAGCAACAAAGAGTAGTCTCTGACCCCCAAGAACACTCCAACAGGTGTGTTGGGTTCGTGCACAAAGCCAACTGCACTTCTGCTGGTGGAAGGTCTTGAGGTCCAATGGTATACCCCGGTGGATATTGCGGCTCCCCACCAGGTGCCCTCCCCTGGACATGAACAGGCATCCAAAGCTGACATCTTTGAGGAGTGAGGAGGAAAGCCTCTCTCCAGGAGCAGTATGTTTTCATGGTCTGGGATAGGAGTGGTTTCAAAGGAACATGGGAATGCATGGGCTAAAGAGGGAACTGGCATTTTGTGGACTGAAGCAGTACTATTGAAAGCCTTCTGTGTGACCAAAAAACCACTGCCTGGGCAGAGCATTGCCAGGATTCTAGCAAGCAGTAACAGGATGAAATTGGGAAGAAAACACAGCCTGGGAGACAGCCTGAATCATCTGTTTTTGCATAAATTCCATGGTCTTACGCACCTGAGTCCACTAGGCAAGGAGTGATCACAATAGCCAGGTTGTGATCCCTAACTAAAGTCAGATGAGGGCTTCCTGAGCACGTAGCCACAGAGCTCATCTGATAATAATGCCAGCGCTTTTTCGTTGGTTGGTTGGTTGGTTTTTGTGAGCCAAACACCACAGCAGCCATTATCCCAGCCTATGTACCCTGAAGACCACCATCCCTATGAGTTCTAGGATCACTTGTCTCCTATCTTAACCTACTGTTAGGTTAGTAGAGTCTATGGAAGAGGAAGTCTGTCTGGGGCCTTGGTAGCCTAAGAAATTCATAGCAGAGATCTCCACATCCAACCCAGAAGGGATGGAGAACAGGCTCTAGGTTAGAGGAGGGCGACAGGAAACACATGTTCAGAGGAAGGAGAAGCGGCTGTTGTATTCCCCCACTCGGGGTCATGGCACCACTGGGCCATACACCATGTTGGAGGGAAGCAGTCCCTTTGCTGGTCTTTGGAACCATTGTTCTCAGTAGGGCAGTATTTGGAATGTGGCCTCCATTCTCAGAAGCCTGGTTCACATGGAGGCGGGCTCCACCAACGCAGAAGCATGGCTCTAACGTGGTATCCGTGCTGGTCAGCCTGTCCTCACTGTGGCCATACTTGAGGAAAATAACTCAGAGGAGGAATCCTAGGCCTTTTTTCTCTGGGTTTCATAGCTTTCTCTTTGGTTGTGCACTGAGGCTGTCCATAAAGCTCTAGTGTGTGGCAGTGGAGAGCTCCTCAGCCCTTGCCACAAAGGCATAGACTGGGAGAGAGAGAATGAGGCTGGCAGAGAGGGAGAGAGAGAAAGATGGAGAGGGAGGACCTCTCCTTGGAGAATGAGGATTCAGTGGAGCCAACAGGAACAAGGTACGGTTGCCCAGGGCACAACCCTGTTTAGGTCTTACTCCAACCATGCTCAACCTTTCTTCCAGTCCCTCCCACCCCCCAGTAGTGTATTCATCTTGAATGAGAATTTCATGTTGACATCAGAGCACTCACCATCCAATGCTTCCCTCCAAACCCACCTATGAAGATGACTCATGTGGGGACTGAATCTTCGGCACAGGAGCCTTTTGTGGGAGATTTCAGATGCAAACCCTAGTGGTGTGCTTTGGCAGATGCAAGAGGACCTGAGATATTCTGGAGTCCAAAGCCTTCTGTAGGAACAGACATTAGGTCTGTTGAAGTGCTCTGCCTAGTTCTTCCTCAGGGAGGACTGTGGAGGCTGTCTTTGTTGGTATTGGTGCTGAATTGGAGAGCTCTCAGGTGTGTGGCTCTGGCCTTTTCTGGCACAGGCTCTCAGATGTTGGCGTGTCCTAGGGAGCACCTCCTGAGTGCCACCTTCTTTTTGTACACCCCTCTCTCCCCAGAGCTGAGGATTCCAGCAGAGGCCAACGTATTTGATGCCAAGAATCCTCACAAAAAATCCAACTTTGTGCTGAGGAAAAGGAGCCTCTCCCAAAAGAATGATGGGTGGATCGAGCCTCAACCTCCCTCTCGTCCTGCAAAGAAGGCTCCAGCCCTCCTGAGGATGCTTGCAAAACCATTCTGGGGCTGTGTGCCTGGGCGGGGCTGAGGCAGCCCAGGAATATTTACATTGATTACTATTTTCTTCAAAGTTTGAATCTATAGTTTGCCATTGTCCTTGACCTTGTTTAGTAACACAGTTGTTACTCTATCCTGTATTTGTTGTTTCCATTAATATATTATTATTATTTTAAAATATATATGTTTTTGTTACCTGATCTGCTGTGATGATTTGAGTATACTAAATGTAGCAGTGATTCCTAGAGGACACATCCAAACCAACAGGAAGGAATGTTTCATTCTATCAGCAAGAACTTTGGTTTTTAGGAGTTTGGCAGATGGCATTATCTGAGTCAGTTTTCCAATGGGGGCAATGAAGTATCAGCTGTGATGGTACAAACACAAACAAAGACACACAAACACACACAAGAGCACACACACTCACTGAGAGATAGATAGACAGATGGAGTTGGTCTCTGCTGAAATACTTTGGAGACATGGTTCTGATTTCTCCCCTTTTGGAGTATTTTCAATTGCACAAGGTGTCTTGCAAATGAACCCATGTCTGAGGAAGACATGCATGTGTACTTCACATGCCACTTTTCACATAGCAGGAAGGTCATGTAATATTTTTCATGCAGCTGTCTTTTGACTGTGAACCATCCCATGAGGTCAGCTGTGGAATTTTCAACTTGTAGCATCACAATGGGGATCCACTCTTTGGATTTGGGGATATTTCCGATTTTCTTGATTCAGATTGGAATGATATATATATTAGTTTTTGATGAAAATTCTGCATTTGATGGTAATGAATGTCGTGCATCTAGGAATCTGTAGAGTGCAGACAATGAATGGATGCCTACTGTTGTCTGGACTGGTCTGAAAAGTCCTGTAGCATCTGAGCATGTGTGAGGGCTGTACAGGTCTTGCCAAAAGTCCAGGTCAGATGATCCTGCACAAAGCTGAACTCCTAGTGGTCTCCACAACAGTGTAAGGGCCAAGGAGAAACACACTTCCACACAGAAGTTGGGAAGCTACCTTATGAAGGTGATCATAGATACGGGATTATTAATATATCCAGGTTGGCATCTATTATTTTTTTAGCTTTTGACTTTCGCAGCTGTGGGCATCTTGACAACCATCAACTCCCTGTAAGCACAGACAACTCTATAAGAACCTGAGGATAAATTTCCCTGTGCATGTCCCCTTGTGAAACTGCTTAAGCACCGCCTGGTTTACACACAGGTGGAATTTCTAGGTCAAAGTGTGCATGTTTACTTCTTTGACTAAGCACTGCCAGGTGGCTCTTCTGCATAGCTCTACCTGTGGCCAGGATTGTATTATCTAGCTTTCTAACTTTTGCAGGTTGAGTAGATACATAGTGGGAGCACACTGTTTTTGTTGGTATTTTTCTTGGTATCTATTCTGATGCTTTTCACTGGGGGATTTTTTCCTGTGAAAATGGGCTTCCTCTACTTGACCTTATTTTCTTCTTTTTAAAATTTTTTCAATGTGACTTTTTAATTTTAGTTTTATTAAAGACATTGCCCCTTGCTTGCATAGTCTATATCTAAAGCACTAGTCCTTGCTCCAAGGCCCAGCTTGCTCTCAGCTGCCCCAGGAGGGGAACAGTCTTTGGCGGTAGACAAGAGACGCCCCTGCAGGGGGCACAAGTGCTTTGGCCCTCTGGTGTCTTGCCAGCAGTGCTTCCCATGCTCACAGAGGGTTTCAGACACTGAGTCAATGGTCCAGGTGGTCTTTTGTTCAGTCTGATCTCAAATTGAGCTCCTCTGAGAGGTCATATTGAAGTCCTTGTGTGTACCTGACCCATCATTTTAAACAATATTCCAAGTTCACTTTTTGTGTGTACGTGGGTTCTGGGGATTGAACCCAGGGCCTTGAGCCTGTGAGGCAAGTGACCTACCTGAGCTACACCCTCAGAGACCCCTGTAAAAGTATTTCCCCTTTGCCTCGGGGTCTAAGTTGCCAAGGCTGACCTCAAACGTTCCTCTTGCCTCAGCCTCCCTGGTGGCTGGCATGACAGGCATGCACCTGGGACTGTCACACTCGAGCCTGTGATGGGAACTCATGTGCATCTGTCCAGGGCTGAGCATGGTTAGGCAGAGCTGTGCTCCAGGCTCCCTGCAGGGCTGTGGAGGCTTCTGCTGCCCAGCAGCCCTGGTGCCATGGCCAGGGCTCCTCCCAGCCGAGGGCAGGCAGCTGCCCATTGCTGTAGGCTGACCTTATTTTCTTCTTATGGCACTCGTCCGTTCTCTGGAGTATGTTGTATGGTTTGTCCATTAGGAGTCTAACAGGTCCTCTAGAACCTTCAAACAATTAGTAAAATTCCTGAACAGTAAGTGAGCGCGCGCAGAAATTGGGCTAATATTTTGGGAAGAACAATGTTGGATGATATATTCATGGCTTGAATATATCATCCAACATGAAGTTATATTTTATTACTTACAAAATAATAAAATAATGAAGCAATACCATGGGCTGAGCTAAAATAGATCCTTAGGATCTTAGGCATTCTGTAATAAATCTGTGTCACTTGAAGTATAGAGTTGATCGACTCTGAGTAATGAAACAGAAGTAAAGGTATCAAAGCCAATGATCATCTGTTTCCAATTTTCTGTGATTTGGTTCAAGTGGTAAAGTGGTGATATTTATTAATAATGGATCGAATAGGTTCATAATTGTTTTAGAGTACAATTAGATGCCTTCAAACTTTAGCCCTCCTATGTCCTCTGAGACATTTTCTATGTGAGGCTTTAAGAAGAAGAAGAGAATATTCTGTAAAGAAAACCTTGTGATCTGTGCAGTATGAAGTTGAATGGATTCATTCAGAAATCAGAAATTCTATTGAAAGATATTTATTGGCATGAGCCAAATAAAACCTATTTTTAGGCATCCTGGTGAAGACAAGGTTTTATCTTTATGTCTCATTTTCTATGTTTTGTTGTTGTTGTTGTTGTTAGAATGAAATTCATATGTTGCCCGACCATTCTATCAGATGTGTAGCTAGATGCCATTTAAATTACCCACTTTTACATGGTAGACAGTTTTTAATGAACACTGCCTGTCTGCACCTTTTTTAAAAACAGGACTGGGATCAGAAGCCCAAATACCAATGGTTAGCTGGAGCATATTTTTCATTTGGCCTATCTGTCAGTATTCCCTGAGGTCATCTGTGCAATCAGCTTCGTTACTCCTGCTCCCTCACTGGATTTCATAGAAACCATTTGCTATGTATGAATCAGGGACACCAATCCCACAACATAGCATTCTTGGAATATCCAAAGTCCCACTTTTCACTTCGCCATGCCTGAGATCAGCAGTAATATTTATCAGCAAATGTGAGATTTTCAAAGATCCAATTCTATGTGCTCCTTTCTCATAGAGCCTTAGGCAGGGATATAGCATACATAAATATTAAGTAAAGTCCATAGTTTTTAAAATGTCATCCATTGAATAGTTGACACATGTCTGAGATACTTTTTATTTTGGAGGAGGTATTATTTAATAGGGAATTCCAACAGCTACCTAATAGTGAAATGAGAAGTCTTGCATCCATTTTATTTTGTTTCTGATGATTTTTATGAGTAAGGGTAAGATACTTCCTTGTTCTGATGCAGATGTTGCCCACTTTTGTGAATGGATGCGGGGTGTCACCTACTACTTGCATATCTGCATATTGGGCTTGACACTGCTATCGTACTTGGTAGCTGGCAAAAAGTCAATACTGAAGTTAAGCTCTTGTGTTCTAGCAGCAGAGCTGAAGATCCTTGATGTGCCACCTTCTGCAATCCATGCTGCTCTCTTCATGTTCCTTATTGACTTCCTGGTGATGAGCATCATGGTCTCCTGGTCTTGAGAATGGCCAAGCATTGCTCTGTGAATGTGGAAGATGGGCATGTGGAAGGCTCCAGGGAGGAGGGATCATTGAACATGTACTCGAATCCATGTGCCTGTTGAATGACCTGTTTTTTTATTTTTGGGTTTTAAGGGAGACACTGCCCTAAAACACTTCTGTGCAGCTGGGGATGCAGGCTTCTGCTTCACCTTGCAGGAAGCATTAACGAATCCTTTCCAGAAGACATGAGAAGAGAGAAGTGAGCCTCTGGTATCATGCAGGTTCCTTGCATTGCCCATGGGCTAGAAGAGAGAAGAGTTGCTTCATGAGATTTGATCCCCTTTTTCCTGAAAAGTTCCACACAGAGGTGAGTCCCCAGCATGTTTAGAAATCATTTCAGACACCTTTCTGGACGGAATTGAATCAGAGCCCCTGATGATGTGGAAGAGCTAAAGATGGGTTTGCTATGAATTTTCTATTTCATTCATCAGGGCCTGAGTCAAGTCAGTCATTGTGCTGTCAACACATGAGCTGCTGGTCAAATGTGAGGAAGTGGTCTTGCTTTATGAAAACACCACCTTGATTCAGTGAGCCAGAGGCAGCCTGCAGTCCCTGTTTTCCTGTAAAGGCAGATTGCTGTGGATGGCCTCTGGCCTCGTCATGCAGCCCTGCTCAGAGTAGGGGATTGAGGGACCAGGCAGATCCCTAGTTCCTTTTGACCTTTATTGCCATTGGGCCACCCCAGGGTCCTTGGACTCTACCTGGTCTTCTGGCCTGGGTCAGGGGATGTGAGGTTTGGAATCCCCCTCTGTGGCAGGATTCCAGCCCCCCAGCCACTTGAGGTCAGCACATCCTTCCCTAATTGTGTTAGAGTTGGAGACTTCTCCCACCCATCCTCATCCATGCTCATCCCACATTTTGTAGCTTGGCACCTGAGGACCTTTATTCATTGACTTAGTTGTTAGTGATGATGGTTACTAAGACTAAGTGACTCTTTCGAGTCACATCACTTGCATGGTAGGGCTAGAGCATGGATCTTCCTAATTGATTTCATGGGACTCTCTCATGGAAACTGTGACTGCTTCCTAAACACACACTCTACATTTGGAGTGTCAAAATTCTTGCCACTGCCTCCTTGGCAAGTGTATCTTGTCTTCTACGTGGGAATTTCACAAATATTTTCCTTTGGTTTGTGGAGGTCATGCAGAAGGTATTTCATTTGAAATAGCCCAAACAAGAAATACCAGTTGTCTTTTTCGCACATGGATGTGTGTAGTGAACACCCCTTTCTGTGTGCTTGCATGAGTTACTCCTTTGAATTTGTTGAAGAATGGTTGGCTGGGGAGCAAGTTAACGAGAGATGGATATCAATGGTTGTCAAGTATTCTGACGTGAAGAATGTATTGAGGATGTGAAGGCTTTTCTAGCCAGTTCCTATGGCTCAGTCAGGGATCAGTCAGAGGATTCTGTCTGGTAGACTCTTTGGCACAGATGTCAAAGTGGCCTGGTCTTACCCTGTCCAGGACTGAATGCTGAGCTTGAGTGGGAGCTTCTTGTCATTTCAAGCATTTCCATGAGTCTGTCCTCTGTTCTCTTGTATCCAAGTGGTTTCTAATAGGAAAGCAGAACAAAAATTGAAAGTATGGTGATTGATTATTTTTACCAATGTTATTTCAATCCACTTTGTTTAATACGAAATTACCTTTATGCTAGTAAGATTTCATATGTGAGGAAATAATGAAAATATTGGGGTTAGGGGATGAGAATATGCAAATCAAACATTTTTGAGCACCAAGACCCGTTTTTTGTTTTTGTTTTTTTTTTTTTAACTTAAATAATATTAAGTGCCAGAGGACCACCGCTGCCATTCAGCCTCAACAACCTCCAGGTCCAGCCTCCAGGTGGCCCATTTCACCAGGGTGTGTGGGACCACACTGTCCTGGGATGAGAGAACAGTACCCACGGATGTTGACATCTCACAGAGTAGATATTGCCAGTGACAGTAGGGAGCTATTGGCACATGAGGAAGGGAAGAGCTCTCAGGATGGGAAGAGGGGGCCGCTTCGAGACTCATTGGGTATGGCACGAGGCTGCTGGGTTTGGTGTTGGCCTGGGCCCACTGAGTGGGGCAGATCCGTGGTCTGTGTTTCTGTACCCTCCTCTGTAGCCTGTGTTGGCAGCAGATCAGGGAATTGCGATCAGAAGTGCTCCCAGTAACACAGGCACCAGCCCCCAGAGTGTGTGCCTATCCGTTTCCCCACCTGGCCTGACTTAGTGCCTGTCTTGCCTCAGGGCTGAGACCCTACAATCTCTGATGAGGGTGTCTGTGGTCCAGATCCAACCTGCATGGCCAACATGCTCAGACCTTCAGCTGGGTCCTAGGCTGCTGCAACCAAACTCTGTTAACTGGGTGGCCGACAACAGAGGAAGTGTCTTCCGTTGAGCTCCAGAGGCTCAACACAGTAGGTGTTGGGCTGTCCCAGTGCCATAACCCCTCCCAGGTTTCAAGGGGACTGTCTCCCCAACTCTCCCAGCCCTTGCCCACTCTCCTATTGCTGCCCACGATCTGTGGTTCCCATATGGGCATCCCGCCCTGGCTCCAACCTCACATATCCGGTATCCCCCAGTCTCCCTGGTATCTGGGTCCAGACTCTCCTCTTCCTACAAGAATATCAGATATTGGATTTGGTCCCAGTTGATGCTGTGTTCCATCATGTGAGCTCTTAGCTTCATCACTGTGCAAAGACTCTTTTCCCACACAAGTTCGCAGGGCTTTTGGCTGGCTAAGAATTTTCAGGCGACACTTTTCTAATGAGTACACTTTCCTTCCTTCCGATCTCCCACCAGTGAGCATTCCTCGCACCCTTGTCCTAGTTCCTTTATGGCAGTTTCCCTCCTTATGGCTGAGAGGACCTAGTGACCCCTGAATTCACACGTTCTCCTTAATCACCAACACACTGCAGAATTCTCCAGGGGGCCATATATGCTCCTGGAAGTTGGTGTTGGAAATAGTTCTCCATCCATTAATCACTCCCTCACTCACTAATGTCCTTGTGTCCTTGAGAAAGGCTCTCCCTTTCCTGGTTTTCCTGAATAGAAATCCTCTTGCCTCTTGGGTGAATAGGGTTATGGGTTGTGCAGAGGGTGTTGGTCCACTGAGCATCTTAGAGACTGTCCTTTATGGAGCCTAATGATCCTCACTGGGGAATGAGGCCAGGGTCCTAACTGTGGTTAGTTAGAGAGGGAAAGAAGGACAAGGGAAACTCAGATGTCCCTTCATGGCCCCTGGAGTTAGAGGACTTACCCCTTTGCACCTGTGATCAGGAGACCTCATTTCCTCGAGGACACGCACACTCAGACGTTAATCTTGAGTGTGGGTTCCTTTCTGGGGTCCAGGGCTGTTGTTAGCCACCAGGAATGACAGTGCTCTCCATGCTGAGTGGAGCCATTTTTGCCAGGAAAGAGAGCCCATGGTCACGCCTTGTGCAAAGCATCCCACGCCAGGGGCTCCCATGCCTACATTCCTGTCCTGAAAGGAAGCCACTCAGAGGCAAGGTGGGTCCAACCACCTCCCATGTGTTCACTCATCACTGTGTTCCAGCAGTCACCCCAGTGAACAGTCCTGATGGGATTGGATGTGGCTCAGAATGTCACCCTCATGAGCTCTACCCTGCCACAGCTGCAGTTCTGCAGTGGGAGAAACTCAAAACCTCAAAACACATGCACATGAAAGAAAAGAGCAAGAGCCAGAGCCCAAACAGGCCAGGTGTGGCAAAGACAGCTGGAGTGCCTAGGTTGGGACTCAGAATTATGTCAGTGGGGTGGCATTGCTGCTGGCACCAGCATGATAACCGAGAGCCAGCCCTGCTCATTTTGGGGAGCAGTGTGTTGGGGAAGGCAGCAGAAATTGAGAGGCAGGATTGAGTTTGGCCCTAGGAGGAGGTTGGGTAAGAGGCCAGTGTGGGTTGGAGAGCCTGGGCAGATAGACAGAGGCCAGGGCACACCCCAAAGCCTGGAGACTGCACTTGATGTCCAGGGTTGTGAAACACCACTTCCCCTCTTACTCACAACTGAGAGCAAGGGGCATTGATGAGTTCAGTTTGTGTGCGGCTGCATCCAAGGTGGCTCGGCTAGGAACCTCTGTTTCCTTGACTCAGGAGGCTGGGAGTCCAGGCTCCACTGAGGCTCGGCTGGGAGGATCGGAGTCTGAGTTTATGCCTGTGTTCCCTGTAGGATCCATGTTGGCTGAGCCTCAGTGTTTTTGTAATGAGAGGATGGGTGACCGTCATGTCTTTATCACAGGACACACTTGCTAAATGGATTTGTTTGCTCTGAGGAGGAAAGAGAGAGGGGGGAGTGGTGCTGGAGACAGGGATGCAGACAGGGGTCATGGACTTGGCATAACTCAGTCTTGGAGGTGATATCCCATCACCTGTACCCACTTCAATTCCCATGAATCCAGAGGCTGAGCCCCCTTGAGGTGAGGGGTGAACCGGTTCTGGGCAGCAGGATGCTGTGGTACCTCGGAGTCTCTGTGAGACCCCAACACTAGACACACTTGGCCCTTTTGAAATCTTAGGAGAAGCCTTGGGAAGTTGTATGGCAGAGGGGAGCAGCCTCTGTATCTCAGTCCCCTCCAACTTGCCATGGTGTAGAGAGGGAACTGCAGCCACGATGGGACGGACATTGGCCATGTCCCTGTGTGGGACACAGGCCTGATGGAGTTAGGGTGCATTCTTTGTCTCTCCCTTTCTTGTGATTATCCCATCTCTACATTTGTGCTTTAGCCACCTGTGAGTCCCATCTCTGGTTTCAGAGAGAACAGAGGGTGTTATGGGCCAATAGACACAATAAACCCTAGAGATTATATGCTACCCTACTTTCCAGAAAATTCTGGGCACACCATGAGTTGCACAATGATGGGACCAGGGTCCAAAAGCTGCTGAGAGGGAAGGACTGGTTGTGAATGCATTTTTGAAGGCTCCAAGCTGGAACTCTAGTGGCACCAAGCAGGGCAGATGCTGGTGGGGATGTTTGGGGAGTTGTTGGTGAACACCTGCGCACCTGAGATGGGTAGGCATGGAGGAGAAATCGGCAGCCCATAGGGCTGTTGAAAGTGGTCTTATGTGAAAAGAGGCTCAGGTATGGGCACAGGAAATGACATCATTGCCTTGACAATGGATCAAACAGAACATGGAACCCTGGTATCCAGGCACCCACTTCACTGACCAAGCCATCCGAGCTCACTTGGTTGGAGCCACTGGAGGGAGAAGGATGTTCTCCTGTGGTTGCAGACAATGCCGAGCCTCAGGCTCCCAGGAATCTCAGGGGGGCCAACTAGCCCTTTTGTGGATACACTGGGTGAGGCTTCATCTTAGACGCCAGAGCCTCTGGCGATTGTCGCAGAGGAGCTCAAGAGTAACAGTGAGTAGCACAGGGCAGGTGAGCCCAGCAGGCCCTCTAGTCTGATCCCTGATGAATGGCCCAGGACTCCTATTCTGACTCTGTGTGTGTGTGTGTGTGTGTGTGTGTGTGTGTGTGTGTGTGTGTGTGTTTGTACTGATGGGAACTGTCCCATTGTGCTTTGACTCTAGTGTATTGGCACAAGTCATTTTTCTGTTTGTCACCATTTCCATTTTGAACCCACCATTCTTGGTCCCAACCCAGGGTGAAAATGATCAGAACACGGAGGAGCCCTTCAGGGTTCAGAGCCTTGAACCTTACAGGCAGGACCAGCTTAGGAATGAGCTCCTGCCTGTCATTTGTGGGAGGAACCTACATTTCAGCAGCAACATGGGGTTAATCTCCTGGGATTTCATCCCCACCCAGCAGGTGCTGGATCTCTTGTTCCCAAAACAGCCACCTTCTTCAGTCTTTACTCATGGTGCCACTCCACATCCTCCAAGGGGACAAGAACCTCAGGTTCTGGATGGATGTTGTAGAATGCCCACAGAGCCAACTGCCAGGCTGGGTGGGGTGCAGTTGCTGGGCTTTGCTGATGTTGTCATCCCCCACAGTTCTTGGAACCTTCTGTGGCAGTGGCATCCAGGACCCCAGCAGCTGTGAGTAGCAGCTCCTCACTGCTTCACTCCAGCGAGCAGGTGGAAGACAGCCGCGTTGTTCACGTCCTCCTAGAGGGACAGAGCCTGAGGGAGACAAAGCGCATCCCGGTAAGCCCGACAGCAGGGCTGCCTCCTGGGTGTCCACACAGTGGAAGGCAGGAGACACAGCCAACCCCAGGGCTATGGTGGGAAATAAAGAAGAGAGAGGTCCGTCTTAAGGGCTTGACCTGAGGAGGGAGAGCATCAGCATGCCCAGCTTCAGTGGTGAGTGGGCCTGTGTATTGTGGGTTTTGCAGGCCAGAAGTGCAGACGGAAGTGCTGTGGACAGATGAAGGCAGAGATATGTCCAGGGTGCAGGCTGCAGTGCCTAGAACTTGGTATTCTCAATGAGTGAAGTTGGAGCAGAGGAGGTGGCAGTGACTTGTCACATGTGTAGGAGGGGATGTGTTCCTGGTGGCAGGGAAGAGAACCTCCTTAGCATGACTAGGTGTAGGAATTTGGGGTCGGGATCACCTGGGGGGTCATGCCAAAGCTTCGGAATGTTAGGCTTTGCATGTATGTAAATACGGAGCTAAAGGGGTTCTTGGCAGAATTTCTATGGATGTGCAGTAGACACGCTAATGCTGCAGGTGTCCAGCTGCAGAGGAGACATGTTCAGTGACTGCCAGTGCTGAGTCAAGTACATCATGACAACCAGACCCGCACCGAGCTTCCAGAGGCCAGGGCCTCTCAACGCTATCATGAAGCACTCAAGTGCACACTCTTGTATCTGAGTCTGTTTTGTGTCGTGGCAGTCAGGACCCAAATTTTCAGTGCATCTGCCTCTTGCACCCACAAAGGCAGCCTGCATCCCAGATCACACTTGGTGCGCAGATCCCTGGCCCATTGCTCTCATCTCAGTGAGATGAGAGTGTGTCTGTGCATAGGCAGTTTGGTCCTTTGACATGAGTGGAATGTGGCTCCCCAGGGGGAGGGGAGATGGCAGGTACAGGCAGATATTTGTACCAGGATTGTTCTAGTAGCACATTGCAAGAACCCAGGTGGTATATGGAGGACACACTCAGGTAGCAGGATAACAAGATTGTGCCCTTGTATATGTAGCTGAGATTTCTCCTGAATGTTTGACCACAGTCTTCTGGGTAGCTCTTCTAAAAGCCATTCTCTGATGACATTTGTCCCACCCTGATCCAGGTGACCTTTCAGGAGACGGTGACAAGCCTCATCTGCAGGGCCTTGGACCAAAATTTGTTGCAGCATGAGGATGTGGACAACTTTGAGCTGCTGTATATGATGTCTGAGGATGAGAGTAAGTAGGACAATCAGACAGTGGGGAGACATGATCCACAGTGGGCTCAGGATAACGGACAGCCAAGAGAAAGTGGGCCTTGGCCCCAAAATACCAAAGTGTGATGGGCCTGGCGGAGACTCTCAGGGGTTGTGGGTGTTTTGTGGTATAATCCTTGAGTGCCACCTAACAATTCTCTCCACTTCGCTCTGCAGAAATCAAGGTCTCTGACCACTCACTCGTGTGTCTGTCCATGAATCTGGGAATACAATATTTCATGGTGAGGAAACGCCCCCAGGTCAAGGGAAAGGAGGTAAACACCTACCTTATTCAAGCTGTGCATGTGCTGCCATTCCACTCCGACCTGAGGAAATAAGAAGCCTCAGCACCTGGACATATTTGCTGGAAGCCCATAGAGCCAACTGACAGTCTGGGGTGGCTTTCTGTTTCTGGGTTTGCTGATGTTCCATCCCCCACAGTTCTCAGAATCAACCTGCAAGTCCTCCAGGCCGCTTTCCCACAAGCAGGTGGGAGACACCTGCTTAATTCGTGTCCACTTAGAAACACAAAGTCCAGAGATGGCCAAGAGTGTTCTGGTAAGCCAGGGAGCAGGGGTGTCCCGTGGTGCTTACACCTGGGTGGGGAGCAGACACTGGTCCAATACCATGGACTACTCATGCCCTCTTGAATTTGGAGCTTCTGGATGATCAGGAGGATAGATGGGAATCAAGAAGGGAGAGGTCAGTGTGAAGGGCTGGAGCTGAGATGAGCGAGTGCAGCAGCTTGTCCACTGCCATGTCTGAGGGAGTCTGTGTGTCAGGTGGCAGCATGCAGTCCAGAAGGGCAGGGACAGGTATGGGTGACAGATGAGAATAGGACAGGAACTAGGTTGCAGGTTCCCTTGTATGGGATGCTGACGTCTATGGAGGAGGACAGCAGTGTGAGGTTCTCCATGTTCCTTGAACAAGGAGCTGAGAGAGTCTCTCTGCAGAGTCGATATGGATGTGGAGCAAGCACACTAAATGTCCAGGTAACCCAATGACCACCCTTGCCGGATGAGGTGGCCTCCTACATCCCAGCCAGCACTGAGCCTCTGGAGGCCAGGAGCTCTCGTGGCTATCTTTCAGCTCTCCTGTGTGTGGTCATGTTCCTGGGTCTGTTTTTGGCCCTGGCAATCCAGACCAAAGCCTCTAGGTTTTGTGCCTAGGCCATTCCCAATGCCGCCTGCATCCTCGGGCAGACCTGGGATCTTGGAGGCTATTGTCCCATTCCTCCCAACTTGTGGGATGAGATTGCATCTGTATGCAGGTAGTGGGGTCCTTTCACTCCGAGAGGAGTGCAGCTCCACAAAGAGCAATGGCAGGCCCAGGAAGTCCTATGTACAAGGATTGGGCTAGTAGCCTGTGGGAAGAGCCCACACGATGAGCAGGAGGTCAGCCTCGGGTAGTAGGGTCATGGATGTTGCCCTTGTATTTAGAGTGGAGGTGCCTCCAGAATGCCCCTGCCCACTGTCCTTGAGTAGTCACTTCAAGGCCCATTTCCTGAAGGCCTGTCTCCCATGCTGCTCCAGGTGACCTGCCACGATAGGGCTCCTGTCGTCATCCGCAGCGCCCTCGACCTACACTTCCTTACTGAGGAGAATCCAGAGGATTATGAGCTGGGCCAAATCATCTCTCGCCATCAGAGTAAGTGAGACAATCAGATAGCAGAGAGCAAGGGTCAGGATGTGGACTCAGGTCAACTCTTAGCAACAAAGAGTAGTCTCTGACCCCCAAGAACACTCCAACAGGTGTGTTGGGTTCGTGCACAAAGCCAACTGCACTTCTGCTGGTGGAAGGTCTTGAGGTCCAATGGTATACCCCGGTGGATATTGCGGCTCCCCACCAGGTGCCCTCCCCTGGACATGAACAGGCATCCAAAGCTGACATCTTTGAGGAGTGAGGAGGAAAGCCTCTCTCCAGGAGCAGTATGTTTTCATGGTCTGGGATAGGAGTGGTTTCAAAGGAACATGGGAATGCATGGGCTAAAGAGGGAACTGGCATTTTGTGGACTGAAGCAGTACTATTGAAAGCCTTCTGTGTGACCAAAAAACCACTGCCTGGGCAGAGCATTGCCAGGATTCTAGCAAGCAGTAACAGGATGAAATTGGGAAGAAAACACAGCCTGGGAGACAGCCTGAATCATCTGTTTTTGCATAAATTCCATGGTCTTACGCACCTGAGTCCACTAGGCAAGGAGTGATCACAATAGCCAGGTTGTGATCCCTAACTAAAGTCAGATGAGGGCTTCCTGAGCACGTAGCCACAGAGCTCATCTGATAATAATGCCAGCGCTTTTTCGTTGGTTGGTTGGTTGGTTTTTGTGAGCCAAACACCACAGCAGCCATTATCCCAGCCTATGTACCCTGAAGACCACCATCCCTATGAGTTCTAGGATCACTTGTCTCCTATCTTAACCTACTGTTAGGTTAGTAGAGTCTATGGAAGAGGAAGTCTGTCTGGGGCCTTGGTAGCCTAAGAAATTCATAGCAGAGATCTCCACATCCAACCCAGAAGGGATGGAGAACAGGCTCTAGGTTAGAGGAGGGCGACAGGAAACACATGTTCAGAGGAAGGAGAAGCGGCTGTTGTATTCCCCCACTCGGGGTCATGGCACCACTAGGCCATACACCATGTTGGAGGGAAGCAGTCCCTTTGCTGGTCTTTGGAACCATTGTTCTCAGTAGGGCAGTATTTGGAATGTGGCCTCCATTCTCAGAAGCCTGGTTCACATGGAGGCGGGCTCCACCAACGCAGAAGCATGGCTCTAACGTGGTATCCGTGCTGGTCAGCCTGTCCTCACTGTGGCCATACTTGAGGAAAATAACTCAGAGGAGGAATCCTAGGCCTTTTTTCTCTGGGTTTCATAGCTTTCTCTTTGGTTGTGCACTGAGGCTGTCCATAAAGCTCTAGTGTGTGGCAGTGGAGAGCTCCTCAGCCCTTGCCACAAAGGCATAGACTGGGAGAGAGAGAACGAGGCTGGCAGAGAGGGAGAGAGAGAAAGATGGAGAGGGAGGACCTCTCCTTGGAGAATGAGGATTCAGTGGAGCCAACAGGAACAAGGTACGGTTGCCCAGGGCACAACCCTATTTAGGTCTTACTCCAACCATGCTCAACCTTTCTTCCAGTCCCTCCCACCCCCCAGTAGTGTATTCATCTTGAATGAGAATTTCATGTTGACATCAGAGCACTCACCATCCAATGCTTCCCTCCAAACCCACCTATGAAGATGACTCATGTGGGGACTGAATCTTCGGCACAGGAGCCTTTTGTGGGAGATTTCAGATGCAAACCCTAGTGGTGTGCTTTGGCAGATGCAAGAGGACCTGAGATATTCTGGAGTCCAAAGCCTTCGGTAGGAACAGACATTAGGTCTGTTGAAGTGCTCTGCCTAGTTCTTCCTCAGGGAGGACTGTGGAGGCTGTCTTTGTTGGTATTGGTGCTGAATTGGAGAGCTCTCAGGTGTGTGGCTCTGGCCTTTTCTGGCACAGGCTCTCAGATGTTGGCGTGTCCTAGGGAGCACCTCCTGAGTGCCACCTTCTTTTTGTACACCCCTCTCTCCCCAGAGCTGAGGATTCCAGCAGAGGCCAACGTATTTTATGCCAAGAATCCTCACAAAAAATCCAACTTTGTGCTGAGGAAAAGGAGCCTCTCCCAAAAGAATGATGGGTGGATCGAGCCTCAACCTCCCTCTCGTCCTGCAAAGAAGGCTCCAGCCCTCCTGAGGATGCTTGCAAAACCATTCTGGGGCTGTGTGCCTGGGCGGGGCTGAGGCAGCCCAGGAATATTTACATTGATTACTATTTTCTTCAAAGTTTGAATCTATAGTTTGCCATTGTCCTTGACCTTGTTTAGTAACACAGTTGTTACTCTATCCTGTATTTGTTGTTTCCATTAATATATTATTATTATTTTAAAATATATATGTTTTTGTTACCTGATCTGCTGTGATGATTTGAGTATACTAAATGTAGCAGTGATTCCTAGAGGACACATCCAAACCAACAGGAAGGAATGTTTCATTCTATCAGCAAGAACTTTGGTTTTTAGGAGTTTGGCAGATGGCATTATCTGAGTCAGTTTTCCAATGGGGGCAATGAAGTATCAGCTGTGATGGTACAAACACAAACAAAGACACACAAACACACACAAGAGCACACACACTCACTGAGAGATAGATAGACAGATGGAGTTGGTCTCTGCTGAAATACTTTGGAGACATGGTTCTGATTTCTCCCCTTTTGGAGTATTTTCAATTGTACAAGGTGTCTTGCAAATGAACCCATGTCTGAGGAAGACATGCATGTGTACTTCACATGCCACTTTTCACATAGCAGGAAGGTCATGTAATATTTTTCATGCAGCTGTCTTTTGACTGTGAACCATCCCATGAGGTCAGCTGTGGAATTTTCAACTTGTAGCATCACAATGGGGATCCACTCTTTGGATTTGGGGATATTTCCGATTTTCTTGATTCAGATTGGAATGATATATATATTAGTTTTTGATGAAAATTCTGCATTTGATGGTAATGAATGTCGTGCATCTAGGAATCTGTAGAGTGCAGACAATGAATGGATGCCTACTGTTGTCTGGACTGGTCTGAAAAGTCCTGTAGCATCTGAGCATGTGTGAGGGCTGTACAGGTCTTGCCAAAAGTCCAGGTCAGATGATCCTGCACAAAGCTGAACTCCTAGTGGTCTCCACAACAGTGTAAGGGCCAAGGAGAAACACACTTCCACACAGAAGTTGGGAAGCTACCTTATGAAGGTGATCATAGATACGGGATTATTAATATATCCAGGTTGGCATCTATTATTTTTTTAGCTTTTGACTTTCGCAGCTGTGGGCATCTTGACAACCATCAACTCCCTGTAAGCACAGACAACTCTATAAGAACCTGAGGATAAATTTCCCTGTGCATGTCCCCTTGTGAAACTGCTTAAGCACCGCCTGGTTTACACACAGGTGGAATTTCTAGGTCAAAGTGTGCATGTTTACTTCTTTGACTAAGCACTGCCAGGTGGCTCTTCTGCATAGCTCTACCTGTGGCCAGGATTGTATTATCTAGCTTTCTAACTTTTGCAGGTTGAGTAGATACATAGTGGGAGCACACTGTTTTTGTTGGTATTTTTCTTGGTATCTATTCTGATGCTTTTCACTGGGGGATTTTTTCCTGTGAAAATGGGCTTCCTCTACTTGACCTTATTTTCTTCTTTTTAAAATTTTTTCAATGTGACTTTTTAATTTTAGTTTTATTAAAGACATTGCCCCTTGCTTGCATAGTCTATATCTAAAGCACTAGTCCTTGCTCCAAGGCCCAGCTTGCTCTCAGCTGCCCCAGGAGGGGAACAGTCTTTGGCGGTAGACAAGAGACGCCCCTGCAGGGGGCACAAGTGCTTTGGCCCTCTGGTGTCTTGCCAGCAGTGCTTCCCATGCTCACAGAGGGTTTCAGACACTGAGTCAATGGTCCAGGTGGTCTTTTGTTCAGTCTGATCTCAAATTGAGCTCCTCTGAGAGGTCATATTGAAGTCCTTGTGTGTACCTGACCCATCATTTTAAACAATATTCCAAGTTCACTTTTTGTGTGTACGTGGGTTCTGGGGATTGAACCCAGGGCCTTGAGCCTGTGAGGCAAGTGACCTACCTGAGCTACACCCTCAGAGACCCCTGTAAAAGTATTTCCCCTTTGCCTCGGGGTCTAAGTTGCCAAGGCTGACCTCAAACGTTCCTCTTGCCTCAGCCTCCCTGGTGGCTGGCATGACAGGCATGCACCTGGGACTGTCACACTCGAGCCTGTGATGGGAACTCATGTGCATCTGTCCAGGGCTGAGCATGGTTAGGCAGAGCTGTGCTCCAGGCTCCCTGCAGGGCTGTGGAGGCTTCTGCTGCCCAGCAGCCCTGGTGCCATGGCCAGGGCTCCTCCCAGCCGAGGGCAGGCAGCTGCCCATTGCTGTAGGCTGACCTTATTTTCTTCTTATGGCACTCGTCCGTTCTCTGGAGTATGTTGTATGGTTTGTCCATTAGGAGTCTAACAGGTCCTCTAGAACCTTCAAACAATTAGTAAAATTCCTGAACAGTAAGTGAGCGCGCACAGAAATTGGGCTAATATTTTGGGAAGAACAATGTTGGATGATATATTCATGGCTTGAATATATCATCCAACATGAAGTTATATTTTATTACTTACAAAATAATAAAATAATGAAGCAATACCATGGGCTGAGCTAAAATAGATCCTTAGGATCTTAGGCATTCTGTAATAAATCTGTGTCACTTGAAGTATAGAGTTGATCGACTCTGAGTAATGAAACAGAAGTAAAGGTATCAAAGCCAATGATCATCTGTTTCCAATTTTCTGTGATTTGGTTCAAGTGGTAAAGTGGTGATATTTATTAATAATGGATCGAATAGGTTCATAATTGTTTTAGAGTACAATTAGATGCCTTCAAACTTTAGCCCTCCTATGTCCTCTGAGACATTTTGTATGTGAGGCTTTAAGAAGAAGAAGAGAATATTCTGTAAAGAAAACCTTGTGATCTGTGCAGTATGAAGTTGAATGGATTCATTCAGAAATCAGAAATTCTATTGAAAGATATTTATTGGCATGAGCCAAATAAAACCTATTTTTAGGCATCCTGGTGAAGACAAGGTTTTATCTTTATGTCTCATTTTCTATGTTTTGTTGTTGTTGTTGTTGTTAGAATGAAATTCATATGTTGCCCGACCATTCTATCAGATGTGTAGCTAGATGCCATTTAAATTACCCACTTTTACATGGTAGACAGTTTTTAATGAACACTGCCTGTCTGCACCTTTTTAAAAACAGGACTGGGATCAGAAGCCCAAATACCAATGGTTAGCTGGAGCATATTTTTCATTTGGCCTATCTGTCAGTATTCCCTGAGGTCATCTGTGCAATCAGCTTCGTTACTCCTGCTCCCTCACTGGATTTCATAGAAACCATTTGCTATGTATGAATCAGGGACACCAATCCCACAACATAGCATTCTTGGAATATCCAAAGTCCCACTTTTCACTTCGCCATGCCTGAGATCAGCAGTAATATTTATCAGCAAATGTGAGATTTTCAAAGATCCAATTCTATGTGCTCCTTTCTCATAGAGCCTTAGGCAGGGATATAGCATACATAAATATTAAGTAAAGTCCATAGTTTTTAAAATGTCATCCATTGAATAGTTGACACATGTCTGAGATACTTTTTATTTTGGAGGAGGTATTATTTAATAGGGAATTCCAACAGCTACCTAATAGTGAAATGAGAAGTCTTGCATCCATTTTATTTTGTTTCTGATGATTTTTATGAGTAAGGGTAAGATACTTCCTTGTTCTGATGCAGATGTTGCCCACTTTTTTGAATGGATGCGGGGTGTCACCTACTACTTGCATATCTGCATATTGGGCTTGACACTGCTATCGTACTTGGTAGTTGGCAAAAAGTCAATACTGAAGTTAAGCTCTTGTGTTCTAGCAGCAGAGCTGAAGATCCTTGATGTGCCACCTTCTGCAATCCATGCTGCTCTCTTCATGTTCCTTATTGACTTCCTGGTGATGAGCATCATGGTCTCCTGGTCTTGAGAATGGCCAAGCATTGCTCTGTGAATGTGGAAGATGGGCATGTGGAAGGCTCCAGGGAGGAGGGATCATTGAACATGTACTCGAATCCATGTGCCTGTTGAATGACCTGTTTTTTTATTTTTGGGTTTTAAGGGAGACACTGCCCTAAAACACTTCTGTGCAGCTGGGGATGCAGGCTTCTGCTTCACCTTGCAGGAAGCATTAACGAATCCTTTCCAGAAGACATGAGAAGAGAGAAGTGAGCCTCTGGTATCATGCAGGTTCCTTGCATTGCCCATGGGCTAGAAGAGAGAAGAGTTGCTTCATGAGATTTGATCCCCTTTTTCCTGAAAAGTTCCACACAGAGGTGAGTCCCCAGCATGTTTAGAAATCATTTCAGACACCTTTCTGGACGGAATTGAATCAGAGCCCCTGATGATGTGGAAGAGCTAAAGATGGGTTTGCTATGAATTTTCTATTTCATTCATCAGGGCCTGAGTCAAGTCAGTCATTGTGCTGTCAACACATGAGCTGCTGGTCAAATGTGAGGAAGTGGTCTTGCTTTATGAAAACACCACCCTGATTCAGTGAGCCAGAGGCAGCCTGCAGTCCCTGTTTTCCTGTAAAGGCAGATTGCTGTGGATGGCCTCTGGCCTCGTCATGCAGCCCTGCTCAGAGTAGGGGATTGAGGGACCAGGCAGATCCCTAGTTCCTTTTGACCTTTATTGCCATTGGGCCACCCCAGGGTCCTTGGACTCTACCTGGTCTTCTGGCCTGGGTCAGGGGATGTGAGGTTTGGAATCCCCCTCTGTGGCAGGATCCCAGCCCCCCAGCCACTTGAGGTCAGCACATCCTTCCCTAATTGTGTTAGAGTTGGAGACTTCTCCCACCCATCCTCATCCATGCTCATCCCACATTTTGTAGCTTGGCACCTGAGGACCTTTATTCATTGACTTAGTTGTTAGTGATGATGGTTACTAAGACTAAGTGACTCTTTCGAGTCACATCACTTGCATGGTAGGGCTAGAGCATGGATCTTCCTAATTGATTTCATGGGACTCTCTCATGGAAACTGTGACTGCTTCCTAAACACACACTCTACATTTGGAGTGTCAAAATTCTTGCCACTGCCTCCTTGGCAAGTGTATCTTGTCTTCTACGTGGGAATTTCACAAATATTTTCCTTTGGTTTGTGGAGGTCATGCAGAAGGGATTTCATTTGAAATAGCCCAAACAAGAAATACCAGTTGTCTTTTTCGCACATGGATGTGTGTAGTGAACACCCCTTTCTGTGTGCTTGCATGAGTTACTCCTTTGAATTTGTTGAAGAATGGTTGGCTGGGGAGCAAGTTAACGAGAGATGGATATCAATGGTTGTCAAGTATTCTGACGTGAAGAATGTATTGAGGATGTGAAGGCTTTTCTAGCCAGTTCCTATGGCTCAGTCAGGGATCAGTCAGAGGATTCTGTCTGGTAGACTCTTTGGCACAGATGTCAAAGTGGCCTGGTCTTACCCTGTCCAGGACTGAATGCTGAGCTTGAGTGGGAGCTTCTTGTCATTTCAAGCATTTCCATGAGTCTGTCCTCTGTTCTCTTGTATCCAAGTGGTTTCTAATAGGAAAGCAGAACAAAAATTGAAAGTATGGTGATTGATTATTTTTACCAATGTTATTTCAATCCACTTTGTTTAATACGAAATTACCTTTATGCTAGTAAGATTTCATATGTGAGGAAATAATGAAAATATTGGGGTTAGGGGATGAGAATATGCAAATCAAACATTTTTGAGCACCAAGACCCGTTTTTTGTTTTTGTTTTTGTTTTTGTTTTTTTTAACTTAAATAATATTAAGTGCCAGAGGACCACCGCTGCCATTCAGCCTCAACAACCTCCAGGTCCAGCCTCCAGGTGGCCCATTTCACCAGGGTGTGTGGGACCACACTGTCCTGGGATGAGAGAACAGTACCCACGGATGTTGACATCTCACAGAGTAGATATTGCCAGTGACAGTAGGGAGCTATTGGCACATGAGGAAGGGAAGAGCTCTCAGGATGGGAAGAGGGGGCCGCTTCGAGACTCATTGGGTATGGCACGAGGCTGCTGGGTGTGGTGTTGGCTTGGGCCCACTGAGTGGGGCAGATCCGTGGTCTGTGTTTCTGTACCCTCCTCTGTAGCCTGTGTTGGCAGCAGATCAGGGAATTGCGATCAGAAGTGCTCCCAGTAACACAGGCACCAGCCCCCAGAGTGTGTGCCTATCCGTTTCCCCACCTGGCCTGACTTAGTGCCTGTCTTGCCTCAGGGCTGAGACCCTACAATCTCTGATGAGGGTGTCTGTGGTCCAGATCCAACCTGCATGGCCAACATGCTCAGACCTTCAGCTGGGTCCTAGGCTGCTGCAACCAAACTCTGTTAACTGGGTGGCCGACAACAGAGGAAGTGTCTTCCGTTGAGCTCCAGAGGCTCAACACAGTAGGTGTTGGGCTGTCCCAGTGCCATAACCCCTCCCAGGTTTCAAGGGGACTGTCTCCCCAACTCTCCCAGCCCTTGCCCACTCTCCTATTGCTGCCCACGATCTGTGGTTCCCATATGGGCATCCCGCCCTGGCTCCAACCTCACATATCAGGTATCCCCCAGTCTCCCTGGTATCTGGGTCCAGACTCTCCTCTTCCTACAAGAATATCAGATATTGGATTTGGTCCCAGTTGATGCTGTGTTCCATCATGTGAGCTCTTAGCTTCATCACTGTGCAAAGACTCTTTTCCCACACAAGTTCGCACGACTTTTGGCTGGCTAAGAATTTTCAGGCGACACTTTTCTAATGAGTACACTTTCCTTCCTTCCGATCTCCCACCAGTGAGCATTCCTCGCACCCTTGTCCTAGTTCCTTTATGGCAGTTTCCCTCCTTATGGCTGAGAGGACCTAGTGACCCCTGAATTCACACGTTCTCCTTAATCACCAACACACTGCAGAATTCTCCAGGGGGCCATATATGCTCCTGGAAGTTGGTGTTGGAAATAGTTCTCCATCCATTAATCACTCCCTCACTCACTAATGTCCTTGTGTCCTTGAGAAAGGCTCTCCCTTTCCTGGTTTTCCTGAATAGAAATCCTCTTGCCTCTTGGGTGAATAGGGTTATGGGTTGTGCAGAGGGTGTTGGTCCACTGAGCATCTTAGAGACTGTCCTTTATGGAGCCTAATGATCCTCACTGGGGAATGAGGCCAGGGTCCTAACTGTGGTTAGTTAGAGAGGGAAAGAAGGACAAGGGAAACTCAGATGTCCCTTCATGGCCCCTGGAGTTAGAGGACTTACCCCTTTGCACCTGGGATCAGGAGACCTCATTTCCTCGAGGACACGCACACTCAGACGTTAATCTTGAGTGTGGGTTCCTTTCTGGGGTCCAGGGCTGTTGTTAGCCACCAGGAATGACAGTGCTCTCCATGCTGAGTGGAGCCATTTTTGCCAGGAAAGAGAGCCCATGGTCACGCCTTGTGCAAAGCATCCCACGCCAGGGGCTCCCATGCCTACATTCCTGTCCTGAAAGGAAGCCACTCAGAGGCAAGGTGGGTCCAACCACCTCCCATGTGTTCACTCATCACTGTGTTCCAGCAGTCACCCCAGTGAACAGTCCTGATGGGATTGGATGTGGCTCAGAATGTCACCCTCATGAGCTCTACCATGCCACAGCTGCAGTTCTGCAGTGGGAGAAACTCAAAACCTCAAAACACATGCACATGAAAGAAAAGAGCAAGAGCCAGAGCCCAAACAGGCCAGGTGTGGCAAAGACAGCTGGAGTGCCTAGGTTGGGACTCAGAATTATGTCAGTGGGGTGGCATTGCTGCTGGCACCAGCATGATAAACGAGAGCCAGCCCTGCTCATTTTGGGGAGCAGTGTGTTGGGGAAGGCAGCAGAAATTGAGAGGCAGGATTGAGTTTGGCCCTAGGAGGAGGTTGGGTAAGAGGCCAGTGTGGGTTGGAGAGCCTGGGCAGATAGACAGAGGCCAGGGCACACCCCAACGCCTGGAGACTGCACTTGATGTCCAGGGTTGTGAAACACCACTTCCCCTCTTACTCACAACTGAGAGCAAGGGGCATTGATGAGTTCAGTTTGTGTGCGGCTGCATCCAAGGTGGCTCGGCTAGGAACCTCTGTTTCCTTGACTCAGGAGGCTGGGAGTCCAGGCTCCACTGAGGCTCGGCTGGGAGGATCGGAGTCTGAGTTTATGCCTGTGTTCCCTGTAGGATCCATGTTGGCTGAGCCTCAGTGTTTTTGTAATGAGAGGATGGGTGACAGTCATGTCTTTATCACAGGACACACTTGCTAAATGGATTTGTTTGCTCTGAGGAGGAAAGAGAGAGGGGGGAGTGGTGCTGGAGACAGGGATGCAGACAGGGGTCATGGACTTGGCATAACTCAGTCTTGGAGGTGATATCCCATCACCTGTACCCACTTCAATTCCCATGAATCCAGAGGCTGAGCCCCCTTGAGGTGAGGGGTGAACCGGTTCTGGGCAGCAGGATGCTGTGGTACCTCGGAGTCTCTGTGAGACCCCAACACTAGACACACTTGGCCCTTTTGAAATCTTAGGAGAAGCCTTGGGAAGTTGTATGGCAGAGGGGAGCAGCCTCTGCATCTCAGTCCCCTCCAACTTGCCATGGTGTAGAGAGGGAACTGCAGCCATGATGGGACGGACATTGGCCATGTCCCTGTGTGGGACACAGGCCTGATGGAGTTAGGGTGCATTCTTTGTCTCTCCCTTTCTTGTGATTATCCCATCTCTACATTTGTGCTTTAGCCACCTGTGAGTCCCATCTCTGGTTTCAGAGAGAACAGAGGGTGTTATGGGCCAATAGACACAATAAACCCTAGAGATTAGATGCTACCCTACTTTCCAGAAAAGACTGGGCACACCATGAGTTGCACAATGATGGGACCAGGGTCCAAAAGCTGCTGAGAGGGAAGGACTGGTTGTGAATGCATTTTTGAAGGCTCCAAGCTGGAACTCTAGTGGCACCAAGCAGGGCAGATGCTGGTGGGGATGTTTGGGTAGTTGTTGGTGAACACCTGCGCACCTGAGATGGGTAGGCATGGAGGAGAAATCGGCAGCCCATAGGGCTGTTGAAAGTGGTCTTATGTGAAAAGAGGCTCAGGTATGGGCACAGGAAATGACATCATTGCCTTGACAATGGATCAAACAGAACATGGAACCCTGGTATCCAGGCACCCACTTCACTGACCAAGCCATCCGAGCTCACTTGGTTGGAGCCACTGGAGGGAGAAGGATGTTCTCCTGTGGTTGCAGACAATGCCGAGCCTCAGGCTCCCAGGAATCTCAGGGGGGCCAACTAGCCCTTTTGTGGATACACTGGGTGAGGCTTCATCTTAGACGCCAGAGCCTCTGGCGATTGTCGCAGAGGAGCTCAAGAGTAACAGTGAGTAGCACAGGGCAGGTGAGCCCAGCAGGCCCTCTAGTCTGATCCCTGATGAATGGCCCAGGACTCCTATTCTGACTCTGTGTGTGTGTGTGTGTGTGTGTGTGTGTGTGTGTGTGTGTGTGTGTGTGTTTGTACTGATGGGAACTGTCCCATTGTGCTTTGACTCTAGTGTATTGGCACAAGTCATTTTTCTGTTTGTCACCATTTCCATTTTGAACCCACCATTCTTGGTCCCAACCCAGGGTGAAAATGATCAGAACACGGAGGAGCCCTTCAGGGTTCAGAGCCTTGAACCTTACAGGCAGGACCAGCTTAGGAATGAGCTCCTGCCTGTCATTTGTGGGAGGAACCTACATTTCAGCAGCAACATGGGGTTAATCTCCTGGGATTTCATCCCCACCCAGCAGGTGCTGGATCTCTTGTTCCCAAAACAGCCACTTCTTCAGTCTTTACTCCTGGTGCCACTCCACATCCTCCAAGGGGACAAGAACCTCAGGTTCTGGATGGATGTTGTAGAATGCCCACAGAGCCAACTGCCAGGCTGGGTGGGGTGCAGTTGCTGGGCTTTGCTGATGTTGTCATCCCCCACAGTTCTTGGAACCTTCTGTGGCAGTGGCATCCAGGACCCCAGCAGCTGTGAGTAGCAGCTCCTCACTGCTTCACTCCAGCGAGCAGGTGGAAGACAGCCGCGTTGTTCACGTCCTCCTAGAGGGACAGAGCCTGAGGGAGACAAAGCGCATCCCGGTAAGCCCGACAGCAGGGCTGCCTCCTGGGTGTCCACACAGTGGAAGGCAGGAGACACAGCCAACCCCAGGGCTATGGTGGGAAATAAAGAAGAGAGAGGTCCGTCTTAAGGGCTTGACCTGAGGAGGGAGAGCATCAGCATGCCCAGCTTCAGTGGTGAGTGGGCCTGTGTATTGTGGGTTTTGCAGGCCAGAAGTGCAGACGGAAGTGCTGTGGACAGATGAAGGCAGAGATATGTCCAGGGTGCAGGCTGCAGTGCCTAGAACTTGGTATTCTCAATGAGTGAAGTTGGAGCAGAGGAGGTGGCAGTGACTTGTCACATGTGTAGGAGGGGATGTGTTCCTGGTGGCAGGGAAGAGAACCTCCTTAGCATGACTAGGTGTAGGAATTTGGGGTCGGGATCACCTGGGGGGTCATGCCAAAGCTTCGGAATGTTAGGCTTTGCATGTATGTAAATACGGAGCTAAAGGGGTTCTTGGCAGAATTTCTATGGATGTGCAGTAGACACGCTAATGCTGCAGGTGTCCAGCTGCAGAGGAGACATGTTCAGTGACTGCCAGTGCTGAGTCAAGTACATCATTACAACCAGACCCGCACCGAGCTTCCAGAGGCCAGGGCCTCTCAAAGCTATCATGAAGCACTCAAGTGCACACTCTTGTATCTGAGTCTGTTTTGTGTCGTGGCAGTCAGGACCCAAGTTTTCAGTGCATCTGCCTCTTGCACCCACAAAGGCAGCCTGCATCCCAGATCACACTTGGTGCGCAGATCCCTGGCCCATTGCTCTCATCTCAGTGAGATTTGAGTGTGTCTGTGCATAGGCAGTTTGGTCCTTTGACATGAGTGGAATGTGGCTCCCCAGGGGGAGGGGAGATGGCAGGTACAGGCAGATATTTGTACCAGGATTGTTCTAGTAGCACATTGCAAGAACCCAGGTGGTATATGGAGGACACACTCAGGTAGCAGGATAACAAGATTGTGCCCTTGTATATGTAGCTGAGATTTCTCCTGAATGTTTGACCACAGTCTTCTGGGTAGCTCTTCTAAAAGCCATTCTCTGATGACATTTGTCCCACCCTGATCCAGGTGACCTTTCAGGAGACGGTGACAAGCCTCATCCGCAGGGCCTTGGACCAAAATTTGTTGCAGCATGAGGATGTGGACAACTTTGAGCTGCTGTATATGATGTCTGAGGATGAGAGTAAGTAGGACAATCAGACAGTGGGGAGACATGATCCACAGTGGGCTCAGGATAACGGACAGCCAAGAGAAAGTGGGCCTTGGCCCCAAAATACCAAAGTGTGATGGGCCTGGTGGAGACTCTCAGGGGTTGTGGGTGTTTTGTGGTATAATCCTTGAGTGCCACCTAACAATTCTCTCCACTTCGCTCTGCAGAAATCAAGGTCTCTGACCACTCACTCGTGTGTCTGTCCATTAATCTGGGAATACAATATTTCATGGTGAGGAAACGCCCCCAGGTCAAGGGAAAGGAGGTAAACACCTACCTTATTCAAGCCGTGCATGTGCTGCCATTCCACTCCGACCTGAGGAAATAAGAAGCCTCAGCACCTGGACATATTTGCTGGAAGCCCATAGAGCCAACTGACAGTCTGGGGTGGCTTTCTGTTTCTGGGTTTGCTGATGTTCCATCCCCCACAGTTCTCAGAATCAACCTGCAAGTCCTCCAGGCCGCTTTCCCACAAGCAGGTGGGAGACACCTGCTTAATTCGTGTCCACTTAGAAACACAAAGTCCAGAGATGGCCAAGAGTGTTCTGGTAAGCCAGGGAGCAGGGGTGTCCCGTGGTGCTTACACCTGGGTGGGGAGCAGACACTGGTCCAATACCATGGACTACTCATGCCCTCTTGAATTTGGAGCTTCTGGATGATCAGGAGGATAGATGGGAATCAAGAAGGGAGAGGTCAGTGTGAAGGGCTGGAGCTGAGATGAGCGAGTGCAGCAGCTTGTCCACTGCCATGTCTGAGGGAGTCTGTGTGTCAGGTGGCAGCATGCAGTCCAGAAGGGCAGGGACAGGTATGGGTGACAGATGAGAATAGGACAGGAACTAGGTTGCAGGTTCCCTTGTATGGGATGCTGACGTCTATGGAGGAGGACAGCAGTGTGAGGTTCTCCATGTTCCTTGAACAAGGAGCTGAGAGAGTCTCTCTGCAGAGTCGATATGGATGTGGAGCAAGCACACTAAATGTCCAGGTAACCCAATGACCACCCTTGCCGGATGAGGTGCCCTCCTACATCCCAGCCAGCACTGAGCCTCTGGAGGCCAGGAGCTCTCGTGGCTATCTTTCAGCTCTCCTGTGTGTGGTCATGTTCCTGGGTCTGTTTTTGGCCCTGGCAATCCAGACCAAAGCCTCTAGGTTTTGTGCCTAGGCCATTCCCAATGCCGCCTGCATCCTCGGGCAGACCTGGGATCTTGGAGGCTATTGTCCCATTCCTCCCAACTTGTGGGATGAGATTGCATCTGTATGCAGGTAGTGGGGTCCTTTCACTCCGAGAGGAGTGCAGCTCCACAAAGAGCAATGGCAGGCCCAGGAAGTCCTATGTACAAGGATTGGGCTAGTAGCCTGTGGGAAGAGCCCACACGATGAGCAGGAGGTCAGCCTCGGGTAGTAGGGTCATGGATGTTGCCCTTGTATTTAGAGTGGAGGTGCCTCCAGAATGCCCCTGCCCACTGTCCTTGAGTAGTCACTTCAAGGCCCATTTCCTGAAGGCCTGTCTCCCATGCTGCTCCAGGTGACCTGCCACGATAGGGCTCCTGTCGTCATCCGCAGCGCCCTCGACCTACACTTCCTTACTGAGGAGAATCCAGAGGATTATGAGCTGGGCCAAATCATCTCTCGCCGTCAGAGTAAGTGAGACAATCAGATAGCAGAGAGCAAGGGTCAGGATGTGGACTCAGGTCAACTCTTAGCAACAAAGAGTAGTCTCTGACCCCCAAGAACACTCCAACAGGTGTGTTGGGTTCGTACACAAAGCCAACTGCACTTCTGCTGGTGGAAGGTCTTGAGGTCCAATGGTATACCCCGGTGGATATTGCGGCTCCCCACCAGGTGCCCTCCCCTGGACATGAACAGGCATCCAAAGCTGACATCTTTGAGGAGTGAGGAGGAAAGCCTCTCTCCAGGAGCAGTATGTTTTCATGGTCTGGGATAGGAGTGGTTTCAAAGGAACATGGGAATGCATGGGCTAAAGAGGGAACTGGCATTTTGTGGACTGAAGCAGTACTATTGAAAGCCTTCTGTGTGACCAAAAAACCACTGCCTGGGCAGAGCATTGCCAGGATTCTAGCAAGCAGTAACAGGATGAAATTGGGAAGAAAACACAGCCTGGGAGACAGCCTGAATCATCTGTTTTTGCATAAATTCCATGGTCTTACGCACCTGAGTCCACTAGGCAAGGAGTGATCACAATAGCCAGGTTGTGATCCCTAACTAAAGTCAGATGAGGGCTTCCTGAGCACGTAGCCACAGAGCTCATCTGATAATAATGCCAGCGCTTTTTCGTTGGTTGGTTGGTTGGTTTTTGTGAGCCAAACACCACAGCAGCCATTATCCCAGCCTATGTACCCTGAAGACCACCATCCCTATGAGTTCTAGGATCACTTGTCTCCTATCTTAACCTACTGTTAGGTTAGTAGAGTCTATGGAAGAGGAAGTCTGTCTGGGGCCTTGGTAGCCTAAGAAATTCATAGCAGAGATCTCCACATCCAACCCAGAAGGGATGGAGAACAGGCTCTAGGTAGAGGAGGGCGACAGGAAACACATGTTCAGAGGAAGGAGAAGCGGCTGTTGTATTCCCCCACTCGGGGTCATGGCACCACTGGGCCATACACCATGTTGGAGGGAAGCAGTCCCTTTGCTGGTCTTTGGAACCATTGTTCTCAGTAGGGCAGTATTTGGAATGTGGCCTCCATTCTCAGAAGCCTGGTTCACATGGAGGCGGGCTCCACCAACGCAGAAGCATGGCTCTAACGTGGTATCCGTGCTGGTCAGCCTGTCCTCACTGTGGCCATACTTGAGGAAAATAACTCAGAGGAGGAATCCTAGGCCTTTTTTCTCTGGGTTTCATAGCTTTCTCTTTGGTTGTGCACTGAGGCTGTCCATAAAGCTCTAGTGTGTGGCAGTGGAGAGCTCCTCAGCCCTTGCCACAAAGGCATAGACTGGGAGAGAGAGAACGAGGCTGGCAGAGAGGGAGAGAGAGAAAGATGGAGAGGGAGGACCTCTCCTTGGAGAATGAGGATTCAGTGGAGCCAACAGGAACAAGGTACGGTTGCCCAGGGCACAACCCTATTTAGGTCTTACTCCAACCATGCTCAACCTTTCTTCCAGTCCCTCCCACCCCCCAGTAGTGTATTCATCTTGAATGAGAATTTCATGTTGACATCAGAGCACTCACCATCCAATGCTTCCCTCCAAACCCACCTATGAAGATGACTCATGTGGGGACTGAATCTTCGGCACAGGAGCCTTTTGTGGGAGATTTCAGATGCAAACCCTAGTGGTGTGCTTTGGCAGATGCAAGAGGACCTGAGATATTCTGGAGTCCAAAGCCTTCTGTAGGAACAGACATTAGGTCTGTTGAAGTGCTCTGCCTAGTTCTTCCTCAGGGAGGACTGTGGAGGCTGTCTTTGTTGGTATTGGTGCTGAATTGGAGAGCTCTCAGGTGTGTGGCTCTGGCCTTTTCTGCCACAGGCTCTCAGATGTTGGCGTGTCCTAGGGAGCACCTCCTGAGTGCCACCTTCTTTTTGTACACCCCTCTCTCCCCAGAGCTGAGGATTCCAGCAGAGGCCAACGTATTTTATGCCAAGAATCCTCACAAAAAATCCAACTTTGTGCTGAGGAAAAGGAGCCTCTCCCAAAAGAATGATGGGTGGATCGAGCCTCAACCTCCCTCTCGTCCTGCAAAGAAGGCTCCAGCCCTCCTGAGGATGCTTGCAAAACCATTCTGGGGCTGTGTGCCTGGGCGGGGCTGAGGCAGCCCAGGAATATTTACATTGATTACTATTTTCTTCAAAGTTTGAATCTATAGTTTGCCATTGTCCTTGACCTTGTTTAGTAACACAGTTGTTACTCTATCCTGTATTTGTTGTTTCCATTAATATATTATTATTATTTTAAAATATATATGTTTTTGTTACCTGATCTGCTGTGATGATTTGAGTATACTAAATGTAGCAGTGATTCCTAGAGGACACATCCAAACCAACAGGAAGGAATGTTTCATTCTATCAGCAAGAACTTTGGTTTTTAGGAGTTTGGCAGATGGCATTATCTGAGTCAGTTTTCCAATGGGGGCAATGAAGTATCAGCTGTGATGGTACAAACACAAACAAAGACACACAAACACACACAAGAGCACACACACTCACTGAGAGATAGATAGACAGATGGAGTTGGTCTCTGCTGAAATACTTTGGAGACATGGTTCTGATTTCTCCCCTTTTGGAGTATTTTCAATTGCACAAGGTGTCTTGCAAATGAACCCATGTCTGAGGAAGACATGCATGTGTACTTCACATGCCACTTTTCACATAGCAGGAAGGTCATGTAATATTTTTCATGCAGCTGTCTTTTGACTGTGAACCATCCCATGAGGTCAGCTGTGGAATTTTCAACTTGTAGCATCACAATGGGGATCCACTCTTTGGATTTGGGGATATTTCCGATTTTCTTGATTCAGATTGGAATGATATATATATTAGTTTTTGATGAAAATTCTGCATTTGATGGTAATGAATGTCGTGCATCTAGGAATCTGTAGAGTGCAGACAATGAATGGATGCCTACTGTTGTCTGGACTGGTCTGAAAAGTCCTGTAGCATCTGAGCATGTGTGAGGGCTGTACAGGTCTTGCCAAAAGTCCAGGTCAGATGATCCTGCACAAAGCTGAACTCCTAGTGGTCTCCACAACAGTGTAAGGGCCAAGGAGAAACACACTTCCACACAGAAGTTGGGAAGCTACCTTATGAAGGTGATCATAGATACGGGATTATTAATATATCCAGGTTGGCATCTATTATTTTTTTAGCTTTTGACTTTGCAGCTGTGGGCATCTTGACAACCATCAACTCCCTGTAAGCACAGACAACTCTATAAGAACCTGAGGATAAATTTCCCTGTGCATGTCCCCTTGTGAAACTGCTTAAGCACCGCCTGGTTTACACACAGGTGGAATTTCTAGGTCAAAGTGTGCATGTTTACTTCTTTGACTAAGCACTGCCAGGTGGCTCTTCTGCATAGCTCTACCTGTGGCCAGGATTGTATTATCTAGCTTTCTAACTTTTGCAGGTTGAGTAGATACATAGTGGGAGCACACTGTTTTTGTTGGTATTTTTCTTGGTATCTATTCTGATGCTTTTCACTGGGGGATTTTTTCCTGTGAAAATGGGCTTCCTCTACTTGACCTTATTTTCTTCTTTTTAAAATTTTTTCAATGTGACTTTTTAATTTTAGTTTTATTAAAGACATTGCCCCTTGCTTGCATAGTCTATATCTAAAGCACTAGTCCTTGCTCCAAGGCCCAGCTTGCTCTCAGCTGCCCCAGGAGGGGAACAGTCTTTGGCGGTAGACAAGAGACGCCCCTGCAGGGGGCACAAGTGCTTTGGCCCTCTGGTGTCTTGCCAGCAGTGCTTCCCATGCTCACAGAGGGTTTCAGACACTGAGTCAATGGTCCAGGTGGTCTTTTGTTCAGTCTGATCTCAAATTGAGCTCCTCTGAGAGGTCATATTGAAGTCCTTGTGTGTACCTGATCCATCATTTTAAACAATATTCCAAGTTCACTTTTTGTGTGTACGTGGGTTCTGGGGATTGAAACCAGGGCCTTGAGCCTGTGAGGCAAGTGACCTACCTGAGCTACACCCTCAGAGACCCCTGTAAAAGTATTTCCCCTTTGCCTCGGGGTCTAAGTTGCCAAGGCTGACCTCAAACGTTCCTCTTGCCTCAGCCTCCCTGGTGGCTGGCATGACAGGCATGCACCTGGGACTGTCACACTCGAGCTTGTGATGGGAACTCATGTGCATCTGTCCAGGGCTGAGCATGGTTAGGCAGAGCTGTGCTCCAGGCTCCCTGCAGGGCTGTGGAGGCTTCTGCTGCCCAGCAGCCCTGGTGCCATGGCCAGGGCTCCTCCCAGCCAAGGGCAGGCAGCTGCCCATTGCTGTAGGCTGACCTTATTTTCTTCTTATGGCACTCGTCCGTTCTCTGGAGTATGTTGTATGGTTTGTCCATTAGGAGTCTAACAGGTCCTCTAGAACCTTCAAACAATTAGTAAAATTCCTGAACAGTAAGTGAGCGCGCACAGAAATTGGGCTAATATTTTGGGAAGAACAATGTTGGATGATATATTCATGGCTTGAATATATCATCCAACATGAAGTTATATTTTATTACTTACAAAATAATAAAATAATGAAGCAATACCATGGGCTGAGCTAAAATAGATCCTTAGGATCTTAGGCATTCTGTAATAAATCTGTGTCACTTGAAGTATAGAGTTGATCGACTCTGAGTAATGAAACAGAAGTAAAGGTATCAAAGCCAATGATCATCTGTTTCCAATTTTCTGTGATTTGGTTCAAGTGGTAAAGTGGTGATATTTATTAATAATGGATCGAATAGGTTCATAATTGTTTTAGAGTACAATTAGATGCCTTCAAACTTTAGCCCTCCTATGTCCTCTGAGACATTTTGTATGTGAGGCTTTAAGAAGAAGAAGAGAATATTCTGTAAAGAAAACCTTGTGATCTGTGCAGTATGAAGTTGAATGGATTCATTCAGAAATCAGAAATTCTATTGAAAGATATTTATTGGCATGAGCCAAATAAAACCTATTTTTAGGCATCCTGGTGAAGACAAGGTTTTATCTTTATGTCTCATTTTCTATGTTTTGTTGTTGTTGTTGTTGTTAGAATGAAATTCATATGTTGCCCGACCATTCTATCAGATGTGTAACTAGATGCCATTTAAATTACCCACTTTTACATGGTAGACAGTTTTTAATGAACACTGCCTGTCTGCACCTTTTTTAAAAACAGGACTGGGATCAGAAGCCCAAATACCAATGGTTAGCTGGAGCATATTTTTCATTTGGCCTATCTGTCAGTATTCCCTGAGGTCATCTGTGCAATCAGCTTCGTTACTCCTGCTCCCTCACTGGATTTCATAGAAACCATTTGCTATGTATGAATCAGGGACACCAATCCCACAACATAGCATTCTTGGAATATCCAAAGTCCCACTTTTCACTTCGCCATGCCTGAGATCAGCAGTAATATTTATCAGCAAATGTGAGATTTTCAAAGATCCAATTCTATGTGCTCCTTTCTCATAGAGCCTTAGGCAGGGATATAGCATACATAAATATTAAGTAAAGTCCATAGTTTTTAAAATGTCATCCATTGAATAGTTGACACATGTCTGAGATACTTTTTATTTTGGAGGAGGTATTATTTAATAGGGAATTCCAACAGCTACCTAATAGTGAAATGAGAAGTCTTGCATCCATTTTATTTTGTTTCTGATGATTTTTATGAGTAAGGGTAAGATACTTCCTTGTTCTGATGCAGATGTTGCCCACTTTTGTGAATGGATGCGGGGTGTCACCTACTACTTGCATATCTGCATATTGGGCTTGACACTGCTATCGTACTTGGTAGTTGGCAAAAAGTCAATACTGAAGTTAAGCTCTTGTGTTCTAGCAGCAGAGCTGAAGATCCTTGATGTGCCACCTTCTGCAATCCATGCTGCTCTCTTCATGTTCCTGATTGACTTCCTGGTGAGGAGCATCATGGTCTCCTGGTCTTGAGAATGGCCAAGCATTGCTCTGTGAATGTGGAAGATGGGCATGTGGAAGGCTCCAGGGAGGAGGGATCATTGAACATGTACTCGAATCCATGTGCCTGTTGAATGACCTGTTTTTTTATTTTTGGGTTTTAAGGGAGACACTGCCCTAAAACACTTCTGTGCAGCTGGGGATGCAGGCTTCTGCTTCACCTTGCAGGAAGCATTAACGAATCCTTTCCAGAAGACATGAGAAGAGAGAAGTGAGCCTCTGGTATCATGCAGGTTCCTTGCATTGCCCATGGGCTAGAAGAGAGAAGAGTTGCTTCATGAGATTTGATCCCCTTTTTCCTGAAAAGTTCCACACAGAGGTGAGTCCCCAGCATGTTTAGAAATCATTTCAGACACCTTTCTGGACGGAATTGAATCAGAGCCCCTGATGATGTGGAAGAGCTAAAGATGGGTTTGCTATGAATTTTCTATTTCATTCATCAGGGCCTGAGTCAAGTCAGTCATTGTGCTGTCAACACATGAGCTGCTGGTCAAATGTGAGGAAGTGGTCTTGCTTTATGAAAACACCACCCTGATTCAGTGAGCCAGAGGCAGCCTGCAGTCCCTGTTTTCCTGTAAAGGCAGATTGCTGTGGATGGCCTCTGGCCTCGTCATGCAGCCCTGCTCAGAGTAGGGGATTGAGGGACCAGGCAGATCCCTAGTTCCTTTTGACCTTTATTGCCATTGGGCCACCCCAGGGTCCTTGGACTCTACCTGGTCTTCTGGCCTGGGTCAGGGGATGTGAGGTTTGGAATCCCCCTCTGTGGCAGGATCCCAGCCCCCCAGCCACTTGAGGTCAGCACATCCTTCCCTAATTGTGTTAGAGTTGGAGACTTCTCCCACCCATCCTCATCCATGCTCATCCCACATTTTGTAGCTTGGCACCTGAGGACCTTTATTCATTGACTTAGTTGTTAGTGATGATGGTTACTAAGACTAAGTGACTCTTTCAAGTCACATCACTTGCATGGTAGGGCTAGAGCATGGATCTTCCTAATTGATTTCATGGGACTCTCTCATGGAAACTGTGACTGCTTCCTAAACACACACTCTACATTTGGAGTGTCAAAATTCTTGCCACTGCCTCCTTGGCAAGTGTATCTTGTCTTCTACGTGGGAATTTCACAAATATTTTCCTTTGGTTTGTGGAGGTCATGCAGAAGGGATTTCATTTGAAATAGCCCAAACAAGAAATACCAGTTGTCTTTTTCGCACATGGATGTGTGTAGTGAACACCCCTTTCTGTGTGCTTGCATGAGTTACTCCTTTGAATTTGTTGAAGAATGGTTGGCTGGGGAGCAAGTTAACGAGAGATGGATATCAATGGTTGTCAAGTATTCTGACGTGAAGAATGTATTGAGGATGTGAAGGCTTTTCTAGCCAGTTCCTATGGCTCAGTCAGGGATCAGTCAGAGGATTCTGTCTGGTAGACTCTTTGGCACAGATGTCAAAGTGGCCTGGTCTTACCCTGTCCAGGACTGAATGCTGAGCTTGAGTGGGAGCTTCTTGTCATTTCAAGCATTTCCATGAGTCTGTCCTCTGTTCTCTTGTATCCAAGTGGTTTCTAATAGGAAAGCAGAACAAAAATTGAAAGTATGGTGATTGATTATTTTTACCAATGTTATTTCAATCCACTTTGTTTAATACGAAATTACCTTTATGCTAGTAAGATTTCATATGTGAGGAAATAATGAAAATATTGGGGTTAGGGGATGAGAATATGCAAATCAAACATTTTTGAGCACCAAGACCCGTTTTTTGTTTTTGTTTTTTTTTTTTTTTTTTTTAACTTAAATAATATTAAGTGCCAGAGGACCACCGCTGCCATTCAGCCTCAACAACCTCCAGGTCCAGCCTCCAGGTGGCCCATTTCACCAGGGTGTGTGGGACCACACTGTCCTGGGATGAGAGAACAGTACCCACGGATGTTGACATCTCACAGAGTAGATATTGCCAGTGACAGTAGGGAGCTATTGGCACATGAGGAAGGGAAGAGCTCTCAGGATGGGAAGAGGGGACCGCTTCGAGACTCATTGGGTATGGCACGAGGCTGCTGGGTGTGGTGTTGGCCTGGGCCCACTGAGTGGGGCAGATCCGTGGTCTGTGTTTCTGTACCCTCCTCTGTAGCCTGTGTTGGCAGCAGATCAGGGAATTGCGATCAGAAGTGCTCCCAGTAACACAGGCACCAGCCCCCAGAGTGTGTGCCTATCAGTTTCCCCACCTGGCCTGACTTAGTGCCTGTCTTGCCTCAGGGCTGAGACCCTACAATCTCTGATGAGGGTGTCTGTGGTCCAGATCCAACCTGCATGGCCAACATGCTCAGACCTTCAGCTGGGTCCTAGGCTGCTGCAACCAAACTCTGTTAACTGGGTGGCCGACAACAGAGGAAGTGTCTTCCGTTGAGCTCCAGAGGCTCAACACAGTAGGTGTTGGGCTGTCCCAGTGCCATAACCCCTCCCAGGTTTCAAGGGGACTGTCTCCCCAACTCTCCCAGCCCTTGCCCACTCTCCTATTGCTGCCCACGATCTGTGGTTCCCATATGGGCATCCCGCCCTGGCTCCAACCTCACATATCCGGTATCCCCCAGTCTCCCTGGTATCTGGGTCCAGACTCTCCTCTTCCTACAAGAATATCAGATATTGGATTTGGTCCCAGTTGATGCTGTGTTCCATCATGTGAGCTCTTAGCTTCATCACTGTGCAAAGACTCTTTTCCCACACAAGTTCGCACGACTTTTGGCTGGCTAAGAATTTTCAGGCGACACTTTTCTAATGAGTACACTTTCCTTCCTTCCGATCTCCCACCAGTGAGCATTCCTCGCACCCTTGTCCTAGTTCCTTTATGGCAGTTTCCCTCCTTATGGCTGAGAGGACCTAGTGACCCCTGAATTCACACGTTCTCCTTAATCACCAACACACTGCAGAATTCTCCAGGGGGCCATATATGCTCCTGGAAGTTGGTGTTGGAAATAGTTCTCCATCCATTAATCACTCCCTCACTCACTAATGTCCTTGTGTCCTTGAGAAAGGCTCTCCCTTTCCTGGTTTTCCTGAATAGAAATCCTCTTGCCTCTTGGGTGAATAGGGTTATGGGTTGTGCAGAGGGTGTTGGTCCACTGAGCATCTTAGAGACTGTCCTTTATGGAGCCTAATGATCCTCACTGGGGAATGAGGCCAGGGTCCTAACTGTGGTTAGTTAGAGAGGGAAAGAAGGACAAGGGAAACTCAGATGTCCCTTCATGGCCCCTGGAGTTAGAGGACTTACCCCTTTGCACCTGGGATCAGGAGACCTCATTTCCTCGAGGACACGCACACTCAGACGTTAATCTTGAGTGTGGGTTCCTTTCTGGGGTCCAGGGCTGTTGTTAGCCACCAGGAATGACAGTGCTCTCCATGCTGAGTGGAGCCATTTTTGCCAGGAAAGAGAGCCCATGGTCACGCCTTGTGCAAAGCATCCCACGCCAGGGGCTCCCATGCCTACATTCCTGTCCTGAAAGGAAGCCACTCAGAGGCAAGGTGGGTCCAACCACCTCCCATGTGTTCACTCATCACTGTGTTCCAGCAGTCACCCCAGTGAACAGTCCTGATGGGATTGGATGTGGCTCAGAATGTCACCCTCATGAGCTCTACCCTGCCACAGCTGCAGTTCTGCAGTGGGAGAAACTCAAAACCTCAAAACACATGCACATGAAAGAAAAGAGCAAGAGCCAGAGCCCAAACAGGCCAGGTGTGGCAAAGACAGCTGGAGTGCCTAGGTTGGGACTCAGAATTATGTCAGTGGGGTGGCATTGCTGCTGGCACCAGCATGATAACCGAGAGCCAGCCCTGCTCATTTTGGGGAGCAGTGTGTTGGGGAAGACAGCAGAAATTGAGAGGCAGGATTGAGTTTGGCCCTAGGAGGAGGTTGGGTAAGAGGCCAGTGTGGGTTGGAGAGCCTGGGCAGATAGACAGAGGCCAGGGCACACCCCAAAGCCTGGAGACTGCACTTGATGTCCAGGGTTGTGAAACACCACTTCCCCTCTTACTCACAACTGAGAGCAAGGGGCATTGATGAGTTCAGTTTGTGTGCGGCTGCATCCAAGGTGGCTCGGCTAGGAACCTCTGTTTCCTTGACTCAGGAGGCTGGGAGTCCAGGCTCCACTGAGGCTGGGCTGGGAGGATCGGAGTCTGAGTTTATGCCTGTGTTCCCTGTAGGATCCATGTTGGCTGAGCCTCAGTGTTTTTGTAATGAGAGGATGGGTGACCGTCATGTCTTTATCACAGGACACACTTGCTAAATGGATTTGTTTGCTCTGAGGAGGAAAGAGAGAGGGGGGAGTGGTGCTGGAGACAGGGATGCAGACAGGGGTCATGGACTTGGCATAACTCAGTCTTGGAGGTGATATCCCATCACCTGTACCCACTTCAATTCCCATGAATCCAGAGGCTGAGCCCCCTTGAGGTGAGGGGTGAACCGGTTCTGGGCAGCAGGATGCTGTGGTACCTCGGAGTCTCTGTGAGACCCCAACACTAGACACACTTGGCCCTTTTGAAATCTTAGGAGAAGCCTTGGGAAGTTGTATGGCAGAGGGGAGCAGCCTCTGCATCTCAGTCCCCTCCAACTTGCCATGGTGTAGAGAGGGAACTGCAGCCACGATGGGACGGACATTGGCCATGTCCCTGTGTGGGACACAGGCCTGATTGAGTTAGGGTGCATTCTTTGTCTCTCCCTTTCTTGTGATTATCCCATCTCTACATTTGTGCTTTAGCCACCTGTGAGTCCCATCTCTGGTTTCAGAGAGAACAGAGGGTGTTATGGGCCAATAGACACAATAAACCCTAGAGATTAGATGCTACCCTACTTTCCAGAAAAGACTGGGCACACCATGAGTTGCACAATGATGGGACCAGGGTCCAAAAGCTGCTGAGAGGGAAGGACTGGTTGTGAATGCATTTTTGAAGGCTCCAAGCTGGAACTCTAGTGGCACCAAGCAGGGCAGATGCTGGTGGGGATGTTTGGGTAGTTGTTGGTGAACACCTGCGCACCTGAGATGGGTAGGCATGGAGGAGAAATCGGCAGCCCATAGGGCTGTTGAAAGTGGTCTTATGTGAAAAGAGGCTCAGGTATGGGCACAGGAAATGACATCATTGCCTTGACAATGGATCAAACAGAACATGGAACCCTGGTATCCAGGCACCCACTTCACTGACCAAGCCATCCGAGCTCACTTGGTTGGAGCCACTGGAGGGAGAAGGATGTTCTCCTGTGGTTGCAGACAATGCCGAGCCTCAGGCTCCCAGGAATCTCAGGGGGGCCAACTAGCCCTTTTGTGGATACACTGGGTGAGGCTTCATCTTAGACGCCAGAGCCTCTGGCGATTGTCGCAGAGGAGCTCAAGAGTAACAGTGAGTAGCACAGGGCAGGTGAGCCCAGCAGGCCCTCTAGTCTGATCCCTGATGAATGGCCCAGGACTCCTATTCTGACTCTGTGTGTGTGTGTGTGTGTGTGTGTGTGTGTGTGTGTGTGTGTGTGCTTGTGTGTGTTTGTACTGATGGGAACTGTCCCATTGTGCTTTGACTCTAGTGTATTGGCACAAGTCATTTTTCTGTTTGTCACCATTTCCATTTTGAACCCACCATTCTTGGTCCCAACCCAGGGTGAAAATGATCAGAACACGGAGGAGCCCTTCAGGGTTCAGAGCCTTGAACCTTACAGGCAGGACCAGCTTAGGAATGAGCTCCTGCCTGTCATTTGTGGGAGGAACCTACATTTCAGCAGCAACATGGGGTTAATCTCCTGGGATTTCATCCCCACCCATCAGGTGCTGGATCTCTTGTTCCCAAAACAGCCACCTTCTTCAGTCTTTACTCCTGGTGCCACTCCACATCCTCCAAGGGGACAAGAACCTCAGGTTCTGGATGGATGTTGTAGAATGCCCACAGAGCCAACTGCCAGGCTGGGTGGGGTGCAGTTGCTGGGCTTTGCTGATGTTGTCATCCCCCACAGTTCTTGGAACCTTCTGTGGCAGTGGCATCCAGGACCCCAGCAGCTGTGAGTAGCAGCTCCTCACTGCTTCACTCCAGCGAGCAGGTGGAAGACAGCCGCGTTGTTCACGTCCTCCTAGAGGGACAGAGCCTGAGGGAGACAAAGCGCATCCCGGTAAGCCCGACAGCAGGGCTGCCTCCTGGGTGTCCACACAGTGGAAGGCAGGAGACACAGCCAACCCCAGGGCTATGGTGGGAAATAAAGAAGAGAGAGGTCCGTCTTAAGGGCTTGACCTGAGGAGGGAGAGCATCAGCATGCCCAGCTTCAGTGGTGAGTGGGCCTGTGTATTGTGGGTTTTGCAGGCCAGAAGTGCAGACGGAAGTGCTGTGGACAGATGAAGGCAGAGATATGTCCAGGGTGCAGGCTGCAGTGCCTAGAACTTGGTATTCTCAATGAGTGAAGTTGGAGCAGAGGAGGTGGCAGTGACTTGTCACATGTGTAGGAGGGGATGTGTTCCTGGTGGCAGGGAAGAGAACCTCCTTAGCATGACTAGGTGTAGGAATTTGGGGTCGGGATCACCTGGGGGGTCATGCCAAAGCTTCGGAATGTTAGGCTTTGCATGTATGTAAATACGGAGCTAAAGGGGTTCTTGGCAGAATTTCTATGGATGTGCAGTAGACACGCTAATGCTGCAGGTGTCCAGCTGCAGAGGAGACATGTTCAGTGACTGCCAGTGCTGAGTCAAGTACATCATGACAACCAGACCCGCACCGAGCTTCCAGAGGCCAGGGCCTCTCAAAGCTATCATGAAGCACTCAAGTGCACACTCTTGTATCTGAGTCTGTTTTGTGTCGTGGCAGTCAGGACCCAAATTTTCAGTGCATCTGCCTCTTGCACCCACAAAGGCAGCCTGCATCCCAGATCACACTTGGTGCGCAGATCCCTGGCCCATTGCTCTCATCTCAGTGAGATGAGAGTGTGTCTGTGCATAGGCAGTTTGGTCCTTTGACATGAGTGGAATGTGGCTCCCCAGGGGGAGGGGAGATGGCAGGTACAGGCAGATATTTGTACCAGGATTGTTCTAGTAGCACATTGCAAGAACCCAGGTGGTATATGGAGGACACACTCAGGTAGCAGGATAACAAGATTGTGCCCTTGTATATGTAGCTGAGATTTCTCCTGAATGTTTGACCACAGTCTTCTGGGTAGCTCTTCTAAAAGCCATTCTCTGATGACATTTGTCCCACCCTGATCCAGGTGACCTTTCAGGAGACGGTGACAAGCCTCATCCGCAGGGCCTTGGACCAAAATTTGTTGCAGCATGAGGATGTGGACAACTTTGAGCTGCTGTATATGATGTCTGAGGATGAGAGTAAGTAGGACAATCAGACAGTGGGGAGACATGATCCACAGTGGGCTCAGGATAACTGACAGCCAAGAGAAAGTGGGCCTTGGCCCCAAAATACCAAAGTGTGATGGGCCTGGCGGAGACTCTCAGGGGTTGTGGGTGTTTTGTGGTATAATCCTTGAGTGCCACCTAACAATTCTCTCCACTTCGCTCTGCAGAAATCAAGGTCTCTGACCACTCACTCGTGTGTCTGTCCATGAATCTGGGAATACAATATTTCATGGTGAGGAAACGCCCCCAGGTCAAGGGAAAGGAGGTAAACACCTACCTTATTCAAGCTGTGCATGTGCTGCCATTCCACTCCGACCTGAGGAAATAAGAAGCCTCAGCACCTGGACATATTTGCTGGAAGCCCATAGAGCCAACTGACAGTCTCGGGTGGCTTTCTGTTTCTGGGTTTGCTGATGTTCCATCCCCCACAGTTCTCAGAATCAACCTGCAAGTCCTCCAGGCCGCTTTCCCACAAGCAGGTGGGAGACACCTGCTTAATTCGTGTCCACTTAGAAACACAAAGTCCAGAGATGGCCAAGAGTGTTCTGGTAAGCCTGGGAGCAGGGGTGTCCCGTGGTGCTTACACCTGGGTGGGGAGCAGACACTGGTCCAATACCATGGACTACTCATGCCCTCTTGAATTTGGAGCTTCTGGATGATCAGGAGGATAGATGGGAAACAAGAAGGGAGAGGTCAGTGTGAAGGGCTGGAGCTGAGATGAGCGAGTGCAGCAGCTTGTCCACTGCCATGTCTGAGGGAGTCTGTGTGTCAGGTGGCAGCATGCAGTCCAGAAGGGCAGGGACAGGTATGGGTGACAGATGAGAATAGGACAGGAACTAGGTTGCAGGTTCCCTTGTATGGGATGCTGACGTCTATGGAGGAGGACAGCAGTGTGAGGTTCTCCATGTTCCTTGAACAAGGAGCTGAGAGAGTCTCTCTGCAGAGTCGATATGGATGTGGAGCAAGCACACTAAATGTCCAGGTAACCCAATGACCACCCTTGCCGGATGAGGTGCCCTCCTACATCCCAGCCAGCACTGAGCCTCTGGAGGCCAGGAGCTCTCGTGGCTATCTTTCAGCTCTCCTGTGTGTGGTCATGTTCCTGGGTCTGTTTTTGGCCCTGGCAATCCAGACCAAAGCCTCTAGGTTTTGTGCCTAGGCCATTCCCAATGCCGCCTGCATCCTCGGGCAGACCTGGGATCTTGGAGGCTATTGTCCCATTCCTCCCAACTTGTGGGATGAGATTGCATCTGTATGCAGGTAGTGGGGTCCTTTCACTCCGAGAGGAGTGCAGCTCCACAAAGAGCAATGGCAGGCCCAGGAAGTCCTATGTACAAGGATTGGGCTAGTAGCCTGTGGGAAGAGCCCACACGATGAGCAGGAGGTCAGCCTCGGGTAGTAGGGTCATGGATGTTGCCCTTGTATTTAGAGTGGAGGTGCCTCCAGAATGCCCCTGCCCACTGTCCTTGAGTAGTCACTTCAAGGCCCATTTCCTGAAGGCCTGTCTCCCATGCTGCTCCAGGTGACCTGCCACGATAGGGCTCCTGTCGTCATCCGCAGCGCCCTCGACCTACACTTCCTTACTGAGGAGAATCCAGAGGATTATGAGCTGGGCCAAATCATCTCTCGCCGTCAGAGTAAGTGAGACAATCAGATAGCAGAGAGCAAGGGTCAGGATGTGGACTCAGGTCAACTCTTAGCAACAAAGAGTAGTCTCTGACCCCCAAGAACACTCCAACAGGTGTGTTGGGTTCGTGCACAAAGCCAACTGCACTTCTGCTGGTGGAAGGTCTTGAGGTCCAATGGTATACCCCGGTGGATATTGCGGCTCCCCACCAGGTGCCCTCCCCTGGACATGAACAGGCATCCAAAGCTGACATCTTTGAGGAGTGAGGAGGAAAGCCTCTCTCCAGGAGCAGTATGTTTTCATGGTCTGGGATAGGAGTGGTTTCAAAGGAACATGGGAATGCATGGGCTAAAGAGGGAACTGGCATTTTGTGGACTGAAGCAGTACTATTGAAAGCCTTCTGTGTGACCAAAAAACCACTGCCTGGGCAGAGCATTGCCAGGATTCTAGCAAGCAGTAACAGGATGAAATTGGGAAGAAAACACAGCCTGGGAGACAGCCTGAATCATCTGTTTTTGCATAAATTCCATGGTCTTACGCACCTGAGTCCACTAGGCAAGGAGTGATCACAATAGCCAGGTTGTGATCCCTAACTAAAGTCAGATGAGGGCTTCCTGAGCACGTAGCCACAGAGCTCATCTGATAATAATGCCAGCGCTTTTTCGTTGGTTGGTTGGTTGGTTTTTGTGAGCCAAACACCACAGCAGCCATTATCCCAGCCTATGTACCCTGAAGACCACCATCCCTATGAGTTCTAGGATCACTTGTCTCCTATCTTAACCTACTGTTAGGTTAGTAGAGTCTATGGAAGAGGAAGTCTGTCTGGGGCCTTGGTAGCCTAAGAAATTCATAGCAGAGATCTCCACATCCAACCCAGAAGGGATGGAGAACAGGCTCTAGGTTAGAGGAGGGCGACAGGAAACACATGTTCAGAGGAAGGAGAAGCGGCTGTTGTATTCCCCCACTCGGGGTCATGGCACCACTGGGCCATACACCATGTTGGAGGGAAGCAGTCCCTTTGCTGGTCTTTGGAACCATTGTTCTCAGTAGGGCAGTATTTGGAATGTGGCCTCCATTCTCAGAAGCCTGGTTCACATGGAGGCGGGCTCCACCAACGCAGAAGCATGGCTCTAACGTGGTATCCGCGCTGGTCAGCCTGTCCTCACTGTGGCCATACTTGAGGAAAATAACTCAGAGGAGGAATCCTAGGCCTTTTTTCTCTGGGTTTCATAGCTTTCTCTTTGGTTGTGCACTGAGGCTGTCCATAAAGCTCTAGTGTGTGGCAGTGGAGAGCTCCTCAGCCCTTGCCACAAAGGCATAGACTGGGAGAGAGAGAACGAGGCTGGCAGAGAGGGAGAGAGAGAAAGATGGAGAGGGAGGACCTCTCCTTGGAGAATGAGGATTCAGTGGAGCCAACAGGAACAAGGTACTGTTGCCCAGGGCACAACCCTGTTTAGGTCTTACTCCAACCATGCTCAACCTTTCTTCCAGTCCCTCCCACCCCCCAGTAGTGTATTCATCTTGAATGAGAATTTCATGTTGACATCAGAGCACTCACCATCCAGTGCTTCCCTCCAAACCCACCTATGAAGATGGCTCATGTGGGGACTGAATCTTCGGCACAGGAACCTTTTGTGGGAGATTTCAGATGCAAACCCTAGTGGTGTGCTTTGGCAGATGCAAGAGGACCTGAGATATTCTGGAGTCCAAAGCCTTCGGTAGGAACAGACATTAGGTCTGTTGAAGTGCTCTGCCTAGTTCTTCCTCAGGGAGGACTGTGGAGGCTGTCTTTGTTGGTATTGGTGCTGAATTGGAGAGCTCTCAGGTGTGTGGCTCTGGCCTTTTCTGGCACAGGCTCTCAGATGTTGGCGTGTCCTAGGGAGCACCTCCTGAGTGCCACCTTCTTTTTGTACACCCCTCTCTCCCCAGAGCTGAGGATTCCAGCAGAGGCCAACGTATTTTATGCCAAGAATCCTCACAAAAAATCCAACTTTGTGCTGGGGAAAAGGAGCCTCTCCCAAAAGAATGATGGGTGGATCCAGCCTCAACCTCTCGTCCTGGAAAGAAGGCTCCAGCCCTCCTGAGGATGCTTGCAAAACCATTCTGGGGCTGTGTGCCTGGGCGGGGCTGAGGCAGCCCAGGAATATTTACATTGATTACTATTTTCTTCAAAGTTTGAATCTATAGTTTGCCATTGTCCTTGACCTTGTTTAGTAACACAGTTGTTACTCTATCCTGTATTTGTTGTTTCCATTAATATATTATTATTATTTTAAAATATATATGTTTTTGTTACCTGATCTACTGTGATGATTTGAGTATACTAAATGTAGCAGTGATTCCTAAAGGACACATCCAAACCAACAGGAAGGAATGTTTCATTCTATCAGCAAGAACTTTGGTTTTTAGGAGTTTGGCAGATGGCATTATCTGAGTCAGTTTTCCAATGGGGGCAATGAAGTATCAGCTATGATGGTACAAACACAAACAAAGACACACAAACACACACAAGAGCACACACACTCACTGAGAGATAGATAGACAGATGGAGTTGGTCTCTGCTGAAATACTTTGGAGACATGGTTCTGATTTCTCCCCTTTTGGAGTATTTTCAATTGTACAAGGTGTCTTGCAAATGAACCCATGTCTGAGGAAGACATGCATGTGTACTTCACATGCCACTTTTCACATAGCAGGAAGGTCATGTAATATTTTTCATGCAGCTGTCTTTTGACTGTGAACCATCCCATGAGGTCAGCTGTGGAATTTTCAACTTGTAGCATCACAATGGGGATCCACTCTTTGGATTTGGGGATATTTCCGATTTTCTTGATTCAGATTGGAATGATATATATATTAGTTTTTGATGAAAATTCTGCATTTGATGGTAATGAATGTCGTGCATCTAGGAATCTGTAGAGTGCAGACAATGAATGGATGCCTACTGTTGTCTGGACTGGTCTGAAAAGTCCTGTAGCATCTGAGCATGTGTGAGGGCTGTACAGGTCTTGCCAAAAGTCCAGGTCAGATGATCCTGCACAAAGCTGAACTCCTAGTGGTCTCCACAACAGTGTAAGGGCCAAGGAGAAACACACTTCCACACAGAAGTTGGGAAGCTACCTTATGAAGGTGATCATAGATACGGGATTATTAATATATCCAGGTTGGCATCTATTATTTTTTTAGCTTTTGACTTTCGCAGCTGTGGGCATCTTGACAACCATCAACTCCCTGTAAGCACAGACAACTCTATAAGAACCTGAGGATAAATTTCCCTGTGCATGTCCCCTTGTGAAACTGCTTAAGCACCGCCTGGTTTACACACAGGTGGAATTTCTAGGTCAAAGTGAGCATGTTTACTTCTTTGACTAAGCACTGCCAGGTGGCTCTTCTGCATAGCTCTACCTGTGGCCAGGATTGTATTATCTAGCTTTCTAAGTTTTGCATGTTGAGTAGATACATAGGGGGAGCACACTGTGTTTGTTGGTATTTTTCTTGGTATCTATTCTGATGCTTTTCACTGGGGGATTTTTTCCTGTGAAAATGGGCTTCCTCTACTTGACCTTATTTTCTTCTTTTTAAAATTTTTTCAATGTGACTTTTTAATTTTAGTTTTATTAAAGACATTGCCCCTTGCTTGCATAGTCTATATCTAAAGCACTAGTCCTTGCTCCAAGGCCCAGCTTGCTCTCAGCTGCCCCAGGAGGGGAACAGTCTTTGGCGGTAGACAAGAGACGCCCCTGCAGGGGGCACAAGTGCTTTGGCCCTCTGGTGTCTTGCCAGCAGTGCTTCCCATGCTCACAGAGGGTTTCAGACACTGAGTCAATGGTCCAGGTGGTCTTTTGTTCAGTCTGATCTCAAATTGAGCTCCTCTGAGAGGTCATATTGAAGTCCTTGTGTGTACCTGACCCATCATTTTAAACAATATTCCAAGTTCACTTTTTGTGTGTACGTGGGTTCTGGGGATTGAACCCAGGGCCTTGAGCCTGTGAGGCAAGTGACCTACCTGAGCTACACCCTCAGAGACCCCTGTAAAAGTATTTCCCCTTTGCCTCGGGGTCTAAGTTGCCAAGGCTGACCTCAAACGTTCCTCTTGCCTCAGCCTCCCTGGTGGCTGGCATGACAGGCATGCACCTGGGACTGTCACACTCGAGCCTGTGATGGGAACTCATGTGCATCTGTCCAGGGCTGAGCATGGTTAGGCAGAGCTGTGCTCCAGGCTCCCTGCAGGGCTGTGGAGGCTTCTGCTGCCCAGCAGCCCTGGTGCCATGGCCAGGGCTCCTCCCAGCCGAGGGCAGGCAGCTGCCCATTGCTGTAGGCTGACCTTATTTTCTTCTTATGGCACTCGTCCGTTCTCTGGAGTATGTTGTATGGTTTGTCCATTAGGAGTCTAACAGGTCCTCTAGAACCTTCAAACAATTAGTAAAATTCCTGAACAGTAAGTGAGCGCGCGCAGAAATTGGGCTAATATTTTGGGAAGAACAATGTTGGATGATATATTCATGGCTTGAATATATCATCCAACATGAAGTTATATTTTATTACTTACAAAATAATAAAATAATGAAGCAATACCATGGGCTGAGCTAAAATAGATCCTTAGGATCTTAGGCATTCTCTAATAAATCTGTGTCACTTGAAGTATAGAGTTGATCGACTCTGAGTAATGAAACAGAAGTAAAGGTATCAAAGCCAATGATCATCTGTTTCCAATTTTCTGTGATTTGGTTCAAGTGGTAAAGTGGTGATATTTATTAATAATGGATCGAATAGGTTCATAATTGTTTTAGAGTACAATTAGATGCCTTCAAACTTTAGGCTACATGGGCACATTTGAGAACGGTTCCAGCCATTCTCTCATCCTTTGGGTCATTCCCCTCCTATGTCCTGTGAGACATTTTCTATGTGAGGCTTTAAGAAGAAGAAGAGAATATTCTGTAAAGAAAACCTTGTGATCTGTGCAGTATGAAGTTGAATGGATTCATTCAGAAATCAGAAATTCTATTGAAAGATATTTATTGGCATGAGCCAAATAAAACCTATTTTTAGGCATCCTGGTGAAGACAGGGTTTTATCTTTATGTCTCATTTTCTATGTTTTGTTGTTGTTGTTGTTGTTAGAATGAAATTCATATGTTGCCAGACCATTCTATCAGATGTGTAACTAGATGCCATTTAAATTACCCACTTTTACATGGTAGACAGTTTTTAATGAACACTGCCTGTCTGCACCTTTTTTAAAAACAGGACTGGGATCAGAAGCCCAAATACCAATGGTTAGCTGGAGCATATTTTTCATTTGGCCTATCTGTCAGTATTCCCTGAGGTCATCTGTGCAATCAGCTTCGTTACTCCTGCTCCCTCACTGGATTTCATAGAAACCATATGCTATGTATGAATCAGGGACACCAATCCCACAACATAGCATTCTTGGAATATCCAAAGTCCCACTTTTCACTTCGCCATGCCTGAGATCAGCAGTAATATTTATCAGCAAATGTGAGATTTTCAAAGATCCAATTCTATGTGCTCCTTTCTCATAGAGCCTTAGGCAGGGATATAGCATACATAAATATTAAGTAAAGTCCATAGTTTTTAAAATGTCATCCATTGAATAGTTGACACATGTCTGAGATACTTTTTATTTTGGAGGAGGTATTATTTAATAGGGAATTCCAACAGCTACCTAATAGTGAAATGAGAAGTCTTGCATCCATTTTATTTTGTTTCTGATGATTTTTATGAGTAAGGGTAAGATACTTCCTTGTTCTGATGCAGATGTTGCCCACTTTTGTGAATGGATGCGGGGTGTCACCTACTACTTGCATATCTGCATATTGGGCTTGACACTGCTATCGTACTTGGTAGCTGGCAAAAAGTCAATACTGAAGTTAAGCTCTTGTGTTCTAGCAGCAGAGCTGAAGATCCTTGATGTGCCACCTTCTGCAATCCATGCTGCTCTCTTCATGTTCCTTATTGACTTCCTGGTGATGAGCATCATGGTCTCCTGGTCTTGAGAATGGCCCAGCATTGCTCTGTGAATGTGGAAGATGGGCATGTGGAAGGCTCCAGGGAGGAGGGATCATTGAACATGTACTCGAATCCATGTGCCTGTTGAATGACCTGTTTTTTTATTTTTGGGTTTTAAGGGAGACACTGCCCTAAAACACTTCTGTGCAGCTGGGGATGCAGGCTTCTGCTTCACCTTGCAGGAAGCATTAACGAATCCTTTCCAGAAGACATGAGAAGAGAGAAGTGAGCCTCTGGTATCATGCAGGTTCCTTGCATTGCCCATGGGCTAGAAGAGAGAAGAGTTGCTTCATGAGATTTGATCCCCTTTTTCCTGAAAAGTTCCACACAGAGGTGAGTCCCCAGCATGTTTAGAAATCATTTCAGACACCTTTCTGGACGGAATTGAATCAGAGCCCCTGATGATGTGGAAGAGCTAAAGATGGGTTTGCTATGAATTTTCTATTTCATTCATCAGGGCCTGAGTCAAGTCAGTCATTGTGCTCTCAACACATGAGCTGCTGGTCAAATGTGAGGAAGTGGTCTTGCTTTATGAAAACACCACCCTGATTCAGTGAGCCAGAGGCAGCCTGCAGTCCCTGTTTTCCTGTAAAGGCAGATTGCTGTGGATGGCCTCTGGCCTCGTCATGCAGCCCTGCTCAGAGTAGGGGATTGAGGGACCAGGCAGATCCCTAGTTCCTTTTGACCTTTATTGCCATTGGGCCACCCCAGGGTCCTTGGACTCTACCTGGTCTTCTGGCCTGGGTCAGGGGATGTGAGGTTTGGAATCCCCCTCTGTGGCAGGATCCCAGCCCCCCCAGCCACTTGAGGTCAGCACATCCTTCCCTAATTGTGTTAGAGTTGGAGACTTCTCCCACCCATCCTCATCCATGCTCATCCCACATTTTGTAGCTTGGCACCTGAGGACCTTTATTCATTGACTTAGTTGTTAGTGATGATGGTTACTAAGACTAAGTGACTCTTTCGAGTCACATCACTTGCATGGTAGGGCTAGAGCATGGATCTTCCTAATTGATTTCATGGGACTCTCTCATGGAAACTGTGACTGCTTCCTAAACACACACTCTACATTTGGAGTGTCAAAATTCTTGCCACTGCCTCCTTGGCAAGTGTATCTTGTCTTCTACGTGGGAATTTCACAAATATTTTCCTTTGGTTTGTGGAGGTCATGCAGAAGGGATTTCATTTGAAATAGCCCAAACATGAAATACCAGTTGTCTTTTTCGCACATGGATGTGTGTAGTGAACACCCCTTTCTGTGTGCTTGCATGAGTTACTCCTTTGAATTTGTTGACGAATGGTTGGCTGGGGAGCAAGTTAACGAGAGATGGATATCAATGGTTGTCAAGTATTCTGACGTGAAGAATGTATTGAGGATGTGAAGGCTTTTCTAGCCAGTTCCTATGGCTCAGTCAGGGATCAGTCAGAGGATTCTGTCTGGTAGACTCTTTGGCACAGCTGTCAAAGTGGCCTGGTCTTACCCTGTCCAGGACTGAATGCTGAGCTTGAGTGGGAGCTTCTTGTCATTTCAAGCATTTCCATGAGTCTGTCCTCTGTTCTCTTGTATCCAAGTGGTTTCTAATAGGAAAACAGAACAAAAATTGAAAGTATGGTGATTGATTATTTTTACCAATGTTATTTCAATCCACTTTGTTTAATACGAAATTACCTTTATGCTAGTAAGATTTCATATGTGAGGAAATAATGAAAATATTGGGGTTAGGGGATGAGAATATGCAAATCAAACATTTTTGAGCACCAAGACCCGTTTTTTGTTTTTGTTTTTGTTTTTTGTTTTTTTTTTTTTAACTTAAATAATATTAAGTGCCAGAGGACCACCGCTGCCATTCAGCCTCAACAACCTCCAGGTCCAGCCTCCAGGTGGCCCATTTCACCAGGGTGTGTGGGACCACACTGTCCTGGGATGAGAGAACAGTACCCACGGATGTTGACATCTCACAGAGTAGATATTGCCAGTGACAGTAGGGAGCTATTGGCACATGAGGAAGGGAAGAGCTCTCAGGATGGGAAGAGGGGGCCGCTTCGAGACTCATTGGGTATGGCACGAGGCTGCTGGGTGTGGTGTTGGCCTGGGCCCACTGAGTGGGGCAGATCCGTGGTCTGTGTTTCTGTACGCTCCTCTGTAGCCTGTGTTGGCAGCAGATCAGGGAATTGCGATCAGAAGTGCTCCCAGTAACACAGGCACCAGCCCCCAGAGTGTGTGCCTATCCGTTTCCCCACCTGGCCTGACTTAGTGCCTGTCTTGCCTCAGGGCTGAGACCCTACAATCTCTGATGAGGGTGTCTGTGGTCCAGATCCAACCTGCATGGCCAACATGCTCAGACCTTCAGCTGGGTCCTAGGCTGCTGCAACCAAACTCTGTTAACTGGGTGGCCGACAACAGAGGAAGTGTCTTCCGTTGAGCTCCAGAGGCTCAACACAGTAGGTGTTGGGCTGTCCCAGTGCCATAACCCCTCCCAGGTTTCAAGGGGACTGTCTCCCCAACTCTCCCAGCCCTTGCCCACTCTCCTATTGCTGCCCACGATCTGTGGTTCCCATATGGGCATCCCGCCCTGGCTCCAACCTCACATATCCGGTATCCCCCAGTCTCCCTGGTATCTGGGTCCAGACTCTCCTCTTCCTACAAGAATATCAGATATTGGATTTGGTCCCAGTTGATGCTGTGTTCCATCATGTGAGCTCTTAGCTTCATCACTGTGCAAAGACTCTTTTCCCACACAAGTTCGCACGACTTTTGGCTGGCTAAGAATTTTCAGGCGACACTTTTCTAATGAGTACACTTTCCTTCCTTCCGATCTCCCACCAGTGAGCATTCCTCGCACCCTTGTCCTAGTTCCTTTATGGCAGTTTCCCTCCTTATGGCTGAGAGGACCTAGTGACCCCTGAATTCACACGTTCTCCTTAATCACCAACACACTGCAGAATTCTCCAGGGGGCCATATATGCTCCTGGAAGTTGGTGTTGGAAATTGTTCTCCATCCATTAATCACTCCCTCACTCACTAATGTCCTTGTGTCCTTGAGAAAGGCTCTCCCTTTCCTGGTTTTCCTGAATAGAAATCCTCTTGCCTCTTGGGTGAATAGGGTTATGGGTTGTGCAGAGGGTGTTGGTCCACTGAGCATCTTAGAGACTGTCCTTTATGGAGCCTAATGATCCTCACTGGGGAATGAGGCCAGGGTCCTAACTGTGGTTAGTTAGAGAGGGAAAGAAGGACAAGGGAAACTCAGATGTCCCTTCATGGCCCCTGGAGTTAGAGGACTTACCCCTTTGCACCTGGGATCAGGAGACCTCATTTCCTCGAGGACACGCACACTCAGACGTTAATCTTGAGTGTGGGTTCCTTTCTGGGGTCCAGGGCTGTTGTTAGCCACCAGGAATGACAGTGCTCTCCATGCTGAGTGGAGCCATTTTTGCCAGGAAAGAGAGCCCATGGTCACGCCTTGTGCAAAGCATCCCACGCCAGGGGCTCCCATGCCTACATTCCTGTCCTGAAAGGAAGCCACTCAGAGGCAAGGTGGGTCCAACCACCTCCCATGTGTTCACTCATCACTGTGTTCCAGCAGTCACCCCAGTGAACAGTCCTGATGGGATTGGATGTGGCTCAGAATGTCACCCTCATGAGCTCTACCCTGCCACAGCTGCAGTTCTGCAGTGGGAGAAACTCAAAACCTCAAAACACATGCACATGAAAGAAAAGAGCAAGAGCCAGAGCCCAAACAGGCCAGGTGTGGCAAAGACAGCTGGAGTGCCTAGGTTGGGACTCAGAATTATGTCAGTGGGGTGGCATTGCTGCTGGCACCAGCATGATAACCGAGAGCCAGCCCTGCTCATTTTGGGGAGCAGTGTGTTGGGGAAGGCAGCAGAAATTGAGAGGCAGGATTGAGTTTGGCCCTAGGAGGAGGTTGGGTAAGAGGCCAGTGTGGGTTGGAGAGCCTGGGCAGATAGACAGAGGCCAGGGCACACCCCAAAGCCTGGAGACTGCACTTGATGTCCAGGGTTGTGAAACACCACTTCCCCTCTTACTCACAACTGAGAGCAAGGGGCATTGATGAGTTCAGTTTGTGTGCGGCTGCATCCAAGGTGGCTCGGCTAGGAACCTCTGTTTCCTTGACTCAGGAGGCTGGGAGTCCAGGCTCCACTGAGGCTCGGCTGGGAGGATCGGAGTCTGAGTTTATGCCTGTGTTCCCTGTAGGATCCATGTTGGCTGAGCCTCAGTGTTTTTGTAATGAGAGGATGGGTGACCGTCATGTCTTTATCACAGGACACACTTGCTAAATGGATTTGTTTGCTCTGAGGAGGAAAGAGAGAGGGGGGAGTGGTGCTGGAGACAGGGATGCAGACAGGGGTCATGGACTTGGCATAACTCAGTCTTGGAGGTGATATCCCATTACCTGTACCCACTTCAATTCCCATGAATCCAGAGGCTGAGCCCCCTTGAGGTGAGGGGTGAACCGGTTCTGGGCAGCAGGATGCTGTGGTACCTCGGAGTCTCTGTGAGACCCCAACACTAGACACACTTGGCCCTTTTGAAATCTTAGGAGAAGCCTTGGGAAGTTGTGTGGCAGAGGGGAGCAGCCTCTGCATCTCAGTCCCCTCCAACTTGCCATGGTGTAGAGAGGGAACTGCAGCCATGATGGGACGGACATTGGCCATGTCCCTGTGTGGGACACAGGCCTGATGGAGTTAGGGTGCATTCTTTGTCTCTCCCTTTCTTGTGATTATCCCATCTCTACATTTGTGCTTTAGCCACCTGTGAGTCCCATCTCTGGTTTCAGAGAGAACAGAGGGTGTTATGGGCCAATAGACACAATAAACCCTAGAGATTAGATGCTACCCTACTTTCCAGAAAAGACTGGGCACACCATGAGTTGCACAATGATGGGACCAGGGTCCAAAAGCTGCTGAGAGGGAAGGACTGGTTGTGAATGCATTTTTGAAGGCTCCAAGCTGGAACTCTAGTGGCACCAAGCAGGGCAGATGCTGGTGGGGATGTTTGGGTAGTTGTTGGTGAACACCTGCGCACCTGAGATGGGTAGGCATGGAGGAGAAATCGGCAGCCCATAGGGCTGTTGAAAGTGGTCTTATGTGAAAAGAGGCTCAGGTATGGGCACAGGAAATGACATCATTGCCTTGACAATGGATCAAACAGAACATGGAACCCTGGTATCCAGGCACCCACTTCACTGACCAAGCCATCCGAGCTCACTTGGTTGGAGCCACTGGAGGGAGAAGGATGTTCTCCTGTGGTTGCAGACAATGCCGAGCCTCAGGCTCCCAGGAATCTCAGGGGGGCCAACTAGCCCTTTTGTGGATACACTGGGTGAGGCTTCATCTTAGACGCCAGAGCCTCTGGCGATTGTCGCAGAGGAGCTCAAGAGTAACAGTGAGTAGCACAGGGCAGGTGAGCCCAGCAGGCCCTCTAGTCTGATCCCTGATGAATGGCCCAGGACTCCTATTCTGACTCTGTGTGTGTGTGTGTGTGTGTGTGTGTGTGTGTGTGTGTGTGTGTGTGCTTGTGTGTGTTTGTACTGATGGGAACTGTCCCATTGTGCTTTGACTCTAGTGTATTGGCACAAGTCATTTTTCTGTTTGTCACCATTTCCATTTTGAACCCACCATTCTTGGTCCCAACCCAGGGTGAAAATGATCAGAACACGGAGGAGCCCTTCAGGGTTCAGAGCCTTGAACCTTACAGGCAGGACCAGCTTAGGAATGAGCTCCTGCCTGTCATTTGTGGGAGGAACCTACATTTCAGCAGCAACATGGGGTTAATCTCCTGGGATTTCATCCCCACCCATCAGGTGCTGGATCTCTTGTTCCCAAAACAGCCACCTTCTTCAGTCTTTACTCCTGGTGCCACTCCACATCCTCCAAGGGGACAAGAACCTCAGGTTCTGGATGGATGTTGTAGAATGCCCACAGAGCCAACTGCCAGGCTGGGTGGGGTGCAGTTGCTGGGCTTTGCTGATGTTGTCATCCCCCACAGTTCTTGGAACCTTCTGTGGCAGTGGCATCCAGGACCCCAGCAGCTGTGAGTAGCAGCTCCTCACTGCTTCACTCCAGCGAGCAGGTGGAAGACAGCCGCGTTGTTCACGTCCTCCTAGAGGGACAGAGCCTGAGGGAGACAAAGCGCATCCCGGTAAGCCCGACAGCAGGGCTGCCTCCTGGGTGTCCACACAGTGGAAGGCAGGAGACACAGCCAACCCCAGGGCTATGGTGGGAAATAAAGAAGAGAGAGGTCCGTCTTAAGGGCTTGACCTGAGGAGGGAGAGCATCAGCATGCCCAGCTTCAGTGGTGAGTGGGCCTGTGTATTGTGGGTTTTGCAGGCCAGAAGTGCAGACGGAAGTGCTGTGGACAGATGAAGGCAGAGATATGTCCAGGGTGCAGGCTGCAGTGCCTAGAACTTGGTATTCTCAATGAGTGAAGTTGGAGCAGAGGAGGTGGCAGTGACTTGTCACATGTGTAGGAGGGGATGTGTTCCTGGTGGCAGGGAAGAGAACCTCCTTAGCATGACTAGGTGTAGGAATTTGGGGTCGGGATCACCTGGGGGGTCATGCCAAAGCTTCGGAATGTTAGGCTTTGCATGTATGTAAATACGGAGCTAAAGGGGTTCTTGGCAGAATTTCTATGGATGTGCAGTAGACACGCTAATGCTGCAGGTGTCCAGCTGCAGAGGAGACATGTTCAGTGACTGCCAGTGCTGAGTCAAGTACATCATGACAACCAGACCCGCACCGAGCTTCCAGAGGCCAGGGCCTCTCAAAGCTATCATGAAGCACTCAAGTGCACACTCTTGTATCTGAGTCTGTTTTGTGTCGTGGCAGTCAGGACCCAAATTTTCAGTGCATCTGCCTCTTGCACCCACAAAGGCAGCCTGCATCCCAGATCACACTTGGTGCGCAGATCCCTGGCCCATTGCTCTCATCTCAGTGAGATGAGAGTGTGTCTGTGCATAGGCAGTTTGGTCCTTTGACATGAGTGGAATGTGGCTCCCCAGGGGGAGGGGAGATGGCAGGTACAGGCAGATATTTGTACCAGGATTGTTCTAGTAGCACATTGCAAGAACCCAGGTGGTATATGGAGGACACACTCAGGTAGCAGGATAACAAGATTGTGCCCTTGTATATGTAGCTGAGATTTCTCCTGAATGTTTGACCACAGTCTTCTGGGTAGCTCTTCTAAAAGCCATTCTCTGATGACATTTGTCCCACCCTGATCCAGGTGACCTTTCAGGAGACGGTGACAAGCCTCATCCGCAGGGCCTTGGACCAAAATTTGTTGCAGCATGAGGATGTGGACAACTTTGAGCTGCTGTATATGATGTCTGAGGATGAGAGTAAGTAGGACAATCAGACAGTGGGGAGACATGATCCACAGTGGGCTCAGGATAACTGACAGCCAAGAGAAAGTGGGCCTTGGCCCCAAAATACCAAAGTGTGATGGGCCTGGCGGAGACTCTCAGGGGTTGTGGGTGTTTTGTGGTATAATCCTTGAGTGCCACCTAACAATTCTCTCCACTTCGCTCTGCAGAAATCAAGGTCTCTGACCACTCACTCGTGTGTCTGTCCATGAATCTGGGAATACAATATTTCATCGTGAGGAAACGCCCCCAGGTCAAGGGAAAGGAGGTAAACACCTACCTTATTCAAGCTGTGCATGTGCTGCCATTCCACTCCGACCTGAGGAAATAAGAAGCCTCAGCACCTGGACATATTTGCTGGAAGCCCATAGAGCCAACTGACAGTCTCGGGTGGCTTTCTGTTTCTGGGTTTGCTGATGTTCCATCCCCCACAGTTCTCAGAATCAACCTGCAAGTCCTCCAGGCCGCTTTCCCACAAGCAGGTGGGAGACACCTGCTTAATTCGTGTCCACTTAGAAACACAAAGTCCAGAGATGGCCAAGAGTGTTCTGGTAAGCCTGGGAGCAGGGGTGTCCCGTGGTGCTTACACCTGGGTGGGGAGCAGACACTGGTCCAATACCATGGACTACTCATGCCCTCTTGAATTTGGAGCTTCTGGATGATCAGGAGGATAGATGGGAAACAAGAAGGGAGAGGTCAGTGTGAAGGGCTGGAGCTGAGATGAGCGAGTGCAGCAGCTTGTCCACTGCCATGTCTGAGGGAGTCTGTGTGTCAGGTGGCAGCATGCAGTCCAGAAGGGCAGGGACAGGTATGGGTGACAGATGAGAATAGGACAGGAACTAGGTTGCAGGTTCCCTTGTATGGGATGCTGACGTCTATGGAGGAGGACAGCAGTGTGAGGTTCTCCATGTTCCTTGAACAAGGAGCTGAGAGAGTCTCTCTGCAGAGTCGATATGGATGTGGAGCAAGCACACTAAATGTCCAGGTAACCCAATGACCACCCTTGCCGGATGAGGTGCCCTCCTACATCCCAGCCAGCACTGAGCCTCTGGAGGCCAGGAGCTCTCGTGGCTATCTTTCAGCTCTCCTGTGTGTGGTCATGTTCCTGGGTCTGTTTTTGGCCCTGGCAATCCAGACCAAAGCCTCTAGGTTTTGTGCCTAGGCCATTCCCAATGCCGCCTGCATCCTCGGGCAGACCTGGGATCTTGGAGGCTATTGTCCCATTCCTCCCAACTTGTGGGATGAGATTGCATCTGTATGCAGGTAGTGGGGTCCTTTCACTCCGAGAGGAGTGCAGCTCCACAAAGAGCAATGGCAGGCCCAGGAAGTCCTATGTACAAGGATTGGGCTAGTAGCCTGTGGGAAGAGCCCACACGATGAGCAGGAGGTCAGCCTCGGGTAGTAGGGTCATGGATGTTGCCCTTGTATTTAGAGTGGAGGTGCCTCCAGAATGCCCCTGCCCACTGTCCTTGAGTAGTCACTTCAAGGCCCATTTCCTGAAGGCCTGTCTCCCATGCTGCTCCAGGTGACCTGCCACGATAGGGCTCCTGTCGTCATCCGCAGCGCCCTCGACCTACACTTCCTTACTGAGGAGAATCCAGAGGATTATGAGCTGGGCCAAATCATCTCTCGCCGTCAGAGTAAGTGAGACAATCAGATAGCAGAGAGCAAGGGTCAGGATGTGGACTCAGGTCAACTCTTAGCAACAAAGAGTAGTCTCTGACCCCCAAGAACACTCCAACAGGTGTGTTGGGTTCGTGCACAAAGCCAACTGCACTTCTGCTGGTGGAAGGTCTTGAGGTCCAATGGTATACCCCGGTGGATATTGCGGCTCCCCACCAGGTGCCCTCCCCTGGACATGAACAGGCATCCAAAGCTGACATCTTTGAGGAGTGAGGAGGAAAGCCTCTCTCCAGGAGCAGTATGTTTTCATGGTCTGGGATAGGAGTGGTTTCAAAGGAACATGGGAATGCATGGGCTAAAGAGGGAACTGGCATTTTGTGGACTGAAGCAGTACTATTGAAAGCCTTCTGTGTGACCAAAAAACCACTGCCTGGGCAGAGCATTGCCAGGATTCTAGCAAGCAGTAACAGGATGAAATTGGGAAGAAAACACAGCCTGGGAGACAGCCTGAATCATCTGTTTTTGCATAAATTCCATGGTCTTACGCACCTGAGTCCACTAGGCAAGGAGTGATCACAATAGCCAGGTTGTGATCCCTAACTAAAGTCAGATGAGGGCTTCCTGAGCACGTAGCCACAGAGCTCATCTGATAATAATGCCAGCGCTTTTTCGTTGGTTGGTTGGTTGGTTTTTGTGAGCCAAACACCACAGCAGCCATTATCCCAGCCTATGTACCCTGAAGACCACCATCCCTATGAGTTCTAGGATCACTTGTCTCCTATCTTAACCTACTGTTAGGTTAGTAGAGTCTATGGAAGAGGAAGTCTGTCTGGGGCCTTGGTAGCCTAAGAAATTCATAGCAGAGATCTCCACATCCAACCCAGAAGGGATGGAGAACAGGCTCTAGGTTAGAGGAGGGCGACAGGAAACACATGTTCAGAGGAAGGAGAAGCGGCTGTTGTATTCCCCCACTCGGGGTCATGGCACCACTGGGCCATACACCATGTTGGAGGGAAGCAGTCCCTTTGCTGGTCTTTGGAACCATTGTTCTCAGTAGGGCAGTATTTGGAATGTGGCCTCCATTCTCAGAAGCCTGGTTCACATGGAGGCGGGCTCCACCAACGCAGAAGCATGGCTCTAACGTGGTATCCGCGCTGGTCAGCCTGTCCTCACTGTGGCCATACTTGAGGAAAATAACTCAGAGGAGGAATCCTAGGCCTTTTTTCTCTGGGTTTCATAGCTTTCTCTTTGGTTGTGCACTGAGGCTGTCCATAAAGCTCTAGTGTGTGGCAGTGGAGAGCTCCTCAGCCCTTGCCACAAAGGCATAGACTGGGAGAGAGAGAACGAGGCTGGCAGAGAGGGAGAGAGAGAAAGATGGAGAGGGAGGACCTCTCCTTGGAGAATGAGGATTCAGTGGAGCCAACAGGAACAAGGTACTGTTGCCCAGGGCACAACCCTGTTTAGGTCTTACTCCAACCATGCTCAACCTTTCTTCCAGTCCCTCCCACCCCCCAGTAGTGTATTCATCTTGAATGAGAATTTCATGTTGACATCAGAGCACTCACCATCCAGTGCTTCCCTCCAAACCCACCTATGAAGATGGCTCATGTGGGGACTGAATCTTCGGCACAGGAACCTTTTGTGGGAGATTTCAGATGCAAACCCTAGTGGTGTGCTTTGGCAGATGCAAGAGGACCTGAGATATTCTGGAGTCCAAAGCCTTCGGTAGGAACAGACATTAGGTCTGTTGAAGTGCTCTGCCTAGTTCTTCCTCAGGGAGGACTGTGGAGGCTGTCTTTGTTGGTATTGGTGCTGAATTGGAGAGCTCTCAGGTGTGTGGCTCTGGCCTTTTCTGGCACAGGCTCTCAGATGTTGGCGTGTCCTAGGGAGCACCTCCTGAGTGCCACCTTCTTTTTGTACACCCCTCTCTCCCCAGAGCTGAGGATTCCAGCAGAGGCCAACGTATTTTATGCCAAGAATCCTCACAAAAAATCCAACTTTGTGCTGGGGAAAAGGAGCCTCTCCCAAAAGAATGATGGGTGGATCCAGCCTCAACCTCTCGTCCTGGAAAGAAGGCTCCAGCCCTCCTGAGGATGCTTGCAAAACCATTCTGGGGCTGTGTGCCTGGGCGGGGCTGAGGCAGCCCAGGAATATTTACATTGATTACTATTTTCTTCAAAGTTTGAATCTATAGTTTGCCATTGTCCTTGACCTTGTTTAGTAACACAGTTGTTACTCTATCCTGTATTTGTTGTTTCCATTAATATATTATTATTATTTTAAAATATATATGTTTTTGTTACCTGATCTACTGTGATGATTTGAGTATACTAAATGTAGCAGTGATTCCTAAAGGACACATCCAAACCAACAGGAAGGAATGTTTCATTCTATCAGCAAGAACTTTGGTTTTTAGGAGTTTGGCAGATGGCATTATCTGAGTCAGTTTTCCAATGGGGGCAATGAAGTATCAGCTATGATGGTACAAACACAAACAAAGACACACAAACACACACAAGAGCACACACACTCACTGAGAGATAGATAGACAGATGGAGTTGGTCTCTGCTGAAATACTTTGGAGACATGGTTCTGATTTCTCCCCTTTTGGAGTATTTTCAATTGTACAAGGTGTCTTGCAAATGAACCCATGTCTGAGGAAGACATGCATGTGTACTTCACATGCCACTTTTCACATAGCAGGAAGGTCATGTAATATTTTTCATGCAGCTGTCTTTTGACTGTGAACCATCCCATGAGGTCAGCTGTGGAATTTTCAACTTGTAGCATCACAATGGGGATCCACTCTTTGGATTTGGGGATATTTCCGATTTTCTTGATTCAGATTGGAATGATATATATATTAGTTTTTGATGAAAATTCTGCATTTGATGGTAATGAATGTCGTGCATCTAGGAATCTGTAGAGTGCAGACAATGAATGGATGCCTACTGTTGTCTGGACTGGTCTGAAAAGTCCTGTAGCATCTGAGCATGTGTGAGGGCTGTACAGGTCTTGCCAAAAGTCCAGGTCAGATGATCCTGCACAAAGCTGAACTCCTAGTGGTCTCCACAACAGTGTAAGGGCCAAGGAGAAACACACTTCCACACAGAAGTTGGGAAGCTACCTTATGAAGGTGATCATAGATACGGGATTATTAATATATCCAGGTTGGCATCTATTATTTTTTTAGCTTTTGACTTTCGCAGCTGTGGGCATCTTGACAACCATCAACTCCCTGTAAGCACAGACAACTCTATAAGAACCTGAGGATAAATTTCCCTGTGCATGTCCCCTTGTGAAACTGCTTAAGCACCGCCTGGTTTACACACAGGTGGAATTTCTAGGTCAAAGTGTGCATGTTTACTTCTTTGACTAAGCACTGCCAGGTGGCTCTTCTGCATAGCTCTACCTGTGGCCAGGATTGTATTATCTAGCTTTCTAAGTTTTGCATGTTGAGTAGATACATAGGGGGAGCACACTGTGTTTGTTGGTATTTTTCTTGGTATCTATTCTGATGCTTTTCACTGGGGGATTTTTTCCTGTGAAAATGGGCTTCCTCTACTTGACCTTATTTTCTTCTTTTTAAAATTTTTTCAATGTGACTTTTTAATTTTAGTTTTATTAAAGACATTGCCCCTTGCTTGCATAGTCTATATCTAAAGCACTAGTCCTTGCTCCAAGGCCCAGCTTGCTCTCAGCTGCCCCAGGAGGGGAACAGTCTTTGGCGGTAGACAAGAGACGCCCCTGCAGGGGGCACAAGTGCTTTGGCCCTCTGGTGTCTTGCCAGCAGTGCTTCCCATGCTCACAGAGGGTTTCAGACACTGAGTCAATGGTCCAGGTGGTCTTTTGTTCAGTCTGATCTCAAATTGAGCTCCTCTGAGAGGTCATATTGAAGTCCTTGTGTGTACCTGACCCATCATTTTAAACAATATTCCAAGTTCACTTTTTGTGTGTACGTGGGTTCTGGGGATTGAACCCAGGGCCTTGAGCCTGTGAGGCAAGTGACCTACCTGAGCTACACCCTCAGAGACCCCTGTAAAAGTATTTCCCCTTTGCCTCGGGGTCTAAGTTGCCAAGGCTGACCTCAAACGTTCCTCTTGCCTCAGCCTCCCTGGTGGCTGGCATGACAGGCATGCACCTGGGACTGTCACACTCGAGCCTGTGATGGGAACTCATGTGCATCTGTCCAGGGCTGAGCATGGTTAGGCAGAGCTGTGCTCCAGGCTCCCTGCAGGGCTGTGGAGGCTTCTGCTGCCCAGCAGCCCTGGTGCCATGGCCAGGGCTCCTCCCAGCCGAGGGCAGGCAGCTGCCCATTGCTGTAGGCTGACCTTATTTTCTTCTTATGGCACTCGTCCGTTCTCTGGACTATGTTGTATGGTTTGTCCATTAGGAGTCTAACAGGTCCTCTAGAACCTTCAAACAATTAGTAAAATTCCTGAACAGTAAGTGAGCGCGCGCAGAAATTGGGCTAATATTTTGGGAAGAACAATGTTGGATGATATATTCATGGCTTGAATATATCATCCAACATGAAGTTATATTTTATTACTTACAAAATAATAAAATAATGAAGCAATACCATGGGCTGAGCTAAAATAGATCCTTAGGATCTTAGGCATTCTCTAATAAATCTGTGTCACTTGAAGTATAGAGTTGATCGACTCTGAGTAATGAAACAGAAGTAAAGGTATCAAAGCCAATGATCATCTGTTTCCAATTTTCTGTGATTTGGTTCAAGTGGTAAAGTGGTGATATTTATTAATAATGGATCGAATAGGTTCATAATTGTTTTAGAGTACAATTAGATGCCTTCAAACTTTAGGCTACATGGGCACATTTGAGAACGGTTCCAGCCATTCTCTCATCCTTTGGGTCATTCCCCTCCTATGTCCTGTGAGACATTTTCTATGTGAGGCTTTAAGAAGAAGAAGAGAATATTCTGTAAAGAAAACCTTGTGATCTGTGCAGTATGAAGTTGAATGGATTCATTCAGAAATCAGAAATTCTATTGAAAGATATTTATTGGCATGAGCCAAATAAAACCTATTTTTAGGCATCCTGGTGAAGACAGGGTTTTATCTTTATGTCTCATTTTCTATGTTTTGTTGTTGTTGTTGTTGTTAGAATGGAATTCATATGTTGCCAGACCATTCTATCAGATGTGTAACTAGATGCCATTTAAATTACCCACTTTTACATGGTAGACAGTTTTTAATGAACACTGCCTGTCTGCACCTTTTTTAAAAACAGGACTGGGATCAGAAGCCCAAATACCAATGGTTAGCTGGAGCATATTTTTCATTTGGCCTATCTGTCAGTATTCCCTGAGGTCATCTGTGCAATCAGCTTCGTTACTCCTGCTCCCTCACTGGATTTCATAGAAACCATATGCTATGTATGAATCAGGGACACCAATCCCACAACATAGCATTCTTGGAATATCCAAAGTCCCACTTTTCACTTCGCCATGCCTGAGATCAGCAGTAATATTTATCAGCAAATGTGAGATTTTCAAAGATCCAATTCTATGTGCTCCTTTCTCATAGAGCCTTAGGCAGGGATATAGCATACATAAATATTAAGTAAAGTCCATAGTTTTTAAAATGTCATCCATTGAATAGTTGACACATGTCTGAGATACTTTTTATTTTGGAGGAGGTATTATTTAATAGGGAATTCCAACAGCTACCTAATAGTGAAATGAGAAGTCTTGCATCCATTTTATTTTGTTTCTGATGATTTTTATGAGTAAGGGTAAGATACTTCCTTGTTCTGATGCAGATGTTGCCCACTTTTGTGAATGGATGCGGGGTGTCACCTACTACTTGCATATCTGCATATTGGGCTTGACACTGCTATCGTACTTGGTAGCTGGCAAAAAGTCAATACTGAAGTTAAGCTCTTGTGTTCTAGCAGCAGAGCTGAAGATCCTTGATGTGCCACCTTCTGCAATCCATGCTGCTCTCTTCATGTTCCTTATTGACTTCCTGGTGATGAGCATCATGGTCTCCTGGTCTTGAGAATGGCCAAGCATTGCTCTGTGAATGTGGAAGATGGGCATGTGGAAGGCTCCAGGGAGGAGGGATCATTGAACATGTACTCGAATCCATGTGCCTGTTGAATGACCTGTTTTTTTATTTTTGGGTTTTAAGGGAGACACTGCCCTAAAACACTTCTGTGCAGCTGGGGATGCAGGCTTCTGCTTCACCTTGCAGGAAGCATTAACGAATCCTTTCCAGAAGACATGAGAAGAGAGAAGTGAGCCTCTGGTATCATGCAGGTTCCTTGCATTGCCCATGGGCTAGAAGAGAGAAGAGTTGCTTCATGAGATTTGATCCCCTTTTTCCTGAAAAGTTCCACACAGAGGTGAGTCCCCAGCATGTTTAGAAATCATTTCAGACACCTTTCTGGACGGAATTGAATCAGAGCCCCTGATGATGTGGAAGAGCTAAAGATGGGTTTGCTATGAATTTTCTATTTCATTCATCAGGGCCTGAGTCAAGTCAGTCATTGTGCTGTCAACACATGAGCTGCTGGTCAAATGTGAGGAAGTGGTCTTGCTTTATGAAAACACCACCCTGATTCAGTGAGCCAGAGGCAGCCTGCAGTCCCTGTTTTCCTGTAAAGGCAGATTGCTGTGGATGGCCTCTGGCCTCGTCATGCAGCCCTGCTCAGAGTAGGGGATTGAGGGACCAGGCAGATCCCTAGTTCCTTTTGACCTTTATTGCCATTGGGCCACCCCAGGGTCCTTGGACTCTACCTGGTCTTCTGGCCTGGGTCAGGGGATGTGAGGTTTGGAATCCCCCTCTGTGGCAGGATCCCAGCCCCCCCAGCCACTTGAGGTCAGCACATCCTTCCCTAATTGTGTTAGAGTTGGAGACTTCTCCCACCCATCCTCATCCATGCTCATCCCACATTTTGTAGCTTGGCACCTGAGGACCTTTATTCATTGACTTAGTTGTTAGTGATGATGGTTACTAAGACTAAGTGACTCTTTCGAGTCACATCACTTGCATGGTAGGGCTAGAGCATGGATCTTCCTAATTGATTTCATGGGACTCTCTCATGGAAACTGTGACTGCTTCCTAAACACACACTCTACATTTGGAGTGTCAAAATTCTTGCCACTGCCTCCTTGGCAAGTGTATCTTGTCTTCTACGTGGGAATTTCACAAATATTTTCCTTTGGTTTGTGGAGGTCATGCAGAAGGGATTTCATTTGAAATAGCCCAAACATGAAATACCAGTTGTCTTTTTCGCACATGGATGTGTGTAGTGAACACCCCTTTCTGTGTGCTTGCATGAGTTACTCCTTTGAATTTGTTGACGAATGGTTGGCTGGGGAGCAAGTTAACGAGAGATGGATATCAATGGTTGTCAAGTATTCTGACGTGAAGAATGTATTGAGGATGTGAAGGCTTTTCTAGCCAGTTCCTATGGCTCAGTCAGGGATCAGTCAGAGGATTCTGTCTGGTAGACTCTTTGGCACAGCTGTCAAAGTGGCCTGGTCTTACCCTGTCCAGGACTGAATGCTGAGCTTGAGTGGGAGCTTCTTGTCATTTCAAGCATTTCCATGAGTCTGTCCTCTGTTCTCTTGTATCCAAGTGGTTTCTAATAGGAAAACAGAACAAAAATTGAAAGTATGGTAATTGATTATTTTTACCAATGTTATTTCAATCCACTTTGTTTAATACGAAATTACCTTTATGCTAGTAAGATTTCATATGTGAGGAAATAATGAAAATATTGGGGTTAGGGGATGAGAATATGCAAATCAAACATTTTTGAGCACCAAGACCCGTTTTTTGTTTTTGTTTTTGTTTTTTGTTTTTTTTTTTAACTTAAATAATATTAAGTGCCAGAGGACCACCGCTGCCATTCAGCCTCAACAACCTCCAGGTCCAGCCTCCAGGTGGCCCATTTCACCAGGGTGTGTGGGACCACACTGTCCTGGGATGAGAGAACAGTACCCACGGATGTTGACATCTCACAGAGTAGATATTGCCAGTGACAGTAGGGAGCTATTGGCACATGAGGAAGGGAAGAGCTCTCAGGATGGGAAGAGGGGGCCGCTTCGAGACTCATTGGGTATGGCACGAGGCTGCTGGGTGTGGTGTTGGCCTGGGCCCACTGAGTGGGGCAGATCCGTGGTCTGTGTTTCTGTACGCTCCTCTGTAGCCTGTGTTGGCAGCAGATCAGGGAATTGCGATCAGAAGTGCTCCCAGTAACACAGGCACCAGCCCCCAGAGTGTGTGCCTATCCGTTTCCCCACCTGGCCTGACTTAGTGCCTGTCTTGCCTCAGGGCTGAGACCCTACAATCTCTGATGAGGGTGTCTGTGGTCCAGATCCAACCTGCATGGCCAACATGCTCAGACCTTCAGCTGGGTCCTAGGCTGCTGCAACCAAACTCTGTTAACTGGGTGGCCGACAACAGAGGAAGTGTCTTCCGTTGAGCTCCAGAGGCTCAACACAGTAGGTGTTGGGCTGTCCCAGTGCCATAACCCCTCCCAGGTTTCAAGGGGACTGTCTCCCCAACTCTCCCAGCCCTTGCCCACTCTCCTATTGCTGCCCACGATCTGTGGTTCCCATATGGGCATCCCGCCCTGGCTCCAACCTCACATATCCGGTATCCCCCAGTCTCCCTGGTATCTGGGTCCAGACTCTCCTCTTCCTACAAGAATATCAGATATTGGATTTGGTCCCAGTTGATGCTGTGTTCCATCATGTGAGCTCTTAGCTTCATCACTGTGCAAAGACTCTTTTCCCACACAAGTTCGCACGACTTTTGGCTGGCTAAGAATTTTCAGGCGACACTTTTCTAATGAGTACACTTTCCTTCCTTCCGATCTCCCACCAGTGAGCATTCCTCGCACCCTTGTCCTAGTTCCTTTATGGCAGTTTCCCTCCTTATGGCTGAGAGGACCTAGTGACCCCTGAATTCACACGTTCTCCTTAATCACCAACACACTGCAGAATTCTCCAGGGGGCCATATATGCTCCTGGAAGTTGGTGTTGGAAATAGTTCTCCATCCATTAATCACTCCCTCACTCACTAATGTCCTTGTGTCCTTGAGAAAGGCTCTCCCTTTCCTGGTTTTCCTGAATAGAAATCCTCTTGCCTCTTGGGTGAATAGGGTTATGGGTTGTGCAGAGGGTGTTGGTCCACTGAGCATCTTAGAGACTGTCCTTTATGGAGCCTAATGATCCTCACTGGGGAATGAGGCCAGGGTCCTAACTGTGGTTAGTTAGAGAGGGAAAGAAGGACAAGGGAAACTCAGATGTCCCTTCATGGCCCCTGGAGTTAGAGGACTTACCCCTTTGCACCTGGGATCAGGAGACCTCATTTCCTCGAGGACACGCACACTCAGACGTTAATCTTGAGTGTGGGTTCCTTTCTGGGGTCCAGGGCTGTTGTTAGCCACCAGGAATGACAGTGCTCTCCATGCTGAGTGGAGCCATTTTTGCCAGGAAAGAGAGCCCATGGTCACGCCTTGTGCAAAGCATCCCACGCCAGGGGCTCCCATGCCTACATTCCTGTCCTGAAAGGAAGCCACTCAGAGGCAAGGTGGGTCCAACCACCTCCCATGTGTTCACTCATCACTGTGTTCCAGCAGTCACCCCAGTGAACAGTCCTGATGGGATTGGATGTGGCTCAGAATGTCACCCTCATGAGCTCTACCCTGCCACAGCTGCAGTTCTGCAGTGGGAGAAACTCAAAACCTCAAAACACATGCACATGAAAGAAAAGAGCAAGAGCCAGAGCCCAAACAGGCCAGGTGTGGCAAAGACAGCTGGAGTGCCTAGGTTGGGACTCAGAATTATGTCAGTGGGGTGGCATTGCTGCTGGCACCAGCATGATAACCGAGAGCCAGCCCTGCTCATTTTGGGGAGCAGTGTGTTGGGGAAGGCAGCAGAAATTGAGAGGCAGGATTGAGTTTGGCCCTAGGAGGAGGTTGGGTAAGAGGCCAGTGTGGGTTGGAGAGCCTGGGCAGATAGACAGAGGCCAGGGCACACCCCAAAGCCTGGAGACTGCACTTGATGTCCAGGGTTGTGAAACACCACTTCCCCTCTTACTCACAACTGAGAGCAAGGGGCATTGATGAGTTCAGTTTGTGTGCGGCTGCATCCAAGGTGGCTCGGCTAGGAACCTCTGTTTCCTTGACTCAGGAGGCTGGGAGTCCAGGCTCCACTGAGGCTCGGCTGGGAGGATCGGAGTCTGAGTTTATGCCTGTGTTCCCTGTAGGATCCATGTTGGCTGAGCCTCAGTGTTTTTGTAATGAGAGGATGGGTGACCGTCATGTCTTTATCACAGGACACACTTGCTAAATGGATTTGTTTGCTCTGAGGAGGAAAGAGAGAGGGGGGAGTGGTGCTGGAGACAGGGATGCAGACAGGGGTCATGGACTTGGCATAACTCAGTCTTGGAGGTGATATCCCATTACCTGTACCCACTTCAATTCCCATGAATCCAGAGGCTGAGCCCCCTTGAGGTGAGGGGTGAACCGGTTCTGGGCAGCAGGATGCTGTGGTACCTCGGAGTCTCTGTGAGACCCCAACACTAGACACACTTGGCCCTTTTGAAATCTTAGGAGAAGCCTTGGGAAGTTGTGTGGCAGAGGGGAGCAGCCTCTGCATCTCAGTCCCCTCCAACTTGCCATGGTGTAGAGAGGGAACTGCAGCCACGATGGGACGGACATTGGCCATGTCCCTGTGTGGGACACAGGCCTGATGGAGTTAGGGTGCATTCTTTGTCTCTCCCTTTCTTGTGATTATCCCATCTCTACATTTGTGCTTTAGCCACCTGTGAGTCCCATCTCTGGTTTCAGAGAGAACAGAGGGTGTTATGGGCCAATAGACACAATAAACCCTAGAGATTAGATGCTACCCTACTTTCCAGAAAAGACTGGGCACACCATGAGTTGCACAATGATGGGACCAGGGTCCAAAAGCTGCTGAGAGGGAAGGACTGGTTGTGAATGCATTTTTGAAGGCTCCAAGCTGGAACTCTAGTGGCACCAAGCAGGGCAGATGCTGGTGGGGATGTTTGGGTAGTTGTTGGTGAACACCTGCGCACCTGAGATGGGTAGGCATGGAGGAGAAATCGGCAGCCCATAGGGCTGTTGAAAGTGGTCTTATGTGAAAAGAGGCTCAGGTATGGGCACAGGAAATGACATCATTGCCTTGACAATGGATCAAACAGAACATGGAACCCTGGTATCCAGGCACCCACTTCACTGACCAAGCCATCCGAGCTCACTTGGTTGGAGCCACTGGAGGGAGAAGGATGTTCTCCTGTGGTTGCAGACAATGCCGAGCCTCAGGCTCCCAGGAATCTCAGGGGGGCCAACTAGCCCTTTTGTGGATACACTGGGTGAGGCTTCATCTTAGACGCCAGAGCCTCTGGCGATTGTCGCAGAGGAGCTCAAGAGTAACAGTGAGTAGCACAGGGCAGGTGAGCCCAGCAGGCCCTCTAGTCTGATCCCTGATGAATGGCCCAGGACTCCTATTCTGACTCTGTGTGTGTGTGTGTGTGTGTGTGTGTGTGTGTGTGTGTGTGTGTGTGTTTGTACTGATGGGAACTGTCCCATTGTGCTTTGACTCTAGTGTATTGGCACAAGTCATTTTTCTGTTTGTCACCATTTCCATTTTGAACCCACCATTCTTGGTCCCAACCCAGGGTGAAAATGATCAGAACACGGAGGAGCCCTTCAGGGTTCAGAGCCTTGAACCTTACAGGCAGGACCAGCTTAGGAATGAGCTCCTGCCTGTCATTTGTGGGAGGAACCTACATTTCAGCAGCAACATGGGGTTAATCTCCTGGGATTTCATCCCCACCCAGCAGGTGCTGGATCTCTTGTTCCCAAAACAGCCACCTTCTTCAGTCTTTACTCCTGGTGCCACTCCACATCCTCCAAGGGGACAAGAACCTCAGGTTCTGGATGGATGTTGTAGAATGCCCACAGAGCCAACTGCCGGGCTGGGTGGGGTGCAGTTGCTGGGCTTTGCTGATGTTGTCATCCCCCACAGTTCTTGGAACCTTCTGTGGCAGTGGCATCCAGGACCCCAGCAGCTGTGAGTAGCAGCTCCTCACTGCTTCACTCCAGCGAGCAGGTGGAAGACAGCCGCGTTGTTCACGTCCTCCTAGAGGGACAGAGCCTGAGGGAGACAAAGCGCATCCCGGTAAGCCCGACAGCAGGGCTGCCTCCTGGGTGTCCACACAGTGGAAGGCAGGAGACACAGCCAACCCCAGGGCTATGGTGGGAAATAAAGAAGAGAGAGGTCCGTCTTAAGGGCTTGACCTGAGGAGGGAGAGCATCAGCATGCCCAGCTTCAGTGGTGAGTGGGCCTGTGTATTGTGGGTTTTGCAGGCCAGAAGTGCAGACGGAAGTGCTGTGGACAGATGAAGGCAGAGATATGTCCAGGGTGCAGGCTGCAGTGCCTAGAACTTGGTATTCTCAATGAGTGAAGTTGGAGCAGAGGAGGTGGCAGTGACTTGTCACATGTGTAGGAGGGGATGTGTTCCTGGTGGCAGGGAAGAGAACCTCCTTAGCATGACTAGGTGTAGGAATTTGGGGTCGGGATCACCTGGGGGGTCATGCCAAAGCTTCGGAATGTTAGGCTTTGCATGTATGTAAATACGGAGCTAAAGGGGTTCTTGGCAGAATTTCTATGGATGTGCAGTAGACACGCTAATGCTGCAGGTGTCCAGCTGCAGAGGAGACATGTTCAGTGACTGCCAGTGCTGAGTCAAGTACATCATTACAACCAGACCCGCACCGAGCTTCCAGAGGCCAGGGCCTCTCAACGCTATCATGAAGCACTCAAGTGCACACTCTTGTATCTGAGTCTGTTTTGTGTCGTGGCAGTCAGGACCCAAATTTTCAGTGCATCTGCCTCTTGCACCCACAAAGGCAGCCTGCATCCCAGATCACACTTGGTGCGCAGATCCCTGGCCCATTGCTCTCATCTCAGTGAGATGAGAGTGTGTCTGTGCATAGGCAGTTTGGTCCTTTGACATGAGTGGAATGTGGCTCCCCAGGGGGAGGGGAGATGGCAGGTACAGGCAGATATTTGTACCAGGATTGTTCTAGTAGCACATTGCAAGAACCCAGGTGGTATATGGAGGACACACTCAGGTAGCAGGATAACAAGATTGTGCCCTTGTATATGTAGCTGAGATTTCTCCTGAATGTTTGACCACAGTCTTCTGGGTAGCTCTTCTAAAAGCCATTCTCTGATGACATTTGTCCCACCCTGATCCAGGTGACCTTTCAGGAGACGGTGACAAGCCTCATCCGCAGGGCCTTGGACCAAAATTTGTTGCAGCATGAGGATGTGGACAACTTTGAGCTGCTGTATATGATGTCTGAGGATGAGAGTAAGTAGGACAATCAGACAGTGGGGAGACATGATCCACAGTGGGCTCAGGATAACTGACAGCCAAGAGAAAGTGGGCCTTGGCCCCAAAATACCAAAGTGTGATGGGCCTGGCGGAGACTCTCAGGGGTTGTGGGTGTTTTGTGGTATAATCCTTGAGTGCCACCTAACAATTCTCTCCACTTCGCTCTGCAGAAATCAAGGTCTCTGACCACTCACTCGTGTGTCTGTCCATGAATCTGGGAATACAATATTTCATGGTGAGGAAACGCCCCCAGGTCAAGGGAAAGGAGGTAAACACCTACCTTATTCAAGCTGTGTATGTGCTGCCATTCCACTCCGACCTGAGGAAATAAGAAGCCTCAGCACCTGGACATATTTGCTGGAAGCCCATAGAGCCAACTGACAGTCTGGGGTGGCTTTCTGTTTCTGGGTTTGCTGATGTTCCATCCCCCACAGTTCTCAGAATCAACCTGCAAGTCCTCCAGGCCGCTTTCCCACAAGCAGGTGGGAGACACCTGCTTAATTCGTGTCCACTTAGAAACACAAAGTCCAGAGATGGCCAAGAGTGTTCTGGTAAGCCAGGGAGCAGGGGTGTCCCGTGGTGCTTACACCTGGGTGGGGAGCAGACACTGGTCCAATACCATGGACTACTCATGCCCTCTTGAATTTGGAGCTTCTGGATGATCAGGAGGATAGATGGGAATCAAGAAGGGAGAGGTCAGTGTGAAGGGCTGGAGCTGAGATGAGCGAGTGCAGCAGCTTGTCCACTGCCATGTCTGAGGGAGTCTGTGTGTCAGGTGGCAGCATGCAGTCCAGAAGGGCAGGGACAGGTATGGGTGACAGATGAGAATAGGACAGGAACTAGGTTGCAGGTTCCCTTGTATGGGATGCTGACGTCTATGGAGGAGGACAGCAGTGTGAGGTTCTCCATGTTCCTTGAACAAGGAGCTGAGAGAGTCTCTCTGCAGAGTCGATATGGATGTGGAGCAAGCACACTAAATGTCCAGGTAACCCAATGACCACCCTTGCCGGATGAGGTGCCCTCCTACATCCCAGCCAGCACTGAGCCTCTGGAGGCCAGGAGCTCTCGTGGCTATCTTTCAGCTCTCCTGTGTGTGGTCATGTTCCTGGGTCTGTTTTTGGCCCTGGCAATCCAGACCAAAGCCTCTAGGTTTTGTGCCTAGGCCATTCCCAATGCCGCCTGCATCCTCGGGCAGACCTGGGATCTTGGAGGCTATTGTCCCATTCCTCCCAACTTGTGGGATGAGATTGCATCTGTATGCAGGTAGTGGGGTCCTTTCACTCCGAGAGGAGTGCAGCTCCACAAAGAGCAATGGCAGGCCCAGGAAGTCCTATGTACAAGGATTGGGCTAGTAGCCTGTGGGAAGAGCCCACACGATGAGCAGGAGGTCAGCCTCGGGTAGTAGGGTCATGGATGTTGCCCTTGTATTTAGAGTGGAGGTGCCTCCAGAATGCCCCTGCCCACTGTCCTTGAGTAGTCACTTCAAGGCCCATTTCCTGAAGGCCTGTCTCCCATGCTGCTCCAGGTGACCTGCCACGATAGGGCTCCTGTCGTCATCCGCAGCGCCCTCGACCTACACTTCCTTACTGAGGAGAATCCAGAGGATTATGAGCTGGGCCAAATCATCTCTCGCCGTCAGAGTAAGTGAGACAATCAGATAGCAGAGAGCAAGGGTCAGGATGTGGACTCAGGTCAACTCTTAGCAACAAAGAGTAGTCTCTGACCCCCAAGAACACTCCAACAGGTGTGTTGGGTTCGTGCACAAAGCCAACTGCACTTCTGCTGGTGGAAGGTCTTGAGGTCCAATGGTATACCCCGGTGGATATTGCGGCTCCCCACCAGGTGCCCTCCCCTGGACATGAACAGGCATCCAAAGCTGACATCTTTGAGGAGTGAGGAGGAAAGCCTCTCTCCAGGAGCAGTATGTTTTCATGGTCTGGGATAGGAGTGGTTTCAAAGGAACATGGGAATGCATGGGCTAAAGAGGGAACTGGCATTTTGTGGACTGAAGCAGTACTATTGAAAGCCTTCTGTGTGACCAAAAAACCACTGCCTGGGCAGAGCATTGCCAGGATTCTAGCAAGCAGTAACAGGATGAAATTGGGAAGAAAACACAGCCTGGGAGACAGCCTGAATCATCTGTTTTTGCATAAATTCCATGGTCTTACGCACCTGAGTCCACTAGGCAAGGAGTGATCACAATAGCCAGGTTGTGATCCCTAACTAAAGTCAGATGAGGGCTTCCTGAGCACGTAGCCACAGAGCTCATCTGATAATAATGCCAGCGCTTTTTCGTTGGTTGGTTGGTTGGTTTTTGTGAGCCAAACACCACAGCAGCCATTATCCCAGCCTATGTACCCTGAAGACCACCATCCCTATGAGTTCTAGGATCACTTGTCTCCTATCTTAACCTACTGTTAGGTTAGTAGAGTCTATGGAAGAGGAAGTCTGTCTGGGGCCTTGGTAGCCTAAGAAATTCATAGCAGAGATCTCCACATCCAACCCAGAAGGGATGGAGAACAGGCTCTAGGTTAGAGGAGGGCGACAGGAAACACATGTTCAGAGGAAGGAGAAGCGGCTGTTGTATTCCCCCACTCGGGGTCATGGCACCACTGGGCCATACACCATGTTGGAGGGAAGCAGTCCCTTTGCTGGTCTTTGGAACCATTGTTCTCAGTAGGGCAGTATTTGGAATGTGGCCTCCATTCTCAGAAGCCTGGTTCACATGGAGGCGGGCTCCACCAACGCAGAAGCATGGCTCTAACGTGGTATCCGCGCTGGTCAGCCTGTCCTCACTGTGGCCATACTTGAGGAAAATAACTCAGAGGAGGAATCCTAGGCCTTTTTTCTCTGGGTTTCATAGCTTTCTCTTTGGTTGTGCACTGAGGCTGTCCATAAAGCTCTAGTGTGTGGCAGTGGAGAGCTCCTCAGCCCTTGCCACAAAGGCATAGACTGGGAGAGAGAGAACGAGGCTGGCAGAGAGGGAGAGAGAGAAAGATGGAGAGGGAGGACCTCTCCTTGGAGAATGAGGATTCAGTGGAGCCAACAGGAACAAGGTACTGTTGCCCATGGCACAACCCTGTTTAGGTCTTACTCCAACCATGCTCAACCTTTCTTCCAGTCCCTCCCACCCCCCAGTAGTGTATTCATCTTGAATGAGAATTTCATGTTGACATCAGAGCACTCACCATCCAGTGCTTCCCTTCAAACCCACCTATGAAGATGGCTCATGTGGGGACTGAATCTTCGGCACAGGAGCCTTTTGTGGGAGATTTCAGATGCAAACCCTAGTGGTGTGCTTTGGCAGATGCAAGAGGACCTGAGATATTCTGGAGTCCAAAGCCTTCGGTAGGAACAGACATTAGGTCTGTTGAAGTGCTCTGCCTAGTTCTTCCTCAGGGAGGACTGTGGAGGCTGTCTTTGTAGGTATTGGTGCTGAATTGGAGAGCTCTCAGGTGTGTAGCTCTGGCCATTTCTGGCACAGGCTCTCAGATGTTGGCATGTCCTAGGGAGCACCTCCTGAGTGCCACCTTCTTTTTGTACACCCCTCTCTCCCCAGAGCTGAGGATTCCAGCAGAGGCCAACGTATTTTATGCCAAGAATCCTCACAAAAAATCCAACTTTGTGCTGAGGAAAAGGAGCCTCTCCCAAAAGAATGATGGGTGGATCGAGCCTCAACCTCCCTCTCGTCCTGCAAAGAAGGCTCCTGCCCTCCTGAGGATGCTGGCAAAACCATTCTGTTGCTGTGTGCCTGGGCGGGGCTGAGGCAGCCCAGGAATATTTACATTGATTACTATTTTCTTCAAAGTTTGAATCTATAGTTTGCCATTGTCCTTGACCTTGTTTAGTAACACAGTTGTTACTCTATCCTGTATTTGTTGTTTCCATTAATATATTATTATTATTTTAAAATATATATGTTTTTGTTACCTGATCTACTGTGATGATTTGAGTATACTAAATGTAGCAGTGATTCCTAAAGGACACATCCAAACCAACAGGAAGGAATGTTTCATTCTATCAGCAAGAACTTTGGTTTTTAGGAGTTTGGCAGATGGCATTATCTGAGTCAGTTTTCCAATGGGGGCAATGAAGTATCAGCTATGATGGTACAAACACAAACAAAGACACACAAACACACACAAGAGCACACACACTCACTGAGAGATAGATAGACAGATGGAGTTGGTCTCTGCTGAAATACTTTGGAGACATGGTTCTGATTTCTCCCCTTTTGGAGTATTTTCAATTGCACAAGGTGTCTTGCAAATGAACCCATGTCTGAGGAAGACATGCATGTGTACTTCACATGCCACTTTTCCCATAGCAGGAAGGTCATGTAATATTTTTCATGCAGCTGTCTTTTGACTGTGAACCATCCCATGAGGTCAGCTGTGGAATTTTCAACTTGTAGCATCACAATGGGGATCCACTCTTTGGATTTGGGGATATTTCCGATTTTCTTGATTCAGATTGGAATGATATATATATTAGTTTTTGATGAAAATTCTGCATTTGATGGTAATGAATGTCGTGCATCTAGGAATCTGTAGAGTGCAGACAATGAATGGATGCCTACTGTTGTCTGGACTGGTCTGAAAAGTCCTGTAGCATCTGAGCATGTGTGAGGGCTGTACAGGTCTTGCCAAAAGTCCAGGTCAGATGATCCTGCACAAAGCTGAACTCCTAGTGGTCTCCACAACAGTGTAAGGGCCAAGGAGAAACACACTTCCACACAGAAGTTGGGAAGCTACCTTATGAAGGTGATCATAGATACGGGATTATTAATATATCCAGGTTGGCATCTATTATTTTTTTAGCTTTTGACTTTCGCAGCTGTGGGCATCTTGACAACCATCAACTCCCTGTAAGCACAGACAACTCTATAAGAACCTGAGGATAAATTTCCCTGTGCATGTCCCCTTGTGAAACTGCTTAAGCACCGCCTGGTTTACACACAGGTGGAATTTCTAGGTCAAAGTGTGCATGTTTACTTCTTTGACTAAGCACTGCCAGGTGGCTCTTCTGCATAGCTCTACCTGTGGCCAGGATTGTATTATCTAGCTTTCTAACTTTTGCAGGTTGAGTAGATACATAGTGGGAGCACACTGTTTTTGTTGGTATTTTTCTTGGTATCTATTCTGATGCTTTTCACTGGGGGATTTTTTCCTGTGAAAATGGGCTTCCTCTACTTGACCTTATTTTCTTCTTTTTAAAATTTTTTCAATGTGACTTTTTAATTTTAGTTTTATTAAAGACATTGCCCCTTGCTTGCATAGTCTATATCTAAAGCACTAGTCCTTGCTCCAAGGCCCAGCTTGCTCTCAGCTGCCCCAGGAGGTGAACAGTCTTTGGCGGTAGACAAGAGACACCCCTGCAGGGGGCACAAGTGCTTTGGCCCTCTGGTGTCTTGCCAGCAGTGCTTCCCATGCTCACAGAGGGTTTCAGACACTGAGTCAATGGTCCAGGTGGTCTTTTGTTCAGTCTGATCTCAAATTGAGCTCCTCTGAGAGGTCATATTGAAGTCCTTGTGTGTTCCTGACCCATCATTTTAAACAATATTCCAAGTTCACTTTTTGTGTGTACGTGGGTTCTGGGGATTGAACCCAGGGCCTTGAGCCTGTGAGGCAAGTGACCTACCTGAGCTACACCCTCAGAGACCCCTGTGAAATTATTTCCCCTTTGCCTCGGGGTCTAAGTTGCCAAGGCTGACCTCAAACGTTCCTCTTGCCTCAGCCTCCCTGGTGGCTGGCATGACAGGCATGCACCTGGGACTGTCACACTCGAGCCTGTGATGGGAACTCATGTGCATCTGTCCAGGGCTGAGCATGGTTAGGCAGAGCTGTGCTCCAGGCTCCCTGCAGGGCTGTGGAGGCTTCTGCTGCCCAGCAGCCCTGGTGCCATGGCCAGGGCTCCTCCCAGCCGAGGGCAGGCAGCTGCCCATTGCTGTAGGCTGACCTTATTTTCTTCTTATGGCACTCGTCCGTTCTCTGGAGTATGTTGTATGGTTTGTCCATTAGGAGTCTAACAGGTCCTCTAGAACCTTCAAACAATTAGTAAAATTCCTGAACAGTAAGTGAGCGCGCGCAGAAATTGGGCTAATATTTTGGGAAGAACAATGTTGGATGATACATTCATGGCTTGAATATATCATCCAACATGAAGTTATATTTTATTACTTACAAAATAATAAAATAATGAAGCAATACCATGGGCTGAGCTAACGTAGATCCTTAGGATCTTAGGCATTCTGTAATAAATCTGTGTCACTTGAAGTATAGAGTTGATCGACTCTGAGTAATGAAACAGAAGTAAAGGTATCAAAGCCAATGATCATCTGTTTCCAATTTTCTGTGATTTGGTTCAAGTGGTAAAGTGGTGATATTTATTAATAATGGATCGAATAGGTTCATAATTGTTTTAGAGTACAATTAGATGCCTTCAAACTTTAGGCTACATGGGCACATTTGAGAACGGTTCCAGCCATTCTCTCATCCTTTGGGTCATTCCCCTCCTATGTCCTGTGAGACATTTTCTATGTGAGGCTTTAAGAAGAAGAAGAGAATATTCTGTAAAGAAAACCTTGTGATCTGTGCAGTATGAAGTTGAATGGATTCATTCAGAAATCAGAAATTCTATTGAAAGATATTTATTTGCATGAGCCAAATAAAACCTATATTTAGGCATCCTGGTGAAGACAAGGTTTTATCTTTATGTCTCATTTTCTATGTTTTGTTGTTGTTGTTGTTGTTAGAATGAAATTCATATGTTGCCAGACCATTCTATCAGATGTGTAACTAGATGCCATTTAAATTACCCACTTTTACATGGTAGACAGTTTTTAATGAACACTGCCTGTCTGCACCTTTTTTAAAAACAGGACTGGGATCAGAAGCCCAAATACCAATGGTTAGCTGGAGCATATTTTTCATTTGGCCTATCTGTCAGTATTCCCTGAGGTCATCTGTGCAATCAGCTTCGTTACTCCTGCTCCCTCACTGGATTTCATAGAAACCATATGCTATGTATGAATCAGGGACACCAATCCCACAACATAGCATTCTTGGAATATCCAAAGTCCCACTTTTCACTTCGCCATGCCTGAGATCAGCAGTAATATTTATCAGCAAATGTGAGATTTTCAAAGATCCAATTCTATGTGCTCCTTTCTCATAGAGCCTTAGGCAGGGATATAGCATACATAAATATTAAGTAAAGTCCATAGTTTTTAAAATGTCATCCATTGAATAGTTGACACATGTCTGAGATACTTTTTATTTTGGAGGAGGTATTATTTAATAGGGAATTCCAACAGCTACCTAATAGTGAAATGAGAAGTCTTGCATCCATTTTATTTTGTTTCTGATGATTTTTATGAGTAAGGGTAAGATACTTCCTTGTTCTGATGCAGATGTTGCCCACTTTTGTGAATGGATGCGGGGTGTCACCTACTACTTGCATATCTGCATATTGGGCTTGACACTGCTATCGTACTTGGTAGTTGGCAAAAAGTCAATACTGAAGTTAAGCTCTTGTGTTCTAGCAGCAGAGCTGAAGATCCTTGATGTGCCACCTTCTGCAATCCATGCTGCTCTCTTCATGTTCCTTATTGACTTCCTGGTGAGGAGCATCATGGTCTCCTGGTCTTGAGAATGGCCAAGCATTGCTCTGTGAATGTGGAAGATGGGCATGTGGAAGGCTCCAGGGAGGAGGGATCATTGAACATGTACTCGAATCCATGTGCCTGTTGAATGACCTGTTTTTTTATTTTTGGGTTTTAAGGGAGACACTGCCCTAAAACACTTCTGTGCAGCTGGGGATGCAGGCTTCTGCTTCACCTTGCAGGAAGCATTAACGAATCCTTTCCAGAAGACACGAGAAGAGAGAAGTGAGCCTCTGGTATCATGCAGGTTCCTTGCATTGCCCATGGGCTAGAAGAGAGAAGAGTTGCTTCATGAGATTTGATCCCCTTTTTCCTGAAAAGTTCCACACAGAGGTGAGTCCCCAGCATGTTTAGAAATCATTTCAGACACCTTTCTGGACGGAATTGAATCAGAGCCCCTGATGATGTGGAAGAGCTAAAGATGGGTTTGCTATGAATTTTCTATTTCATTCATCAGGGCCTGAGTCAAGTCAGTCATTGTGCTGTCAACACATGAGCTGCTGGTCAAATGTGAGGAAGTGGTCTTGCTTTATGAAAACACCACCCTGATTCAGTGAGCCAGAGGCAGCCTGCAGTCCCTGTTTTCCTGTAAAGGCAGATTGCTGTGGATGGCCTCTGGCCTCGTCATGCAGCCCTGCTCAGAGTAGGGGATTGAGGGACCAGGCAGATCCCTAGTTCCTTTTGACCTTTATTGCCATTGGGCCACCCCAGGGTCCTTGGACTCTACCTGGTCTTCTGGCCTGGGTCAGGGGATGTGAGGTTTGGAATCCCCCTCTGTGGCAGGATCCCAGCCCCCCAGCCACTTGAGGTCAGCACATCCTTCCCTAATTGTGTTAGAGTTGGAGACTTCTCCCACCCATCCTCATCCATGCTCATCCCACATTTTGTAGCTTGGCACCTGAGGACCTTTAGTCATTGACTTAGTTGTTAGTGATGATGGTTACTAAGACTAAGTGACTCTTTCAAGTCACATCACTTGCATGGTAGGGCTAGAGCATGGATCTTCCTAATTGATTTCATGGGACTCTCTCATGGAAACTGTGACTGCTTCCTAAACACACACTCTACATTTGGAGTGTCAAAATTCTTGCCACTGCCTCCTTGGCAAGTGTATCTTGTCTTCTACGTGGGAATTTCACAAATATTTTCCTTTGGTTTGTGGAGGTCATGCAGAAGGGATTTCATTTGAAATAGCCCAAACAAGAAATACCAGTTGTCTTTTTCGCACATGGATGTGTGTAGTGAACACCCCTTTCTGTGTGCTTGCATGAGTTACTCCTTTGAATTTGTTGAAGAATGGTTGGCTGGGGAGCAAGTTAACGAGAGATGGATATCAATGGTTGTCAAGTATTCTGACGTGAAGAATGTATTGAGGATGTGAAGGCTTTTCTAGCCAGTTCCTATGGCTCAGTCAGGGATCAGTCAGAGGATTCTGTCTGGTAGACTCTTTGGCACAGATGTCAAAGTGGCCTGGTCTTACCCTGTCCAGGACTGAATGCTGAGCTTGAGTGGGAGCTTCTTGTCATTTCAAGCATTTCCATGAGTCTGTCCTCTGTTCTCTTGTATCCAAGTGGTTTCAAATAGGAAAGAAGAACAAAAATTGAAAGTATGGTGATTGATTATTTTTACCAATGTTATTTCAATCCACTTTGTTTAATACGAAATTACCTTTATGCTAGTAAGATTTCATATGTGAGGAAATAATGAAAATATTGGGGTTAGGGGATGAGAATATGCAAATCAAACATTTTTGAGCACCAAGACCCGTTTTTTGTTTTTGTTTTTGTTTTTGTTTTTTAACTTAAATAATATTAAGTGCCAGAGGACCACCGCTGCCATTCAGCCTCAACAACCTCCAGGTCCAGCCTCCAGGTGGCCCATTTCACCAGGGTGTGTGGGACCACACTGTCCTGGGATGAGAGAACAGTACCCACGGATGTTGACATCTCACAGAGTAGATATTGCCAGTGACAGTAGGGAGCTATTGGCACATGAGGAAGGGAAGAGCTCTCAGGATGGGAAGAGGGGGCCGCTTCGAGACTCATTGGGTATGGCACGAGGCTGCTGGGTGTGGTGTTGGCCTGGGCCCACTGAGTGGGGCAGATCCGTGGTCTGTGTTTCTGTACCCTCCTCTGTAGCCTGTGTTGGCAGCAGATCAGGGAATTGCGATCAGAAGTGCTCCCAGTAACACAGGCACCAGCCCCCAGAGTGTGTGCCTATCCGTTTCCCCACCTGGCCTGACTTAGTGCCTGTCTTGCCTCAGGGCTGAGACCCTACAATCTCTGATGAGGGTGTCTGTGGTCCAGATCCAACCTGCATGGCCAACATGCTCAGACCTTCAGCTGGGTCCTAGGCTGCTGCAACCAAACTCTGTTAACTGGGTGGCCGACAACAGAGGAAGTGTCTTCCGTTGAGCTCCAGAGGCTCAACACAGTAGGTGTTGGGCTGTCCCAGTGCCATAACCCCTCCCAGGTTTCAAGGGGACTGTCTCCCCAACTCTCCCAGCCCTTGCCCACTCTCCTATTGCTGCCCACGATCTGTGGTTCCCATATGGGCATCCCGCCCTGGCTCCAACCTCACATATCCGGTATCCCCCAGTCTCCCTGGTATCTGGGTCCAGACTCTCCTCTTCCTACAAGAATATCAGATATTGGATTTGGTCCCAGTTGATGCTGTGTTCCATCATGTGAGCTCTTAGCTTCATCACTGTGCAAAGACTCTTTTCCCACACAAGTTCGCACGACTTTTGGCTGGCTAAGAATTTTCAGGCGACACTTTTCTAATGAGTACACTTTCCTTCCTTCCGATCTCCCACCAGTGAGCATTCCTCGCACCCTTGTCCTAGTTCCTTTATGGCAGTTTCCCTCCTTATGGCTGAGAGGACCTAGTGACCCCTGAATTCACACGTTCTCCTTAATCACCAACACACTGCAGAATTCTCCAGGGGGCCATATATGCTCCTGGAAGTTGGTGTTGGAAATAGTTCTCCATCCATTAATCACTCCCTCACTCACTAATGTCCTTGTGTCCTTGAGAAAGGCTCTCCCTTTCCTGGTTTTCCTGAATAGAAATCCTCTTGCCTCTTGGGTGAATAGGGTTATGGGTTGTGCAGAGGGTGTTGGTCCACTGAGCATCTTAGAGACTGTCCTTTATGGAGCCTAATGATACTCACTGGGGAATGAGGCCAGGGTCCTAACTGTGGTTAGTTAGAGAGGGAGAGAAGGACCAGGGAAACTCAGATGTCCCTTCATGGCCCCTGGAGTTAGAGGACTTACCCCTTTGCACCTGGGATCAGGAGACCTCATTTCCTCGAGGACACGCACACTCAGACGTTAATCTTGAGTGTGGGTTCCTTTCTGGGGTCCAGGGCTGTTGTTAGCCACCAGGAATGACAGTGCTCTCCATGCTGAGTGGAGCCATTTTTGCCAGGAAAGAGAGCCCATGGTCACGCCTTGTGCAAAGCATCCCACGCCAGGGGCTCCCATGCCTACATTCCTGTCCTGAAAGGAAGCCACTCAGAGGCAAGGTGGGTCCAACCACCTCCCATGTGTTCACTCATCACTGTGTTCCAGCAGTCACCCCAGTGAACAGTCCTGATGGGATTGGATGTGGCTCAGAATGTCACCCTCATGAGCTCTACCCTGCCACAGCTGCAGTTCTGCAGTGGGAGAAACTCAAAACCTCAAAACACATGCACATGAAAGAAAAGAGCAAGAGCCAGAGCCCAAACAGGCCAGGTGTGGCAAAGACAGCTGGAGTGCCTAGGTTGGGACTCAGAATTATGTCAGTGGGGTGGCATTGCTGCTGGCACCAGCATGATAACCGAGAGCCAGCCCTGCTCATTTTGGGGAGCAGTGTGTTGGGGAAGGCAGCAGAAATTGAGAGGCAGGATTGAGTTTGGCCCTAGGAGGAGGTTGGGTAAGAGGCCAGTGTGGGTTGGAGAGCCTGGGCAGATAGACAGAGGCCAGGGCACACCCCAAAGCCTGGAGACTGCACTTGATGTCCAGGGTTGTGAAACACCACTTCCCCTCTTACTCACAACTGAGAGCAAGGGGCATTGATGAGTTCAGTTTGTGTGCGGCTGCATCCAAGGTGGCTCGGCTAGGAACCTCTGTTTCCTTGACTCAGGAGGCTGGGAGTCCAGGCTCCACTGAGGCTCGGCTGGGAGGATCGGAGTCTGAGTTTATGCCTGTGTTCCCTGTAGGATCCATGTTGGCTGAGCCTCAGTGTTTTTGTAATGAGAGGATGGGTGACCGTCATGTCTTTATCACAGGACACACTTGCTAAATGGATTTGTTTGCTCTGAGGAGGAAAGAGAGAGGGGGGAGTGGTGCTGGAGACAGGGATGCAGACAGGGGTCATGGACTTGGCATAACTCAGTCTTGGAGGTGATATCCCATCACCTGTACCCACTTCAATTCCCATGAATCCAGAGGCTGAGCCCCCTTGAGGTGAGGGGTGAACCGGTTCTGGGCAGCAGGATGCTGTGGTACCTCGGAGTCTCTGTGAGACCCCAACACTAGACACACTTGGCCCTTTTGAAATCTTAGGAGAAGCCTTGGGAAGTTGTGTGGCAGAGGGGAGCAGCCTCTGCATCTCAGTCCCCTCCAACTTGCCATGGTGTAGAGAGGGAACTGCAGCCACGATGGGACGGACATTGGCCATGTCCCTGTGTGGGACACAGGCCTGATTGAGTTAGGGTGCATTCTTTGTCTCTCCCTTTCTTGTGATTATCCCATCTCTACATTTGTGCTTTAGCCACCTGTGAGTCCCATCTCTGGTTTCAGAGAGAACAGAGGGTGTTATGGGCCAATAGACACAATAAACCCTAGAGATTAGATGCTACCCTACTTTCCAGAAAAGACTGGGCACACCATGAGTTGCACAATGATGGGACCAGGGTCCAAAAGCTGCTGAGAGGGAAGGACTGGTTGTGAATGCATTTTTGAAGGCTCCAAGCTGGAACTCTAGTGGCACCAAGCAGGGCAGATGCTGGTGGGGATGTTTGGGTAGTTGTTGGTGAACACCTGCGCACCTGAGATGGGTAGGCATGGAGGAGAAATCGGCAGCCCATAGGGCTGTTGAAAGTGGTCTTATGTGAAAAGAGGCTCAGGTATGGGCACAGGAAATGACATCATTGCCTTGACAATGGATCAAACAGAACATGGAACCCTGGTATCCAGGCACCCACTTCACTGACCAAGCCATCCGAGCTCACTTGGTTGGAGCCACTGGAGGGAGAAGGATGTTCTCCTGTGGTTGCAGACAATGCCGAGCCTCAGGCTCCCAGGAATCTCAGGGGGGCCAACTAGCCCTTTTGTGGATACACTGGGTGAGGCTTCATCTTAGACGCCAGAGCCTCTGGCGATTGTCGCAGAGGAGCTCAAGAGTAACAGTGAGTAGCACAGGGCAGGTGAGCCCAGCAGGCCCTCTAGTCTGATCCCTGATGAATGGCCCAGGACTCCTATTCTGACTCTGTGTGTGTGTGTGTGTGTGTGTGTGTGTGTGTGTGTGTGTGTGTGTGTGTGTGTTTGTACTGATGGGAACTGTCCCATTGTGCTTTGACTCTAGTGTATTGGCACAAGTCATTTTTCTGTTTGTCACCATTTCCATTTTGAACCCACCATTCTTGGTCCCAACCCAGGGTGAAAATGATCAGAACACGGAGGAGCCCTTCAGGGTTCAGAGCCTTGAACCTTACAGGCAGGACCAGCTTAGGAATGAGCTCCTGCCTGTCATTTGTGGGAGGAACCTACATTTCAGCAGCAACATGGGGTTAATCTCCTGGGATTTCATCCCCACCCAGCAGGTGCTGGATCTCTTGTTCCCAAAACAGCCACCTTCTTCAGTCTTTACTCCTGGTGCCACTCCACATCCTCCAAGGGGACAAGAACCTCAGGTTCTGGATGGATGTTGTAGAATGCCCACAGAGCCAACTGCCAGGCTGGGTGGGGTGCAGTTGCTGGGCTTTGCTGATGTTGTCATCCCCCACAGTTCTTGGAACCTTCTGTGGCAGTGGCATCCAGGACCCCAGCAGCTGTGAGTAGCAGCTCCTCACTGCTTCACTCCAGCGAGCAGGTGGAAGACAGCCGCGTTGTTCACGTCCTCCTAGAGGGACAGAGCCTGAGGGAGACAAAGCGCATCCCTGTAAGCCCGACAGCAGGGCTGCCTCCTGGGTGTCCACACAGTGGAAGGCAGGAGACACAGCCAACCCCAGGGCTATGGTGGGAAATAAAGAAGAGAGAGGTCCGTCTTAAGGGCTTGACCTGAGGAGGGAGAGCATCAGCATGCCCAGCTTCAGTGGTGAGTGGGCCTGTGTATTGTGGGTTTTGCAGGCCAGAAGTGCAGACGGAAGTGCTGTGGACAGATGAAGGCAGAGATATGTCCAGGGTGCAGGCTGCAGTGCCTAGAACTTGGTATTCTCAATGAGTGAAGTTGGAGCAGAGGAGGTGGCAGTGACTTGTCACATGTGTAGGAGGGGATGTGTTCCTGGTGGCAGGGAAGAGAACCTCCTTAGCATGACTAGGTGTAGGAATTTGGGGTCGGGATCACCTGGGGGGTCATGCCAAAGCTTCGGAATGTTAGGCTTTGCATGTATGTAAATACGGAGCTAAAGGGGTTCTTGGCAGAATTTCTATGGATGTGCAGTAGACACGCTAATGCTGCAGGTGTCCAGCTGCAGAGGAGACATGTTCAGTGACTGCCAGTGCTGAGTCAAGTACATCATTACAACCAGACCCGCACCGAGCTTCCAGAGGCCAGGGCCTCTCAACGCTATCATGAAGCACTCAAGTGCACACTCTTGTATCTGAGTCTGTTTTGTGTCGTGGCAGTCAGGACCCAAATTTTCAGTGCATCTGCCTCTTGCACCCACAAAGGCAGCCTGCATCCCAGATCACACTTGGTGCGCAGATCCCTGGCCCATTGCTCTCATCTCAGTGAGATGAGAGTGTGTCTGTGCATAGGCAGTTTGGTCCTTTGACATGAGTGGAATGTGGCTCCCCAGGGGGAGGGGAGATGGCAGGTACAGGCAGATATTTGTACCAGGATTGTTCTAGTAGCACATTGCAAGAACCCAGGTGGTATATGGAGGACACACTCAGGTAGCAGGATAACAAGATTGTGCCCTTGTATATGTAGCTGAGATTTCTCCTGAATGTTTGACCACAGTCTTCTGGGTAGCTCTTCTAAAAGCCATTCTCTGATGACATTTGTCCCACCCTGATCCAGGTGACCTTTCAGGAGACGGTGACAAGCCTCATCCACAGGGCCTTGGACCAAAATTTGTTGCAGCATGAGGATGTGGACAACTTTGAGCTGATGTATATGATGTCTGAGGATGAGAGTAAGTAGGACAATCAGACAGTGGGGAGACATGATCCACAGTGGGCTCAGGATAACTGACAGCCAATAGAAAGTGGGCCTTGGCCCCAAAATACCAAAGTGTGATGGGCCTGGCGGAGACTCTCAGGGGTTGTGGGTGTTTTGTGGTATAATCCTTGAGTGCCACCTAACAATTCTCTCCACTTCGCTCTGCAGAAATCAAGGTCTCTGACCACTCACTCGTGTGTCTGTCCATGAATCTGGGAATACAATATTTCATCGTGAGGAAACGCCCCCAGGTCAAGGGAAAGGAGGTAAACACCTACCTTATTCAAGCTGTGCATGTGCTGCCATTCCACTCCGACCTGAGGAAATAAGAAGCCTCAGCACCTGGACATATTTGCTGGAAGCCCATAGAGCCCACTGACAGTCTGGGGTGGCTTTCTGTTTCTGGGTTTGCTGATGTTCCATCCCCCACAGTTCTCAGAATCAACCTGCAAGTCCTCCAGGCCGCTTTCCCACAAGCAGGTGGGAGACACCTGCTTAATTCGTGTCCACTTAGAAACACAAAGTCCAGAGATGGCCAAGAGTGTTCTGGTAAGCCTGGGAGCAGGGGTGTCCCGTGGTGCTTACACCTGGGTGGGGAGCAGACACTGGTCCAATACCATGGACTACTCATGCCCTCTTGAATTTGGAGCTTCTGGATGATCAGGAGGATAGATGGGAATCAAGAAGGGAGAGGTCAGTGTGAAGGGCTGGAGCTGAGATGAGCGAGTGCAGCAGCTTGTCCACTGCCATGTCTGAGGGAGTCTGTGTGTCAGGTGGCAGCATGCAGTCCAGAAGGGCAGGGACAGGTATGGGTGACAGATGAGAATAGGACAGGAACTAGGTTGCAGGTTCCCTTGTATGGGATGCTGACGTCTATGGAGGAGGACAGCAGTGTGAGGTTCTCCATGTTCCTTGAACAAGGAGCTGAGAGAGTCTCTCTGCAGAGTCGATATGGATGTGGAGCAAGCACACTAAATGTCCAGGTAACCCAATGACCACCCTTGCCGGATGAGGTGCCCTCCTACATCCCAGCCAGCACTGAGCCTCTGGAGGCCAGGAGCTCTCGTGGCTATCTTTCAGCTCTCCTGTGTGTGGTCATGTTCCTGGGTCTGTTTTTGGCCCTGGCAATCCAGACCAAAGCCTCTAGGTTTTGTGCCTAGGCCATTCCCAATGCCGCCTGCATCCTCGGGCAGACCTGGGATCTTGGAGGCTATTGTCCCATTCCTCCCAACTTGTGGGATGAGATTGCATCTGTATGCAGGTAGTGGGGTCCTTTCACTCCGAGAGGAGTGCAGCTCCACAAAGAGCAATGGCAGGCCCAGGAAGTCCTATGTACAAGGATTGGGCTAGTAGCCTGTGGGAAGAGCCCACACGATGAGCAGGAGGTCAGCCTCGGGTAGTAGGGTCATGGATGTTGCCCTTGTATTTAGAGTGGAGGTGCCTCCAGAATGCCCCTGCCCACTGTCCTTGAGTAGTCACTTCAAGGCCCATTTCCTGAAGGCCTGTCTCCCATGCTGCTCCAGGTGACCTGCCACGATAGGGCTCCTGTCGTCATCCGCAGCGCCCTCGACCTACACTTCCTTACTGAGGAGAATCCAGAGGATTATGAGCTGGGCCAAATCATCTCTCGCCGTCAGAGTAAGTGAGACAATCAGATAGCAGAGAGCAAGGGTCAGGATGTGGACTCAGGTCAACTCTTAGCAACAAAGAGTAGTCTCTGACCCCCAAGAAAACTCCAACAGGTGTGTTGGGTTCGTGCACAAAGCCAACTGCACTTCTGCTGGTGGAAGGTCTTGAGGTCCAATGGTATACCCCGGTGGATATTGCGGCTCCCCACCAGGTGCCCTCCCCTGGACATGAACAGGCATCCAAAGCTGACATCTTTGAGGAGTGAGGAGGAAAGCCTCTCTCCAGGAGCAGTATGTTTTCATGGTCTGGGATAGGAGTGGTTTCAAAGGAACATGGGAATGCATGGGCTAAAGAGGGAACTGGCATTTTGTGGACTGAAGCAGTACTATTGAAAGCCTTCTGTGTGACCAAAAAACCACTGCCTGGGCAGAGCATTGCCAGGATTCTAGCAAGCAGTAACAGGATGAAATTGGGAAGAAAACACAGCCTGGGAGACAGCCTGAATCATCTGTTTTTGCATAAATTCCATGGTCTTACGCACCTGAGTCCACTAGGCAAGGAGTGATCACAATAGCCAGGTTGTGATCCCTAACTAAAGTCAGATGAGGGCTTCCTGAGCACGTAGCCACAGAGCTCATCTGATAATAATGCCAGCGCTTTTTCGTTGGTTGGTTGGTTGGTTTTTGTGAGCCAAACACCACAGCAGCCATTATCCCAGCCTATGTACCCTGAAGACCACCATCCCTATGAGTTCTAGGATCACTTGTCTCCTATCTTAACCTACTGTTAGGTTAGTAGAGTCTATGGAAGAGGAAGTCTGTCTGGGGCCTTGGTAGCCTAAGAAATTCATAGCAGAGATCTCCACATCCAACCCAGAAGGGATGGAGAACAGGCTCTAGGTTAGAGGAGGGCGACAGGAAACACATGTTCAGAGGAAGGAGAAGCGGCTGTTGTATTCCCCCACTCGGGGTCATGGCACCACTGGGCCATACACCATGTTGGAGGGAAGCAGTCCCTTTGCTGGTCTTTGGAACCATTGTTCTCAGTAGGGCAGTATTTGGAATGTGGCCTCCATTCTCAGAAGCCTGGTTCACATGGAGGCGGGCTCCACCAACGCAGAAGCATGGCTCTAATGTTGTATCCGTGCTGGTCAGCCTGTCCTCACTGTGGCCATACTTGAGGAAAATAACTCAGAGGAGGAATCCTAGGCCTTTTTTCTCTGGGTTTCATAGCTTTCTCTTTGGTTGTGCACTGAGGCTGTCCATAAAGCTCTAGTGTGTGGCAGTGGAGAGCTCCTCAGCCCTTGCCACAAAGGCATAGACTGGGAGAGAGAGAACGAGGCTGGCAGAGAGGGAGAGAGAGAAAGATGGAGAGGGAGGACCTCTCCTTGGAGAATGAGGATTCAGTGGAGCCAACAGGAACAAGGTACTGTTGCCCAGGGCACAACCCTGTTTAGGTCTTACTCCAACCATGCTCAACCTTTCTTCCAGTCCCTCCCACCCCCCAGTAGTGTATTCATCTTGAATGAGAATTTCATGTTGACATCAGAGCACTCACCATCCAATGCTTCCCTCCAAACCCACCTATGAAGATGGCTCATGTGGGGACTGAATCTTCGGCACAGGAGCCTTTTGTGGGAGATTTCAGATGCAAACCCTAGTGGTGTGCGTTGGCAGATGCAAGAGGACCTGAGATATTCTGGAGTCCAAAGCCTTCGGTAGGAACAGACATTAGGTCTGTTGAAGTGCTCTGCCTAGTTCTTCCTCAGGGAGGACTGTGGAGGCTGTCTTTGTTGGTATTGGTGCTGAATTGGAGAGCTCTCAGGTGTGTGGCTCTGTCCTTTTCTGGTACAGGCTCTCAGATGTTGGCGTGTCCTAGGGAGCACCTCCTGAGTGCCACCTTCTTTTTGTACACCCCTCTCTCCCCAGAGCTGAGGATTCCAGCAGAGGCCAACGTATTTTATGCCAAGAATCCTCACAAAAAATCCAACTTTGTGCTGAGGAAAAGGAGCCTCTCCCAAAAGAATGATGGGTGGATCCAGCCTCAACCTCCCTCTCGTCCTGCAAAGAAGGCTCCTGCCCTCCTGAGGATGCTTGCAAAACCATTCTGTTGCTGTGTGCCTGGGCGGGGCTGAGGCAGCCCAGGAATATTTACATTGATTACTATTTTCTTCAAAGTTTGAATCTATAGTTTGCCATTGTCCTTGACCTTGTTTAGTAACACAGTTGTTACTCTATCCTGTATTTGTTGTTTCCATTAATATATTATTATTATTTTAAAATATATATGTTTTTGTTACCTGATCTACTGTGATGATTTGAGTATACTAAATGTAGCAGTGATTCCTAAAGGACACATCCAAACCAACAGGAAGGAATGTTTCATTCTATCAGCAAGAACTTTGGTTTTTAGGAGTTTGGCAGATGGCATTATCTGAGTCAGTTTTCCAATGGGGGCAATGAAGTATCAGCTATGATGGTACAAACACAAACAAAGACACACAAACACACACAAGAGCACACACACTCACTGAGAGATAGATAGACAGATGGAGTTGGTCTCTGCTGAAATACTTTGGAGACATAGTTCTGATTTCTCCCCTTTTGGAGTATTTTCAATTGCACAAGGTGTCTTGCAAATGAACCCATGTCTGAGGAAGACATGCATGTGTACTTCACATGCCACTTTTCACATAGCAGGAAGGTCATGTAATATTATTCATGCAGCTGTCTTTTGACTGTGAACCATCCCATGAGGTCAGCTGTGGAATTTTCAACTTGTAGCATCACAATGGGGATCCACTCTTTGGATTTGGGGATATTTCCGATTTTCTTGATTCAGATTGGAATGATATATATATATATATATATATTAGTTTTTGATGAAAATTCTGCATTTGATGGTAATGAATGTCGTGCATCTAGGAATCTGTAGAGTGCAGACAATGAATGGATGCCTACTGTTGTCTGGACTGGTCTGAAAAGTCCTGTAGCATCTGAGCATGTGTGAGGGCTGTACAGGTCTTGCCAAAAGTCCAGGTCAGATGATCCTGCACAAAGCTGAACTCCTAGTGGTCTCCACAACAGTGTAAGGGCCAAGGAGAAACACACTTCCACATAGAAGTTGGGAAGCTACCTTATGAAGGTGATCATAGATACGGGATTATTAATATATCCAGGTTGGCATCTATTATTTTTTTAGCTTTTGACTTTCGCAGCTGTGGGCATCTTGACAACCATCAACTCCCTGTAAGCACAGACAACTCTATAAGAACCTGAGGATAAATTTCCCTGTGCATGTCCCCTTGTGAAACTGCTTAAGCACCGCCTGGTTTACACACAGGTGGAATTTCTAGGTCAAAGTGTGCATGTTTACTTCTTTGACTAAGCACTGCCAGGTGGCTCTTATGCATAGCTCTACCTGTGGCCAGGATTGTATTATCTAGCTTTCTAACTTTTGCATGTTGAGTAGATACATAGGGGGAGCACACTGTGTTTGTTGGTATTTTTCTTGGTATCTATTCTGATGCTTTTCACTGGGGGATTTTTTCCTGTGAAAATGGGCTTCCTCTACTTGACCTTATTTTCTTCTTTTTAAAATTTTTTCAATGTGACTTTTTAATTTTAGTTTTATTAAAGACATTGCCCCTTGCTTGCATAGTCTATATCTAAAGCACTAGTCCTTGCTCCAAGGCCCAGCTTGCTCTCAGCTGCCCCAGGAGGGGAACAGTCTTTGGCGGTAGACAAGAGACGCCCCTGCAGGGGGCACAAGTGCTTTGGCCCTCTGGTGTCTTGCCAGCAGTGCTTCCCATGCTCACAGAGGGTTTCAGACACTGAGTCAATGGTCCAGGTGGTCTTTTGTTCAGTCTGATCTCAAATTGAGCTCCTCTGAGAGGTCATATTGAAGTCCTTGTGTGTACCTGACCCATCATTTTAAACAATATTCCAAGTTCACTTTTTGTGTGTACGTGGGTTCTGGGGATTGAACCCAGGGCCTTGAGCCTGTGAGGCAAGTGACCTACCTGAGCTACACACTCAGAGACCCCTGTAAAAGTATTTCCCCTTTGCCTCGGGGTCTAAGTTGCCAAGGCTGACCTCAAACGTTCCTCTTGCCTCAGCCTCCCTGGTGGCTGGCATGACAGGCATGCACCTGGGACTGTCACACTCGAGCCTGTGATGGGAACTCATGTGCATCTGTCCAGGGCTGAGCATGGTTAGGCAGAGCTGTGCTCCAGGCTCCCTGCAGGGCTGTGGAGGCTTCTGCTGCCCAGCAGCCCTGGTGCCATGGCCAGGGCTCCTCCCAGCCGAGGGCAGGCAGCTGCCCATTGCTGTAGGCTGACCTTATTTTCTTCTTATGGCACTCGTCCGTTCTCTGGAGTATGTTGTATGGTTTGTCCATTAGGAGTCTAACAGGTCCTCTAGAACCTTCAAACAATTAGTAAAATTCCTGAACAGTAAGTGAGCGCGCGCAGAAATTGGGCTAATATTTTGGGAAGAACAATGTTGGATGATATATTCATGGCTTGAATATATCATCCAACATGAAGTTATATTTTATTACTTACAAAATAATAAAATAATGAAGCAATACCATGGGCTGAGCTAAAATAGATCCTTAGGGTCTTAGGCATTCTGTAATAAATCTGTGTCACTTGAAGTATAGAGTTGATCGACTCTGAGTAATGAAACAGAAGTAAAGGTATCAAAGCCAATGATCATCTGTTTCCAATTTTCTGTGATTTGGTTCAAGTGGTAAAGTGGTGATATTTATTAATAATGGATCGAATAGGTTCATAATTGTTTTAGAGTACAATTAGATGCCTTCAAACTTTAGGCTACATGGGCACATTTGAGAACGGTTCCAGCCATTCTCTCATCCTTTGGGTCATTCCCCTCCTATGTCCTGTGAGACATTTTCTATGTGAGGCTTTAAGAAGAAGAAGAGAATATTCTGTAAAGAAAACCTTGTGATCTGTGCAGTATGAAGTTGAATGGATTCATTCAGAAATCAGAAATTCTATTGAAAGATATTTATTGGCATGAGCCAAATAAAACCTATTTTTAGGCATCCTGGTGAAGACAGGGTTTTATCTTTATGTCTCATTTTCTATGTTTTGTTGTTGTTGTTGTTGTTAGAATGGAATTCATATGTTGCCAGACCATTCTATCAGATGTGTAACTAGATGCCATTTAAATTACCCACTTTTACATGGTAGACAGTTTTTAATGAACACTGCCTGTCTGCACCTTTTTTAAAAACAGGACTGGGATCAGAAGCCCAAATACCAATGGTTAGCTGGAGCATATTTTTCATTTGGCCTATCTGTCAGTATTCCCTGAGGTCATCTGTGCAATCAGCTTCGTTACTCCTGCTCCCTCACTGGATTTCATAGAAACCATATGCTATGTATGAATCAGGGACACCAATCCCACAACATAGCATTCTTGGAATATCCAAAGTCCCACTTTTCACTTCGCCATGCCTGAGATCAGCAGTAATATTTATCAGCAAATGTGAGATTTTCAAAGATCCAATTCTATGTGCTCCTTTCTCATAGAGCCTTAGGCAGGGATATAGCATACATAAATATTAAGTAAAGTCCATAGTTTTTAAAATGTCATCCATTGAATAGTTGACACATGTCTGAGATACTTTTTATTTTGGAGGAGGTATTATTTAATAGGGAATTCCAACAGCTACCTAATAGTGAAATGAGAAGTCTTGCATCCATTTTATTTTGTTTCTGATGATTTTTATGAGTAAGGGTAAGATACTTCCTTGTTCTGATGCAGATGTTGCCCACTTTTGTGAATGGATGCGGGGTGTCACCTACTACTTGCATATCTGCATATTGGGCTTGACACTGCTATCGTACTTGGTAGTTGGCAAAAAGTCAATACTGAAGTTAAGCTCTTGTGTTCTAGCAGCAGAGCTGAAGATCCTTGATGTGCCACCTTCTGCAATCCATGCTGCTCTCTTCATGTTCCTTATTGACTTCCTGGTGAGGAGCATCATGGTCTCCTGGTCTTGAGAATGGCCAAGCATTGCTCTGTGAATGTGGAAGTTGGGCATGTGGAAGGCTCCAGGGAGGAGGGATCATTGAACATGTACTCGAATCCATGTGCCTGTTGAATGACCTGTTTTTTTATTTTTGGGTTTTAAGGGAGACACTGCCCTAAAACACTTCTGTGCAGCTGGGGATGCAGGCTTCTGCTTCACCTTGCAGGAAGCATTAACGAATCCTTTCCAGAAGACATGAGAAGGGAGAAGTGAGCCTCTGGTATCATGCAGGTTCCTTGCATTGCCCATGGGCTAGAAGAGAGAAGAGTTGCTTCATGAGATTTGATCCCCTTTTTCCTGAAAAGTTCCACACAGAGGTGAGTCCCCAGCATGTTTAGAAATCATTTCAGACACCTTTCTGGACGGAATTGAATCAGAGCCCCTGATGATGTGGAAGAGCTAAAGATGGGTTTGCTATGAATTTTCTATTTCATTCATCAGGGCCTGAGTCAAGTCAGTCATTGTGCTGTCAACACATGAGCTGCTGGTCAAATGTGAGGAAGTGGTCTTGCTTTATGAAAACACCACCCTGATTCAGTGAGCCAGAGGCAGCCTGCAGTCCCTGTTTTCCTGTAAAGGCAGATTGCTGTGGATGGCCTCTGGCCTCGTCATGCAGCCCTGCTCAGAGTAGGGGATTGAGGGACCAGGCAGATCCCTAGTTCCTTTTGACCTTTATTGCCATTGGGCCACCCCAGGGTCCTTGGACTCTACCTGGTCTTCTGGCCTGGGTCAGGGGATGTGAGGTTTGGAATCCCCTTCTGTGGCAGGATCCCAGCCCCCCAGCCACTTGAGGTCAGCACATCCTTCCCTAATTGTGTTAGAGTTGGAGACTTCTCCCACCCATCCTCATCCATGCTCATCCCACATTTTGTAGCTTGGCACCTGAGGACCTTTATTCATTGACTTAGTTGTTAGTGATGATGGTTACTAAGACTAAGTGACTCTTTCGAGTCACATCACTTGCATGGTAGGGCTAGAGCATGGATCTTCCTAATTGATTTCATGGGACTCTCTCATGGAAACTGTGACTGCTTCCTAAACACACACTCTACATTTGGAGTGTCAAAATTCTTGCCACTGCCTCCTTGGCAAGTGTATCTTGTCTTCTACGTGGGAATTTCACAAATATTTTCCTTTGGTTTGTGGAGGTCATGCAGAAGGGATTTCATTTGAAATAGCCCAAACAAGAAATACAAGTTGTCTTTTTCGCACATGGATGTGTGTAGTGAACACCCCTTTCTGTGTGCTTGCATGAGTTACTCCTTTGAATTTGTTGAAGAATGGTTGGCTGGGGAGCAAGTTAACGAGAGATGGATATCAATGGTTGTCAAGTATTCTGACGTGAAGAATGTATTGAGGATGTGAAGGCTTTTCTAGCCAGTTCCTATGGCTCAGTCAGGGATCAGTCAGAGGATTCTGTCTGGTAGACTCTTTGGCACAGATGTCAAAGTGGCCTGGTCTTACCCTGTCCAGGACTGAATGCTGAGCTTGAGTGGGAGCTTCTTGTCATTTCAAGCATTTCCATGAGTCTGTCCTCTGTTCTCTTGTATACAAGTGGTTTCAAATAGGAAAGAAGAACAAAAATTGAAAGTATGGTGATTGATTATTTTTACCAATGTTATTTCAATCCACTTTGTTTAATACGAAATTACCTTTATGCTAGTAAGATTTCATATGTGAGGAAATAATGAAAATATTGGGGTTAGGGGATGAGAATATGCAAATCAAACATTTTTGAGCACCAAGACCCGTTTTTTGTTTTTGTTTTTGTTTTTTTTTTTAACTTAAATAATATTAAGTGCCAGAGGACCACCGCTGCCATTCAGCCTCAACAACCTCCAGGTCCAGCCTCCAGGTGGCCCATTTCACCAGGGTGTGTGGGACCACACTGTCCTGGGATGAGAGAACAGTACCCACGGATGTTGACATCTCACAGAGTAGATATTGCCAGTGACAGTAGGGAGCTATTGGCACATGAGGAAGGGAAGAGCTCTCAGGATGGGAAGAGGGGGCCGCTTCGAGACTCATTGGGTATGGCACGAGGCTGCTGGGTGTGGTGTTGGCCTGGGCCCACTGAGTGGGGCAGATCCGTGGTCTGTGTTTCTGTACCCTCCTCTGTAGCCTGTGTTGGCAGCAGATCAGGGAATTGCGATCAGAAGTGCTCCCAGTAACACAGGCACCAGCCCCCAGAGTGTGTGCCTATCCGTTTCCCCACCTGGCCTGACTTAGTGCCTGTCTTGCCTCAGGGCTGAGACCCTACAATCTCTGATGAGGGTGTCTGTGGTCCAGATCCAACCTGCATGGCCAACATGCTCAGACCTTCAGCTGGGTCCTAGGCTGCTGCAACCAAACTCTGTTAACTGGGTGGCCGACAACAGAGGAAGTGTCTTCCGTTGAGCTCCAGAGGCTCAACACAGTAGGTGTTGGGCTGTCCCAGTGCCATAACCCCTCCCAGGTTTCAAGGGGACTGTCTCCCCAACTCTCCCAGCCCTTGCCCACTCTCCTATTGCTGCCCACGATCTGTGGTTCCCATATGGGCATCCCGCCCTGGCTCCAACCTCACATATCCGGTATCCCCCAGTCTCCCTGGTATCTGGGTCCAGACTCTCCTCTTCCTACAAGAATATCAGATATTGGATTTGGTCCCAGTTGATGCTGTGTTCCATCATGTGAGCTCTTAGCTTCATCACTGTGCAAAGACTCTTTTCCCACACAAGTTCGCACGACTTTTGGCTGGCTAAGAATTTTCAGGCGACACTTTTCTAATGAGTACACTTTCCTTCCTTCCGATCTCCCACCAGTGAGCATTCCTCGCACCCTTGTCCTAGTTCCTTTATGGCAGTTTCCCTCCTTATGGCTGAGAGGACCTAGTGACCCCTGAATTCACACGTTCTCCTTAATCACCAACACACTGCAGAATTCTCCAGGGGGCCATATATGCTCCTGGAAGTTGGTGTTGGAAATAGTTCTCCATCCATTAATCACTCCCTCACTCACTAATGTCCTTGTGTCCTTGAGAAAGGCTCTCCCTTTCCTGGTTTTCCTGAATAGAAATCCTCTTGCCTCTTGGGTGAATAGGGTTATGGGTTGTGCAGAGGGTGTTGGTCCACTGAGCATCTTAGAGACTGTCCTTTATGGAGCCTAATGATCCTCACTGGGGAATGAGGCCAGGGTCCTAACTGTGGTTAGTTAGAGAGGGAAAGAAGGACGAGGGAAACTCAGATGTCCCTTCATGGCCCCTGGAGTTAGAGGACTTACCCCTTTGCACCTGGGATCAGGAGACCTCATTTCCTCGAGGACACGCACACTCAGACGTTAATCTTGAGTGTGGGTTCCTTTCTGGGGTCCAGGGCTGTTGTTAGCCACCAGGAATGACAGTGCTCTCCATGCTGAGTGGAGCCATTTTTGCCAGGAAAGAGAGCCCATGGTCACGCCTTGTGCAAAGCATCCCACGCCAGGGGCTCCCATGCCTACATTCCTGTCCTGAAAGGAAGCCACTCAGAGGCAAGGTGGGTCCAACCACCTCCCATGTGTTCACTCATCACTGTGTTCCAGCAGTCACCCCAGTGAACAGTCCTGATGGGATTGGATGTGGCTCAGAATGTCACCCTCATGAGCTCTACCCTGCCACAGCTGCAGTTCTGCAGTGGGAGAAACTTAAAACCTCAAAACACATGCACATGAAAGAAAAGAGCAAGAGCCAGAGCCCAAACAGGCCAGGTGTGGCAAAGACAGCTGGAGTGCCTAGGTTGGGACTCAGAATTATGTCAGTGGGGTGGCATTGCTGCTGGCACCAGCATGATAACCGAGAGCCAGCCCTGCTCATTTTGGGGAGCAGTGTGTTGGGGAAGGCAGCAGAAATTGAGAGGCAGGATTGAGTTTGGCCCTAGGAGGAGGTTGGGTAAGAGGCCAGTGTGGGTTGGAGAGCCTGGGCAGATAGACAGAGGCCAGGGCACACCCCAAAGCCTGGAGACTGCACTTGATGTCCAGGGTTGTGAAACACCACTTCCCCTCTTACTCACAACTGAGAGCAAGGGGCATTGATGAGTTCAGTTTGTGTGCGGCTGCATCCAAGGTGGCTCGGCTAGGAACCTCTGTTTCCTTGACTCAGGAGGCTGGGAGTCCAGGCTCCACTGAGGCTCGGCTGGGAGGATCGGAGTCTGAGTTTATGCCTGTGTTCCCTGTAGGATCCATGTTGGCTGAGCCTCAGTGTTTTTGTAATGAGAGGATGGGTGACCGTCATGTCTTTATCACAGGACACACTTGCTAAATGGATTTGTTTGCTCTGAGGAGGAAAGAGAGAGGGGGGAGTGGTGCTGGAGACAGGGATGCAGACAGGGGTCATGGACTTGGCATAACTCAGTCTTGGAGGTGATATCCCATCACCTGTACCCACTTCAATTCCCATGAATCCAGAGGCTGAGCCCCCTTGAGGTGAGGGTTGAACCGGTTCTGGGCAGCAGGATGCTGTGGTACCTCGGAGTCTCTGTGAGACCCCAACACTAGACACACTTGGCCCTTTTGAAATCTTAGGAGAAGCCTTGGGAAGTTGTGTGGCAGAGGGGAGCAGCCTCTGCATCTCAGTCCCCTCCAACTTGCCATGGTGTAGAGAGGGAACTGCAGCCACGATGGGACGGACATTGGCCATGTCCCTGTGTGGGACACAGGCCTGATTGAGTTAGGGTGCATTCTTTGTCTCTCCCTTTCTTGTGATTATCCCATCTCTACATTTGTGCTTTAGCCACCTGTGAGTCCCATCTCTGGTTTCAGAGAGAACAGAGGGTGTTATGGGCCAATAGACACAATAAACCCTAGAGATTAGATGCTACCCTACTTTCCAGAAAAGACTGGGCACACCATGAGTTGCACAATGATGGGACCAGGGTCCAAAAGCTGCTGAGAGGGAAGGACTGGTTGTGAATGCATTTTTGAAGGCTCCAAGCTGGAACTCTAGTGGCACCAAGCAGGGCAGATGCTGGTGGGGATGTTTGGGTAGTTGTTGGTGAACACCTGCGCACCTGAGATGGGTAGGCATGGAGGAGAAATCGGCAGCCCATAGGGCTGTTGAAAGTGGTCTTATGTGAAAAGAGGCTCAGGTATGGGCACAGGAAATGACATCATTGCCTTGACAATGGATCAAACAGAACATGGAACCCTGGTATCCAGGCACCCACTTCACTGACCAAGCCATCCGAGCTCACTTGGTTGGAGCCACTGGAGGGAGAAGGATGTTCTCCTGTGGTTGCAGACAATGCCGAGCCTCAGGCTCCCAGGAATCTCAGGGGGGCCAACTAGCCCTTTTGTGGATACACTGGGTGAGGCTTCATCTTAGACGCCAGAGCCTCTGGCGATTGTCGCAGAGGAGCTCAAGAGTAACAGTGAGTAGCACAGGGCAGGTGAGCCCAGCAGGCCCTCTAGTCTGATCCCTGATGAATGGCCCAGGACTCCTATTCTGACTCTGTGTGTGTGTGTGTGTGTGTGTGTGTGTGTGTGTGTGTGTGTGTTTGTACTGATGGGAACTGTCCCATTGTGCTTTGACTCTAGTGTATTGGCACAAGTCATTTTTCTGTTTGTCACCATTTCCATTTTGGTTTTTTTTTTTTTTTTTTTTTTTTTTTTTTTTTTTTTAAAGGCCTTATAACTTTTTATAGGTGAAATCTCCATTGCAATGTTTAAAAAATCCATAGTAAAAAATAGAACTGATCATCAAAACATTAACCTAGGTCTGTATTAGCTCAAAAAACAAAATAGTACTTCATGATGTGGGAAAGGGCAATAATAAAATAGATATTGAAAAAAGCATCCTGGTTTCATTACCCTGCAGGTGTGGGAGAACCACTGTCACAGATGTAAGAATAGCCAAATTGGAGTTCTGGATATCAGCTGTTATGGATTTGAGCCAAATCATCTTTTTTTTTGGTTGGTAGAAATCGCTTTAGTTAATCTCTCTGGAATCCAAATCGACTGCTGTTCTCCCTGTGGAAAAACAAAAACAGACCTCTGACTCCAGACAAACACTGGGTCAGAACCTTTTCAATGTCCTGTTAGAATATCCTTCCAAAGTACCTTGGACTTATGTACATTTTTTGGACACATATGCCATTCTGCAGCACTAAGCCCTGATAAATCCAAATTTTAAAAGTTTGGATAAAAAAAGGGTTATTTTAAGTTTATCTTTGGGGAATATATACCCCTTCCCAATTCCCTCTGTTTGCTTTATTTTTTTTTTTTTATTTTTTTTTTTTTCACTTAATATAACACAAATTTATTATAGTTCTGTGCGTCAGAAGTCTCACATGGGTCTCAATAATCTAAAATAAAGGTATTGGCAGGGATGTGCTCCTTTGAGGAGGTTCCAGGGGAGAATTGATTTGCTTGCCTTTTCTGGGTTTTAGGGCTGCCTGCACTCAGTAGTTTGTGGCCCCTTCCACCATCTTCAAAGTCAGCAATGATGGATTGAGTCCTCTTCACACTGCGTAGCTCTGACTGCCTCCCTGTCTTACTTTTAAGGACCCTTGTGATTACATTTGGTTCACCTGTATCCTCGCCCTAACATGTTTAGTGATACAACCTTAATTTTACTTATAAACTTAATTACCTTTCTTTGCATAATATATTCACAAGTTCAGGGGATTGAGATGTGGATACTTTTGGGGCAACCAGTCTTCTGCAATCACAGGTCTTTTCTGAAATGCAAATTAGAAAGAGAGTATGTCCTTTACCTAGAAATTTGGAGCCTAGAAAATCCTTCAGCTGACACTGACAGGATCTCTTTCCTCCTTCAAAGGTCATCTTGACTATCTTCCTACCTTGAACCCAAACAGGAGGAAGAATTCTTTCCTTTATTCTGCTCCTATAATTATTTATTTATTTATTTTTAATTTTTTGTTTTATTTTTTTTTTTATGTTTTATTTTATTTTTTTTTTTGCATTTTATTTATTTATTTATTTATTTTTTTCCCACTCTTTTTTTTTTTTTTATTGGTCGTTCATAACATTACATAGTTCATAATACATCATATTACACAGTTTGATTCACGTGGATTATGAACTCCCCCTTTTACCCCATATACAAATTGCTGTATCATATCAGTTTCCCTTCCATTGCTTGACATATTGCCTTTCTAGTGTCTGATGTATTCTGCTGTCTGTCCTATTCTCTACTGTCCCCCCTCCCCTCCCCTCCCCTCCCCTCCCCTCCCCTTTTCTTTCTCTACCCCTTCTACTGTAAATCATTTCTTCCATTTGTATTATCTTGTCTTGCCCCTCCTTTCCTCTTATATGACATTTTGTATAACCCTGAGGATCGCCTTCCATTTCCATGCAATTTCCCTTCTCACTCCCTTTCCCTCCCACCTCTCATCCCTGTTTAATGTAAATCTTCTTCTCAAGCTCTTCGTCCCTACCCTGTCCTTGTTTACTCCCCTTATATCAAAGGAGTCATTTGGTATTTGTTTTTTAAAGATTGACTAGCTTCACTTAGCATAATCTGCTCTAATGCCATCCATTTTCCTCCAAATTCTATGATTTTGTCATTTTTTAATGCAGAATAATACTCCATAGTATATAAATGCCACATTTTTTTTATCCATTCATCTATTGAAGGGCATCTAGGCTGGTTCCACAGTCTTGCTATCGTGAATTGAGCTGCTATGAACATCGATGTAGCAGTGTCCCTGTAGCATGCTCTTGTTAGGGCTTTAGGGAATAGACCGAGAAGGGGAATAGCTGGGTCAAATGGTGGTTCCATTCCCAGCTTTCCGAGAAATCTCCATACTGCTTTCCAAATTGGCTGCACCAATTTGCAGTCCCACCAGCAATGAACAAGAGTGCCCTTTTCCCCACATCCTCTCCAGCACTTATTGTTGTTTGACTTCCTAATGGCTGCCAGTCTTACTGGAGTGAGATGGTATCTTAGGGTAGTTTTGATTTGCATTTCTCTGACTGCTAGCGATGGTGAGCATTTTTTCATGTACTTGTTGATTGATTGTATGTCCTCCTCTGAGAAGTGTCTATTCAGGTCCTTGGCCCATTTATTGATTGGGTTATTTGTTATCTTATTGTCTAATTTTTTGAGTTCTTTGTATATTCTGGTTATTAGGGCTCTATCTGAAGTGTGTGGAGTAAAGATTTGTTCCCAGGATGTAGGCTCCCTGTTTATCTCTCTTATTGTTTCTTTTGCTGAGAAAAAACTTTTTAGTTTGAGTAAGTCCCATTTGTTGATTCTATTTGTTAACTCTAGCGCTATGGGTGTCCTATTGAGGAATTTGGAGCCCGACCCCACAGCATGTAGGTCGTAGCCAACTTTTTCTTCTATCAGATGCCATGTCTCTGATTTAATATCAAGCTCCTTGATCCATTTTGAGTTAACTTTTGTGCACGGGGAGAGATAGGGATTCAGATTCATTTTGGTGCAAATGGATTTCCAGTTTTCCCAGCACCATTTGTTGAAGATGCTATCTTTCCTCCATTGCATGCTTTTAGCCCCTTTATCAAAAATAAGATAGTTGTAGTTTTGTGGATTGGTTACTGTGTCCTCTATTCTGTACCATTGGTCCACCCGCCTGTTTTGGTACCAGTACCATGCTGTTTTTGTTACTATTGCTCTGTAGTATAGTTTGAAGTCTGGTATCGCTATACCGCCTGATTCACACTTCCTGCTTAGTATTGTTTTTGCTATTCTGGGTCTTTTATTATTCCATATGAATTTCATGATTCTTTTATCGATTTCTGCAAGATATGCTGTTGGGATTTTGATTGGCATTGCATTGAACTTATATAGGACTTTTGGTAATATCGCCATTTTGATGATGTTAGTTCTGCCTATCCATGAGCAGGGTATATTTTTCCATCTTCTAAGGTCTTCTTCTATATCTTTCTTTAGGGTTCTGTAATTTTCATTGTATAAATCTTTCACCTCTTTTGTTAGGTTGATTCCCAAGTATTTTATTTTTTGGGGGGATATTGTGAATGGAGTAGTTGTCCTCATTTCCGTTTCGGAGGATTTGTTGCTGATATACAGGAATGCCTTTGATTTATGCGTGTTGATCTTATATCCTGCCACTTTGCTGAATTCATTTATTAGCTCTAATAGCTTCTTTGTAGACCCTTTTGGGTCTGCTAGGTATAGAATCATATCATCTGCAAATAGTGATAATTTAAGTTCTTCTTTTCCTATTTTTATGCCTTTAATTTCTTTCGTCTGCCTTATTGCTCTGGCCAGTGTTTCGAGGACTATGTTGAACAGAAGTGGTGAGAGAGGGCATCCCTGTCTTGTACCAGATCTTAGAGGGAATGCCTTCAATTTTTCTCCATTCAGAATGATGCTGGCCTGTGGCTTATCATAGATTGCTTTTACAATGTTGAGGTATGATCCAGTTATCCCTAATTTTTCTAGAGTTTTGAACATAAAGGGATGCTGTACTTTGTCGAATGCTTTTTCTGCATCTATCGAGATGATCATATGGTTCTTATTTTTAAGTCTATTGATGTGGTGGATAACATTTATTGATTTCCGTATATTGAACCAACCTTGCATACCAGGGATGAATCCTACTTGATCATGGTGTATAATTTTTTTGATATGTATTTGAATCCGATTCGCCAGAATTTTATTGAGGATTTTTGCATCAAGGTTCATTAGAGATATTGGTCTGTAGTTTTCTTTCTTTGAAGTGTCTTTGTCTGGTTTCGGAATCAGGGTGATGTTGGCCTCGTAGAATGAATTTGGAAGTTCTCCCTCTTTTTCTATTTCCTGAAATAGCTTGAAAAGTATTGGTGTTAGTTCCTCTTTAAAGGTTTTGTAAAACTCTGCTGTATACCCGTCCGGTCCTGGGCTTTTCTTAGTTGGTAGTCTTTTGATGGTTTCTTCTATTTCCTCTATTGTTATTGGTCTGTTTAGGTTGTCTATATCCTCCTGGCTCAATCTGGGCAGATCGTAAGACTCAAGGAATTTATCTATGCCTTCACTATCTTCTATTTTATTGGAGTATAAGGATTCAAAGTAATTTCTGATTATCTTCTGTATTTCTGTAGTGTCTGTTGTGATATTGCCTTTTTCATCCCGTATGCTAGTAATTTGGGTTCTCTCTCTTCTTCTCTTCGTTAGCATGGCTAAGGGTCTGTCAATTTTATTTATTTTTTCAAAGAACCAGCTTTTAGTTTTGTCAATTTTTTCAATTGTTTCTTTTGTTTCAAATTCATTAATTTCAGCTCTGATTTTAATTATTTCTTGCCTTCTACTTCTTTTGCTGTTGTTTTGCTCTTCTTTTTCTAGGATTTTGAGATGAAGTATGAGATCATTTATTTGTTGGTTTTTTCTTTTTTTGAGGAATGAACTCCAAGCAATGAATTTTCCTCTTAGAACTGCTTTCAATGTGTCCCAAAGATTCCGATATGTTGTGTCTGTGTTTTCATTTAACTCTAGGAATTTTTTAATTTCCTCCTTGATGTCTTCTAATACCCATTGATCACTCAGCAACCTATTGTTCATTCTCCAGGTGGTGCTTGATTTTTCCTTTCTTCTTTTATCATTGATTTTCAGTTTCATTCCATTATGATCAGACAAGATGCATGGTATTATCTCTACCTCTTTGTATTGTCTAAGAGTTGCCCTGTGACATAGTATATGGTCTATTTTTGAGAAGGTTCCATGTGCTGCTGAGAAAAAAGTGTAGCTACTTGATGTTGGGTGGTATAGTCTATATATGTCAATTAAGTCTAGGTTGTTAATTGTGTTATTGAGTTCTATAGTTTCCTTATTTAACTTTTGTTTGGAAGATCTGTCCAGTGGTGAGAGAGGTGTGTTGAAGTCTCCCATGATTACTGTATGGTGGTCTATTAGACTCTTGAACTTGAGAAGAGTTTGCTTGATGAACACGGCTGCACCATTATTTGGGGCATATATATTTATGATTGTTATGTCTTGTTGGTGTATGGTTCCCTTGAGCAGTATGAAGTGTCCTTCTTTATCCCTTTTGATTAGCTTTGGCTTGAAATCTATTTTATTAGATATGAGTATGGACACTCCTGCTTGTTTCCGTGGTCCATATGAGTGATATGATTTTTCCCAACCTTTCACCTTCAGTCTATGTACATCTTTTCCTATCAAATGCGTCTCCTGTAGACAGCATATTGTTGGGTCTTGTTTTGTGATCCATTCTACTAGCCTGTGTCTCTTAATTGGTGAGTTTAAGCCATTAACATTTAGGGTTATTATTGAGATATGGTTTGTTCTTCTATCCATATTTGTTTATTGATGTTACTAAACCTGATTTGTTATCCTCTTTGACTACTTTCCCCCCTTTACTGTCCAACCTCCCATTGTTGGTTATCAATGTTATTTTCCATTTCCTTTTCCTGTAATGTTTTGCCAAGGATTTTTTGAAGAGATGGTTTTCTAGCTGCGAATTCTTTTAACTTTTGTTTATCATGGAAGGTTTTAATTTCATCTTCTAACCTGAAGCTTAATTTCGCCGGATACACGATTCTTGGTTGGAATCCATTTTCTTTAAGCGTTTGAAATATGTTATTCCAGGATCTTCTAGCTTTTAGAGTCTGTGTTGAGAGATCAGCTGTTATCCTGATTGGTTTACCCCTAAATGTAATCTGCTTCCTTTCCCTTGTAGCTTTTAAAATTCTCTCCTTATTCTGTATGTTGGACATCTTCATTATAATGTGTCTAGGTGTGGATCTCTTATGATTTTGCACATTCGGCGTCCTGTAGGCTTCTAGGATTTGGGATTCTGTCTCATTCTTCAAGTCTGGGAAGTTTTCTTGTATTATTTCACTGAATAGATTGCTTAATCCTTTGGTTTGGAGCTCTGTGCCTTCCTGTATCCCAATGACTCTTAAGTTTGGTCTTTTGATATTATCCCATAGCTCTTGAATGTGCTGCTCATGGTTTCTTAGTAGACTTGCTGAGCTATCTATGTTCTTTTCAAGTTGAAATACTCTGTCTTCATTGTCTGATGTTCTATCTTCTAAGTGATCCACTCTGCTGGTAGTATTCTCAATTGAGTTTTTAAGTTGGTTTATTGTTTCCTGCATTTCTAGTATTTCTATTTGTTTGTTTTTTATTACCTCTATCTCCCTGTGAAATTGATCTTTTACCTCCTGGATTTGTTTGTCGATGTGATCTTTCATTGTCTGATTTTGCTGTCTCATGTCTTCCTTGAGACTCCAGATCATCTGAAGCATGTATGTCCTGAGCTCTCTATCTGACATTCCATCTGTTGCAGCTATTACCTCTTCTAAAGTTGAGTTGACCTGCATTGCCTGTGGTCCTTTCTTTCCTTGTCGTTTCATACCGCTGGCGTTTCTTTCTGCTTGGTGAAATTGTTGTGTCTTTGATATTTTCCCTCTATTTATTTATATTGCTCTTGTATAGTTGGAAAATCACTCTTGCAGGGCAGGTAGTGGTTGTGATCCTCCTCCAATTAGTGTGAACCATCTACCATGCTGGCAGGCCCTAGGTCTGCTTTGCTGGTCGGTCAAAGGTCCACCTACTCAGCAGGCGCCAGGGGCACCTGTGTCACTCCGTAGGTTGCTGGGCCTAACCTCCTGATGGGTTGCAGGTTCGCCTCGTTTGCAGGCTCTGGGGGAGGGGCCGATTCCACCCCTCAGCAGGCTTTGGGCCCGCTCTGCTGTTGTTCACAGTCCCCCGCCTACCTGCAGACACTGGGGGAGGGGACGGGCCTAGCCCTCAGCCGTCCACCGGACCTGTCTTAGTGGGTCCGGTCCGCGTTCCCTGCAGGCGCGTGTATCTGCTGTCTCTTGGCTGGTTGCTGGGCCTGACCCGCCCGCCCTAGGCTTGCAGGTTCGCCTCGCTTGCAGGCACTGGGGGAGGGGCCGGTTCCGCCCCTCAGCAGGCTTTGGGGCCGCTCTGCTTTTGTTCACAGTCCCCCGCCTACCTGCAGACACTGGGGGAGGGGACGGGCCTAGCCCTCAGCCGTCCACCGGACCTGTCCTAGTGGGTCCAGTCCGCGTTCCCTGCAGGCGCGTGTATCTGCTGTCACTTGGCTGGTTGCTGGGCCTGACCCGCCCGCCCGTGGCTTGCAGGGTCGCCTCGCTTGCAGGCACTGGGGGAGGGGCCGGTTCCACCCCTCAGCAGGCTTTGGGCCCGCTCTGCTTTTGTTCACAGTCCCCCGCCTACCTGCAAACACTGGGGGAGGGGACGGGCCTTGCCCTCAGCTGTCCACCGGACCTGTCCTAGTGGGTCCGGTCTGTGTTCCCCGCAGGCACGTGTATCTGCTGGGGAACACAGACCGGACCCACTAGGCGGGCGGGTCAGGCCCAGCAACCAGCCAAGAGACAGACCATTTCCATTTTGAACCCACCATTCTTGGTCCCAACCCAGGGTGAAAATGATCAGAACACGGAGGAGCCCTTCAGGGTTCAGAGCCTTGAACCTTACAGGCAGGACCAGCTTAGGAATGAGCTCCTGCCTGTCATTTGTGGGAGGAACCTACATTTCAGCAGCAACATGGGGTTAATCTCCTGGGATTTCATCCCCACCCAGCAGGTGCTGGATCTCTTGTTCCCAAAACAGCCACCTTCTTCAGTCTTTACTCCTGGTGCCACTCCACATCCTCCAAGGGGACAAGAACCCCAGGTTCTGGATGGATGTTGTAGAATGCCCACAGAGCCAACTGCCAGGCTGGGTGGGGTGCAGTTGCTGGGCTTTGCTGATGTTGTCATCCCCCACAGTTCTTGGAACCTTCTGTGGCAGTGGCATCCAGGACCCCAGCAGCTCCTCACTGCTTCACTCCAGCGAGCAGGTGGAAGACAGCCACGTTGTTCACGTCCTCCTAGAGGGACAGAGCCTGAGGGAGACAAAGCGCATCCCGGTAAGCCCGACAGCAGGGCTGCCTCCTGGGTGTCCACACAGTGGAAGGCAGGAGACACAGCCAACCCCAGGGCTATGGTGGGAAATAAAGAAGAGAGAGGTCCGTCTTAAGGGCTTGACCTGAGGAGGGAGAGCATCAGCATGCCCAGCTTCAGTGGTGAGTGGGCCTGTGTATTGTGGGTTTTGCAGGCCAGAAGTGCAGACGGAAGTGCTGTGGACAGATGAAGGCAGAGATATGTCCAGGGTGCAGGCTGCAGTGCCTAGAACTTGGTATTCTCAATGAGTGAAGTTGGAGCAGAGGAGGTGGCAGTGACTTGTCACATGTGTAGGAGGGGATGTGTTCCTGGTGGCAGGGAAGAGAACCTCCTTAGCATGACTAGGTGTAGGAATTTGGGGTCGGGATCACCTGGGGGGTCATGCCAAAGCTTCGGAATGTTAGGCTTTGCATGTATGTAAATACGGAGCTAAAGGGGTTCTTGGCAGAATTTCTATGGATGTGCAGTAGACACGCTAATGCTGCAGGTGTCCAGCTGCAGAGGAGACATGTTCAGTGACTGCCAGTGCTGAGTCAAGTACATCATTACAACCAGACCCACACCGAGCTTCCAGAGGCCAGGGCCTCTCAAAGCTATCATGAAGCACTCAAGTGCACACTCTTGTATCTGAGTCTGTTTTGTGTCATGGCAGTCAGGACCCAAATTTTCAGTGCATCTGCCTCTTCCACCCACAAAGGCAGCCTGCATCCCAGATCACACTTGGTGCGCAGATCCCTGGCCCATTGCTCTCATCTCAGTGAGATGAGAGTGTGTCTGTGCATAGGCAGTTTGGTCCTTTGACATGAGTGGAATGTGGCTCCCCAGGGGGAGGGGAGATGGCAGGTACAGGCAGATATTTGTACCAGGATTGTTCTAGTAGCACACTGCAAGAACCCAGGTGGTATGTGGAGGACACACTCAGGTATCAGGATAACAAGATTGTGCCCTTATATATGTAGCTGAGATTTCTCCTGAATGTTTGACCACAGTCTTCTGGGTAGCTCTTCTAAAAGCCATTCTCTGATGACATTTGTCCCACCCTGATCCAGGTGACCTTTCAGGAGACGGTGACAAGCCTCATCCGCAGGGCCTTGAACCAAAATTTGTTGCAGCATGAGGATGTGGACAACTTTGAGCTGCTGTATATGATGTCTGAGGATGAGAGTAAGTAGGACAATCAGACAGTGGGGAGACATGATCCACAGTGGGCTCAGGATAACTGACAGCCAAGAGAAAGTGGGCCTTGGCCCCAAAATACCAAAGTGTGATGGGCCTGGCGGAGACTCTCAGGGGTTGTGGGTGTTTTGTGGTATAATCCTTGAGTGCCACCTAACAATTCTCTCCACTTCGCTCTGCAGAAATCAAGGTCTCTGACCACTCACTCGTGTGTCTGTCCATGAATCTGGGAATACAATATTTCATGGTGAGGAAACGCCCCCAGGTCAAGGGAAAGGAGGTAAACACCTACCTTATTCAAGCTGTGCATGTGCTGCCATTCCACTCCGACCTGAGGAAATAAGAAGCCTCAGCACCTGGACATATTTGCTGGAAGCCCATAGAGCCAACTGACAGTCTCGGGTGGCTTTCTGTTTCTGGGTTTGCTGATGTTCCATCCCCCACAGTTCTCAGAATCAACCTGCAAGTCCTCCAGGCCGCTTTCCCACAAGCAGGTGGGAGACACCTGCTTAATTCGTGTCCACTTAGAAACACAAAGTCCAGAGATGGCCAAGAGTGTTCTGGTAAGCCTGGGAGCAGGGGTGTCCCGTGGTGCTTACACCTGGGTGGGGAGCAGACACTGGTCCAATACCATGGACTACTCATGCCCTCTTGAATTTGGAGCTTCTGGATGATCAGGAGGATAGATGGGAATCAAGAAGGGAGAGGTCAGTGTGAAGGGCTGGAGCTGAGATGAGCGAGTGCAGCAGCTTGTCCACTGCCATGTCTGAGGGAGTCTGTGTGTCAGGTGGCAGCATGCAGTCCAGAAGGGCAGGGACAGGTATGGGTGACAGATGAGAATAGGACAGGAACTAGGTTGCAGGTTCCCTTGTATGGGATGCTGACGTTTATGGAGGAGGACAGCAGTGTGAGGTTCTCCATGTTCCTTGAACAAGGAGCTGAGAGAGTCTCTCTGCAGAGTCGATATGAATGTGGAGCAAGAACAGTAAATGTCCAGGTAACCCAATGACCACCCTTTCCGGATGAGGTGCCCTCCTATATCCCAGCCAGCACTGAGCCTCTGGAGGCCAGGAGCTCTCGTGGCTATCTTTCAGCTCTCCTGTGTGTGGTCATGTTCCTGGGTCTGTTTTTGGCCCTGGCAATCCAGACCAAAGCCTCTAGGTTTTGTGCCTAGGCCATTCCCAATGCCGCCTGCATCCTCGGGCAGACCTGGGATCTTGGAGGCTATTGTCCCATTCCTCCCAACTTGTGGGATGAGACTGCATCTGTATGCAGGTAGTGGGGTCCTTTCACTCCGAGAGGAGTGCAGCTCCACAAAGAGCAATGGCAGGCCCAGGAAGTCCTATGTACAAGGATTGGGCTAGTAGCCTGTGGGAAGAGCCCACACGATGAGCAGGAGGTCAGCCTCGGGTAGTAGGGTCATGGATGTTGCCCTTGTATTTAGAGTGGAGGTGCCTCCAGAATGCCCCTGCCCACTGTCCTTGAGTAGTCACTTCAAGGCCCATTTCCTGAAGGCCTGTCTCCCATGCTGCTCCAGGTGACCTGCCACGATAGGGCTCCTGTCGTCATCCGCAGCGCCCTCGACCTACACTTCCTTACTGAGGAGAATCCAGAGGATTATGAGCTGGGCCAAATCATCTCTCGCCGTCAGAGTAAGTGAGACAATCAGATAGCAGAGAGCAAGGGTCAGGATGTGGACTCAGGTCAACTCTTAGCAACAAAGAGTAGTCTCTGACCCCCAAGAACACTCCAACAGGTGTGTTGGGTTCGTGCACAAAGCCAACTGCACTTCTGCTGGTGGAAGGTCTTGAGGTCCAATGGTATACCCCGGTGGATATTGCGGCTCCCCACCAGGTGCCCTCCCCTGGACATGAACAGGCATCCAAAGCTGACATCTTTGAGGAGTGAGGAGGAAAGCCTCTCTCCAGGAGCAGTATGTTTTCATGGTCTGGGATAGGAGTGGTTTCAAAGGAACATGGGAATGCATGGGCTAAAGAGGGAACTGGCATTTTGTGGACTGAAGCAGTACTATTGAAAGCCTTCTGTGTGACCAAAAAACCACTGCCTGGGCAGAGCATTGCCAGGATTCTAGCAAGCAGTAACAGGATGAAATTGGGAAGAAAACACAGCCTGGGAGACAGCCTGAATCATCTGTTTTTGCATAAATTCCATGGTCTTACGCACCTGAGTCCACTAGGCAAGGAGTGATCACAATAGCCAGGTTGTGATCCCTAACTAAAGTCAGATGAGGGCTTCCTGAGCACGTAGCCACAGAGCTCATCTGATAATAATGCCAGCGCTTTTTCGTTGGTTGGTTGGTTTTTGTGAGCCAAACACCACAGCAGCCATTATCCCAGCCTATGTACCCTGAAGACCACCATCCCTATGAGTTCTAGGATCACTTGTCTCCTATCTTAACCTACTGTTAGGTTAGTAGAGTCTATGGAAGAGGAAGTCTGTCTGGGGCCTTGGTAGCCTAAGAAATTCATAGCAGAGATCTCCACATCCAACCCAGAAGGGATGGAGAACAGGCTCTAGGTTAGAGGAGGGCGACAGGAAACACATGTTCAGAGGAAGGAGAAGCGGCTGTTGTATTCCCCCACTCGGGGTCATGGCACCACTGGGCCATACACCATGTTGGAGGGAAGCAGTCCCTTTGCTGGTCTTTGGAACCATTGTTCTCAGTAGGGCAGTATTTGGAATGTGGCCTCCATTCTCAGAAGCCTGGTTCACATGGAGGCGGGCTCCACCAACGCAGAAGCATGGCTCTAACGTGGTATCCGTGCTGGTCAGCCTGTCCTCACTGTGGCCATACTTGAGGAAAATAACTCAGAGGAGGAATCCTAGGCCTTTTTTCTCTGGGTTTCATAGCTTTCTCTTTGGTTGTGCACTGAGGCTGTCCATAAAGCTCTAGTGTGTGGCAGTGGAGAGCTCCTCAGCCCTTGCCACAAAGGCATAGACTGGGAGAGAGAGAACGAGGCTGGCAGAGAGGGAGAGAGAGAAAGATGGAGAGGGAGGACCTCTCCTTGGAGAATGAGGATTCAGTGGAGCCAACAGGAACAAGGTACTGTTGCCCAGGGCACAACCCTGTTTAGGTCTTACTCCAACCATGCTCAACCTTTCTTCCAGTCCCTCCCACCCCCCAGTAGTGTATTCATCTTGAATGAGAATTTCATGTTGACATCAGAGCACTCACCATCCAATGCTTCCCTCCAAACCCACCTATGAAGATGGCTCATGTGGGGACTGAATCTTCGGCACAGGAGCCTTTTGTGGGAGATTTCAGATGCAAACCCTAGTGGTGTGCTTTGGCAGATGCAAGAGGACCTGAGATATTCTGGAGTCCAAAGCCTTCGGTAGGAACAGACATTAGGTCTGTTGAAGTGCTCTGCCTAGTTCTTCCTCAGGGAGGACTGTGGAGGCTGTCTTTGTTGGTATTGGTGCTGAATTGGAGAGCTCTCAGGTGTGTGGCTCTGGCCTTTTCTGGCACAGGCTCTCAGATGTTGGCGTGTCCTAGGGAGCACCTCCTGAGTGCCACCTTCTTTTTGTACACCCCTCTCTCCCCAGAGCTGAGGATTCCAGCAGAGGCCAACGTATTTTATGCCAAGAATCCTCACAAAAAATCCAACTTTGTGCTGAGGAAAAGGAGCCTCTCCCAAAAGAATGATGGGTGGATCGAGCCTCAACCTCCCTCTCGTCCTGCAAAGAAGGCTCCAGCCCTCCTGAGGATGCTTGCAAAACTATTCTGGGGCTGTGTGCCTGGGCGGGGCTGAGGCAGCCCAGGAATATTTACATTGATTACTATTTTCTTCAAAGTTTGAATCTATAGTTTGCCATTGTCCTTGACCTTGTTTAGTAACACAGTTGTTACTCTATCCTGTATTTGTTGTTTCCATTAATATATTATTATTATTTTAAAATATATATGTTTTTGTTACCTGATCTACTGTGATGATTTGAGTATACTAAATGTAGCAGTGATTCCTAAAGGACACATCCAAACCAACAGGAAGGAATGTTTCATTCTATCAGCAAGAACTTTGGTTTTTAGGAGTTTGGCAGATGGCATTATCTGAGTCAGTTTTCCAATGGGGGCAATGAAGTATCAGCTGTGATGGTACAAACACAAACAAAGACACACAAACACACACAAGAGCACACACACTCACTGAGAGATAGATAGACAGATGGAGTTGGTCTCTGCTGAAATACTTTGGAGACATGGTTCTGATTTCTCCCCTTTTGGAGTATTTTCAATTGCACAAGGTGTCTTGCAAATGAACCCATGTCTGAGGAAGACATGCATGTGTACTTCACATGCCACTTTTCCCATAGCAGGAAGGTCATGTAATATTTTTCATGCAGCTGTCTTTTGACTGTGAACCATCCCATGAGGTCAGCTGTGGAATTTTCAACTTGTAGCATCACAATGGGGATCCACTCTTTGGATTTGTGGATATTTCCGATTTTCTTGATTCAGATTGGAATGATATATATATTAGTTTTTGATGAAAATTCTGCATTTGATGGTAATGAATGTCGTGCATCTAGGAATCTGTAGAGTGCAGACAATGAATGGATGCCTACTGTTGTCTGGACTGGTCTGAAAAGTCCTGTAGCATCTGAGCATGTGTGAGGGCTGTACAGGTCTTGCCAAAAGTCCAGGTCAGATGATCCTGCACAAAGCTGAACTCCTAGTGGTCTCCACAACAGTGTAAGGGCCAAGGAGAAACACACTTCCACACAGAAGTTGGGAAGCTACCTTATGAAGGTGATCATAGATACGGGATTATTAATATATCCAGGTTGGCATCTATTATTTTTTTAGCTTTTGACTTTCGCAGCTGTGGGCATCTTGACAACCATCAACTCCCTGTAAGCACAGACAACTCTATAAGAACCTGAGGATAAATTTCCCTGTGCATGTCCCCTTGTGAAACTGCTTAAGCACCGCCTGGTTTACACACAGGTGGAATTTCTAGGTCAAAGTGTGCATGTTTACTTCTTTGACTAAGCACTGCCAGGTGGCTCTTCTGCATAGCTCTACCTGTGGCCAGGATTGTATTATCTAGCTTTCTAACTTTTGCAGGTTGAGTAGATACATAGTGGGAGCACACTGTTTTTGTTGGTATTTTTCTTGGTATCTATTCTGATGCTTTTCACTGGGGGATTTTTTCCTGTGAAAATGGGCTTCCTCTACTTGACCTTATTTTCTTCTTTTTAAAATTTTTTCAATGTGACTTTTTAATTTTAGTTTTATTAAAGACATTGCCCCTTGCTTGCATAGTCTATATCTAAAGCACTAGTCCTTGCTCCAAGGCCCAGCTTGCTCTCAGCTGCCCCAGGAGGGGAACAGTCTTTGGCGGTAGACAAGAGACGCCCCTGCAGGGGGCACAAGTGCTTTGGCCCTCTGGTGTCTTGCCAGCAGTGCTTCCCATGCTCACAGAGGGTTTCAGACACTGAGTCAATGGTCCAGGTGGTCTTTTGTTCAGTCTGATCTCAAATTGAGCTCCTCTGAGAGGTCATATTGAAGTCCTTGTGTGTACCTGATCCATCATTTTAAGCAATATTCCAAGTTCACTTTTTGTGTGTACGTGGGTTCTGGGGATTGAACCCAGGGCCTTGAGCCTGTGAGGCAAGTGACCTACCTGAGCTACACCCTCAGAGACCCCTGTAAAAGTATTTCCCCTTTGCCTCGGGGTCTAAGTTGCCAAGGCTGACCTCAAACGTTCCTCTTGCCTCAGCCTCCCTGGTGGCTGGCATGACAGGCATGCACCTGGGACTGTCACACTCGAGCCTGTGATGGGAACTCATGTGCATCTGTCCAGGGCTGAGCATGGTTAGGCAGAGCTGTGCTCCAGGCTCCCTGCAGGGCTGTGGAGGCTTCTGCTGCCCAGCAGCCCTGGTGCCATGGCCAGGGCTCCTCCCAGCCGAGGGCAGGCAGCTGCCCATTGCTGTAGGCTGACCTTATTTTCTTCTTGTGGCACTCGTCCGTTCTCTGGAGTATGTTGTATGGTTTGTCCATTAGGAGTCTAACAGGTCCTCTAGAACCTTCAAACAATTAGTAAAATTCCTGAACAGTAAGTGAGCGCGCACAGGAATTGGGCTAATATTTTGGGAAGAACAATGTTGGATGATATATTCATGGCTTGAATATATCATCCAACATGAAGTTATATTTTATTACTTACAAAATAATAAAATAATGAAGCAATACCATGGGCTGAGCTAAAATAGATCCTTAGGATCTTAGGCATTCTCTAATAAATCTGTGTCACTTGAAGTATAGAGTTGATCGACTCTGAGTAATGAAACAGAAGTAAAGGTATCAAAGCCAATGATCATCTGTTTCCAATTTTCTGTGATTTGGTTCAAGTGGTAAAGTGGTGATATTTATTAATAATGGATCGAAGAGGTTCATAATTGTTTTAGAGTACAATTAGATGCCTTCAAACTTTAGCCCTCCTATGTCCTGTGAGACATTTTCTATGTGAGGCTTTAAGAAGAAGAAGAGAATATTCTGTAAAGAAAACCTTGTGATCTGTGCAGTATGAAGTTGAATGGATTCATTCAGAAATCAGAAATTCTATTGAAAGATATTTATTGGCATGAGCCAAATAAAACCTATTTTTAGGCATCCTGGTGAAGACAAGGTTTTATCTTTATGTCTCATTTTCTATGTTTTGTTGTTGTTGTTGTTGTTGTTAGAATGAAATTCATATGTTGCCAGACCATTCTATCAGATGTGTAACTAGATGCCATTTAAATTACCCACTTTTACATGGTAGACAGTTTTTAATGAACACTGCCTGTCTGCACCTTTTTTAAAAACAGGACTGGGATCAGAAGCCCAAATACCAATGGTTAGCTGGAGCATATTTTTCATTTGGCCTATCTGTCAGTATTCCCTGAGGTCATCTGTGCAATCAGCTTCGTTACCCCTGCTCCCTCACTGGATTTCATAGAAACCATATGCTATGTATGAATCAGGGACACCAATCCCACAACATAGCATTCTTGGAATATCCAAAGTCCCACTTTTCACTTCGCCATGCCTGAGATCAGCAGTAATATTTATCAGCAAATGTGAGATTTTCAAAGATCCAATTCTATGTGCTCCTTTCTCATAGAGCCTTAGGCAGGGATATAGCATACATAAATATTAAGTAAAGTCCATAGTTTTTAAAATGTCATCCATTGAATAGTTGACACATGTCTGAGATACTTTTTATTTTGGAGGAGGTATTATTTAATAGGGAATTCCAACAGCTACCTAATAGTGAAATGAGAAGTCTTGCATCCATTTTATTTTGTTTCTGATGATTTTTATGAGTAAGGGTAAGATACTTCCTTGTTCTGATGCAGATGTTGCCCACTTTTGTGAATGGATGCGGGGTGTCACCTACTACTTGCATATCTGCATATTGGGCTTGACACTGCTATCGTACTTGGTAGTTGGCAAAAAGTCAATACTGAAGTTAAGCTCTTGTGTTCTAGCAGCAGAGCTGAAGATCCTTGATGTGCCACCTTCTGCAATCCATGCTGCTCTCTTCATGTTCCTTATTGACTTCCTGGTGATGAGCATCATGGTCTCCTGGTCTTGAGAATGGCCAAGCATTGCTCTGTGAATGTGGAAGATGGGCATGTGGAAGGCTCCAGGGAGGAGGGATCATTGAACATGTACTCGAATCCATGTGCCTGTTGAATGACCTGTTTTTTTATTTTTGGGTTTTAAGGGAGACACTGCCCTAAAACACTTCTGTGCAGCTGGGGATGCAGGCTTCTGCTTCACCTTGCAGGAAGCATTAACGAATCCTTTCCAGAAGACATGAGAAGAGAGACGTGAGCCTCTGGTATCATGCAGGTTCCTTGCATTGCCCATGGGCTAGAAGAGAGAAGAGTTGCTTCATGAGATTTGATCCCCTTTTTCCTGAAAAGTTCCACACAGAGGTGAGTCCCCAGCATGTTTAGAAATCATTTCAGACACCTTTCTGGACGGAATTGAATCAGAGCCCCTGATGATGTGGAAGAGCTAAAGATGGGTTTGCTATGAATTTTCTATTTCATTCATCAGGGCCTGAGTCAAGTCAGTCATTGTGCTGTCAACACATGAGCTGCTGGTCAAATGTGAGGAAGTGGTCTTGCTTTATGAAAACACCACCCTGATTCAGTGAGCCAGAGGCAGCCTGCAGTCCCTGTTTTCCTGTAAAGGCAGATTGCTGTGGATGGCCTCTGGCCTCGTCATGCAGCCCTGCTCAGAGTAGGGGATTGAGGGACCAGGCAGATCCCTAGTTCCTTTTGACCTTTATTGCCATTGGGCCACCCCAGGGTCCTTGGACTCTACCTGGTCTTCTGGCCTGGGTCAGGGGATGTGAGGTTTGGAATCCCCCTCTGTGGCAGGATCCCAGCCCCCCAGCCACTTGAGGTCAGCACATCCTTCCCTAATTGTGTTAGAGTTGGAGACTTCTCCCACCCATCCTCATCCATGCTCATCCCACATTTTGTAGCTTGGCACCTGAGGACCTTTATTCATTGACTTAGTTGTTAGTGATGATGGTTACTAAGACTAAGTGACTCTTTCAAGTCACATCACTTGCATGGTAGGGCTAGAGCATGGATCTTCCTAATTGATTTCATGGGACTCTCTCATGGAAACTGTGACTGCTTCCTAAACACACACTCTACATTTGGAGTGTCAAAATTCTTGCCACTGCCTCCTTGGCAAGTGTATCTTGTCTTCTACGTGGGAATTTCACAAATATTTTCCTTTGGTTTGTGGAGGTCATGCAGAAGGGATTTCATTTGAAATAGCCCAAACAAGAAATACCAGTTGTCTTTTTCGCACATGGATGTGTGTAGTGAACACCCCTTTCTGTGTGCTTGCATGAGTTACTCCTTTGAATTTGTTGAAGAATGGTTGGCTGGGGAGCAAGTTAACGAGAGATGGATATCAATGGTTGTCAAGTATTCTGACGTGAAGAATGTATTGAGGATGTGAAGGCTTTTCTAGCCAGTTCCTATGGCTCAGTCAGGGATCAGTCAGAGGATTCTGTCTGGTAGACTCTTTGGCACAGATGTCAAAGTGGCCTGGTCTTCCCCTGTCCAGGACTGAATGCTGAGCTTGAGTGGGAGCTTCTTGTCATTTCAAGCATTTCCATGAGTCTGTCCTCTGTTCTCTTGTATCCAAGTGGTTTCTAATAGGAAAGCAGAACAAAAATTGAAAGTATGGTGATTGATTATTTTTACCAATGTTATTTCAATCCACTTTGTTTAATACGAAATTACCTTTATGCTAGTAAGATTTCATATGTGAGGAAATAATGAAAATATTGGGGTTAGGGGATGAGAATATGCAAATCAAACATTTTTGAGCACCAAGACCCGTTTTTTGTTTTTGTTTTTGTTTTTGTTTTTTTTAACTTAAATAATATTAAGTGCCAGAGGACCACCGCTGCCATTCAGCCTCAACAACCTCCAGGTCCAGCCTCCAGGTGGCCCATTTCACCAGGGTGTGTGGGACCACACTGTGCTGGGATGAGAGAACAGTACCCACGGATGTTGACATCTCACAGAGTAGATATTGCCAGTGACAGTAGGGAGCTATTGGCACATGAGGAAGGGAAGAGCTCTCAGGATGGGAAGAGGGGGCCGCTTCGAGACTCATTGGGTATGGCACGAGGCTGCAGGGTGTGGTGTTGGCCTGGGCCCACTGAGTGGGGCAGATCCGTGGTCTGTGTTTCTGTACCCTCCTCTGTAGCCTGTGTTGGCAGCAGATCAGGGAATTGCGATCAGAAGTGCTCCCAGTAACACAGGCACCAGCCCCCAGAGTGTGTGCCTATCCGTTTCCCCACCTGGCCTGACTTAGTGCCTGTCTTGCCTCAGGGCTGAGACCCTACAATCTCTGATGAGGGTGTCTGTGGTCCAGATCCAACCTGCATGGCCAACATGCTCAGACCTTCAGCTGGGTCCTAGGCTGCTGCAACCAAACTCTGTTAACTGGGTGGCCGACAACAGAGGAAGTGTCTTCCGTTGAGCTCCAGAGGCTCAACACAGTAGGTGTTGGGCTGTCCCAGTGCCATAACCCCTCCCAGGTTTCAAGGGGACTGTCTCCCCAACTCTCCCAGCCCTTGCCCACTCTCCTATTGCTGCCCACGATCTGTGGTTCCCATATGGGCATCCCGCCCTGGCTCCAACCTCACATATCCGGTATCCCCCAGTCTCCCTGGTATCTGGGTCCAGACTCTCCTCTTCCTACAAGAATATCAGATATTGGATTTGGTCCCAGTTGATGCTGTGTTCCATCATGTGAGCTCTTAGCTTCATCACTGTGCAAAGACTCTTTTCCCACACAAGTTCGCACGGCTTTTGGCTGGCTAAGAATTTTCAGGCGACACTTTTCTAATGAGTACACTTTCCTTCCTTCCGATCTCCCACCAGTGAGCATTCCTCGCACCCTTGTCCTAGTTCCTTTATGGCAGTTTCCCTCCTTATGGCTGAGAGGACCTAGTGACCCCTGAATTCACACGTTCTCCTTAATCACCAACACACTGCAGAATTCTCCAGGGGGCCATATATGCTCCTGGAAGTTGGTGTTGGAAATAGTTCTCCATCCATTAATCACTCCCTCACTCACTAATGTCCTTGTGTCCTTGAGAAAGGCTCTCCCTTTCCTGGTTTTCCTGAATAGAAATCCTCTTGCCTCTTGGGTGAATAGGGTTATGGGTTGTGCATAGGGTGTTGGTCCACTGAGCATCTTAGAGACTGTCCTTTATGGAGCCTAATGATCCTCACTGGGGAATGAGGCCAGGGTCCTAACTGTGGTTAGTTAGAGAGGGAAAGAAGGACAAGGGAAACTCAGATGTCCCTTCATGGCCCCTGGAGTTAGAGGACTTACCCCTTTGCACCTGGGATCAGGAGACCTCATTTCCTCGAGGACACGCACACTCAGACGTTAATCTTGAGTGTGGGTTCCTTTCTGGGGTCCAGGGCTGTTGTTAGCCACCAGGAATGACAGTGCTCTCCATGCAGAGTGGAGCCATTTTTGCCAGGAAAGAGAGCCCATGGTCACGCCTTGTGCAAAGCATCCCACGCCAGGGGCTCCCATGCCTACATTCCTGTCCTGAAAGGAAGCCACTCAGAGGCAAGGTGGGTCCAACCACCTCCCATGTGTTCACTCATCACTGTGTTCCAGCAGTCACCCCAGTGAACAGTCCTGATGGGATTGGATGTGGCTCAGAATGTCACCCTCATGAGCTCTACCCTGCCACAGCTGCAGTTCTGCAGTGGGAGAAACTCAAAACCTCAAAACACATGCACATGAAAGAAAAGAGCAAGAGCCAGAGCCCAAACAGGCCAGGTGTGGCAAAGACAGCTGGAGTGCCTAGGTTGGGACTCAGAATTATGTCAGTGGGGTGGCATTGCTGCTGGCACCAGCATGATAACCGAGAGCCAGCCCTGCTCATTTTGGGGAGCAGTGTGTTGGGGAAGGCAGCAGAAATTGAGAGGCAGGATTGAGTTTGGCCCTAGGAGGAGGTTGGGTAAGAGGCCAGTGTGGGTTGGAGAGCCTGGGCAGATAGACAGAGGCCAGGGCACACCCCAAAGCCTGGAGACTGCACTTGATGTCCAGGGTTGTGAAACACCACTTCCCCTCTTACTCACAACTGAGAGCAAGGGGCATTGATGAGTTCAGTTTGTGTGCGGCTGCATCCAAGGTGGCTCGGCTAGGAACCTCTGTTTCCTTGACTCAGGAGGCTGGGAGTCCAGGCTCCACTGAGGCTCGGCTGGGAGGATCGGAGTCTGAGTTTATGCCTGTGTTCCCTGTAGGATCCATGTTGGCTGAGCCTCAGTGTTTTTGTAATGAGAGGATGGGTGACCGTCATGTCTTTATCACAGGACACACTTGCTAAATGGATTTGTTTGCTCTGAGGAGGAAAGAGAGAGGGGGGAGTGGTGCTGGAGACAGGGATGCAGACAGGGGTCATGGACTTGGCATAACTCAGTCTTGGAGGTGATATCCCATCACCTGTACCCACTTCAATTCCCATGAATCCAGAGGCTGAGCCCCCTTGAGGTGAGGGGTGAACCGGTTCTGGGCAGCAGGATGCTGTGGTACCTCGGAGTCTCTGTGAGACCCCAACACTAGACACACTTGGCCCTTTTGAAATCTTAGGAGAAGCCTTGGGAAGTTGTATGGCAGAGGGGAGCAGCCTCTGCATCTCAGTCCCCTCCAACTTGCCATGGTGTAGAGAGGGAACTGCAGCCACGATGGGACGGACATTGGCCATGTCCCTGTGTGGGACACAGGCCTGATTGAGTTAGGGTGCATTCTTTGTCTCTCCCTTTCTTGTGATTATCCCATCTCTACATTTGTGCTTTAGCCACCTGTGAGTCCCATCTCTGGTTTCAGAGAGAACAGAGGGTGTTATGGGCCAATAGACACAATAAACCCTAGAGATTAGATGCTACCCTACTTTCCAGAAAAGACTGGGCACACCATGAGTTGCACAATGATGGGACCAGGGTCCAAAAGCTGCTGAGAGGGAAGGACTGGTTGTGAATGCATTTTTGAAGGCTCCAAGCTGGAACTCTAGTGGCACCAAGCAGGGCAGATGCTGGTGGGGATGTTTGGGTAGTTGTTGGTGAACACCTGCGCACCTGAGATGGGTAGGCATGGAGGAGAAATCGGCAGCCCATAGGGCTGTTGAAAGTGGTCTTATGTGAAAAGAGGCTCAGGTATGGGCACAGGAAATGACATCATTGCCTTGACAATGGATCAAACAGAACATGGAACCCTGGTATCCAGGCACCCACTTCACTGACCAAGCCATCCGAGCTCACTTGGTTGGAGCCACTGGAGGGAGAAGGATGTTCTCCTGTGGTTGCAGACAATGCCGAGCCTCAGGCTCCCAGGAATCTCAGGGGGGCCAACTAGCCCTTTTGTGGATACACTGGGTGAGGCTTCATCTTAGACGCCAGAGCCTCTGGCGATTGTCGCAGAGGAGCTCAAGAGTAACAGTGAGTAGCACAGGGCAGGTGAGCCCAGCAGGCCCTCTAGTCTGATCCCTGATGAATGGCCCAGGACTCCTATTCTGACTCTGTGTGTGTGTGTGTGTGTGTGTGTGTGTGTGTGTGTGTGTGTGTGTGTTTGTACTGATGGGAACTGTCCCATTGTGCTTTGACTCTAGTGTATTGGCACAAGTCATTTTCCTGTTTGTCACCATTTCCATTTTGAACCCACCATTCTTGGTCCCAACCCAGGGTGAAAATGATCAGAACACGGAGGAGCCCTTCAGGGTTCAGAGCCTTGAACCTTACAGGCAGGACCAGCTTAGGAATGAGCTCCTGCCTGTCATTTGTGGGAGGAACCTACATTTCAGCAGCAACATGGGGTTAATCTCCTGGGATTTCATCCCCACCCAGCAGGTGCTGGATCTCTTGTTCCCAAAACAGCCACCTTCTTCAGTCTTTACTCCTGGTGCCACTCCACATCCTCCAAGGGGACAAGAACCTCAGGTTCTGGATGGATGTTGTAGAATGCCCACAGAGCCAACTGCCAGGCTGGGTGGGGTGCAGTTGCTGGGCTTTGCTGATGTTGTCATCCCCCACAGTTCTTGGAACCTTCTGTGGCAGTGGCATCCAGGACCCCAGCAGCTGTGAGTAGCAGCTCCTCACTGCTTCACTCCAGCGAGCAGGTGGAAGACAGCCGCGTTGTTCACGTCCTCCTAGAGGGACAGAGCCTGAGGGAGACAAAGCGCATCCCTGTAAGCCCGACAGCAGGGCTGCCTCCTGGGTGTCCACACAGTGGAAGGCAGGAGACACAGCCAACCCCAGGGCTATGGTGGGAAATAAAGAAGAGAGAGGTCCGTCTTAAGGGCTTGACCTGAGGAGGGAGAGCATCAGCATGCCCAGCTTCAGTGGTGAGTGGGCCTGTGTATTGTGGGTTTTGCAGGCCAGAAGTGCAGACGGAAGTGCTGTGGACAGATGAAGGCAGAGATATGTCCAGGGTGCAGGCTGCAGTGCCTAGAACTTGGTATTCTCAATGAGTGAAGTTGGAGCAGAGGAGGTGGCAGTGACTTGTCACATGTGTAGGAGGGGATGTGTTCCTGGTGGCAGGGAATAGAACCTCCTTAGCATGACTAGGTGTAGGAATTTGGGGTCGGGATCACCTGGGGGGTCATGCCAAAGCTTCGGAATGTTAGGCTTTGCATGTATGTAAATACGGAGCTAAAGGGGTTCTTGGCAGAATTTCTATGGATGTGCAGTAGACACGCTAATGCTGCAGGTGTCCAGCTGCAGAGGAGACATGTTCAGTGACTGCCAGTGCTGAGTCAAGTACATCATGACAACCAGACCCGCACCGAGCTTCCAGAGGCCAGGGTCTCTCAACGCTATCATGAAGCACTCAAGTGCACACTCTTGTATCTGAGTCTGTTTTGTGTCGTGGCAGTCAGGACCCAAATTTTCAGTGCATCTGCCTCTTGCACCCACAAAGGCAGCCTGCATCCCAGATCACACTTGGTGCGCAGATCCCTGGCCCATTGCTCTCATCTCAGTGAGATGAGAGTGTGTCTGTGCATAGGCAGTTTGGTCCTTTGACATGAGTGGAATGTGGCTCCCCAGGGGGAGGGGAGATGGCAGGTACAGGCAGATATTTGTACCAGGATTGTTCTAGTAGCACATTGCAAGAACCCAGGTGGTATATGGAGGACACACTCAGGTAGCAGGATAACAAGATTGTGCCCTTGTATATGTAGCTGAGATTTCTCCTGAATGTTTGACCACAGTCTTCTGGGTAGCTCTTCTAAAAGCCATTCTCTGATGACATTTGTCCCACCCTGATCCAGGTGACCTTTCAGGAGACGGTGACAAGCCTCATCCGCAGGGCCTTGGACCAAAATTTGTTGCAGCATGAGGATGTGGACAACTTTGAGCTGCTGTATATGATGTCTGAGGATGAGAGTAAGTAGGACAATCAGACAGTGGGGAGACATGATCCACAGTGGGCTCAGGATAACTGACAGCCAAGAGAAAGTGGGCCTTGGCCCCAAAATACCAAAGTGTGATGGGCCTGGCGGAGACTCTCAGGGGTTGTGGGTGTTTTGTGGTATAATCCTTGAGTGCCACCTAACAATTCTCTCCACTTCGCTCTGCAGAAATCAAGGTCTCTGACCACTCACTCGTGTGTCTGTCCATGAATCTGGGAATACAATATTTCATGGTGAGGAAACGCCCCCAGGTCAAGGGAAAGGAGGTAAACACCTACCTTATTCAAGCTGTGCATGTGCTGCCATTCCACTCCGACCTGAGGAAATAAGAAGCCTCAGCACCTGGACATATTTGCTGGAAGCCCATAGAGCCAACTGACAGTCTGGGGTGGCTTTCTGTTTCTGGGTTTGCTGATGTTCCATCCCCCACAGTTCTCAGAATCAACCTGCAAGTCCTCCAGGCCGCTTTCCCACAAGCAGGTGGGAGACACCTGCTTAATTCGTGTCCACTTAGAAACACAAAGTCCAGAGATGGCCAAGAGTGTTCTGGTAAGCCTGGGAGCAGGGGTGTCCCGTGGTGCTTACACCTGGGTGGGGAGCAGACACTGGTCCAATACCATGGACTACTCATGCCCTCTTGAATTTGGAGCTTCTGGATGATCAGGAGGATAGATGGGAATCAAGAAGGGAGAGGTCAGTGTGAAGGGCTGGAGCTGAGATGAGCGAGTGCAGCAGCTTGTCCACTGCCATGTCTGAGGGAGTCTGTGTGTCAGGTGGCAGCATGCAGTCCAGAAGGGCAGGGACAGGTATGGGTGACAGATGAGAATAGGACAGGAACTAGGTTGCAGGTTCCCTTGTATGGGATGCTGACGTCTATGGAGGAGGACAGCAGTGTGAGGTTCTCCATGTTCCTTGAACAAGGAGCTGAGAGAGTCTCTCTGCAGAGTCGATATGGATGTGGAGCAAGCACACTAAATGTCCAGGTAACCCAATGACCACCCTTGCCGGATGAGGTGCCCTCCTACATCCCAGCCAGCACTGAGCCTCTGGAGGCCAGGAGCTCTCGTGGCTATCTTTCAGCTCTCCTGTGGGTGGTCATGATCCTGGGTTTGTTTTTGGCCCTGGCAATCCAGACCAAAGCCTCTAGGATTTGTGCCTAGGCCATTCCCAATGCCGCCTGCATCCTCGGGCAGACCTGGGATCTTGGAGGCTATTGTCCCATTCCTCCCAACTTGTGGGATGAGATTGCATCTGTATGCAGGTAGTGGGGTCCTTTCACTCCGAGAGGAGTGCAGCTCCACAAAGAGCAATGGCAGGCCCAGGAAGTCCTATGTACAAGGATTGGGCTAGTAGCCTGTGGGAAGAGCCCACACGATGAGCAGGAGGTCAGCCTCGGGTAATAGGGTCATGGATGTTGCCCTTGTATTTAGAGTGGAGGTGCCTCCAGAATGCCCCTGCCCACTGTCCTTGAGTAGTCACTTCAAGGCCCATTTCCTGAAGGCCTGTCTCCCATGCTGCTCCAGGTGACCTGCCACGATAGGGCTCCTGTCGTCATCCGCAGCGCCCTCGACCTACACTTCCTTACTGAGGAGAATCCAGAGGATTATGAGCTGGGCCAAATCATCTCTCGCCGTCAGAGTAAGTGAGACAATCAGATAGCAGAGAGCAAGGGTCAGGATGTGGACTCAGGTCAACTCTTAGCAACAAAGAGTAGTCTCTGACCCCCAAGAACACTCCAACAGGTGTGTTGGGTTCGTGCACAAAGCCAACTGCACTTCTGCTGGTGGAAGGTCTTGAGGTCCAATGGTATACCCCGGTGGATATTGCGGCTCCCCACCAGGTGCCCTCCCCTGGACATGAACAGGCATCCAAAGCTGACATCTTTGAGGAGTGAGGAGGAAAGCCTCTCTCCAGGAGCAGTATGTTTTCATGGTCTGGGATAGGAGTGGTTTCAAAGGAACATGGGAATGCATGGGCTAAAGAGGGAACTGGCATTTTGTGGACTGAAGCAGTACTATTGAAAGCCTTCTGTGTGACCAAAAAACCACTGCCTGGGCAGAGCATTGCCAGGATTCTAGCAAGCAGTAACAGGATGAAATTGGGAAGAAAACACAGCCTGGGAGACAGCCTGAATCATCTGTTTTTGCATAAATTCCATGGTCTTACGCACCTGAGTCCACTAGGCAAGGAGTGATCACAATAGCCAGGTTGTGATCCCTAACTAAAGTCAGATGAGGGCTTCCTGAGCACGTAGCCACAGAGCTCATCTGATAATAATGCCAGCGCTTTTTCGTTGGTTGGTTGGTTGGTTTTTGTGAGCCAAACACCACAGCAGCCATTATCCCAGCCTATGTACCCTGAAGACCACCATCCCTATGAGTTCTAGGATCACTTGTCTCCTATCTTAACCTACTGTTAGGTTAGTAGAGTCTACGGAAGAGGAAGTCTGTCTGGGGCCTTGGTAGCCTAAGAAATTCATAGCAGAGATCTCCACATCCAACCCAGAAGGGATGGAGAACAGGCTCTAGGTTAGAGGAGGGCGACAGGAAACACATGTTCAGAGGAAGGAGAAGCGGCTGTTGTATTCCCCCACTCGGGGTCATGGCACCACTGGGCCATACGCCATGTTGGAGGGAAGCAGTCCCTTTGCTGGTCTTTGGAACCATTGTTCTCATTAGGGCAGTATTTGGAATGTGGCCTCCATTCTCAGAAGCCTGGCTCACATGGAGGCGGGCTCCACCAACGCAGAAGCATGGCTCTAACGTGGTATCCGCGCTGGTCAGCCTGTCCTCACTGTGGCCATACTTGAGGAAAATAACTCAGAGGAGGAATCCTAGGCCTTTTTTCTCTGGGTTTCATAGCTTTCTCTTTGGTTGTGCACTGAGGCTGTCCATAAAGCTCTAGTGTGTGGCAGTGGAGAGCTCCTCAGCCCTTGCCACAAAGGCATAGACTGGGAGAGAGAGAACGAGGCTGGCAGAGAGGGAGAGAGAGAAAGATGGAGAGGGAGGACCTCTCCTTGGAGAATGAGGATTCAGTGGAGCCAACAGGAACAAGGTACTGTTGCCCAGGGCACAACCCTGTTTAGGTCTTACTCCAACCATGCTCAACCTTTCTTCCAGTCCCTCCCACCCCCCAGTAGTGTATTCATCTTGAATGAGAATTTCATGTTGACATCAGAGCACTCACCATCCAGTGCTTCCCTCCAAACCCACCTATGAAGATGGCTCATGTGGGGACTGAATCTTTGGCACAGGAACCTTTTGTGGGAGATTTCAGATGCAAACCCTAGTGGTGTGCTTTGGCAGATGCAAGAGGACCTGAGATATTCTGGAGTCCAAAGCCTTCGGTAGGAACAGACATTAGGTCTGTTGAAGTGCTCTGCCTAGTTCTTCCTCAGGGAGGACTGTGGAGGCTGTCTTTGTTGGTATTGGTGCTGAATTGGAGAGCTCTCAGGTGTGTGGCTCTGGCCTTTTCTGGCACAGGCTCTCAGATGTTGGCGTGTCCTAGGGAGCACCTCCTGAGTGCCACCTTCTTTTTGTACACCCCTCTCTCCCCAGAGCTGAGGATTCCAGCAGAGGCCAACGTATTTTATGCCAAGAATCCTCACAAAAAATCCAACTTTGTGCTGGGGAAAAGGAGCCTCTCCCAAAAGAATGATGGGTGGATCCAGCCTCAACCTTCCTCTCGTCCTGGAAAGAAGGCTCCAGCCCTCCTGAGGATGCTTGCAAAACCATTCTGGGGCTGTGTGCCTGGGCGGGGCTGAGGCAGCCCAGGAATATTTACATTGATTACTATTTTCTTCAAAGTTTGAATCTATAGTTTGCCATTGTCCTTGACCTTGTTTAGTAACACAGTTGTTACTCTATCCTGTATTTGTTGTTTCCATTAATATATTATTATTTTAAAATATATATGTTTTTGTTACCTGATCTACTGTGATGATTTGAGTATACTAAATGTAGCAGTGATTCCTAAAGGACACATCCAAACCAACAAGAAGTAATGTTTCATTCTATCAGCAAGAACTTTGGTTTTTAGGAGTTTGGCAGATGGCATTATCTGAGTCAGTTTTCCAATGGGGGCAATGAAGTATCAGCTATGATGGTACAAACACAAACAAAGACACACAAACACACACAAGAGCACACACACTCACTGAGAGATAGATAGACAGATGGAGTTGGTCTCTGCTGAAATACTTTGGAGACATGGTTCTGATTTCTCCCCTTTTGGAGTATTTTCAATTGCACAAGGTGTCTTGCAAATGAACCCATGTCTGAGGAAGACATGCATGTGTACTTCACATGCCACTTTTCACATAGCAGGAAGGTCATGTAATATTTTTCATGCAGCTGTCTTTTGACTGTGAACCATCCCATGAGGTCAGCTGTGGAATTTTCAACTTGTAGCATCACAATGGGGATCCACTCTTTGGATTTGTGGATATTTCCGATTTTCTTGATTCAGATTGGAATGATATATATATTAGTTTTTGATGAAAATTCTGCATTTGATGGTAATGAATGTCGTGCATCTAGGAATCTGTAGAGTGCAGACAATGAATGGATGCCTACTGTTGTCTGGACTGGTCTGAAAAGTCCTGTAGCATCTGAGCATGTGTGAGGGCTGTACAGGTCTTGCCAAAAGTCCAGGTCAGATGATCCTGCACAAAGCTGAACTCCTAGTGGTCTCCACAACAGTGTAAGGGCCAAGGAGAAACTCACTTCCACACAGAAGTTGGGAAGCTACCTTATGAAGGTGATCATAGATACGGGATTATTAATATATCCAGGTTGGCATCTATTATTTTTTTAGCTTTTGACTTTCGCAGCTGTGGGCATCTTGACAACCATCAACTCCCTGTAAGCACAGACAACTCTATAAGAACCTGACGATAAATTTCCCTGTGCATGTCCCCTTGTGAAACTGCTTAAGCACCGCCTGGTTTACACACAGGTGGAATTTCTAGGTCAAAGTGTGCATGTTTACTTCTTTGACTAAGCACTGCCAGGTGGCTCTTCTGCATAGCTCTACCTGTGGCCAGGATTGTATTATCTAGCTTTCTAACTTTTGCATGTTGAGTAGATACATAGTGGGAGCACACTGTTTTTGTTGGTATTTTTCTTGGTATCTATTCTGATGCTTTTCACTGGGGGATTTTTTCCTGTGAAAATGGGCTTCCTCTACTTGACCTTATTTTCTTCTTTTTAAAATTTTTTCAATGTGACTTTTTAATTTTAGTTTTATTAAAGACATTGCCCCTTGCTTGCATAGTCTATATCTAAAGCACTAGTCCTTGCTCCAAGGCCCAGCTTGCTCTCAGCTGCCCCAGGAGGGGAACAGTCTTTGGCGGTAGACAAGAGACACCCCTGCAGGGGGCACAAGTGCTTTGGCCCTCTGGTGTCTTGCCAGCAGTGCTTCTCATGCTCACAGAGGGTTTCAGACACTGAGTCAATGGTCCAGGTGGTCTTTTGTTCAGTCTGATCTCAAATTGAGCTCCTCTGAGAGGTCATATTGAAGTCCTTGTGTGTACCTGACCCATCATTTTAAACAATATTCCAAGTTCACTTTTTGTGTGTACGTGGGTTCTGGGGATTGAACCCAGGGCCTTGAGCCTGTGAGGCAAATGACCTACCTGAGCTACACCCTCAGAGACCCCTGTAAAAGTATTTCCCCTTTGCCTCGGGGTCTAAGTTGCCAAGGCTGACCTCAAACGTTCCTCTTGCCTCAGCCTCCCTGGTGGCTGGCATGACAGGCATGCACCTGGGACTGTCACACTCGAGCCTGTGATGGGAACTCATGTGCATCTGTCCAGGGCTGAGCATGGTTAGGCAGAGCTGTGCTCCAGGCTCCCTGCAGGGCTGTGGAGGCTTCTGCTGCCCAGCAGCCCTGGTGCCATGGCCAGGGCTCCTCCCAGCCGAGGGCAGGCAGCTGCCCATTGCTGTAGGCTGACCTTATTTTCTTCTTATGGCACTCGTCCGTTCTCTGGAGTATGTTGTATGGTTTGTCCATTAGGAGTCTAACAGGTCCTCTAGAACCTTCAAACAATTAGTAAAATTCCTGAACAGTAAGTGAGCGTGCGCAGAAATTGGGCTAATATTTTGGGAAGAACAATGTTGGATGATATATTCATGGCTTGAATATATCATCCAACATGAAGTTATATTTTATTACTTACAAAATAATAAAATAATGAAGCAATACCATGGGCTGAGCTAAAATAGATCCGTAGGATCTTAGGCATTCTGTAATAAATCTGTGTCACTTGAAGTATAGAGTTGATCGACTCTGAGTAATGAAACAGAAGTAAAGGTATCAAAGCCAATGATCATCTGTTTCCAATTTTCTGTGATTTGGTTCAAGTGGTAAAGTGGTGATATTTATTAATAATGGATCGAATAGGTTCATAATTGTTTTAGAGTACAATTAGATGCCTTCAAACTTTAGCCCTCCTATGTCCTCTGAGACATTTTGTATGTGAGGCTTTAAGAAGAAGAAGAGAATATTCTGTAAAGAAAACCTTGTGATCTGTGCAGTATGAAGTTGAATGGATTCATTCAGAAATCAGAAATTCTATTGAAAGATATTTATTGGCATGAGCCAAATAAAACCTATTTTTAGGCATCCTGGTGAAGACAAGGTTTTATCTTTATGTCTCATTTTCTATGTTTTGTTGTTGTTGTTGTTGTTAGAATGAAATTCATATGTTGCCAGACCATTCTATCAGATGTGTAACTAGATGCCATTTAAATTACCCACTTTTACATGGTAGACATTTTTTAATGAACACTGCCTGTCTGCACCTTTTTTAAAAACAGGACTGGGATCAGAAGCCCAAATACCAATGGTTAGCTGGAACATATTTTTCATTTGGCCTATCTGTCAGTATTCCCTGAGGTCATCTGTGCAATCAGCTTCGTTACTCCTGCTCCCTCACTGGATTTCATAGAAACCATATGCTATGTATGAATCAGGGACACCAATCCCACAACATAGCATTCTTGGAATATCCAAAGTCCCACTTTTCACTTCGCCATGCCTGAGATCAGCAGTAATATTTATCAGCAAATGTGAGATTTTCAAAGATCCAATTCTATGTGCTCCTTTCTCATAGAGCCTTAGGCAGGGATATAGCATACATAAATATTAAGTAAAGTCCATAGTTTTTAAAATGTCATCCATTGAATAGTTGACACATGTCTGAGATACTTTTTATTTTGGAGGAGGTATTATTTAATAGGGAATTCCAACAGCTACCTAATAGTGAAATGAGAAGTCTTGCATCCATTTTATTTTGTTTCTGATGATTTTTATGAGTAAGGGTAAGATACTTCCTTGTTCTGATGCAGATGTTGCCCACTTTTGTGAATGGATGCGGGGTGTCACCTACTACTTGCATATCTGCATATTGGGCTTGACACTGCTATCGTACTTGGTAGTTGGCAAAAAGTCAATACTGAAGTTAAGCTCTTGTGTTCTAGCAGCAGAGCTGAAGATCCTTGATGTGCCACCTTCTGCAATCCATGCTGCTCTCTTCATGTTCCTTATTGACTTCCTGGTGATGAGCATCATGGTCTCCTGGTCTTGAGAATGGCCAAGCATTGCTCTGTGAATGTGGAAGATGGGCATGTGGAAGGCTCCAGGGAGGAGGGATCATTGAACATGTACTCGAATCCATGTGCCTGTTGAATGACCTGTTTTTTTATTTTTGGGTTTTAAGGGAGACACTGCCCTAAAACACTTCTGTGCAGCTGGGGATGCAGGCTTCTGCTTCACCTTGCAGGAAGCATTAACGAATCCTTTCCAGAAGACATGAGAAGAGAGAAGTGAGCCTCTGGTATCATGCAGGTTCCTTGCATTGCCCATGGGCTAGCAGAGAGAAGAGTTGCTTCATGAGATTTGATCCCCTTTTTCCTGAAAAGTTCCACACAGAGGTGAGTCCCCAGCATGTTTAGAAATCATTTCAGACACCTTTCTGGACGGAATTGAATCAGAGCCCCTGATGATGTGGAAGAGCTAAAGATGGGTTTGCTATGAATTTTCTATTTCATTCATCAGGGCCTGAGTCAAGTCAGTCATTGTGCTGTCAACACATGAGCTGCTGGTCAAATGTGAGGAAGTGGTCTTGCTTTATGAAAACACCACCCTGATTCAGTGAGCCAGAGGCAGCCTGCAGTCCCTGTTTTCCTGTAAAGGCAGATTGCTGTGGATGGCCTCTGGCCTCGTCATGCAGCCCTGCTCAGAGTAGGGGATTGAGGGACCAGGCAGATCCCTAGTTCCTTTTGACCTTTATTGCCATTGGGCCACCCCAGGGTCCTTGGACTCTACCTGGTCTTCTGGCCTGGGTCAGGGGATGTGAGGTTTGGAATCCCCCTCTGTGGCAGGATCCCAGCCCCCCAGCCACTTGAGGTCAGCACATCCTTCCCTAATTGTGTTAGAGTTGGAGACTTCTCCCACCCATCCTCATCCATGCTCATCCCACATTTTGTAGCTTGGCACCTGAGGACCTTTATTCATTGACTTAGTTGTTAGTGATGATGGTTACTAAGACTAAGTGACTCTTTCAAGTCACATCACTTGCATGGTAGGGCTAGAGCATGGATCTTCCTAATTGATTTCATGGGACTCTCTCATGGAAACTGTGACTGCTTCCTAAACACACACTCTACATTTGGAGTGTCAAAATTCTTGCCACTGCCTCCTTGGCAAGTGTATCTTGTCTTCTACGTGGGAATTTCACAAATATTTTCCTTTGGTTTGTGGAGGTCATGCAGAAGGGATTTCATTTGAAATAGCCCAAACAAGAAATACCAGTTGTCTTTTTCGCACATGGATGTGTGTAGTGAACACCCCTTTCTGTGTGCTTGCATGAGTTACTCCTTTGAATTTGTTGAAGAATGGTTGGCTGGGGAGCAAGTTAACGAGAGATGGATATCAATGGTTGTCAAGTATTCTGACGTGAAGAATGTATTGAGGATGTGAAGGCTTTTCTAGCCAGTTCCTATGGCTCAGTCAGGGATCAGTCAGAGGATTCTGTCTGGTAGACTCTTTGGCACAGATGTCAAAGTGGCCTGGTCTTCCCCTGTCCAGGACTGAATGCTGAGCTTGAGTGGGAGCTTCTTGTCATTTCAAGCATTTCCATGAGTCTGTCCTCTGTTCTCTTGTATCCAAGTGGTTTCTAATAGGAAAGCAGAACAAAAATTGAAAGTATGGTGATTGATTATTTTTACCAATGTTATTTCAATCCACTTTGTTTAATACGAAAATACCTTTATGCTAGTAAGATTTCATATGTGAGGAAATAATGAAAATATTGGGGTTAGGGGATGAGAATATGCAAATCAAACATTTTTGAGCACCAAGACCCGTTTTTTGTTTTTGTTTTTGTTTTTTTTTTAACTTAAATAATATTAAGTGCCAGAGGACCACCGCTGCCATTCAGCCTCAACAACCTCCAGGTCCAGCCTCCAGGTGGCCCATTTCACCAGGGTGTGTGGGACCACACTGTCCTGGGATGAGAGAACAGTACCCACGGATGTTGACATCTCACAGAGTAGATATTGCCAGTGACAGTAGGGAGCTATTGGCACATGAGGAAGGGAAGAGCTCTCAGGATGGGAAGAGGGGGCCGCTTCGAGACTCATTGGGTATGGCACGAGGCTGCTGGGTGTGGTGTTGGCCTGGGCCCACTGAGTGGGGCAGATCCGTGGTCTGTGTTTCTGTACCCTCCTCTGTAGCCTGTGTTGGCAGCAGATCAGGGAATTGCGATCAGAAGTGCTCCCAGTAACACAGGCACCAGCCCCCAGAGTGTGTGCCTATCCGTTTCCCCACCTGGCCTGACTTAGTGCCTGTCTTGCCTCAGGGCTGAGACCCTACAATCTCTGATGAGGGTGTCTGTGGTCCAGATCCAACCTGCATGGCCAACATGCTCAGACCTTCAGCTGGGTCCTAGGCTGCTGCAACCAAACTCTGTTAACTGGGTGGCCGACAACAGAGGAAGTGTCTTCCGTTGAGCTCCAGAGGCTCAACACAGTAGGTGTTGGGCTGTCCCAGTGCCATAACCCCTCCCAGGTTTCAAGGGGACTGTCTCCCCAACTCTCCCAGCCCTTGCCCACTCTCCTATTGCTGCCCACGATCTGTGGTTCCCATATGGGGATCCCGCCCTGGCTCCAACCTCACATATCCGGTATCCCCCAGTCTGGGTCCAGACTCTCCTCTTCCTACAAGAATATCAGATATTGGATTTGGTCCCAGTTGATGCTGTGTTCCATCATGTGAGCTCTTAGCTTCATCACTGTGCAAAGACTCTTTTCCCACACAAGTTCGCACGACTTTTGGCTGGCTAAGAATTTTCAGGCGACACTTTTCTAATGAGTACACTTTCCTTCCTTCCGATCTCCCACCAGTGAGCATTCCTCGCACCCTTGTCCTAGTTCCTTTATGGCAGTTTCCCTCCTTATGGCTGAGAGGACCTAGTGACCCCTGAATTCACACGTTCTCCTTAATCACCAACACACTGCAGAATTCTCCAGGGGGCCATATATGCTCCTGGAAGTTGGTGTTGGAAATAGTTCTCCATCCATTAATCACTCCCTCACTCACTAATGTCCTTGTGTCGTTGAGAAAGGCTCTCCCTTTCCTGGTTTTCCTGAATAGAAATCCTCTTGCCTCTTGGGTGAATAGGGTTATGGGTTGTGCAGAGGGTGTTGGTCCACTGAGCATCTTAGAGACTGTCCTTTATGGAGCCTAATGATCCTCACTGGGGAATGAGGCCAGGGTCCTAACTGTGGTTAGTTAGAGAGGGAAAGAAGGACAAGGGAAACTCAGATGTCCCTTCATGGCCCCTGGAGTTAGAGGACTTACCCCTTTGCACCTGGGATCAGGAGACCTCATTTCCTCGAGGACACGCACACTCAGACGTTAATCTTGAGTGTGGGTTCCTTTCTGGGGTCCAGGGCTGTTGTTAGCCACCAGGAATGACAGTGCTCTCCATGCTGAGTGGAGCCATTTTTGCCAGGAAAGAGAGCCCATGGTCACGCCTTGTGCAAAGCATCCCACGCCAGGGGCTCCCATGCCTACATTCCTGTCCTGAAAGGAAGCCACTCAGAGGCAAGGTGGGTCCAACAACCTCCCATGTGTTCACTCATCACTGTGTTCCAGCAGTCACCCCAGTGAACAGTCCTGATGGGATTGGATGTGGCTCAGAATGTCACCCTCATGAGCTCTACCCTGCCACAGCTGCAGTTCTGCAGTGGGAGAAACTCAAAACCTCAAAACACATGCACATGAAAGAAAAGAGCAAGAGCCAGAGCCCAAACAGGCCAGGTGTGGCAAAGACAGCTGGAGTGCCTAGGTTGGGACTCAGAATTATGTCAGTCTGGTGGCATTGCTGCTGGCACCAGCATGATAACCGAGAGCCAGCCCTGCTCATTTTGGGGAGCAGTGTGTTGGGGAAGGCAGCAGAAATTGAGAGGCAGGATTGAGTTTGGCCCTAGGAGGAGGTTGGGTAAGAGGCCAGTGTGGGTAGGAGAGCCTGGGCAGATAGACAGAGGCCAGGGCACACCCCAAAGCCTGGAGACTGCACTTGATGTCCAGGGTTGTGAAACACCACTTCCCCTCTTACTCACAACTGAGAGCAAGGGGCATTGATGAGTTCAGTTTGTGTGCGGCTGCATCCAAGGTGGCTCGGCTAGGAACCTCTGTTTCCTTGACTCAGGAGGCTGGGAGTCCAGGCTCCACTGAGGCTCGGCTGGGAGGATCGGAGTCTGAGTTTATGCCTGTGTTCCCTGTAGGATCCATGTTGGCTGAGCCTCAGTGTTTTTGTAATGAGAGGATGGGTGACCGTCATGTCTTTATCACAGGACACACTTGCTAAATGGATTTGTTTGCTCTGAGGAGGAAAGAGAGAGGGGGGAGTGGTGCTGGAGACAGGGATGCAGACAGGGGTCATGGACTTGGCATAACTCAGTCTTGGAGGTGATATCCCATCACCTGTACCCACTTCAATTCCCATGAATCCAGAGGCTGAGCCCCCTTGAGGTGAGGGGTGAACCGGTTCTGGGCAGCAGGATGCTGTGGTACCTCGGAGTCTCTGTGAGACCCCAACACTAGACACACTTGGCCCTTTTGAAATCTTAGGAGAAGCCTTGGGAAGTTGTATGGCAGAGGGGAGCAGCCTCTGCATCTCAGTCCCCTCCAACTTGCCATGGTGTAGAGAGGGAACTGCAGCCACGATGGGACGGACATTGGCCATGTCCCTGTGTGGGACACAGGCCTGATTGAGTTAGGGTGCATTCTTTGTCTCTCCCTTTCTTGTGATTATCCCATCTCTACATTTGTGCTTTAGCCACCTGTGAGTCCCATCTCTGGTTTCAGAGAGAACAGAGGGTGTTATGGGCCAATAGACACAATAAACCCTAGAGATTAGATGCTACCCTACTTTCCAGAAAAGACTGGGCACACCATGAGTTGCACAATGATGGGACCAGGGTCCAAAAGCTGCTGAGAGGGAAGGACTGGTTGTGAATGCATTTTTGAAGGCTCCAAGCTGGAACTCTAGTGGCACCAAGCAGGGCAGATGCTGGTGGGGATGTTTGGGTAGTTGTTGGTGAACACCTGCGCACCTGAGATGGGTAGGCATGGAGGAGAAATCGGCAGCCCATAGGGCTGTTGAAAGTGGTCTTATGTGAAAAGAGGCTCAGGTATGGGCACAGGAAATGACATCATTGCCTTGACAATGGATCAAACAGAACATGGAACCCTGGTATCCAGGCACCCACTTCACTGACCAAGCCATCCGAGCTCACTTGGTTGGAGCCACTGGAGGGAGAAGGATGTTCTCCTGTGGTTGCAGACAATGCCGAGCCTCAGGCTCCCAGGAATCTCAGGGGGGCCAACTAGCCCTTTTGTGGATACACTGGGTGAGGCTTCATCTTAGACGCCAGAGCCTCTGGCGATTGTCGCAGAGGAGCTCAAGAGTAACAGTGAGTAGCACAGGGCAGGTGAGCCCAGCAGGCCCTCTAGTCTGATCCCTGATGAATGGCCCAGGACTCCTATTCTGACTCTGTGTGTGTGTGTGTGTGTGTGTGTGTGTGTGTGTGTGTGTGTGTGCTTGTGTGTGTTTGTACTGATGGGAACTGTCCCATTGTGCTTTGACTCTAGTGTATTGGCACAAGTCATTTTTCTGTTTGTCACCATTTCCATTTTGAACCCACCATTCTTGGTCCCAACCCAGGGTGAAAATGATCAGAACACGGAGGAGCCCTTCAGGGTTCAGAGCCTTGAACCTTACAGGCAGGACCAGCTTAGGAATGAGCTCCTGCCTGTCATTTGTGGGAGGAACCTACATTTCAGCAGCAACATGGGGTTAATCTCCTGGGATTTCATCCCCACCCAGCAGGTGCTGGATCTCTTGTTCCCAAAACAGCCACCTTCTTCAGTCTTTACTCCTGGTGCCACTCCACATCCTCCAAGGGGACAAGAACCTCAGGTTCTGGATGGATGTTGTAGAATGCCCACAGAGCCAACTGCCAGGCTGGGTGGGGTGCAGTTGCTGGGCTTTGCTGATGTTGTCATCCCCCACAGTTCTTGGAACCTTCTGTGGCAGTGGCATCCAGGACCCCAGCAGCTGTGAGTAGCAGCTCCTCACTGCTTCACTCCAGCGAGCAGGTGGAAGACAGCCGCGTTGTTCACGTCCTCCTAGAGGGACAGAGCCTGAGGGAGACAAAGCGCATCCCGGTAAGCCCGACAGCAGGGCTGCCTCCTGGGTGTCCACACAGTGGAAGGCAGGAGACACAGCCAACCCCAGGGCTATGGTGGGAAATAAAGACGAGAGAGGTCCGTCTTAAGGGCTTGACCTGAGGAGGGAGAGCATCAGCATGCCCAGCTTCAGTGGTGAGTGGGCCTGTGTATTGTGGGTTTTGCAGGCCAGAAGTGCAGACGGAAGTGCTGTGGACAGATGAAGGCAGAGATATGTCCAGGGTGCAGGCTGCAGTGCCTAGAACTTGGTATTCTCAATGAGTGAAGTTGGAGCAGAGGAGGTGGCAGTGACTTGTCACATGTGTAGGAGGGGATGTGTTCCTGGTGGCAGGGAAGAGAACCTCCTTAGCATGACTAGGTGTAGGAATTTGGGGTCGGGATCACCTGGGGGGTCATGCCAAAGCTTCGGAATGTTAGGCTTTGCATGTATGTAAATACGGAGCTAAAGGGGTTCTTGGCAGAATTTCTATGGATGTGCAGTAGACACGCTAATGCTGCAGGTGTCCAGCTGCAGAGGAGACATGTTCAGTGACTGCCAGTGCTGAGTCAAGTACATCATTACAACCAGACCCGCACCGAGCTTCCAGAGGCCAGGGCCTCTCAACGCTATCATGAAGCACTCAAGTGCACACTCTTGTATCTGAGTCTGTTTTGTGTCGTGGCAGTCAGGACCCAAATTTTCAGTGCATCTGCCTCTTGCACCCACAAAGGCAGCCTGCATCCCAGATCACACTTGGTGCGCAGATCCCTGGCCCATTGCTCTCATCTCAGTGAGATGAGAGTGTGTCTGTGCATAGGCAGTTTGGTCCTTTGACATGAGTGGAATGTGGCTCCCCAGGGGGAGGGGAGATGGCAGGTACAGGCAGATATTTGTACCAGGATTGTTCTAGTAGCACATTGCAAGAACCCAGGTGGTATATGGAGGACACACTCAGGTAGCAGGATAACAAGATTGTGCCCTTGTATATGTAGCTGAGATTTCTCCTGAATGTTTGACCACAGTCTTCTGGGTAGCTCTTCTAAAAGCCATTCTCTGATGACATTTGTCCCACCCTGATCCAGGTGACCTTTCAGGAGACGGTGACAAGCCTCATCCGCAGGGCCTTGGACCAAAATTTGTTGCAGCATGAGGATGTGGACAACTTTGAGCTGCTGTATATGATGTCTGAGGATGAGAGTAAGTAGGACAATCAGACAGTGGGGAGACATGATCCACAGTGGGCTCAGGAAAACTGACAGCCAAGAGAAAGTGGGCCTTGGCCCCAAAATACCAAAGTGTGATGGGCCTGGCGGAGACTCTCAGGGGTTGTGGGTGTTTTGTGGTATAATCCTTGAGTGCCACCTAACAATTCTCTCCACTTCGCTCTGCAGAAATCAAGGTCTCTGACCACTCACTCGTGTGTCTGTCCATGAATCTGGGAATACAATATTTCATCGTGAGGAAACGCCCCCAGGTCAAGGGAAAGGAGGTAAACACCTACCTTATTCAAGCTGTGCATGTGCTGCCATTCCACTCCGACCTGAGGAAATAAGAAGCCTCAGCACCTGGACATATTTGCTGGAAGCCCATAGAGCCAACTGACAGTCTGGGGTGGCTTTCTGTTTCTGGGTTTGCTGATGTTCCATCCCCCACAGTTCTCAGAATCAACCTGCAAGTCCTCCAGGCCGCTTTCCCACAAGCAGGTGGGAGACACCTGCTTAATTCGTGTCCACTTAGAAACACAAAGTCCAGAGATGGCCAAGAGTGTTCTGGTAAGCCTGGGAGCAGGGGTGTCCCGTGGTGCTTACACCTGGGTGGGGAGCAGACACTGGTCCAATACCATGGACTACTCATGCCCTCTTGAATTTGGAGCTTCTGGATGATCAGGAGGATAGATGGGAATCAAGAAGGGAGAGGTCAGTGTGAAGGGCTGGAGCTGAGATGAGCGAGTGCAGCAGCTTGTCCACTGCCATGTCTGAGGGAGTCTGTGTGTCAGGTGGCAGCATGCAGTCCAGAAGGGCAGGGACAGGTATGGGTGACAGATGAGAATAGGACAGGAACTAGGTTGCAGGTTCCCTTGTATGGGATGCTGACGTCTATGGAGGAGGACAGCAGTGTGAGGTTCTCCATGTTCCTTGAACAAGGAGCTGAGAGAGTCTCTCTGCAGAGTCGATATGGATGTGGAGCAAGCACACTAAATGTCCAGGTAACCCAATGACCACCCTTGCCGGATGAGGTGCCCTCCTACATCCCAGCCAGCACTGAGCCTCTGGAGGCCAGGAGCTCTCGTGGCTATCTTTCAGCTCTCCTGTGTGTGGTCATGTTCCTGGGTCTGTTTTTGGCCCTGGCAATCCAGACCAAAGCCTCTAGGTTTTGTGCCTAGGCCATTCCCAATGCCGCCTGCATCCTCGGGCAGACCTGGGATCTTGGAGGCTATTGTCCCATTCCTCCCAACTTGTGGGATGAGATTGCATCTGTATGCAGGTAGTGGGGTCCTTTCACTCCGAGAGGAGTGCAGCTCCACAAAGAGCAATGGCAGGCCCAGGAAGTCCTATGTACAAGGATTGGGCTAGTAGCCTGTGGGAAGAGCCCACACGATGAGCAGGAGGTCAGCCTCGGGTAGTAGGGTCATGGATGTTGCCCTTGTATTTAGAGTGGAGGTGCCTCCAGAATGCCCCTGCCCACTGTCCTTGAGTAGTCACTTCAAGGCCCATTTCCTGAAGGCCTGTCTCCCATGCTGCTCCAGGTGACCTGCCACGATAGGGCTCCTGTCGTCATCCGCAGCGCCCTCGACCTACACTTCCTTACTGAGGAGAATCCAGAGGATTATGAGCTGGGCCAAATCATCTCTCGCCGTCAGAGTAAGTGAGACAATCAGATAGCAGAGAGCAAGGGTCAGGATGTGGACTCAGGTCAACTCTTAGCAACAAAGAGTAGTCTCTGACCCCCAAGAACACTCCAACAGGTGTGTTGGGTTCGTGCACAAAGCCAACTGCACTTCTGCTGGTGGAAGGTCTTGAGGTCCAATGGTATACCCCGGTGGATATTGCGGCTCCCCACCAGGTGCCCTCCCCTGGACATGAACAGGCATCCAAAGCTGACATCTTTGAGGAGTGAGGAGGAAAGCCTCTCTCCAGGAGCAGTATGTTTTCATGGTCTGGGATAGGAGTGGTTTCAAAGGAACATGGGAATGCATGGGCTAAAGAGGGAACTGGCATTTTGTGGACTGAAGCAGTACTATTGAAAGCCTTCTGTGTCACCAAAAAACCACTGCCTGGGCAGAGCATTGCCAGGATTCTAGCAAGCAGTAACAGGATGAAATTGGGAAGAAAACACAGCCTGGGAGACAGCCTGAATCATCTGTTTTTGCATAAATTCCATGGTCTTACGCACCTGAGTCCACTAGGCAAGGAGTGATCACAATAGCCAGGTTGTGATCCCTAACTAAAGTCAGATGAGGGCTTCCTGAGCACGTAGCCACAGAGCTCATCTGATAATAATGCCAGCGCTTTTTCGTTGGTTGGTTGGTTGGTTTTTGTGAGCCAAACACCACAGCAGCCATTATCCCAGCCTATGTACCCTGAAGACCACCATCCCTATGAGTTCTAGGATCACTTGTCTCCTATCTTAACCTACTGTTAGGTTAGTAGAGTCTATGGAAGAGGAAGTCTGTCTGGGGCCTTGGTAGCCTAAGAAATTCATAGCAGAGATCTCCACATCCAACCCAGAAGGGATGGAGAACAGGCTCTAGGTTAGAGGAGGGCGACAGGAAACACATGTTCAGAGGAAGGAGAAGCGGCTGTTGTATTCCCCCACTCGGGGTCATGGCACCACTGGGCCATACACCATGTTGGAGGGAAGCAGTCCCTTTGCTGGTCTTTGGAACCATTGTTCTCAGTAGGGCAGTATTTGGAATGTGGCCTCCATTCTCAGAATCCTGGTTCACATGGAGGCGGGCTCCACCAACGCAGAAGCATGGCTCTAACGTGGTATCCGTGCTGGTCAGCCTGTCCTCACTGTGGCCATACTTGAGGAAAATAACTCAGAGGAGGAATCCTAGGCCTTTTTTCTCTGGGTTTCATAGCTTTCTCTTTGGTTGTGCACTGAGGCTGTCCATAAAGCTCTAGTGTGTGGCAGTGGAGAGCTCCTCAGCCCTTGCCACAAAGGCATAGACTGGGAGAGAGAGAACGAGGCTGGCAGAGAGGGAGAGAGAGAAAGATGGAGAGGGAGGACCTCTCCTTGGAGAATGAGGATTCAGTGGAGCCAACAGGAACAAGGTACTGTTGCCCAGGGCACAACCCTGTTTAGGTCTTACTCCAACCATGCTCAACCTTTCTTCCAGTCCCTCCCACCCCCCAGTAGTGTATTCATCTTGAATGAGAATTTCATGTTGACATCAGAGCACTCACCATCCAATGCTTCCCTCCAAACCCACCTATGAAGATGGCTCATGTGGGGACTGAATCTTCGGCACAGGAGCCTTTTGTGGGAGATTTCAGATGCAAACCCTAGTGGTGTGCGTTGGCAGATGCAAGAGGACCTGAGATATTCTGGAGTCCAAAGCCTTCGGTAGGAACAGACATTAGGTCTGTTGAAGTGCTCTGCCTAGTTCTTCCTCAGGGAGGACTGTGGAGGCTGTCTTTGTTGGTATTGGTGCTGAATTGGAGAGCTCTCAGGTGTGTGGCTCTGTCCTTTTCTGGTACAGGCTCTCAGATGTTGGCGTGTCCTAGGGAGCACCTCCTGAGTGCCACCTTCTTTTTGTACACCCCTCTCTCCCCAGAGCTGAGGATTCCAGCAGAGGCCAACGTATTTTATGCCAAGAATCCTCACAAAAAATCCAACTTTGTGCTGAGGAAAAGGAGCCTCTCCCAAAAGAATGATGGGTGGATCCAGCCTCAACCTCCCTCTCCCTCTCGTCCTGCAAAGAAGGCTCCTGCCCTCCTGAGGATGCTTGCAAAACCATTCTGTTGCTGTGTGCCTGGGCGGGGCTGAGGCAGCCCAGGAATATTTACATTGATTACTATTTTCTTCAAAGTTTGAATCTATAGTTTGCCATTGTCCTTGACCTTGTTTAGTAACACAGTTGTTACTCTATCCTGTATTTGTTGTTTCCATTAATATATTATTATTATTTTAAAATATATATGTTTTTGTTACCTGATCTACTGTGATGATTTGAGTATACTAAATGTAGCAGTGATTCCTAAAGGACACATCCAAACCAACAGGAAGGAATGTTTCATTCTATCAGCAAGAACTTTGGTTTTTAGGAGTTTGGCAGATGGCATTATCTGAGTCAGTTTTCCAATGGGGGCAATGAAGTATCAGCTATGATGGTACAAACACAAACAAAGACACACAAACACACACAAGAGCACACACACTCACTGAGAGATAGATAGACAGATGGAGTTGGTCTCTGCTGAAATACTTTGGAGACATAGTTCTGATTTCTCCCCTTTTGGAGTATTTTCAATTGCACAAGGTGTCTTGCAAATGAACCCATGTCTGAGGAAGACATGCATGTGTACTTCACATGCCACTTTTCACATAGCAGGAAGGTCATGTAATATTATTCATGCAGCTGTCTTTTGACTGTGAACCATCCCATGAGGTCAGCTGTGGAATTTTCAACTTGTAGCATCACAATGGGGATCCACTCTTTGGATTTGGGGATATTTCCGATTTTCTTGATTCAGATTGGAATGATATATATATATATATATTAGTTTTTGATGAAAATTCTGCATTTGATGGTAATGAATGTCGTGCATCTAGGAATCTGTAGAGTGCAGACAATGAATGGATGCCTACTGTTGTCTGGACTGGTCTGAAAAGTCCTGTAGCATCTGAGCATGTGTGAGGGCTGTACAGGTCTTGCCAAAAGTCCAGGTCAGATGATCCTGCACAAAGCTGAACTCCTAGTGGTCTCCACAACAGTGTAAGGGCCAAGGAGAAACACACTTCCACATAGAAGTTGGGAAGCTACCTTATGAAGGTGATCATAGATACGGGATTATTAATATATCCAGGTTGGCATCTATTATTTTTTTAGCTTTTGACTTTCGCAGCTGTGGGCATCTTGACAACCATCAACTCCCTGTAAGCACAGACAACTCTATAAGAACCTGAGGATAAATTTCCCTGTGCATGTCCCCTTGTGAAACTGCTTAAGCACCGCCTGGTTTACACACAGGTGGAATTTCTAGGTCAAAGTGTGCATGTTTACTTCTTTGACTAAGCACTGCCAGGTGGCTCTTATGCATAGCTCTACCTGTGGCCAGGATTGTATTATCTAGCTTTCTAACTTTTGCAGGTTGAGTAGATACATAGTGGGAGCACACTGTTTTTGTTGGTATTTTTCTTGGTATCTATTCTGATGCTTTTCACTGGGGGATTTTTTCCTGTGAAAATGGGCTTCCTCTACTTGACCTTATTTTCTTCTTTTTAAAATTTTTTCAATGTGACTTTTTAATTTTAGTTTTATTAAAGACATTGCCCCTTGCTTGCATAGTCTATATCTAAAGCACTAGTCCTTGCTCCAAGGCCCAGCTTGCTCTCAGCTGCCCCAGGAGGGGAACAGTCTTTGGCGGTAGACAAGAGACACCCCTGCAGGGGGCACAAGTGCTTTGGCCCTCTGGTGTCTTGCCAGCAGTGCTTCCCATGCTCACAGAGGGTTTCAGACACTGAGTCAATGGTCCAGGTGGTCTTTTGTTCAGTCTGATCTCAAATTGAGCTCCTCTGAGAGGTCATATTGAAGTCCTTGTGTGTACCTGACCCATCATTTTAAACAATATTCCAAGTTCACTTTTTGTGTGTACGTGGGTTCTGGGGATTGAACCCAGGGCCTTGAGCCTGTGAGGCAAGTGACCTACCTGAGCTACACCCTCAGAGACCCCTGTAAAAGTATTTCCCCTTTGCCTCGGGGTCTAAGTTGCCAAGGCTGACCTCAAACGTTCCTCTTGCCTCAGCCTCCCTGGTGGCTGGCATGACAGGCATGCACCTGGGACTGTCACACTCGAGCCTGTGATGGGAACTCATGTGCATCTGTCCAGGGCTGAGCATGGTTAGGCAGAGCTGTGCTCCAGGCTCCCTGCAGGGCTGTGGAGGCTTCTGCTGCCCAGCAGCCCTGGTGCCATGGCCAGGGCTCCTCCCAGCCGAGGGCAGGCAGCTGCCCATTGCTGTAGGCTGACCTTATTTTCTTCTTATGGCACTCGTCCGTTCTCTGGAGTATGTTGTATGGTTTGTCCATTAGGAGTCTAACAGGTCCTCTAGAACCTTCAAACAATTAGTAAAATTCCTGAACAGTAAGTGAGCGCGCGCAGAAATTGGGCTAATATTTTGGGAAGAACAATGTTGGATGATATATTCATGGCTTGAATATATCATCCAACATGAAGTTATATTTTATTACTTACAAAATAATAAAATAATGAAGCAATACCATGGGCTGAGCTAAAATAGATCCTTAGGATCTTAGGCATTCTGTAATAAATCTGTGTCACTTGAAGTATAGAGTTGATCGACTCTGAGTAATGAAACAGAAGTAAAGGTATCAAAGCCAATGATCATCTGTTTCCAATTTTCTGTGATTTGGTTCAAGAGGTAAAGTGGTGATATTTATTAATAATGGATCGAATAGGTTCATAATTGTTTTAGAGTACAATTAGATGCCTTCAAACTTTAGCCCTCCTATGTCCTGTGAGACATTTTCTATGTGAGGCTTTAAGAAGAAGAAGAGAATATTCTGTAAAGAAAACCTTGTGATCTGTGCAGTATGAAGTTGAATGGATTCATTCAGAAATCAGAAATTCTATTGAAAGATATTTATTGGCATGAGCCAAATAAAACCTATTTTTAGGCATCCTGGTGAAGACAAGGTTTTATCTTTATGTCTCATTTTCTATGTTTTGTTGTTGTTGTTGTTGTTAGAATGAAATTCATATGTTGCCAGACCATTCTATCAGATGTGTAACTAGATGCCATTTAAATTACCCACTTTTACATGGTAGACAGTTTTTAATGAACACTGCCTGTCTGCACCTTTTTTAAAAACAGGACTGGGATCAGAAGCCCAAATACCAATGGTTAGCTGGAACATATTTTTCATTTGGCCTATCTGTCAGTATTCCCTGAGGTCATCTGTGCAATCAGCTTCGTTACTCCTGCTCCCTCACTGGATTTCATAGAAACCATATGCTATGTATGAATCAGGGACACCAATCCCACAACATAGCATTCTTGGAATATCCAAAGTCCCACTTTTCACTTCGCCATGCCTGAGATCAGCAGTAATATTTATCAGCAAATGTGAGATTTTCAAAGATCCAATTCTATGTGCTCCTTTCTCATAGAGCCTTAGGCAGGGATATAGCATACATAAATATTAAGTAAAGTCCATAGTTTTTAAAATGTCATCCATTGAATAGTTGACACATGTCTGAGATACTTTTTATTTTGGAGGAGGTATTATTTAATAGGGAATTCCAACAGCTACCTAATAGTGAAATGAGAAGTCTTGCATCCATTTTATTTTGTTTCTGATGATTTTTATGAGTAAGGGTAAGATACTTCCTTGTTCTGATGCAGATGTTGCCCACTTTTGTGAATGGATGCGGGGTGTCACCTACTACTTGCATATCTGCATATTGGGCTTGACACTGCTATCGTACTTGGTAGTTGGCAAAAAGTCAATACTGAAGTTAAGCTCTTGTGTTCTAGCAGCAGAGCTGAAGATCCTTGATGTGCCACCTTCTGCAATCCATGCTGCTCTCTTCATGTTCCTTATTGACTTCCTGGTGATGAGCATCATGGTCTCCTGGTCTTGAGAATGGCCAAGCATTGCTCTGTGAATGTGGAAGATGGGCATGTGGAAGGCTCCAGGGAGGAGGGATCATTGAACATGTACTCGAATCCATGTGCCTGTTGAATGACCTGTTTTTTTATTTTTGGGTTTTAAGGGAGACACTGCCCTAAAACACTTCTGTGCAGCTGGGGATGCAGGCTTCTGCTTCACCTTGCAGGAAGCATTAACGAATCCTTTCCAGAAGACATGAGAAGAGAGAAGTGAGCCTCTGGTATCATGCAGGTTCCTTGCATTGCCCATGGGCTAGAAGAGAGAAGAGTTGCTTCATGAGATTTGATCCCCTTTTTCCTGAAAAGTTCCACACAGAGGTGAGTCCCCAGCATGTTTAGAAATCATTTCAGACACCTTTCTGGACGGAATTGAATCAGAGCCCCTGATGATGTGGAAGAGCTAAAGATGGGTTTGCTATGAATTTTCTATTTCATTCATCAGGGCCTGAGTCAAGTCAGTCATTGTGCTGTCAACACATGAGCTGCTGGTCAAATGTGAGGAAGTGGTCTTGCTTTATGAAAACACCACCCTGATTCAGTGAGCCAGAGGCAGCCTGCAGTCCCTGTTTTCCTGTAAAGGCAGATTGCTGTGGATGGCCTCTGGCCTCGTCATGCAGCCCTGCTCAGAGTAGGGGATTGAGGGACCAGGCAGATCCCTAATTCCTTTTGACCTTTATTGCCACTGGGCCACCCCAGGGTCCTTGGACTCTACCTGGTCTTCTGGCCTGGGTCAGGGGATGTGAGGTTTGGAATCCCCCTCTGTGGCAGGATCCCAGCCCCCCAGCCACTTGAGGTCAGCACATCCTTTCCTAATTGTGTTAGAGTTGGAGACTTCTCCCACCCATCCTCATCCATGCTCATCCCACATTTTGTAGCTTGGCACCTGAGGACCTTTATTCATTGACTTAGTTGTTAGTGATGATGGTTACTAAGACTAAGTGACTCTTTCAAGTCACATCACTTGCATGGTAGGGCTAGAGCATGGATCTTCCTAATTGATTTCATGGGACTCTCTCATGGAAACTGACTGCTTCCTAAACACACACTCTACATTTGGAGTGTCAAAATTCTTGCCACTGCCTCCTTGGCAAGTGTATCTTGTCTTCTACGTGGGAATTTCACAAATATTTTCCTTTGGTTTGTGGAGGTCATGCAGAAGGGATTTCATTTGAAATAGCCCAAACAAGAAATACCAGTTGTCTTTTTCGCACATGGATGTGTGTAGTGAACACCCCTTTCTGTGTGCTTGCATGAGTTACTCCTTTGAATTTGTTGAAGAATGGTTGGCTGGGGAGCAAGTTAACGAGAGATGGATATCAATGGTTGTCAAGTATTCTGACGTGAAGAATGTATTGAGGATGTGAAGGCTTTTCTAGCCAGTTCCTATGGCTCAGTCAGGGATCAGTCAGAGGATTCTGTCTGGTAGACTCTTTGGCACAGATGTCAAAGTGGCCTGGTCTTACCCTGTCCAGGACTGAATGCTGAGCTTGAGTGGGAGCTTCTTGTCATTTCAAGCATTTCCATGAGTCTGTCCTCTGTTCTCTTGTATCCAAGTGGTTTCTAATAGGAAAGCAGAACAAAAATTGAAAGTATGGTGATTGATTATTTTTACCAATGTTATTTCAATCCACTTTGTTTAATACGAAATTACCTTTATGCTAGTAAGATTTCATATGTGAGGAAATAATGAAAATATTGGGGTTAGGGGATGAGAATATGCAAATCAAACATTTTTGAGCACCAAGACCCGTTTTTTGTTTTTGTTTTTTTTTTTTTTTTTTTTTTTTAACTTAAATAATATTAAGTGCCAGAGGACCACCGCTGCCATTCAGCCTCAACAACCTCCAGGTCCAGCCTCCAGGTGGCCCATTTCACCAGGGTGTGTGGGACCACACTGTCCTGGGATGAGAGAACAGTACCCACGGATGTTGACATCTCACAGAGTAGATATTGCCAGTGACAGTAGGGAGCTATTGGCACATGAGGAAGGGAAGAGCTCTCAGGATGGGAAGAGGGGGCCGCTTCGAGACTCATTGGGTATGGCACGAGGCTGCTGGGTGTGGTGTTGGCCTGGGCCCACTGAGTGGGGCAGATCCGTGGTCTGTGTTTCTGTACCCTCCTCTGTAGCCTGTGTTGGCAGCAGATCAGGGAATTGCGATCAGAAGTGCTCCCAGTAACACAGGCACCAGCCCCCAGAGTGTGTGCCTATCCGTTTCCCCACCTGGCCTGACTTAGTGCCTGTCTTGCCTCAGGGCTGAGACCCTACAATCTCTGATGAGGGTGTCTGTGGTCCAGATCCAACCTGCATGGCCAACATGCTCAGACCTTCAGCTGGGTCCTAGGCTGCTGCAACCAAACTCTGTTAACTGGGTGGCCGACAACAGAGGAAGTGTCTTCCGTTGAGCTCCAGAGGCTCAACACAGTAGGTGTTGGGCTGTCCCAGTGCCATAACCCCTCCCAGGTTTCAAGGGGACTGTCTCCCCAACTCTCCCAGCCCTTGCCCACTCTCCTATTGCTGCCCACGATCTGTGGTTCCCATATGGGCATCCCGCCCTGGCTCCAACCTCACATATCCGGTATCCCCCAGTCTCCCTGGTATCTGGGTCCAGACTCTCCTCTTCCTACAAGAATATCAGATATTGGATTTGGTCCCAGTTGATGCTGTGTTCCATCATGTGAGCTCTTAGCTTCATCACTGTGCAAAGACTCTTTTCCCACACAAGTTCGCACGGCTTTTGGCTGGCTAAGAATTTTCAGGCGACACTTTTCTAATGAGTACACTTTCCTTCCTTCCGATCTCCCACCAGTGAGCATTCCTCGCACCCTTGTCCTAGTTCCTTTATGGCAGTTTCCCTCCTTATGGCTGAGAGGACCTAGTGACCCCTGAATTCACACGTTCTCCTTAATCACCAACACACTGCAGAATTCTCCAGGGGGCCATATATGCTCCTGGAAGTTGGTGTTGGAAATAGTTCTCCATCCATTAATCACTCCCTCACTCACTAATGTCCTTGTGTCCTTGAGAAAGGCTCTCCCTTTCCTGGTTTTCCTGAATAGAAATCCTCTTGCCTCTTGGGTGAATAGGGTTATGGGTTGTGCAGAGGGTGTTGGTCCACTGAGCATCTTAGAGACTGTCCTTTATGGAGCCTAATGATCCTCACTGGGGAATGAGGCCAGGGTCCTAACTGTGGTTAGTTAGAGAGGGAAAGAAGGACAAGGGAAACTCAGATGTCCCTTCATGGCCCCTGGAGTTAGAGGACTTACCCCTTTGCACCTGGGATCAGGAGACCTCATTTCCTCGAGGACACGCACACTCAGACGTTAATCTTGAGTGTGGGTTCCTTTCTGGGGTCCAGGGCTGTTGTTAGCCACCAGGAATGACAGTGCTCTCCATGCTGAGTGGAGCCATTTTTGCCAGGAAAGAGAGCCCATGGTCACACCTTGTGCAAAGCATCCCACGCCAGGGGCTCCCATGCCTACATTCCTGTCCTGAAAGGAAGCCACTCAGAGGCAAGGTGGGTCCAACCACCTCCCATGTGTTCACTCATCACTGTGTTCCAGCAGTCACCCCAGTGAACAGTCCTGATGGGATTGGATGTGGCTCAGAATGTCACCCTCATGAGCTCTACCCTGCCACAGCTGCAGTTCTGCAGTGGGAGAAACTCAAAACCTCAAAACACATGCACATGAAAGAAAAGAGCAAGAGCCAGAGCCCAAACAGGCCAGGTGTGGCAAAGACAGCTGGAGTGCCTAGGTTGGGACTCAGAATTATGTCAGTGGGGTGGCATTGCTGCTGGCACCAGCATGATAACCGAGAGCCAGCCCTGCTCATTTTGGGGAGCAGTGTGTTGGGGAAGGCAGCAGAAATTGAGAGGCAGGATTGAGTTTGGCCCTAGGAGGAGGTTGGGTAAGAGGCCAGTGTGGGTTGGAGAGCCTGGGCAGATAGACAGAGGCCAGGGCACACCCCAAAGCCTGGAGACTGCACTTGATGTCCAGGGTTGTGAAACACCACTTCCCCTCTTACTCACAACTGAGAGCAAGGGGCATTGATGAGTTCAGTTTGTGTGCGGCTGCATCCAAGGTGGCTCGGCTAGGAACCTCTGTTTCCTTGACTCAGGAGGCTGGGAGTCCAGGCTCCACTGAGGCTCGGCTGGGAGGATCGGAGTCTGAGTTTATGCCTGTGTTCCCTGTAGGATCCATGTTGGCTGAGCCTCAGTGTTTTTGTAATGAGAGGATGGGTGACCGTCATGTCTTTATCACAGGACACACTTGCTAAATGGATTTGTTTGCTCTGAGGAGGAAAGAGAGAGGGGGGAGTGGTGCTGGAGACAGGGATGCAGACAGGGGTCATGGACTTGGCATAACTCAGTCTTGGAGGTGATATCCCATCACCTGTACCCACTTCAATTCCCATGAATCCAGAGGCTGAGCCCCCTTGAGGTGAGGGGTGAACCGGTTCTGGGCAGCAGGATGCTGTGGTACCTCGGAGTCTCTGTGAGACCCCAACACTAGACACACTTGGCCCTTTTGAAATCTTAGGAGAAGCCTTGGGAAGTTGTATGGCAGAGGGGAGCAGCCTCTGCATCTCAGTCCCCTCCAACTTGCCATGGTGTAGAGAGGGAACTGCAGCCACGATGGGACGGACATTGGCCATGTCCCTGTGTGGGACACAGGCCTGATTGAGTTAGGGTGCATTCTTTGTCTCTCCCTTTCTTGTGATTATCCCATCTCTACATTTGTGCTTTAGCCACCTGTGAGTCCCATCTCTGGTTTCAGAGAGAACAGAGGGTGTTATGGGCCAATAGACACAATAAACCCTAGAGATTAGATGCTACCCTACTTTCCAGAAAAGACTGGGCACACCATGAGTTGCACAATGATGGGACCAGGGTCCAAAAGCTGCTGAGAGGGAAGGACTGGTTGTGAATGCATTTTTGAAGGCTCCAAGCTGGAACTCTAGTGGCACCAAGCAGGGCAGATGCTGGTGGGGATGTTTGGGTAGTTGTTGGTGAACACCTGCGCACCTGAGATGGGTAGGCATGGAGGAGAAATCGGCAGCCCATAGGGCTGTTGAAAGTGGTCTTATGTGAAAAGAGGCTCAGGTATGGGCACAGGAAATGACATCATTGCCTTGACAATAGATCAAACAGAACATGGAACCCTGGTATCCAGGCACCCACTTCACTGACCAAGCCATCCGAGCTCACTTGGTTGGAGCCACTGGAGGGAGAAGGATGTTCTCCTGTGGTTGCAGACAATGCCAAGCCTCAGGCTCCCAGGAATCTCAGGGGGGCCAACTAGCCCTTTTGTGGATACACTGGGTGAGGCTTCATCTTAGACGCCACAGCCTCTGGCGATTGTCGCAGAGGAGCTCAAGAGTAACAGTGAGTAGCACAGGGCAGGTGAGCCCAGCAGGCCCTCTAGTCTGATCCCTGATGAATGGCCCAGGACTCCTATTCTGACTCTGTGTGTGTGTGTGTGTGTGTGTGTGTGTGTGTGTGTGTGTGTGTTTGTACTGATGGGAACTGTCCCATTGTGCTTTGACTCTAGTGTATTGGCACAAGTCATTTTTCTGTTTGTCACCATTTCCATTTTGAACCCACCATTCTTGGTCCCAACCCAGGGTGAAAATGATCAGAACACGGAGGAGCCCTTCAGGGTTCAGAGCCTTGAACCTTACAGGCAGGACCAGCTTAGGAATGAGCTCCTGCCTGTCATTTGTGGGAGGAACCTACATTTCAGCAGCAACATGGGGTTAATCTCCTGGGATTTCATCCCCACCCAGCAGGTGCTGGATCTCTTGTTCCCAAAACAGCCACCTTCTTCAGTCTTTACTCCTGGTGCCACTCCACATCCTCCAAGGGGACAAGAACCTCAGGTTCTGGATGGATGTTGTAGAATGCCCACAGAGCCAACTGCCAGGCTGGGTGGGGTGCAGTTGCTGGGCTTTGCTGATGTTGTCATCCCCCACAGTTCTTGGAACCTTCTGTGGCAGTGGCATCCAGGACCTCAGCAGCTGTGAGTAGCAGCTCCTCACTGCTTCACTCCAGCGAGCAGGTGGAAGACAGCTGCATTGTTCACGTCCTCCTAGAGGGACAGAGCCTGAGGGAGACAAAGCGCATCCCGGTAAGCCCGACAGCAGGGCTGCCTCCTGGGTGTCCACACAGTGGAAGGCAGGAGACACAGCCAACCCCAGGGCTATGGTGGGAAATAAAGAAGAGAGAGGTCCGTCTTAAGGGCTTGACCTGAGGAGGGAGAGCATCAGCATGCCCAGCTTCAGTGGTGAGTGGGCCTGTGTATTGTGGGTTTTGCAGGCCAGAAGTGCAGACGGAAGTGCTGTGGACAGATGAAGGCAGAGATATGTCCAGGGTGCAGGCTGCAGTGCCTAGAACTTGGTATTCTCAATGAGTGAAGTTGGAGCAGAGGAGGTGGCAGTGACTTGTCACATGTGTAGGAGGGGATGTGTTCCTGGTGGCAGGGAAGAGAACCTCCTTAGCATGACTAGGTGTAGGAATTTGGGGTCGGGATCACCTGGGGGGTCATGCCAAAGCTTCGGAATGTTAGGCTTTGCATGTAGGTAAATACGGAGCTAAAGGGGTTCTTGGCAGAATTTCTATGGATGTGCAGTAGACACGCTAATGCTGCAGGTGTCCAGCTGCAGAGGAGACATGTTCAGTGACTGCCAGTGCTGAGTCAAGTACATCATGACAACCAGACCCGCACCGAGCTTCCAGAGGCCAGGGCCTCTCAAAGCTATCATGAAGCACTCAAGTGCACACTCTTGTATCTGAGTCTGTTTTGTGTCGTGGCAGTCAGGACCCAAATTTTCAGTGCATCTGCCTCTTCCACCCACAAAGGCAGCCTGCATCCCAGATCACACTTGGTGCGCAGATCCCTGGCCCATTGCTCTCATCTCAGTGAGATGAGAGTGTGTCTGTGCATAGGCAGTTTGGTCCTTTGACATGAGTGGAATGTGGCTCCCCAGGGGGAGGGGAGATGGCAGGTACAGGCAGATATTTGTACCAGGATTGTTCTAGTAGCACATTGCAAGAACCCAGGTGGTATATGGAGGACACACTCAGGTAGCAGGATAACAAGATTGTGCCCTTGTATATGTAGCTGAGATTTCTCCTGAATGTTTGACCACAGTCTTCTGGGTAGCTCTTCTAAAAGCCATTCTCTGATGACATTTGTCCCACCCTGATCCAGGTGACCTTTCAGGAGATGGTGACAAGCCTCATCCGCAGGGCCTTGGACCAAAATTTGTTGCAGCATGAGGATGTGGACAACTTTGAGCTGCTGTATATGATGTCTGAGGATGAGAGTAAGTAGGACAATCAGACAGTGGGGAGACATGATCCACAGTGGGCTCAGGATAACTGACAGCCAAGAGAAAGTGGGCCTTGGCCCCAAAATACCAAAGTGTGATGGGCCTGGCGGAGACTCTCAGGGGTTGTGGGTGTTTTGTGGTATAATCCTTGAGTGCCACCTAACAATTCTCTCCACTTCGCTCTGCAGAAATCAAGGTCTCTGACCACTCACTCGTGTGTCTGTCCATGAATCTGGGAATACAATATTTCATCGTGAGGAAACGCCCCCAGGTCAAGGGAAAGGAGGTAAACACCTACCTTATTCAAGCTGTGCATGTGCTGCCATTCCACTCCGACCTGAGGAAATAAGAAGCCTCAGCACCTGGACATATTTGCTGGAAGCCCATAGAGCCAACTGACAGTCTGGGGTGGCTTTCTGTTTCTGGGTTTGCTGATGTTCCATCCCCCACAGTTCTCAGAATCAACCTGCAAGTCCTCCAGGCCGCTTTCCCACAAGCAGGTGGGAGACACCTGCTTAATTCGTGTCCACTTAGAAACACAAAGTCCAGAGATGGCCAAGAGTGTTCTGGTAAGCCTGGGAGCAGGGGTGTCCCGTGGTGCTTACACCTGGGTGGGGAGCAGACACTGGTCCAATACCATGGACTACTCATGCCCTCTTGAATTTGGAGCTTCTGGATGATCAGGAGGATAGATGGGAATCAAGAAGGGAGAGGTCAGTGTGAAGGGCTGGAGCTGAGATGAGCGAGTGCAGCAGCTTGTCCACTGCCATGTCTGAGGGAGTCTGTGTGTCAGGTGGCAGCATGCAGTCCAGAAGGGCAGGGACAGGTATGGGTGACAGATGAGAATAGGACAGGAACTAGGTTGCAGGTTCCCTTGTATGGGATGCTGACGTCTATGGAGGAGGACAGCAGTGTGAGGTTCTCCATGTTCCTTGAACAAGGAGCTGAGAGAGTCTCTCTGCAGAGTCGATATGGATGTGGAGCAAGCACACTAAATGTCCAGGTAACCCAATGACCACCCTTGCCGGATGAGGTGCCCTCCTACATCCCAGCCAGCACTGAGCCTCTGGAGGCCAGGAGCTCTCGTGGCTATCTTTCAGCTCTCCTGTGTGTGGTCATGTTCCTGGGTCTGTTTTTGGCCCTGGCAATCCAGACCAAAGCCTCTAGGTTTTGTGCCTAGGCCATTCCCAATGCCGCCTGCATCCTCGGGCAGACCTGGGATCTTGGAGGCTATTGTCCCATTCCTCCCAACTTGTGGGATGAGATTGCATCTGTATGCAGGTAGTGGGGTCCTTTCACTCCGAGAGGAGTGCAGCTCCACAAAGAGCAATGGCAGGCCCAGGAAGTCCTATGTACAAGGATTGGGCTAGTAGCCTGTGGGAAGAGCCCACACGATGAGCAGGAGGTCAGCCTCGGGTAGTAGGGTCATGGATGTTGCCCTTGTATTTAGAGTGGAGGTGCCTCCAGAATGCCCCTGCCCACTGTCCTTGAGTAGTCACTTCAAGGCCCATTTCCTGAAGGCCTGTCTCCCATGCTGCTCCAGGTGACCTGCCACGATAGGGCTCCTGTCGTCATCCGCAGCGCCCTCGACCTACACTTCCTTACTGAGGAGAATCCAGAGGATTATGAGCTGGGCCAAATCATCTCTCGCCGTCAGAGTAAGTGAGACAATCAGATAGCAGAGAGCAAGGGTCAGGATGTGGACTCAGGTCAACTCTTAGCAACAAAGAGTAGTCTCTGACCCCCAAGAACACTCCAACAGGTGTGTTGGGTTCGTGCACAAAGCCAACTGCACTTCTGCTGGTGGAAGGTCTTGAGGTCCAATGGTATACCCCGGTGGTGGATATTGCGGCTCCCCACCAGGTGCCCTCCCCTGGACATGAACAGGCATCCAAAGCTGACATCTTTGAGGAGTGAGGAGGAAAGCCTCTCTCCAGGAGCAGTATGTTTTCATGGTCTGGGATAGGAGTGGTTTCAAAGGAACATGGGAATGCATGGGCTAAAGAGGGAACTGGCATTTTGTGGACTGAAGCAGTACTATTGAAAGCCTTCTGTGTGACCAAAAAACCACTGCCTGGGCAGAGCATTGCCAGGATTCTAGCAAGCAGTAACAGGATGAAATTGGGAAGAAAACACAGCCTGGGAGACAGCCTGAATCATCTGTTTTTGCATAAATTCCATGGTCTTACACACCTGAGTCCACTAGGCAAGGAGTGATCACAATAGCCAGGTTGTGATCCCTAACTAAAGTCAGATGAGGGCTTCCTGAGCACGTAGCCACAGAGCTCATCTGATAATAATGCCAGCGCTTTTTCGTTGGTTGGTTGGTTGGTTTTTGTGAGCCAAACACCACAGCAGCCATTATCCCAGCCTATGTACCCTGAAGACCACCATCCCTATGAGTTCTAGGATCACATGTCTCCTATCTAAACCTACTGTTAGGTTAGTAGAGTCTATGGAAGAGGAAGTCTGTCTGGGGCCTTGGTAGCCTAAGAAATTCATAGCAGAGATCTCCACATCCAACCCAGAAGGGATGGAGAACAGGCTCTAGGTTAGAGGAGGGCGACAGGAAACACATGTTCAGAGGAAGGAGAAGCGGCTGTTGTATTCCCCCACTCGGGGTCATGGCACCACTGGGCCATACGCCATGTTGGAGGTAAGCAGTCCCTTTGCTGGTCTTTGGAACCATTGTTCTCAGTAGGGCAGTATTTGGAATGTGGCCTCCATTCTCAGAAGCCTGGTTCACATGGAGGCGGGCTCCACCAACGCAGAAGCATGGCTCTAACGTGGTATCCGCGCTGGTCAGCCTGTCCTCACTGTGGCCATACTTGAGGAAAATAACTCAGAGGAGGAATCCTAGGCCTTTTTTCTCTGGGTTTCATAGCTTTCTCTTTGGTTGTGCACTGAGGCTGTCCATAAAGCTCTAGTGTGTGGCAGTGGAGAGCTCCTCAGCCCTTGCCACAAAGGCATAGACTGGGAGAGAGAGAACGAGGCTGGCAGAGAGGGAGAGAGAGAAAGATGGAGAGGGAGGACCTCTCCTTGGAGAATGAGGATTCAGTGGAGCCAACAGGAACAAGGTACTGTTGCCCAGGGCACAACCCTGTTTAGGTCTTACTCCAACCATGCTCAACCTTTCTTCCAGTCCCTCCCACCCCCCAGTAGTGTATTCATCTTGAATGAGAATTTCATGTTGACATCAGAGCACTCACCATCCAGTGCTTCCCTCCAAACCGACCTATGAAGATGGCTCATGTGGGGACTGAATCTTCGGCACAGGAACCTTTTGTGGGAGATTTCAGATGCAAACCCTAGTGGTGTGCTTTGGCAGATGCAAGAGGACCTGAGATATTCTGGAGTCCAAAGCCTTCGGTAGGAACAGACATTAGGTCTGTTGAAGTGCTCTGCCTAGTTCTTCCTCAGGGAGGACTGTGGAGGCTGTCTTTGTTGGTATTGGTGCTGAATTGGAGAGCTCTCAGGTGTGTGGCTCTGGCCTTTTCTGGCACAGGCTCTCAGATGTTGGCGTGTCCTAGGGAGCACCTCCTGAGTGCCACCTTCTTTTTGTACACCCCTCTCTCCCCAGAGCTGAGGATTCCAGCAGAGGCCAACGTATTTTATGCCAAGAATCCTCACAAAAAATCCAACTTTGTGCTGGGGAAAAGGAGCCTCTCCCAAAAGAATGATGGGTGGATCCAGCCTCAACCTTCCTCTCGTCCTGGAAAGAAGGCTCCAGCCCTCCTGAGGATGCTTGCAAAACCATTCTGTTGCTGTGTGCCTGGGCGGGGCTGAGGCAGCCCAGGAATATTTACATTGATTACTATTTTCTTCAAAGTTTGAATCTATAGTTTGCCATTGTCCTTGACCTTGTTTAGTAACACAGTTGTTACTCTATCCTGTATTTGTTGTTTCCATTAATATATTATTATTTTAAAATATATATGTTTTTGTTACCTGATCTACTGTGATGATTTGAGTATACTAAATGTAGCAGTGATTCCTAAAGGACACATCCAAACCAACAGGAAGGAATGTTTCATTCTATCAGCAAGAACTTTGGTTTTTAGGAGTTTGGCAGATGGCATTATCTGAGTCAGTTTTCCAATGGGGGCAATGAAGTATCAGCTATGATGGTACAAACACAAACAAAGACACACAAACACACACAAGAGCACACACACTCACTGAGAGATAGATAGACAGATGGAGTTGGTCTCTGCTGAAATACTTTGGAGACATGGTTCTGATTTCTCCCCTTTTGGAGTATTTTCAATTGCACAAGGTGTCTTGCAAATGAACCCATGTCTGAGGAAGACATGCATGTGTACTTCACATGCCACTTTTCACATAGCAGGAAGGTCATGTAATATTTTTCATGCAGCTGTCTTTTGACTGTGAACCATCCCATGAGGTCAGCTGTGGAATTTTCAACTTGTAGCATCACAATGGGGATCCACTCTTTGGATTTGGGGATATTTCCGATTTTCTTGATTCAGATTGGAATGATATATATATTAGTTTTTGATGAAAATTCTGCATTTGATGGTAATGAATGTCGTGCATCTAGGAATCTGTAGAGTGCAGACAATGAATGGATGCCTACTGTTGTCTGGACTGGTCTGAAAAGTCCTGTAGCATCTGAGCATGTGTGAGGGCTGTACAGGTCTTGCCAAAAGTCCAGGTCAGATGATCCTGCACAAAGCTGAACTCCTAGTGGTCTCCACAACAGTGTAAGGGCCAAGGAGAAACACACTTCCACACAGAAGTTGGGAAGCTACCTTATGAAGGTGATCATAGATACGGGATTATTAATATATCCAGGTTGGCATCTATTATTTTTTTAGCTTTTGACTTTCGCAGCTGTGGGCATCTTGACAACCATCAACTCCCTGTAAGCACAGACAACTCTATAAGAACCTGAGGATAAATTTCCCTGTGCATGTCCCCTTGTGAAACTGCTTAAGCACCGCCTGGTTTACACACAGGTGGAATTTCTAGGTCAAAGTGTGCATGTTTACTTCTTTGACTAAGCACTGCCAGGTGGCTCTTCTGCATAGCTCTACCTGTGGCCAGGATTGTATTATCTAGCTTTCTAACTTTTGCATGTTGAGTAGATACATAGTGGGAGCACACTGTTTTTGTTGGTATTTTTCTTGGTATCTATTCTGATGCTTTTCACTGGGGGATTTTTTCCTGTGAAAATGGGCTTCCTCTACTTGACCTTATTTTCTTCTTTTTAAAATTTTTTCAATGTGACTTTTTAATTTTAGTTTTATTAAAGACATTGCCCCTTGCTTGCATAGTCTATATCTAAAGCACTAGTCCTTGCTCCAAGGCCCAGCTTGCTCTCAGCTGCCCCAGGAGGGGAACAGTCTTTGGCGGTAGACAAGAGACGCCCCTGCAGGGGGCACAAGTGCTTTGGCCCTCTGGTGTCTTGCCAGCAGTGCTTCCCATGCTCACAGAGGGTTTCAGACACTGAGTCAATGGTCCAGGTGGTCTTTTGTTCAGTCTGATCTCAAATTGAGCTCCTCTGAGAGGTCATATTGAAGTCCTTGTGTGTTGCTGACCCATCATTTTAAACAATATTCCAAGTTCACTTTTTGTGTGTACGTGGGTTCTGGGGATTGAACCCAGGGCCTTGAGCCTGTGAGGCAAGTGACCTACCTGAGCTAAACCCTCAGAGACCCCTGTAAAAGTATTTCCCCTTTGCCTCGGGGTCTAAGTTGCCAAGGCTGACCTCAAACGTTCCTCTTGCCTCAGCCTCCCTGGTGGCTGGCATGACAGGCATGCACCTGGGACTGTCACACTCGAGCCTGTGATGGGAACTCATGTGCATCTGTCCAGGGCTGAGCATGGTTAGGCAGAGCTGTGCTCCAGGCTCCCTGCAGGGCTGTGGAGGCTTCTGCTGCCCAGCAGCCCTGGTGCCATGGCCAGGGCTCCTCCCAGCCGAGGGCAGGCAGCTGCCCATTGCTGTAGGCTGACCTTATTTTCTTCTTATGGCACTCATCCGTTCTCTGGAGTACGTTGTATGGTTTGTCCATTAGGAGTCTAACAGGTCCTCTAGAACCTTCAAACAATTAGTAAAATTCCTGAACAGTAAGTGAGCACGCGCAGAAATTGGGCTAATATTTTGGGAAGAACAATGTTGGATGATATATTCATGGCTTGAATATATCATCCAACATGAAGTTATATTTTATTACTTACAAAATAATAAAATAATGAAGCAATACCATGGGCTGAGCTAAAATAGATCCTTAGGATCTTAGGCATTCTGTAATAAATCTGTGTCACTTGAAGTATAGAGTTGATCGACTCTGAGTAATGAAACAGAAGTAAAGGTATCAAAGCCAATGATCATCTGTTTCCAATTTTCTGTGATTTGGTTCAAGTGGTAAAGTGGTGATATTTATTAATAATGGATCGAATAGGTTCATAATTGTTTTAGAGTACAATTACATGCCTTCAAACTTTAGGCTACATGGGCACATTTGAGAACGTTTCCAGCTATTCTCTCATCCTTTGGGTCATTCCCCTCCTATGTCCTGTGAGACATTTTCTATGTGAGGCTTTAAGAAGAAGAAGAGAATATTCTGTAAAGAAAACCCTGTGATCTGTGCAGTATGAAGTTGAATGGATTCATTCAGAAATCAGAAATTCTATTGAAAGATATTTATTTGCATGAGCCAAATAAAACCTATTTTTACGCATCCTGGTGAAGACAAGGTTTTATCTTTATGTCTCATTTTCTATGTTTTGTTGTTGTTGTTGTTGTTAGAATGAAATTCATATGTTGCCAGACCATTCTATCAGATGTGTAACTAGATGCCATTTAAATTACCCACTTTTACATGGTAGACAGTTTTTAATGAACACTGCCTGTCTGCACCTTTTTTAAAAACAGGACTGGGATCAGAAGCCCAAATACCAATGGTTAGCTGGAGCATATTTTTCATTTGGCCTATCTGTCAGTATTCCCTGAGGTCATCTGTGCAATCAGCTTCGTTACTCCTGCTCCCTCACTGGATTTCATAGAAACCATATGCTATGTATGAATCAGGGACACCAATCCCACAACATAGCATTCTTGGAATATCCAAAGTCCCACTTTTCACTTCGCCATGCCTGAGATCAGCAGTAATATTTATCAGCAAATGTGAGATTTTCAAAGATCCAATTCTATGTGCTCCTTTCTCATAGAGCCTTAGGCAGGGATATAGCATACATAAATATTAAGTAAAGTCCATAGTTTTTAAAATGTCATCCATTGAATAGTTGACACATGTCTGAGATACTTTTTATTTTGGAGGAGGTATTATTTAATAGGGAATTCCAACAGCTACCTAATAGTGAAATGAGAAGTCTTGCATCCATTTTATTTTGTTTCTGATGATTTTTATGAGTAAGGGTAAGATACTTCCTTGTTCTGATGCAGATGTTGCCCACTTTTGTGAATGGATGCGGGGTGTCACCTACTACTTGCATATCTGCATATTGGGCTTGACACTGCTATCGTACTTCGTAGCTGGCAAAAAGTCAATACTGAAGTTAAGCTCTTGTGTTCTAGCAGCAGAGCTGAAGATCCTTGATGTGCCACCTTCTGCAATCCATGCTGCTCTCTTCATGTTCCTTATTGACTTCCTGGTGAGGAGCATCATGGTCTCCTGGTCTTGAGAATGGCCAAGCATTGCTCTGTGAATGTGGAAGATGGGCATGTGGAAGGCTCCAGGGAGGAGGGATCATTGAACATGTACTCGAATCCATGTGCCTGTTGAATGACCTGTTTTTTTTATTTTTGGGTTTTAAGGGAGACACTGCCCTAAAACACTTCTGTGCAGCTGGGGATGCAGGCTTCTGCTTCACCTTGCAGGAAGCATTAACGAATCCTTTCCAGAAGACATGAGAAGAGAGAAGTGAGCCTCTGGTATCATGCAGGTTCCTTGCATTGCCCATGGGCTAGAAGAGAGAAGAGTTGCTTCATGAGATTTGATCCCCTTTTTCCTGAAAAGTTCCACACAGAGGTGAGTCCCCAGCATGTTTAGAAATCATTTCAGACACCTTTCTGGACGGAATTGAATCAGAGCCCCTGATGATGTGGAAGAGCTAAAGATGGGTTTGCTATGAATTTTCTATTTCATTCATCAGGGCCTGAGTCAAGTCAGTCATTGTGCTGTCAACACATGAGCTGCTGGTCAAATGTGAGGAAGTGGTCTTGCTTTATGAAAACACCACCCTGATTCAGTGAGCCAGAGGCAGCCTGCAGTCCCTGTTTTCCTGTAAAGGCAGATTGCTGTGGATGGCCTCTGGCCTCGTCATGCAGCCCTGCTCAGAGTAGGGGATTGAGGGACCAGGCAGATCCCTAGTTCCTTTTGACCTTTATTGCCACTGGGCCACCCCAGGGTCCTTGGACTCTACCTGGTCTTCTGGCCTGGGTCAGGGGATGTGAGGTTTGGAATCCCCCTCTGTGGCAGGATCCCAGCCCCCCAGCCACTTGAGGTCAGCACATCCTTCCCTAATTGTGTTAGAGTTGGAGACTTCTCCCACCCATCCTCATCCATGCTCATCCCACATTTTGTAGCTTGGCACCTGAGGACCTTTATTCATTGACTTAGTTGTTAGTGATGATGGTTACTAAGACTAAGTGACTCTTTCAAGTCACATCACTTGCATGGTAGGGCTAGAGCATGGATCTTCCTAATTGATTTCATGGGACTCTCTCATGGAAACTGTGACTGCTTCCTAAACACACACTCTACATTTGGAGTGTCAAAATTCTTGCCACTGCCTCCTTGGCAAGTGTATCTTGTCTTCTACGTGGGAATTTCACAAATATTTTCCTTTGGTTTGTGGAGGTCATGCAGAAGGGATTTCATTTGAAATAGCCCAAACAAGAAATACCAGTTGTCTTTTTCGCACATGGATGTGTGTAGTGAACACCCCTTTCTGTGTGCTTGCATGAGTTACTCCTTTGAATTTGTTGAAGAATGGTTGGCTGGGGAGCAAGTTAACGAGAGATGGATATCAATGGTTGTCAAGTATTCTGACGTGAAGAATGTATTGAGGATGTGAAGGCTTTTCTAGCCAGTTCCTATGGCTCAGTCAGGGATCAGTCAGAGGATTCTGTCTGGTAGACTCTTTGGCACAGATGTCAAAGTGGCCTGGTCTTACCCTGTCCAGGACTGAATGCTGAGCTTGAGTGGGAGCTTCTTGTCATTTCAAGCATTCCCATGAGTCTGTCCTCTGTTCTCTTGTATCCAAGTGGTTTCTAATAGGAAAGCAGAACAAAAATTGAAAGTATGGTGATTGATTATTTTTACCAATGTTATTTCAATCCACTTTGTTTAATACGAAATTACCTTTATGCTAGTAAGATTTCATATGTGAGGAAATAATGAAAATATTGGGGTTAGGGGATGAGAATATGCAAATCAAACATTTTTGAGCACCAAGACCCGTTTTTTGTTTTTTTTTTTTTTTTTTTTTTTAACTTAAATAATATTAAGTGCCAGAGTACCACCGCTGCCATTCAGCCTCAACAACCTCCAGGTCCAGCCTCCAGGTGGCCCATTTCACCAGGGTGTGTGGGACCACACTGTCCTGGGATGAGAGAACAGTACCCACGGATGTTAACATCTCACAGAGTAGATATTGCCAGTGACAGTAGGGAGCTATTGGCACATGAGGAAGGGAAGAGCTCTCAGGATGGGAAGAGGGGGCCGCTTCGAGACTCATTGGGTATGGCACGAGGCTGCTGGGTGTGGTGTTGGCCTGGGCCCACTGAGTGGGGCAGATCCGTGGTCTGTGTTTCTGTACCCTCCTCTGTAGCCTGTGTTGGCAGCAGATCAGGGAATTGCGATCAGAAGTGCTCCCAGTAACACAGGCACCAGCCCCCAGAGTGTGTGCCTATCCGTTTCCCCATCTGGCTTGACTTAGTGCCTGTCTTGCCTCAGGGCTGAGACCCTACAATCTCTGATGAGGGTGTCTGTGGTCCAGATCCAACCTGCATGGCCAACATGCTCAGACCTTCAGCTGGGTCCTAGGCTGCTGCAACCAAACTCTGTTAACTGGGTGGCCGACAACAGAGGAAGTGTCTTCCGTTGAGCTCCAGAGGCTCAACACAGTAGGTGTTGGGCTGTCCCAGTGCCATAACCCCTCCCAGGTTTCAAGGGGACTGTCTCCCCAACTCTCCCAGCCCTTGCCCACTCTCCTATTGCTGCCCACGATCTGTGGTTCCCATATGGGCATCCCGCCCTGGCTCCAACCTCACATATCCGGTATCCCCCAGTCTCCCTGGTATCTGGGTCCAGACTCTCCTCTTCCTACAAGAATATCAGATATTGGATTTGGTCCCAGTTGATGCTGTGTTCCATCATGTGAGCTCTTAGCTTCATCACTGTGCAAAGACTCTTTTCCCACACAAGTTCGCACGGCTTTTGGCTGGCTAAGAATTTTCAGGCGACACTTTTCTAATGAGTACACTTTCCTTCCTTCCGATCTCCCACCAGTGAGCATTCCTCGCACCCTTGTCCTAGTTCCTTTATGGCAGTTTCCCTCCTTATGGCTGAGAGGACCTAGTGACCCCTGAATTCACACGTTCTCCTTAATCACCAACACACTGCAGAATTCTCCAGGGGGCCATATATGCTCCTGGAAGTTGGTGTTGGAAATAGTTCTCCATCCATTAATCACTCCCTCACTCACTAATGTCCTTGTGTCGTTGAGAAAGGCTCTCCCTTTCCTGGTTTTCCTGAATAGAAATCCTCTTGCCTCTTGGGTGAATAGGGTTATGGGTTGTGCAGAGGGTGTTGGTCCACTGAGTATCTTAGAGACTGTCCTTTATGGAGCCTAATGATCCTCACTGGGGAATGAGGCCAGGGTCCTAACTGTGGTTAGTTAGAGAGGGAAAGAAGGACAAGGGAAACTCAGATGTCCCTTCATGGCCCCTGGAGTTAGAGGACTTACCCCTTTGCACCTGGGATCAGGAGACCTCATTTCCTCGAGGACACGCACACTCAGACGTTAATCTTGAGTGTGGGTTCCTTTCTGGGGTCCAGGGCTGTTGTTAGCCACCAGGAATGACAGTGCTCTCCATGCTGAGTGGAGCCATTTTTGCCAGGAAAGAGAGCCCATGGTCACGCCTTGTGCAAAGCATCCCACGCCAGGGGCTCCCATGCCTACATTCCTGTCCTGAAAGGAAGCCACTCAGAGGCAAGGTGGGTCCAACCACCTCCCATGTGTTCACTCATCACTGTGTTCCAGCAGTCACCCCAGTGAACAGTCCTGATGGGATTGGATGTGGCTCAGAATGTCACCCTCATGAGCTCTACCCTGCCACAGCTGCAGTTCTGCAGTGGGAGAAACTCAAAACCTCAAAACACATGCACATGAAAGAAAAGAGCAAGAGCCAGAGCCCAAACAGGCCAGGTGTGGCAAAGACAGCTGGAGTGCCTAGGTTGGGACTCAGAATTATGTCAGTGGGGTGGCATTGCTGCTGGCACCAGCATGATAACCGAGAGCCAGCCCTGCTCATTTTGGGGAGCAGTGTGTTGGGGAAGGCAGCAGAAATTGAGAGGCAGGATTGAGTTTGGCCCTAGGAGGAGGTTGGGTAAGAGGCCAGTGTGGGTAGGAGAGCCTGGGCAGATAGACAGAGGCCAGGGCACACCCCAAAGCCTGGAGACTGCACTTGATGTCCAGGGTTGTGAAACACCACTTCCCCTCTTACTCACAACTGAGAGCAAGGGGCATTGATGAGTTCAGTTTGTGTGCGGCTGCATCCAAGGTGGCTCGGCTAGGAACCTCTGTTTCCTTGACTCAGGAGGCTGGGAGTCCAGGCTCCACTGAGGCTCGGCTGGGAGGATCGGAGTCTGAGTTTATGCCTGTGTTCCCTGTAGGATCCATGTTGGCTGAGCCTCAGTGTTTTTGTAATGAGAGGATGGGTGACCGTCATGTCTTTATCACAGGACACACTTGCTAAATGGATTTGTTTGCTCTGAGGAGGAAAGAGAGAGGGGGGAGTGGTGCTGGAGACAGGGATGCAGACAGGGGTCATGGACTTGGCATAACTCAGTCTTGGAGGTGATATCCCATCACCTGTACCCACTTCAATTCCCATGAATCCAGAGGCTGAGCCCCCTTGAGGTGAGGGGTGAACCGGTTCTGGGCAGCAGGATGCTGTGGTACCTCGGAGTCTCTGTGAGACCCCAACACTAGACACACTTGGCCCTTTTGAAATCTTAGGAGAAGCCTTGGGAAGTTGTATGGCAGAGGGGAGCAGCCTCTGCATCTCAGTCCCCTCCAACTTGCCATGGTGTAGAGAGGGAACTGCAGCCACGATGGGACGGACATTGGCCATGTCCCTGTGTGGGACACAGGCCTGATTGAGTTAGGGTGCATTCTTTGTCTCTCCCTTTCTTGTGATTATCCCATCTCTACATTTGTGCTTTAGCCACCTGTGAGTCCCATCTCTGGTTTCAGAGAGAACAGAGGGTGTTATGGGCCAATAGACACAATAAACCCTAGAGATTAGATGCTACCCTACTTTCCAGAAAAGACTGGGCACACCATGAGTTGCACAATGATGGGACCAGGGTCCAAAAGCTGCTGAGAGGGAAGGACTGGTTGTGAATGCATTTTTGAAGGCTCCAAGCTGGAACTCTAGTGGCACCAAGCAGGGCAGATGCTGGTGGGGAGGTTTGGGTAGTTGTTGGTGAACACCTGCGCACCTGAGATGGGTAGGCATGGAGGAGAAATCGGCAGCCCATAGGGCTGTTGAAAGTGGTCTTATGTGAAAAGAGGCTCAGGTATGGGCACAGGAAATGACATCATTGCCTTGACAATGGATCAAACAGAACATGGAACCCTGGTATCCAGGCACCCACTTCACTGACCAAGCCATCCGAGCTCACTTGGTTGGAGCCACTGGAGGGAGAAGGATGTTCTCCTGTGGTTGCAGACAATGCCGAGCCTCAGGCTCCCAGGAATCTCAGGGGGGCCAACTAGCCCTTTTGTGGATACACTGGGTGAGGCTTCATCTTAGACGCCAGAGCCTCTGGCGATTGTCGCAGAGGAGCTCAAGAGTAACAGTGAGTAGCACAGGGCAGGTGAGCCCAGCAGGCCCTCTAGTCTGATCCCTGATGAATGGCCCAGGACTCCTATTCTGACTCTGTGTGTGTGTGTGTGTGTGTGTGTGTGTGTGTGTGTGTGTGTGTGTGTGTGCTTGTGTGTGTTTGTACTGATGGGAACTGTCCCATTGTGCTTTGACTCTAGTGTATTGGCACAAGTCATTTTTCTGTTTGTCACCATTTCCATTTTGAACCCACCATTCTTGGTCCCAACCCAGGGTGAAAATGATCAGAACACGGAGGAGCCCTTCAGGGTTCAGAGCCTTGAACCTTACAGGCAGGACCAGCTTAGGAATGAGCTCCTGCCTGTCATTTGTGGGAGGAACCTACATTTCAGCAGCAACATGGGGTTAATCTCCTGGGATTTCATCCCCACCCATCAGGTGCTGGATCTCTTGTTCCCAAAACAGCCACCTTCTTCAGTCTTTACTCCTGGTGCCACTCCACATCCTCCAAGGGGACAAGAACCTCAGGTTCTGGATGGATGTTGTAGAATGCCCACAGAGCCAACTGCCAGGCTGGGTGGGGTGCAGTTGCTGGGCTTTGCTGATGTTGTCATCCCCCACAGTTCTTGGAACCTTCTGTGGCAGTGGCATCCAGGACCCCAGCAGCTGTGAGTAGCAGCTCCTCACTGCTTCACTCCAGCGAGCAGGTGGAAGACAGCCGCGTTGTTCACGTCCTCCTAGAGGGACAGAGCCTGAGGGAGACAAAGCGCATCCCGGTAAGCCCGACAGCAGGGCTGCCTCCTGGGTGTCCACACAGTGGAAGGCAGGAGACACAGCCAACCCCAGGGCTATGGTGGGAAATAAAGAAGAGAGAGGTCCGTCTTAAGGGCTTGACCTGAGGAGGGAGAGCATCAGCATGCCCAGCTTCAGTGGTGAGTGGGCCTGTGTATTGTGGGTTTTGCAGGCCAGAAGTGCAGACGGAAGTGCTGTGGACAGATGAAGGCAGAGATATGTCCAGGGTGCAGGCTGCAGTGCCTAGAACTTGGTATTCTCAATGAGTGAAGTTGGAGCAGAGGAGGTGGCAGTGACTTGTCACATGTGTAGGAGGGGATGTGTTCCTGGTGGCAGGGAAGAGAACCTCCTTAGCATGACTAGGTGTAGGAATTTGGGGTCGGGATCACCTGGGGGGTCATGCCAAAGCTTCGGAATGTTAGGCTTTGCATGTATGTAAATACGGAGCTAAAGGGGTTCTTGGCAGAATTTCTATGGATGTGCAGTAGACACGCTAATGCTGCAGGTGTCCAGCTGCAGAGGAGACATGTTCAGTGACTGCCAGTGCTGAGTCAAGTACATCATGACAACCAGACCCGCACCGAGCTTCCAGAGGCCAGGGCCTCTCAAAGCTATCATGAAGCACTCAAGTGCACACTCTTGTATCTGAGTCTGTTTTGTGTCGTGGCAGTCAGGACCCAAATTTTCAGTGCATCTGCCTCTTGCACCCACAAAGGCAGCCTGCATCCCAGATCACACTTGGTGCGCAGATCCCTGGCCCATTGCTCTCATCTCAGTGAGATGAGAGTGTGTCTGTGCATAGGCAGTTTGGTCCTTTGACATGAGTGGAATGTGGCTCCCCAGGGGGAGGGGAGATGGCAGGTACAGGCAGATATTTGTACCAGGATTGTTCTAGTAGCACATTGCAAGAACCCAGGTGGTATATGGAGGACACACTCAGGTAGCAGGATAACAAGATTGTGCCCTTGTATATGTAGCTGAGATTTCTCCTGAATGTTTGACCACAGTCTTCTGGGTAGCTCTTCTAAAAGCCATTCTCTGATGACATTTGTCCCACCCTGATCCAGGTGACCTTTCAGGAGACGGTGACAAGCCTCATCCGCAGGGCCTTGGACCAAAATTTGTTGCAGCATGAGGATGTGGACAACTTTGAGCTGCTGTATATGATGTCTGAGGATGAGAGTAAGTATTACAATCAGACAGTGGGGAGACATGATCCACAGTGGGCTCAGGAAAACTGACAGCCAAGAGAAAGTGGGCCTTGGCCCCAAAATACCAAAGTGTGATGGGCCTGGCGGAGACTCTCAGGGGTTGTGGGTGTTTTGTGGTATAATCCTTGAGTGCCACCTAACAATTCTCTCCACTTCGCTCTGCAGAAATCAAGGTCTCTGACCACTCACTCGTGTGTCTGTCCATGAATCTGGGAATACAATATTTCATCGTGAGGAAACGCCCCCAGGTCAAGGGAAAGGAGGTAAACACCTACCTTATTCAAGCTGTGCATGTGCTGCCATTCCACTCCGACCTGAGGAAATAAGAAGCCTCAGCACCTGGACATATTTGCTGGAAGCCCATAGAGCCAACTGACAGTCTGGGGTGGCTTTCTGTTTCTGGGTTTGCTGATGTTCCATCCCCCACAGTTCTCAGAATCAACCTGCAAGTCCTCCAGGCCGCTTTCCCACAAGCAGGTGGGAGACACCTGCTTAATTCGTGTCCACTTAGAAACACAAAGTCCAGAGATGGCCAAGAGTGTTCTGGTAAGCCTGGGAGCAGGGGTGTCCCGTGGTGCTTACACCTGGGTGGGGAGCAGACACTGGTCCAATACCATGGACTACTCATGCCCTCTTGAATTTGGAGCTTCTGGATGATCAGGAGGATAGATGGGAATCAAGAAGGGAGAGGTCAGTGTGAAGGGCTGGAGCTGAGATGAGCGAGTGCAGCAGCTTGTCCACTGCCATGTCTGAGGGAGTCTGTGTGTCAGGTGGCAGCATGCAGTCCAGAAGGGCAGGGACAGGTATGGGTGACAGATGAGAATAGGACAGGAACTAGGTTGCAGGTTCCCTTGTATGGGATGCTGACGTCTATGGAGGAGGACAGCAGTGTGAGGTTCTCCATGTTCCTTGAACAAGGAGCTGAGAGAGTCTCTCTGCAGAGTCGATATGGATGTGGAGCAAGCACACTAAATGTCCAGGTAACCCAATGACCACCCTTGCCGGATGAGGTGCCCTCCTACATCCCAGCCAGCACTGAGCCTCTGGAGGCCAGGAGCTCTCGTGGCTATCTTTCAGCTCTCCTGTGTGTGGTCATGTTCCTGGGTCTGTTTTTGGCCCTGGCAATCCAGACCAAAGCCTCTAGGTTTTGTGCCTAGGCCATTCCCAATGCCGCCTGCATCCTCGGGCAGACCTGGGATCTTGGAGGCTATTGTCCCATTCCTCCCAACTTGTGGGATGAGATTGCATCTGTATGCAGGTAGTGGGGTCCTTTCACTCCGAGAGGAGTGCAGCTCCACAAAGAGCAATGGCAGGCCCAGGAAGTCCTATGTACAAGGATTGGGCTAGTAGCCTGTGGGAAGAGCCCACACGATGAGCAGGAGGTCAGCCTCGGGTAGTAGGGTCATGGATGTTGCCCTTGTATTTAGAGTGGAGGTGCCTCCAGAATGCCCCTGCCCACTGTCCTTGAGTAGTCACTTCAAGGCCCATTTCCTGAAGGCCTGTCTCCCATGCTGCTCCAGGTGACCTGCCACGATAGGGCTCCTGTCGTCATCCGCAGCGCCCTCGACCTACACTTCCTTACTGAGGAGAATCCAGAGGATTATGAGCTGGGCCAAATCATCTCTCGCCGTCAGAGTAAGTGAGACAATCAGATAGCAGAGAGCAAGGGTCAGGATGTGGACTCAGGTCAACTCTTAGCAACAAAGAGTAGTCTCTGACCCCCAAGAACACTCCAACAGGTGTGTTGGGTTCGTGCACAAAGCCAACTGCACTTCTGCTGGTGGAAGGTCTTGAGGTCCAATGGTATACCCCGGTGGTGGATATTGCGGCTCCCCACCAGGTGCCCTCCCCTGGACATGAACAGGCATCCAAAGCTGACATCTTTGAGGAGTGAGGAGGAAAGCCTCTCTCCAGGAGCAGTATGTTTTCATGGTCTGGGATAGGAGTGGTTTCAAAGGAACATGGGAATGCATGGGCTAAAGAGGGAACTGGCATTTTGTGGACTGAAGCAGTACTATTGAAAGCCTTCTGTGTGACCAAAAAACCACTGCCTGGGCAGAGCATTGCCAGGATTCTAGCAAGCAGTAACAGGATGAAATTGGGAAGAAAACACAGCCTGGGAGACAGCCTGAATCATCTGTTTTTGCATAAATTCCATGGTCTTACGCACCTGAGTCCACTAGGCAAGGAGTGATCACAATAGCCAGGTTGTGATCCCTAACTAAAGTCAGATGAGGGCTTCCTGAGCACGTAGCCACAGAGCTCATCTGATAATAATGCCAGCGCTTTTTCGTTGGTTGGTTGGTTGGTTTTTGTGAGCCAAACACCACAGCAGCCATTATCCCAGCCTATGTACCCTGAAGACCACCATCCCTATGAGTTCTAGGATCACTTGTCTCCTATCTTAACCTACTGTTAGGTTAGTAGAGTCTATGGAAGAGGAAGTCTGTCTGGGGCCTTGGTAGCCTAAGAAATTCATAGCAGAGATCTCCACATCCAACCCAGAAGGGATGGAGAACAGGCTCTAGGTTAGAGGAGGGCGACAGGAAACACATGTTCAGAGGAAGGAGAAGCAGCTGTTGTATTCCCCCAATCGGGGTCATGGCACCACTGGGCCATACACAATGTTGGAGGGAAGCAGTCCCTTTGCTGGTCTTTGGAACCATTGTTCTCAGTAGGGCAGTATTTGGAATGTGGCCTCCATTCTCAGAAGCCTGGTTCACATGGAGGCGGGCTCCACCAACGCAGAAGCATGGCTCTAACGTGGTATCCGTGCTGGTCAGCCTGTCCTCACTGTGGCCATACTTGAGGAAAATAACTCAGAGGAGGAATCCTAGGCCTTTTTTCTCTGGGTTTCATAGCTTTCTCTTTGGTTGTGCACTGAGGCTGTCCATAAAGCTCTAGTGTGTGGCAGTGGAGAGCTCCTCAGCCCTTGCCACAAAGGCATAGACTGGGAGAGAGAGAACGAGGCTGGCAGAGAGGGAGAGAGAGAAAGATGGAGAGGGAGGACCTCTCCTTGGAGAATGAGGATTCAGTGGAGCCAACAGGAACAAGGTACTGTTGCCCAGGGCACAACCCTGTTTAGGTCTTACTCCAACCATGCTCAACCTTTCTTCCAGTCCCTCCCACCCCCCAGTAGTGTATTCATCTTGAATGAGAATTTCATGTTGACATCAGAGCACTCACCATCCAATGCTTCCCTCCAAACCCACCTATGAAGATGGCTCATGTGGGGACTGAATCTTCGGCACAGGAGCCTTTTGTGGGAGATTTCAGATGCAAACCCTAGTGGTGTGCTTTGGCAGATGCAAGAGGACCTGAGATATTCTGGAGTCCAAAGCCTTCGGTAGGAACAGACATTAGGTCTGTTGAAGTGCTCTGCCTAGTTCTTCCTCAGGGAGGACTGTGGAGGCTGTCTTTGTTGGTATTGGTGCTGAATTGGAGAGCTCTCAGGTGTGTGGCTCTGGCCTTTTCTGGCACAGGCTCTCAGATGTTGGCGTGTCCTAGGGAGCACCTCCTGAGTGCCACCTTCTTTTTGTACACCCCTCTCTCCCCAGAGCTGAGGATTCCAGCAGAGGCCAACGTATTTTATGCCAAGAATCCTCACAAAAAATCCAACTTTGTGCTGAGGAAAAGGAGCCTCTCCCAAAAGAATGATGGGTGGATCGAGCCTCAACCTCCCTCTCATCCTGCAAAGAAGGCTCCTGCCCTCCTGAGGATGCTTGCAAAACCATTCTGGGGCTGTGTGCCTGGGCGGGGCTGAGGCAGCCCAGGAATATTTACATTGATTACTATTTTCTTCAAAGTTTGAATCTATAGTTTGCCATTGTCCTTGACCTTGTTTAGTAACACAGTTGTTACTCTATCCTGTATTTGTTGTTTCCATTAATATATTATTATTATTTTAAAATATATATGTTTTTTTTACCTGATCTACTGTGATGATTTGAGTATACTAAATGTACCAGTGATTCCTAAAGGACACATCCAAACCAACAGGAAGGAATGTTTCATTCTATCAGCAAGAACTTTGGTTTTTAGGAGTTTGGCAGATGGCATTATCTGAGTCAGTTTTCCAATGGGGGCAATGAAGTATCAGCTGTGATGGTACAAACACAAACAAAGACACACAAACACACACAAGAGCACACACACTCACTGAGAGATAGATAGACAGATGGAGTTGGTCTCTGCTGAAATACTTTGGAGACATGGTTCTGATTTCTCCCCTTTTGGAGTATTTTCAATTGCACAAGGTGTCTTGCAAATGAACCCATGTCTGAGGAAGACATGCATGTGTACTTCACATGCCACTTTTCACATAGCAGGAAGGTCATGTAATATTTTTCATGCAGCTGTCTTTTGACTGTGAACCATCCCATGAGGTCAGCTGTGGAATTTTCAACTTGTAGCATCACAATTGGGATCCACTCTTTGGATTTGGGGATATTTCCGATTTTCTTGATTCAGATTGGAATGATATATATATTAGTTTTTGATGAAAATTCTGCATTTGATGGTAATGAATGTCGTGCATCTAGGAATCTGTAGAGTGCAGACAATGAATGGATGCCTACTGTTGTCTGGACTGGTCTGAAAAGTCCTGTAGCATCTGAGCATGTGTGAGGGCTGTACAGGTCTTGCCAAAAGTCCAGGTCAGATGATCCTGCACAAAGCTGAACTCCTAGTGGTCTCCACAACAGTGTAAGGGCCAAGGAGAAACACACTTCCACACAGAAGTTGGGAAGCTACCTTATGAAGGTGATCATAGATACGGGATTATTAATATATCCAGGTTGGCATCTATTATTTTTTTAGCTTTTGACTTTCGCAGCTGTGGGCATCTTGACAACCATCAACTCCCTGTAAGCACAGACAACTCTATAAGAACCTGAGGATAAATTTCCCTGTGCATGTCCCCTTGTGAAACTGCTTAAGCACCGCCTGGTTTACACACAGGTGGAATTTCTAGGTCAAAGTGTGCATGTTTACTTCTTTGACTAAGCACTGCCAGGTGGCTCTTCTGCATAGCTCTACCTGTGGCCAGGATTGTATTATCTAGCTTTCTAACTTTTGCAGGTTGAGTAGATACATAGTGGGAGCACACTGTTTTTGTTGGTATTTTTCTTGGTATCTATTCTGATGCTTTTCACTGGGGGATTTTTTCCTGTGAAAATGGGCTTCCTCTACTTGACCTTATTTTCTTCTTTTTAAAATTTTTTCAATGTGACTTTTTAATTTTAGTTTTATTAAAGACATTGCCCCTTGCTTGCATAGTCTATATCTAAAGCACTAGTCCTTGCTCCAAGGCCCAGCTTGCTCTCAGCTGCCCCAGGAGGGGAACAGTCTTTGGCGGTAGACAAGAGACGCCCCTGCAGGGGGCACAAGTGCTTTGGCCCTCTGGTGTCTTGCCAGCAGTGCTTCCCATGCTCACAGAGGGTTTCAGACACTGAGTCAATGGTCCAGGTGGTCTTTTGTTCAGTCTGATCTCAAATTGAGCTCCTCTGAGAGGTCATATTGAAGTCCTTGTGTGTACCTGATCCATCATTTTAAACAATATTCCAAGTTCACTTTTTGTGTGTACGTGGGTTCTGGGGATTGAACCCAGGGCCTTGAGCCTGTGAGGCAAGTGACCTACCTGAGCTACACCCTCAGAGACCCCTGTAAAAGTATTTCCCCTTTGCCTTGGGTTCTAAGTTGCCAAGGCTGACCTCAAACGTTCCTCTTGCCTCAGCCTCCCTGGTGGCTGGCATGACAGGCATGCACCTGGGACTGTCACACTCGAGCCTGTGATGGGAACTCATGTGCATCTGTCCAGGGCTGAGCATGGTTAGGCAGAGCTGTGCTCCAGGCTCCCTGCAGGGCTGTGGAGGCTTCTGCTGCCCAGCAGCCCTGGTGCCATGGCCAGGGCTCCTCCCAGCCGAGGGCAGGCAGCTGCCCATTGCTGTAGGCTGACCTTATTTTCTTCTTATGGCACTCGTCCGTTCTCTGGAGTATGTTGTATGGTTTGTCCATTAGGAGTCTAACAGGTCCTCTAGAACCTTCAAACAATTAGTAAAATTCCTGAACAGTAAGTGAGCGCGCACAGAAATTGGGCTAATATTTTGGGAAGAACAATGTTGGATGATATATTCATGGCTTGAATATATCATCCAACATGAAGTTATATTTTATTACTTACAAAATAATAAAATAATGAAACAATACCATGGGCTGAGCTAAAATAGATCCTTAGGATCTTAGGCATTCTGTAATAAATCTGTGTCACTTGAAGTATAGAGTTGATCGACTCTGAGTAATGAAACAGAAGTAAAGGTATCAAAGCCAATTATCATCTGTTTCCAATTTTCTGTGATTTGGTTCAAGTGGTAAAGTGGTGATATTTATTAATAATGGATCGAATAGGTTCATAATTGTTTTAGAGTACAATTAGATGCCTTCAAACTTTAGCCCTCCTATGTCCTGTGAGACATTTTCTATGTGAGGCTTTAAGAAGAAGAAGAGAATATTCTGTAAAGAAAACCTTGTGATCTGTGCAGTATGAAGTTGAATGGATTCATTCAGAAATCAGAAATTCTATTGAAAGATATTTATTGGCATGAGCCAAATAAAACCTATTTTTAGGCATCCTGGTGAAGACAAGGTTTTATCTTTATGTCTCATTTTCTATGTTTTGTTGTTGTTGTTGTTGTTAGAATGAAAGTCATATGTTGCCAGACCATTCTATCAGATGTGTAACTAGATGCCATTTAAATTACCCACTTTTACATGGTAGACAGTTTTTAATGAACACTGCCTGTCTGCACCTTTTTTAAAAACAGGACTGGGATCAGAAGCCCAAATACCAATGGTTAGCTGGAACATATTTTTCATTTGGCCTATCTGTCAGTATTCCCTGAGGTCATCTGTGCAATCAGCTTCGTTACTCCTGCTCCCTCACTGGATTTCATAGAAACCATATGCTATGTATGAATCAGGGACACCAATCCCACAACATAGCATTCTTGGAATATCCAAAGTCCCACTTTTCACTTCGCCATGCCTGAGATCAGCAGTAATATTTATCAGCAAATGTGAGATTTTCAAAGATCCAATTCTATGTGCTCCTTTCTCATAGAGCCTTAGGCAGGGATATAGCATACATAAATATTAAGTAAAGTCCATAGTTTTTAAAATGTCATCCATTGAATAGTTGACACATGTCTGAGATACTTTTTATTTTGGAGGAGGTATTATTTAATAGGGAATTCCAACAGCTACCTAATAGTGAAATGAGAAGTCTTGCATCCATTTTATTTTGTTTCTGATGATTTTTATGAGTAAGGGTAAGATACTTCCTTGTTCTGATGCAGATGTTGCCCACTTTTGTGAATGGATGCGGGGTGTCACCTACTACTTGCATATCTGCATATTGGGCTTGACACTGCTATCGTACTTGGTAGTTGGCAAAAAGTCAATACTGAAGTTAAGCTCTTGTGTTCTAGCAGCAGAGCTGAAGATCCTTGATGTGCCACCTTCTGCAATCCATGCTGCTCTCTTCATGTTCCTTATTGACTTCCTGGTGAGGAGCATCATGGTCTCCTGGTCTTGAGAATGGCCAAGCATTGCTCTGTGAATGTGGAAGATGGGCATGTGGAAGGCTCCAGGGAGGAGGGATCATTGAACATGTACTCGAATCCATGTGCCTGTTGAATGACCTGTTTTTTTTATTTTTGGGTTTTAAGGGAGACACTGCCCTAAAACACTTCTGTGCAGCTGGGGATGCAGGCTTCTGCTTCACCTTGCAGGAAGCATTAACGAATCCTTTCCAGAAGACATGAGAAGAGAGAAGTGAGCCTCTGGTATCATGCAGGTTCCTTGCATTGCCCATGGGCTAGAAGAGAGAAGAGTTGCTTCATGAGATTTGATCCCCTTTTTCCTGAAAAGTTCCACACAGAGGTGAGTCCCCAGCATGTTTAGAAATCATTTCAGACACCTTTCTGGACGGAATTGAATCAGAGCCCCTGATGATGTGGAAGAGCTAAAGATGGGTTTGCTATGAATTTTCTATTTCATTCATCAGGGCCTGAGTCAAGTCAGTCATTGTGCTGTCAACACATGAGCTGCTGGTCAAATGTGAGGAAGTGGTCTTGCTTTATGAAAACACCACCCTGATTCAGTGAGCCAGAGGCAGCCTGCAGTTCCTGTTTTCCTGTAAAGGCAAATTGCTGTGGATGGCCTCTGGCCTCGTCATGCAGCCCTGCTCAGAGTAGGGGATTGAGGGACCAGGCAGATCCCTAGTTCCTTTTGACCTTTATTGCCATTGGGCCACCCCAGGGTCCTTGGACTCTACCTGGTCTTCTGGCCTGGGTCAGGGGATGTGAGGTTTGGAATCCCCCTCTGTGGCAGGATCCCAGCCCCCCCAGCCACTTGAGGTCAGCACATCCTTCCCTAATTGTGTTAGAGTTGGAGACTTCTCCCACGCATCCTCATCCATGCTCATCCCACATTTTGTAGCTTGGCACCTGAGGACCTTTATTCATTGACTTAGTTGTTAGTGATGATGGTTACTAAGACTAAGTGACTCTTTCGAGTCACATCACTTGCATGGTAGGGCTAGAGCATGGATCTTCCTAATTGATTTCATGGGACTCTCTCATGGAAACTGTGACTGCTTCCTAAACACACACTCTACATTTGGAGTGTCAAAATTCTTGCCACTGCCTCCTTGGCAAGTGTATCTTGTCTTCTACGTGGGAATTTCACAAATATTTTCCTTTGGTTTGTGGAGGTCATGCAGAAGGGATTTCATTTGAAATAGCCCAAACAAGAAATACCAGTTGTCTTTTTCGCACATGGATGTGTGTAGTGAACACCCCTTTCTGTGTGCTTGCATGAGTTACTCCTTTGAATTTGTTGAAGAATGGTTGGCTGGGGAGCAAGTTAACGAGAGATGGATATCAATGGTTGTCAAGTATTCTGACGTGAAGAATGTATTGAGGATGTGAAGGCTTTTCTAGCCAGTTCCTATGGCTCAGTCAGGGATCAGTCAGAGGATTCTGTCTGGTAGACTCTTTGGCACAGATGTCAAAGTGGCCTGGTCTTACCCTGTCCAGGACTGAATGCTGAGCTTGAGTGGGAGCTTCTTGTCATTTCAAGCATTTCCATGAGTCTGTCCTCTGTTCTCTTGTATCCAAGTGGTTTCTAATGGGAAAGCAGAACAAAAATTGAAAGTATGGTGATTGATTATTTTTACCAATGTTATTTCAATCCACTTTGTTTAATACGAAATTACCTTTATGCTAGTAAGATTTCATATGTGAGGAAATAATGAAAATATTGGGGTTAGGGGATGAGAATATGCAAATCAAACATTTTTGAGCACCAAGACCCGTTTTTTGTTTTTTTTTTTTTTGTTTTTTTTTTTTTAACTTAAATAATATTAAGTGCCAGAGGACCACCGCTGCCATTCAGCCTCAACAACCTCCAGGTCCAGCCTCCAGGTGGCCCATTTCACCAGGGTGTGTGGGACCACACTGTCCTGGGATGAGAGAACAGTACCCACGGATGTTGACATCTCACAGAGTAGATATTGCCAGTGACAGTAGGGAGCTATTGGCACATGAGGAAGGGAAGAGCTCTCAGGATGGGAAGAGGGGGCCGCTTCGAGACTCATTGGGTATGGCACGAGGCTGCTGGGTGTGGTGTTGGCCTGGGCCCACTGAGTGGGGCAGATCCGTGGTCTGTGTTTCTGTACCCTCCTCTGTAGCCTGTGTTGGCAGCAGATCAGGGAATTGCGATCAGAAGTGCTCCCAGTAACACAGGCACCAGCCCCCAGAGTGTGTGCCTATCCGTTTCCCCACCTGGCCTGACTTAGTGCCTGTCTTGCCTCAGGGCTGAGACCCTACAATCTCTGATGAGGGTGTCTGTGGTCCAGATCCAACCTGCATGGCCAACATGCTCAGACCTTCAGCTGGGTCCTAGGCTGCTGCAACCAAACTCTGTTAACTGGGTGGCCGACAACAGAGGAAGTGTCTTCCGTTGAGCTCCAGAGGCTCAACACAGTAGGTGTTGGGCTGTCCCAGTGCCATAACCCCTCCCAGGTTTCAAGGGGACTGTCTCCCCAACTCTCCCAGCCCTTGCCCACTCTCCTATTGCTGCCCACGATCTGTGGTTCCCATATCGGCATCCCGCCCTGGCTCCAACCTCACATATCCGGTATCCCCCAGTCTCCCTGGTATCTGGGTCCAGACTCTCCTCTTCCTACAAGAATATCAGATATTGGATTTGGTCCCAGTTGATGCTGTGTTCCATCATGTGAGCTCTTAGCTTCATCACTGTGCAAAGACTCTTTTCCCACACAAGTTCGCACGGCTTTTGGCTGGCTAAGAATTTTCAGGCGACACTTTTCTAATGAGTACACTTTCCTTCCTTCCGATCTCCCACCAGTGAGCATTCCTCGCACCCTTGTCCTAGTTCCTTTATGGCAGTTTCCCTCCTTATGGCTGAGAGGACCTAGTGACCCCTGAATTCACACGTTCTCCTTAATCACCAACACACTGCAGAATTCTCCAGGGGGCCATATATGCTCCTGGAAGTTGGTGTTGGAAATAGTTCTCCATCCATTAATCACTCCCTCACTCACTAATGTCCTTGTGTCGTTGAGAAAGGCTCTCCCTTTCCTGGTTTTCCTGAATAGAAATCCTCTTGCCTCTTGGGTGAATAGGGTTATGGGTTGTGCAGAGGGTGTTGGTCCACTGAGCATCTTAGAGACTCTCCTTTATGGAGCCTAATGATCCTCACTGGGGAATGAGGCCAGGGTCCTAACTGTGGTTAGTTAGAGAGGGAAAGAAGGACAAGGGAAACTCAGATGTCCCTTCATGGCCCCTGGAGTTAGAGGACTTACCCCTTTGCACCTGGGATCAGGAGACCTCATTTCCTCGAGGACACGCACACTCAGACGTTAATCTTGAGTGTGGGTTCCTTTCTGGGGTCCAGGGCTGTTGTTAGCCACCAGGAATGACAGTGCTCTCCATGCAGAGTGGAGCCATTTTTGCCAGGAAAGAGAGCCCATGGTCACGCCTTGTGCAAAGCATCCCACGCCAGGGGCTCCCATGCCTACATTCCTGTCCTGAAAGGAAGCCACTCAGAGGCAAGGTGGGTCCAACCACCTCCCATGTGTTCACTCATCACTGTGTTCCAGCAGTCACCCCAGTGAACAGTCCTGATGGGATTGGATGTGGCTCAGAATGTCACCCTCATGAGCTCTACCCTGCCACAGCTGCAGTTCTGCAGTGGGAGAAACTCAAAACCTCAAAACACATGCACATGAAAGAAAAGAGCAAGAGCCAGAGCCCAAACAGGCCAGGTGTGGCAAAGACAGCTGGAGTGCCTAGGTTGGGACTCAGAATTATGTCAGTGGGGTGGCATTGCTGCTGGCACCAGCATGATAACCGAGAGCCAGCCCTGCTCATTTTGGGGAGCAGTGTGTTGGGGAAGGCAGCAGAAATTGAGAGGCAGGATTGAGTTTGGCCCTAGGAGGAGGTTGGGTAAGAGGCCAGTGTGGGTTGGAGAGCCTGGGCAGATAGACAGAGGCCAGGGCACACCCCAAAGCCTGGAGACTGCACTTGATGTCCAGGGTTGTGAAACACCACTTCCCCTCTTACTCACAACTGAGAGCAAGGGGCATTGATGAGTTCAGTTTGTGTGCGGCTGCATCCAAGGTGGCTCGGCTAGGAACCTCTGTTTCCTTGACTCAGGAGGCTGGGAGTCCAGGCTCCACTGAGGCTCGGCAGGGAGGATCGGAGTCTGAGTTTATGCCTGTGTTCCCTGTAGGATCCATGTTGGCTGAGCCTCAGTGTTTTTGTAATGAGAGGATGGGTCATGTCTTTATCACAGGACACACTTGCTAAATGGATTTGTTTGCTCTGAGGAGGAAAGAGAGAGGGGGGAGTGGTGCTGGAGACAGGGATGCAGACAGGGGTCATGGACTTGGCATAACTCAGTCTTGGAGGTGATATCCCATCACCTGTACCCACTTCAATTCCCATGAATCCAGAGGCTGAGCCCCCTTGAGGTGAGGGGTGAACCGGTTCTGGGCAGCAGGATGCTGTGGTACCTCGGAGTCTCTGTGAGACCCCAACACTAGACACACTTGGCCCTTTTGAAATCTTAGGAGAAGCCTTGGGAAGTTGTATGGCAGAGGGGAGCAGCCTCTGCATCTCAGTCCCCTCCAACTTGCCATGGTGTAGAGAGGGAACTGCAGCCATGATGGGACGGACATTGGCCATGTCCCTGTGTGGGACACAGGCCTGATTGAGTTAGGGTGCATTCTTTGTCTCTCCCTTTCTTGTGATTATCCCATCTCTACATTTGTGCTTTAGCCACCTGTGAGTCCCATCTCTGGTTTCAGAGAGAACAGAGGGTGTTATGGGCCAATAGACACAATAAACCCTAGAGATTAGATGCTACCCTACTTTCCAGAAAAGACTGGGCACACCATGAGTTGCACAATGATGGGACCAGGGTCCAAAAGCTGCTGAGAGGGAAGGACTGGTTGTGAATGCATTTTTGAAGGCTCCAAGCTGGAACTCTAGTGGCACCAAGCAGGGCAGATGCTGGTGGGGATGTTTGGGTAGTTGTTGGTGAACACCTGCGCACCTGAGATGGGTAGGCATGGAGGAGAAATCGGCAGCCCATAGGGCTGTTGAAAGTGGTCTTATGTGAAAAGAGGCTCAGGTATGGGCACAGGAAATGACATCATTGCCTTGACAATGGATCAAACAGAACATGGAACCCTGGTATCCAGGCACCCACTTCACTGAGCAAGCCATCCGAGCTCACTTGGTTGGAGCCACTGGAGGGAGAAGGATGTTCTCCTGTGGTTGCAGACAATGCCGAGCCTCAGGCTCCCAGGAATCTCAGGGGGGCCAACTACCCCTTTTGTGGATACACTGGGTGAGGCTCCATCTTAGACGCCAGAGCCTCTGGCGATTGTCGCAGAGGAGCTCAAGAGTAACAGTGAGTAGCACAGGGCAGGTAAGCCCAGCAGGCCCTCTAGTCTGATCCCTGATGAATGGCCCAGGACTCCTATTCTGACTCTGTGTGTGTGTGTGTGTGTGTGTGTGTTTGTACTGATGGGAACTGTCCCATTGTGCTTTGACTCTAGTGTATTGGCACAAGTCATTTTCCTGTTTGTCACCATTTCCATTTTGAACCCACCATTCTTGGTCCCAACCCAGGGTGAAAATGATCAGAACACGGAGGAGCCTTTCAGGGTTCAGAGCCTTGAACCTTACAGGCAGGACCAGCTTAGGAATGAGCTCCTGCCTGTCATTTGTGGGAGGAACCTACATTTCAGCAGCAACATGGGGTTAATCTCCTGGGATTTCATCCCCACCCAGCAGGTGCTGGATCTCTTGTTCCCAAAACAGCCACCTTCTTCAGTCTTTACTCCTGGTGCCACTCCACATCCTCCAAGGGGACAAGAACCTCAGGTTCTGGATGGATGTTGTAGAATGCCCACAGAGCCAACTGCCAGGCTGGGTGGGGTGCAGTTGCTGGGCTTTACTGATGTTGTCATCCCCCACAGTTCTTGGAACCTTCTGTGGCAGTGGCATCCAGGACCCCAGCAGCTGTGAGTAGCAGCTCCTCACTGCTTCACTCCAGCGAGCAGGTTGAAGACAGCCACGTTGTTCACGTCCTCCTAGAGGGACAGAGACTGAGGGAGACAAAGCGCATCCCGGTAAGCCCGACAGCAGGGCTGCCTCCTGGGTGTCCACACAGTGGAAGGCAGGAGACACAGCCAACCCCAGGGCTATGGTGGGAAATAAAGAAGAGAGAGGTCCGTCTTAAGGGCTTGACCTGAGGAGGGAGAGCATCAGCATGCCCAGCTTCAGTGGTGAGTGGGCCTGTGTATTGTGGGTTTTGCAGGCCAGAAGTGCAGACGGAAGTGCTGTGGACAGATGAAGGCAGAGATATGTCCAGGGTGCAGGCTGCAGTGCCTAGAACTTGGTATTCTCAATGAGTGAAGTTGGAGCAGAGGAGGTGGCAGTGACTTGTCACATGTGTAGGAGGGGATGTGTTCCTGGTGGCAGGGAAGAGAACCTCCTTAGCATGACTAGGTGTAGGAATTTGGGGTCGGGATCACCTGGGGGGTCATGCCAAAGCTTCGGAATGTTAGGCTTTGCATGTATGTAAATACGGAGCTAAAGGGGTTCTTGGCAGAATTTCTATGGATGTGCAGTAGACACGCTAATGCTGCAGGTGTCCAGCTGCAGAGGAGACATGTTCAGTGACTGCCAGTGCTGAGTCAAGTACATCATGACAACCAGACCCGCACCGAGCTTCCAGAGGCCAGGGCCTCTCAAAGCTATCATGAAGCACTCAAGTGCACACTCTTGTATCTGAGTCTGTTTTGTGTCGTGGCAGTCAGGACCCAAATTTTCAGTGCATCTGCCTCTTCCACCCACAAAGGCAGCCTGCATCCCAGATCACACTTGGTGCGCAGATCCCTGGCCCATTGCTCTCATCTCAGTGAGATGAGAGTGTGTCTGTGCATAGGCAGTTTGGTCCTTTGACATGAGTGGAATGTGGCTCCCCAGGGGGAGGGGAGATGGCAGGTACAGGCAGATATTTGTACCAGGATTGTTCTAGTAGCACATTGCAAGAACCCAGGTGGTATATGGAGGACACACTCAGGTAGCAGGATAACAAGATTGTGCCCTTGTATATGTAGCTGAGATTTCTCCTGAATGTTTGACCACAGTCTTCTGGGTAGCTCTTCTAAAAGCCATTCTCTGATGACATTTGTCCCACCCTGATCCAGGTGACCTTTCAGGAGACGGTGACAAGCCTCATCCGCAGGGCCTTGGACCAAAATTTGTTGCAGCATGAGGATGTGGACAACTTTGAGCTGCTGTATATGATGTCTGAGGATGAGAGTAAGTAGGACAATCAGACAGTGGGGAGACATGATCCACAGTGGGCTCAGGATAACGGACAGCCAAGAGAAAGTGGGCCTTGGCCCCAAAATACCAAAGTGTGATGGGCCTGGCGGAGACTCTCAGGGGTTGTGGGTGTTTTGTGGTATAATCCTTGAGTGCCACCTAACAATTCTCTCCACTTCGCTCTGCAGAAATCAAGGTCTCTGACCACTCACTCGTGTGTCTGTCCATGAATCTGGGAATACAATATTTCATCGTGAGGAAACGCCCCCAGGTCAAGGGAAAGGAGGTAAACACCTACCTTATTCAAGCTGTGCATGTGCTGCCATTCCACTCCGACCTGAGGAAATAAGAAGCCTCAGCACCTGGACATATTTGCTGGAAGCCCATAGAGCCAACTGACAGTCTGGGGTGGCTTTCTGTTTCTGGGTTTGCTGATGTTCCATCCCCCACAGTTCTCAGAATCAACCTGCAAGTCCTCCAGGCCGCTTTCCCACAAGCAGGTGGGAGACACCTGCTTAATTCGTGTCCACTTAGAAACACAAAGTCCAGAGATGGCCAAGAGTGTTCTGGTAAGCCTGGGAGCAGGGGTGTCCCGTGGTGCTTACACCTGGGTGGGGAGCAGACACTGGTCCAATACCATGGACTACTCATGCCCTCTTGAATTTGGAGCTTCTGGATGATCAGGAGGATAGATGGGAATCAAGAAGGGAGAGGTCAGTGTGAAGGGCTGGAGCTGAGATGAGCGAGTGCAGCAGCTTGTCCACTGCCATGTCTGAGGGAGTCTGTGTGTCAGGTGGCAGCATGCAGTCCAGAAGGGCAGGGACAGGTATGGGTGACAGATGAGAATAGGACAGGAACTAGGTTGCAGGTTCCCTTGTATGGGATGCTGACGTCTATGGAGGAGGACAGCAGTGTGAGGTTCTCCATGTTCCTTGAACAAGGAGCTGAGAGAGTCTCTCTGCAGAGTCGATATGGATGTGGAGCAAGCACACTAAATGTCCAGGTAACCCAATGACCACCCTTGCCGGATGAGGTGGCCTCCTACATCCCAGCCAGCACTGAGCCTCTGGAGGCCAGGAGCTCTCGTGGCTATCTTTCAGCTCTCCTGTGTGTGGTCATGTTCCTGGGTCTGTTTTTGGCCCTGGCAATCCAGACCAAAGCCTCTAGGTTTTGTGCCTAGGCCATTCCCAATGCCGCCTGCATCCTCGGGCAGACCTGGGATCTTGGAGGCTATTGTCCCATTCCTCCCAACTTGTGGGATGAGATTGCATCTGTATGCAGGTAGTGGGGTCCTTTCACTCCGAGAGGAGTGCAGCTCCACAAAGAGCAATGGCAGGCCCAGGAAGTCCTATGTACAAGGATTGGGCTAGTAGCCTGTGGGAAGAGCCCACACGATGAGCAGGAGGTCAGCCTCGGGTAGTAGGGTCATGGATGTTGCCCTTGTATTTAGAGTGGAGGTGCCTCCAGAATGCCCCTGCCCACTGTCCTTGAGTAGTCACTTCAAGGCCCATTTCCTGAAGGCCTGTCTCCCATGCTGCTCCAGGTGACCTGCCACGATAGGGCTCCTGTCGTCATCCGCAGCGCCCTCGACCTACACTTCCTTACTGAGGAGAATCCAGAGGATTATGAGCTGGGCCAAATCATCTCTCGCCGTCAGAGTAAGTGAGACAATCAGATAGCAGAGAGCAAGGGTCAGGATGTGGACTCAGGTCAACTCTTAGCAACAAAGAGTAGTCTCTGACCCCCAAGAACACTCCAACAGGTGTGTTGGGTTCGTGCACAAAGCCAACTGCACTTCTGCTGGTGGAAGGTCTTGAGGTCCAATGGTATACCCCGGTGGATATTGCGGCTCCCCACCAGGTGCCCTCCCCTGGACATGAACAGGCATCCAAAGCTGACATCTTTGAGGAGTGAGGAGGAAAGCCTCTCTCCAGGAGCAGTATGTTTTCATGGTCTGGGATAGGAGTGGTTTCAAAGGAACATGGGAATGCATTGGCTAAAGAGGGAACTGGCATTTTGTGGACTGAAGCAGTACTATTGAAAGCCTTCTGTGTGACCAAAAAACCACTGCCTGGGCAGAGCATTGCCAGGATTCTAGCAAGCAGTAACAGGATGAAATTGGGAAGAAAACACAGCCTGGGAGACAGCCTGAATCATCTGTTTTTGCATAAATTCCATGGTCTTACGCACCTGAGTCCACTAGGCAAGGAGTGATCACAATAGCCAGGTTGTGATCCCTAACTAAAGTCAGATGAGGGCTTCCTGAGCACGTAGCCACAGAGCTCATCTGATAATAATGCCAGCGCTTTTTCGTTGGTTGGTTGGTTGGTTTTTGTGAGCCAAACACCACAGCAGCCATTATCCCAGCCTATGTACCCTGAAGACCACCATCCCTATGAGTTCTAGGATCACTTGTCTCCTATCTTAACCTACTGTTAGGTTAGTAGAGTCTATGGAAGAGGAAGTCTGTCTGGGGCCTTGGTAGCCTAAGAAATTCATAGCAGAGATCTCCACATCCAACCCAGAAGGGATGGAGAACAGGCTCTAGGTTAGAGGAGGGCGACAGGAAACACATGTTCAGAGGAAGGAGAAGCGGCTGTTGTATTCCCCCACTCGGGGTCATGGCACCACTGGGCCATACACAATGTTGGAGGGAAGCAGTCCCTTTGCTGGTCTTTGGAACCATTGTTCTCAGTAGGGCAGTATTTGGAATGTGGCCTCCATTCTCAGAAGCCTGGTTCACATGGAGGCGGGCTCCACCAACGCAGAAGCATGGCTCTAACGTGGTATCCGTGCTGGTCAGCCTGTCCTCACTGTGGCCATACTTGAGGAAAATAACTCAGAGGAGGAATCCTAGGCCTTTTTTCTCTGGGTTTCATAGCTTTCTCTTTGGTTGTGCACTGAGGCTGTCCATAAAGCTCTAGTGTGTGGCAGTGGAGAGCTCCTCAGCCCTTGCCACAAAGGCATAGACTGGGAGAGAGAGAACGAGGCTGGCAGAGAGGGAGAGAGAGAAAGATGGAGAGGGAGGACCTCTCCTTGGAGAATGAGGATTCAGTGGAGCCAACAGGAACAAGGTACTGTTGCCCAGGGCACAACCCTGTTTAGGTCTTACTCCAACCATGCTCAACCTTTCTTCCAGTCCCTCCCACCCCCCAGTAGTGTATTCATCTTGAATGAGAATTTCATGTTGACATCAGAGCACTCACCATCCAATGCTTCCCTCCAAACCCACCTATGAAGATGGCTCATGTGGGGACTGAATCTTCGGCACAGGAACCTTTTGTGGGAGATTTCAGATGCAAACCCTAGTGGTGTGCTTTGGCAGATGCAAGAGGACCTGAGATATTCTGGAGTCCAAAGCCTTCGGTAGGAACAGACATTAGGTCTGTTGAAGTGCTCTGCCTAGTTCTTCCTCAGGGAGGACTGTGGAGGCTGTCTTTGTTGGTATTGGTGCTGAATTGGAGAGCTCTCAGGTGTGTGGCTCTGGCCTTTTCTGGCACAGGCTCTCAGATGTTGGCGTGTCCTAGGGAGCACCTCCTGAGTGCCACCTTCTTTTTGTACACCCCTCTCTCCCCAGAGCTGAGGATTCCAGCAGAGGCCAACGTATTTTATGCCAAGAATCCTCACAAAAAATCCAACTTTGTGCTGGGGAAAAGGAGCCTCTCCCAAAAGAATGATGGGTGGATCCAGCCTCAACCTTCCTCTCGTCCTGGAAAGAAGGCTCCAGCCCTCCTGAGGATGCTTGCAAAACCATTCTGGGGCTGTGTGCCTGGGCGGGGCTGAGGCAGCCCAGGAATATTTACATTGATTACTATTTTCTTCAAAGTTTGAATCTATAGTTTGCCATTGTCCTTGACCTTGTTTAGTAACACAGTTGTTACTCTATCCTGTATTTGTTGTTTCCATTAATATATTATTATTTTAAAATATATATGTTTTTGTTACCTGATCTACTGTGATGATTTGAGTATACTAAATGTAGCAGTGATTCCTAAAGGACACATCCAAACCAACAGGAAGGAATGTTTCATTCTATCAGCAAGAACTTTGGTTTTTAGGAGTTTGGCAGATGGCATTATCTGAGTCAGTTTTCCAATGGGGGCAATGAAGTATCAGCTATGATGGTACAAACACAAACAAAGACACACAAACACACACAAGAGCACACACACTCACTGAGAGATAGATAGACAGATGGAGTTGGTCTCTGCTGAAATACTTTGGAGACATGGTTCTGATTTCTCCCCTTTTGGAGTATTTTCAATTGCACAAGGTGTCTTTCAAATGAACCCATGTCTGAGGAAGACATGCATGTGTACTTCACATGCCACTTTTCACATAGCAGGAAGGTCATGTAATATTTTTCATGCAGCTGTCTTTTGACTGTGAACCATCCCATGAGGTCAGCTGTGGAATTTTCAACTTGTAGCATCACAATGGGGATCCACTCTTTGGATTTGGGGATATTTCCGATTTTCTTGATTCAGATTGGAATGATATATATATTAGTTTTTGATGAAAATTCTGCATTTGATGGTAATGAATGTCGTGCATCTAGGAATCTGTAGAGTGCAGACAATGAATGGATGCCTACTGTTGTCTGGACTGGTCTGAAAAGTCCTGTAGCATCTGAGCATGTGTGAGGGCTGTACAGGTCTTGCCAAAAGTCCAGGTCAGATGATCCTGCACAAAGCTGAACTCCTAGTGGTCTCCACAACAGTGTAAGGGCCAAGGAGAAACTCACTTCCACACAGAAGTTGGGAAGCTACCTTATGAAGGTGATCATAGATACGGGATTATTAATATATCCAGGTTGGCATCTATTATTTTTTTAGCTTTTGACTTTCGCAGCTGTGGGCATCTTGACAACCATCAACTCCCTGTAAGCACAGACAACTCTATAAGAACCTGAGGATAAATTTCCCTGTGCATGTCCCCTTGTGAAACTGCTTAAGCACCGCCTGGTTTACACACAGGTGGAATTTCTAGGTCAAAGTGTGCATGTTTACTTCTTTGACTAAGCACTGCCAGGTGGCTCTTCTGCATAGCTCTACCTGTGGCCAGGATTGTATTATCTAGCTTTCTAACTTTTGCAGGTTGAGTAGATACATAGTGGGAGCACACTGTTTTTGTTGGTATTTTTCTTGGTATCTATTCTGATGCTTTTCACTGGGGGATTTTTTCCTGTGAAAATGGGCTTCCTCTACTTGACCTTATTTTCTTCTTTTTAAAATTTTTTCAATGTGACTTTTTAATTTTAGTTTTATTAAAGACATTGCCCCTTGCTTGCATAGTCTATATCTAAAGCACTAGTCCTTGCTCCAAGGCCCAGCTTGCTCTCAGCTGCCCCAGGAGGGGAACAGTCTTTGGCGGTAGACAAGAGACGCCCCTGCAGGGGGCACAAGTGCTTTGGCCCTCTGGTGTCTTGCCAGCAGTGCTTCCCATGCTCACAGAGGGTTTCAGACACTGAGTCAATGGTCCAGGTGGTCTTTTGTTCAGTCTGATCTCAAATTGAGCTCCTCTGAGAGGTCATATTGAAGTCCTTGTGTGTACCTGACCCATCATTTTAAACAATATTCCAAGTTCACTTTTTGTGTGTACGTGGGTTCTGGGGATTGAACCCAGGGCCTTGAGCCTGTGAGGCAAGTGACCTACCTGAGCTACACCCTCAGAGACCCCTGTAAAAGTATTTCCCCTTTGCCTCGGGGTCTAAGTTGCCAAGGCTGACCTCAAACGTTCCTCTTGCCTCAGCCTCCCTGGTGGCTGGCATGACAGGCATGCACCTGGGACTGTCACACTCGAGCCTGTGATGGGAACTCATGTGCATCTGTCCAGGGCTGAGCATGGTTAGGCAGAGCTGTGCTCCAGGCTCCCTGCAGGGCTGTGGAGGCTTCTGCTGCCCAGCAGCCCTGGTGCCATGGCCAGGGCTCCTCCCAGCCGAGGGCAGGCAGCTGCCCATTGCTGTAGGCTGACCTTATTTTCTTCTTATGGCACTCGTCCGTTCTCTGGAGTATGTTGTATGGTTTGTCCATTAGGAGTCTAACAGGTCCTCTAGAACCTTCAAACAATTAGTAAAATTCCTGAACAGTAAGTGAGCGCGCACAGAAATTGGGCAAATATTTTGGGAAGAACAATGTTGGATGATATATTCATGGCTTGAATATATCATCCAACATGAAGTTATATTTTATTACTTACAAAATAATAAAATAATGAAGCAATACCATGGGCTGAGCTAAAATAGATCCTTAGGATCTTAGGCATTCTGTAATAAATCTGTGTCACTTGAAGTATAGAGTTGATCGACTCTGAGTAATGAAACAGAAGTAAAGGTATCAAAGCCAATGATCATCTGTTTCCAATTTTCTGTGATTTGGTTCAAGTGGTAAAGTGGTGATATTTATTAATAATGGATCGAATAGGTTCATAATTGTTTTAGAGTACAATTAGATGCCTTCAAACTTTAGCCCTCCTATGTCCTCTGAGACATTTTGTATGTGAGGCTTTAAGAAGAAGAAGAGAATATTCTGTAAAGAAAACCTTGTGATCTGTGCAGTATGAAGTTGAATGGATTCATTCAGAAATCAGAAATTCTATTGAAAGATATTTATTGGCATGAGCCAAATAAAACCTATTTTTAGGCATCCTGGTGAAGACAAGGTTTTATCTTTATGTCTCATTTTCTATGTTTTGTTGTTGTTGTTGTTGTTAGAATGAAATTCATATGTTGCCAGACCATTCTATCAGATGTGTAACTAGATGCCATTTAAATTACCCACTTTTACATGGTAGACAGTTTTTAATGAACACTGCCTGTCTGCACCTTTTTTAAAAACAGGACTGGGATCAGAAGCCCAAATACCAATGGTTAGCTGGAGCATATTTTTCATTTGGCCTATCTGTCAGTATTCCCTGAGGTCATCTGTGCAATCAGCTTCGTTACTCCTGCTCCCTCACTGGATTTCATAGAAACCATATGCTATGTATGAATCAGGGACACCAATCCCACAACATAGCATTCTTGGAATATCCAAAGTCCCACTTTTCACTTCGCCATGCCTGAGATCAGCAGTAATATTTATCAGCAAATGTGAGATTTTCAAAGATCCAATTCTATGTGCTCCTTTCTCATAGAGCCTTAGGCAGGGATATAGCATACATAAATATTAAGTAAAGTCCATAGTTTTTAAAATGTCATCCATTGAATAGTTGACACATGTCTGAGATACTTTTTATTTTGGAGGAGGTATTATTTAATAGGGAATTCCAACAGCTACCTAATAGTGAAATGAGAAGTCTTGCATCCATTTTATTTTGTTTCTGATGATTTTTATGAGTAAGGGTAAGATACTTCCTTGTTCTGATGCAGATGTTGCCCACTTTTGTGAATGGATGCGGGGTGTCACCTACTACTTGCATATCTGCATATTGGGCTTGACACTGCTATCGTACTTGGTAGTTGGCAAAAAGTCAATACTGAAGTTAAGCTCTTGTGTTCTAGCAGCAGAGCTGAAGATCCTTGATGTGCCACCTTCTGCAATCCATGCTGCTCTCTTCATGTTCCTTATTGACTTCCTGGTGAGGAGCATCATGGTCTCCTGGTCTTGAGAATGGCCAAGCATTGCTCTGTGAATGTGGAAGATGGGCATGTGGAAGGCTCCAGGGAGGAGGGATCATTGAACATGTACTCGAATCCATGTGCCTGTTGAATGACCTGTTTTTTTATTTTTGGGTTTTAAGGGAGACACTGCCCTAAAACACTTCTGTGCAGCTGGGGATGCAGGCTTCTGCTTCACCTTGCAGGAAGCATTAACGAATCCTTTCCAGAAGACATGAGAAGAGAGAAGTGAGCCTCTGGTATCATGCAGGTTCCTTGCATTGCCCATGGGCTAGAAGAGAGAAGAGTTGCTTCATGAGATTTGATCCCCTTTTTCCTGAAAAGTTCCACACAGAGGTGAGTCCCCAGCATGTTTAGAAATCATTTCAGACACCTTTCTGGACGGAATTGAATCAGAGCCCCTGATGATGTGGAAGAGCTAAAGATGGGTTTGCTATGAATTTTCTATTTCATTCATCAGGGCCTGAGTCAAGTCAGTCATTGTGCTGTCAACACATGAGCTGCTGGTCAAATGTGAGGAAGTGGTCTTGCTTTATGAAAACACCACCCTGATTCAGTGAGCCAGAGGCAGCCTGCAGTCCCTGTTTTCCTGTAAAGGCAGATTGCTGTGGATGGCCTCTGGCCTCGTCATGCAGCCCTGCTCAGAGTAGGGGATTGAGGGACCAGGCAGATCCCTAGTTCCTTTTGACCTTTATTGCCATTGGGCCACCCCAGGGTCCTTGGACTCTACCTGGTCTTCTGGCCTGGGTCAGGGGATGTGAGGTTTGGAATCCCCCTCTGTGGCAGGATCCCAGCCCCCCCAGCCACTTGAGGTCAGCACATCCTTCCCTAATTGTGTTAGAGTTGGAGACTTCTCCCACCCATCCTCATCCATGCTCATCCCACATTTTGTAGCTTGGCACCTGAGGACCTTTATTCATTGACTTAGTTGTTAGTGATGATGGTTACTAAGACTAAGTGACTCTTTCAAGTCACATCACTTGCATGGTAGGGCTAGAGCATGGATCTTCCTAATTGATTTCATGGGACTCTCTCATGGAAACTGTGACTGCTTCCTAAACACACACTCTACATTTGGAGTGTCAAAATTCTTGCCACTGCCTCCTTGGCAAGTGTATCTTGTCTTCTACGTGGGAATTTCACAAATATTTTCCTTTGGTTTGTGGAGGTCATGCAGAAGGGATTTCATTTGAAATAGCCCAAACAAGAAATACCAGTTGTCTTTTTCGCACATGGATGTGTGTAGTGAACACCCCTTTCTGTGTGCTTGCATGAGTTACTCCTTTGAATTTGTTGAAGAATGGTTGGCTGGGGAGCAAGTTAACGAGAGATGGATATCAATGGTTGTCAAGTATTCTGACGTGAAGAATGTATTGAGGATGTGAAGGCTTTTCTAGCCAGTTCCTATGGCTCAGTCAGGGATCAGTCAGAGGATTCTGTCTGGTAGACTCTTTGGCACAGATGTCAAAGTGGCCTGGTCTTCCCCTGTCCAGGACTGAATGCTGAGCTTGAGTGGGAGCTTCTTGTCATTTCAAGCATTTCCATGAGTCTGTCCTCTGTTCTCTTGTATCCAAGTGGTTTCTAATAGGAAAGCAGAACAAAAATTGAAAGTATGGTGATTGATTATTTTTACCAATGTTATTTCAATCCACTTTGTTTAATACGAAATTACCTTTATGCTAGTAAGATTTCATATGTGAGGAAATAATGAAAATATTGGGGTTAGGGGATGAGAATATGCAAATCAAACATTTTTGAGCACCAAGACCCGTTTTTTGTTTTTGTTTTTGTTTTTGTTTTTTTAACTTAAATAATATTAAGTGCCAGAGGACCACCGCTGCCATTCAGCCTCAACAACCTCCAGGTCCAGCCTCCAGGTGGCCCATTTCACCAGGGTGTGTGGGACCACACTGTGCTGGGATGAGAGAACAGTACCCACGGATGTTGACATCTCACAGAGTAGATATTGCCAGTGACAGTAGGGAGCTATTGGCACATGAGGAAGGGAAGAGCTCTCAGGATGGGAAGAGGGGGCCGCTTCGAGACTCATTGGGTATGGCACGAGGCTGCTGGGTGTGGTGTTGGCCTGGGCCCACTGAGTGGGGCAGATCCGTGGTCTGTGTTTCTGTACCCTCCTCTGTAGCCTGTGTTGGCAGCAGATCAGGGAATTGCGATCAGAAGTGCTCCCAGTAACACAGGCACCAGCCCCCAGAGTGTGTGCCTATCCGTTTCCCCACCTGGCCTGACTTAGTGCCTGTCTTGCCTCAGGGCTGAGACCCTACAATCTCTGATGAGGGTGTCTGTGGTCCAGATCCAACCTGCATGGCCAACATGCTCAGACCTTCAGCTGGGTCCTAGGCTGCTGCAACCAAACTCTGTTAACTGGGTGGCCGACAACAGAGGAAGTGTCTTCCGTTGAGCTCCAGAGGCTCAACACAGTAGGTGTTGGGCTGTCCCAGTGCCATAACCCCTCCCAGGTTTCAAGGGGACTGTCTCCCCAACTCTCCCAGCCCTTGCCCACTCTCCTATTGCTGCCCACGATCTGTGGTTCCCATATGGGCATCCCGCCCTGGCTCCAACCTCACATATCCGGTATCCCCCAGTCTCCCTGGTATCTGGGTCCAGACTCTCCTCTTCCTACAAGAATATCAGATATTGGATTTGGTCCCAGTTGATGCTGTGTTCCATCATGTGAGCTCTTAGCTTCATCACTGTGCAAAGACTCTTTTCCCACACAAGTTCGCACGGCTTTTGGCTGGCTAAGAATTTTCAGGCGACACTTTTCTAATGAGTACACTTTCCATCCTTCCGATCTCCCACCAGTGAGCATTCCTCGCACCCTTGTCCTAGTTCCTTTATGGCAGTTTCCCTCCTTATGGCTGAGAGGACCTAGTGACCCCTGAATTCACACGTTCTCCTTAATCACCAACACACTGCAGAATTCTCCAGGGGGCCATATATGCTCCTGGAAGTTGGTGTTGGAAATTGTTCTCCATCCATTAATCACTCCCTCACTCACTAATGTCCTTGTGTCCTTGAGAAAGGCTCTCCCTTTCCTGGTTTTCCTGAATAGAAATCCTCTTGCCTCTTGGGTGAATAGGGTTATGGGTTGTGCAGAGGGTGTTGGTCCACTGAGCATCTTAGAGACTGTCCTTTATGGAGCCTAATGATCCTCACTGGGGAATGAGGCCAGGGTCCTAACTGTGGTTAGTTAGAGAGGGAAAGAAGGACAAGGGAAACTCAGATGTCCCTTCATGGCCCCTGGAGTTAGAGGACTTACCCCTTTGCACCTGGGATCAGGAGACCTCATTTCCTCGAGGACACGCACACTCAGACGTTAATCTTGAGTGTGGGTTCCTTTCTGGGGTCCAGGGCTGTTGTTAGCCACCAGGAATGACAGTGCTCTCCATGCAGAGTGGAGCCATTTTTGCCAGGAAAGAGAGCCCATGGTCACGCCTTGTGCAAAGCATCCCACGCCAGGGGCTCCCATGCCTACATTCCTGTCCTGAAAGGAAGCCACTCAGAGGCAAGGTGGGTCCAACCACCTCCCATGTGTTCACTCATCACTGTGTTCCAGCAGTCACCCCAGTGAACAGTCCTGATGGGATTGGATGTGGCTCAGAATGTCACCCTCATGAGCTCTACCCTGCCACAGCTGCAGTTCTGCAGTGGGAGAAACTCAAAACCTCAAAACACATGCACATGAAAGAAAAGAGCAAGAGCCAGAGCCCAAACAGGCCAGGTGTGGCAAAGACAGCTGGAGTGCCTAGGTTGGGACTCAGAATTATGTCAGTGGGGTGGCATTGCTGCTGGCACCAGCATGATAACCGAGAGCCAGCCCTGCTCATTTTGGGGAGCAGTGTGTTGGGGAAGGCAGCAGAAATTGAGAGGCAGGATTGAGTTTGGCCCTAGGAGGAGGTTGGGTAAGAGGCCAGTGTGGGTTGGAGAGCCTGGGCAGATAGACAGAGGCCAGGGCACACCCCAACGCCTGGAGACTGCACTTGATGTCCAGGGTTGTGAAACACCACTTCCCCTCTTACTCACAACTGAGAGCAAGGGGCATTGATGAGTTCAGTTTGTGTGCGGCTGCATCCAAGGTGGCTCGGCTAGGAACCTCTGTTTCCTTGACTCAGGAGGCTGGGAGTCCAGGCTCCACTGAGGCTCGGCTGGGAGGATCGGAGTCTGAGTTTATGCCTGTGTTCCCTGTAGGATCCATGTTGGCTGAGCCTCAGTGTTTTTGTAATGAGAGGATGGGTGACCGTCATGTCTTTATCACAGGACACACTTGCTAAATGGATTTGTTTGCTCTGAGGAGGAAAGAGAGAGGGGGGAGTGGTGCTGGAGACAGGGATGCAGACAGGGGTCATGGACTTGGCATAACTCAGTCTTGGAGGTGATATCCCATCACCTGTACCCACTTCAATTCCCATGAATCCAGAGGCTGAGCCCCCTTGAGGTGAGGGGTGAACCGGTTCTGGGCAGCAGGATGCTGTGGTACCTCGGAGTCTCTGTGAGACCCCAACACTAGACACACTTGGCCCTTTTGAAATCTTAGGAGAAGCCTTGGGAAGTTGTATGGCAGAGGGGAGCAGCCTCTGCATCTCAGTCCCCTCCAACTTGCCATGGTGTAGAGAGGGAACTGCAGCCACGATGGGACGGACATTGGCCATGTCCCTGTGTGGGACACAGGCCTGATTGAGTTAGGGTGCATTCTTTGTCTCTCCCTTTCTTGTGATTATCCCATCTCTACATTTGTGCTTTAGCCACCTGTGAGTCCCATCTCTGGTTTCAGAGAGAACAGAGGGTGTTATGGGCCAATAGACACAATAAACCCTAGAGATTAGATGCTACCCTACTTTCCAGAAAAGACTGGGCACACCATGAGTTGCACAATGATGGGACCAGGGTCCAAAAGCTGCTGAGAGGGAAGGACTGGTTGTGAATGCATTTTTGAAGGCTCCAAGCTGGAACTCTAGTGGCACCAAGCAGGGCAGATGCTGGTGGGGATGTTTGGGTAGTTGTTGGTGAACACCTGCGCACCTGAGATGGGTAGGCATGGAGGAGAAATCGGCAGCCCATAGGGCTGTTGAAAGTGGTCTTATGTGAAAAGAGGCTCAGGTATGGGCACAGGAAATGACATCATTGCCTTGACAATGGATCAAACAGAACATGGAACCCTGGTATCCAGGCACCCACTTCACTGACCAAGCCATCCGAGCTCACTTGGTTGGAGCCACTGGAGGGAGAAGGATGTTCTCCTGTGGTTGCAGACAATGCCGAGCCTCAGGCTCCCAGGAATCTCAGGGGGGCCAACTAGCCCTTTTGTGGATACACTGGGTGAGGCTTCATCTTAGACGCCAGAGCCTCTGGCGATTGTCGCAGAGGAGCTCAAGAGTAACAGTGAGTAGCACAGGGCAGGTGAGCCCAGCAGGCCCTCTAGTCTGATCCCTGATGAATGGCCCAGGACTCCTATTCTGACTCTGTGTGTGTGTGTGTGTGTGTGTGTGTGTGTGTGTGTGTGTGTGTGTGTTTGTACTGATGGGAACTGTCCCATTGTGCTTTGACTCTAGTGTATTGGCACAAGTCATTTTTCTGTTTGTCACCATTTCCATTTTGAACCCACCATTCTTGGTCCCAACCCAGGGTGAAAATGATCAGAACACGGAGGAGCCCTTCAGGGTTCAGAGCCTTGAACCTTACAGGCAGGACCAGCTTAGGAATGAGCTCCTGCCTGTCATTTGTGGGAGGAACCTACATTTCAGCAGCAACATGGGGTTAATCTCCTGGGATTTCATCCCCACCCAGCAGGTGCTGGATCTCTTGTTCCCAAAACAGCCACCTTCTTCAGTCTTTACTCCTGGTGCCACTCCACATCCTCCAAGGGGACAAGAACCTCAGGTTCTGGATGGATGTTGTAGAATGCCCACAGAGCCAACTGCCAGGCTGGGTGGGGTGCAGTTGCTGGGCTTTGCTGATGTTGTCATCCCCCACAGTTCTTGGAACCTTCTGTGGCAGTGGCATCCAGGACCCCAGCAGCTGTGAGTAGCAGCTCCTCACTGCTTCACTCCAGCGAGCAGGTGGAAGACAGCCGCGTTGTTCACGTCCTCCTAGAGGGACAGAGCCTGAGGGAGACAAAGCGCATCCCGGTAAGCCCGACAGCAGGGCTGCCTCCTGGGTGTCCACACAGTGGAAGGCAGGAGACACAGCCAACCCCAGGGCTATGGTGGGAAATAAAGAAGAGAGAGGTCCGTCTTAAGGGCTTGACCTGAGGAGGGAGAGCATCAGCATGCCCAGCTTCAGTGGTGAGTGGGCCTGTGTATTGTGGGTTTTGCAGGCCAGAAGTGCAGACGGAAGTGCTGTGGACAGATGAAGGCAGAGATATGTCCAGGGTGCAGGCTGCAGTGCCTAGAACTTGGTATTCTCAATGAGTGAAGTTGGAGCAGAGGAGGTGGCAGTGACTTGTCACATGTGTAGGAGGGGATGTGTTCCTGGTGGCAGGGAAGAGAACCTCCTTAGCATGACTAGGTGTAGGAATTTGGGGTCGGGATCACCTGGGGGGTCATGCCAAAGCTTCGGAATGTTAGGCTTTGCATGTATGTAAATACGGAGCTAAAGGGGTTCTTGGCAGAATTTCTATGGATGTGCAGTAGACACGCTAATGCTGCAGGTGTCCAGCTGCAGAGGAGACATGTTCAGTGACTGCCAGTGCTGAGTCAAGTACATCATGACAACCAGACCCGCACCGAGCTTCCAGAGGCCAGGGCCTCTCAAAGCTATCATGAAGCACTCAAGTGCACACTCTTGTATCTGAGTCTGTTTTGTGTCGTGGCAGTCAGGACCCAAATTTTCAGTGCATCTGCCTCTTGCACCCACAAAGGCAGCCTGCATCCCAGATCACACTTGGTGCGCAGATCCCTGGCCCATTGCTCTCATCTCAGTGAGATGAGAGTGTGTCTGTGCATAGGCAGTTTGGTCCTTTGACATGAGTGGAATGTGGCTCCCCAGGGGGAGGGGAGATGGCAGGTACAGGCAGATATTTGTACCAGGATTGTTCTAGTAGCACATTGCAAGAACCCAGGTGGTATATGGAGGACACACTCAGGTAGCAGGATAACAAGATTGTGCCCTTGTATATGTAGCTGAGATTTCTCCTGAATGTTTGACCACAGTCTTCTGGGTAGCTCTTCTAAAAGCCATTCTCTGATGACATTTGTCCCACCCTGATCCAGGTGACCTTTCAGGAGACGGTGACAAGCCTCATCCGCAGGGCCTTGGACCAAAATTTGTTGCAGCATGAGGATGTGGACAACTTTGAGCTGCTGTATATGATGTCTGAGGATGAGAGTAAGTAGGACAATCAGACAGTGGGAAGACATGATCCACAGTGGGCTCAGGATAACTGACAGCCAAGAGAAAGTGGGCCTTGGCCCCAAAATACCAAAGTGTGATGGGCCTGGCGGAGACTCTCAGGGGTTGTGGGTGTTTTGTGGTATAATCCTTGAGTGCCACCTAACAATTCTCTCCACTTCGCTCTGCAGAAATCAAGGTCTCTGACCACTCACTCGTGTTTCTGTCCATGAATCTGGGAATACAATATTTCATCGTGAGGAAACGCCCCCAGGTCAAGGGAAAGGAGGTAAACACCTACCTTATTCAAGCTGTGCTTGTGCTGCCATTCCACTCCGACCTGAGGAAATAAGAAGCCTCAGCACCTGGACATATTTGCTGGAAGCCCATAGAGCCAACTGACAGTCTGGGGTGGCTTTCTGTTTCTGGGTTTGCTGATGTTCCATCCCCCACAGTTCTCAGAATCAACCTGCAAGTCCTCCAGGCCGCTTTCCCACAAGCAGGTGGGAGACACCTGCTTAATTCGTGTCCACTTAGAAACACAAAGTCCAGAGATGGCCAAGAGTGTTCTGGTAAGCCTGGGAGCAGGGGTGTCCCGTGGTGCTTACACCTGGGTGGGGAGCAGACACTGGTCCAATACCATGGACTACTCATGCCCTCTTGAATTTGGAGCTTCTGGATGATCAGGAGGATAGATGGGAATCAAGAAGGGAGAGGTCAGTGTGAAGGGCTGGAGCTGAGATGAGCGAGTGCAGCAGCTTGTCCACTGCCATGTCTGAGGGAGTCTGTGTGTCAGGTGGCAGCATGCAGTCCAGAAGGGCAGGGACAGGTATGGGTGACAGATGAGAATAGGACAGGAACTAGGTTGCAGGTTCCCTTGTATGGGATGCTGACGTCTATGGAGGAGGACAGCAGTGTGAGGTTCTCCATGTTCCTTGAACAAGGAGCTGAGAGAGTCTCTCTGCAGAGTCGATATGGATGTGGAGCAAGCACACTAAATGTCCAGGTAACCCAATGACCACCCTTGCCGGATGAGGTGCCCTCCTACATCCCAGCCAGCACTGAGCCTCTGGAGGCCAGGAGCTCTCGTGGCTATCTTTCAGCTCTCCTGTGTGTGGTCATGTTCCTGGGTCTGTTTTTGGCCCTGGCAATCCAGACCAAAGCCTCTAGGTTTTGTGCCTAGGCCATTCCCAATGCCGCCTGCATCCTCGGGCAGACCTGGGATCTTGGAGGCTATTGTCCCATTCCTCCCAACTTGTGGGATGAGATTGCATCTGTATGCAGGTAGTGGGGTCCTTTCACTCCGAGAGGAGTGCAGCTCCACAAAGAGCAATGGCAGGCCCAGGAAGTCCTATGTACAAGGATTGGGCTAGTAGCCTGTGGGAAGAGCCCACACGATGAGCAGGAGGTCAGCCTCGGGTAGTAGGGTCATGGATGTTGCCCTTGTATTTAGAGTGGAGGTGCCTCCAGAATGCCCCTGCCCACTGTCCTTGAGTAGTCACTTCAAGGCCCATTTCCTGAAGGCCTGTCTCCCATGCTGCTCCAGGTGACCTGCCACGATAGGGCTCCTGTCGTCATCCACAGCGCCCTCGACCTACACTTCCTTACTGAGGAGAATCCAGAGGATTATGAGCTGGGCCAAATCATCTCTCGCCGTCAGAGTAAGTGAGACAATCAGATAGCAGAGAGCAAGGGTCAGGATGTGGACTCAGGTCAACTCTTAGCAACAAAGAGTAGTCTCTGACCCCCAAGAACACTCCAACAGGTGTGTTGGGTTCGTGCACAAAGCCAACTGCACTTCTGCTGGTGGAAGGTCTTGAGGTCCAATGGTATACCCCGGTGGATATTGCGGCTCCCCACCAGGTGCCCTCCCCTGGACATGAACAGGCATCCAAAGCTGACATCTTTGAGGAGTGAGGAGGAAAGCCTCTCTCCAGGAGCAGTATGTTTTCATGGTCTGGGATAGGAGTGGTTTCAAAGGAACATGGGAATGCATTGGCTAAAGAGGGAACTGGCATTTTGTGGACTGAAGCAGTACTATTGAAAGCCTTCTGTGTGACCAAAAAACCACTGCCTGGCAGAGCATTGCCAGGATTCTAGCAAGCAGTAACAGGATGAAATTGGGAAGAAAACACAGCCTGGGAGACAGCCTGAATCATCTGTTTTTGCATAAATTCCATGGTCTTACGCACCTGAGTCCACTAGGCAAGGAGTGATCACAATAGCCAGGTTGTGATCCCTAACTAAAGTCAGATGAGGGCTTCCTGAGCACGTAGCCACAGAGCTCATCTGATAATAATGCCAGCGCTTTTTCGTTGGTTGGTTGGTTGGTTTTTGTGAGCCAAACACCACAGCAGCCATTATCCCAGCCTATGTACCCTGAAGACCACCATCCCTATGAGTTCTAGGATCACTTGTCTCCTATCTTAACCTACTGTTAGGTTAGTAGAGTCTATGGAAGAGGAAGTCTGTCTGGGGCCTTGGTAGCCTAAGAAATTCATAGCAGAGATCTCCACATCCAACCCAGAAGGGATGGAGAACAGGCTCTAGGTTAGAGGAGGGCGACAGGAAACACATGTTCAGAGGAAGGAGAAGCGGCTGTTGTATTCCCCCACTCGGGGTCATGGCACCACTGGGCCATACACCATGTTGGAGGGAAGCAGTCCCTTTGCTGGTCTTTGGAACCATTGTTCTCAGTAGGGCAGTATTTGGAATGTGGCCTCCATTCTCAGAAGCCTGGTTCACATGGAGGCGGGCTCCACCAACGCAGAAGCATGGCTCTAACGTGGTATCCGCGCTGGTCAGCCTGTCCTCACTGTGGCCATACTTGAGGAAAATAACTCAGAGGAGGAATCCTAGGCCTTTTTTCTCTGGGTTTCATAGCTTTCTCTTTGGTTGTGCACTGAGGCTGTCCATAAAGCTCTAGTGTGTGGCAGTGGAGAGCTCCTCAGCCCTTGCCACAAAGGCATAGACTGGGAGAGAGAGAACGAGGCTGGCAGAGAGGGAGAGAGAGAAAGATGGAGAGGGAGGACCTCTCCTTGGAGAATGAGGATTCAGTGGAGCCAACAGGAACAAGGTACTGTTGCCCAGGGCACAACCCTGTTTAGGTCTTACTCCAACCATGCTCAACCTTTCTTCCAGTCCCTCCCACCCCCCAGTAGTGTATTCATCTTGAATGAGAATTTCATGTTGACATCAGAGCACTCACCATCCAATGCTTCCCTCCAAACCCACCTATGAAGATGGCTCATGTGGGGACTGAATCTTCGGCACAGGAGCCTTTTGTGGGAGATTTCAGATGCAAACCCTAGTGGTGTGCTTTGGCAGATGCAAGAGGACCTGAGATATTCTGGAGTCCAAAGCCTTCGGTAGGAACAGACATTAGGTCTGTTGAAGTGCTCTGCCTAGTTCTTCCTCAGGGAGGACTGTGGAGGCTGTCTTTGTTGGTATTGGTGCTGAATTGGAGAGCTCTCAGGTGTGTGGCTCTGGCCTTTTCTGGCACAGGCTCTCAGATGTTGGCGTGTCCTAGGGAGCACCTCCTGAGTGCCACCTTCTTTTTGTACACCCTTCTCTCCCCAGAGCTGAGGATTCCAGCAGAGGCCAACGTATTTTATGCCAAGAATCCTCACAAAAAATCCAACTTTGTGCTGAGGAAAAGGAGCCTCTCCCAAAAGAATGATGGGTGGATCGAGCCTCAACCTCCCTCTCGTCCTGCAAAGAAGGCTCCTGCCCTCCTGAGGATGCTTGCAAAACCATTCTGTTGCTGTGTGCCTGGGCGGGGCTGAGGCAGCCCAGGAATATTTACATTGATTACTATTTTCTTCAAAGTTTGAATCTATAGTTTGCCATTGTCCTTGACCTTGTTTAGTAACACAGTTGTTACTCTATCCTGTATTTGTTGTTTCCATTAATATATTATTATTATTTTAAAATATATATGTTTTTGTTACCTGATCTGCTGTGATGATTTGAGTATACTAAATGTAGCAGTGATTCCTAGAGGACACATCCAAACCAACAGGAAGGAATGTTTCATTCTATCAGCAAGAACTTTTTTTTTTTTTTTCATATTTTAGGTATTTTATTGGATATTATACATGATAATACTCTTAATTCATCACAAGTTCCCCTAAAATTTCTTTTATTTTAGAATTCAGATTATTTATCAAAGGATTCTCAATATAGTTCAATGCTGCTGTTGGTTTTGAAAATCTACAAAGCCAGGAAGACAAGCAAAAATGTTACCTGACATTTGTAAAACCTAAACAATTACTGAATAAAAATGAAACAAAACAAAACTATATTTTAAATATACTCAACCTTAAATAGCATTTAGAAATGCATTTTTACTTTTACTTATCTAATCAGAAAATTTTATTTTATCCAAAATAAAATAAAATATCTATGAATTATATTTTAAGTTTCCATGGAATTCTTTTTTTTTTTTTTTTTTTTTTTTTTTTTTTTTTTTTTTTTATTGGTCGTTCATAACATTACATAGTTCTTAATACATCATATTACACGGTTTGATTCAAGTGGATTATGAACTCCCGCTTTTACCCCGTATACAAATTGCTGTATCACATCAGTTACCCTTCCATTGATTGACATATTGCCTTTCTAGTGTCTGATGTATTCTGCTGTCTGTCCTATTGTCTACTATCCCCCCTCCCCTCCCCTCCCCTCCCCTCCCCTTTTCTCTCTCTACCCCTTCTACTGTAAATCATGTCTTCCATTTGTATTCTCTTGACTTACCCCTCCTTACCTCTTATATGACATTTTGTATAACCCTGAGGATCGCCTTCCATTTCCATGCAATTTCCCTTCTCACTCCCTTTCCCTCCCACCTCTCATCCCTGTTTACTGTAAATATTCTTCTCAAGCTCTTCGACCCTACCCTGTCCTTGTTTACACCCCTTATATCAAAGGAGTCATTTGGTATTTGTTTTTTAAAGATTGACTAGCTTCACTTAGCATAATCTGCTCTAATGCCATCCATTTCCCTCCAAATTCTATAATTTTGTCATTTTTTAATGCAGAGTAATACTCCATAGTGTATAAATGCCACATTTTTTTTTATCCATTCATCTATTGAAGGGCATCTAGGCTGGTTCCACAGTCTTGCTATCGTGAATTGAGCTGCTATGAACATCGATGTAGCAGTGTCCCTGTAGCATGCTCTTGTTAGGGCTTTAGGGAATAGACCGAGAAGGGGAATAGCTGGGTCAAATGGTGGTTCCATTCCCAGCTTTCCGAGAAATCTCCATACTGCTTTCCAAATTGGCTGCACCAATTTGCAGTCCCACCAGCAATGAACAAGAGTGCCCTTTTCCCCGCATCCTCTCCAGCACTTATTGTTGTTTGACTTCCTAATGGCTGCCAGTCTTACTGGAGTGAGATGGTATCTTAGGGTAGTTTTGATTTGCATTTCTCTGACTGCTAGCGATGGTGAGCATTTTTTCATGTACTTATTGATTGATTGTATGTCCTCCTCTGAGAAGTGTCTGTTCAGGTCCTTGGCCCATTTATTGATTGGGTTATTTGTTATCTTATTGTCTAATTTTTTGAGTTCTTTGTATATTCTGGTTATTAGGGCTCTATCTGAAGTGTGTGGAGTAAAGATTTGTTCCCAGGATGTAGGCTCCCTATTTATCTCTCTTATTGTTTCTTTTGCTGAGAAAAAACTTTTTAGTTTGAGTAAGTCCCATTTGTTGATTCTATTTGTTAACTCTAGCGCTATGGGTGTCCTATTGAGGAATTTGGAGCCCGATCCCACAGCGTGTAGATCATAACCAACTTTTTCTTCTATCAGATGCCGTGTCTCTGATTTAATATCAAGCTCCTTGATCCATTTTGAGTTAACTTTTGTGCACGGGGAGAGATAGGGATTCAGATTCATTTTGGTGCAAATGGATTTCCAGTTTTCCCAGCACCATTTGTTGAAGATGCTATCCTTCCTCCATTGCATGCTTTTAGCCCCTTTATCAAATATAAGATAGTTGTAGTTTTGTGGATTGGTTACTGTGTCCTCTATTCTGTACCATTGGTCCACCCGCCTGTTTTGGTACCAGTACCATGCTGTTTTTGTTACTATTGCTCTGTAGTATAGTTTGAAGTCTGGTATGGCTATACCGCCTGATTCACACTTCCTGCTTAGTACTGTTTTTGCTATTCTGGGTCTTTTATTATTCCATATGAATTTCATGATTCTTTTATCTATTTCTACAAGATATGCTGTTGGGATTTTGATTGGCATTGCATTGAACTTATAGAGAACTTTTGGTAATATCGCCATTTTGATGATGTTAGTTCTGCCTATCCATGAGCAGGGTATGTTTTTCCATCTTCTAAGGTCTTCTTCTATGTCTTTCGTTAGGGTTCTGTAATTTTCATTGTATAAATCTTTCACCTCTTTTGTTAGGTTGATTCCCAAGTATTTTATTTTTTGGGGGGATATTGTGAATGGAGTAGTTGTCCTCATTTCCGTTTCAGAGGATTTGTCGCTCATATACAGGAACGCCTTTGATTTATGCGTGTTGATCTTATATCCTGCCACTTTGCTGAATTCATTTATTAGCTCTAATAGCTTCTTTGTAGACCCTTTTGGGTCTGCTAGGTATAGAATCATATCATCTGCAAATAGTGATAATTTAAGTTCTTCTTTTCCTATTTTTATGCCTTTAATTTCTTTTGACTGTCTAATTGCTCTGGCCAGTGTTTCGAGGACTATGTTGAACAGAAGTGGTGAGAGAGGGCATCCCTGTCTTGTACCAGATCTTAGAGGGAATGCCTTCAATTTTTCTCCATTCAGAATGATGCTGGCCTGTGGCTTATCATAGATTGCTTTTACAATGTTGAGGTATGATCCTGTTATCCCTAATTTTTCTAGCGTTTTGAACATAAAGGGATGCTGTACTTTGTCGAATGCTTTTTCTGCATCTATTGAGATGATCATATGGTTCTTATTTTTAAGTCTATTGATGTGGTGAATAACATTTATTGATTTCCGTATATTAAACCAGCCTTGCATCCCAGGGATGAATCCTACTTGATCATGATGTATAATTTTTTTGATATGTATTTGAATCCGATTCGCCAGAATTTTATTGAGGATTTTTGCGTCAAGGTTCATTAGAGATATTGGTCTGTAGTTTTCCTTCTTTGATGTGTCTTTGTCTGGTTTCGGAATCAGGGTGATGTTGGCGTCGTAGAATGAATTTGGAAGTTCTCCCTCTTTTTCTATTTCCTGAAATAGCTTGAAAAGTATTGGTGTTAGTTCCTCTTTAAAGGTTTTGTAAAACTCTGCTGTATACCCATCCGGTCCTGGGCTTTTCTTAGTTGGTAGTCTTTTGATGGTTTCTTCTATTTCCTCTATTGTTATTGGTCTGTTTAGGTTGTCTATATCCTCCTGGCTCAATCTGGGCAGATCATAGGACTCAAGGAATTTATCTATGCCTTCACTATCTTCTATTTTATTGGAGTATAAGGATTCAAAGTAATTTCTGATTATCTTCTGTATTTCTGAAGTGTCTGTTGTGATATTGCCTTTTTCATCCCGTATGCTAGTAATTTGGGTTCTCTCTCTTCTTCTCTTCGTTAGCATGGCTAAGGGTCTGTCAATTTTATTTATTTTTTCAAAGAACCAGCTTTTAGTTTTGTCAATTTTTTCAATTGTTTCTTTTGTTTCAATTTCATTAATTTCAGCTCTGATTTTAATTATTTCTTGCCTTCTACTTCTTTTGCTGTTGTTTTGCTCTTCTTTTTCTAGGATTTTGAGATGAAGTATGAGATCATTTATTTGTTGGTTTTTTCTTTTTTTGAGGAATGAACTCCAAGCAATGAATTTTCCTCTTAGAACTGCTTTCAATGTGTCCCATAGATTCCGATATGTTGTGTCTGTGTTTTCATTTAACTCTAGGAATTTTTTAATTTCCTCCTTGATGTCTTCTAAAACCCATTGATCACTCAGCAACCTATTGTTCATTCTCCAGGTGATGCTTGCTTTTTCCTTTCTTCTTTTATCATTGATTTTCAGTTTCATTCCATTATGATCAGATAAGATGCATGGTATTATCTCTACCCCTTTGTATTGTCTAAGAGTTGCCCTGTGACATAGTATATGGTCTATTTTTGAGAAGGTTCCATGTGCTGCTGAGAAAAAAGTGTAGCTACTTGATGTTGGGTGGTATAGTCTATATATGTCAATTAAGTCTAGGTTGTTAATTGTGTTATTGAGTTCTATAGTTTCCTTATTTAACTTTTGTTTGGAAGATCTGTCCAGTGGTGAGAGAGGTGTGTTGAAGTCTCCCATGATTATTGTATGTTGGTCTATTAGACTCTTGAACTTGAGAAGAGTTTGCTTGATGAATACAGCTGCACCATTATTTGGGGCATATATATTTATGATTGTTATGTCTTGTTGGTGTATGGTTCCCTTGAGCAGTATGAAGTGTCCTTCTATATCCCTTTTGATTAGCTTTGGCTTGAAATCTATTTTATTAGATATGAGTATGGACACTCCTGCTTGTTTCCGCGGTCCATATGAGTGATATGATTTTTCCCAACCTTTCACCTTCAGTCTATGTATATCTTTTCCTATCAAATGCGTCTCCTGTAGACAGCATATTGTTGGGTCTTGTTTTTTGATCCATTCTACTAGCCTGTGTCTCTTAATTGGTGAGTTTAAGCCATTAACATTTAGGGTTATTATTGAGATATGGTTTGTTCTTCTATCCATATTTGTTTATTGATGTTACTAAACCTGATTTGTTATCCTCTATGACTACTTTCCCCCCTTTACTGTCCTACCTCCCATTGTTGGTTTTCAATGTTGTTTTCCATTTCCTCTTCCTGTAATGTTTTGCCAAGGATTTTTTGAAGAGATGGTTTTCTAGCTGCGAATTCTTTTAACTTTTGTTTATTGTGGAAGGTTTTAATTTCATCTTCTAACCTGAAGCTTAATTTCGCCGGATACACGATTCTTGGTTGGAGCCCATTGTCTTTCAGTGTTTGAAATATGTTATTCCAGGATCTTCTAGCTTTCAGAGTCTGTGTTGAGAGATCAGCTGTTATCCTGATTGGTTTACCCCTAAATGTAATCTGCTTTCTTTCTCTTGCAGCTTTTAAAATTCTCTCCTTATTCTGTATGTTGGACATCTTCATTATAATGTGTCTAGGTGTGGATCTCTTATGATTTTGCACATTCGGCGTCCTGTAGGCTTCTAGGATTTGGAATTCTGTCTCAATCTTCAATTCTGGGAAGTTTTCTCGTATTATTTCACTGAATAGACTGTTTATTCCTTTGGAATGGAGCTCTGTGCCTTCCTGTATCCCAATGACTCTTAAATTTGGTCTTTTGATATTGTCCCATAATTCTTGGATGTTCTGCTCATGGTTTCTTAGCAGACTTGCTGAGCTGTCTATGTTCTTTTCCAGTTGAAATACTTTGTCTTCATTGTCTGATGTTCTCTCTTCTAAGTGATCTACTCTGCTGGTAGTATTCTCAATTGAGTTTTTAAGTTGGTTTATTGTTTCCTGCATTTCTAGAATTTCAATTTGTTTGTTTTTTATTACCTCTATCTCCCTGTGAAATTGATCTTTGACTTCCTGGATTTGTTTGTCAATGTGATCTTTCATTGTCTGATTTTGCTGTCTCATGTCTTCCTTGAGACTCCAGATCATCTGAAGCATATATATCCTGAACTCTTTATCTGATATTCCATCTGTTGCAGCTATTACCTCTTCTAAAGTTGAGTTGACCTGCATTGCTTGTGGTCCTTTCTTTCCTTGTCTTTTCATACTGCCCGCGTTTCTTTCTGCTTGGTGCAACTGTTGTGTTTTGAAATTTACCCCCTATTTATTTATGTTGCTCTTGTATACTTGAAAAGTCTCCCTTGCAGGTGCGGGCGGCGGCTGTGCCCCTACTCCAATTGGGGTGACGTGTCTATCACGCTGGCGGCTCTCTGGGCCTGTTCCGGGAGTGGAAGGCGGCTCTGCTCTGTCCCTATTCCAATTGGGGTGTCGTGACTACAATGCTGGCAGATCGCTGGGCCTCTTCCGGGCGTGGGCGGTGGGCTTGGCTGGTGGGATTCCACCTAATGGCAGTCCCTAACCTCCCTGCTTGCTAATTAATGGCTTCTCTGAGGCGCCACGCCTTCTGTAGCTGCGGGGCAGGCCGCGCGAATCAGTTGGCCTGGATCTCCGGGGTCCTGCTGCTGGCTGTTTTGATGTTACAAGCTGTTGGAGAGTGGTGGTGTATTCTTCAGCTTTCCCGGATGGTGGCCACTGACTGCCTGGATGGAGTGTCCGCTGTTTTGATGTTGCACTCTGAAGGAGAGTGGCGGTGTATCCTTCAGCTTTCCCGGATGGTGGCCGCTGACTGCCTCGGTGGAGTGTCCGCTGTGGGGGATGGGACTGTACCGCTTTCTTCCCCTTCTGAGAACCCGAGCTCGGCCCAAGGGTCCGTGTGGGCTTGGCTGGTGGGATTCCACCTAATGGCCTTCCCTAACCTCCCTGCTTGCCAATTAATGGCTTCACTGAGGCGCCACTCCTTCTGTAGCCGCAGGGCAGGCCACGCGAATCAGTTGGCCTGGCTCTCCGGGCCCTGTTGCAGGCTGCTGGGATCCCTGGCACTCTATCACTTTGATTCTTTCTGCTTGCCCCTCCCCCAGCGCTGGCTAGCCAGGTTTCCTTTTGGCTGCTACTGGGAGGAGGGGTTGGAGGTCAGGTGTCTCTGGTTTCCCCCTAGCCTGTATGGAGGCTCAGCTTGATACTCCCTCTCCCGGCAAGCCTAGGAGAGATTTTATGCGAATTCCCGCTGTCTGGGGGGTGAGCTGAATGACACCGACCTGTTTTGATGTCGCACTCTGAAGGAGAGTGGCGGTGTATCCTTCAGCTTTCCCGGATGGTGGCCACTGACTGGCTCGGCGGAGTGTCCGCTGTGGGAGAAGGGACTGTACCGCTTCCTTCCCCTTCTGAGAACCCGTGCTCGGCCCAAGGGTCCGTGTGGGCTTGGCTGGTGGGATTCCACCTAATGGCCTTCCCTAACCTCCCTGCTTGCCAATTAATGGCTTCACTGAGGCGCCACGCCTTCTGTAGCCGCAGGGCAGGCCACGCGAATCAGTTGGCCTGGCTCTCCGGGCCCTGCTGCAGGCTGCTGGGATCCCTGGCACTCTATCACTTTGATTTTTTCTGCTTGCCCCTCCCCCAGCGCTGGCTAGCCAGGTTTCCTTTTGGCTGCTACTGGGAGGAGGGGTTGGAGGTCAGGTGTCTCTGGTTTCCCCCTAGCCTGTATGGAGGCTCAGCTTGATACTCCCTCTCCCGGCAAGCCTAGGAGAGATTTTATGCGAATTCCCGCTGTCTGGGGGGTGAGCTGGATGACACCGACCTGTTTTGATGTCGCACTCTGAAGGAGAGTGGCGGTGTATCCTTCAGCTTTCCCGGATGGTGGTCGCTGACTGGCTCGGCGGAGTGTCCGCTGTGGGGGATGGGACTGTACCGCTTCCTTCCCCTTCTGAGAACCCGTGCTCGGCCCAAGGGTCCGTGTGGGCATGGCTGGTGGGATTCCACCTAATGGCCTTCCCTAACCTCCCTGCTTGCCAATTAATGGCTTCACTGAGGCGCCACGCCTTCTGTAGCCGCAGGGCAGGCCACGCGAATCAGTTAGCCTGGCTCTCCGGGCCCTGCTGCAGGCTGCTGGGATCCCTGGCACTCTATCACTTTGATTTTTTTCTGCTTGCCCCTCCCCCAGCGCTGGCTAGCCAGGTTTCTTTTTGGCTGCTACTGGGAGGAGGGGTTGGAGGTCAGGTGTTTCTGGTTTCCCCCTAGCCTGTATGGAGGCTCAGCTTGATACTCCCTCTCCCGGCAAGCCTAGGAGAGATTTTATGCGAATTCCCGCTGTCTGGGGGGTGAGCTGAATGACACCGACCTGTTTTGATGTCGCACTCTGAAGGAGAGTGGCGGTGTATCAGCAAGAACTTTGGTTTTTAGGAGTTTGGCAGATGGCATTATCTGAGTCAGTTTTCCAATGGGGGCAATGAAGAATCAGCTGTGATGGTACAAACACAAACAAAGACACACAAACACACACAAGAGCACACACACTCACTGAGAGATAGATAGACAGATGGAGTTGGTCTCTGCTGAAATACTTTGGAGACATGGTTCTGATTTCTCCCCTTTTGGAGTATTTTCAATTGCACAAGGTGTCTTGCAAATGAACCCATGTCTGAGGAAGACATGCATGTGTACTTCACATGCCACTTTTCACATAGCAGGAAGGTCATGTAATATTTTTCATGCAGCTGTCTTTTGACTGTGAACCATCCCATGAGGTCAGCTGTGGAATTTTCAACTTGTAGCATCACAATGGGGATCCACTCTTTGGATTTGGGGATATTTCCGATTTTCTTGATTCAGATTGGAATGATATATATATTAGGTTTTGATGAAAATTCTGCATTTGATGGTAATGAATGTCGTGCATCTAGGAATCTGTAGAGTGCAGACAATGAATGGATGCCTACTGTTGTCTGGACTGGTCTGAAAAGTCCTGTAGCATCTGAGCATGTGTGAGGGCTGTACAGGTCTTGCCAAAAGTCCAGGTCAGATGATCCTGCACAAAGCTGAACTCCTAGTGGTCTCCACAACAGTGTAAGGGCCAAGGAGGAACTCACTTCCACACAGAAGTTGGGAAGCTACCTTATGAAGGTGATCATAGATACGGGATTATTAATATATCCAGGTTGGCATCTATTATTTTTTTAGCTTTTGACTTTCGCAGCTGTGGGCATCTTGACAACCATCAACTCCCTGTAAGCACAGACAACTCTATAAGAACCTGAGGATAAATTTCCCTGTGCATGTCCCCTTGTGAAACTGCTTAAGCACCGCCTGGTTTACACACAGGTGGAATTTCTAGGTCAAAGTGTGCATGTTTACTTCTTTGACTAAGCACTGCCAGGTGGCTCTTCTGCATAGCTCTACCTGTGGCCAGGATTGTATTATCTAGCTTTCTAACTTTTGCAGGTTGAGTAGATACATAGTGGGAGCACACTGTTTTTGTTGGTATTTTTCTTGGTATCTATTCTGATGCTTTTCACTGGGGGATTTTTTCCTGTGAAAATGGGCTTCCTCTACTTGACCTTATTTTCTTCTTTTTAAATTTTTTTCAATGTGACTTTTTAATTTTAGTTTTATTAAAGACATTGCCCCTTGCTTGCATAGTCTATATCTAAAGCACTAGTCCTTGCTCCAAGGCCCAGCTTGCTCTCAGCTGCCCCAGGAGGGGAACAGTCTTTGGCGGTAGACAAGAGACACCCCTGCAGGGGGCACAAGTGCTTTGACCCTCTGGTGTCTTGCCAGCAGTGCTTCCCATGCTCACAGAGGGTTTCAGACACTGAGTCAATGGTCCAGGTGGTCTTTTGTTCAGTCTGATCTCAAATTGGGCTCCTCTGAGAGGTCATATTGAAGCCCTTGTGTGTACCTGACCCATCATTTTAAACAATATTCCAAGTTCACTTTTTGTGTGTACGTGGGTTCTGGGGATTGAACCCAGGGCCTTGAGCCTGTGAGGCAAGTGACCTACCTGAGCTACACCCTCAGAGACCCCTGTAAAAGTATTTCCCCTTTGCCTCGGGGTCTAAGTTGCCAAGGCTGACCTCAAACGTTCCTCTTGCCTCAGCCTCCCTGGTGGCTGGCATGACAGGCATGCACCTGGGACTGTCACACTCGAGCCTGTGATGGGAACTCATGTGCATCTGTCCAGGGCTGAGCATGGTTAGGCAGAGCTGTGCTCCAGGCTCCCTGCAGGGCTGTGGAGGCTTCTGCTGCCCAGCAGCCCTGGTGCCATGGCCAGGGCTCCTCCCAGCCGAGGGCAGGCAGCTGCCCATTGCTGTAGGCTGACCTTATTTTCTTCTTATGGCACTCGTCCGTTCTCTGGAGTATGTTGTATGGTTTGTCCATTAGGAGTCTAACAGGTCCTCTAGAACCTTCAAACAATTAGTAAAATTCCTGAACAGTAAGTGAGCGCGCACAGAAATTGGGCTAATATTTTGGGAAGAACAATGTTGGATGATATATTCATGGCTTGAATATATCATCCAACATGAAGTTATATTTTATTACTTACAAAATAATAAAATAATGAAGCAATACCATGGGCTGAGCTAAAATAGATCCTTAGGATCTTAGGCATTCTGTAATAAATCTGTGTCACTTGAAGTATAGAGTTGATCGACTCTGAGTAATGAAACAGAAGTAAAGGTATCAAAGCCAATGATCATCTGTTTCCAATTTTCTGTGATTTGGTTCAAGTGGTAAAGTGGTGATATTTATTAATAATGGATCGAATAGGTTCATAATTGTTTTAGAGTACAATTAGATGCCTTCAAACTTTAGCCCTCCTATGTCCTGTGAGACATTTTCTATGTGAGGCTTTAAGAAGAAGAAGAGAATATTCTGTAAAGAAAACCTTGTGATCTGTGCAGTATGAAGTTGAATGGATTCATTCAGAAATCAGAAATTCTATTGAAAGATATTTATTGGCATGAGCCAAATAAAACCTATTTTTAGGCATCCTGGTGAAGACAAGGTTTTATCTTTATGTCTCATTTTCTATGTTTTGTTGTTGTTGTTGTTGTTAGAATGAAATTCATATGTTGCCCGACCATTCTATCAGATGTGTAGCTAGATGCCATTTAAATTACCCACTTTTACATGGTAGACAGTTTTTAATGAACACTGCCTGTCTGCACCTTTTTTAAAAACAGGACTGGGATCAGAAGCCCAAATACCAATGGTTAGCTGGAGCATATTTTTCATTTGGCCTATCTGTCAGTATTCCCTGAGGTCATCTGTGCAATCAGCTTCGTTACTCCTGCTCCCTCACTGGATTTCATAGAAACCATTTGCTATGTATGAATCAGGGACACCAATCCCACAACATAGCATTCTTGGAATATCCAAAGTCCCACTTTTCACTTCGCCATGCCTGAGATCAGCAGTAATATTTATCAGCAAATGTGAGATTTTCAAAGATCCAATTCTATGTGCTCCTTTCTCATAGAGCCTTAGGCAGGGATATAGCATACATAAATATTAAGTAAAGTCCATAGTTTTTAAAATGTCATCCATTGAATAGTTGACACATGTCTGAGATACTTTTTATTTTGGAGGAGGTATTATTTAATAGGGAATTCCAACAGCTACCTAATAGTGAAATGAGAAGTCTTGCATCCATTTTATTTTGTTTCTGATGATTTTTATGAGTAAGGGTAAGATACTTCCTTGTTCTGATGCAGATGTTGCCCACTTTTGTGAATGGATGCGGGGTGTCACCTACTACTTGCATATCTGCATATTGGGCTTGACACTGCTATCGTACTTGGTAGTTGGCAAAAAGTCAATACTGAAGTTAAGCTCTTGTGTTCTAGCAGCAGAGCTGAAGATCCTTGATGTGCCACCTTCTGCAATCCATGCTGCTCTCTTCATGTTCCTTATTGACTTCCTGGTGAGGAGCATCATGGTCTCCTGGTCTTGAGAATGGCCAAGCATTGCTCTGTGAATGTGGAAGATGGGCATGTGGAAGGCTCCAGGGAGGAGGGATCATTGAACATGTACTCGAATCCATGTGCCTGTTGAATGACCTGTTTTTTTATTTTTGGGTTTTAAGGGAGACACTGCCCTAAAACACTTCTGTGCAGCTGGGGATGCAGGCTTCTGCTTCACCTTGCAGGAAGCATTAACGAATCCTTTCCAGAAGACATGAGAAGAGAGAAGTGAGCCTCTGGTATCATGCAGGTTCCTTGCATTGCCCATGGGCTAGAAGAGAGAAGAGTTGCTTCATGAGATTTGATCCCCTTTTTCCTGAAAAGTTCCACACAGAGGTGAGTCCCCAGCATGTTTAGAAATCATTTCAGACACCTTTCTGGACGGAATTGAATCAGAGCCCCTGATGATGTGGAAGAGCTAAAGATGGGTTTGCTATGAATTTTCTATTTCATTCATCAGGGCCTGAGTCAAGTCAGTCATTGTGCTGTCAACACATGAGCTGCTGGTCAAATGTGAGGAAGTGGTCTTGCTTTATGAAAACACCACCCTGATTCAGTGAGCCAGAGGCAGCCTGCAGTCCCTGTTTTCCTGTAAAGGCAGATTGCTGTGGATGGCCTCTGGCCTCGTCATGCAGCCCTGCTCAGAGTAGGGGATTGAGGGACCAGGCAGATCCCTAGTTCCTTTTGACCTTTATTGCCATTGGGCCACCCCAGGGTCCTTGGACTCTACCTGGTCTTCTGGCCTGGGTCAGGGGATGTGAGGTTTGGAATCCCCCTCTGTGGCAGGATCCCAGCCCCCCAGCCACTTGAGGTCAGCACATCCTTCCCTAATTGTGTTAGAGTTGGAGACTTCTCCCACCCATCCTCATCCATGCTCATCCCACATTTTGTAGCTTGGCACCTGAGGACCTTTATTCATTGACTTAGTTGTTAGTGATGATGGTTACTAAGACTAAGTGACTCTTTCAAGTCACATCACTTGCAAGGTAGGGCTAGAGCATGGATCTTCCTAATTGATTTCATGGGACTCTCTCATGGAAACTGTGACTGCTTCCTAAACACACACTCTACATTTGGAGTGTCAAAATTCTTGCCACTGCCTCCTTGGCAAGTGTATCTTGTCTTCTACGTGGGAATTTCACAAATATTTTCCTTTGGTTTGTGGAGGTCATGCAGAAGGGATTTCATTTGAAATAGCCCAAACAAGAAATACCAGTTGTCTTTTTCGCACATGGATGTGTGTAGTGAACACCCCTTTCTGTGTGCTTGCATGAGTTACTCCTTTGAATTTGTTGAAGAATGGTTGGCTGGGGAGCAAGTTAATGAGAGATGGATATCAATGGTTGTCAAGTATTCTGACGTGAAGAATGTATTGAGGATGTGAAGGCTTTTCTAGCCAGTTCCTATGGCTCAGTCAGGGATCAGTCAGAGGATTCTGTCTGGTAGACTCTTTGGCACAGATGTCAAAGTGGCCTGGTCTTACCCTGTCCAGGACTGAATGCTGAGCTTGAGTGGGAGCTTCTTGTCATTTCAAGCATTTCCATGAGTCTGTCCTCTGTTCTCTTGTATCCAAGTGGTTTCTAATAGGAAAGCAGAACAAAAATTGAAAGTATGGTGATTGATTATTTTTACCAATGTTATTTCAATCCACTTTGTTTAATACGAAATTACCTTTATGCTAGTAAGATTTCATATGTGAGGAAATAATGAAAATATTGGGGTTAGGGGATGAGAATATGCAAATCAAACATTTTTGAGCACCAAGACCCGTTTTTTGTTTTTGTTTTTTTTTTTTTTTTTTTTAACTTAAATAATATTAAGTGCCAGAGGACCACCGCTGCCATTCAGCCTCAACAACCTCCAGGTCCAGCCTCCAGGTGGCCCATTTCACCAGGGTGTGTGGGACCACACTGTCCTGGGATGAGAGAACAGTACCCACGGATGTTGACATCTCACAGAGTAGATATTGCCAGTGACAGTAGGGAGCTATTGGCACATGAGGAAGGGAAGAGCTCTCGGGATGGGAAGAGGGGTCCGCTTCGAGACTCATTGGGTATGGCACGAGGCTGCTGGGTGTGGTGTTGGCCTGGGCCCACTGAGTGGGGCAGATCCGTGGTCTGTGTTTCTGTACCCTCCTCTGTAGCCTGTGTTGGCAGCAGATCAGGGAATTGCGATCAGAAGTGCTCCCAGTAACACAGGCACCAGCCCCCAGAGTGTGTGCCTATCCGTTTCCCCACCTGGCCTGACTTAGTGCCTGTCTTGCCTCAGGGCTGAGACCCTACAATCTCTGATGAGGGTGTCTGTGGTCCAGATCCAACCTGCATGGCCAACATGCTCAGACCTTCAGCTGGGTCCTAGGCTGCTGCAACCAAACTCTGTTAACTGGGTGGCCGACAACAGAGGAAGTGTCTTCCGTTGAGCTCCAGAGGCTCAACACAGTAGGTGTTGGGCAGTCCCAGTGCCATAACCCCTCCCAGGTTTCAAGGGGACTGTCTCCCCAACTCTCCCAGCCCTTGCCCACTCTCCTATTGCTGCCCACGATCTGTGGTTCCCATATGGGCATCCCGCCCTGGCTCCAAACTCACATATCCGGTATCCCCCAGTCTCCCTGGTATCTGGGTCCAGACTCTCCTCTTCCTACAAGAATATCAGATATTGGATTTGGTCCCAGTTGATGCTGTGTTCCATCATGTGAGCTCTTAGCTTCATCACTGTGCAAAGACTCTTTTCCCACACAAGTTCGCAGGGCTTTTGGCTGGCTAAGAATTTTCAGGCGACACTTTTCTAATGAGTACACTTTCCTTCCTTCCGATCTCCCACCAGTGAGCATTCCTCGCACCCTTGTCCTAGTTCCTTTATGGCAGTTTCCCTCCTTATGGCTGAGAGGACCTAGTGACCCCTGAATTCACACGTTCTCCTTAATCACCAACACACTGCAGAATTCTCCAGGGGGCCATATATGCTCCTGGAAGTTGGTGTTGGAAATTGTTCTCCATCCATTAATCACTCCCTCACTCACTAATGTCCTTGTGTCCTTGAGAAAGGCTCTCCCTTTCCTGGTTTTCCTGAATAGAAATCCTCTTGCCTCTTGGGTGAATAGGGTTATGGGTTGTGCAGAGGGTGTTGGTCCACTGAGCATCTTAGAGACTGTCCTTTATGGAGCCTAATGATCCTCACTGGGGAATGAGGCCAGGGTCCTAACTGTGGTTAGTTAGAGAGGGAAAGAAGGACGAGGGAAACTCAGATGTCCCTTCATGGCCCCTGGAGTTAGAGGACTTACCCCTTTGCACCTGGGATCAGGAGACCTCATTTCCTCGAGGACACGCACACTCAGACGTTAATCTTGAGTGTGGGTTCCTTTCTGGGGTCCAGGGCTGTTGTTAGCCACCAGGAATGACAGTGCTCTCCATGCTGAGTGGAGCCATTTTTGCCAGGAAAGAGAGCCCATGGTCACGCCTTGTGCAAAGCATCCCACGCCAGGGGCTCCCATGCCTACATTCCTGTCCTGAAAGGAAGCCACTCAGAGGCAAGGTGGGTCCAACCACCTCCCATGTGTTCACTCATCACTGTGTTCCAGCAGTCACCCCAGTGAACAGTCCTGATGGGATTGGATGTGGCTCAGAATGTCACCCTCATGAGCTCTACCCTGCCACAGCTGCAGTTCTGCAGTGGGAGAAACTCAAAACCTCAAAACACATGCACATGAAAGAAAAGAGCAAGAGCCAGAGCCCAAACAGGCCAGGTGTGGCAAAGACAGCTGGAGTGCCTAGGTTGGGACTCAGAATTATGTCAGTGGGGTGGCATTGCTGCTGGCACCAGCATGATAACCGAGAGCCAGCCCTGCTCATTTTGGGGAGCAGTGTGTTGGGGAAGACAGCAGAAATTGAGAGGCAGGATTGAGTTTGGCCCTAGGAGGAGGTTGGGTAAGAGGCCAGTGTGGGTTGGAGAGCCTGGGCAGATAGACAGAGGCCAGGGCACACCCCAAAGCCTGGAGACTGCACTTGATGTCCAGGGTTGTGAAACACCACTTCCCCTCTTACTCACAACTGAGAGCAAGGGGCATTGATGAGTTCAGTTTGTGTGCGGCTGCATCCAAGGTGGCTCGGCTAGGAACCTCTGTTTCCTTGACTCAGGAGGCTGGGAGTCCAGGCTCCACTGAGGCTCGGCTGGGAGGATCGGAGTCTGAGTTTATGCCTGTGTTCCCTGTAGGATCCATGTTGGCTGAGCCTCAGTGTTTTTGTAATGAGAGGATGGGTGACCGTCATGTCTTTATCACAGGACACACTTGCTAAATGGATTTGTTTGCTCTGAGGAGGAAAGAGAGAGGGAGGAGTGGTGCTGGAGACAGGGATGCAGACAGGGGTCATGGACTTGGCATAACTCAGTCTTGGAGGTGATATCCCATCACCTGTACCCACTTCAATTCCCATGAATCCAGAGGCTGAGCCCCCTTGAGGTGAGGGGTGAACCGGTTCTGGGCAGCAGGATGCTGTGGTACCTCGGAGTCTCTGTGAGACCCCAACACTAGACACACTTGGCCCTTTTGAAATCTTAGGAGAAGCCTTGGGAAGTTGTATGGCAGAGGGGAGCAGCCTCTGCATCTCAGTCCCCTCCAACTTGCCATGGTGTAGAGAGGGAACTGCAGCCACGATGGGACGGACATTGGCCATGTCCCTGTGTGGGACACAGGCCTGATTGAGTTAGGGTGCATTCTTTGTCTCTCCCTTTCTTGTGATTATCCCATCTCTACATTTGTGCTTTAGCCACCTGTGAGTCCCATCTCTGGTTTCAGAGAGAACAGAGGGTGTTATGGGCCAATAGACACAATAAACCCTAGAGATTAGATGCTACCCTACTTTCCAGAAAAGACTGGGCACACCATGAGTTGCACAATGATGGGACCAGGGTCCAAAAGCTGCTGAGAGGGAAGGACTGGTTGTGAATGCATTTTTGAAGGCTCCAAGCTGGAACTCTAGTGGCACCAAGCAGGGCAGATGCTGGTGGGGATGTTTGGGTAGTTGTTGGTGAACACCTGCGCACCTGAGATGGGTAGGCATGGAGGAGAAATCGGCAGCCCATAGGGCTGTTGAAAGTGGTCTTATGTGAAAAGAGGCTCAGGTATGGGCACAGGAAATGACATCATTGCCTTGACAATGGATCAAACAGAACATGGAACCCTGGTATCCAGGCACCCACTTCACTGACCAAGCCATCCGAGCTCACTTGGTTGGAGCCACTGGAGGGAGAAGGATGTTCTCCTGTGGTTGCAGACAATGCCGAGCCTCAGGCTCCCAGGAATCTCAGGGGGGCCAACTAGCCCTTTTGTGGATACACTGGGTGAGGCTTCATCTTAGACGCCACAGCCTCTGGCGATTGTCGCAGAGGAGCTCAAGAGTAACAGTGAGTAGCACAGGGCAGGTGAGCCCAGCAGGCCCTCTAGTCTGATCCCTGATGAATGGCCCAGGACTCCTATTCTGACTCTGTGTGTGTGTGTGTGTGTGTGTGTGTGTGTGTGTGTGTGTGTGTGTGTGTGTTTGTACTGATGGGAACTGTCCCATTGTGCTTTGACTCTAGTGTATTGGCACAAGTCATTTTTCTGTTTGTCACCATTTCCATTTTGAACCCACCATTCTTGGTCCCAACCCAGGGTGAAAATGATCAGAACACGGAGGAGCCCTTCAGGGTTCAGAGCCTTGAACCTTACAGGCAGGACCAGCTTAGGAATGAGCTCCTGCCTGTCATTTGTGGGAGGAACCTACATTTCAGCAGCAACATGGGGTTAATCTCCTGGGATTTCATCCCCACCCAGCAGGTGCTGGATCTCTTGTTCCCAAAACAGCCACCTTCTTCAGTCTTTACTCCTGGTGCCACTCCACATCCTCCAAGGGGACAAGAACCTCAGGTTCTGGATGGATGTTGTAGAATGCCCACAGAGCCAACTGCCAGGCTGGGTGGGGTGCAGTTGCTGGGCTTTGCTGATGTTGTCATCCCCCACAGTTCTTGGAACCTTCTGTGGCAGTGGCATCCAGGACCCCAGCAGCTGTGAGTAGCAGCTCCTCACTGCTTCACTCCAGCGAGCAGGTGGAAGACAGCCGCGTTGTTCACGTCCTCCTAGAGGGACAGAGCCTGAGGGAGACAAAGCGCATCCCGGTAAGCCCGACAGCAGGGCTGCCTCCTGGGTGTCCACACAGTGGAAGGCAGGAGACACAGCCAACCCCAGGGCTATGGTGGGAAATAAAGAAGAGAGAGGTCCGTCTTAAGGGCTTGACCTGAGGAGGGAGAGCATCAGCATGCCCAGCTTCAGTGGTGAGTGGGCCTGTGTATTGTGGGTTTTGCAGGCCAGAAGTGCAGACGGAAGTGCTGTGGACAGATGAAGGCAGAGATATGTCCAGGATGCAGGCTGCAGTGCCTAGAACTTGGTATTCTCAATGAGTGAAGTTGGAGCAGAGGAGGTGGCAGTGACTTGTCACATGTGTAGGAGGGGATGTGTTCCTGGTGGCAGGGAAGAGAACCTCCTTAGCATGACTAGGTGTAGGAATTTGGGGTCGGGATCACCTGGGGGGTCATGCCAAAGCTTCGGAATGTTAGGCTTTGCATGTATGTAAATACGGAGCTAAAGGGGTTCTTGGCAGAATTTCTATGGATGTGCAGTAGACACGCTAATGCTGCAGGTGTCCAGCTGCAGAGGAGACATGTTCAGTGACTGCCAGTGCTGAGTCAAGTACATCATGACAACCAGACCCGCACCGAGCTTCCAGAGGCCAGGGCCTCTCAAAGCTATCATGAAGCACTCAAGTGCACACTCTTGTATCTGAGTCTGTTTTGTGTCGTAGCAGTCAGGACCCAAATTTTCAGTGCATCTGCCTCTTGCACCCACAAAGGCAGCCTGCATCCCAGATCACACTTGGTGAGCAGATCCCTGGCCCATTGCTCTCATCTCAGTGAGATGAGAGTGTGTCTGTGCATAGGCAGTTTGGTCCTTTGACATGAGTGGAATGTGGCTCCCCAGGGGGAGGGGAGATGGCAGGTACAGGCAGATATTCGTACCAGGATTGTTCTAGTAGCACATTGCAAGAACCCAGGTGGTATATGGAGGACACACTCAGGTAGCAGGATAACAAGATTGTGCCCTTGTATATGTAGCTGAGATTTCTCCTGAATGTTTGACCACAGTCTTCTGGGTAGCTCTTCTAAAAGCCATTCTCTGATGACATTTGTCCCACCCTGATCCAGGTGACCTTTCAGGAGACGGTGACAAGCCTCATCCGCAGGGCCTTGGACCAAAATTTGTTGCAGCATGAGGATGTGGACAACTTTGAGCTGCTGTATATGATGTCTGAGGATGAGAGTAAGTAGGACAATCAGACAGTGGGGAGACATGATCCACAGTGGGCTCAGGATAACTGACAGCCAAGAGAAAGTGGGCCTTGGCCCCAAAATACCAAAGTGTGATGGGCCTGGCGGAGACTCTCAGGGGTTGTGGGTGTTTTGTGGTATAATCCTTGAGTGCCACCTAACAATTCTCTCCACTTCGCTCTGCAGAAATCAAGGTCTCTGACCACTCACTCGTGTGTCTGTCCATGAATCTGGGAATACAATCTTTCATGGTGAGGAAACGCCCCCAGGTCAAGGGAAAGGAGGTAAACACCTACCTTATTCAAGCTGTGCATGTGCTGCCATTCCACTCCGACCTGAGGAAATAAGAAGCCTCAGCACCTGGACATATTTGCTGGAAGCCCATAGAGCCAACTGACAGTCTGGGGTGGCTTTCTGTTTCTGGGTTTGCTGATGTTCCATCCCCCACAGTTCTCAGAATCAACCTGCAAGTCCTCCAGGCTGCTTTCCCACAAGCAGGTGGGAGACACCTGCTTAATTCGTGTCCACTTAGAAACACAAAGTCCAGAGATGGCCAAGAGTGTTCTGGTAAGCCTGGGAGCAGGGGTGTCCCGTGGTGCTTACACCTGGGTGGGGAGCAGACACTGGTCCAATACCATGGACTACTCATGCCCTCTTGAATTTGGAGCTTCTGGATGATCAGGAGGATAGATGGGAATCAAGAAGGGAGAGGTCAGTGTGAAGGGCTGGAGCTGAGATGAGCGAGTGCAGCAGCTTGTCCACTGCCATGTCTGAGGGAGTCTGTGTGTCAGGTGGCAGCATGCAGTCCAGAAGGGCAGGGACAGGTATGGGTGACAGATGAGAATAGGACAGGAACTAGGTTGCAGGTTCCCTTGTATGGGATGCTGACGTCTATAGAGGAGGACAGCAGTGTGAGGTTCTCCATGTTCCTTGAACAAGGAGCTGAGAGAGTCTCTCTGCAGAGTCGATATGGATGTGGAGCAAGCACACTAAATGTCCAGGTAACCCAATGACCACCCTTGCCGGATGAGGTGCCCTCCTACATCCCAGCCAGCACTGAGCCTCTGGAGGCCAGGAGCTCTCCTGGCTATCTTTCAGCTCTCCTGTGTGTGGTCATGTTCCTGGGTCTGTTTTTGGCCCTGGCAATCCAGACCAAAGCCTCTAGGTTTTGTGCCTAGGCCATTCCCAATGCCGCCTGCATCCTCGGGCAGACCTGGGATCTTGGAGGCTATTGTCCCATTCCTCCCAACTTGTGGGATGAGATTGCATCTGTATGCAGGTAGTGGGGTCCTTTCACTCCGAGAGGAGTGCAGCTCCACAAAGAGCAATGGCAGGCCCAGGAAGTCCTATGTACAAGGATTGGGCTAGTAGCCTGTGTGAAGAGCCCACACGATGAGCAGGAGGTCAGCCTCGGATAGTAGGGTCATGGATGTTGCCCTTGTATTTAGAGTGGAGGTGCCTCCAGAATGCCCCTGCCCACTGTCCTTGAGTAGTCACTTCAAGGCCCATTTCCTGAAGGCCTGTCTCCCATGCTGCTCCAGGTGACCTGCCACGATAGGGCTCCTGTCGTCATCCGCAGCGCCCTCGACCTACACTTCCTTACTGAGGAGAATCCAGAGGATTATGAGCTGGGCCAAATCATCTCTCGCCGTCAGAGTAAGTGAGACAATCAGATAGCAGAGAGCAAGGGTCAGGATGTGGACTCAGGTCAACTCTTAGCAACAAAGAGTAGTCTCTGACCCCCAAGAACACTCCAACAGGTGTGTTGGGTTCGTGCACAAAGCCAACTGCACTTCTGCTGGTGGAAGGTCTTGAGGTCCAATGGTAAACCCCGGTGGATATTGCGGCTCCCCACCAGGTGCCCTCCCCTGGACATGAACAGGCATCCAAAGCTGACATCTTTGAGGAGTGAGGAGGAAAGCCTCTCTCCAGGAGCAGTATGTTTTCATGGTCTGGGATAGGAGTGGTTTCAAAGGAACATGGGAATGCATGGGCTAAAGAGGGAACTGGCATTTTGTGGACTGAAGCAGTACTATTGAAAGCCTTCTGTGTGACCAAAAAACCACTGCCTGGGCAGAGCATTGCCAGGATTCTAGCAAGCAGTAAAAGGATGAAATTGGGAAGAAAACACAGCCTGGGAGACAGCCTGAATCATCTGTTTTTGCATAAATTCCATGGTCTTACGCACCTGAGTCCACTAGGCAAGGAGTGATCACAATAGCCAGGTTGTGATCCCTAACTAAAGTCAGATGAGGGCTTCCTGAGCACGTAGCCACAGAGCTCATCTGATAATAATGCCAGCGCTTTTTCGTTGGTTGGTTGGTTGGTTTTTGTGAGCCAAACACCACAGCAGCCATTATCCCAGCCTATGTACCCTGAAGACCACCATCCCTATGAGTTCTAGGATCACTTGTCTCCTATCTTAACCTACTGTTAGGTTAGTAGAGTCTATGGAAGAGGAAGTCTGTCTGGGGCCTTGGTAGCCTAAGAAATTCATAGCAGAGATCTCCACATCCAACCCAGAAGGGATGGAGAACAGGCTCTAGGTTAGAGGAGGGCGACAGGAAACACATGTTCAGAGGAAGGAGAAGCGGCTGTTGTATTCCCCCACTCGGGGTCATGGCACCACTGGGCCATACACCATGTTGGAGGGAAGCAGTCCCTTTGCTGGTCTTTGGAACCATTGTTCTCAGTAGGGCAGTATTTGGAATGTGGCCTCCATTCTCAGAAGCCTGGTTCACATGGAGGCGGGCTCCACCAACGCAGAAGCATGGCTCTAACGTGGTATCCGTGCTGGTCAGCCTGTCCTCACTGTGGCCATACTTGAGGAAAATAACTCAGAGGAGGAATCCTAGGCCTTTTTTTCTCTGGGTTTCATAGCTTTCTCTTTGGTTGTGCACTGAGGCTGTCCATAAAGCTCTAGTGTGTGGCAGTGGAGAGCTCCTCAGCCCTTGCCACAAAGGCATAGACTGGGAGAGAGAGAACGAGGCTGGCAGAGAGGGAGAGAGAGAAAGATGGAGAGGGAGGACCTCTCCTTGGAGAATGAGGATTCAGTGGAGCCAACAGGAACAAGGTACTGTTGCCCAGGGCACAACCCTTTTTATGTCTTACTCCAACCATGCTCAACCTTTCTTCCAGTCCCTCCCACCCCCCAGTAGTGTATTCATCTTGAATGAGAATTTCATGTTGACATGAGAGCACTCACCATCCAGTGCTTCCCTCCAAACCCACCTATGAAGATGGCTCATGTGGGGACTGAATCTTCGGCACAGGAACCTTTTGTGGGAGATTTCAGACGCAAACCCTAGTGGTGTGCTTTGGCAGATGCAAGAGGACCTGAGATATTCTGGAGTCCAAAGCCTTCGGTAGGAACAGACATTAGGTCTGTTGAAGTGCTCTGCCTTGTTCTTCCTCAGGGAGGACTGTGGAGGCTGTCTTTGTTGGTATTGGTGCTGAATTGGAGAGCTCTCAGGTGTGTGGCTCTGGCCTTTTCTGGCACAGGCTCTCAGATGTTGGCGTGTCCTAGGGAGCACCTCCTGAGTGCCACCTTCTTTTTGTACACCCCTCTCTCCCCAGAGCTGAGGATTCCAGCAGAGGCCAACGTATTTTATGCCAAGAATCCTCACAAAAAATCCAACTTTGTGCTGAGGAAAAGGAGCCTCTCCCAAAAGAATGATGGGTGGATCGAGCCTCAACCTCCCTCTCGTCCTGCAAAGAAGGCTCCTGCCCTCCTGAGGATGCTTGCAAAACCATTCTGTTTCTGTGTGCCTGGGCGGGGCTGAGGCAGCCCAGGAATATTTACACTGATTACTATTTTCTTCAAAGTTTGAATCTATAGTTTGCCATTGTCCTTGACCTTGTTTAGTAACACAGTTGTTACTCTATCCTGTATTTGTTGTTTCCATTAATATATTATTATTATTTTAAAATATATATGTTTTTGTTACCTGATCTACTGTGATGATTTGAGTATACTAAATGTAGCAGTGATTCCTAAAGGACACATCCAAACCAACAGGAAGGAATGTTTCATTCTATCAGCAAGAACTTTGGTTTTTAGGAGTTTGGCAGATGGCATTATCTGAGTCAGTTTTCCAATGGGGGCAATGAAGTATCAGCTATGATGGTACAAACACAAACAAAGACACACAAACACACACAAGAGCACACACACTCACTGAGAGATAGATAGACAGATGGAGTTGGTCTCTGCTGAAATACTTTGGAGACATGGTTCTGATTTCTCCCCTTTTGGAGTATTTTCAATTGCACAAGGTGTCTTGCAAATGAACCCATGTCTGAGGAAGACATGCATGTGTACTTCACATGCCACTTTTCACATAGCAGGAAGGTCATGTAATATTTTTCATGCAGCTGTCTTTTGACTGTGAACCATCCCATGAGGTCAGCTGTGGAATTTTCAACTTGTAGCATCACAATGGGGATCCACTCTTTGGATTTGTGGATATTTCCGATTTTCTTGATTCAGATTGGAATGATATATATATTAGTTTTTGATGAAAATTCTGCATTTGATGGTAATGAATGTCGTGCATCTAGGAATCTGTAGAGTGCAGACAATGAATGGATGCCTACTGTTGTCTGGACTGGTCTGAAAAGTCCTGTAGCATCTGAGCATGTGTGAGGGCTGTACAGGTCTTGCCAAAAGTCCAGGTCAGATGATCCTGCACAAAGCTGAACTCCTAGTGGTCTCCACAACAGTGTAAGGGCCAAGGAGAAACACACTTCCACACAGAAGTTGGGAAGCTACCTTATGAAGGTGATCATAGATACGGGATTATTAATATATCCAGGTTTGCGTCTATTATATTTTTAGCTTTTGACTTTCGCAGCTGTGGGCATCTTGACAACCATCAACTCCCTGTAAGCACAGACAACTCTATAAGAACCTGAGGATTAATTTCCCTGTGCATGTCCCCTTGTGAAACTGCTTAAGCACCGCCTGGTTTACACACAGGTGGAATTTCTAGGTCAAAGTGTGCATGTTTACTTCTTTGACTAAGCACTGCCAGGTGGCTCTTCTGCATAGCTCTACCTGTGGCCAGGATTGTATTATCTAGCTTTCTAACTTTTGCATGTTGAGTAGATACATAGTGGGAGCACACTGTTTTTGTTGGTATTTTTCTTGGTATCTATTCTGATGCTTTTCACTGGGGGATTTTTTCCTGTGAAAATGGGCTTCCTCTACTTGACCTTATTTTCTTCTTTTTAAAATTTTTTCAATGTGACTTTTTAATTTTAGTTTTATTAAAGACATTGCCCCTTGCTTGCATAGTCTATATCTAAAGCACTAGTCCTTGCTCCAAGGCCCAGCTTGCTCTCAGCTGCCCCAGGAGGGGAACAGTCTTTGGCTGTAGACAAGAGACGCCCCTGCAGGGGGCACAAGTGCTTTGGCCCTCTGGTGTCTTGCCAGCAGTGCTTCCCATGCTCACAGAGGGTTTCAGACACTGAGTCAATGGTCCAGGTGGTCTTTTGTTCAGTCTGATCTCAAATTGAGCTCCTCTGAGAGGTCATATTGAAGTCCTTGTGTGTACCTGACCCATCATTTTAAACAATATTCCAAGTTCACTTTTTGTGTGTACGTGGGTTCTGGGGATTGAACCCAGGGCCTTGAGCCTGTGAGGCAAGTGACCTACCTGAGCTACACCCTCAGAGACCCCTGTAAAAGTATTTCCCCTTTGCCTCGGGGTCTAAGTTGCCAAGGCTGACCTCAAACGTTCCTCTTGCCTCAGCCTCCCTGGTGGCTGGCATGACAGGCATGCACCTGGGACTGTCACACTCGAGCCTGTGATGGGAACTCATGTGCATCTGTCCAGGGCTGAGCATGGTTAGGCAGAGCTGTGCTCCAGGCTCCCTGCAGGGCTGTGGAGGCTTCTGCTGCCCAGCAGCCCTGGTGCCATGGCCAGGGCTCCTCCCAGCCGAGGGCAGGCAGCTGCCCATTGCTGTAGGCTGACCTTATTTTCTTCTTATGGCACTCGTCCGTTCTCTGGAGTATGTTGTATGGTTTGTCCATTAGGAGTCTAACAGGTCCTCTAGAACCTTCAAACAATTAGTAAAATTCCTGAACAGTAAGTGAGCACGCGCAGAAATTGGGCTAATATTTTGGGAAGAACAATGTTGGATGATATATTCATGGCTTGAATATATCATCCAACATGAAGTTATATTTTATTACTTACAAAATAATAAAATAATGAAGCAATACCATGGGCTGAGCTAAAATAGATCCTTAGGATCTTAGGCATTCTGTAATAAATCTGTGTCACTTGAAGTATAGAGTTGATCGACTCTGAGTAATGAAACAGAAGTAAAGGTATCAAAGCCAATGATCATCTGTTTCCAATTTTCTGTGATTTGGTTCAAGTGGTAAAGTGGTGATATTTATTAATAATGGATCGAATAGGTTCATAATTGTTTTAGAGTACAATTAGATGCCTTCAAACTTTAGGCTACATGGGCACATTTGAGAACGGTTCCAGCCATTCTCTCATCCTTTGGGTCATTCCCCTCCTATGTCCTGTGAGACATTTTCTATGTGAGGCTTTAAGAAGAAGAAGAGAATATTCTGTAAAGAAAACCTTGTGATCTGTGCAGTATGAAGTTGAATGGATTCATTCAGAAATCAGAAATTCTATTGAAAGATATTTATTGGCATGAGCCAAATAAAACCTATTTTTAGGCATCCTGGTGAAGACAAGGTTTTATCTTTATGTCTCATTTTCTATGTTTTGTTGTTGTTGTTGTTGTTAGAATGAAATTCATATGTTGCCAGACCATTCTATCAGATGTGTAACTAGATGCCATTTAAATTACCCACTTTTACATGGTAGACAGTTTTTAATGAACACTGCCTGTCTGCACCTTTTTTAAAAACAGGACTGGGATCAGAAGCCCAAATACCAATGGTTAGCTGGAGCATATTTTTCATTTGGCCTATCTGTCAGTATTCCCTGAGGTCATCTGTGCAATCAGCTTCGTTACTCCTGCTCCCTCACTGGATTTCATAGAAACCATATGCTATGTATGAATCAGGGACACCAATCCCACAACATAGCATTCTTGGAATATCCAAAGTCCCACTTTTCACTTCGCCATGCCTGAGATCAGCAGTAATATTTATCAGCAAATGTGAGATTTTCAAAGATCCAATTCTATGTGCTCCTTTCTCATAGAGCCTTAGGCAGGGATATAGCATACATAAATATTAAGTAAAGTCCATAGTTTTTAAAATGTCATCCATTGAATAGTTGACACATGTCTGAGATACTTTTTATTTTGGAGGAGGTATTATTTAATAGGGAATTCCAACAGCTACCTAATAGTGAAATGAGAAGTCTTGCATCCATTTTATTTTGTTTCTGATGATTTTTATGAGTAAGGGTAAGATACTTCCTTGTTCTGATGCAGATGTTGTCCACTTTTGTGAATGGATGTGGGGTGTCACCTACTACTTGCATATCTGCATATTGGGCTTGACACTGCTATCGTACTTGGTAGTTGGCAAAAAGTCAATACTGAAGTTAAGCTCTTGTGTTCTAGCAGCAGAGCTGAAGATCCTTGATGTGCCACCTTCTGCAATCCATGCTGCTCTCTTCATGTTCCTTATTGACTTCCTGGTGATGAGCATCATGGTCTCCTGGTCTTGAGAATGGCCAAGCATTGCTCTGTGAATGTGGAAGATGGGCATGTGGAAGGCTCCAGGGAGGAGGGATCATTGAACATGTACTCGAATCCATGTGCCTGTTGAATGACCTGTTTTTTTATTTTTGGGTTTTAAGGGAGACACTGCCCTAAAACACTTCTGTGCAGCTGGGGATGCAGGCTTCTGCTTCACCTTGCAGGAAGCATTAACGAATCCTTTCCAGAAGACATGAGAAGAGAGAAGTGAGCCTCTGGTATCATGCAGGTTCCTTGCATTGCCCATGGGCTAGAAGAGAGAAGAGTTGCTTCATGAGATTTGATCCCCTTTTTCCTGAAAAGTTCCACACAGAGGTGAGTCCCCAGCATGTTTAGAAATCATTTCAGACACCTTTCTGGACGGAATTGAATCAGAGCCCCTGATGATGTGGAAGAGCTAAAGATGGGTTTGCTATGAATTTTCTATTTCATTCATCAGGGCCTGAGTCAAGTCAGTCATTGTGCTGTCAACACATGAGCTGCTGGTCAAATGTGAGGAAGTGGTCTTGCTTTATGAAAACACCACCCTGATTCAGTGAGCCAGAGGCAGCCTGCAGTCCCTGTTTTCCTGTAAAGGCAGATTGCTGTGGATGGCCTCTGGCCTCGTCATGCAGCCCTGCTCAGAGTAGGGGATTGAGGGACCAGGCAGATCCCTAGTTCCTTTTGACCTTTATTGCCATTGGGCCACCCCAGGGTCCTTGGACTCTACCTGGTCTTCTGGCCTGGGTCAGGGGATGTGAGGTTTGGAATCCCCCTCTGTGGCAGGATCCCAGCCCCCCAGCCACTTGAGGTCAGCACATCCTTCCCTAATTGTGTTAGAGTTGGAGACTTCTCCCACCCATCCTCATCCATGCTCATCCCACATTTTGTAGCTTGGCACCTGAGGACCTTTATTCATTGACTTAGTTGTTAGTGATGATGGTTACTAAGACTAAGTGACTCTTTCAAGTCACATCACTTGCATGGTAGGGCTAGAGCATGGATCTTCCTAATTGATTTCATGGGACTCTCTCATGGAAACTGTGACTGCTTCCTAAACACACACTCTACATTTGGAGTGTCAAAATTCTTGCCACTGCCTCCTTGGCAAGTGTATCTTGTCTTCTACGTGGGAATTTCACAAATATTTTCCTTTGGTTTGTGGAGGTCATGCAGAAGGGATTTCATTTGAAATAGCCCAAACAAGAAATACCAGTTGTCTTTTTCGCACATGGATGTGTGTAGTGAACACCCCTTTCTGTGTGCTTGCATGAGTTACTCCTTTGAATTTGTTGAAGAATGGTTGGCTGGGGAGCAAGTTAACGAGAGATGGATATCAATGGTTGTCAAGTATTCTGACGTGAAGAATGTATTGAGGATGTGAAGGCTTTTCTAGCCAGTTCCTATGGCTCAGTCAGGGATCAGTCAGAGGATTCTGTCTGGTAGACTCTTTGGCACAGATGTCAGAGTGGCCTGGTCTTACCCTGTCCAGGACTGAATGCTGAGCTTGAGTGGGAGCTTCTTGTCATTTCAAGCATTTCCATGAGTCTGTCCTCTGTTCTCTTGTATCCAAGTGGTTTCTAATAGGAAAGCAGAACAAAAATTGAAAGTATGGTGATTGATTATTTTTACCAATGTTATTTCAATCCACTTTGTTTAATACGAAATTACCTTTATGCTAGTAAGATTTCATATGTGAGGAAATAATGAAAATATTGGGGTTAGGGGATGAGAATATGCAAATCAAACATTTTTGAGCACCAAGACCCGTTTTTTTTTTTTGTTTTTGTTTTTTTTTTTTTTAACTTAAATAATATTAAGTGCCAGAGGACCACCGCTGCCATTCAGCCTCAACAACCTCCAGGTCCAGCCTCCAGGTGGCCCATTTCACCAGGGTGTGTGGGACCACACTGTCCTGGGATGAGAGAACAGTACCCACGGATGTTGACATCTCACAGAGTAGATATTGCCAGTGACAGTAGGGAGCTATTGGCACATGAGGAAGGGAAGAGCTCTCAGGATGGGAAGAGGGGGCCGCTTCGAGACTCATTGGGTATGGCACGAGGCTGCTGGGTGTGGTGTTGGCCTGGGCCCACTGAGTGGGGCAGATCCGTGGTCTGTGTTTCTGTACCCTCCTCTGTAGCCTGTGTTGGCAGCAGATCAGGGAATTGCGATCAGAAGTGCTCCCAGTAACACAGGCACCAGCCCCCAGAGTGTGTGCCTATCCGTTTCCCCACCTGGCCTGACTTAGTGCCTGTCTTGCCTCAGGGCTGAGACCCTACAATCTCTGATGAGGGTGTCTGTGGTCCAGATCCAACCTGCATGGCCAACATGCTCAGACCTTCAGCTGGGTCCTAGGCTGCTGCAACCAAACTCTGTTAACTGGGTGGCCGACAACAGAGGAAGTGTCTTCCGTTGAGCTCCAGAGGCTCAACACAGTAGGTGTTGGGCTGTCCCAGTGCCATAACCCCTCCCAGGTTTCAAGGGGACTGTCTCCCCAACTCTCCCAGCCCTTGCCCACTCTCCTATTGCTGCCCACGATCTGTGGTTCCCATATGGGCATCCCGCCCTGGCTCCAACCTCACATATCCGGTATCCCCCAGTCTCCCTGGTATCTGGGTCCAGACTCTCCTCTTCCTACAAGAATATCAGATATTGGATTTGGTCCCAGTTGATGCTGTGTTCCATCATGTGAGCTCTTAGGTTCATCACTGTGCAAAGACTCTTTTCCCACACAAGTTCGCACGACTTTTGGCTGGCTAAGAATTTTCAGGCGACACTTTTCTAATGAGTACACTTTCCTTCCTTCCGATCTCCCACCAGTGAGCATTCCTCGCACCCTTGTCCTAGTTCCTTTATGGCAGTTTCCCTCCTTATGGCTGAGAGGACCTAGTGACCCCTGAATTCACACGTTCTCCTTAATCACCAACACACTGCAGAATTCTCCAGGGGGCCATATATGCTCCTGGAAGTTGGTGTTGGAAATAGTTCTCCATCCATTAATCACTCCCTCACTCACTAATGTCCTTGTGTCCTTGAGAAAGGCTCTCCCTTTCCTGGTTTTCCTGAATAGAAATCCTCTTGCCTCTTGGGTGAATAGGGTTATGGGTTGTGCAGAGGGTGTTGGTCCACTGAGCATCTTAGAGACTGTCCTTTATGGAGCCTAATGATCCTCACTGGGGAATGAGGCCAGGGTCCTAACTGTGGTTAGTTAGAGAGGGAAAGAAGGACGAGGGAAACTCAGATGTCCCTTCATGGCCCCTGGAGTTAGAGGACTTACCCCTTTGCACCTGGGATCAGGAGACCTCATTTCCTCGAGGACACGCACACTCAGACGTTAATCTTGAGTGTGGGTTCCTTTCTGGGGTCCAGGGCTGTTGTTAGCCACCAGGAATGACAGTGCTCTCCATGCTGAGTGGAGCCATTTTTGCCAGGAAAGAGAGCCCATGGTCACGCCTTGTGCAAAGCATCCCACGCCAGGGGCTCCCATGCCTACATTCCTGTCCTGAAAGGAAGCCACTCAGAGGCAAGGTGGGTCCAACCACCTCCCATGTGTTCACTCATCACTGTGTTCCAGCAGTCACCCCAGTGAACAGTCCTGATGGGATTGGATGTGGCTCAGAATGTCACCCTCATGAGCTCTACCCTGCCACAGCTGCAGTTCTGCAGTGGGAGAAACTCAAAACCTCAAAACACATGCACATGAAAGAAAAGAGCAAGAGCCAGAGCCCAAACAGGCCAGGTGTGGCAAAGACAGCTGGAGTGCCTAGGTTGGGACTCAGAATTATGTCAGTGGGGTGGCATTGCTGCTGGCACCAGCATGATAACCGAGAGCCAGCCCTGCTCATTTTGGGGAGCAGTGTGTTGGGGAAGGCAGCAGAAATTGAGAGGCAGGATTGAGTTTGGCCCTAGGAGGAGGTTGGGTAAGAGGCCAGTGTGGGTTGGAGAGCCTGGGCAGATAGACAGAGGCCAGGGCACACCCCAAAGCCTGGAGACTGCACTTGATGTCCAGGGTTGTGAAACACCACTTCCCCTCTTACTCACAACTGAGAGCAAGGGGCATTGATGAGTTCAGTTTGTGTGCGGCTGCATCCAAGGTGGCTCGGCTAGGAACCTCTGTTTCCTTGACTCAGGAGGCTGGGAGTCCAGGCTCCACTGAGGCTCGGCTGGGAGGATCGGAGTCTGAGTTTATGCCTGTGTTCCCTGTAGGATCCATGTTGGCTGAGCCTCAGTGTTTTTGTAATGAGAGGATGGGTGACCGTCATGTCTTTATCACAGGACACACTTGCTAAATGGATTTGTTTGCTCTGAGGAGGAAAGAGAGAGGGGGGAGTGGTGCTGGAGACAGGGATGCAGACAGGGGTCATGGACTTGGCATAACTCAGTCTTGGAGGTGATATCCCATCACCTGTACCCACTTCAATTCCCATGAATCCAGAGGCTGAGCCCCCTTGAGGTGAGGGGTGAACCGGTTCTGGGCAGCAGGATGCTGTGGTACCTCGGAGTCTCTGTGAGACCCCAACACTAGACACACTTGGCCCTTTTGAAATCTTAGGAGAAGCCTTGGGAAGTTGTGTGGCAGAGGGGAGCAGCCTCTGCATCTCAGTCCCCTCCAACTTGCCATGGTGTAGAGAGGGAACTGCAGCCACGATGGGACGGACATTGGCCATGTCCCTGTGTGGGACACAGGCCTGATTGAGTTAGGGTGCATTCTTTGTCTCTCCCTTTCTTGTGATTATCCCATCTCTACATTTGTGCTTTAGCCACCTGTGAGTCCCATCTCTGGTTTCAGAGAGAACAGAGGGTGTTATGGGCCAATAGACACAATAAACCCTAGAGATTAGATGCTACCCTACTTTCCAGAAAAGACTGGGCACACCATGAGTTGCACAATGATGGGACCAGGGTCCAAAAGCTGCTGAGAGGGAAGGACTGGTTGTGAATGCACTTTTGAAGGCTCCAAGCTGGAACTCTAGTGGCACCAAGCAGGGCAGATGCTGGTGGGGATGTTTGGGTAGTTGTTGGTGAACACCTGCGCACCTGAGATGGGTAGGCATGGAGGAGAAATCGGCAGCCCATAGGGCTGTTGAAAGTGGTCTTATGTGAAAAGAGGCTCAGGTATGGGCACAGGAAATGACATCATTGCCTTGACAATGGATCAAACAGAACATGGAACCCTGGTATCCAGGCACCCACTTCACTGACCAAGCCATCCGAGCTCACTTGGTTGGAGCCACTGGAGGGAGAAGGATGTTCTCCTGTGGTTGCAGACAATGCCGAGCCTCAGGCTCCCAGGAATCTCAGGGGGGCCAACTAGCCCTTTTGTGGATACACTGGGTGAGGCTTCATCTTAGACGCCAGAGCCTCTGGCGATTGTTGCAGAGGAGCTCAAGAGTAACAGTGAGTAGCACAGGGCAGGTGAGCCCAGCAGGCCCTCTAGTCTGATCCCTGATGAATGGCCCAGGACTCCTATTCTGACTCTGTGTGTGTGTGTGTGTGTGTGTGTGTGTGTGTGTGTGTGTGTGTGTTTGTACTGATGGGAACTGTCCCATTGTGCTTTGACTCTAGTGTATTGGCACAAGTCATTTTTCTGTTTGTCACCATTTCCATTTTGAACCCACCATTCTTGGTCCCAACCCAGGGTGAAAATGATCAGAACACGGAGGAGCCCTTCAGGGTTCAGAGCCTTGAACCTTACAGGCAGGACCAGCTTAGGAATGAGCTCCTGCCTGTCATTTGTGGGAGGAACCTACATTTCAGCAGCAACATGGGGTTAATCTCCTTGGATTTCATCCCCACCCAGCAGGTGCTGGATCTCTTGTTCCCAAAACAGCCACCTTCTTCAGTCTTTACTCCTGGTGCCACTCCACATCCTCCAAGGGGACAAGAACCTCAGGTTCTGGATGGATGTTGTAGAATGCCCACAGAGCCAACTGCCAGGCTGGGTGGGGTGCAGTTGCTGGGCTTTGCTGATGTTGTCATCCCCCACAGTTCTTGGAACCTTCTGTGGCAGTGGCATCCAGGACCCCAGCAGCTGTGAGTAGCAGCTCCTCACTGCTTCACTCCAGCGAGCAGGTGGAAGACAGCCGCGTTGTTCACGTCCTCCTAGAGGGACCGAGCCTGAGGGAGACAAAGCGCATCCCGGTAAGGCCGACAGCAGGGCTGCCTCCTGGGTGTCCACACAGTGGAAGGCAGGAGACACAGCCAACCCCAGGGCTATGGTGGGAAATAAAGAAGAGAGAGGTCCGTCTTAAGGGCTTGACCTGAGGAGGGAGAGCATCAGCATGCCCAGCTTCAGTGGTGAGTGGGCCTGTGTATTGTGGGTTTTGCAGGCCAGAAGTGCAGACGGAAGTGCTGTGGACAGATGAAGGCAGAGATATGTCCAGGGTGCAGGCTGCAGTGCCTAGAACTTGGTATTCTCAATGAGTGAAGTTGGAGCAGAGGAGGTGGCAGTGACTTGTCACATGTGTAGGAGGGGATGTGTTCCTGGTGGCAGGGAAGAGAACCTCCTTAGCATGACTAGGTGTAGGAATTTGGGGTCGGGATCACCTGGGGGGTCATGCCAAAGCTTCGGAATGTTAGGCTTTGCATGTATGTAAATACGGAGCTAAAGGGGTTCTTGGCAGAATTTCTATGGATGTGCAGTAGACACGCTAATGCTGCAGGTGTCCAGCTGCAGAGGAGACATGTTCAGTGACTGCCAGTGCTGAGTCAAGTACATCATGACAACCAGACCCGCACCGAGCTTCCAGAGGCCAGGGCCTCTCAAAGCTATCATGAAGCACTCAAGTGCACACTCTTGTATCTGAGTCTGTTTTGTGTCGTGGCAGTCAGGACCCAAATTTTCAGTGCATCTGCCTCTTGCACCCACAAAGGCAGCCTGCATCCCAGATCACACTTGGTGAGCAGATCCCTGGCCCATTGCTCTCATCTCAGTGAGATGAGAGTGTGTCTGTGCATAGGCAGTTTGGTCCTTTGACATGAGTGGAATGTGGCTCCCCAGGGGGAGGGGAGATGGCAGGTACAGGCAGATATTTGTACCAGGATTGTTCTAGTAGCACATTGCAAGAACCCAGGTGGTATATGGAGGACACACTCAGGTAGCAGGATAACAAGATTGTGCCCTTGTATATGTAGCTGAGATTTCTCCTGAATGTTTGACCACAGTCTTCTGGGTAGCTCTTCTAAAAGCCATTCTCTGATGACATTTGTCCCACCCTGATCCAGGTGACCTTTCAGGAGACGGTGACAAGCCTCATCCGCAGGGCCTTGGACCAAAATTTGTTGCAGCATGAGGATGTGGACAACTTTGAGCTGCTGTATATGATGTCTGAGGATGAGAGTAAGTAGGACAATCAGACAGTGGGGAGACATGATCCACAGTGGGCTCAGGATAACTGACAGCCAAGAGAAAGTGGGCCTTGGCCCCAAAATACCAAAGTGTGATGGGCCTGGCGGAGACTCTCAGGGGTTGTGGGTGTTTTGTGGTATAATCCTTGAGTGCCACCTAACAATTCTCTCCACTTCGCTCTGCAGAAATCAAGGTCTCTGACCACTCACTCGTGTGTCTGTCCATGAATCTGGGAATACAATCTTTCATGGTGAGGAAACGCCCCCAGGTCAAGGGAAAGGAGGTAAACACCTACCTTATTCAAGCTGTGCATGTGCTGCCATTCCACTCCGACCTGAGGAAATAAGAAGCCTCAGCACCTGGACATATTTGCTGGAAGCCCATAGAGCCAACTGACAGTCTGGGGTGGCTTTCTGTTTCTGGGTTTGCTGATGTTCCATCCCCCACAGTTCTCAGAATCAACCTGCAAGTCCTCCAGGCCGCTTTCCCACAAGCAGGTGGGAGACACCTGCTTAATTCGTGTCCACTTAGAAACACAAAGTCCAGAGATGGCCAAGAGTGTTCTGGTAAGCCTGGGAGCAGGGGTGTCCCGTGGTGCTTACACCTGGGTGGGGAGCAGACACTGGTCCAATACCATGGACTACTCATGCCCTCTTGAATTTGGAGCTTCTGGATGATCAGGAGGATAGATGGGAATCACGAAGGGAGAGGTCAGTGTGAAGGGCTGGAGCTGAGATGAGCGAGTGCAGCAGCTTGTCCACTGCCATGTCTGAGGGAGTCTGTGTGTCAGGTGGCAGCATGCAGTCCAGAAGGGCAGGGACAGGTATGGGTGACAGATGAGAATAGGACAGGAACTAGGTTGCAGGTTCCCTTGTATGGGATGCTGACGTCTATGGAGGAGGACAGCAGTGTGAGGTTCTCCATGTTCCTTGAACAAGGAGCTGAGAGAGTCTCTCTTCAGAGTCGATATGGATGTGGAGCAAGCACACTAAATGTCCAGGTAACCCAATGACCACCCTTGCCGGATGAGGTGGCCTCCTACATCCCAGCCAGCACTGAGCCTCTGGAGGCCAGGAGCTCTCGTGGCTATCTTTCAGCTCTCCTGTGTGTGGTCATGTTCCTGGGTCTGTTTTTGGCCCTGGCAATCCAGACCAAAGCCTCTAGGTTTTGTGCCTAGGCCATTCCCAATGCCGCCTGCATCCTCAGGCAGACCTGGGATCTTGGAGGCTATTGTCCCATTCCTCCCAACTTGTGGGATGAGATTGCATCTGTATGCAGGTAGTGGGGTCCTTTCACTCCGAGAGGAGTGCAGCTCCACAAAGAGCAATGGCAGGCCCAGGAAGTCCTATGTACAAGGATTGGGCTAGTAGCCTGTGGGAAGAGCCCACACGATGAGCAGGAGGTCAGCCTCGGGTAGTAGGGTCATGGATGTTGCCCTTGTATTTAGAGTGGAGGTGCCTCCAGAATGCCCCTGCCCACTGTCCTTGAGTAGTCACTTCAAGGCCCATTTCCTGAAGGCCTGTCTCCCATGCTGCTCCAGGTGACCTGCCACGATAGGGCTCCTGTCGTCATCCGCAGCGCCCTCGACCTACACTTCCTTACTGAGGAGAATCCAGAGGATTATGAGCTGGGCCAAATCATCTCTCGCCGTCAGAGTAAGTGAGACAATCAGATAGCAGAGAGCAAGGGTCAGGATGTGGACTCAGGTCAACTCTTAGCAACAAAGAGTAGTCTCTGACCCCCAAGAACACTCCAACAGGTGTGTTGGGTTCGTGCACAAAGCCAACTGCACTTCTGCTGGTGGAAGGTCTTGAGGTCCAATGGTATACCCCGGTGGATATTGCGGCTCCCCACCAGGTGCCCTCCCCTGGACATGAACAGGCATCCAAAGCTGACATCTTTGAGGAGTGAGGAGGAAAGCCTCTCTCCAGGAGCAGTATGTTTTCATGGTCTGGGATAGGAGTGGTTTCAAAGGAACATGGGAATGCATGGGCTAAAGAGGGAACTGGCATTTTGTGGACTGAAGCAGTACTATTGAAAGCCTTCTGTGTGACCAAAAAACCACTGCCTGGGCAGAGCATTGCCAGGATTCTAGCAAGCAGTAACAGGATGAAATTGGGAAGAAAACACAGCCTGGGAGACAGCCTGAATCATCTGTTTTTGCATAAATTCCATGGTCTTACGCACCTGAGTCCACTAGGCAAGGAGTGATCACAATAGCCAGGTTGTGATCCCTAACTAAAGTCAGATGAGGGCTTCCTGAGCACGTAGCCACAGAGCTCATCTGATAATAATGCCAGCGCTTTTTCGTTGGTTGGTTGGTTGGTTTTTGTGAGCCAAACACCACAGCAGCCATTATCCCAGCCTATGTACCCTGAAGACCACCATCCCTATGAGTTCTAGGATCACTTGTCTCCTATCTTAACCTACTGTTAGGTTAGTAGAGTCTATGGAAGAGGAAGTCTGTCTGGGGCCTTGGTAGCCTAAGAAATTCATAGCAGAGATCTCCACATCCAACCCAGAAGGGATGGAGAACAGGCTCTAGGTTAGAGGAGGGCGACAGGAAACACATGTTCAGAGGAAGGAGAAGCGGCTGTTGTATTCCCCCACTCGGGGTCATGGCACCACTGGGCCATACGCCATGTTGGAGGGAAGCAGTCCCTTTGCTGGTCTTTGGAACCATTGTTCTCAGTAGGGCAGTATTTGGAATGTGGCCTCCATTCTCAGAAGCCTGGTTCACATGGAGGCGGGCTCCACCAACGCAGAAGCATGGCTCTAATGTGGTATCCGTGCTGGTCAGCCTGTCCTCACTGTGGCCATACTTGAGGAAAATAACTCAGAGGAGGAATCCTAGGCCTTTTTTCTCTGGGTTTCATAGCTTTCTCTTTGGTTGTGCACTGAGGCTGTCCATAAAGCTCTAGTGTGTGGCAGTGGAGAGCTCCTCAGCCCTTGCCACAAAGGCATAGACTGGGAGAGAGAGAACGAGGCTGGCAGAGAGGGAGAGAGAGAAAGATGGAGAGGGAGGACCTCTCCTTGGAGAATGAGGATTCAGTGGAGCCAACAGGAACAAGGTACTGTTGCCCAGGGCACAACCCTGTTTAGGTCTTACTCCAACCATGCTCAACCTTTCTTCCAGTCCCTCCCACCCCCCAGTAGTGTATTCATCTTGAATGAGAATTTCATGTTGACATCAGAGCACTCACCATCCAATGCTTCCCTCCAAACCCACCTATGAAGATGGCTCATGTGGGGACTGAATCTTCGGCACAGGAGCCTTTTGTGGGAGATTTCAGATGCAAACCCTAGTGGTGTGCGTTGGCAGATGCAAGAGGACCTGAGATATTCTGGAGTCCAAAGCCTTCGGTAGGAACAGACATTAGGTCTGTTGAAGTGCTCTGCCTAGTTCTTCCTCAGGGAGGACTGTGGAGGCTGTCTTTGTTGGTATTGGTGCTGAATTGGAGAGCTCTCAGGTGTGTGGCTCTGGCCTTTTCTGGCACAGGCTCTCAGATGTTGGCGTGTCCTAGGGAGCACCTCCTGAGTGCCACCTTCTTTTTGTACACCCCTCTCTCCCCAGAGCTGAGGATTCCAGCAGAGGCCAACGTATTTGATGCCAAGAATCCTCACAAAAAATCCAACTTTGTGCTGAGGAAAAGGAGCCTCTCCCAAAAGAATGATGGGTGGATCCAGCCTCAACCTCCCTCTCGTCCTGCAAGGAAGGCTCCTGCCCTCCTGAGGATGCTTGCAAAACCATTCTGTTGCTGTGTGCCTGGGCGGGGCTGAGGCAGCCCAGGAATATTTACATTGATTACTATTTTCTTCAAAGTTTGAATCTATAGTTTGCCATTGTCCTTGACCTTGTTTAGTAACACAGTTGTTACTCTATCCTGTATTTGTTGTTTCCATTCATAAAATATTATTATTTTAAAATATATATGTTTTTGTTACCTGATCTACTGTGATGATTTGAGTATACTAAATGTAGCAGTGATTCCTAAAGGACACATCCAAACCAACAGGAAGGAATGTTTCATTCTATCAGCAAGAACTTTGGTTTTTAGGAGTTTGGCAGATGGCATTATCTGAGTCAGTTTTCCAATGGGGGCAATGAAGTATCAGCTATGATGGTACAAACACAAACAAAGACACACAAACACACACAAGAGCACACACACTCACTGAGAGATAGATAGACAGATGGAGTTGGTCTCTGCTGAAATACTTTGGAGACATGGTTCTGATTTCTCCCCTTTTGGAGTATTTTCAATTGCACAAGGTGTCTTGCAAATGAACCCATGTCTGAGGAAGACATGCATGTGTACTTCACATGCCACTTTTCACATAGCAGGAAGGTCATGTAATATTTTTCATGCAGCTGTCTTTTGACTGTGAACCATCCCATGAGGTCAGCTGTGGAATTTTCAACTTGTATCATCACAATGGGGATCCACTCTTTGGATTTGGGGATATTTCCGATTTTCTTGATTCAGATTGGAATGATATATATATATATATTAGTTTTTGATGAAAATTCTGCATTTGATGGTAATGAATGTCGTGCATCTAGGAATCTGTAGAGTGCAGACAATGAATGGATGCCTACTGTTGTCTGGACTGGTCTGAAAAGTCCTGTAGCATCTGAGCATGTGTGAGGGCTGTACAGGTCTTGCCAAAAGTCCAGGTCAGATGATCCTGCACAAAGCTGAACTCCTAGTGGTCTCCACAACAGTGTAAGTGCCAAGGAGAAACACACTTCCACACAGAAGTTGGGAAGCTACCTTATGAAGGTGATCATAGATACGGGATTATTAATATATCCAGGTTGGCATCTATTATTTTTTTAGCTTTTGACTTTCGCAGCTGTGGGCATCTTGACAACCATCAACTCCCTGTAAGCACAGACAACTCTATAAGAACCTGAGGATAAATTTCCCTGTGCATGTCCCCTTGTGAAACTGCTTAAGCACCGCCTGGTTTACACACAGGTGGAATTTCTAGGTCAAAGTGTGCATGTTTACTTCTTTGACTAAGCACTGCCAGGTGGCTCTTCTGCATAGCTCTACCTGTGGCCAGGATTGTATTATCTAGCTTTCTAACTTTTGCATGTTGAGTAGATACATAGTGGGAGCACACTGTTTTTGTTGGTATTTTTCTTGGTATCTATTCTGATGCTTTTCACTGGGGGATTTTTTCCTGTGAAAATGGGCTTCCTCTACTTGACCTTATTTTCTTCTTTTTAAAATTTTTTCAATGTGACTTTTTAATTTTAGTTTTATTAAAGACATTGCCCCTTGCTTGCATAGTCTATATCTAAAGCACTAGTCCTTGCTCCAAGGCCCAGCTTGCTCTCAGCTGCCCCAGGAGGGGAACAGTCTTTGGCGGTAGACAAGAGACGCCCCTGCAGGGGGCACAAGTGCTTTGGCCCTCTGGTGTCTTGCCAGCAGTGCTTCCCATGCTCACAGAGGGTTTCAGACACTGAGTCAATGGTCCAGGTGGTCTTTTGTTCAGTCTGATCTCAAATTGAGCTCCTCTGAGAGGTCATATTGAAGTCCTTGTGTGTACCTGACCCATCATTTTAAACAATATTCCAAGTTCACTTTTTGTGTGTACGTGGGTTCTGGGGATTGAACCCAGGGCCTTGAGCCTGTGAGGCAAGTGACCTACCTGAGCTACACCCTCAGAGACCCCTGTAAAAGTATTTCCCCTTTGCCTCGGGGTCTAAGTTGCCAAGGCTGACCTCAAACGTTCCTCTTGCCTCAGCCTCCCTGGTGGCTGGCATGACAGGCATGCACCTGGGACTGTCACACTCGAGCCTGTGATGGGAACTCATGTGCATCTGTCCAGGGCTGAGCATGGTTAGGCAGAGCTGTGCTCCAGGCTCCCTGCAGGGCTGTGGAGGCTTCTGCTGCCCAGCAGCCCTGGTGCCATGGCCAGGGCTCCTCCCAGCCGAGGGCAGGCAGCTGCCCATTGCTGTAGGCTGACCTTATTTTCTTCTTATGGCACTCGTCCGTTCTCTGGAGTATGTTGTATGGTTTGTCCATTAGGAGTCTAACAGGTCCTCTAGAACCTTCAAACAATTAGTAAAATTCCTGAACAGTAAGTGAGCACGCGCAGAAATTGGGCTAATATTTTGGGAAGAACAATGTTGGATGATATATTCATGGCTTGAATATATCATCCAACATGAAGTTATATTTTATTACTTACAAAATAATAAAATAATGAAGCAATACCATGGGCTGAGCTAAAATAGATCCTTAGGATCTTAGGCATTCTGTAATAAATCTGTGTCACTTGAAGTATAGAGTTGATCGACTCTGAGTAATGAAACAGAAGTAAAGGTATCAAAGCCAATGATCATCTGTTTCCAATTTTCTGTGATTTGGTTCAAGTGGTAAAGTGGTGATATTTATTAATAATGGATCGAATAGGTTCATAATTGTTTTAGAGTACAATTAGATGCCTTCAAACTTTAGGCTACATGGGCACATTTGAGAACGGTTCCAGCCATTCTCTCATCCTTTGGGTCATTCCCCTCCTATGTCCTGTGAGACATTTTCTATGTGAGGCTTTAAGAAGAAGAAGAGAATATTCTGTAAAGAAAACCTTGTGATCTGTGCAGTATGAAGTTGAATGGATTCATTCAGAAATCAGAAATTCTATTGAAAGATATTTATTGGCATGAGCCAAATAAAACCTATTTTTAGGCATCCTGGTGAAGACAAGGTTTTATCTTTATGTCTCATTTTCTATGTTTTGTTGTTGTTGTTGTTGTTAGAATGAAATTCATATGTTGCCAGACCATTCTATCAGATGTGTAACTAGATGCCATTTAAATTACCCACTTTTACATGGTAGACAGTTTTTAATGAACACTGCCTGTCTGCACCTTTTTTAAAAACAGGACTGGGATCAGAAGCCCAAATACCAATGGTTAGCTGGAGCATATTTTTCATTTGGCCTATCTGTCAGTATTCCCTGAGGTCATCTGTGCAATCAGCTTCGTTACTCCTGCTCCCTCACTGGATTTCATAGAAACCATATGCTATGTATGAATCAGGGACACCAATCCCACAACATAGCATTCTTGGAATATCCAAAGTCCCACTTTTCACTTCGCCATGCCTGAGATCAGCAGTAATATTTATCAGCAAATGTGAGATTTTCAAAGATCCAATTCTATGTGCTCCTTTCTCATAGAGCCTTAGGCAGGGATATAGCATACATAAATATTAAGTAAAGTCCATAGTTTTTAAAATGTCATCCATTGAATAGTTGACACATGTCTGAGATACTTTTTATTTTGGAGGAGGTATTATTTAATAGGGAATTCCAACAGCTACCTAATAGTGAAATGAGAAGTCTTGCATCCATTTTATTTTGTTTCTGATGATTTTTATGAGTAAGGGTAAGATACTTCCTTGTTCTGATGCAGATGTTGCCCACTTTTGTGAATGGATGCGGGGTGTCACCTACTACTTGCATATCTGCATATTGGGCTTGACACTGCTATCGTACTTGGTAGTTGGCAAAAAGTCAATACTGAAGTTAAGCTCTTGTGTTCTAGCAGCAGAGCTGAAGATCCTTGATGTGCCACCTTCTGCAATCCATGCTGCTCTCTTCATGTTCCTTATTGACTTCCTGGTGAGGAGCATCATGGTCTCCTGGTCTTGAGAATGGCCAAGCATTGCTCTGTGAATGTGGAAGATGGGCATGTGGAAGGCTCCAGGGAGGAGGGATCATTGAACATGTACTCGAATCCATGTGCCTGTTGAATGACCTGTTTTTTTTATTTTTGGGTTTTAAGGGAGACACTGCCCTAAAACACTTCTGTGCAGCTGGGGATGCAGGCTTCTGCTTCACCTTGCAGGAAGCATTAACGAATCCTTTCCAGAAGACACGAGAAGAGAGAAGTGAGCCTCTGGTATCATGCAGGTTCCTTGCATTGCCCATGGGCTAGAAGAGAGAAGAGTTGCTTCATGAGATTTGATCCCCTTTTTCCTGAAAAGTTCCACACAGAGGTGAGTCCCCAGCATGTTTAGAAATCATTTCAGACACCTTTCTGGACGGAATTGAATCAGAGCCCCTGATGATGTGGAAGAGCTAAAGATGGGTTTGCTATGAATTTTCTATTTCATTCATCAGGGCCTGAGTCAAGTCAGTCATTGTGCTGTCAACACATGAGCTGCTGGTCAAATGTGAGGAAGTGGTCTTGCTTTATGAAAACACCACCCTGATTCAGTGAGCCAGAGGCAGCCTGCAGTCCCTGTTTTCCTGTAAAGGCAGATTGCTGTGGATGGCCTCTGGCCTCGTCATGCAGCCCTGCTCAGAGTAGGGGATTGAGGGACCAGGCAGATCCCTAGTTCCTTTTGACCTTTATTGCCATTGGGCCACCCCAGGGTCCTTGGACTCTACCTGGTCTTCTGGCCTGGGTCAGGGGATGTGAGGTTTGGAATCCCCCTCTGTGGCAGGATCCCAGCCCCCCAGCCACTTGAGGTCAGCACATCCTTCCCTAATTGTGTTAGAGTTGGAGACTTCTCCCACCCATCCTCATCCATGCTCATCCCACATTTTGTAGCTTGGCACCTGAGGACCTTTATTCATTGACTTAGTTGTTAGTGATGATGGTTACTAAGACTAAGTGACTCTTTCAAGTCACATCACTTGCATGGTAGGGCTAGAGCATGGATCTTCCTAATTGATTTCATGGGACTCTCTCATGGAAACTGTGACTGCTTCCTAAACACACACTCTACATTTGGAGTGTCAAAATTCTTGCCACTGCCTCCTTGGCAAGTGTATCTTGTCTTCTACGTGGGAATTTCACAAATATTTTCCTTTGGTTTGTGGAGGTCATGCAGAAGGGATTTCATGTGAAATAGCCCAAACAAGAAATACCAGTTGTCTTTTTCGCACATGGATGTGTGTAGTGAACACCCCTTTCTGTGTGCTTGCATGAGTTACTCCTTTGAATTTGTTGAAGAATGGTTGGCTGGGGAGCAAGTTAACGAGAGATGGATATCAATGGTTGTCAAGTATTCTGACGTGAAGAATGTATTGAGGATGTGAAGGCTTTTCTAGCCAGTTCCTATGGCTCAGTCAGGGATCAGTCAGAGGATTCTGTCTGGTAGACTCTTTGGCACAGATGTCAAAGTGGCCTGGTCTTACCCTGTCCAGGACTGAATGCTGAGCTTGAGTGGGAGCTTCTTGTCATTTCAAGCATTTCCATGAGTCTGTCCTCTGTTCTCTTGTATCCAAGTGGTTTCTAATAGGAAAGCAGAACAAAAATTGAAAGTATGGTGATTGATTATTTTTACCAATGTTATTTCAATCCACTTTGTTTAATACGAAATTACCTTTATGCTAGTAAGATTTCATATGTGAGGAAATAATGAAAATATTGGGGTTAGGGGATGAGAATATGCAAATCAAACATTTTTGAGCACCAAGACCCGTTTTTTGTTTTTTTTTTTTTTTTTTTTTTTTTTTTAACTTAAATAATATTAAGTGCCAGAGGACCACCGCTGCCATTCAGCCTCAACAACCTCCAGGTCCAGCCTCCAGGTGGCCCATTTCACCAGGGTGTGTGGGACCACACTGTCCTGGGATGAGAGAACAGTACCCACGGATGTTGACATCTCACAGAGTAGATATTGCCAGTGACAGTAGGGAGCTATTGGCACATGAGGAAGGGAAGAGCTCTCAGGATGGGAAGAGGGGGCCGCTTCGAGACTCATTGGGTATGGCACGAGGCTGCTGGGTGTGGTGTTGGCCTGGGCCCACTGAGTGGGGCAGATCCGTGGTCTGTGTTTCTGTACCCTCCTCTGTAGCCTGTGTTGGCAGCAGATCAGGGAATTGCGATCAGAAGTGCTCCCAGTAACACAGGCACCAGCCCCCAGAGTGTGTGCCTATCCGTTTCCCCACCTGGCCTGACTTAGTGCCTGTCTTGCCTCAGGGCTGAGACCCTACAATCTCTGATGAGGGTGTCTGTGGTCCAGATCCAACCTGCATGGCCAACATGCTCAGACCTTCAGCTGGGTCCTAGGCTGCTGCAACCAAACTCTGTTAACTGGGTGGCCGACAACAGAGGAAGTGTCTTCCGTTGAGCTCCAGAGGCTCAACACAGTAGGTGTTGGGCTGTCCCAGTGCCATAACCCCTCCCAGGTTTCAAGGGGACTGTCTCCCCAACTCTCCCAGCCCTTGCCCACTCTCCTATTGCTGCCCACGATCTGTGGTTCCCATATGGGCATCCCGCCCTGGCTCCAACCTCACATATCCGGTATCCCCCAGTCTCCCTGGTATCTGGGTCCAGACTCTCCTCTTCCTACAAGAATATCAGATATTGGATTTGGTCCCAGTTGATGCTGTGTTCCATCATGTGAGCTCTTAGGTTCATCACTGTGCAAAGACTCTTTTCCCACACAAGTTCGCACGACTTTTGGCTGGCTAAGAATTTTCAGGCGACACTTTTCTAATGAGTACACTTTCCTTCCTTCCGATCTCCCACCAGTGAGCATTCCTCGCACCCTTGTCCTAGTTCCTTTATGGCAGTTTCCCTCCTTATGGCTGAGAGGACCTAGTGACCCCTGAATTCACACATTCTCCTTAATCACCAACACACTGCAGAATTCTCCAGGGGGCCATATATGCTCCTGGAAGTTGGTGTTGGAAATAGTTCTCCATCCATTAATCACTCCCTCACTCACTAATGTCCTTGTGTCCTTGAGAAAGGCTCTCCCTTTCCTGGTTTTCCTGAATAGAAATCCTCTTGCCTCTTGGGTGAATAGGGTTATGGGTTGTGCAGAGGGTGTTGGTCCACTGAGCATCTTAGAGACTGTCCTTTATGGAGCCTAATGATCCTCACTGGGGAATGAGGCCAGGGTCCTAACTGTGGTTAGTTAGAGAGGGAAAGAAGGACGAGGGAAACTCAGATGTCCCTTCATGGCCCCTGGAGTTAGAGGACTTACCCCTTTGCACCTGGGATCAGGAGACCTCATTTCCTCGAGGACACGCACACTCAGACGTTAATCTTGAGTGTGGGTTCCTTTCTGGGGTCCAGGGCTGTTGTTAGCCACCAGGAATGACAGTGCTCTCCATGCTGAGTGGAGCCATTTTTGCCAGGAAAGAGAGCCCATGGTCACGCCTTGTGCAAAGCATCCCACGCCAGGGGCTCCCATGCCTACATTCCTGTCCTGAAAGGAAGCCACTCAGAGGCAAGGTGGGTCCAACCACCTCCCATGTGTTCACTCATCACTGTGTTCCAGCAGTCACCCCAGTGAACAGTCCTGATGGGATTGGATGTGGCTCAGAATGTCACCCTCATGAGCTCTACCCTGCCACAGCTGCAGTTCTGCAGTGGGAGAAACTCAAAACCTCAAAACACATGCACATGAAAGAAAAGAGCAAGAGCCAGAGCCCAAACAGGCCAGGTGTGGCAAAGACAGCTGGAGTGCCTAGGTTGGGACTCAGAATTATGTCAGTGGGGTGGCATTGCTGCTGGCACCAGCATGATAACCGAGAGCCAGCCCTGCTCATTTTGGGGAGCAGTGTGTTGGGGAAGGCAGCAGAAATTGAGAGGCAGGATTGAGTTTGGCCCTAGGAGGAGGTTGGGTAAGAGGCCAGTGTGGGTTGGAGAGCCTGGGCAGATAGACAGAGGCCAGGGCACACCCCAAAGCCTGGAGACTGCACTTGATGTCCAGGGTTGTGAAACACCACTTCCCCTCTTACTCACAACTGAGAGCAAGGGGCATTGATGAGTTCAGTTTGTGTGCGGCTGCATCCAAGGTGGCTCGGCTAGGAACCTCTGTTTCCTTGACTCAGGAGGCTGGGAGTCCAGGCTCCACTGAGGCTCGGCTGGGAGGATCGGAGTCTGAGTTTATGCCTGTGTTCCCTGTAGGATCCATGTTGGCTGAGCCTCAGTGTTTTTGTAATGAGAGGATGGGTGACCGTCATGTCTTTATCACAGGACACACTTGCTAAATGGATTTGTTTGCTCTGAGGAGGAAAGAGAGAGGGGGGAGTGGTGCTGGAGACAGGGATGCAGACAGGGGTCATGGACTTGGCATAACTCAGTCTTGGAGGTGATATCCCATCACCTGTACCCACTTCAATTCCCATGAATCCAGAGGCTGAGCCCCCTTGAGGTGAGGGGTGAACCGGTTCTGGGCAGCAGGATGCTGTGGTACCTCGGAGTCTCTGTGAGACCCCAACACTAGACACACTTGGCCCTTTTGAAATCTTAGGAGAAGCCTTGGGAAGTTGTGTGGCAGAGGGGAGCAGCCTCTGCATCTCAGTCCCCTCCAACTTGCCATGGTGTAGAGAGGGAACTGCAGCCACGATGGGACGGACATTGGCCATGTCCCTGTGTGGGACACAGGCCTGATTGAGTTAGGGTGCATTCTTTGTCTCTCCCTTTCTTGTGATTATCCCATCTCTACATTTGTGCTTTAGCCACCTGTGAGTCCCATCTCTGGTTTCAGAGAGAACAGAGGGTGTTATGGGCCAATAGACACAATAAACCCTAGAGATTAGATGCTACCCTACTTTCCAGAAAAGACTGGGCACACCATGAGTTGCACAATGATGGGACCAGGGTCCAAAAGCTGCTGAGAGGGAAGGACTGGTTGTGAATGCACTTTTGAAGGCTCCAAGCTGGAACTCTAGTGGCACCAAGCAGGGCAGATGCTGGTGGGGATGTTTGGGTAGTTGTTGGTGAACACCTGCGCACCTGAGATGGGTAGGCATGGAGGAGAAATCGGCAGCCCATAGGGCTGTTGAAAGTGGTCTTATGTGAAAAGAGGCTCAGGTATGGGCACAGGAAATGACATCATTGCCTTGACAATGGATCAAACAGAACATGGAACCCTGGTATCCAGGCACCCACTTCACTGACCAAGCCATCCGAGCTCACTTGGTTGGAGCCACTGGAGGGAGAAGGATGTTCTCCTGTGGTTGCAGACAATGCCGAGCCTCAGGCTCCCAGGAATCTCAGGGGGGCCAACTAGCCCTTTTGTGGATACACTGGGTGAGGCTTCATCTTAGACGCCAGAGCCTCTGGCGATTGTTGCAGAGGAGCTCAAGAGTAACAGTGAGTAGCACAGGGCAGGTGAGCCCAGCAGGCCCTCTAGTCTGATCCCTGATGAATGGCCCAGGACTCCTATTCTGACTCTGTGTGTGTGTGTGTGTGTGTGTGTGTGTGTGTGTGTGTGTGTGTGTTTGTACTGATGGGAACTGTCCCATTGTGCTTTGACTCTAGTGTATTGGCACAAGTCATTTTTCTGTTTGTCACCATTTCCATTTTGAACCCACCATTCTTGGTCCCAACCCAGGGTGAAAATGATCAGAACACGGAGGAGCCCTTCAGGGTTCAGAGCCTTGAACCTTACAGGCAGGACCAGCTTAGGAATGAGCTCCTGCCTGTCATTTGTGGGAGGAACCTACATTTCAGCAGCAACATGGGGTTAATCTCCTTGGATTTCATCCCCACCCAGCAGGTGCTGGATCTCTTGTTCCCAAAACAGCCACCTTCTTCAGTCTTTACTCCTGGTGCCACTCCACATCCTCCAAGGGGACAAGAACCTCAGGTTCTGGATGGATGTTGTAGAATGCCCACAGAGCCAACTGCCAGGCTGGGTGGGGTGCAGTTGCTGGGCTTTGCTGATGTTGTCATCCCCCACAGTTCTTGGAACCTTCTGTGGCAGTGGCATCCAGGACCCCAGCAGCTGTGAGTAGCAGCTCCTCACTGCTTCACTCCAGCGAGCAGGTGGAAGACAGCCGCGTTGTTCACGTCCTCCTAGAGGGACAGAGCCTGAGGGAGACAAAGCGCATCCCGGTAAGGCCGACAGCAGGGCTGCCTCCTGGGTGTCCACACAGTGGAAGGCAGGAGACACAGCCAACCCCAGGGCTATGGTGGGAAATAAAGAAGAGAGAGGTCCGTCTTAAGGGCTTGACCTGAGGAGGGAGAGCATCAGCATGCCCAGCTTCAGTGGTGAGTGGGCCTGTGTATTGTGGGTTTTGCAGGCCAGAAGTGCAGACGGAAGTGCTGTGGACAGATGAAGGCAGAGATATGTCCAGGGTGCAGGCTGCAGTGCCTAGAACTTGGTATTCTCAATGAGTGAAGTTGGAGCAGAGGAGGTGGCAGTGACTTGTCACATGTGTAGGAGGGGATGTGTTCCTGGTGGCAGGGAAGAGAACCTCCTTAGCATGACTAGGTGTAGGAATTTGGGGTCGGGATCACCTGGGGGGTCATGCCAAAGCTTCGGAATGTTAGGCTTTGCATGTATGTAAATACGGAGCTAAAGGGGTTCTTGGCAGAATTTCTATGGATGTGCAGTAGACACGCTAATGCTGCAGGTGTCCAGCTGCAGAGGAGACATGTTCAGTGACTGCCAGTGCTGAGTCAAGTACATCATGACAACCAGACCCGCACCGAGCTTCCAGAGGCCAGGGCCTCTCAAAGCTATCATGAAGCACTCAAGTGCACACTCTTGTATCTGAGTCTGTTTTGTGTCGTGGCAGTCAGGACCCAAATTTTCAGTGCATCTGCCTCTTGCACCCACAAAGGCAGCCTGCATCCCAGATCACACTTGGTGAGCAGATCCCTGGCCCATTGCTCTCATCTCAGTGAGATGAGAGTGTGTCTGTGCATAGGCAGTTTGGTCCTTTGACATGAGTGGAATGTGGCTCCCCAGGGGGAGGGGAGATGGCAGGTACAGGCAGATATTTGTACCAGGATTGTTCTAGTAGCACATTGCAAGAACCCAGGTGGTATATGGAGGACACACTCAGGTAGCAGGATAACAAGATTGTGCCCTTGTATATGTAGCTGAGATTTCTCCTGAATGTTTGACCACAGTCTTCTGGGTAGCTCTTCTAAAAGCCATTCTCTGATGACATTTGTCCCACCCTGATCCAGGTGACCTTTCAGGAGACGGTGACAAGCCTCATCCGCAGGGCCTTGGACCAAAATTTGTTGCAGCATGAGGATGTGGACAACTTTGAGCTGCTGTATATGATGTCTGAGGATGAGAGTAAGTAGGACAATCAGACAGTGGGGAGACATGATCCACAGTGGGCTCAGGATAACTGACAGCCAAGAGAAAGTGGGCCTTGGCCCCAAAATACCAAAGTGTGATGGGCCTGGCGGAGACTCTCAGGGGTTGTGGGTGTTTTGTGGTATAATCCTTGAGTGCCACCTAACAATTCTCTCCACTTCGCTCTGCAGAAATCAAGGTCTCTGACCACTCACTCGTGTGTCTGTCCATGAATCTGGGAATACAATCTTTCATGGTGAGGAAACGCCCCCAGGTCAAGGGAAAGGAGGTAAACACCTACCTTATTCAAGCTGTGCATGTGCTGCCATTCCACTCCGACCTGAGGAAATAAGAAGCCTCAGCACCTGGACATATTTGCTGGAAGCCCATAGAGCCAACTGACAGTCTGGGGTGGCTTTCTGTTTCTGGGTTTGCTGATGTTCCATCCCCCACAGTTCTCAGAATCAACCTGCAAGTCCTCCAGGCCGCTTTCCCACAAGCAGGTGGGAGACACCTGCTTAATTCGTGTCCACTTAGAAACACAAAGTCCAGAGATGGCCAAGAGTGTTCTGGTAAGCCTGGGAGCAGGGGTGTCCCGTGGTGCTTACACCTGGGTGGGGAGCAGACACTGGTCCAATACCATGGACTACTCATGCCCTCTTGAATTTGGAGCTTCTGGATGATCAGGAGGATAGATGGGAATCACGAAGGGAGAGGTCAGTGTGAAGGGCTGGAGCTGAGATGAGCGAGTGCAGCAGCTTGTCCACTGCCATGTCTGAGGGAGTCTGTGTGTCAGGTGGCAGCATGCAGTCCAGAAGGGCAGGGACAGGTATGGGTGACAGATGAGAATAGGACAGGAACTAGGTTGCAGGTTCCCTTGTATGGGATGCTGACGTCTATGGAGGAGGACAGCAGTGTGAGTTTCTCCATGTTCCTTGAACAAGGAGCTGAGAGAGTCTCTCTGCAGAGTCGATATGGATGTGGAGCAAGCACACTAAATGTCCAGGTAACCCAATGACCACCCTTGCCGGATGAGGTGCCCTCCTACATCCCAGCCAGCACTGAGCCTCTGGAGGCCAGGAGCTCTCGTGGCTATCTTTCAGCTCTCCTGTGTGTGGTCATGTTCCTGGGTCTGTTTTTGGCCCTGGCAATCCAGACCAAAGCCTCTAGGTTTTGTGCCTAGGCCATTCCCAATGCCGCCTGCATCCTCGGGCAGACCTGGGATCTTGGAGGCTATTGTCCCATTCCTCCCAACTTGTGGGATGAGATTGCATCTGTATGCAGGTAGTGGGGTCCTTTCACTCCGAGAGGAGTGCAGCTCCACAAAGAGCAATGGCAGGCCCAGGAAGTCCTATGTACAAGGATTGGGCTAGTAGCCTGTGGGAAGAGCCCACACGATGAGCAGGAGGTCAGCCTCGGGTAGTAGGGTCATGGATGTTGCCCTTGTATTTAGAGTGGAGGTGCCTCCAGAATGCCCCTGCCCACTGTCCTTGAGTAGTCACTTCAAGGCCCATTTCCTGAAGGCCTGTCTCCCATGCTGCTCCAGGTGACCTGCCACGATAGGGCTCCTGTCGTCATCCGCAGCGCCCTCGACCTACACTTCCTTACTGAGGAGAATCCAGAGGATTATGAGCTGGGCCAAATCATCTCTCGCCGTCAGAGTAAGTGAGACAATCAGATAGCAGAGAGCAAGGGTCAGGATGTGGACTCAGGTCAACTCTTAGCAACAAAGAGTAGTCTCTGACCCCCAAGAACACTCCAACAGGTGTGTTGGGTTCGTGCACAAAGCCAACTGCACTTCTGCTGGTGGAAGGTCTTGAGGTCCAATGGTATACCCCGGTGGATATTGCGGCTCCCCACCAGGTGCCCTCCCCTGGACATGAACAGGCATCCAAAGCTGACATCTTTGAGGAGTGAGGAGGAAAGCCTCTCTCCAGGAGCAGTATGTTTTCATGGTCTGGGATAGGAGTGGTTTCAAAGGAACATGGGAATGCATGGGCTAAAGAGGGAACTGGCATTTTGTGGACTGAAACAGTACTATTGAAAGCCTTCTGTGTGACCAAAAAACCACTGCCTGGGCAGAGCATTGCCAGGATTCTAGCAAGCAGTAACAGGATGAAATTGGGAAGAAAACACAGCCTGGGAGACAGCCTGAATCATCTGTTTTTGCATAAATTCCATGGTCTTACGCACCTGAGTCCACTAGGCAAGGAGTGATCACAATAGCCAGGTTGTGATCCCTAACTAAAGTCAGATGAGGGCTTCCTGAGCACGTAGCCACAGAGCTCACCTGATAATAATGCCAGCGCTTTTTCGTTGGTTGGTTGGTTGGTTTTTGTGAGCCAAACACCACAGCAGCCATTATCCCAGCCTATGTACCCTGAAGACCACCATCCCTATGAGTTCTAGGATCACTTGTCTCCTATCTTAACCTACTGTTAGGTTAGTAGAGTCTATGGAAGAGGAAGTCTGTCTGGGGCCTTGGTAGCCTAAGAAATTCATAGCAGAGATCTCCACATCCAACCCAGAAGGGATGGAGAACAGGCTCTAGGTTAGAGGAGGGCGACAGGAAACACATGTTCAGAGGAAGGAGAAGCGGCTGTTGTATTCCCCCACTCGGGGTCATGGCACCACTGGGCCATACACCATGTTGGAGGGAAGCAGTCCCTTTGCTGGTCTTTGGAACCATTGTTCTCAGTAGGGCAGTATTTGGAATGTGGCCTCCATTCTCAGAAGCCTGGTTCACATGGAGGCGGGCTCCACCAACGCAGAAGCATGGCTCTAACGTGGTATCCGCGCTGGTCAGCCTGTCCTCACTGTGGCCATACTTGAGGAAAATAACTCAGAGGAGGAATCCTAGGCCTTTTTTCTCTGGGTTTCATAGCTTTCTCTTTGGTTGTGCACTGAGGCTGTCCATAAAGCTCTAGTGTGTGGCAGTGGAGAGCTCCTCAGCCCTTGCCACAAAGGCATAGACTGGGAGAGAGAGAACGAGGCTGGCAGAGAGGGAGAGAGAGAAAGATGGAGAGGGAGGACCTCTCCTTGGAGAATGAGGATTCAGTGGAGCCAACAGGAACAAGGTACTGTTGCCCAGGGCACAACCCTGTTTAGGTCTTACTCCAACCATGCTCAACCTTTCTTCCAGTCCCTCCCACCCCCCAGTAGTGTATTCATCTTGAATGAGAATTTCATGTTGACATCAGAGCACTCACCATCCAATGCTTCCCTCCAAACCCACCTATGAAGATGGCTCATGTGGGGACTGAATCTTCGGCACAGGAGCCTTTTGTGGGAGATTTCAGATGCAAACCCTAGTGGTGTGCTTTGGCAGATGCAAGAGGACCTGAGATATTCTGGAGTCCAAAGCCTTTGGTAGGAACAGACATTAGGTCTGTTGAAGTGCTCTGCCTAGTTCTTCCTCAGGGAGGACTGTGGAGGCTGTCTTTGTTGGTATTGGTGCTGAATTGGAGAGCTCTCAGGTGTGTGGCTCTGGCCTTTTCTGGCACACGCTCTCAGATGTTGGCATGTCCTAGGGAGCACCTCCTGAGTGCCACCTTCTTTTTGTACACCCCTCTCTCCCCAGAGCTGAGGATTCCAGCAGAGGCCAACGTATTTGATGCCAAGAATCCTCACAAAAAATCCAACTTTGTGCTGAGGAAAAGGAGCCTCTCCCAAAAGAATGATGGGTGGATCGAGCCTCAACCTCCCTCTCGTCCTGCAAAGAAGGCTCCTGCCCTCCTGAGGATGCTTGCAAAACCATTCTGTTGCTGTGTGCCTGGGCGGGGCTGAGGCAGCCCAGGAATATTTACATTGATTACTATTTTCTTCAAAGTTTGAATCTATAGTTTGCCATTGTCCTTGACCTTGTTTAGTAACACAGTTGTTACTCTATCCTGTATTTGTTGTTTCCATTAATATATTATTATTATTTTAAAATATATATGTTTTTGTTACCTGATCTACTGTGATGATTTGAGTATACTAAATGTAGCAGTGATTCCTAAAGGACACATCCAAACCAACAGGAAGGAATGTTTCATTCTATCAGCAAGAACTTTGGTTTTTAGGAGTTTGGCAGATGGCATTATCTGAGTCAGTTTTCCAATGGGGGCAATGAAGTATCAGCTATGATGGTACAAACACAAACAAAGACACACAAACACACACAAGAGCACACACACTCACTGAGAGATAGATAGACAGATGGAGTTGGTCTCTGCTGAAATACTTTGGAGACATGGTTCTGATTTCTCCCCTTTTGGAGTATTTTCAATTGCACAAGGTGTCTTGCAAATGAACCCATGTCTGAGGAAGACATGCATGTGTACTTCACATGCCACTTTTCAAATAGCAGGAAGGTCATGTAATATTTTTCATGCAGCTGTCTTTTGACTGTGAACCATCCCATGAGGTCAGCTGTGGAATTTTCAACTTGTAGCATCACAATGGGGATCCACTCTTTGGATTTGGGGATATTTCCGATTTTCTTGATTCAGATTGGAATGATATATATATTAGTTTTTGATGAAAATTCTGCATTTGATGGTAATGAATGTCGTGCATCTAAGAATCTGTAGAGTGCAGACAATGAATGGATGCCTACTGTTGTCTGGACTGGTCTGAAAAGTCCTGTAGCATCTGAGCATGTGTGAGGGCTGTACAGGTCTTGCCAAAAGTCCAGGTCAGATGATCCTGCACAAAGCTGAACTCCTAGTGGTCTCCACAACAGTGTAAGGGCCAAGGAGAAACTCACTTCCACACAGAAGTTGGGAAGCTACCTTATGAAGGTGATCATAGATACGGGATTATTAATATATCCAGGTTGGCATCTATTATTTTTTTAGCTTTTGACTTTCGCAGCTGTGGGCATCTTGACAACCATCAACTCCCTGTAAGCACAGACAACTCTATAAGAACCTGAGGATAAATTTCCCTGTGCATGTCCCCTTGTGAAACTGCTTAAGCACCGCCTGGTTTACACACAGGTGGAATTTCTAGGTCAAAGTGTGCATGTTTACTTCTTTGACTAAGCACTGCCAGGTGGCTCTTCTGCATAGCTCTACCTGTGGCCAGGATTGTATTATCTAGCTTTCTAACTTTTGCAGGTTGAGTAGATACATAGTGGGAGCACACTGTTTTTGTTGGTATTTTTCTTGGTATCTATTCTGATGCTTTTCACTGGGGGATTTTTTCCTGTGAAAATGGGCTTCCTCTACTTGACCTTATTTTCTTCTTTTTAAAATTTTTTCAATGTGACTTTTTAATTTTAGTTTTATTAAAGACATTGCCCCTTGCTTGCATAGTCTATATCTAAAGCACTAGTCCTTGCTCCAAGGCCCAGCTTGCTCTCAGCTGCCCCAGGAGGGGAACAGTCTTTGGCGGTAGACAAGAGACGCCCCTGCAGGGGGCACAAGTGCTTTGGCCCTCTGGTGTCTTGCCAGCAGTGCTTCTCATGCTCACAGAGGGTTTCAGACACTGAGTCAATGGTCCAGGTGGTCTTTTGTTCAGTCTGATCTCAAATTGAGCTCCTCTGAGAGGTCATATTGAAGTCCTTGTGTGTACCTGATCCATCATTTTAAACAATATTCCAAGTTCACTTTTTGTGTGTACGTGGGTTCTGGGGATTGAACCCAGGGCCTTGAGCCTGTGAGGCAAGTGACCTACCTGAGCTACACCCTCAGAGACCCCTGTAAAAGTATTTCCCCTTTGCCTCGGGGTCTAAGTTGCCAAGGCTGACCTCAAACGTTCCTCTTGCCTCAGCCTCCCTGGTGGCTGGCATGACAGGCATGCACCTGGGACTGTCACACTCGAGCCTGTGATGGGAACTCATGTGCATCTGTCCAGGGCTGAGCATCGTTAGGCAGAGCTGTGCTCCAGGCTCCCTGCAGGGCTGTGGAGGCTTCTGCTGCCCAGCAGCCCTGGTGCCATGGCCAGGGCTCCTCCCAGCCGAGGGCAGGCAGCTGCCCATTGCTGTAGGCTGACCTTATTTTCTTCTTATGGCACTCGTCCGTTCTCTGGAGTATGTTGTATGGTTTGTCCATTAGGAGTCTAACAGGTCCTCTAGAACCTTCAAACAATTAGTAAAATTCCTGAACAGTAAGTGAGCGCGCGCAGAAATTGGGCTAATATTTTGGGAAGAACAATGTTGGATGATATATTCATGGCTTGAATATGTCATCCAACATGAAGTTATATTTTATTACTTACAAAATAATAAAATAATGAAGCAATACCATGGGCTGAGCTAAAATAGATCCTTAGGATCTTAGGCATTCTGTAATAAATCTGTGTCACTTGAAGTATAGAGTTGATCGACTCTGAGTAATGAAACAGAAGTAAAGGTATCAAAGCCAATGATCATCTGTTTCCAATTTTCTGTGATTTGGTTCAAGTGGTAAAGTGGTGATATTTATTAATAATGGATCGAATAGGTTCATAATTGTTTTAGAGTACAATTAGATGCCTTCAAACTTTAGGCTACATGGGCACATTTGAGAACGGTTCCAGCCATTCTCTCATCCTTTGGGTCATTCCCCTCCTATGTCCTGTGAGACATTTTCTATGTGAGGCTTTAAGAAGAAGAAGAGAATATTCTGTAAAGAAAACCTTGTGATCTGTGCAGTATGAAGTTGAATGGATTCATTCAGAAATCAGAAATTCTATTGAAAGATATTTATTGGCATGAGCCAAATAAAACCTATTTTTAGGCATCCTGGTGAAGACAAGGTTTTATCTTTATGTCTCATTTTCTATGTTTTGTTGTGTTGTTGTTGTTAGAATGAAATTCATATGTTGCCAGACCATTCTATCAGATGTGTAACTAGATGCCATTTAAATTACCCACTTTTACATGGTAGACAGTTTTTAATGAACACTGCCTGTCTGCACCTTTTTTTAAAAACAGGACTGGGATCAGAAGCCCAAATACCAATGGTTAGCTGGAGCATATTTTTCATTTGGCCTATCTGTCAGTATTCCCTGAGGTCATCTGTGCAATCAGCTTCGTTACTCCTGCTCCCTCACTGGATTTCATAGAAACCATATGCTATGTATGAATCAGGGACACCAATCCCACAACATAGCATTCTTGGAATATCCAAAGTCCCACTTTTCACTTCGCCATGCCTGAGATCAGCAGTAATATTTATCAGCAAATGTGAGATTTTCAAAGATCCAATTCTATGTGCTCCTTTCTCATAGAGCCTTAGGCAAGGATATAGCATACATAAATATTAAGTAAAGTCCATAGTTTTTAAAATGTCATCCATTGAATAGTTGACACATGTCTGAGATACTTTTTATTTTGGAGGAGGTATTATTTAATAGGGAATTCCAACAGCTACCTAATAGTGAAATGAGAAGTCTTGCATCCATTTTATTTTGTTTCTGATGATTTTTATGAGTAAGGGTAAGATACTTCCTTGTTCTGATGCAGATGTTGCCCACTTTTGTGAATGGATGCGGGGTGTCACCTACTACTTGCATATCTGCATATTGGGCTTGACACTGCTATCGTACTTGGTAGTTGGCAAAAAGTCAATACTGAAGTTAAGCTCTTGTGTTCTAGCAGCAGAGCTGAAGATCCTTGATGTGCCACCTTCTGCAATCCATGCTGCTCTCTTCATGTTCCTTATTGACTTCCTGGTGATGAGCATCATGGTCTCCTGGTCTTGAGAATGGCCAAGCATTGCTCTGTGAATGTGGAAGATGGGCATGTGGAAGGCTCCAGGGAGGAGGGATCATTGAACATGTACTCGAATCCATGTGCCTGTTGAATGACCTGTTTTTTTATTTTTGGGTTTTAAGGGAGACACTGCCCTAAAACACTTCTGTGCAGCTGGGGATGCAGGCTTCTGCTTCACCTTGCAGGAAGCATTAACGAATCCTTTCCAGAAGACATGAGAAGAGAGAAGTGAGCCTCTGGTATCATGCAGGTTCCTTGCATTGCCCATGGGCTAGAAGAGAGAAGAGTTGCTTCATGAGATTTGATCCCCTTTTTCCTGAAAAGTTCCACACAGAGGTGAGTCCCCAGCATGTTTAGAAATCATTTCAGACACCTTTCTGGACGGAATTGAATCAGAGCCCCTGATGATGTGGAAGAGCTAAAGATGGGTTTGCTATGAATTTTCTATTTCATTCATCAGGGCCTGAGTCAAGTCAGTCATTGTGCTGTCAACACATGAGCTGCTGGTCAAATGTGAGGAAGTGGTCTTGCTTTATGAAAACACCACCCTGATTCAGTGAGCCAGAGGCAGCCTGCAGTCCCTGTTTTCCTGTAAAGGCAGATTGCTGTGGATGGCCTCTGGCCTCGTCATGCAGCCCTGCTCAGAGTAGGGGATTGAGGGACCAGGCAGATCCCTAGTTCCTTTTGACCTTTATTGCCATTGGGCCACCCCAGGGTCCTTGGACTCTACCTGGTCTTCTGGCCTGGGTCAGGGGATGTGAGGTTTGGAATCCCCCTCTGTGGCAGGATCCCAGCCCCCCAGCCACTTGAGGTCAGCACATCCTTCCCTAATTGTGTTAGAGTTGGAGACTTCTCCCACCCATCCTCATCCATGCTCATCCCACATTTTGTAGCTTGGCACCTGAGGACCTTTATTCATTGACTTAGTTGTTAGTGATGATGGTTACTAAGACTAAGTGACTCTTTCAAGTCACATCACTTGCATGGTAGGGCTAGAGCATGGATCTTCCTAATTGATTTCATGGGACTCTCTCATGGAAACTGTGACTGCTTCCTAAACACACACTCTACATTTGGAGTGTCAAAATTCTTGCCACTGCCTCCTTGGCAAGTGTATCTTGTCTTCTACGTGGGAATTTCACAAATATTTTCCTTTGGTTTGTGGAGGTCATGCAGAAGGGATTTCATTTGAAATAGCCCAAACAAGAAATACCAGTTGTCTTTTTCGCACATGGATGTGTGTAGTGAACACCCCTTTCTGTGTGCTTGCATGAGTTACTCCTTTGAATTTGTTGAAGAATGGTTGGCTGGGGAGCAAGTTAACGAGAGATGGATATCAATGGTTGTCAAGTATTCTGACGTGAAGAATGTATTGAGGATGTGAAGGCTTTTCTAGCCAGTTCCTATGGCTCAGTCAGGGATCAGTCAGAGGATTCTGTCTGGTAGACTCTTTGGCACAGATGTCAAAGTGGCCTGGTCTTACCCTGTCCAGGACTGAATGCTGAGCTTGAGTGGGAGCTTCTTGTCATTTCAAGCATTTCCATGAGTCTGTCCTCTGTTCTCTTGTATCCAAGTGGTTTCTAATAGGAAAGCAGAACAAAAATTGAAAGTATGGTGATTGATTATTTTTACCAATGTTATTTCAATCCACTTTGTTTAATACGAAATTACCTTTATGCTAGTAAGATTTCATATGTGAGGAAATAATGAAAATATTGGGGTTAGGGGATGAGAATATGCAAATCAAACATTTTTGAGCACCAAGACCCGTTTTTTGTTTTTGTTTTTTTTTTTTTTTTTTTTTTAACTTAAATAATATTAAGTGCCAGAGGACCACCGCTGCCATTCAGCCTCAACAACCTCCAGGTCCAGCCTCCAGGTGGCCCATTTCACCAGGGTGTGTGGGACCACACTGTCCTGGGATGAGAGAACAGTACCCACGGATGTTGACATCTCACAGAGTAGATATTGCCAGTGACAGTAGGGAGCTATTGGCACATGAGGAAGGGAAGAGCTCTCAGGATGGGAAGAGGGGGCCGCTTCGAGACTCATTGGGTATGGCACGAGGCTGCTGGGTGTGGTGTTGGCCTGGGCCCACTGAGTGGGGCAGATCCGTGGTCTGTGTTTCTGTACCCTCCTCTGTAGCCTGTGTTGGCAGCAGATCAGGGAATTGCGATCAGAAGTGCTCCCAGTAACACAGGCACCAGCCCCCAGAGTGTGTGCCTATCCGTTTCCCCACCTGGCCTGACTTAGTGCCTGTCTTGCCTCAGGGCTGAGACCCTACAATCTCTGATGAGGGTGTCTGTGGTCCAGATCCAACCTGCATGGCCAACATGCTCAGACCTTCAGCTGGGTCCTAGGCTGCTGCAACCAAACTCTGTTAACTGGGTGGCCGACAACAGAGGAAGTGTCTTCCGTTGAGCTCCAGAGGCTCAACACAGTAGGTGTTGGGCTGTCCCAGTGCCATAACCCCTCCCAGGTTTCAAGGGGACTGTCTCCCCAACTCTCCCAGCCCTTGCCCACTCTCCTATTGCTGCCCACGATCTGTGGTTCCCATATGGGCATCCCGCCCTGGCTCCAACCTCACATATCCGGTATCCCCCAGTCTCCCTGGTATCTGGGTCCAGACTCTCCTCTTCCTACAAGAATATCAGATATTGGATTTGGTCCCAGTTGATGCTGTGTTCCATCATGTGAGCTCTTAGCTTCATCACTGTGCAAAGACTCTTTTCCCACACAAGTTCGCACGACTTTTGGCTGGCTAAGAATTTTCAGGCGACACTTTTCTAATGAGAACACTTTCCTTCCTTCCGATCTCCCACCAGTGAGCATTCCTCGCACCCTTGTCCTAGTTCCTTTATGGCAGTTTCCCTCCTTATGGCTGAGAGGACCTAGTGACCCCTGAATTCACACGTTCTCCTTAATCACCAACACACTGCAGAATTCTCCAGGGGGCCATATATGCTCCTGGAAGTTGGTGTTGGAAATAGTTCTCCATCCATTAATCACTCCCTCACTCACTAATGTCCTTGTGTCCTTGAGAAAGGCTCTCCCTTTCCTGGTTTTCCTGAATAGAAATCCTCTTGCCTCTTGGGTGAATAGGGTTATGGGTTGTGCAGAGGGTGTTGGTCCACTGAGCATCTTAGAGACTGTCCTTTATGGAGCCTAATGATCCTCACTGGGGAATGAGGCCAGGGTCCTAACTGTGGTTAGTTAGAGAGGGAAAGAAGGACAAGGGAAACTCAGATGTCCCTTCATGGCCCCTGGAGTTAGAGGACTTACCCCATTGCACCTGGGATCAGGAGACCTCATTTCCTCGAGGACACGCACACTCAGACGTTAATCTTGAGTGTGGGTTCCTTTCTGGGGTCCAGGGCTGTTGTTAGCCACCAGGAATGACAGTGCTCTCCATGCTGAGTGGAGCCATTTTTGCCAGGAAAGAGAGCCCATGGTCACGCCTTGTGCAAAGCATCCCACGCCAGGGGCTCCCATGCCTACATTCCTGTCCTGAAAGGAAGCCACTCAGAGGCAAGGTGGGTCCAACCACCTCCCATGTGTTCACTCATCACTGTGTTCCAGCAGTCACCCCAGTGAACAGTCCTGATGGGATTGGATGTGGCTCAGAATGTCACCCTCATGAGCTCTACCCTGCCACAGCTGCAGTTCTGCAGTGGGAGAAACTCAAAACCTCAAAACACATGCACATGAAAGAAAAGAGCAAGAGCCAGAGCCCAAACAGGCCAGGTGTGGCAAAGACAGCTGGAGTGCCTAGGTTGGGACTCAGAATTATGTCAGTGGGTTGGCATTGCTGCTGGCACCAGCATGATAACCGAGAGCCAGCCCTGCTCATTTTGGGGAGCAGTGTGTTGGGGAAGGCAGCAGAAATTGAGAGGCAGGATTGAGTTTGGCCCTAGGAGGAGGTTGGGTAAGAGGCCAGTGTGGGTTGGAGAGCCTGGGCAGATAGACAGAGGCCAGGGCACACCCCAAAGCCTGGAGACTGCACTTGATGTCCAGGGTTGTGAAACACCACTTCCCCTCTTACTCACAACTGAGAGCAAGGGGCATTGATGAGTTCAGTTTGTGTGCGGCTGCATCCAAGGTGGCTCGGCTAGGAACCTCTGTTTCCTTGACTCAGGAGGCTGGGAGTCCAGGCTCCACTGAGGCTCGGCTGGGAGGATCGGAGTCTGAGTTTATGCCTGTGTTCCCTGTAGGATCCATGTTGGCTGAGCCTCAGTGTTTTTGTAATGAGAGGATGGGTGACCGTCATGTCTTTATCACAGGACACACTCGCTAAATGGATTTGTTTGCTCTGAGGAGGAAAGAGAGAGGGGGGAGTGGTGCTGGAGACAGGGATGCAGACAGGGGTCATGGACTTGGCATAACTCAGTCTTGGAGGTGATATCCCATCACCTGTACCCACTTCAATTCCCATGAATCCAGAGGCTGAGCCCCCTTGAGGTGAGGGGTGAACCGGTTCTGGGCAGCAGGATGCTGTGGTACCTCGGAGTCTCTGTGAGACCCCAACACTAGACACACTTGGCCCTTTTGAAATCTTAGGAGAAGCCTTGGGAAGTTGTATGGCAGAGGGGAGCAGCCTCTGCATCTCAGTCCCCTCCAACTTGCCATGGTGTAGAGAGGGAACTGCAGCCACGATGGGACGGACATTGGCCATGTCCCTGTGTGGGACACAGGCCTGATTGAGTTAGGGTGCATTCTTTGTCTCTCCCTTTCTTGTGATTATCCCATCTCTACATTTGTGCTTTAGCCACCTGTGAGTCCCATCTCTGGTTTCAGAGAGAACAGAGGGTGTTATGGGCCAATAGACACAATAAACCCTAGAGATTAGATGCTACCCTACTTTCCAGAAAAGACTGGGCACACCATGAGTTGCACAATGATGGGACCAGGGTCCAAAAGCTGCTGAGAGGGAAGGACTGGTTGTGAATGCATTTTTGAAGGCTCCAAGCTGGAACTCTAGTGGCACCAAGCAGGGCAGATGCTGGTGGGGATGTTTGGGTAGTTGTTGGTGAACACCTGCGCACCTGAGATGGGTAGGCATGGAGGAGAAATCGGCAGCCCATAGGGCTGTTGAAAGTGGTCTTATGTGAAAAGAGGCTCAGGTATGGGCACAGGAAATGACATCATTGCCTTGACAATGGATCAAACAGAACATGGAACCCTGGTATCCAGGCACCCACTTCACTGACCAAGCCATCCGAGCTCACTTGGTTGGAGCCACTGGAGGGAGAAGGATGTTCTCCTGTGGTTGCAGACAATGCCGAGCCTCAGGCTCCCAGGAATCTCAGGGGGGCCAACTAGCCCTTTTGTGGATACACTGGGTGAGGCTTCATCTTAGACGCCAGAGCCTCTGGCGATTGTCGCAGAGGAGCTCAAGAGTAACAGTGAGTAGCACAGGGCAGGTGAGCCCAGCAGGCCCTCTAGTCTGATCCCTGATGAATGGCCCAGGACTCCTATTCTGACTCTGTGTGTGTGTGTGTGTGTGTGTGTGTGTGTGTGTGTGTGTGTTTGTACTGATGGGAACTGTCCCATTGTGCTTTGACTCTAGTGTATTGGCACAAGTCATTTTTCTGTTTGTCACCATTTCCATTTTGAACCCACCATTCTTGGTCCCAACCCAGGGTGAAAATGATCAGAACACGGAGGAGCCCTTCAGGGTTCAGAGCCTTGAACCTTACAGGCAGGACCAGCTTAGGAATGAGCTCCTGCCTGTCATTTGTGGGAGGAACCTACATTTCAGCAGCAACATGGGGTTAATCTCCTGGGATTTCATCCCCACCCAGCAGGTGCTGGATCTCTTGTTCCCAAAACAGCCACCTTCTTCAGTCTTTACTCCTGGTGCCACTCCACATCCTCCAAGGGGACAAGAACCTCAGGTTCTGGATGGATGTTGTAGAATGCCCACAGAGCCAACTGCCAGGCTGGGTGGGGTGCAGTTGCTGGACTTTGCTGATGTTGTCATCCCCCACAGTTCTTGGAACCTTCTGTGGCAGTGGCATCCAGGACCCCAGCAGCTGTGAGTAGCAGCTCCTCACTGCTTCACTCCAGCGAGCAGGTGGAAGACAGCCGCGTTGTTCACGTCCTCCTAGAGGGACAGAGCCTGAGGGAGACAAAGCGCATCCCGGTAAGGCCGACAGCAGGGCTGCCTCCTGGGTGTCCACACAGTGGAAGGCAGGAGACACAGCCAACCCCAGGGCTATGGTGGGAAATAAAGAAGAGAGAGGTCCGTCTTAAGGGCTTGACCTGAGGAGGGAGAGCATCAGCATGCCCAGCTTCAGTGGTGAGTGGGCCTGTGTATTGTGGGTTTTGCAGGCCAGAAGTGCAGACGGAAGTGCTGTGGACAGATGAAGGCAGAGATATGTCCAGGGTGCAGGCTGCAGTGCCTAGAACTTGGTATTCTCAATGAGTGAAGTTGGAGCAGAGGAGGTGGCAGTGACTTGTCACATGTGTAGGAGGGGATGTGTTCCTGGTGGCAGGGAAGAGAACCTCCTTAGCATGACTAGGTGTAGGAATTTGGGGTCGGGATCACCTGGGGGGTCATGCCAAAGCTTCGGAATGTTAGGCTTTGCATGTATGTAAATACGGAGCTAAAGGGGTTCTTGGCAGAATTTCTATGGATGTGCAGTAGACACGCTAATGCTGCAGGTGTCCAGCTGCAGAGGAGACATGTTCAGTGACTGCCAGTGCTGAGTCAAGTACATCATGACAACCAGACCCGCACCGAGCTTCCAGAGGCCAGGGCCTCTCAAAGCTATCATGAAGCACTCAAGTGCACACTCTTGTATCTGAGTCTGTTTTGTGTCGTGGCAGTCAGGACCCAAATTTTCAGTGCATCTGCCTCTTCCACCCACAAAGGCAGCCTGCATCCCAGATCACACTTGGTGCGCAGATCCCTGGCCCATTGCTCTCATCTCAGTGAGATGAGAGTGTGTCTGTGCATAGGCAGTTTGGTCCTTTGACATGAGTGGAATGTGGCTCCCCAGGGGGAGGGGAGATGGCAGGTACAGGCAGATATTTGTACCAGGATTGTTCTAGTAGCACATTGCAAGAACCCAGGTGGTATATGGAGGACACACTCAGGTAGCAGGATAACAAGATTGTGCCCTTGTATATGTAGCTGAGATTTCTCCTGAATGTTTGACCACAGTCTTCTGGGTAGCTCTTCTAAAAGCCATTCTCTGATGACATTTGTCCCACCCTGATCCAGGTGACCTTTCAGGAGACGGTGACAAGCCTCATCCGCAGGGCCTTGGACCAAAATTTGTTGCAGCATGAGGATGTGGACAACTTTGAGCTGCTGTATATGATGTCTGAGGATGAGAGTAAGTAGGACAATCAGACAGTGGGGAGACATGATCCACAGTGGGCTCAGGATAACTGACAGCCAAGAGAAAGTGGGCCTTGGCCCCAAAATACCAAAGTGTGATGGGCCTGGCGGAGACTCTCAGGGGTTGTGGGTGTTTTGTGGTATAATCCTTGAGTGCCACCTAACAATTCTCTCCACTTCGCTCTGCAGAAATCAAGGTCTCTGACCACTCACTCGTGTGTCTGTCCATGAATCTGGGAATACAATCTTTCATGGTGAGGAAACGCCCCCAGGTCAAGGGAAAGGAGGTAAACACCTACCTTATTCAAGCTGTGCATGTGCTGCCATTCCACTCCGACCTGAGGAAATAAGAAGCCTCAGCACCTGGACATATTTGCTGGAAGCCCATAGAGCCAACTGACAGTCTGGGGTGGCTTTCTGTTTCTGGGTTTGCTGATGTTCCATCCCCCACAGTTCTCAGAATCAACCTGCAAGTCCTCCAGGCCGCTTTCCCACAAGCAGGTGGGAGACACCTGCTTAATTCGTGTCCACTTAGAAACACAAAGTCCAGAGATGGCCAAGAGTGTTCTGGTAAGCCTGGGAGCAGGGGTGTCCCGTGGTGCTTACACCTGGGTGGGGAGCAGACACTGGTCCAATACCATGGACTACTCATGCCCTCTTGAATTTGGAGCTTCTGGATGATCAGGAGGATAGATGGGAATCAAGAAGGGAGAGGTCAGTGTGAAGGGCTGGAGCTGAGATGAGCGAGTGCAGCAGCTTGTCCACTGCCATGTCTGAGGGAGTCTGTGTGTCAGGTGGCAACATGCAGTCCAGAAGGGCAGGGACAGGTATGGGTGACAGATGAGAATAGGACAGGAACTAGGATGCAGGTTCCCTTGTATGGGATGCTGACGTCTATGGAGGAGGACAGCAGTGTGAGGTTCTCCATGTTCCTTGAACAAGGAGCTGAGAGAGTCTCTCTGCAGAGTCGATATGGATGTGGAGCAAGCACACTAAATGTCCAGGTAACCCAATGACCACCCTTGCCGGATGAGGTGCCCTCCTACATCCCAGCCAGCACTGAGCCTCTGGAGGCCAGGAGCTCTCGTGGCTATCATTCAGCTCTCCTTGTGTGGTCATGTTCCTGGGTCTGTTTTTGGCCCTGGCAATCCAGACCAAAGCCTCTAGGTTTTGTGCCTAGGCCATTCCCAATGCCGCCTGCATCCTCGGGCAGACCTGGGATCTTGGAGGCTATTGTCCCATTCCTCCCAACTTGTGGGATGAGATTGCATCTGTATGCAGGTAGTGGGGTCCTTTCACTCCGAGAGGAGTGCAGCTCCACAAAGAGCAATGGCAGGCCCAGGAAGTCCTATGTACAAGGATTGGGCTAGTAGCCTGTGGGAAGAGCCCACACGATGAGCAGGAGGTCAGCCTCGGGTAGTAGGGTCATGGATGTTGCCCTTGTATTTAGAGTGGAGGTGCCTCCAGAATGCCCCTGCCCACTGTCCTTGAGTAGTCACTTCAAGGCCCATTTCCTGAAGGCCTGTCTCCCATGCTGCTCCAGGTGACCTGCCACGATAGGGCTCCTGTCGTCATCCGCAGCGCCCTCGACCTACACTTCCTTACTGAGGAGAATCCAGAGGATTATGAGCTGGGCCAAATCATCTCTCGCCGTCAGAGTAAGTGAGACAATCAGATAGCAGAGAGCAAGGGTCAGGATGTGGACTCAGGTCAACTCTTAGCAACAAAGAGTAGTCTCTGACCCCCAAGAACACTCCAACAGGTGTGTTGGGTTCGTGCACAAAGCCAACTGCACTTCTGCTGGTGGAAGGTCTTGAGGTCCAATGGTATACCCCGGTGGTGGATATTGCGGCTCCCCACCAGGTGCCCTCCCCTGGACATGAACAGGCATCCAAAGCTGACATCTTTGAGGAGTGAGGAGGAAAGCCTCTCTCCAGGAGCAGTATGTTTTCATGGTCTGGGATAGGAGTGGTTTCAAAGGAACATGGAAATGCATGGGCTAAAGAGGGAACTGGCATTTTGTGGACTGAAGCAGTACTATTGAAAGCCTTCTGTGTGACCAAAAAACCACTGCCTGGGCAGAGCATTGCCAGGATTCTAGCAAGCAGTAACAGGATGAAATTGGGAAGAAAACACAGCCTGGGAGACAGCCTGAATCATCTGTTTTTGCATAAATTCCATGGTCTTACGCACCTGAGTCCACTAGGCAAGGAGTGATCACAATAGCCAGGTTGTGATCCCTAACTAAAGTCAGATGAGGGCTTCCTGAGCACGTAGCCACAGAGCTCATCTGATAATAATGCCAGCGCTTTTTCGTTGGTTGGTTGGTTGGTTTTTGTGAGCCAAACACCACAGCAGCCATTATCCCAGCCTATGTACCCTGAAGACCACCATCCCTATGAGTTCTAGGATCACTTGTCTCCTATCTTAACCTACTGTTAGGTTAGTAGAGTCTATGGAAGAGGAAGTCTGTCTGGGGCCTTGGTAGCCTAAGAAATTCATAGCAGAGATCTCCACATCCAACCCAGAAGGGATGGAGAACAGGCTCTAGGTTAGAGGAGGGCGACAGGAAACACATGTTCAGAGGAAGGAGAAGCGGCTGTTGTATTCCCCCACTCGGGGTCATGGCACCACTGGGCCATACACCATGTTGGAGGGAAGCAGTCCCTTTGCTGGTCTTTGGAACCATTGTTCTCAGTAGGGCAGTATTTGGAATGTGGCCTCCATTCTCAGAAGCCTGGTTCACATGGAGGTGGGCTCCACCAACGCAGAAGCATGGCTCTAACGTGGTATCCGCGCTGGTCAGCCTGTCCTCACTGTGGCCATACTTGAGGAAAATAACTCAGAGGAGGAATCCTAGGCCTTTTTTCTCTGGGTTTCATAGCTTTCTCTTTGGTTGTGCACTGAGGCTGTCCATAAAGCTCTAGTGTGTGGCAGTGGAGAGCTCCTCAGCCCTTGCCACAAAGGCATAGACTGGGAGAGAGAGAACGAGGCTGGCAGAGAGGGAGAGAGAGAAAGATGGAGAGGGAGGACCTCTCCTTGGAGAATGAGGATTCAGTGGAGCCAACAGGAACAAGGTACTGTTGCCCAGGGCACAACCCTGTTTAGGTCTTACTCCAACCATGCTCAACCTTTCTTCCAGTCCCTCCCACCCCCCAGTAGTGTATTCATCTTGAATGAGAATTTCATGTTGACATCAGAGCACTCACCATCCAATGCTTCCCTCCAAACCCACCTATGAAGATGGCTCATGTGGGGACTGAATCTTCGGCACAGGAGCCTTTTGTGGGAGATTTCAGATGCAAACCCTAGTGGTGTGCTTTGGCAGATGCAAGAGGACCTGAGATATTCTGGAGTCCAAAGCCTTCGGTAGGAACAGACATTAGGTCTGTTGAAGTGCTCTGCCTAGTTCTTCCTCAGGGAGGACTGTGGAGGCTGTCTTTGTTGGTATTGGTGCTGAATTGGAGAGCTCTCAGGTGTGTGGCTCTGGCCTTTTCTGGCACAGGCTCTCAGATGTTGGCGTGTCCTAGGGAGCACCTCCTGAGTGCCACCTTCCTTTTGTACACCCCTCTCTCCCCAGAGCTGAGGATTCCAGCAGAGGCCAACGTATTTGATGCCAAGAATCCTCACAAAAAATCCAACTTTGTGCTGAGGAAAAGGAGCCTCTCCCAAAAGAATGATGGGTGGATCGAGCCTCAACCTCCCTCTCGTCCTGCAAAGAAGGCTCCTGCCCTCCTGAGGATGCTTGCAAAACCATTCTGTTGCTGTGTGCCTGGGCGGGGCTGAGGCAGCCCAGGAATATTTACATTGATTACTATTTTCTTCAAAGTTTGAATCTATAGTTTGCCATTGTCCTTGACCTTGTTTAGTAACACAGTTGTTACTCTATCCTGTATTTGTTGTTTCCATTAATATATTATTATTATTTTAAAATATATATGTTTTTGTTACCTGATCTACTGTGATGATTTGAGTATACTAAATGTAGCAGTGATTCCTAAAGGACACATCCAAACCAACAGGAAGGAATGTTTCATTCTATCAGCAAGAACTTTGGTTTTTAGGAGTTGGCAGATGGCATTATCTGAGTCAGTTTTCCAATGGGGGCAATGAAGTATCAGCTATGATGGTACAAACACAAACAAAGACACACAAACACACACAAGAGCACACACACTCACTGAGAGATAGATAGACAGATGGAGTTGGTCTCTGCTGAAATACTTTGGAGACATGGTTCTGATTTCTCCCCTTTTGGAGTATTTTCAATTGCACAAGGTGTCTTGCAAATGAACCCATGTCTGAGGAAGACATGCATGTGTACTTCACATGCCACTTTTCACATAGCAGGAAGGTCATGTAATATTTTTCATGCAGCTGACTTTTGACTGTGAACCATCCCATGAGGTCAGCTGTTGAATTTTCAACTTGTAGCATCACAATGGGGATCCACTCTTTGGATTTGGGGATATTTCCGATTTTCTTGATTCAGATTGGAATGATATATATATTAGTTTTTGATGAAAATTCTGCATTTGATGGTAATGAATGTCGTGCATCTAGGAATCTGTAGAGTGCAGACAATGAATGGATGCCTACTGTTGTCTGGACTGGTCTGAAAAGTCCTGTAGCATCTGAGCATGTGTGAGGGCTGTACAGGTCTTGCCAAAAGTCCAGGTCAGACGATCCTGCACAAAGCTGAACTCCTAGTGGTCTCCACAACAGTGTAAGGGCCAAGGAGAAACTCACTTCCACACAGAAGTTGGGAAGCTACCTTATGAAGGTGATCATAGATACGGGATTATTAATATATCCAGGTTGGCATCTATTATTTTTTTAGCTTTTGACTTTCGCAGCTGTGGGCATCTTGACAACCATCAACTCCCTGTAAGCACAGACAACTCTATAAGAACCTGAGGATAAATTTCCCTGTGCATGTCCCCTTGTGAAACTGCTTAAGCACCGCCTGGTTTACACATAGGTGGAATTTCTAGGTCAAAGTGTGCATGTTTACTTCTTTGACTAAGCACTGCCAGGTGGCTCTTCTGCATAGCTCTACCTGTGGCCAGGATTGTATTATCTAGCTTTCTAACTTTTGCATGTTGAGTAGATACATAGTGGGAGCACACTGTTTTTGTTGGTATTTTTCTTGGTATCTATTCTGATGCTTTTCACTGGGGGATTTTTTCCTGTGAAAATGGGCTTCCTCTACTTGACCTTATTTTCTTCTTTTTAAAATTTTTTCAATGTGACTTTTTAATTTTAGTTTTATTAAAGACATTGCCCCTTGCTTGCATAGTCTATATCTAAAGCACTAGTCCTTGCTCCAAGGCCCAGCTTGCTCTCAGCTGCCCCAGGAGGGGAACAGTCTTTGGCGGTAGACAAGAGACGCCCCTGCAGGGGGCACAAGTGCTTTGGCCCTCTGGTGTCTTGCCAGCAGTGCTTCCCATGCTCACAGAGGGTTTCAGACACTGAGTCAATGGTCCAGGTGGTCTTTTGTTCAGTCTGATCTCAAATTGAGCTCCTCTGAGAGGTCATATTGAAGTCCTTGTGTGTACCTGACCCATCATTTTAAACAATCTTCCAAGTTCACTTTTTGTGTGTACGTGGGTTCTGGGGATTGAACCCAGGGCCTTGAGCCTGTGAGGCAAGTGACCTACCTGAGCTACACCCTCAGAGACCCCTGTAAATGTATTTCCCCTTTGCCTCGGGGTCTAAGTTGCCAAGGCTGACCTCAAACGTTCCTCTTGCCTCAGCCTCCCTGGTGGCTGGCATGACAGGCATGCACCTGGGACTGTCACACTCGAGCCTGTGATGGGAACTCATGTGCATCTGTCCAGGGCTGAGCATGGTTAGGCAGAACTGTGCTCCAGGCTCCCTGCAGGGCTGTGGAGGCTTCTGCTGCCCAGCAGCCCTGGTGCCATGGCCAGGGCTCCTCCCAGCCGAGGGCAGGCAGCTGCCCATTGCTGTAGGCTGACCTTATTTTCTTCTTATGGCACTCGTCCGTTCTCTGGAGTATGTTGTATGGTTTGTCCATTAGGAGTCTAACAGGTCCTCTAGAACCTTCAAACAATTAGTAAAATTCCTGAACAGTAAGTGAGCGCGCGCAGAAATTGGGCTAATATTTTGGGAAGAACAATGTTGGATGATATATTCATGGCTTGAATATGTCATCCAACATGAAGTTATATTTTATTACTTACAAAATAATAAAATAATGAAGCAATACCATGGGCTGAGCTAAAATAGATCCTTAGGATCTTAGGCATTCTGTAATAAATCTGTGTCACTTGAAGTATAGAGTTGATCGACTCTGAGTAATGAAACAGAAGTAAAGGTATCAAAGCCAATGATCATCTGTTTCCAATTTTCTGTGATTTGGTTCAAGTGGTAAAGTGGTGATATTTATTAATAATGGATCGAATAGGTTCATAATTGTTTTAGAGTACAATTAGATGCCTTCAAACTTTAGGCTACATGGGCACATTTGAGAACGGTTCCAGCCATTCTCTCATCCTTTGGGTCATTCCCCTCCTATGTCCTGTGAGACATTTTCTATGTGAGGCTTTAAGAAGAAGAAGAGAATATTCTGTAAAGAAAACCTTGTGATCTGTGCAGTATGAAGTTGAATGGATTCATTCAGAAATCAGAAATTCTATTGAAAGATATTTATTGGCATGAGCCAAATAAAACCTATTTTTAGGCATCCTGGTGAAGACAAGGTTTTATCTTTATGTCTCATTTTCTATGTTTTGTTGTTGTTGTTGTTGTTAGAATGGAATTCATATGTTGCCAGACCATTCTATCAGATGTGTAACTAGATGCCATTTAAATTACCCACTTTTACATGGTAGACAGTTTTTAATGAACACTGCCTGTCTGCACCTTTTTTAAAAACAGGACTGGGATCAGAAGCCCAAATACCAATGGTTAGCTGGAGCATATTTTTCATTTGGCCTATCTGTCAGTATTCCCTGAGGTCATCTGTGCAATCAGCTTCGTTACTCCTGCTCCCTCACTGGATTTCATAGAAACCATATGCTATGTATGAATCAGGGACACCAATCCCACAACATAGCATTCTTGGAATATCCAAAGTCCCACTTTTCACTTCGCCATGCCTGAGATCAGCAGTAATATTTATCAGCAAATGTGAGATTTTCAAAGATCCAATTCTATGTGCTCCTTTCTCATAGAGCCTTAGGCAGGGATATAGCATACATAAATATTAAGTAAAGTCCATAGTTTTTAAAATGTCATCCATTGAATAGTTGACACATGTCTGAGATACTTTTTATTTTGGAGGAGGTATTATTTAATAGGGAATTCCAACAGCTACCTAATAGTGAAATGAGAAGTCTTGCATCCATTTTATTTTGTTTCTGATGATTTTTATGAGTAAGGGTAAGATACTTCCTTGTTCTGATGCAGATGTTGCCCACTTTTGTGAATGGATGCGGGGTGTCACCTACTACTTGCATATCTGCATATTGGGCTTGACACTGCTATCGTACTTGGTAGTTGGCAAAAAGTCAATACTGAAGTTAAGCTCTTGTGTTCTAGCAGCAGAGCTGAAGATCCTTGATGTGCCACCTTCTGCAATCCATGCTGCTCTCTTCATGTTCCTTATTGACTTCCTGGTGATGAGCATCATGGTCTCCTGGTCTTGAGAATGGCCAAGCATTGCTCTGTGAATGTGGAAGATGGGCATGTGGAAGGCTCCAGGGAGGAGGGATCATTGAACATGTACTCGAATCCATGTGCCTGTTGAATGACCTGTTTTTTTATTTTTGGGTTTTAAGGGAGACACTGCCCTAAAACATTTCTGTGCAGCTGGGGATGCAGGCTTCTGCTTCACCTTGCAGGAAGCATTAACGAATCCTTTCCAGAAGACATGAGAAGAGAGAAGTGAGCCTCTGGTATCATGCAGGTTCCTTGCATTGCCCATGGGCTAGAAGAGAGAAGAGTTGCTTCATGAGATTTGATCCCCTTTTTCCTGAAAAGTTCCACACAGAGGTGAGTCCCCAGCATGTTTAGAAATCATTTCAGACACCTTTCTGGACGGAATTGAATCAGAGCCCCTGATGATGTGGAAGAGCTAAAGATGGGTTTGCTATGAATTTTCTATTTCATTCATCAGGGCCTGAGTCAAGTCAGTCATTGTGCTGTCAACACATGAGCTGCTGGTCAAATGTGAGGAAGTGGTCTTGCTTTATGAAAACACCACCCTGATTCAGTGAGCCAGAGGCAGCCTGCAGTCCCTGTTTTCCTGTAAAGGCAGATTGCTGTGGATGGCCTCTGGCCTCGTCATGCAGCCCTGCTCAGAGTAGGGGATTGAGGGACCAGGCAGATCCCTAGTTCCTTTTGACCTTTATTGCCATTGGGCCACCCCAGGGTCCTTGGACTCTACCTGGTCTTCTGGCCTGGGTCAGGGGATGTGAGGTTTGGAATCCCCCTCTGTGGCAGGATCCCAGCCCCCCAGCCACTTGAGGTCAGCACATCCTTCCCTAATTGTGTTAGAGTTGGAGACTTCTCCCACCCATCCTCATCCATGCTCATCCCACATTTTGGAGCTTGGCACCTGAGGACCTTTATTCATTGACTTAGTTGTTAGTGATGATGGTTACTAAGACTAAGTGACTCTTTCAAGTCACATCACTTGCATGGTAGGGCTAGAGCATGGATCTTCCTAATTGATTTCATGGGACTCTCTCATGGAAACTGTGACTGCTTCCTAAACACACACTCTACATTTGGAGTGTCAAAATTCTTGCCACTGCCTCCTTGGCAAGTGTATCTTGTCTTCTACGTGGGAATTTCACAAATATTTTCCTTTGGTTTGTGGAGGTCATGCAGAAGGGATTTCATTTGAAATAGCCCAAACAAGAAATACCAGTTGTCTTTTTCGCACATGGATGTGTGTAGTGAACACCCCTTTCTGTGTGCTTGCATGAGTTACTCCTTTGAATTTGTTGAAGAATGGTTGGCTGGGGAGCAAGTTAACGAGAGATGGATATCAATGGTTGTCAAGTATTCTGACGTGAAGAATGTATTGAGGATGTGAAGGCTTTTCTAGCCAGTTCCTATGGCTCAGTCAGGGATCAGTCAGAGGATTCTGTCTGGTAGACTCTTTGGCACAGATGTCAAAGTGGCCTGGTCTTACCCTGTCCAGGACTGAATGCTGAGCTTGAGTGGGAGCTTCTTGTCATTTCAAGCATTTCCATGAGTCTGTCCTCTGTTCTCTTGTATCCAAGTGGTTTCTAATAGGAAAGCAGAAGAAAAATTGAAAGTATGGTGATTGATTATTTTTTCCAATGTTATTTCAATCCACTTTGTTTAATACGAAATTACCTTTATGCTAGTAAGATTTCATATGTGAGGAAATAATGAAAATATTGGGGTTAGGGGATGAGAATATGCAAATCAAACATTTTTGAGCACCAAGACCCGTTTTTTGTTTTTGTTTTTTTTTTTGTTTAACTTAAATAATATTAAGTGCCAGAGGACCACCGCTGCCATTCAGCCTCAACAACCTCCAGGTCCAGCCTCCAGGTGGCCCATTTCACCAGGGTGTGTGGGACCACACTGTCCTGGGATGAGAGAACAGTACCCACGGATGTTGACATCTCACAGAGTAGATATTGCCAGTGACAGTAGGGAGCTATTGGCACATGAGGAAGGGAAGAGCTCTCAGGATGGGAAGAGGGGGCCGCTTCGAGACTCATTGGGTATGGCACGAGGCTGCTGGGTGTGGTGTTGGCCTGGGCCCACTGAGTGGGGCAGATCCGTGGTCTGTGTTTCTGTACCCTCCTCTGTAGCCTGTGTTGGCAGCAGATCAGGGAATTGCGATCAGAAGTGCTCCCAGTAACACAGGCACCAGCCCCCAGAGTGTGTGCCTATCCGTTTCCCCACCTGGCCTGACTTAGTGCCTGTCTTGCCTCAGGGCTGAGACCCTACAATCTCTGATGAGGGTGTCTGTGGTCCAGATCCAACCTGCATGGCCAACATGCTCAGACCTTCAGCTGGGTCCTAGGCTGCTGCAACCAAACTCTGTTAACTGGGTGGCCGACAACAGAGGAAGTGTCTTCCGTTGAGCTCCAGAGGCTCAACACAGTAGGTGTTGGGCTGTCCCAGTGCCATAACCCCTCCCAGGTTTCAAGGGGACTGTCTCCCCAACTCTCCCAGCCCTTGCCCACTCTCCTATTGCTGCCCACGATCTGTGGTTCCCATATGGGCATCCCGCCCTGGCTCCAACCTCACATATCCGGTATCCCCCAGTCTCCCTGGTATCTGGGTCCAGACTCTCCTCTTCCTACAAGAATATCAGATATTGGATTTGGTCCCAGTTGATGCTGTGTTCCATCATGTGAGCTCTTAGGTTCATCACTGTGCAAAGACTCTTTTCCCACACAAGTTCGCACGACTTTTGGCTGGCTAAGAATTTTCAGGCGACACTTTTCTAATGAGTACACTTTCCTTCCTTCCGATCTGCCACCAGTGAGCATTCCTCGCACCCTTGTCCTAGTTCCTTTATGGCAGTTTCCCTCCTTATGGCTGAGAGGACCTAGTGACCCCTGAATTCACACGTTCTCCTTAATCACCAACACACTGCAGAATTCTCCAGGGGGCCATATATGCTCCTGGAAGTTGGTGTTGGAAATAGTTCTCCATCCATTAATCACTCCCTCACTCACTAATGTCCTTGTGTCCTTGAGAAAGGCTCTCCCTTTCCTGGTTTTCCTGAATAGAAATCCTCTTGCCTCTTGGGTGAATAGGGTTATGGGTTGTGCAGAGGGTGTTGGTCCACTGAGCATCTTAGAGACTGTCCTTTATGGAGCCTAATGATCCTCACTGGGGAATGAGGCCAGGGTCCTAACTGTGGTTAGTTAGAGATGGAAAGAAGGACAAGGGAAACTCAGATGTCCCTTCATGGCCCCTGGAGTTAGAGGACTTACCCCTTTGCACCTGGGATCAGGAGACCTCATTTCCTCGAGGACACGCACACTCAGACGTTAATCTTGAGTGTGGGTTCCTTTCTGGGGTCCAGGGCTGTTGTTAGCCACCAGGAATGACAGTGCTCTCCATGCTGAGTGGAGCCATTTTTGCCAGGAAAGAGAGCCCATGGTCACGCCTTGTGCAAAGCATCCCACGCCAGGGGCTCCCATGCCTACATTCCTGTCCTGAAAGGAAGCCACTCAGAGGCAAGGTGGGTCCAACCACCTCCCATGTGTTCACTCATCACTGTGTTCCAGCAGTCACCCCAGTGAACAGTCCTGATGGGATTGGATGTGGCTCAGAATGTCACCCTCATGAGCTCTACCCTGCCACAGCTGCAGTTCTGCAGTGGGAGAAACTCAAAACCTCAAAACACATGCACATGAAAGAAAAGAGCAAGAGCCAGAGCCCAAACAGGCCAGGTGTGGCGAAGACAGCTGGAGTGCCTAGGTTGGGACTCAGAATTATGTCAGTGGGGTGGCATTGCTGCTGGCACCAGCATGATAACCGAGAGCCAGCCCTGCTCATTTTGGGGAGCAGTGTGTTGGGGAAGGCAGCAGAAATTGAGAGGCAGGATTGAGTTTGGCCCTAGGAGGAGGTTGGGTAAGAGGCCAGTGTGGGTTGGAGAGCCTGGGCAGATAGACAGAGGCCAGGGCACACCCCAAAGCCTGGAGACTGCACTTGATGTCCAGGGTTGTGAAACACCACTTCCCCTCTTACTCACAACTGAGAGCAAGGGGCATTGATGAGTTCAGTTTGTGTGCGGCTGCATCCAAGGTGGCTCGGCTAGGAACCTCTGTTTCCTTGACTCAGGAGGCTGGGAGTCCAGGCTCCACTGAGGCTCGGCTGGGAGGATCGGAGTCTGAGTTTATGCCTGTGTTCCCTGTAGGATCCATGTTGGCTGAGCCTCAGTGTTTTTGTAATGAGAGGATGGGTGACCGACATGTCTTTATCACAGGACACACTTGCTAAATGGATTTGTTTGCTCTGAGGAGGAAAGAGAGAGGGGGGAGTGGTGCTGGAGACAGGGATGCAGACAGGGGTCATGGACTTGGCATAACTCAGTCTTGGAGGTGATATCCCATCACCTGTACCCACTTCAATTCCCATGAATCCAGAGGCTGAGCCCCCTTGAGGTGAGGGGTGAACCGGTTCTGGGCAGCAGGATGCTGTGGTACCTCGGAGTCTCTGTGAGACCCCAACACTAGACACACTTGGCCCTTTTGAAATCTTAGGAGAAGCCTTGGGAAGTTGTATGGCAGAGGGGAGCAGCCTCTGCATCTCAGTCCCCTCCAACTTGCCATGGTGTAGAGAGGGAACTGCAGCCACGATGGGACGGACATTGGCCATGTCCCTGTGTGGGACACAGGCCTGATTGAGTTAGGGTGCATTCTTTGTCTCTCCCTTTCTTGTGATTATCCCATCTCTACATTTGTGCTTTAGCCACCTGTGAGTCCCATCTCTGGTTTCAGAGAGAACAGAGGGTGTTATGGGCCAATAGACACAATAAACCCTAGAGATTAGATGCTACCCTACTTTCCAGAAAAGACTGGGCACACCATGAGTTGCACAATGATGGGACCAGGGTCCAAAAGCTGCTGAGAGGGAAGGACTGGTTGTGAATGCATTTTTGAAGGCTCCAAGCTGGAACTCTAGTGGCACCAAGCAGGGCAGATGCTGGTGGGGATGTTTGGGGAGTTGTTGGTGAACACCTGCGCACCTGAGATGGGTAGGCATGGAGGAGAAATCGGCAGCCCATAGGGCTGTTGAAAGTGGTCTTATGTGAAAAGAGGCTCAGGTATGGGCACAGGAAATGACATCATTGCCTTGACAATGGATCAAACAGAACATGGAACCCTGGTATCCAGGCACCCACTTCACTGACCAAGCCATCCGAGCTCACTTGGTTGGAGCCACTGGAGGGAGAAGGATGTTCTCCTGTGGTTGCAGACAATGCCGAGCCTCAGGCTCCCAGGAATCTCAGGGGGGCCAACTAGCCCTTTTGTGGATACACTGGGTGAGGCTTCATTTTAGACGCCAGAGCCTCTGGCGATTGTTGCAGAGGAGCTCAAGAGTAACAGTGAGTAGCACAGGGCAGGTGAGCCCAGCAGGCCCTCTAGTCGATCCCTGATGAATGGCCCAGGACTCCTATTCTGACTCTATGTGTGTGTGTGTGTGTGTGTGTGTGTGTGTGTGTGTGTTTGTACTGATGGGAACTGTCCCATTGTGCTTTGACTCTAGTGTATTGGCACAAGTCATTTTTCTGTTTGTCACCATTTCCATTTTGAACCCACCATTCTTGGTCCCAACCCAGGGTGAAAATGATCAGAACACGGAGGAGCCCTTCAGGGTTCAGAGCCTTGAACCTTACAGGCAGGACCAGCTTAGGAATGAGCTCCTGCCTGTCATTTGTGGGAGGAACCTACATTTCAGCAGCAACATGGGGTTAATCTCCTGGGATTTCATCCCCACCCAGCAGGTGCTGGATCTCTTGTTCCCAAAACAGCCACCTTCTTCAGTCTTTACTCCTGGTGCCACTCCACATCCTCCAAGGGGACAAGAACCTCAGGTTCTGGATGGATGTTGTAGAATGCCCACAGAGCCAACTGCCAGGCTGGGTGGGGTGCAGTTGCTGGGCTTTGCTGATGTTGTCATCCTCCACTGTTCTTGGAACCTTCTGTGGCAGTGGCATCCAGGACCCCAGCAGCTGTGAGTAGCAGCTCCTCACTGCTTCACTCCAGCGAGCAGGTGGAAGACAGCCGCGTTGTTCACGTCCTCCTAGAGGGACAGAGCCTGAGGGAGACAAAGCGCATCCCGGTAAGCCCGACAGCAGGGCTGCCTCCTGGGTGTCCACACAGTGGAAGGCAGGAGACACAGCCAACCCCAGGGCTATGGTGGGAAATAAAGAAGAGAGAGGTCCGTCTTAAGGGCTTGACCTGAGGAGGGAGAGCATCAGCATGCCCAGCTTCAGTGGTGAGTGGGCCTGTGTATTGTGGGTTTTGCAGGCCAGAAGTGCAGACGGAAGTGCTGTGGACAGATGAAGGCAGAGATATGTCCAGGGTGCAGGCTGCAGTGCCTAGAACTTGGTATTCTCAATGAGTGAAGTTGGAGCAGAGGAGGTGGCAGTGACTTGTCACATGTGTAGGAGGGGATGTGTTCCTGGTGGCAGGGAAGAGAACCTCCTTAGCATGACTAGGTGTAGGAATTTGGGGTCGGGATCACCTGGGGGGTCATGCCAAAGCTTCGGAATGTTAGGCTTTGCATGTATGTAAATACGGAGCTAAAGGGGTTCTTGGCAGAATTTCTATGGATGTGCAGTAGACACGCTAATGCTGCAGGTGTCCAGCTGCAGAGGAGACATGTTCAGTGACTGCCAGTGCTGAGTCAAGTACATCATGACAACCAGACCCGCACCGAGCTTCCAGAGGCCAGGGCCTCTCAAAGCTATCATGAAGCACTCAAGTGCACACTCTTGTATCTGAGTCTGTTTTGTGTCGTGGCAGTCAGGACCCAAATTTTCAGTGCATCTGCCTCTTCCACCCACAAAGGCAGCCTGCATCCCAGATCACACTTGGTGCGCAGATCCCTGGCCCATTGCTCTCATCTCAGTGAGATGAGAGTGTGTCTGTGCATAGGCAGTTTGGTCCTTTGACATGAGTGGAATGTGGCTCCCCAGGGGGAGGGGAGATGGCAGGTACAGGCAGATATTTGTACCAGGATTGTTCTAGTAGCACATTGCAAGAACCCAGGTGGTATATGGAGGACACACTCAGGTAGCAGGATAACAAGATTGTGCCCTTGTATATGTAGCTGAGATTTCTCCTGAATGTTTGACCACAGTCTTCTGGGTAGCTCTTCTAAAAGCCATTCTCTGATGACATTTGTCCCACCCTGATCCAGGTGACCTTTCAGGAGATGGTGACAAGCCTCATCCGCAGGGCCTTGGACCAAAATTTGTTGCAGCATGAGGATGTGGACAACTTTGAGCTGCTGTATATGATGTCTGAGGATGAGAGTAAGTAGGACAATCAGACAGTGGGGAGACATGATCCACAGTGGGCTCAGGATAACTGACAGCCAAGAGAAAGTGGGCCTTGGCCCCAAAATACCAAAGTGTGATGGGCCTGGCGGAGACTCTCAGGGGTTGTGGGTGTTTTGTGGTATAATCCTTGAGTGCCACCTAACAATTCTCTCCACTTCGCTCTGCAGAAATCAAGGTCTCCGACCACTCACTCGTGTGTCTGTCCATGAATCTGGGAATACAATCTTTCATGGTGAGGAAATGCCCCCAGGTCAAGGGAAAGGAGGTAAACACCTACCTTATTCAAGCTGTGCATGTGCTGCCATTCCACTCCGACCTGAGGAAATAAGAAGCCTCAGCACCTGGACATATTTGCTGGAAGCCCATAGAGCCAACTGACAGTCTGGGGTGGCTTTCTGTTTCTGGGTTTGCTGATGTTCCATCCCCCACAGTTCTCAGAATCAACCTGCAAGTCCTCCAGGCCGCTTTCCCACAAGCAGGTGGGAGACACCTGCTTAATTCGTGTCCACTTAGAAACACAAAGTCCAGAGATGGCCAAGAGTGTTCTGGTAAGCCTGGGAGCAGGGGTGTCCCGTGGTGCTTACACCTGGGTGGGGAGCAGACACTGGTCCAATACCATGGACTACTCATGCCCTCTTGAATTTGGAGCTTCTGGATTATCAGGAGGATAGATGGGAATCAAGAAGGGAGAGGTCAGTGTGAAGGGCTGGAGCTGAGATGAGCGAGTGCAGCAGCTTGTCCACTGCCATGTCTGAGGGAGTCTGTGTGTCAGGTGGCAGCATGCAGTCCAGAAGGGCAGGGACAGGTATGGGTGACAGATGAGAATAGGACAGGAACTAGGTTGCAGGTTCCCTTGTATGGGATGCTGACGTCTATGGAGGAGGACAGCAGTGTGAGGTTCTCCATGTTCCTTGAACAAGGAGCTGAGAGAGTCTCTCTGCAGAGTCGATATGGATGTGGAGCAAGCACACTAAATGTCCAGGTAACCCAATGACCACCCTTGCCGGATGAGGTGCCCTCCTACATCCCAGGCAGCACTGAGCCTCTGGAGGCCAGGAGCTCTCGTGGCTATCTTTCAGCTCTCCTGTGTGTGGTCATGTTCCTGGGTCTGTTTTTGGCCCTGGCAATCCAGACCAAAGCCTCTAGGTTTTGTGCCTAGGCCATTCCCAATGCCGCCTGCATCCTCGGGCAGACCTGGGATCTTGGAGGCTATTGTCCCATTCCTCCCAACTTGTGGGATGAGATTGCATCTGTATGCAGGTAGTGGGGTCCTTTCACTCCGAGAGGAGTGCAGCTCCACAAAGAGCAATGGCAGGCCCAGGAAGTCCTATGTACAAGGATTGGGCTAGTAGCCTGTGGGAAGAGCCCACACGATGAGCAGGAGGTCAGCCTCGGGTAGTAGGGTCATGGATGTTGCCCTTGTATTTAGAGTGGAGGTGCCTCCAGAATGCCCCTGCCCACTGTCCTTGAGTAGTCACTTCAAGGCCCATTTCCTGAAGGCCTGTCTCCCATGCTGCTCCAGGTGACCTGCCACGATAGGGCTCCTGTCGTCATCCGCAGCGCCCTCGACCTACACTTCCTTACTGAGGAGAATCCAGAGGATTATGAGCTGGGCCAAATCATCTCTCACCGTCAGAGTAAGTGAGACAATCAGATAGCAGAGAGCAAGGGTCAGGATGTGGACTCAGGTCAACTCTTAGCAACAAAGAGTAGTCTCTGACCCCCAAGAACACTCCAACAGGTGTGTTGGGTTCGTGCACAAAGCCAACTGCACTTCTGCTGGTGGAAGGTCTTGAGGTCCAATGGTATACCCCAGTGGTGGATATTGCGGCTCCCCACCAGGTGCCCTCCCCTGGACATGAACAGGCATCCAAAGCTGACATCTTTGAGGAGTGAGGAGGAAAGCCTCTCTCCAGGAGCAGTATGTTTTCATGGTCTGGGATAGGAGTGGTTTCAAAGGAACATGGGAATGCATGGGCTAAAGAGGGAACTGGCATTTTGTGGACTGAAGCAGTACTATTGAAAGCCTTCTGTGTGACCAAAAAACCACTGCCTGGGCAGAGCATTGCCAGGATTCTAGCAAGCAGTAACAGGATGAAATTGGGAAGAAAACACAGCCTGGGAGACAGCCTGAATCATCTGTTTTTGCATAAATTCCATGGTCTTACGCACCTGAGTCCACTAGGCAAGGAGTGATCACAATAGCCAGGTTGTGATCCCTAACTAAAGTCAGATGAGGGCTTCCTGAGCACGTAGCCACAGAGCTCATCTGATAATAATGCCAGCGCTTTTTCGTTGGTTGGTTGGTTGGTTTTTGTGAGCCAAACACCACAGCAGCCATTATCCCAGCCTATGTACCCTGAAGACCACCATCCCTATGAGTTCTAGGATCACTTGTCTCCTATCTTAACCTACTGTTAGGTTAGTAGAGTCTATGGAAGAGGAAGTCTGTCTGGGGCCTTGGTAGCCTAAGAAATTCATAGCAGAGATCTCCACATCCAACCCAGAAGGGATGGAGAACAGGCTCTAGGTTAGAGGAGGGCGACAGGAAACACATGTTCAGAGGAAGGAGAAGCGGCTGTTGTATTCCCCCACTCGGGGTCATGGCACCACTGGGCCATACACCATGTTGGAGGGAAGCAGTCCCTTTGCTGGTCTTTGGAACCATTGTTCTCAGTAGGGCAGTATTTGGAATGTGGCCTCCATTCTCAGAAGCCTGGTTCACATGGAGGCGGGCTCCACCAACGCAGAAGCATGGCTCTAACGTGGTATCCGCGCTGGTCAGCCTGTCCTCACTGTGGCCATACTTGAGGAAAATAACTCAGAGGAGGAATCCTAGGCCTTTTTTCTCTGGGTTTCATAGCTTTCTCTTTGGTTGTGCACTGAGGCTGTCCATAAAGCTCTAGTGTGTGGCAGTGGAGAGCTCCTCAGCCCTTGCCACAAAGGCATAGACTGGGAGAGAGAGAACGAGGCTGGCAGAGAGGGAGAGAGAGAAAGATGGAGAGGGAGGACCTCTCCTTGGAGAATGAGGATTCAGTGGAGCCAACAGGAACAAGGTACTGTTGCCCAGGGCACAACCCTGTTTAGGTCTTACTCCAACCATGCTCAACCTTTCTTCCAGTCCCTCCCACCCCCCAGTAGTGTATTCATCTTGAATGAGAATTTCATGTTGACATCAGAGCACTCACCATCCAATGCTTCCCTCCAAACCCACCTATGAAGATGGCTCATGTGGGGACTGAATCTTCGGCACAGGAGCCTTTTGTGGGAGATTTCAGATGCAAACCCTAGTGGTGTGCTTTGGCAGATGCAAGAGGACCTGAGATATTCTGGAGTCCAAAGCCTTCGGTAGGAACAGACATTAGGTCTGTTGAAGTGCTCTGCCTAGTTCTTCCTCAGGGAGGACTGTGGAGGCTGTCTTTGTTGGTATTGGTGCTGAATTGGAGAGCTCTCAGGTGTGTGGCTCTGGCCTTTTCTGGCACAGGCTCTCAGATGTTGGCGTGTCCTAGGGAGCACCTCCTGAGTGCCACCTTCTTTTTGTACACCCCTCTCTCCCCAGAGCTGAGGATTCCAGCAGAGGCCAAGGTATTTGATGCCAAGAATCCTCACAAAAAATCCAACTTTGTGCTGAGGAAAAGGAGCCTCTCCCAAAAGAATGATGGGTGGATCGAGCCTCAACCTCCCTCTCATCCTGCAAAGAAGGCTCCTGCCCTCCTGAGGATGCTTGCAAAACCATTCTGTTGCTGTGTGCCTGGGCGGGGCTGAGGCAGCCCAGGAATATTTACATTGATTACTATTTTCTTCAAAGTTTGAATCTATAGTTTGCCATTGTCCTTGACCTTGTTTAGTAACACAGTTGTTACTCTATCCTGTATTTGTTGTTTCCATTAATATATTATTATTATTTTAAAATATATATGTTTTTGTTACCTGATCTGCTGTGATGATTTGAGTATACTAAATGTAGCAGTGATTCCTAGAGGACACATCCAAACCAACAGGAAGGAATGTTTCATTCTATCAGCAAGAACTTTGGTTTTTAGGAGTTTGGCAGATGGCATTATCTGAGTCAGTTTTCCAATGGGGGCAATGAAGTATCAGCTGTGATGGTACAAACACAAACAAAGACACACAAACACACACAAGAGCACACACACTCACTGAGAGATAGATAGACAGATGGAGTTGGTCTCTGCTGAAATACTTTGGAGACATGGTTCTGATTTCTCCCCTTTTGGAGTATTTTCAATTGCACAAGGTGTCTTGCAAATGAACCCATGTCTGAGGAAGACATGCATGTGTACTTCACATGCCACTTTTCACATAGCAGGAAGGTCATGTAATATTTTTCATGCAGCTGTCTTTTGACTGTGAACCATCCCATGAGGTCAGCTGTGGAATTTTCAACTTGTAGCATCACAATGGGGATCCACTCTTTGGATTTGGGGATATTTCCGATTTTCTTGATTCAGATTGGAATGATATATATATTAGGTTTTGATGAAAATTCTGCATTTGATGGTAATGAATGTCGTGCATCTAGGAATCTGTAGAGTGCAGACAATGAATGGATGCCTACTGTTGTCTGGACTGGTCTGAAAAGTCCTGTAGCATCTGAGCATGTGTGAGGGCTGTACAGGTCTTGCCAAAAGTCCAGGTCAGATGATCCTGCACAAAGCTGAACTCCTAGTGGTCTCCACAACAGTGTAAGGGCCAAGGAGGAACTCACTTCCACACAGAAGTTGGGAAGCTACCTTATGAAGGTGATCATAGATACGGGATTATTAATATATCCAGGTTGGCATCTATTATTTTTTTAGCTTTTGACTTTCGCAGCTGTGGGCATCTTGACAACCATCAACTCCCTGTAAGCACAGACAACTCTATAAGAACCTGAGGATAAATTTCCCTGTGCATGTCCCCTTGTGAAACTGCTTAAGCACCGCCTGGTTTACACACAGGTGGAATTTCTAGGTCAAAGTGTGCATGTTTACTTCTTTGACTAAGCACTGCCAGGTGGCTCTTCTGCATAGCTCTACCTGTGGCCAGGATTGTATTATCTAGCTTTCTAACTTTGCAGGTTGAGTAGATACATAGTGGGAGCACACTGTTTTTGTTGGTATTTTTCTTGGTATCTATTCTGATGCTTTTCACTGGGGGATTTTTTCCTGTGAAAATGGGCTTCCTCTACTTGACCTAATTTTCTTCTTTTTAAAATTTTTTCAATGTGACTTTTTAATTTTAGTTTTATTAAAGACATTGCCCCTTGCTTGCATAGTCTATATCTAAAGCACTAGTCCTTGCTCCAAGGCCCAGCTTGCTCTCAGCTGCCCCAGGAGGGGAACAGTCTTTGGCGGTAGACAAGAGACACCCCTGCAGGGGGCACAAGTGCTTTGGCCCTCTGGTGTCTTGCCAGCAGTGCTTCCCATGCTCACAGAGGGTTTCAGACACTGAGTCAATGGTCCAGGTGGTCTTTTGTTCAGTCTGATCTCAAATTGAGCTCCTCTGAGAGGTCATATTGAAGTCCTTGTGTGTACCTGACCCATCATTTTAAACAATATTCCAAGTTCACTTTTTGTGTGTACGTGGGTTCTGGGGATTGAACCCAGGGCCTTGAGCCTGTGAGGCAAGTGACCTACCTGAGCTACACCCTCAGAGACCCCTGTAAAAGTATTTCCCCTTTGCCTCGGGGTCTAAGTTGCCAAGGCTGACCTCAAACGTTCCTCTTGCCTCAGCCTCCCTGGTGGCTGGCATGACAGGCATGCACCTGGGACTGTCACACTCGAGCCTGTGATGGGAACTCATGTGCATCTGTCCAGGGCTGAGCATGGTTAGGCAGAGCTGTGCTCCAGGCTCCCTGCAGGGCTGTGGAGGCTTCTGCTGCCCAGCAGCCCTGGTGCCATGGCCAGGGCTCCTCCCAGCCGAGGGCAGGCAGCTGCCCATTGCTGTAGGCTGACCTTATTTTCTTCTTATGGCACTCGTCCGTTCTCTGGAGTATGTTGTATGGTTTGTCCATTAGGAGTCTAACAGGTCCTCTAGAACCTTCAAACAATTAGTAAAATTCCTGAACAGTAAGTGAGCGTGCGCAGAAATTGGGCTAATATTTTGGGAAGAACAATGTTGGATGATATATTCATGGCTTGAATATATCATCCAACATGAAGTTATATTTTATTACTTACAAAATAATAAAATAATGAAGCAATACCATGGGCTGAGCTAAAATAGATCCTTAGGGTCTTAGGCGCTCTGTAATAAATCTGTGTCACTTGAAGTATAGAGTTGATCGACTCTGAGTAATGAAACAGAAGTAAAGGTATCAAAGCCAATGATCATCTGTTTCCAATTTTCTGTGATTTGGTTCAAGTGGTAAAGTGGTGATATTTATTAATAATGGATCGAATAGGTTCATAATTGTTTTAGAGTACAATTAGATGCCTTCAAACTTTAGGCTACATGGGCACATTTGAGAACGGTTCCAGCCATTCTCTCATCCTTTGGGTCATTCCCCTCCTATGTCCTGTGAGACATTTTCTATGTGAGGCTTTAAGAAGAAGAAGAGAATATTCTGTAAAGAAAACCTTGTGATCTGTGCAGTATGAAGTTGAATGGATTCATTCAGAAATCAGAAATTCTATTGAAAGATATTTATTGGCATGAGCCAAATAAAACCTATTTTTAGGCATCCTGGTGAAGACAAGGTTTTATCTTTATGTCTCATTTTCTATGTTTTGTTGTTGTTGTTGTTGTTAGAATGGAATTCATATGTTGCCAGACCATTCTATCAGATGTGTAACTAGATGCCATTTAAATTACCCACTTTTACATGGTAGACAGTTTTTAATGAACACTGCCTGTCTGCACCTTTTTTAAAAACAGGACTGGGATCAGAAGCCCAAATACCAATGGTTAGCTGGAGCATATTTTTCATTTGGCCTATCTGTCAGTATTCCCTGAGGTCATCTGTGCAATCAGCTTCGTTACTCCTGCTCCCTCACTGGATTTCATAGAAACCATATGCTATGTATGAATCAGGGACACCAATCCCACAACATAGCATTCTTGGAATATCCAAAGTCCCACTTTTCACTTCGCCATGCCTGAGATCAGCAGTAATATTTATCAGCAAATGTGAGATTTTCAAAGATCCAATTCTATGTGCTCCTTTCTCATAGAGCCTTAGGCAGGGATATAGCATACATAAATATTAAGTAAAGTCCATAGTTTTTAAAATGTCATCCATTGAATAGTTGACACATGTCTGAGATACTTTTTATTTTGGAGGAGGTATTATTTAATAGGGAATTCCAACAGCTACCTAATAGTGAAATGAGAAGTCTTGCATCCATTTTATTTTGTTTCTGATGATTTTTATGAGTAAGGGTAAGATACTTCCTTGTTCTGATGCAGATGTTGCCCACTTTTGTGAATGGATGCGGGGTGTCACCTACTACTTGCATATCTGCATATTGGGCTTGACACTGCTATCGTACTTGGTAGTTGGCAAAAAGTCAATACTGAAGTTAAGCTCTTGTGTTCTAGCAGCAGAGCTGAAGATCCTTGATGTGCCACCTTCTGCAATCCATGCTGCTCTCTTCATGTTCCTTATTGACTTCCTGGTGATGAGCATCATGGTCTCCTGGTCTTGAGAATGGCCAAGCATTGCTCTGTGAATGTGGAAGATGGGCATGTGGAAGGCTCCAGGGAGGAGGGATCATTGAACATGTACTCGAATCCATGTGCCTGTTGAATGACCTGTTTTTTTTATTTTTGGGTTTTAAGGGAGACACTGCCCTAAAACATTTCTGTGCAGCTGGGGATGCAGGCTTCTGCTTCACCTTGCAGGAAGCATTAACGAATCCTTTCCAGAAGACATGAGAAGAGAGAAGTGAGCCTCTGGTATCATGCAGGTTCCTTGCATTGCCCATGGGCTAGAAGAGAGAAGAGTTGCTTCATGAGATTTGATCCCCTTTTTCCTGAAAAGTTCCACACAGAGGTGAGTCCCCAGCATGTTTAGAAATCATTTCAGACACCTTTCTGGACGGAATTGAATCAGAGCCCCTGATGATGTGGAAGAGCTAAAGATGGGTTTGCTATGAATTTTCTATTTCATTCATCAGGGCCTGAGTCAAGTCAGTCATTGTGCTGTCAACACATGAGCTGCTGGTCAAATGTGAGGAAGTGGTCTTGCTTTATGAAAACACCACCCTGATTCAGTGAGCCAGAGGCAGCCTGCAGTCCCTGTTTTCCTGTAAAGGCAGATTGCTGTGGATGGCCTCTGGCCTCGTCATGCAGCCCTGCTCAGAGTAGGGGATTGAGGGACCAGGCAGATCCCTAGTTCCTTTTGACCTTTATTGCCATTGGGCCACCCCAGGGTCCTTGGACTCTACCTGGTCTTCTGGCCTGGGTCAGGGGATGTGAGGTTTGGAATCCCCCTCTGTGGCAGGATCCCAGCCCCCCAGCCACTTGAGGTCAGCACATCCTTCCCTAATTGTGTTAGAGTTGGAGACTTCTCCCACCCATCCTCATCCATGCTCATCCCACATTTTGGAGCTTGGCACCTGAGGACCTTTATTCATTGACTTAGTTGTTAGTGATGATGGTTACTAAGACTAAGTGACTCTTTCAAGTCACATCACTTGCATGGTAGGGCTAGAGCATGGATCTTCCTAATTGATTTCATGGGACTCTCTCATGGAAACTGTGACTGCTTCCTAAACACACACTCTACATTTGGAGTGTCAAAATTCTTGCCACTGCCTCCTTGGCAAGTGTATCTTGTCTTCTACGTGGGAATTTCACAAATATTTTCCTTTGGTTTGTGGAGGTCATGCAGAAGGGATTTCATTTGAAATAGCCCAAACAAGAAATACCAGTTGTCTTTTTCGCACATGGATGTGTGTAGTGAACACCCCTTTCTGTGTGCTTGCATGAGTTACTCCTTTGAATTTGTTGAAGAATGGTTGGCTGGGGAGCAAGTTAACGAGAGATGGATATCAATGGTTGTCAAGTATTCTGACGTGAAGAATGTATTGAGGATGTGAAGGCTTTTCTAGCCAGTTCCTATGGCTCAGTCAGGGATCAGTCAGAGGATTCTGTCTGGTAGACTCTTTGGCACAGATGTCAAAGTGGCCTGGTCTTACCCTGTCCAGGACTGAATGCTGAGCTTGAGTGGGAGCTTCTTGTCATTTCAAGCATTTCCATGAGTCTGTCCTCTGTTCTCTTGTATCCAAGTGGTTTCTAATAGGAAAGCAGAACAAAAATTGAAAGTATGGTGATTGATTATTTTTACCAATGTTATTTCAATCCACTTTGTTTAATACGAAATTACCATTATGCTAGTAAGATTTCATATGTGAGGAAATAATGAAAATATTGGGGTTAGGGGATGAGAATATGCAAATCAAACATTTTTGAGCACCAAGACCCGTTTTTTGTTTTTGTTTTTGTTTTTTTTTAACTTAAATAATATTAAGTGCCAGAGGACCACCGCTGCCAATCAGCCTCAACAACCTCCAGGTCCAGCCTCCAGGTGGCCCATTTCACCAGGGTGTGTGGGACCACACTTTCCTGGGATGAGAGAACAGTACCCACGGATGTTGACATCTCACAGAGTAGATATTGCCAGTGACAGTAGGGAGCTATTGGCACATGAGGAAGGGAAGAGCTCTCAGGATGGGAAGAGGGGGCCGCTTCGAGACTCATTGGGTATGGCACGAGGCTGCTGGGTGTGGTGTTGGCCTGGGCCCACTGAGTGGGGCAGATCCGTGGTCTGTGTTTCTGTACCCTCCTCTGTAGCCTGTGTTGGCAGCAGATCAGGGAATTGCGATCAGAAGTGCTCCCAGTAACACAGGCACCAGCCCCCAGAGTGTGTGCCTATCCGTTTCCCCACCTGGCCTGACTTAGTGCCTGTCTTGCCTCAGGGCTGAGACCCTACAATCTCTGATGAGGGTGTCTGTGGTCCAGATCCAACCTGCATGGCCAACATGCTCAGACCTTCAGCTGGGTCCTAGGCTGCTGCAACCAAACTCTGTTAACTGGGTGGCCGACAACAGAGGAAGTGTCTTCCGTTGAGCTCCAGAGGCTCAACACAGTAGGTGTTGGGCTGTCCCAGTGCCATAACCCCTCCCAGGTTTCAAGGGGACTGTCTCCCCAACTCTCCCAGCCCTTGCCCACTCTCCTATTGCTGCCCACGATCTGTGGTTCCCATATGAGCATCCCGCCCTGGCTCCAACCTCACATATCCGGTATCCCCCAGTCTCCCTGGTATCTGGGTCCAGACTCTCCTCTTCCTACAAGAATATCAGATATTGGATTTGGTCCCAGTTGATGCTGTGTTCCATCATGTGAGCTCTTAGCTTCATCACTGTGCAAAGACTCTTTTCCCACACAAGTTCGCACGACTTTTGGCTGGCTAAGAATTTTCAGGCGACACTTTTCTAATGAGTACACTTTCCTTCCTTCCGATCTCCCACCAGTGAGCATTCCTCGCACCCTTGTCCTAGTTCCTTTATGGCAGTTTCCCTCCTTATGGCTGAGAGGACCTAGTGACCCCTGAATTCACACGTTCTCCTTAATCACCAACACACTGCAGAATTCTCCAGGGGGCCATATATGCTCCTGGAAGTTGGTGTTGGAAATAGTTCTCCATCCATTAATCACTCCCTCACTCACTAATGTCCTTGTGTCCTTGAGAAAGGCTCTCCCTTTCCTGGTTTTCCTGAATAGAAATCCTCTTGCCTCTTGGGTGAATAGGGTTATGGGTTGTGCAGAGGGTGTTGGTCCACTGAGCATCTTAGAGACTGTCCTTTATGGAGCCTAATGATCCTCACTGGGGAATGAGGCCAGGGTCCTAACTGTGGTTAGTTAGAGAGGGAAAGAAGGACGAGGGAAACTCAGATGTCCCTTCATGGCCCCTGGAGTTAGAGAACTTACCCCTTTGCACCTGGGATCAGGAGACCTCATTTCCTCGAGGACACGCACACTCAGACGTTAATCTTGAGTGTGGGTTCCTTTCTGGGGTCCAGGGCTGTTGTTAGCCACCAGGAATGACAGTGCTCTCCATGCTGAGTGGAGCCATTTTTGCCAGGAAAGAGAGCCCATGGTCACGCCTTGTGCAAAGCATCCCACGCCAGGGGCTCCCATGCCTACATTCCTGTCCTGAAAGGAAGCCACTCAGAGGCAAGGTGGGTCCAACCACCTCCCATGTGTTCACTCATCACTGTGTTCCAGCAGTCACCCCAGTGAACAGTCCTGATGGGATTGGATGTGGCTCAGAATGTCACCCTCATGAGCTCTACCCTGCCACAGCTGCAGTTCTGCAGTGGGAGAAACTCAAAACCTCAAAACACATGCACATGAAAGAAAAGAGCAAGAGCCAGAGCCCAAACAGGCCAGGTGTGGCAAAGACAGCTGGAGTGCCTAGGTTGGGACTCAGAATTATGTCAGTGGGGTGGCATTGCTGCTGGCACCAGCATGATAACCGAGAGCAAGCCCTGCTCATTTTGGGGAGCAGTGTGTTGGGGAAGGCAGCAGAAATTGAGAGGCAGGATTGAGTTTGGCCCTAGGAGGAGGTTGGGTAAGAGGCCAGTGTGGGTTGGAGAGCCTGGGCAGATAGACAGAGGCCAGGGCACACCCCAAAGCCTGGAGACTGCACTTGATGTCCAGGGTTGTGAAACACCACTTCCCCTCTTACTCACAACTGAGAGCAAGGGGCATTGATGAGTTCAGTTTGTGTGCGGCTGCATCCAAGGTGGCTCGGCTAGGAACCTCTGTTTCCTTGACTCAGGAGGCTGGGAGTCCAGGCTCCACTGAGGCTCGGCTGGGAGGATCGGAGTCTGAGTTTATGCCTGTGTTCCCTGTAGGATCCATGTTGGCTGAGCCTCAGTGTTTTTGTAATGAGAGGATGGGTGACCGTCATGTCTTTATCACAGGACACACTTGCTAAATGGATTTGTTTGCTCTGAGGAGGAAAGAGAGAGGGGGGAGTGGTGCTGGAGACAGGGATGCAGACAGGGGTCATGGACTTGGCATAACTCAGTCTTGGAGGTGATATCCCATCACCTGTACCCACTTCAATTCCCATGAATCCAGAGGCTGAGCCCCCTTGAGGTGAGGGGTGAACCGGTTCTGGGCAGCAGGATGCTGTGGTACCTCGGAGTCTCTGTGAGACCCCAACACTAGACACACTTGGCCCTTTTGAAATCTTAGGAGAAGCCTTGGGAAGTTGTATGGCAGAGGGGAGCAGCCTCTGCATCTCAGTCCCCTCCAACTTGCCATGGTGTAGAGAGGGAACTGCAGCCACGATGGGACGGACATTGGCCATGTCCCTGTGTGGGACACAGGCCTGATTGAGTTAGGGTGCATTCTTTGTCTCTCCCTTTCTTGTGATTATCCCATCTCTACATTTGTGCTTTAGCCACCTGTGAGTCCCATCTCTGGTTTCAGAGAGAACAGAGGGTGTTATGGGCCAATAGACACAATAAACCCTAGAGATTAGATGCTACCCTACTTTCCAGAAAAGACTGGGCACACCATGAGTTGCACAATGATGGGACCAGGGTCCAAAAGCTGCTGAGAGGGAAGGACTGGTTGTGAATGCATTTTTGAAGGCTCCAAGCTGGAACTCTAGTGGCACCAAGCAGGGCAGATGCTGGTGGGGATGTTTGGGGAGTTGTTGGTGAACACCTGCGCACCTGAGATGGGTAGGCATGGAGGAGAAATCGGCAGCCCATAGGGCTGTTGAAAGTGGTCTTATGTGAAAAGAGGCTCAGGTATGGGCACAGGAAATGACATCATTGCCTTGACAATGGATCAAACAGAACATGGAACCCTGGTATCCAGGCACCCACTTCACTGACCAAGCCATCCGAGCTCACTTGGTTGGAGCCAGTGGAGGGAGAAGGATGTTCTCCTGTGGTTGCAGACAATGCCGAGCCTCAGGCTCCCAGGAATCTCAGGGGGGCCAACTAGCCCTTTTGTGGATACACTGGGTGAGGCTTCATCTTAGACGCCAGAGCCTCTGGCGATTGTCGCAGAGGAGCTCAAGAGTAACAGTGAGTAGCACAGGGCAGGTGAGCCCAGCAGGCCCTCTAGTCTGATCCCTGATGAATGGCCCAGGACTCCTATTCTGACTCTGTGTGTGTGTGTGTGTGTGTGTGTGTGTGTGTGTGTGTGTGTGTTTGTACTGATGGGAACTGTCCCATTGTGCTTTGACTCTAGTGTATTGGCACAAGTCATTTTTCTGTTTGTCACCATTTCCATTTTGAACCCACCATTCTTGGTCCCAACCCAGGGTGAAAATGATCAGAACACGGAGGAGCCCTTCAGGGTTCAGAGCCTTGAACCTTACAGGCAGGACCAGCTTAGGAATGAGCTCCTGCCTGTCATTTGTGGGAGGAACCTACATTTCAGCAGCAACATGGGGTTAATCTCCTGGGATTTCATCCCCACCCAGCAGGTGCTGGATCTCTTGTTCCCAAAACAGCCACCTTCTTCAGTCTTTACTCCTGGTGCCACTCCACATCCTCCAAGGGGACAAGAACCTCAGGTTCTGGATGGATGTTGTAGAATGCCCACAGAGCCAACTGCCAGGCTGGGTGGGGTGCAGTTGCTGGGCTTTGCTGATGTTGTCATCCCCCACAGTTCTTGGAACCTTCTGTGGCAGTGGCATCCAGGACCCCAGCAGCTGTGAGTAGCAGCTCCTCACTGCTTCACTCCAGCGAGCAGGTGGAAGACAGCCACGTTGTTCACGTCCTCCTAGAGGGACAGAGCCTGAGGGAGACAAAGCGCATCCCAGTAAGCCCGACAGCAGGGCTGCCTCCTGGGTGTCCACACAGTGGAAGGCAGGAGACACAGCCAACCCCAGGGCTATGGTGGGAAATAAAGAAGAGAGAGGTCCGTCTTAAGGGCTTGACCTGAGGAGGGAGAGCATCAGCATGCCCAGCTTCAGTGGTGAGTGGGCCTGTGTATTGTGGGTTTTGCAGGCCAGAAGTGCAGACGGAAGTGCTGTGGACAGATGAAGGCAGAGATATGTCCAGGGTGCAGGCTGCAGTGCCTAGAACTTGGTATTCTCAATGAGTGAAGTTGGAGCAGAGGAGGTGGCAGTGACTTGTCACATGTGTAGGAGGGGATGTGTTCCTGGTGGCAGGGAAGAGAACCTCCTTAGCATGACTAGGTGTAGGAATTTGGGGTCAGGATCACCTGGGGGGTCATGCCAAAGCTTCGGAATGTTAGGCTTTGCATGTATGTAAATACGGAGCTAAAGGGGTTCTTGGCAGAATTTCTATGGATGTGCAGTAGACACGCTAATGCTGCAGGTGTCCAGCTGCAGAGGAGACATGTTCAGTGACTGCCAGTGCTGAGTCAAGTACATCATGACAACCAGACCCGCACCGAGCTTCCAGAGGCCAGGGCCTCTCAAAGCTATCATGAAGCACTCAAGTGCACACTCTTGTATCTGAGTCTGTTTTGTGTCGTGGCAGTCAGGACCCAAGTTTTCAGTGCATCTGCCTCTTGCACCCACAAAGGCAGCCTGCATCCCAGATCACACTTGGTGCGCAGATCCCTGGCCCATTGCTCTCATCTCAGTGAGATGAGAGTGTGTCTGTGCATAGGCAGTTTGGTCCTTTGACATGAGTGGAATGTGGCTCCCCAGGGGGAGGGGAGATGGCAGGTACAGGCAGATATTTGTACCAGGATTGTTCTAGTAGCACATTGCAAGAACCCAGGTGGTATATGGAGGACACACTCAGGTAGCAGGATAACAAGATTGTGCCCTTGTATATGTAGCTGAGATTTCTCCTGAATGTTTGACCACAGTCTTCTGGGTAGCTCTTCTAAAAGCCATTCTCTGATGACATTTGTCCCACCCTGATCCAGGTGACCTTTCAGGAGACGGTGACAAGCCTCATCCGCAGGGCCTTGGACCAAAATTTGTTGCAGCATGAGGATGTGGACAACTTTGAGCTGCTGTATATGATGTCTGAGGATGAGAGTAAGTAGGACAATCAGACAGTGGGGAGACATGATCCACAGTGGGCTCAGGATAACTGACAGCCAAGAGAAAGTGGGCCTTGGCCCCAAAATACCAAAGTGTGATGGGCCTGGCGGAGACTCTCAGGGGTTGTGGGTGTTTTGTGGTATAATCCTTGAGTGCCACCTAACAATTCTCTCCACTTCGCTCTGCAGAAATCAAGGTCTCTGACCACTCACTCGTGTGTCTGTCCATGAATCTGGGAATACAATCTTTCATGGTGAGGAAACGCCCCCAGGTCAAGGGAAAGGAGGTAAACACCTACCTTATTCAAGCTGTGCATGTGCTGCCATTCCACTCCGACCTGAGGAAATAAGAAGCCTCAGCACCTGGACATATTTGCTGGAAGCCCATAGAGCCAACTGACAGTCTGGGGTGGCTTTCTGTTTCTGGGTTTGCTGATGTTCCATCCCCCACAGTTCTCAGAATCAACCTGCAAGTCCTCCAGGCCGCTTTCCCACAAGCAGGTGGGAGACACCTGCTTAATTCGTGTCCACTTAGAAACACAAAGTCCAGAGATGGCCAAGAGTGTTCTGGTAAGCCTGGGAGCAGGGGTGTCCCGTGGTGCTTACACCTGGGTGGGGAGCAGACACTGGTCCAATACCATGGACTACTCATGCCCTCTTGAATTTGGAGCTTCTGGATGATCAGGAGGATAGATGGGAATCAAGAAGGGAGAGGTCAGTGTGAAGGGCTGGAGCTGAGATGAGCGAGTGCAGCAGCTTGTCCACTGCCATGTCTGAGGGAGTCTGTGTGTCAGGTGGCAGCATGCAGTCCAGAAGGGCAGGGACAGGTATGGGTGACAGATGAGAATAGGACAGGAACTAGGTTGCAGGTTCCCTTGTATGGGATGCTGACGTCTATGGAGGAGGACAGCAGTGTGAGGTTCTCCATGTTCCTTGAACAAGGAGCTGAGAGAGTCTCTCTGCAGAGTCGATATGGATGTGGAGCAAGCACACTAAATGTCCAGGTAACCCAATGACCACCCTTGCCGGATGAGGTGCCCTCCTACATCCCAGCCAGCACTGAGCCTCTGGAGGCCAGGAGCTCTCGTGGCTATCTTTCAGCTCTCCTGTGTGTGGTCATGTTCCTGGGTCTGTTTTTGGCCCTGGCAATCCAGACCAAAGCCTCTAGGTTTTGTGCCTAGGCCATTCCCAATGCCGCCTGCATCCTCGGGCAGACCTGGGATCTTGGAGGCTATTGTCCCATTCCTCCCAACTTGTGGGATGAGATTGCATCTGTATGCAGGTAGTGGGGTCCTTTCACTCCGAGAGGAGTGCAGCTCCACAAAGAGCAATGGCAGGCCCAGGAAGTCCTATGTACAAGGATTGGGCTAGTAGCCTGTGGGAAGAGCCCACACGATGAGCAGGAGGTCAGCCTCGGGTAGTAGGGTCATGGATGTTGCCCTTGTATTTAGAGTGGAGGTGCCTCCAGAATGCCCCTGCCCACTGTCCTTGAGTAGTCACTTCAAGGCCCATTTCCTGAAGGCCTGTCTCCCATGCTGCTCCAGGTGACCTGCCACGATAGGGCTCCTGTCGTCATCCGCAGCGCCCTCGACCTACACTTCCTTACTGAGGAGAATCCAGAGGATTATGAGCTGGGCCAAATCATCTCTCGCCGTCAGAGTAAGTGAGACAATCAGATAGCAGAGAGCAAGGGTCAGGATGTGGACTCAGGTCAACTCTTAGCAACAAAGAGTAGTCTCTGACCCCCAAGAACACTCCAACTGGTGTGTTGGGTTCGTGCACAAAGCCAACTGCACTTCTGCTGGTGGAAGGTCTTGAGGTCCAATGGTATACCCCGGTGGATATTGCGGCTCCCCACCAGGTGCCCTCCCCTGGACATGAACAGGCATCCAAAGCTGACATCTTTGAGGAGTGAGGAGGAAAGCCTCTCTCCAGGAGCAGTATGTTTTCATGGTCTGGGATAGGAGTGGTTTCAAAGGAACATGGGAATGCATGGGCTAAAGAGGGAACTGGCATTTTGTGGACTGAAGCAGTACTATTGAAAGCCTTCTGTGTGACCAAAAAACCACTGCCTGGGCAGAGCATTGCCAGGATTCTAGCAAGCAGTAACAGGATGAAATTGGGAAGAAAACACAGCCTGGGAGACAGCCTGAATCATCTGTTTTTGCATAAATTCCATGGTCTTACGCACCTGAGTCCACTAGGCAAGGAGTGATCACAATAGCCAGGTTGTGATCCCTAACTAAAGTCAGATGAGGGCTTCCTGAGCACGTAGCCACAGAGCTCATCTGATAATAATGCCAGCGCTTTTTCGTTGGTTGGTTGGTTGGTTTTTGTGAGCCAAACACCACAGCAGCCATTATCCCAGCCTATGTACCCTGAAGACCACCATCCCTATGAGTTCTAGGATCACTTGTCTCCTATCTTAACCTACTGTTAGGTTAGTAGAGTCTATGGAAGAGGAAGTCTGTCTGGGGCCTTGGTAGCCTAAGAAATTCATAGCAGAGATCTCCACATCCAACCCAGAAGGGATGGAGAACAGGCTCTAGGTTAGAGGAGGGCGACAGGAAACACATGTTCAGAGGAAGGAGAAGCGGCTGTTGTATTCCCCCACTCGGGGTCATGGCACCACTGGGCCATACGCCATGTTGGAGGGAAGCAGTCCCTTTGCTGGTCTTTGGAACCATTGTTCTCAGTAGGGCAGTATTTGGAATGTGGCCTCCATTCTCAGAAGCCTGGTTCACATGGAGGCGGGCTCCACCAACGCAGAAGCATGGCTCTAACGTGGTATCCGTGCTGGTCAGCCTGTCCTCACTGTGGCCATACTTGAGGAAAATAACTCAGAGGAGGAATCCTAGGCCTTTTTTCTCTGGGTTTCATAGCTTTCTCTTTGGTTGTGCACTGAGGCTGTCCATAAAGCTCTAGTGTGTGGCAGTGGAGAGCTCCTCAGCCCTTGCCACAAAGGCATAGACTGGGAGAGAGAGAACGAGGCTGGCAGAGAGGGAGAGAGAGAAAGATGGAGAGGGAGGACCTCTCCTTGGAGAATGAGGATTCAGTGGAGCCAACAGGAACAAGGTACTGTTGCCCAGGGCACAACCCTGTTTAGGTCTTACTCCAACCATGCTCAACCTTTCTTCCAGTCCCTCCCACCCCCCAGTAGTGTATTCATCTTGAATGAGAATTTCATGTTGACATCAGAGCACTCACCATCCAATGCTTCCCTCCAAACCCACCTATGAAGATGGCTCATGTGGGGACTGAATCTTCGGCACAGGAGCCTTTTGTGGGAGATTTCAGATGCAAACCCTAGTGGTGTGCTTTGGCAGATGCAAGAGGACCTGAGATATTCTGGAGTCCAAAGCCTTTGGTAGGAACAGACATTAGGTCTGTTGAAGTGCTCTGCCTAGTTCTTCCTCAGGGAGGACTGTGGAGGCTGTCTTTGTTGGTATTGGTGCTGAATTGGAGAGCTCTCAGGTGTGTGGCTCTGGCCTTTTCTGGCACAGGCTCTCAGATGTTGGCGTGTCCTAGGGAGCACCTCCTGAGTGCCACCTTCTTTTTGTACACCCCTCTCTCCCCAGAGCTGAGGATTCCAGCAGAGGCCAAGGTATTTGATGCCAAGAATCCTCACAAAAAATCCAACTTTGTGCTGAGGAAAAGGAGCCTCTCCCAAAAGAATGATGGGTGGATCGAGCCTCAACCTCCCTCTCGTCCTGCAAAGAAGGCTCCTGCCCTCCTGAGGATGCTTGCAAAACCATTCTGTTGCTGTGTGCCTGGGCGGGGCTGAGGCAGCCCAGGAATATTTACATTGATTACTATTTTCTTCAAAGTTTGAATCTATAGTTTGCCATTGTCCTTGACCTTGTTTAGTAACACAGTTGTTACTCTATCCTGTATTTGTTGTTTCCATTAATATATTATAATTATTTTAAAATATATATGTTTTTGTTACCTGATCTACTGTGATGATTTGAGTATACTAAATGTAGCAGTGATTCCTAAAGGACACATCCAAACCAACAGGAAGGAATGTTTCATTCTATCAGCAAGAACTTTGGTTTTTAGGAGTTTGGCAGATGGCATTATCTGAGTCAGTTTTCCAATGGGGGCAATGAAGTATCAGCTATGATGGTACAAACACAAACAAAGACACACAAACACACACAAGAGCACACACACTCACTGAGAGATAGATAGACAGATGGAGTTGGTCTCTGCTGAAATACTTTGGAGACATGGTTCTGATTTCTCCCCTTTTGGAGTATTTTCAATTGCACAAGGTGTCTTGCAAATGAACCCATGTCTGAGGAAGACATGCATGTGTACTTCACATGCCACTTTTCACATAGCAGGAAGGTCATGTAATATTTTTCATGCAGCTGTCTTTTGACTGTGAACCATCCCATGAGGTCAGCTGTGGAATTTTCAACTTGTAGCATCACAATGGGGATCCACTCTTTGGATTTGTGGATATTTCCGATTTTCTTGATTCAGATTGGAATGATATATATATTAGTTTTTGATGAAAATTCTGCATTTGATGGTAATGAATGTCGTGCATCTAGGAATCTGTAGAGTGCAGACAATGAATGGATGCCTACTGTTGTCTGGACTGGTCTGAAAAGTCCTGTAGCATCTGAGCATGTGTGAGGGCTGTACAGGTCTTGCCAAAAGTCCAGGTCAGATGATCCTGCACAAAGCTGAACTCCTAGTGGTCTCCACAACAGTGTAAGGGCCAAGGAGGAACTCACTTCCACACAGAAGTTGGGAAGCTACCTTATGAAGGTGATCATAGATACGGGATTATTAATATATCCAGGTTGGCATCTATTATTTTTTTAGCTTTTGACTTTCGCAGCTGTGGGCATCTTGACAACCATCAACTCCCTGTAAGCACAGACAACTCTATAAGAACCTGAGGATAAATTTCCCTGTGCATGTCCCCTTGTGAAACTGCTTAAGCACCGCCTGGTTTACACACAGGTGGAATTTCTAGGTCAAAGTGTGCATGTTTACTTCTTTGACTAAGCACTGCCAGGTGGCTCTTCTGCATAGCTCTACCTGTGGCCAGGATTGTATTATCTAGCTTTCTAACTTTGCAGGTTGAGTAGATACATAGTGGGAGCACACTGTTTTTGTTGGTATTTTTCTTGGTATCTATTCTGATGCTTTTCACTGGGGGATTTTTTCCTGTGAAAATGGGCTTCCTCTACTTGACCTTATTTTCTTCTTTTTAAAATTTTTTCAATGTGACTTTTTAATTTTAGTTTTATTAAAGACATTGCCCCTTGCTTGCATAGTCTATATCTAAAGCACTAGTCCTTGCTCCAAGGCCCAGCTTGCTCTCAGCTGCCCCAGGAGGGGAACAGTCTTTGGCGGTAGACAAGAGACACCCCTGCAGGGGGCACAAGTGCTTTGGCCCTCTGGTGTCTTGCCAGCAGTGCTTCCCATGCTCACAGAGGGTTTCAGACACTGAGTCAATGGTCCAGGTGGTCTTTTGTTCAGTCTGATCTCAAATTGAGCTCCTCTGAGAGGTCATATTGAAGTCCTTGTGTGTACCTGACCCATCATTTTAAACAATATTCCAAGTTCACTTTTTGTGTGTACGTGGGTTCTGGGGATTGAACCCAGGGCCTTGAGCCTGTGAGGCAAGTGACCTACCTGAGCTACACCCTCAGAGACCCCTGTAAAAGTATTTCCCCTTTGCCTCGGGGTCTAAGTTGCCAAGGCTGACCTCAAACGTTCCTCTTGCCTCAGCCTCCCTGGTGGCTGGCATGACAGGCATGCACCTGGGACTGTCACACTCGAGCCTGTGATGGGAACTCATGTGCATCTGTCCAGGGCTGAGCATGGTTAGGCAGAGCTGTGCTCCAGGCTCCCTGCAGGGCTGTGGAGGCTTCTGCTGCCCAGCAGCCCTGGTGCCATGGCCAGGGCTCCTCCCAGCCGAGGGCAGGCAGCTGCCCATTGCTGTAGGCTGACCTTATTTTCTTCTTATGGCACTCGTCCGTTCTCTGGAGTATGTTGTATGGTTTGTCCATTAGGAGTCTAACAGGTCCTCTAGAACCTTCAAACAATTAGTAAAATTCCTGAACAGTAAGTGAGCGTGCGCAGAAATTGGGCTAATATTTTGGGAAGAACAATGTTGGATGATATATTCATGGCTTGAATATATCATCCAACATGAAGTTATATTTTATTACTTACAAAATAATAAAATAATGAAGCAATACCATGGGCTGAGCTAAAATAGATCCTTAGGGTCTTAGGCGCTCTGTAATAAATCTGTGTCACTTGAAGTATAGAGTTGATCGACTCTGAGTAATGAAACAGAAGTAAAGGTATCAAAGCCAATGATCATCTGTTTCCAATTTTCTGTGATTTGGTTCAAGTGGTAAAGTGGTGATATTTATTAATAATGGATCGAATAGGTTCATAATTGTTTTAGAGTACAATTAGATGCCTTCAAACTTTAGGCTACATGGGCACATTTGAGAACGGTTCCAGCCATTCTCTCATCCTTTGGGTCATTCCCCTCCTATGTCCTGTGAGACATTTTCTATGTGAGGCTTTAAGAAGAAGAAGAGAATATTCTGTAAAGAAAACCTTGTGATCTGTGCAGTATGAAGTTGAATGGATTCATTCAGAAATCAGAAATTCTATTGAAAGATATTTATTGGCATGAGCCAAATAAAACCTATTTTTAGGCATCCTGGTGAAGACAAGGTTTTATCTTTATGTCTCATTTTCTATGTTTTGTTGTTGTTGTTGTTGTTAGAATGGAATTCATATGTTGCCAGACCATTCTATCAGATGTGTAACTAGATGCCATTTAAATTACCCACTTTTACATGGTAGACAGTTTTTAATGAACACTGCCTGTCTGCACCTTTTTTAAAAACAGGACTGGGATCAGAAGCCCAAATACCAATGGTTAGCTGGAGCATATTTTTCATTTGGCCTATCTGTCAGTATTCCCTGAGGTCATCTGTGCAATCAGCTTCGTTACTCCTGCTCCCTCACTGGATTTCATAGAAACCATATGCTATGTATGAATCAGGGACACCAATCCCACAACATAGCATTCTTGGAATATCCAAAGTCCCACTTTTCACTTCGCCATGCCTGAGATCAGCAGTAATATTTATCAGCAAATGTGAGATTTTCAAAGATCCAATTCTATGTGCTCCTTTCTCATAGAGCCTTAGGCAGGGATATAGCATACATAAATATTAAGTAAAGTCCATAGTTTTTAAAATGTCATCCATTGAATAGTTGACACATGTCTGAGATACTTTTTATTTTGGAGGAGGTATTATTTAATAGGGAATTCCAACAGCTACCTAATAGTGAAATGAGAAGTCTTGCATCCATTTTATTTTGTTTCTGATGATTTTTATGAGTAAGGGTAAGATACTTCCTTGTTCTGATGCAGATGTTGCCCACTTTTGTGAATGGATGCGGGGTGTCACCTACTACTTGCATATCTGCATATTGGGCTTGACACTGCTATCGTACTTGGTAGTTGGCAAAAAGTCAATACTGAAGTTAAGCTCTTGTGTTCTAGCAGCAGAGCTGAAGATCCTTGATGTGCCACCTTCTGCAATCCATGCTGCTCTCTTCATGTTCCTTATTGACTTCCTGGTGATGAGCATCATGGTCTCCTGGTCTTGAGAATGGCCAAGCATTGCTCTGTGAATGTGGAAGATGGGCATGTGGAAGGCTCCAGGGAGGAGGGATCATTGAACATGTACTCGAATCCATGTGCCTGTTGAATGACCTGTTTTTTTTATTTTTGGGTTTTAAGGGAGACACTGCCCTAAAACATTTCTGTGCAGCTGGGGATGCAGGCTTCTGCTTCACCTTGCAGGAAGCATTAACGAATCCTTTCCAGAAGACATGAGAAGAGAGAAGTGAGCCTCTGGTATCATGCAGGTTCCTTGCATTGCCCATGGGCTAGAAGAGAGAAGAGTTGCTTCATGAGATTTGATCCCCTTTTTCCTGAAAAGTTCCACACAGAGGTGAGTCCCCAGCATGTTTAGAAATCATTTCAGACACCTTTCTGGACGGAATTGAATCAGAGCCCCTGATGATGTGGAAGAGCTAAAGATGGGTTTGCTATGAATTTTCTATTTCATTCATCAGGGCCTGAGTCAAGTCAGTCATTGTGCTGTCAACACATGAGCTGCTGGTCAAATGTGAGGAAGTGGTCTTGCTTTATGAAAACACCACCCTGATTCAGTGAGCCAGAGGCAGCCTGCAGTCCCTGTTTTCCTGTAAAGGCAGATTGCTGTGGATGGCCTCTGGCCTCGTCATGCAGCCCTGCTCAGAGTAGGGGATTGAGGGACCAGGCAGATCCCTAGTTCCTTTTGACCTTTATTGCCATTGGGCCACCCCAGGGTCCTTGGACTCTACCTGGTCTTCTGGCCTGGGTCAGGGGATGTGAGGTTTGGAATCCCCCTCTGTGGCAGGATCCCAGCCCCCCAGCCACTTGAGGTCAGCACATCCTTCCCTAATTGTGTTAGAGTTGGAGACTTCTCCCACCCATCCTCATCCATGCTCATCCCACATTTTGGAGCTTGGCACCTGAGGACCTTTATTCATTGACTTAGTTGTTAGTGATGATGGTTACTAAGACTAAGTGACTCTTTCAAGTCACATCACTTGCATGGTAGGGCTAGAGCATGGATCTTCCTAATTGATTTCATGGGACTCTCTCATGGAAACTGTGACTGCTTCCTAAACACACACTCTACATTTGGAGTGTCAAAATTCTTGCCACTGCCTCCTTGGCAAGTGTATCTTGTCTTCTACGTGGGAATTTCACAAATATTTTCCTTTGGTTTGTGGAGGTCATGCAGAAGGGATTTCATTTGAAATAGCCCAAACAAGAAATACCAGTTGTCTTTTTCGCACATGGATGTGTGTAGTGAACACCCCTTTCTGTGTGCTTGCATGAGTTACTCCTTTGAATTTGTTGAAGAATGGTTGGCTGGGGAGCAAGTTAACGAGAGATGGATATCAATGGTTGTCAAGTATTCTGACGTGAAGAATGTATTGAGGATGTGAAGGCTTTTCTAGCCAGTTCCTATGGCTCAGTCAGGGATCAGTCAGAGGATTCTGTCTGGTAGACTCTTTGGCACAGATGTCAAAGTGGCCTGGTCTTACCCTGTCCAGGACTGAATGCTGAGCTTGAGTGGGAGCTTCTTGTCATTTCAAGCATTTCCATGAGTCTGTCCTCTGTTCTCTTGTATCCAAGTGGTTTCTAATAGGAAAGCAGAACAAAAATTGAAAGTATGGTGATTGATTATTTTTACCAATGTTATTTCAATCCACTTTGTTTAATACGAAATTACCATTATGCTAGTAAGATTTCATATGTGAGGAAATAATGAAAATATTGGGGTTAGGGGATGAGAATATGCAAATCAAACATTTTTGAGCACCAAGACCCGTTTTTTGTTTTTGTTTTTGTTTTTTTTTAACTTAAATAATATTAAGTGCCAGAGGACCACCGCTGCCAATCAGCCTCAACAACCTCCAGGTCCAGCCTCCAGGTGGCCCATTTCACCAGGGTGTGTGGGACCACACTTTCCTGGGATGAGAGAACAGTACCCACGGATGTTGACATCTCACAGAGTAGATATTGCCAGTGACAGTAGGGAGCTATTGGCACATGAGGAAGGGAAGAGCTCTCAGGATGGGAAGAGGGGGCCGCTTCGAGACTCATTGGGTATGGCACGAGGCTGCTGGGTGTGGTGTTGGCCTGGGCCCACTGAGTGGGGCAGATCCGTGGTCTGTGTTTCTGTACCCTCCTCTGTAGCCTGTGTTGGCAGCAGATCAGGGAATTGCGATCAGAAGTGCTCCCAGTAACACAGGCACCAGCCCCCAGAGTGTGTGCCTATCCGTTTCCCCACCTGGCCTGACTTAGTGCCTGTCTTGCCTCAGGGCTGAGACCCTACAATCTCTGATGAGGGTGTCTGTGGTCCAGATCCAACCTGCATGGCCAACATGCTCAGACCTTCAGCTGGGTCCTAGGCTGCTGCAACCAAACTCTGTTAACTGGGTGGCCGACAACAGAGGAAGTGTCTTCCGTTGAGCTCCAGAGGCTCAACACAGTAGGTGTTGGGCTGTCCCAGTGCCATAACCCCTCCCAGGTTTCAAGGGGACTGTCTCCCCAACTCTCCCAGCCCTTGCCCACTCTCCTATTGCTGCCCACGATCTGTGGTTCCCATATGAGCATCCCGCCCTGGCTCCAACCTCACATATCCGGTATCCCCCAGTCTCCCTGGTATCTGGGTCCAGACTCTCCTCTTCCTACAAGAATATCAGATATTGGATTTGGTCCCAGTTGATGCTGTGTTCCATCATGTGAGCTCTTAGCTTCATCACTGTGCAAAGACTCTTTTCCCACACAAGTTCGCACGACTTTTGGCTGGCTAAGAATTTTCAGGCGACACTTTTCTAATGAGTACACTTTCCTTCCTTCCGATCTCCCACCAGTGAGCATTCCTCGCACCCTTGTCCTAGTTCCTTTATGGCAGTTTCCCTCCTTATGGCTGAGAGGACCTAGTGACCCCTGAATTCACACGTTCTCCTTAATCACCAACACACTGCAGAATTCTCCAGGGGGCCATATATGCTCCTGGAAGTTGGTGTTGGAAATAGTTCTCCATCCATTAATCACTCCCTCACTCACTAATGTCCTTGTGTCCTTGAGAAAGGCTCTCCCTTTCCTGGTTTTCCTGAATAGAAATCCTCTTGCCTCTTGGGTGAATAGGGTTATGGGTTGTGCAGAGGGTGTTGGTCCACTGAGCATCTTAGAGACTGTCCTTTATGGAGCCTAATGATCCTCACTGGGGAATGAGGCCAGGGTCCTAACTGTGGTTAGTTAGAGAGGGAAAGAAGGACGAGGGAAACTCAGATGTCCCTTCATGGCCCCTGGAGTTAGAGAACTTACCCCTTTGCACCTGGGATCAGGAGACCTCATTTCCTCGAGGACACGCACACTCAGACGTTAATCTTGAGTGTGGGTTCCTTTCTGGGGTCCAGGGCTGTTGTTAGCCACCAGGAATGACAGTGCTCTCCATGCTGAGTGGAGCCATTTTTGCCAGGAAAGAGAGCCCATGGTCACGCCTTGTGCAAAGCATCCCACGCCAGGGGCTCCCATGCCTACATTCCTGTCCTGAAAGGAAGCCACTCAGAGGCAAGGTGGGTCCAACCACCTCCCATGTGTTCACTCATCACTGTGTTCCAGCAGTCACCCCAGTGAACAGTCCTGATGGGATTGGATGTGGCTCAGAATGTCACCCTCATGAGCTCTACCCTGCCACAGCTGCAGTTCTGCAGTGGGAGAAACTCAAAACCTCAAAACACATGCACATGAAAGAAAAGAGCAAGAGCCAGAGCCCAAACAGGCCAGGTGTGGCAAAGACAGCTGGAGTGCCTAGGTTGGGACTCAGAATTATGTCAGTGGGGTGGCATTGCTGCTGGCACCAGCATGATAACCGAGAGCCAGCCCTGCTCATTTTGGGGAGCAGTGTGTTGGGGAAGGCAGCAGAAATTGAGAGGCAGGATTGAGTTTGGCCCTAGGAGGAGGTTGGGTAAGAGGCCAGTGTGGGTTGGAGAGCCTGGGCAGATAGACAGAGGCCAGGGCACACCCCAAAGCCTGGAGACTGCACTTGATGTCCAGGGTTGTGAAACACCACTTCCCCTCTTACTCACAACTGAGAGCAAGGGGCATTGATGAGTTCAGTTTGTGTGCGGCTGCATCCAAGGTGGCTCGGCTAGGAACCTCTGTTTCCTTGACTCAGGAGGCTGGGAGTCCAGGCTCCACTGAGGCTCGGCTGGGAGGATCGGAGTCTGAGTTTATGCCTGTGTTCCCTGTAGGATCCATGTTGGCTGAGCCTCAGTGTTTTTGTAATGAGAGGATGGGTGACCGTCATGTCTTTATCACAGGACACACTTGCTAAATGGATTTGTTTGCTCTGAGGAGGAAAGAGAGAGGGGGGAGTGGTGCTGGAGACAGGGATGCAGACAGGGGTCATGGACTTGGCATAACTCAGTCTTGGAGGTGATATCCCATCACCTGTACCCACTTCAATTCCCATGAATCCAGAGGCTGAGCCCCCTTGAGGTGAGGGGTGAACCGGTTCTGGGCAGCAGGATGCTGTGGTACCTCGGAGTCTCTGTGAGACCCCAACACTAGACACACTTGGCCCTTTTGAAATCTTAGGAGAAGCCTTGGGAAGTTGTATGGCAGAGGGGAGCAGCCTCTGCATCTCAGTCCCCTCCAACTTGCCATGGTGTAGAGAGGGAACTGCAGCCACGATGGGACGGACATTGGCCATGTCCCTGTGTGGGACACAGGCCTGATTGAGTTAGGGTGCATTCTTTGTCTCTCCCTTTCTTGTGATTATCCCATCTCTACATTTGTGCTTTAGCCACCTGTGAGTCCCATCTCTGGTTTCAGAGAGAACAGAGGGTGTTATGGGCCAATAGACACAATAAACCCTAGAGATTAGATGCTACCCTACTTTCCAGAAAAGACTGGGCACACCATGAGTTGCACAATGATGGGACCAGGGTCCAAAAGCTGCTGAGAGGGAAGGACTGGTTGTGAATGCATTTTTGAAGGCTCCAAGCTGGAACTCTAGTGGCACCAAGCAGGGCAGATGCTGGTGGGGATGTTTGGGTAGTTGTTGGTGAACACCTGCGCACCTGAGATGGGTAGGCATGGAGGAGAAATCGGCAGCCCATAGGGCTGTTGAAAGTGGTCTTATGTGAAAAGAGGCTCAGGTATGGGCACAGGAAATGACATCATTGCCTTGACAATGGATCAAACAGAACATGGAACCCTGGTATCCAGGCACCCACTTCACTGACCAAGCCATCCGAGCTCACTTGGTTGGAGCCACTGGAGGGAGAAGGATGTTCTCCTGTGGTTGCAGACAATGCCGAGCCTCAGGCTCCCAGGAATCTCAGGGGGGCCAACTAGCCCTTTTGTGGATACACTGGGTGAGGCTTCATCTTAGACGCCAGAGCCTCTGGCGATTGTCGCAGAGGAGCTCAAGAGTAACAGTGAGTAGCACAGGGCAGGTGAGCCCAGCAGGCCCTCTAGTCTGATCCCTGATGAATGGCCCAGGACTCCTATTCTGACTCTGTGTGTGTGTGTGTGTGTGTGTGTGTGTGTGTGTGTGTGTGTGTGTTTGTACTGATGGGAACTGTCCCATTGTGCTTTGACTCTAGTGTATTGGCACAAGTCATTTTTCTGTTTGTCACCATTTCCATTTTGAACCCACCATTCTTGGTCCCAACCCAGGGTGAAAATGATCAGAACACGGAGGAGCCCTTCAGGGTTCAGAGCCTTGAACCTTACAGGCAGGACCAGCTTAGGAATGAGCTCCTGCCTGTCATTTGTGGGAGGAACCTACATTTCAGCAGCAACATGGGGTTAATCTCCTGGGATTTCATCCCCACCCAGCAGGTGCTGGATCTCTTGTTCCCAAAACAGCCACCTTCTTCAGTCTTTACTCCTGGTGCCACTCCACATCCTCCAAGGGGACAAGAACCTCAGGTTCTGGATGGATGTTGTAGAATGCCCACAGAGCCAACTGCCAGGCTGGGTGGGGTGCAGTTGCTGGGCTTTGCTGATGTTGTCATCCCCCACAGTTCTTGGAACCTTCTGTGGCAGTGGCATCCAGGACCCCAGCAGCTGTGAGTAGCAGCTCCTCACTGCTTCACTCCAGCGAGCAGGTGGAAGACAGCCACGTTGTTCACGTCCTCCTAGAGGGACAGAGCCTGAGGGAGACAAAGCGCATCCCAGTAAGCCCGACAGCAGGGCTGCCTCCTGGGTGTCCACACAGTGGAAGGCAGGAGACACAGCCAACCCCAGGGCTATGGTGGGAAATAAAGAAGAGAGAGGTCCGTCTTAAGGGCTTGACCTGAGGAGGGAGAGCATCAGCATGCCCAGCTTCAGTGGTGAGTGGGCCTGTGTATTGTGGGTTTTGCAGGCCAGAAGTGCAGACGGAAGTGCTGTGGACAGATGAAGGCAGAGATATGTCCAGGGTGCAGGCTGCAGTGCCTAGAACTTGGTATTCTCAATGAGTGAAGTTGGAGCAGAGGAGGTGGCAGTGACTTGTCACATGTGTAGGAGGGGATGTGTTCCTGGTGGCAGGGAAGAGAACCTCCTTAGCATGACTAGGTGTAGGAATTTGGGGTCAGGATCACCTGGGGGGTCATGCCAAAGCTTCGGAATGTTAGGCTTTGCATGTATGTAAATACGGAGCTAAAGGGGTTCTTGGCAGAATTTCTATGGATGTGCAGTAGACACGCTAATGCTGCTGGTGTCCAGCTGCAGAGGAGACATGTTCAGTGACTGCCAGTGCTGAGTCAAGTACATCATGACAACCAGACCCGCACCGAGCTTCCAGAGGCCAGGGCCTCTCAAAGCTATCATGAAGCACTCAAGTGTACACTCTTGTATCTGAGTCTGTTTTGTGTCGTGGCAGTCAGGACCCAAGTTTTCAGTGCATCTGCCTCTTGCACCCACAAAGGCAGCCTGCATCCCAGATCACACTTGGTGCGCAGATCCCTGGCCCATTGCTCTCATCTCAGTGAGATTAGAGTGTGTCTGTGCATAGGCAGTTTGGTCCTTTGACATGAGTGGAATGTGGCTCCCCAGGGGGAGGGGAGATGGCAGGTACAGGCAGATATTTGTACCAGGATTGTTCTAGTAGCACATTGCAAGAACCCAGGTGGTATATGGAGGACACACTCAGGTAGCAGGATAACAAGATTGTGCCCTTGTATATGTAGCTGAGATTTCTCCTGAATGTTTGACCACAGTCTTCTGGGTAGCTCTTCTAAAAGCCATTCTCTGATGACATTTGTCCCACCCTGATCCAGGTGACCTTTCAGGAGACGGTGACAAGCCTCATCCGCAGGGCCTTGGACCAAAATTTGTTGCAGCATGAGGATGTGGACAACTTTGAGCTGCTGTATATGATGTCTGAGGATGAGAGTAAGTAGGACAATCAGACAGTGGGGAGACATGATCCACAGTGGGCTCAGGATAACTGACAGCCAAGAGAAAGTGGGCCTTGGCCCCAAAATACCAAAGTGTGATGGGCCTGGCGGAGACTCTCAGGGGTTGTGGGTGTTTTGTGGTATAATCCTTGAGTGCCACCTAACAATTCTCTCCACTTCGCTCTGCAGAAATCAAGGTCTCTGACCACTCACTCGTGTGTCTGTCCATGAATCTGGGAATACAATCTTTCATGGTGAGGAAACGCCCCCAGGTCAAGGGAAAGGAGGTAAACACCTACCTTATTCAAGCTGTGCATGTGCTGCCATTCCACTCCGACCTGAGGAAATAAGAAGCCTCAGCACCTGGACATATTTGCTGGAAGCCCATAGAGCCAACTGACAGTCTGGGGTGGCTTTCTGTTTCTGGGTTTGCTGATGTTCCATCCCCCACAGTTCTCAGAATCAACCTGCAAGTCCTCCAGGCCGCTTTCCCACAAGCAGGTGGGAGACACCTGCTTAATTCGTGTCCACTTAGAAACACAAAGTCCAGAGATGGCCAAGAGTGTTCTGGTAAGCCTGGGAGCAGGGGTGTCCCGTGGTGCTTACACCTGGGTGGGGAGCAGACACTGGTCCAATACCATGGACTACTCATGCCCTCTTGAATTTGGAGCTTCTGGATGATCAGGAGGATAGATGGGAATCAAGAAGGGAGAGGTCAGTGTGAAGGGCTGGAGCTGAGATGAGCGAGTGCAGCAGCTTGTCCACTGCCATGTCTGAGGGAGTCTGTGTGTCAGGTGGCAGCATGCAGTCCAGAAGGGCAGGGACAGGTATGGGTGACAGATGAGAATAGGACAGGAACTAGGTTGCAGGTTCCCTTGTATGGGATGCTGACGTCTATGGAGGAGGACAGCAGTGTGAGGTTCTCCATGTTCCTTGAACAAGGAGCTGAGAGAGTCTCTCTGCAGAGTCGATATGGATGTGGAGCAAGCACACTAAATGTCCAGGTAACCCAATGACCACCCTTGCCGGATGAGGTGCCCTCCTACATCCCAGCCAGCACTGAGCCTCTGGAGGCCAGGAGCTCTCGTGGCTATCTTTCAGCTCTCCTGTGTGTGGTCATGTTCCTGGGTCTGTTTTTGGCCCTGGCAATCCAGACCAAAGCCTCTAGGTTTTGTGCCTAGGCCATTCCCAATGCCGCCTGCATCCTCGGGCAGACCTGGGATCTTGGAGGCTATTGTCCCATTCCTCCCAACTTGTGGGATGAGATTGCATCTGTATGCAGGTAGTGGGGTCCTTTCACTCCGAGAGGAGTGCAGCTCCACAAAGAGCAATGGCAGGCCCAGGAAGTCCTATGTACAAGGATTGGGCTAGTAGCCTGTGGGAAGAGCCCACACGATGAGCAGGAGGTCAGCCTCGGGTAGTAGGGTCATGGATGTTGCCCTTGTATTTAGAGTGGAGGTGCCTCCAGAATGCCCCTGCCCACTGTCCTTGAGTAGTCACTTCAAGGCCCATTTCCTGAAGGCCTGTCTCCCATGCTGCTCCAGGTGACCTGCCACGATAGGGCTCCTGTCGTCATCCGCAGCGCCCTCGACCTACACTTCCTTACTGAGGAGAATCCAGAGGATTATGAGCTGGGCCAAATCATCTCTCGCCGTCAGAGTAAGTGAGACAATCAGATAGCAGAGAGCAAGGGTCAGGATGTGGACTCAGGTCAACTCTTAGCAACAAAGAGTAGTCTCTGACCCCCAAGAACACTCCAACAGGTGTGTTGGGTTCGTGCACAAAGCCAACTGCACTTCTGCTGGTGGAAGGTCTTGAGGTCCAATGGTATACCCCGGTGGATATTGCGGCTCCCCACCAGGTGCCCTCCCCTGGACATGAACAGGCATCCAAAGCTGACATCTTTGAGGAGTGAGGAGGAAAGCCTCTCTCCAGGAGCAGTATGTTTTCATGGTCTGGGATAGGAGTGGTTTCAAAGGAACATGGGAATGCATGGGCTAAAGAGGGAACTGGCATTTTGTGGACTGAAGCAGTACTATTGAAAGCCTTCTGTGTGACCAAAAAACCACTGCCTGGGCAGAGCATTGCCAGGATTCTAGCAAGCAGTAACAGGATGAAATTGGGAAGAAAACACAGCCTGGGAGACAGCCTGAATCATCTGTTTTTGCATAAATTCCATGGTCTTACGCACCTGAGTCCACTAGGCAAGGAGTGATCACAATAGCCAGGTTGTGATCCCTAACTAAAGTCAGATGAGGGCTTCCTGAGCACGTAGCCACAGAGCTCATCTGATAATAATGCCAGCGCTTTTTCGTTGGTTGGTTGGTTGGTTTTTGTGAGCCAAACACCACAGCAGCCATTATCCCAGCCTATGTACCCTGAAGACCACCATCCCTATGAGTTCTAGGATCACTTGTCTCCTATCTTAACCTACTGTTAGGTTAGTAGAGTCTATGGAAGAGGAAGTCTGTCTGGGGCCTTGGTAGCCTAAGAAATTCATAGCAGAGATCTCCACATCCAACCCAGAAGGGATGGAGAACAGGCTCTAGGTTAGAGGAGGGCGACAGGAAACACATGTTCAGAGGAAGGAGAAGCGGCTGTTGTATTCCCCCACTCGGGGTCATGGCACCACTGGGCCATACGCCATGTTGGAGGGAAGCAGTCCCTTTGCTGGTCTTTGGAACCATTGTTCTCAGTAGGGCAGTATTTGGAATGTGGCCTCCATTCTCAGAAGCCTGGTTCACATGGAGGCGGGCTCCACCAACGCAGAAGCATGGCTCTAACGTGGTATCCGTGCTGGTCAGCCTGTCCTCACTGTGGCCATACTTGAGGAAAATAACTCAGAGGAGGAATCCTAGGCCTTTTTTCTCTGGGTTTCATAGCTTTCTCTTTGGTTGTGCACTGAGGCTGTCCATAAAGCTCTAGTGTGTGGCAGTGGAGAGCTCCTCAGCCCTTGCCACAAAGGCATAGACTGGGAGAGAGAGAACGAGGCTGGCAGAGAGGGAGAGAGAGAAAGATGGAGAGGGAGGACCTCTCCTTGGAGAATGAGGATTCAGTGGAGCCAACAGGAACAAGGTACTGTTGCCCAGGGCACAACCCTGTTTAGGTCTTACTCCAACCATGCTCAACCTTTCTTCCAGTCCCTCCCACCCCCCAGTAGTGTATTCATCTTGAATGAGAATTTCATGTTGACATCAGAGCACTCACCATCCAATGCTTCCCTCCAAACCCACCTATGAAGATGGCTCATGTGGGGACTGAATCTTCGGCACAGGAGCCTTTTGTGGGAGATTTCAGATGCAAACCCTAGTGGTGTGCTTTGGCAGATGCAAGAGGACCTGAGATATTCTGGAGTCCAAAGCCTTCGGTAGGAACAGACATTAGGTCTGTTGAAGTGCTCTGCCTAGTTCTTCCTCAGGGAGGACTGTGGAGGCTGTCTTTGTTGGTATTGGTGCTGAATTGGAGAGCTCTCAGGTGTGTGGCTCTGGCCTTTTCTGGCACAGGCTCTCAGATGTTGGCGTGTCCTAGGGAGCACCTCCTGAGTGCCACCTTCTTTTTGTACACCCCTCTCTCCCCAGAGCTGAGGATTCCAGCAGAGGCCAAGGTATTTGATGCCAAGAATCCTCACAAAAAATCCAACTTTGTGCTGAGGAAAAGGAGCCTCTCCCAAAAGAATGATGGGTGGATCGAGCCTCAACCTCCCTCTCGTCCTGCAAAGAAGGCTCCTGCCCTCCTGAGGATGCTTGCAAAACCATTCTGTTGCTGTGTGCCTGGGCGGGGCTGAGGCAGCCCAGGAATATTTACATTGATTACTATTTTCTTCAAAGTTTGAATCTATAGTTTGCCATTGTCCTTGACCTTGTTTAGTAACACAGTTGTTACTCTATCCTGTATTTGTTGTTTCCATTAATATATTATAATTATTTTAAAATATATATGTTTTTGTTACCTGATCTACTGTGATGATTTGAGTATACTAAATGTAGCAGTGATTCCTAAAGGACACATCCAAACCAACAGGAAGGAATGTTTCATTCTATCAGCAAGAACTTTGGTTTTTAGGAGTTTGGCAGATGGCATTATCTGAGTCAGTTTTCCAATGGGGGCAATGAAGTATCAGCTATGATGGTACAAACACAAACAAAGACACACAAACACACACAAGAGCACACACACTCACTGAGAGATAGATAGACAGATGGAGTTGGTCTCTGCTGAAATACTTTGGAGACATGGTTCTGATTTCTCCCCTTTTGGAGTATTTTCAATTGCACAAGGTGTCTTGCAAATGAACCCATGTCTGAGGAAGACATGCATGTGTACTTCACATGCCACTTTTCACATAGCAGGAAGGTCATGTAATATTTTTCATGCAGCTGTCTTTTGACTGTGAACCATCCCATGAGGTCAGCTGTGGAATTTTCAACTTGTAGCATCACAATGGGGATCCACTCTTTGGATTTGTGGATATTTCCGATTTTCTTGATTCAGATTGGAATGATATATATATTAGTTTTTGATGAAAATTCTGCATTTGATGGTAATGAATGTCGTGCATCTAGGAATCTGTAGAGTGCAGACAATGAATGGATGCCTACTGTTGTCTGGACTGGTCTGAAAAGTCCTGTAGCATCTGAGCATGTGTGAGGGCTGTACAGGTCTTGCCAAAAGTCCAGGTCAGATGATCCTGCACAAAGCTGAACTCCTAGTGGTCTCCACAACAGTGTAAGGGCCAAGGAGAAACTCACTTCCACACAGAAGTTGGGAAGCTACCTTATGAAGGTGATCATAGATACGGGATTATTAATATATCCAGGTTGGCATCTATTATTTTTTTAGCTTTTGACTTTCGCAGCTGTGGGCATCTTGACAACCATCAACTCCCTGTAAGCACAGACAATTCTATAAGAACCTGAGGATAAATTTCCCTGTGCATGTCCCCTTGTGAAACTGCTTAAGCACCGCCTGGTTTACACACAGGTGGAATTTCTAGGTCAAAGTGTGCATGTTTACTTCTTTGACTAAGCACTGCCAGGTGGCTCTTCTGCATAGCTCTACCTGTGGCCAGGATTGTATTATCTAGCTTTCTAACTTTTGCAGGTTGAGTAGATACATAGTGGGAGCACACTGTTTTTGTTGGTATTTTTTTGGTATCTATTCTGATGCTTTTCACTGGGGGATTTTTTCCTGTGAAAATGGGCTTCCTCTACTTGACCTTATTTTCTTCTTTTCAAAATTTTTTCAATGTGACTTTTTAATTTTAGTTTTATTAAAGACATTGCCCCTTGCTTGCATAGTCTATATCTAAAGCACTAGTCCTTGCTCCAAGGCCCAGCTTGCTCTCAGCTGCCCCAGGAGGGGAACAGTCTTTGGCGGTAGACAAGAGACACCCCTGCAGGGGGCACAAGTGCTTTGGCCCTCTGGTGTCTTGCCAGCAGTGCTTCCCATGCTCACAGAGGGTTTCAGACACTGAGTCAATGGTCCAGGTGGTCTTTTGTTCAGTCTGATCTCAAATTGAGCTCCTCTGAGAGGTCATATTGAAGTCCTTGTGTGTACCTGACCCATCATTTTAAACAATATTCCAAGTTCACTTTTTGTGTGTACGTGGGTTCTGGGGATTGAACCCAGGGCCTTGAGCCTGTGAGGCAAGTGACCTACCTGAGCTACACCCTCAGAGACCCCTGTAAAAGTATTTCCCCTTTGCCTCGGGGTCTAAGTTGCCAAGGCTGACCTCAAACGTTCCTCTTGCCTCAGCCTCCCTGGTGGCTGGCATGACAGGCATGCACCTGGGACTGTCACACTCGAGCCTGTGATGGGAACTCATGTGCATCTGTCCAGGGCTGAGCATGGTTAGGCAGAGCTGTGCTCCAGGCTCCCTGCAGGGCTGTGGAGGCTTCTGCTGCCCAGCAGCCCTGGTGCCATGGCCAGGGCTCCTCCCAGCCGAGGGCAGGCAGCTGCCCATTGCTGTAGGCTGACCTTATTTTCTTCTTATGGCACTCGTCCGTTCTCTGGAGTATGTTGTATGGTTTGTCCATTAGGAGTCTAACAGGTCCTCTAGAACCTTCAAACAATTAGTAAAATTCCTGAACAGTAAGTGAGCGCGCGCAGAAATTGGGCTAATATTTTGGGAAGAACAATGTTGGATGATATATTCATGGCTTGAATATATCATCCAACATGAAGTTATATTTTATTACTTACAAAATAATAAAATAATGAAGCAATACCATGGGCTGAGCTAAAATAGATCCTTAGGATCTTAGGCATTCTGTAATAAATCTGTGTCACTTGAAGTATAGAGTTGATCGACTCTGAGTAATGAAACAGAAGTAAAGGTATCAAAGCCAATGATCATCTGTTTCCAATTTTCTGTGATTTGGTTCAAGTGGTAAAGTGGTGATATTTATTAATAATGGATCGAATAGGTTCATAATTGTTTTAGAGTACAATTAGATGCCTTCAAACTTTAGGCTACATGGGCACATTTGAGAATGGTTCCAGCCATTCTCTCATCCTTTGGGTCATTCCCCTCCTATGTCCTGTGAGACATTTTCTATGTGAGGCTTTAAGAAGAAGAAGAGAATATTCTGTAAAGAAAACCTTGTGATCTGTGCAGTATGAAGTTGAATGGATTCATTCAGAAATCAGAAATTCTATTGAAAGATATTTATTGGCATGAGCCAAATAAAACCTATTTTTAGGCATCCTGGTGAAGACAAGGTTTTATCTTTATGTCTCATTTTCTATGTTTTGTTGTTGTTGTTGTTGTTAGAATGAAATTCATATGTTGCCAGACCATTCTATCAGATGTGTAACTAGATGCCATTTAAATTACCCACTTTTACATGGTAGACAGTTTTTAATGAACACTGCCTGTCTGCACCTTTTTTAAAAACAGGACTGGGATCAGAAGCCCAAATACCAATGGTTAGCTGGAGCATATTTTTCATTTGGCCTATCTGTCAGTATTCCCTGAGGTCATCTGTGCAATCAGCTTCGTTACTCCTGCTCCCTCACTGGATTTCATAGAAACCATATGCTATGTATGAATCAGGGACACCAATCCCACAACATTGCATTCTTGGAATATCCAAAGTCCCACTTTTCACTTCGCCATGCCTGAGATCAGCAGTAATATTTATCAGCAAATGTGAGATTTTCAAAGATCCAATTCTATGTGCTCCTTTCTCATAGAGCCTTAGGCAGGGATATAGCATACATAAATATTAAGTAAAGTCCATAGTTTTTAAAATGTCATCCATTGAATAGTTGACACATGTCTGAGATACTTTTTATTTTGGAGGAGGTATTATTTAATAGGGAATTCCAACAGCTACCTAATAGTGAAATGAGAAGTCTTGCATCCATTTTATTTTGTTTCTGATGATTTTTATGAGTAAGGGTAAGATACTTCCTTGTTCTGATGCAGATGTTGCCCACTTTCGTGAATGGATGCGGGGTGTCACCTACTACTTGCATATCTGCATATTGGGCTTGACACTGCTATCGTACTTGGTAGTTGGCAAAAAGTCAATACTGAAGTTAAGCTCTTGTGTTCTAGCAGCAGAGCTGAAGATCCTTGATGTGCCACCTTCTGCAATCCATGCTGCTCTCTTCATGTTCCTTATTGACTTCCTGGTGATGAGCATCATGGTCTCCTGGTCTTGAGAATGGCCAAGCATTGCTCTGTGAATGTGGAAGATGGGCATGTGGAAGGCTCCAGGGAGGAGGGATCATTGAACATGTACTCGAATCCATGTGCCTGTTGAATGACCTGTTTTTTTATTTTTGGGTTTTAAGGGAGACACTGCCCTAAAACACTTCTGTGCAGCTGGGGATGCAGGCTTCTGCTTCACCTTGCAGGAAGCATTAACGAATCCTTTCCAGAAGACACGAGAAGAGAGAAGTGAGCCTCTGGTATCATGCAGGTTCCTTGCATTGCCCATGGGCTAGAAGAGAGAAGAGTTGCTTCATGAGATTTGATCCCCTTTTTCCTGAAAAGTTCCACACAGAGGTGAGTCCCCAGCATGTTTAGAAATCATTTCAGACACCTTTCTGGACGGAATTGAATCAGAGCCCCTGATGATGTGGAAGAGCTAAAGATGGGTTTGCTATGAATTTTCTATTTCATTCATCAGGGCCTGAGTCAAGTCAGTCATTGTGCTGTCAACACATGAGCTGCTGGTCAAATGTGAGGAAGTGGTCTTGCTTTATGAAAACACCACCCTGATTCAGTGAGCCAGAGGCAGCCTGCAGTCCCTGTTTTCCTGTAAAGGCAGATTGCTGTGGATGGCCTCTGGCCTCGTCATGCAGCCCTGCTCAGAGTAGGGGATTGAGGGACCAGGCAGATCCCTAGTTCCTTTTGACCTTTATTGCCATTGGGCCACCCCAGGGTCCTTGGACTCTACCTGGTCTTCTGGCCTGGGTCAGGGGATGTGAGGTTTGGAATCCCCCTCTGTGGCAGGATCCCAGCCCCCCAGCCACTTGAGGTCAGCACATCCTTCCCTAATTGTGTTAGAGTTGGAGACTTCTCCCACCCATCCTCATCCATGCTCATCCCACATTTTGGAGCTTGGCACCTGAGGACCTTTATTCATTGACTTAGTTGTTAGTGATGATGGTTACTAAGACTAAGTGACTCTTTCAAGTCACATCACTTGCATGGTAGGGCTAGAGCATGGATCTTCCTAATTGATTTCATGGGACTCTCTCATGGAAACTGTGACTGCTTCCTAAACACACACTCTACATTTGGAGTGTCAAAATTCTTGCCACTGCCTCCTTGGCAAGTGTATCTTGTCTTCTACGTGGGAATTTCACAAATATTTTCCTTTGGTTTGTGGAGGTCATGCAGAAGGGATTTCATTTGAAATAGCCCAAACAAGAAATACCAGTTGTCTTTTTCGCACATGGATGTGTGTAGTGAACACCCCTTTCTGTGTGCTTGCATGAGTTACTCCTTTGAATTTGTTGAAGAATGGTTGGCTGGGGAGCAAGTTAACGAGAGATGGATATCAATGGTTGTCAAGTATTCTGACGTGAAGAATGTATTGAGGATGTGAAGGCTTTTCTAGCCAGTTCCTATGGCTCAGTCAGGGATCAGTCAGAGGATTCTGTCTGGTAGACTCTTTGGCACAGATGTCAAAGTGGCCTGGTCTTACCCTGTCCAGGACTGAATGCTGAGCTTGAGTGGGAGCTTCTTGTCATTTCAAGCATTTCCATGAGTCTGTCCTCTGTTCTCTTGTATCCAAGTGGTTTCTAATAGGAAAGCAGAACAAAAATTGAAAGTATGGTGATTGATTATTTTTACCAATGTTATTTCAATCCACTTTGTTTAATACGAAATTACCTTTATGCTAGTAAGATTTCATATGTGAGGAAATAATGAAAATATTGGGGTTAGGGGATGAGAATATGCAAATCAAACATTTTTGAGCACCAAGACCCGTTTTTTGTTTTTGTTTTTGTTTTTTTTTAACTTAAATAATATTAAGTGCCAGAGGACCACCGCTGCCATTCAGCCTCAACAACCTCCAGGTCCAGCCTCCAGGTGGCCCATTTCACCAGGGTGTGTGGGACCACACTGTCCTGGGATGAGAGAACAGTACCCACGGATGTTGACATCTCACAGAGTAGATATTGCCAGTGACAGTAGGGAGCTATTGGCACATGAGGAAGGGAAGAGCTCTCAGGATGGCAAGAGGGGGCCGCTTCGAGACTCATTGGGTATGGCACGAGGCTGCTGGGTGTGGTGTTGGCCTGGGCCCACTGAGTGGGGCAGATCCGTGGTCTGTGTTTCTGTACCCTCCTCTGTAGCCTGTGTTGGCAGCAGATCAGGGAATTGCGATCAGAAGTGCTCCCAGTAACACAGGCACCAGCCCCCAGAGTGTGTGCCTATCCGTTTCCCCACCTGGCCTGACTTAGTGCCTGTCTTGCCTCAGGGCTGAGACCCTACAATCTCTGATGAGGGTGTCTGTGGTCCAGATCCAACCTGCATGGCCAACATGCTCAGACCTTCAGCTGGGTCCTAGGCTGCTGCAACCAAACTCTGTTAACTGGGTGGCCGACAACAGAGGAAGTGTCTTCCGTTGAGCTCCAGAGGCTCAACACAGTAGGTGTTGGGCTGTCCCAGTGCCATAACCCCTCCCAGGTTTCAAGGGGACTGTCTCCCCAACTCTCCCAGCCCTTGCCCACTCTCCTATTGCTGCCCACGATCTGTGGTTCCCATATGGGCATCCCGCCCTGGCTCCAACCTCACATATCCGGTATCCCCCAGTCTCCCTGGTATCTGGGTCCAGACTCTCCTCTTCCTACAAGAATATCAGATATTGGATTTGGTCCCAGTTGATGCTGTGTTCCATCATGTGAGCTCTTAGCTTCATCACTGTGCAAAGACTCTTTTCCCACACAAGTTCGCACGACTTTTGGCTGGCTAAGAATTTTCAGGCGACACTTTTCTAATGAGTACACTTTCCTTCCTTCCGATCTCCCACCAGTGAGCATTCCTCGCACCCTTGTCCTAGTTCCTTTATGGCAGTTTCCCTCCTTATGGCTGAGAGGACCTAGTGACCCCTGAATTCACACGTTCTCCTTAATCACCAACACACTGCAGAATTCTCCAGGGGGCCATATATGCTCCTGGAAGTTGGTGTTGGAAATAGTTCTCCATCCATTAATCACTCCCTCACTCACTAATGTCCTTGTGTCCTTGAGAAAGGCTCTCCCTTTCCTGGTTTTCCTGAATAGAAATCCTCTTGCCTCTTGGGTGAATAGGGTTATGGGTTGTGCAGAGGGTGTTGGTCCACTGAGCATCTTAGAGACTGTCCTTTATGGAGCCTAATGATCCTCACTGGGGAATGAGTCCAGGGTCCTAACTGTGGTTAGTTAGAGAGGGAAAGAAGGACGAGGGAAACTCAGATGTCCCTTCATGGCCCCTGGAGTTAGAGGACTTACCCCTTTGCACCTGGGATCAGGAGACCTCATTTCCTCGAGGACACGCACACTCAGACGTTAATCTTGAGTGTGGGTTCCTTTCTGGGGTCCAGGGCTGTTGTTAGCCACCAGGAATGACAGTGCTCTCCATGCTGAGTGGAGCCATTTTTGCCAGGAAAGAGAGCCCATGGTCACGCCTTGTGCAAAGCATCCCACGCCAGGGGCTCCCATGCCTACATTCCTGTCCTGAAAGGAAGCCACTCAGAGGCAAGGTGGGTCCAACCACCTCCCATGTGTTCACTCATCACTGTGTTCCAGCAGTCACCCCAGTGAACAGTCCTGATGGGATTGGATGTGGCTCAGAATGTCACCCTCATGAGCTCTACCCTGCCACAGCTGCAGTTCTGCAGTGGGAGAAACTCAAAACCTCAAAACACATGCACATGAAAGAAAAGAGCAAGAGCCAGAGCCCAAACAGGCCAGGTGTGGCAAAGACAGCTGGAGTGCCTAGGTTGGGACTCAGAATTATGTCAGTGGGGTGGCATTGCTGCTGGCACCAGCATGATAACCGAGAGCCAGCCCTGCTCATTTTGGGGAGCAGTGTGTTGGGGAAGGCAGCAGAAATTGAGAGGCAGGATTGAGTTTGGCCCTAGGAGGAGGTTGGGTAAGAGGCCAGTGTGGGTTGGAGAGCCTGGGCAGATAGACAGAGGCCAGGGCACACCCCAAAGCCTGGAGACTGCACTTGATGTCCAGGGTTGTGAAACACCACTTCCCCTCTTACTCACAACTGAGAGCAAGGGGCATTGATGAGTTCAGTTTGTGTGCGGCTGCATCCAAGGTGGCTCGGCTAGGAACCTCTGTTTCCTTGACTCAGGAGGCTGGGAGTCCAGGCTCCACTGAGGCTCGGCTGGGAGGATCGGAGTCTGAGTTTATGCCTGTGTTCCCTGTAGGATCCATGTTGGCTGAGCCTCAGTGTTTTTGTAATGAGAGGATGGGTGACCGTCATGTCTTTATCACAGGACACACTCGCTAAATGGATTTGTTTGCTCTGAGGAGGAAAGAGAGAGGGGGGAGTGGTGCTGGAGACAGGGATGCAGACAGGGGTCATGGACTTGGCATAACTCAGTCTTGGAGGTGATATCCCATCACCTGTACCCACTTCAATTCCCATGAATCCAGAGGCTGAGCCCCCTTGAGGTGAGGGGTGAACCGGTTCTGGGCAGCAGGATGCTGTGGTACCTCGGAGTCTCTGTGAGACCCCAACACTAGACACACTTGGCCCTTTTGAAATCTTAGGAGAAGCCTTGGGAAGTTGTATGGCAGAGGGGAGCAGCCTCTGCATCTCAGTCCCCTCCAACTTGCCATGGTGTAGAGAGGGAACTGCAGCCACGATGGGACGGACATTGGCCATGTCCCTGTGTGGGACACAGGCCTGATTGAGTTAGGGTGCATTCTTTGTCTCTCCCTTTCTTGTGATTATCCCATCTCTACATTTGTGCTTTAGCCACCTGTGAGTCCCATCTCTGGTTCCAGAGAGAACAGAGGGTGTTATGGGCCAATAGACACAATAAACCCTAGAGATTACATGCTACCCTACTTTCCAGAAAAGACTGGGCACACCATGAGTTGCACAATGATGGGACCAGGGTCCAAAAGCTGCTGAGAGGGAAGGACTGGTTGTGAATGCATTTTTGAAGGCTCCAAGCTGGAACTCTAGTGGCACCAAGCAGGGCAGATGCTGGTGGGGATATTTGGGTAGTTGTTGGTGAACACCTGCGCACCTGAGATGGGTAGGCATGGAGGAGAAATCGGCAGCCCATAGGGCTGTTGAAAGTGGTCTTATGTGAAAAGAGGCTCAGGTATGGGCACAGGAAATGACATCATTGCCTTGACAATGGATCAAACAGAACATGGAACCCTGGTATCCAGGCACCCACTTCACTGACCAAGCCATCCGAGCTCACTTGGTTGGAGCCACTGGAGGGAGAAGGATGTTCTCCTGTGGTTGCAGACAATGCCGAGCCTCAGGCTCCCAGGAATCTCAGGGGGGCCAACTAGCCCTTTTGTGGATACACTGGGTGAGGCTTCATCTTAGACGCCAGAGCCTCTGGCGATTGTCGCAGAGGAGCTCAAGAGTAACAGTGAGTAGCACAGGGCAGGTGAGCCCAGCAGGCCCTCTAGTCTGATCCCTGATGAATGGCCCAGGACTCCTATTCTGACTCTGTGTGTGTGTGTGTGTGTGTGTGTGTGTGTGTGTGTGTGTGTGTTTGTACTGATGGGAACTGTCCCATTGTGCTTTGACTCTAGTGTATTGGCACAAGTCATTTTTCTGTTTGTCACCATTTCCATTTTGAACCCACCATTCTTGGTCCCAACCCAGGGTGAAAATGATCAGAACACGGAGGAGCCCTTCAGGGTTCAGAGCCTTGAACCTTACAGGCAGGACCAGCTTAGGAATGAGCTCCTGCCTGTCATTTGTGGGAGGAACCTACATTTCAGCAGCAACATGGGGTTAATCTCCTGGGATTTCATCCCCACCCAGCAGGTGCTGGATCTCTTGTTCCCAAAACAGCCACCTTCTTCAGTCTTTACTCCTGGTGCCACTCCACATCCTCCAAGGGGACAAGAACCTCAGGTTCTGGATGGATGTTGTAGAATGCCCACAGAGCCAACTGCCAGGCTGGGTGGGGTGCAGTTGCTGGGCTTTGCTGATGTTGTCATCCCCCACAGTTCTTGGAACCTTCTGTGGCAGTGGCATCCAGGACCCCAGCAGCTGTGAGTAGCAGCTCCTCACTGCTTCACTCCAGCGAGCAGGTGGAAGACAGCCGCGTTGTTCACGTCCTCCTAGAGGGACAGAGCCTGAGGGAGACAAAGCGCATCCCGGTAAGCCCGACAGCAGGGCTGCCTCCTGGGTGTCCACACAGTGGAAGGCAGGAGACACAGCCAACCCCAGGGCTATGGTTTGAAATAAAGAAGAGAGAGGTCCGTCTTAAGGGCTTGACCTGAGGAGGGAGAGCATCAGCATGCCCAGCTTCAGTGGTGAGTGGGCCTGTGTATTGTGGGTTTTGCAGGCCAGAAGTGCAGACGGAAGTGCTGTGGACAGATGAAGGCAGAGATATGTCCAGGGTGCAGGCTGCAGTGCCTAGAACTTGGTATTCTCAATGAGTGAAGTTGGAGCAGAGGAGGTGGCAGTGACTTGTCACATGTGTAGGAGGGGATGTGTTCCTGGTGGCAGGGAAGAGAACCTCCTTAGCATGACTAGGTGTAGGAATTTGGGGTCGGGATCACCTGGGGGGTCATGCCAAAGCTTCGGAATGTTAGGCTTTGCATGTATGTAAATACGGAGCTAAAGGGGTTCTTGGCAGAATTTCTATGGATGTGCAGTAGACACGCTAATGCTGCAGGTGTCCAGCTGCAGAGGAGACATGTTCAGTGACTGCCAGTGCTGAGTCAAGTACATCATGACAACCAGACCCGCACCGAGCTTCCAGAGGCCAGGGCCTCTCAAAGCTATCATGAAGCACTCAAGTGCACACTCTTGTATCTGAGTCTGTTTTGTCTCGTGGCAGTCAGGACCCAAATTTTCAGTGCATCTGCCTCTTCCACCCACAAAGGCAGCCTGCATCCCAGATCACACTTGGTGCGCAGATCCCTGGCCCATTGCTCTCATCTCAGTGAGATGAGAGTGTGTCTGTGCATAGGCAGTTTGGTCCTTTGACATGAGTGGAATGTGGCTCCCCAGGGGGAGGGGAGATGGCAGGTACAGGCAGATATTTGTACCAGGATTGTTCTAGTAGCACATTGCAAGAACCCAGGTGGTATATGGAGGACACACTCAGGTAGCAGGATAACAAGATTGTGCCCTTGTATATGTAGCTGAGATTTCTCCTGAATGTTTGACCACAGTCTTCTGGGTAGCTCTTCTAAAAGCCATCCTCTGATGACATTTGTCCCACCCTGATCCAGGTGACCTTTCAGGAGACGGTGACAAGCCTCATCCGCAGGGCCTTGGACCAAAATTTGTTGCAGCATGAGGATGTGGACAACTTTGAGCTGCTGTATATGATGTCTGAGGATGAGAGTAAGTAGGACAATCAGACAGTGGGGAGACATGATCCACAGTGGGCTCAGGATAACTGACAGCCAAGAGAAAGTGGGCCTTGGCCCCAAAATACCAAAGTGTGATGGGCCTGGCGGAGACTCTCAGGGGTTGTGGGTGTTTTGTGGTATAATCCTTGAGTGCCACCTAACAATTCTCTCCACTTCGCTCTGCAGAAATCAAGGTCTCTGACCACTCACTCGTGTGTCTGTCCATGAATCTGGGAATACAATATTTCATGGTGAGGAAACGCCCCCAGGTCAAGGGAAAGGAGGTAAACACCTACCTTATTCAAGCTGTGCATGTGCTGCCATTCCACTCCGACCTGAGGAAATAAGAAGCCTCAGCACCTGGACATATTTGCTGGAAGCCCATAGAGCCAACTGACAGTCTGGGGTGGCTTTCTGTTTCTGGGTTTGCTGATGTTCCATCCCCCACAGTTCTCAGAATCAACCTGCAAGTCCTCCAGGCCGCTTTCCCACAAGCAGGTGGGAGACACCTGCTTAATTCGTGTCCACTTAGAAACACAAAGTCCAGAGATGGCCAAGAGTGTTCTGGTAAGCCTGGGAGCAGGGGTGTCCCGTGGTGCTTACACCTGGGTGGGGAGCAGACACTGGTCCAATACCATGGACTACTCATGCCCTCTTGAATTTGGAGCTTCTGGATGATCAGGAGGATAGATGGGAATCAAGAAGGGAGAGGTCAGTGTGAAGGGCTGGAGCTGAGATGAGCGAGTGCAGCAGCTTGTCCACTGCCATGTCTCAGGGAGTCTGTGTGTCAGGTGGCAGCATGCAGTCCAGAAGGGCAGGGACAGGTATGGGTGACAGATGAGAATAGGACAGGAACTAGGTTGCAGGTTCCCTTGTATGGGATGCTGACGTCTATGGAGAAGGACAGCAGTGTGAGGTTCTCCATGTTCCTTGAACAAGGAGCTGAGAGAGTCTCTCTGCAGAGTCGATATGGATGTGGAGCAAGCACACTAAATGTCCAGGTAACCCAATGACCACCCTTGCCGGATGAGTTGGCCTCCTACATCCCAGCCAGCACTGAGCCTCTGGAGGCCAGGAGCTCTCGTGGCTATCTTTCAGCTCTCCTGTGTGTGGTCATGTTCCTGGGTCTGTTTTTGGCCCTGGCAATCCAGACCAAAGCCTCTAGGTTTTGTGCCTAGGCCATTCCCAATGCCGCCTGCATCCTCGGGCAGACCTGGGATCTTGGAGGCTATTGTCCCATTCCTCCCAACTTGTGGGATGAGATTGCATCTGTATGCAGGTAGTGGGGTCCTTTCACTCCGAGAGGAGTGCAGCTCCACAAAGAGCAATGGCAGGCCCAGGAAGTCCTATGTACAAGGATTGGGCTAGTAGCCTGTGGGAAGAGCCCACACGATGAGCAGGAGGTCAGCCTCGGGTAGTAGGGTCATGGATGTTGCCCTTGTATTTAGAGTGGAGGTGCCTCCAGAATGCCCCTGCCCACTGTCCTTGAGTAGTCACTTCAAGGCCCATTTCCTGAAGGCCTGTCTCCCATGCTGCTCCAGGTGACCTGCCACGATAGGGCTCCTGTCGTCATCCGCAGCGCCCTCGACCTACACTTCCTTACTGAGGAGAATCCAGAGGATTATGAGCTGGGCCAAATCATCTCTCGCCGTCAGAGTAAGTGAGACAATCAGATAGCAGAGAGCAAGGGTCAGGATGTGGACTCAGGTCAACTCTTAGCAACAAAGAGTAGTCTCTGACCCCCAAGAACACTCCAACTGGTGTGTTGGGTTCGTGCACAAAGCCAACTGCACTTCTGCTGGTGGAAGGTCTTGAGGTCCAATGGTATACCCCGGTGGATATTGCGGCTCCCCACCAGGTGCCCTCCCCTGGACATGAACAGGCATCCAAAGCTGACATCTTTGAGGAGTGAGGAGGAAAGCCTCTCTCCAGGAGCAGTATGTTTTCATGGTCTGGGATAGGAGTGGTTTCAAAGGAACATGGGAATGCATGGGCTAAAGAGGGAACTGGCATTTTGTGGACTGAAGCAGTACTATTGAAAGCCTTCTGTGTGACCAAAAAACCACTGCCTGGGCAGAGCATTGCCAGGATTCTAGCAAGCAGTAACAGGATGAAATTGGGAAGAAAACACAGCCTGGGAGACAGCCTGAATCATCTGTTTTTGCATAAATTCCATGGTCTTACGCACCTGAGTCCACTAGGCAAGGAGTGATCACAATAGCCAGGTTGTGATCCCTAACTAAAGTCAGATGAGGGCTTCCTGAGCACGTAGCCACAGAGCTCATCTGATAATAATGCCAGCGCTTTTTCGTTGGTTGGTTGGTTGGTTTTTGTGAGCCAAACACCACAGCAGCCATTATCCCAGCCTATGTACCCTGAAGACCACCATCCCTATGAGTTCTAGGATCACTTGTCTCCTATCTTAACCTACTGTTAGGTTAGTAGAGTCTATGGAAGAGGAAGTCTGTCTGGGGCCTTGGTAGCCTAAGAAATTCATAGCAGAGATCTCCACATCCAACCCAGAAGGGATGGAGAACAGGCTCTAGGTTAGAGGAGGGCGACAGGAAACACATGTTCAGAGGAAGGAGAAGCGGCTGTTGTATTCCCCCACTCGGGGTCATGGCACCACTGGGCCATACACCATGTTGGAGGGAAGCAGTCCCTTTGCTGGTCTTTGGAACCATTGTTCTCAGTAGGGCAGTATTTGGAATGTGGCCTCCATTCTCAGAAGCCTGGTTCACATGGAGGCGGGCTCCACCAACGCAGAAGCATGGCTCTAACGTGGTATCTGCGCTGGTCAGCCTGTCCTCACTGTGGCCATACTTGAGGAAAATAACTCAGAGGAGGAATCCTAGGCCTTTTTTCTCTGGGTTTCATAGCTTTCTCTTTGGTTGTGCACTGAAGCTGTCCATAAAGCTCTAGTGTGTGGCAGTGGAGAGCTCCTCAGCCCTTGCCACAAAGGCATAGACTGGGCGAGAGAGAACGAGGCTGGCAGAGAGGGAGAGAGAGAAAGATGGAGAGGGAGGACCTCTCCTTGGAGAATGAGGATTCAGTGGAGCCAACAGGAACAAGGTACTGTTGCCCAGGGCACAACCCTGTTTAGGTCTTACTCCAACCATGCTCAACCTTTCTTCCAGTCCCTCCCACCCCCCAGTAGTGTATTCATCTTGAATGAGAATTTCATGTTGACATCAGAGCACTCACCATCCTATGCTTCCCTCCAAACCCACCTATGAAGATGGCTCATGTGGGGACTGAATCTTCGGCACAGGAGCCTTTTGTGGGAGATTTCAGATGCAAACCCTAGTGGAGTGCTTTGGCAGATGCAAGAGGACCTGAGATATTCTGGAGTCCAATGCCTTCGGTAGGAACAGACATTAGATCTGTTGAAGTGCTCTGCCTAGTTCTTCCTCAGGGAGGACTGTGGAGGCTGTCTTTGTTGGTATTGGTGCTGAATTGGAGAGCTCTCAGGTGTGTGGCTCTGGCCTTTTCTGGCACAGGCTCTCAGATGTTGGCGTGTCCTAGGGAGCACCTCCTGAGTGCCACCTTCTTTTTGTACACCCCTCTCTCCCCAGAGCTGAGGATTCCAGCAGAGGCCAATGTATTTGATGCCAAGAATCCTCACAAAAAATCCAACTTTGTGCTGAGGAAAAGGAGCCTCTCCCAAAAGAATGATGGGTGGATCGAGCCTCAACCTCCCTCTCGTCCTGCAAAGAAGGCTCCTGCCCTCCTGAGGATGCTTGCAAAACCATTCTGTTGCTGTGTGCCTGGGCGGGGCTGAGGCAGCCCAGGAATATTTACATTGATTACTATTTTCTTCAAAGTTTGAATCTATAGTTTGCCATTGTCCTTGACCTTGTTTAGTAACACAGTTGTTACTCTATCCTGTATTTGTTGTTTCCATTAATATATTATAATTATTTTAAAATATATATGTTTTTGTTACCTGATCTACTGTGATGATTTGAGTATACTAAATGTAGCAGTGATTCATAAAGGACACATCCAAACCAACAGGAAGGAATGTTTCATTCTATCAGCAAGAACTTTGGTTTTTAGGAGTTTGGCAGATGGCATTATCTGAGTCAGTTTTCCAATGGGGGCAATGAAGTATCAGCTATGATGGTACAAACACAAACAAAGACACACAAACACACACAAGAGCACACACACTCACTGAGAGATAGATAGACAGATGGAGTTGGTCTCTGCTGAAATACTTTGGAGACATGGTTCTGATTTCTCCCCTTTTGGAGTATTTTCAATTGCACAAGGTGTCTTGCAAATGAACCCATGTCTGAGGAAGACATGCATGTGTACTTCACATGCCACTTTTCACATAGCAGGAAGGTCATGTAATATTTTTCATGCAGCTGTCTTTTGACTGTGAACCATCCCATGAGGTCAGCTGTGGAATTTTCAACTTGTAGCATCACAATGGGGATCCACTCTTTGGATTTGGGGATATTTCCGGTTTTCTTGATTCAGATTGGAATGATATATATATTAGTTTTTGATGAAAATTCTGCATTTGATGGTAATGAATGTCGTGCATCTAGGAATCTGTAGAGTGCAGACAATGAATGGATGCCTACTGTTGTCTGGACTGGTCTGAAAAGTCCTGTAGCATCTGAGCATGTGTGAGGGCTGTACAGGTCTTGCCAAAAGTCCAGGTCAGATGATCCTGCACAAAGCTGAACTCCTAGTGGTCTCCACAACAGTGTAAGGGCCAAGGAGAAACACACTTCCACACAGAAGTTGGGAAGCTACCTTATGAAGGTGATCATAGATACGGGATTATTAATATATCCAGGTTGGCATCTATTATTTTTTTAGCTTTTGACTTTCGCAGCTGTGGGCATCTTGACAACCATCAACTCCCTGTAAGCACAGACAATTCTATAAGAACCTGAGGATAAATTTCCCTGTGCATGTCCCCTTGTGAAACTGCTTAAGCACCGCCTGGTTTACACACAGGTGGAATTTCTAGGTCAAAGTGTGCATGTTTACTTCTTTGACTAAGCACTGCCAGGTGGCTCTTCTGCATAGCTCTACCTGTGGCCAGGATTGTATTATCTAGCTTTCTAACTTTTGCATGTTGAGTAGATACATAGTGGGAGCACACTGTTTTTGTTGGTATTTTTCTTGGTATCTATTCTGATGCTTTTCACTGGGGGATTTTTCCTGTGAAAATGGGCTTCCTCTACTTGACCTTATTTTCTTCTTTTTAAAATTTTATCAATGTGACTTTTTAATTTTAGTTTTATTAAAGACATTGCCCCTTGCTTGCATAGTCTATATCTAAAGCACTAGTCCTTGCTCCAAGGCCCAGCTTGCTCTCAGCTGCCCCAGGAGGGGAACAGTCTTTGGCGGTAGACAAGAGACGCCCCTGCAAGGGGCACAAGTGCTTTGGCCCTCTGGTGTCTTGCCAGCAGTGCTTCCCATGCTCACAGAGGGTTTCAGACACTGAGTCAATGGTCCAGGTGGTCTTTTGTTCAGTCTGATCTCAAATTGAGCTCCTCTGAGAGGTCATATTGAAGTCCTTGTGTGTACCTGACCCATCATTTTAAACAATATTCCAAGTTCACTTTTTGTGTGTACGTGGGTTCTGGGGATTGAACCCAGGGCCTTGAGCCTGTGAGGCAAGTGACCTACCTGAGCTACACCCTCAGAGACCCCTGTAAAAGTATTTCCCCTTTGCCTCGGTGTCTAAGTTGCCAAGGCTGACCTCAAACGTTCCTCTTGCCTCAGCCTCCCTGGTGGCTGGCATGACAGGCATGCACCTGGGACTGTCACACTCGAGCCTGTGATGGGAACTCATGTGCATCTGTCCAGGGCTGAGCATGGGTAGGCAGAGCTGTGCTCAGGGTCCCTGCAGGGCTGTGGAAGCTTCTGCTGCCCAGCAGCCCTGGTGCCATGGCCAGGGCTCCTCCCAGCCGAGGGCAGGCAGCTGCCCATTGCTGTAGGCTGACCTTATTTTCTTCTTATGGCACTCGTCCGTTCTCTGGAGTATGTTGTATGGTTTGTCCATTAGGAGTCTAACAGGTCCTCTAGAACCTTCAAACAATTAGTAAAATTCCTGAACAGTAAGTGAGCACGCGCAGAAATTGGGCTAATATTTTGGGAAGAACAATGTTGGATGATATATTCATGGCTTGAATATGTCATCCAACATGAAGTTATATTTTATTACTTACAAAATAATAAAATAATGAAGCAATACCATGGGCTGAGCTAAAATAGATCCTTAGGATCTTAGGCATTCTGTAATAAATCTGTGTCACTTGAAGTATAGAGTTGATCGACTCTGAGTAATGAAACAGAAGTAAAGGTATCAAAGCCAATGATCATCTGTTTCCAATTTTCTGTGATTTGGTTCAAGTGGTAAAGTGGTGATATTTATTAATAATGGATCGAATAGGTTCATAATTGTTTTAGAGTACAATTAGATGCCTTCAAACTTTAGGCTACATGGGCACATTTGAGAACGGTTCCAGCCATTCTCTCATCCTTTGGGTCATTCCCCTCCTATGTCCTGTGAGACATTTTCTATGTGAGGCTTTAAGAAGAAGAAGAGAATATTCTGTAAAGAAAACCTTGTGATCTGTGCAGTATGAAGTTGAATGGATTCATTCAGAAATCAGAAATTCTATTGAAAGATATTTATTGGCATGAGCCAAATAAAACCTATTTTTAGGCATCCTGGTGAAGACAAGGTTTTATCTTTATGTCTCATTTTCTATGTTTTGTTGTTGTTGTTGTTGTTAGAATGAAATTCATATGTTGCCAGACCATTCTATCAGATGTGTAACTAGATGCCATTTAAATTACCCACTTTTACATGGTAGACAGTTTTTAATGAACACTGCCTGTCTGCACCTTTTTTAAAAACAGGACTGGGATCAGAAGCCCAAATACCAATGGTTAGCTGGAGCATATTTTTCATTTGGCCTATCTGTCAGTATTCCCTGAGGTCATCTGTGCAATCAGCTTCGTTACTCCTGCTCCCTCACTGGATTTCATAGAAACCATATGCTATGTATGAATCAGGGACACCAATCCCACAACATAGCATTCTTGGAATATCCAAAGTCCCACTTTTCACTTCGCCATGCCTGAGATCAGCAGTAATATTTATCAGCAAATGTGAGATTTTCAAAGATCCAATTCTATGTGCTCCTTTCTCATAGAGCCTTAGGCAGGGATATAGCATACATAAATATTAAGTAAAGTCCATAGTTTTTAAAATGTCATCCATTGAATAGTTGACACATGTCTGAGATACTTTTTATTTTGGAGGAGGTATTATTTAATAGGGAATTCCAACAGCTACCTAATAGTGAAATGAGAAGTCTTGCATCCATTTTATTTTGTTTCTGATGATTTTTATGAGTAAGGGTAAGATACTTCCTTGTTCTGATGCAGATGTTGCCCACTTTTGTGAATGGATGCGGGGTGTCACCTACTACTTGCATATCTGCATATTGGGCTTGACACTGCTATCGTACTTGGTAGTTGGCAAAAAGTCAATACTGAAGTTAAGCTCTTGTGTTCTAGCAGCAGAGCTGAAGATCCTTGATGTGCCACCTTCTGCAATCCATGCTGCTCTCTTCATGTTCCTTATTGACTTCCTGGTGATGAGCATCATGGTCTCCTGGTCTTGAGAATGGCCAAGCATTGCTCTGTGAATGTGGAAGATGGGCATGTGGAAGGCTCCAGGGAGGAGGGATCATTGAACATGTACTCGAATCCATGTGCCTGTTGAATGACCTGTTTTTTTATTTTTGGGTTTTAAGGGAGACACTGCCCTAAAACACTTCTGTGCAGCTGGGGATGCAGGCTTCTGCTTCACCTTGCAGGAAGCATTAACGAATCCTTTCCAGAAGACACGAGAAGAGAGAAGTGAGCCTCTGGTATCATGCAGGTTCCTTGCATTGCCCATGGGCTAGAAGAGAGAAGAGTTGCTTCATGAGATTTGATCCCCTTTTTCCTGAAAAGTTCCACACAGAGGTGAGTCCCCAGCATGTTTAGAAATCATTTCAGACACCTTTCTGGACGGAATTGAATCAGAGCCCCTGATGATGTGGAAGAGCTAAAGATGGGTTTGCTATGAATTTTCTATTTCATTCATCAGGGCCTGAGTCAAGTCAGTCATTGTGCTGTCAACACATGAGCTGCTGGTCAAATGTGAGGAAGTGGTCTTGCTTTATGAAAACACCACCCTGATTCAGTGAGCCAGAGGCAGCCTGCAGTCCCTGTTTTCCTGTAAAGGCAGATTGCTGTGGATGGCCTCTGGCCTCGTCATGCAGCCCTGCTCAGAGTAGGGGATTGAGGGACCAGGCAGATCCCTAGTTCCTTTTGACCTTTATTGCCATTGGGCCACCCCAGGGTCCTTGGACTCTACCTGGTCTTCTGGCCTGGGTCAGGGGATGTGAGGTTTGGAATCCCCCTCTGTGGCAGGATCCCAGCCCCCCAGCCACTTGAGGTCAGCACATCCTTCCCTAATTGTGTTAGAGTTGGAGACTTCTCCCACCCATCCTCATCCATGCTCATCCCACATTTTGTAGCTTGGCACCTGAGGACCTTTATTCATTGACTTAGTTGTTAGTGATGATGGTTACTAAGACTAAGTGACTCTTTCAAGTCACATCACTTGCATGGTAGGGCTAGAGCATGGATCTTCCTAATTGATTTCATGGGACTCTCTCATGGAAACTGTGACTGCTTCCTAAACACACACTCTACAGTTGGAGTGTCAAAATTCTTGCCACTGCCTCCTTGGCAAGTGTATCTTGTCTTCTACGTGGGAATTTCACAAATATTTTCCTTTGGTTTGTGGAGGTCATGCAGAAGGGATTTCATTTGAAATAGCCCAAACAAGAAATACCAGTTGTCTTTTTCGCACATGGATGTGTGTAGTGAACACCCCTTTCTGTGTGCTTGCATGAGTTACTCCTTTGAATTTGTTGAAGAATGGTTGGCTGGGGAGCAAGTTAACGAGAGATGGATATCAATGGTTGTCAAGTATTCTGACGTGAAGAATGTATTGAGGATGTGAAGGCTTTTCTAGCCAGTTCCTATGGCTCAGTCAGGGATCAGTCAGAGGATTCTGTCTGGTAGACTCTTTGGCACAGATGTCAAAGTGGCCTGGTCTTACCCTGTCCAGGACTGAATGCTGAGCTTGAGTGGGAGCTTCTTGTCATTTCAAGCATTTCCATGAGTCTGTCCTCTGTTCTCTTGTATCCAAGTGGTTTCTAATAGGAAAGCAGAACAAAAATTGAAAGTATGGTGATTGATTATTTTTACCAATGTTATTTCAATCCACTTTGTTTAATACGAAATTACCTTTATGCTAGTAAGACTTCATATGTGAGGAAATAATGAAAATATTGGGGTTAGGGGATGAGAATATGCAAATCAAACATTTTTGAGCACCAAGACCCGTTTTTTGTTTTTGTTTTTGTTTTTTTTTAAACTTAAATAATATTAAGTGCCAGAGGACCACCGCTGCCATTCAGCCTCAACAACCTCCAGGTCCAGCCTCCAGGTGGCCCATTTCACCAGGGTGTGTGGGACCACACTGTGCTGGGATGAGAGAACAGTACCCACGGATGTTGACATCTCACAGAGTAGATATTGCCAGTGACAGTAGGGAGCTATTGGCACATGAGGAAGGGAAGAGCTCTCAGGATGGGAAGAGGGGGCCGCTTCGAGACTCATTGGGTATGGCACGAGGCTGCTGGGTGTGGTGTTGGCCTGGGCCCACTGAGTGGGGCAGATCCGTGGTCTGTGTTTCTGTACGCTCCTCTGTAGCCTGTGTTGGCAGCAGATCAGGGAATTGCGATCAGAAGTGCTCCCAGTAACACAGGCACCAGCCCCCAGAGTGTGTGCCTATCCGTTTCCCCACCTGGCCTGACTTAGTGCCTGTCTTGCCTCAGGGCTGAGACCCTACAATCTCTGATGAGGGTGTCTGTGGTCCAGATCCAACCTGCATGGCCAACATGCTCAGACCTTCAGCTGGGTCCTAGGCTGCTGCAACCAAACTCTGTTAACTGGGTGGCCGACAACAGAGGAAGTGTCTTCCGTTGAGCTCCAGAGGCTCAACACAGTAGGTGTTGGGCTGTCCCAGTGCCATAACCCCTCCCAGGTTTCAAGGGGACTGTCTCCCCAACTCTCCCAGCCCTTGCCCACTCTCCTATTGCTGCCCACGATCTGTGGTTCCCATATGGGCATCCCGCCCTGGCTCCAACCTCACATATCCGGTATCCCCCAGTCTCCCTGGTATCTGGGTCCAGACTCTCCTCTTCCTACAAGAATATCAGATATTGGATTTGGTCCCAGTTGATGCTGTGTTCCATCATGTGAGCTCTTAGGTTCATCACTGTGCAAAGACTCTTTTCCCACACAAGTTCGCACGACTTTTGGCTGGCTAAGAATTTTCAGGCGACACTTTTCTAATGAGTACACTTTCCTTCCTTCCGATCTCCCACCAGTGAGCATTCCTCGCACCCTTGTCCTAGTTCCTTTATGGCAGTTTCCCTCCTTATGGCTGAGAGGACCTAGTGACCCCTGAATTCACACGTTCTCCTTAATCACCAACACACTGCAGAATTCTCCAGGGGGCCATATATGCTCCTGGAAGTTGGTGTTGGAAATAGTTCTCCATCCATTAATCACTCCCTCACTCACTAATGTCCTTGTGTCCTTGAGAAAGGCTCTCCCTTTCCTGGTTTTCCTGAATAGAAATCCTCTTGCCTCTTGGGTGAATAGGGTTATGGGTTGTGCAGAGGGTGTTGGTCCACTGAGCATCTTAGAGACTGTCCTTTATGGAGCCTAATGATCCTCACTGGGGAATGAGGCCAGGGTCCTAACTGTGGTTAGTTAGAGAGGGAAAGAAGGACGAGGGAAACTCAGATGTCCCTTCATGGCCCCTGGAGTTAGAGGACTTACCCCTTTGCACCTGGGATCAGGAGACCTCATTTCCTCGAGGACACGCACACTCAGACGTTAATCTTGAGTGTGGGTTCCTTTCTGGGGTCCAGGGCTGTTGTTAGCCACCAGGAATGACAGTGCTCTCCATGCTGAGTGGAGCCATTTTTGCCAGGAAAGAGAGCCCATGGTCACGCCTTGTGCAAAGCATCCCACGCCAGGGGCTCCCATGCCTACATTCCTGTCCTGAAAGGAAGCCACTCAGAGGCAAGGTGGGTCCAACCACCTCCCATGTGTTCACTCATCACTGTGTTCCAGCAGTCACCCCAGTGAACAGTCCTGATGGGATTGGATGTGGCTCAGAATGTCACCCTCATGAGCTCTACCCTGCCATAGCTGCAGTTCTGCAGTGGGAGAAACTCAAAACCTCAAAACACATGCACATGAAAGAAAAGAGCAAGAGCCAGAGCCCAAACAGGCCAGGTGTGGCAAAGACAGCTGGAGTGCCTAGGTTGGGACTCAGAATTATGTCAGTGGGGTGGCATTGCTGCTGGCACCAGCATGATAACCGAGAGCCAGCCCTGCTCATTTTGGGGAGCAGTGTGTTGGGGAAGGCAGCAGAAATTGAGAGGCAGGATTGAGTTTGGCCCTAGGAGGAGGTTGGGTAAGAGGCCAGTGTGGGTTGGAGAGCCTGGGCAGATAGACAGAGGCCAGGGCACACCCCAAAGCCTGGAGACTGCACTTGATGTCCAGGGTTGTGAAACACCACTTCCCCTCTTACTCACAACTGAGAGCAAGGGGCATTGATGAGTTCAGTTTGTGTGCGGCTGCATCCAAGGTGGCTCGGCTAGGAACCTCTGTTTCCTTGACTCAGGAGGCTGGGAGTCCAGGCTCCACTGAGGCTCGGCTGGGAGGATCGGAGTCTGAGTTTATGCCTGTGTTCCCTGTAGGATCCATGTTGGCTGAGCCTCAGTGTTTTTGTAATGAGAGGATGGGTGACCGTCATGTCTTTATCACAGGACACACTCGCTAAATGGATTTGTTTGCTCTGAGGAGGAAAGAGAGAGGGGGGAGTGGTGCTGGAGACAGGGATGCAGACAGGGGTCATGGACTTGGCATAACTCAGTCTTGGAGGTGATATCCCATCACCTGTACCCACTTCAATTCCCATGAATCCAGAGGCTGAGCCCCCTTGAGGTGAGGGGTGAACCGGTTCTGGGCAGCAGGATGCTGTGGTACCTCGGAGTCTCTGTGAGACCCCAACACTAGACACACTTGGCCCTTTTGAAATCTTAGGAGAAGCCTTGGGAAGTTGTATGGCAGAGGGGAGCAGCCTCTGCATCTCAGTCCCCTCCAACTTGCCATGGTGTAGAGAGGGAACTGCAGCCACGATGGGACGGACATTGGCCATGTCCCTGTGTGGGACACAGGCCTGATTGAGTTAGGGTGCATTCTTTGTCTCTCCCTTTCTTGTGATTATCCCATCTCTACATTTGTGCTTTAGCCACCTGTGAGTCCCATCTCTGGTTTCAGAGAGAACAGAGGGTGTTATGGGCCAATAGACACAATAAACCCTAGAGATTAGATGCTACCCTACTTTCCAGAAAAGACTGGGCACACCATGAGTTGCACAATGATGGGACCAGGGTCCAAAAGCTGCTGAGAGGGAAGGACTGGTTGTGAATGCATTTTTGAAGGCTCCAAGCTGGAACTCTAGTGGCACCAAGCAGGGCAGATGCTGGTGGGGATGTTTGGGTAGTTGTTGGTGAACACCTGCGCACCTGAGATGGGTAGGCATGGAGGAGAAATCGGCAGCCCATAGGGCTGTTGAAAGTGGTCTTATGTGAAAAGAGGCTCAGGTATGGGCACAGGAAATGACATCATTGCCTTGACAATGGATCAAACAGAACATGGAACCCTGGTATCCAGGCACCCACTTCACTGACCAAGCCATCCGAGCTCACTTGGTTGGAGCCACTGGAGGGAGAAGGATGTTCTCCTGTGGTTGCAGACAATGCCGAGCCTCAGGCTCCCAGGAATCTCAGGGGGGCCAACTAGCCCTTTTGTGGATACACTGGGTGAGGCTTCATCTTAGATGCCAGAGCCTCTGGCGATTGTCGCAGAGGAGCTCAAGAGTAACAGTGAGTAGCACAGGGCAGGTGAGCCCAGCAGGCCCTCTAGTCTGATCCCTGATGAATGGCCCAGGACTCCTATTCTGACTCTGTGTGTGTGTGTGTGTGTGTGTGTGTGTGTGTGTGTGTGTTTGTACTGATGGGAACTGTCCCATTGTGCTTTGACTCTAGTGTATTGGCACAAGTCATTTTTCTGTTTGTCACCATTTCCATTTTGAACCCACCATTCTTGGTCCCAACCCAGGGTGAAAATGATCAGAACACGGAGGAGCCCTTCAGGGTTCAGAGCCTTGAACCTTACAGGCAGGACCAGCTTAGGAATGAGCTCCTGCCTGTCATTTGTGGGAGGAACCTACATTTCAGCAGCAACATGGGGTTAATCTCCTGGGATTTCATCCCCACCCAGCAGGTGCTGGATCTCTTGTTCCCAAAACAGCCACCTTCTTCAGTCTTTACTCCTGGTGCCACTCCACATCCTCCAAGGGGACAAGAACCTCAGGTTCTGGATGGATGTTGTAGAATGCCCACAGAGCCAACTGCCAGGCTGGGTGGGGTACAGTTGCTGGGCTTTGCTGATGTTGTCATCCCCCACAGTTCTTGGAACCTTCTGTGGCAGTGGCATCCAGGACCCCAGCAGCTGTGAGTAGCAGCTCCTCACTGCTTCACTCCAGCGAGCAGGTGGAAGACAGCCGCGTTGTTCACGTCCTCCTAGAGGGACAGAGCCTGAGGGAGACAAAGCGCATCCCGGTAAGCCCGACAGCAGGGCTGCCTCCTGGGTGTCCACACAGTGGAAGGCAGGAGACACAGCCAACCCCAGGGCTATGGTGGGAAATAAAGAAGAGAGAGGTCCGTCTTAAGGGCTTGACCTGAGGAGGGAGAGCATCAGCATGCCCAGCTTCAGTGGTGAGTGGGCCTGTGTATTGTGGGTTTTGCAGGCCAGAAGTGCAGACGGAAGTGCTGTGGACAGATGAAGGCAGAGATATGTCCAGGGTGCAGGCTGCAGTGCCTAGAACTTGGTATTCTCAATGAGTGAAGTTGGAGCAGAGGAGGTGGCAGTGACTTGTCACATGTGTAGGAGGGGATGTGTTCCTGGTGGCAGGGAAGAGAACCTCCTTAGCATGACTAGGTGTAGGAATTTGGGGTCGGGATCACCTGGGGGGTCATGCCAAAGCTTCGGAATGTTAGGCTTTGCATGTATGTAAATACGGAGATAAAGGGGTTCCTTGCAGAATTTCTATGGATGTGCAGTAGACACGCTAATGCTGCAGGTGTCCAGCTGCAGAGGAGACATGTTCAGTGACTGCCAGTGCTGAGTCAAGTACATCATGACAACCAGACCCGCACTGAGCTTCCAGAGGCCAGGGCCTCTCAAAGCTATCATGAAGCACTCAAGTGCACACTCTTGTATCTGAGTCTGTTTTGTGTCGTGGCAGTCAGGACCCAAATTTTCAGTGCATCTGCCTCTTGCACCCACAAAGGCAGCCTGCATCCCAGATCACACTTGGTGCGCAGATCCCTGGCCCATTGCTCTCATCTCAGTGAGATGAGAGTGTGTCTGTGCATAGGCAGTTTGGTCCTTTGACATGAGTGGAATGTGGCTCCCCAGGGGGAGGGGAGATGGCAGGTACAGGCAGATATTTGTACCAGGATTGTTCTAGTAGCACATTGCAAGAACCCAGGTGGTATATGGAGGACACACTCAGGTAGCAGGATAACAAGATTGTGCCCTTGTATATGTAGCTGAGATTTCTCCTGAATGTTTGACCACAGTCTTCTGGGTAGCTCTTCTAAAAGCCATTCTCTGATGACATTTGTCCCACCCTGATCCAGGTGACCTTTCAGGAGACGGTGACAAGCCTCATCCGCAGGGCCTTGGACCAAAATTTGTTGCAGCATGAGGATGTGGACAACTTTGAGCTGCTGTATATGATGTCTGAGGATGAGAGTAAGTAGGACAATCAGACAGTGGGGAGACATGATCCACAGTGGGCTCAGGATAACTGACAGCCAAGAGAAAGTGGGCCTTGGCCCCAAAATACCAAAGTGTGATGGGCCTGGCGGAGACTCTCAGGGGTTGTGGGTGTTTTGTGGTATAATCCTTGAGTGCCACCTAACAATTCTCTCCACTTCGCTCTGCAGAAATCAAGGTCTCTGACCACTCACTCGTGTGTCTGTCCATGAATCTGGGAATACAATATTTCATGGTGAGGAAACGCCCCCAGGTCAAGGGAAAGGAGGTAAACACCTACCTTATTCAAGCTGTGCATGTGCTGCCATTCCACTCCGACCTGAGGAAATAAGAAGCCTCAGCACCTGGACATATTTGCTGGAAGCCCATAGAGCCCACTGACAGTCTGGGGTGGCTTTCTGTTTCTGGGTTTGCTGATGTTCCATCCCCCACAGTTCTCAGAATCAACCTGCAAGTCCTCCAGGCCGCTTTCCCACAAGCAGGTGGGAGACACCTGCTTAATTCGTGTCCACTTAGAAACACAAAGTCCAGAGATGGCCAAGAGTGTTCTGGTAAGCCTGGGAGCAGGGGTGTCCCGTGGTGCTTACACCTGGGTGGGGAGCAGACACTGGTCCAATACCATGGACTACTCATGCCCTCTTGAATTTGGAGCTTCTGGATGATCAGGAGGATAGATGGGAATCAAGAAGGGAGAGGTCAGTGTGAAGGGCTGGAGCTGAGATGAGCGAGTGCAGCAGCTTGTCCACTGCCATGTCTGAGGGAGTCTGTGTGTCAGGTGGCAGCATGCAGTCCAGAAGGGCAGGGACAGGTATGGGTGACAGATGAGAATAGGACAGGAACTAGGTTGCAGGTTCCCTTGTATGGGATGCTGACGTCTATGGAGGAGGACAGCAGTGTGAGGTTCTCCATGTTCCTTGAACAAGGAGCTGAGTGAGTCTCTCTGCAGAGTCGATATGGATGTGGAGCAAGCACACTAAATGTCCAGGTAACCCAATGACCACCCTTGCCGGATGAGGTGCCCTCCTACATCCCAGCCAGCACTGAGCCTCTGGAGGCCAGGAGCTCTCGTGGCTATCTTTCAGCTCTCCTGTGTGTGGTCATGTTCCTGGGTCTGTTTTTGGCCCTGGCAATCCAGACCAAAGCCTCTAGGTTTTGTGCCTAGGCCATTCCCAATGCCGCCTGCATCCTCGGGCAGACCTGGGATCTTGGAGGCTATTGTCCCATTCCTCCCAACTTGTGGGATGAGATTGCATCTGTATGCAGGTAGTGGGGTCCTTTCACTCCGAGAGGAGTGCAGCTCCACAAAGAGCAATGGCAGGCCCAGGAAGTCCTATGTACAAGGATTGGGCTAGTAGCCTGTGGGAAGAGCCCACACGATGAGCAGGAGGTCAGCCTCGGGTAGTAGGGTCATGGATGTTGCCCTTGTATTTAGAGTGGAGGTGCCTCCAGAATGCCCCTGCCCACTGTCCTTGAGTAGTCACTTCAAGGCCCATTTCCTGAAGGCCTGTCTCCCATGCTGCTCCAGGTGACCTGCCACGATAGGGCTCCTGTCGTCATCCGCAGCGCCCTTGACCTACACTTCCTTACTGAGGAGAATCCAGAGGATTATGAGCTGGGCCAAATCATCTCTCGCCGTCAGAGTAAGTGAGACAATCAGATAGCAGAGAGCAAGGGTCAGGATGTGGACTCAGGTCAACTCTTAGCAACAAAGAGTAGTCTCTGACCCCCAAGAACACTCCAACAGGTGTGTTGGGTTCGTGAACAAAGCCAACTGCACTTCTGCTGGTGGAAGGTCTTGAGGTCCAATGGTATACCCCGGTGGATATTGCGGCTCCCCACTAGGTGCCCTCCCCTGGACATGAACAGGCATCCAAAGCTGACATCTTTGAGGAGTGAGGAGGAAAGCCTCTCTCCAGGAGCAGTATGTTTTCATGGTCTGGGATAGGAGTGGTTTCAAAGGAACATGGGAATGCATGGGCTAAAGAGGGAACTGGCATTTTGTGGACTGAAGCAGTACTATTGAAAGCCTTCTGTGTGACCAAAAAACCACTGCCTGGGCAGAGCATTGCCAGGATTCTAGCAAGCAGTAACAGGATGAAATTGGGAAGAAAACACAGCCTGGGAGACAGCCTGAATCATCTGTTTTTGCATAAATTCCATGGTCTTACGCACCTGAGTCCACTAGGCAAGGAGTGATCACAATAGCCAGGTTGTGATCCCTAACTAAAGTCAGATGAGGGCTTCCTGAGCACGTAGCCACAGAGCTCATCTGATAATAATGCCAGCGCTTTTTCGTTGGTTGGTTGGTTGGTTTTTGTGAGCCAAACACCACAGCAGCCATTATCCCAGCCTATGTACCCTGAAGACCACCATCCCTATGAGTTCTAGGATCACTTGTCTCCTATCTTAACCTACTGTTAGGTTAGTAGAGTCTATGGAAGAGGAAGTCTGTCTGGGGCCTTGGTAGCCTAAGAAATTCATAGCAGAGATCTCCACATCCAACCCAGAAGGGATGGAGAACAGGCTCTAGGTTAGAGGAGGGCGACAGGAAACACATGTTCAGAGGAAGGAGAAGCGGCTGTTGTATTCCCCCACTCGGGGTCATGGCACCACTGGGCCATACACCATGTTGGAGGGAAGCAGTCCCTTTGCTGGTCTTTGGAACCATTGTTCTCAGTAGGGCAGTATTTGGAATGTGGCCTCCATTCTCAGAAGCCTGGTTCACATGGAGGCGGGCTCCACCAACGCAGAAGCATGGCTCTAACGTGGTATCCGTGCTGGTCAGCCTGTCCTCACTGTGGCCATACTTGAGGAAAATAACTCAGAGGAGGAATCCTAGGCCTTTTTTCTCTGGGTTTCATAGCTTTCTCTTTGGTTGTGCACTGAGGCTGTCCATAAAGCTCTAGTGTGTGGCAGTGGAGAGCTCCTCAGCCCTTGCCACAAAGGCATAGACTGGGAGAGAGAGAACGAGGCTGGCAGAGAGGGAGAGAGAGAAAGATGGAGAGGGAGGACCTCTCCTTGGAGAATGAGGATTCAGTGGAGCCAACAGGAACAAGGTACTGTTGCCCAGGGCACAACCCTGTTTAGGTCTTACTCCAACCATGCTCAACCTTTCTTCCAGTCCCTCCCACCCCCCAGTAGTGTATTCATCTTGAATGAGAATTTCATGTTGACATCAGAGCACTCACCATCCAATGCTTCCCTCCAATCCCACCTATGAAGATGGCTCATGTGGGGACTGAATCTTCGGCACAGGAACCTTTTGTAGGAGATTTCAGATGCAAACCCTAGTGGTGTGCTTTGGCAGATGCAAGAGGACCTGAGATATTCTGGAGTCCAAAGCCTTCGGTAGGAACAGACATTAGGTCTGTTGAAGTGCTCTGCCTAGTTCTTCCTCAGGGAGGACTGTGGAGGCTGTCTTTGTTGGTATTGGTGCTGAATTGGAGAGCTCTCAGGTGTGTGGCTCTGGCCTTTTCTGGCACAGGCTCTCAGATGTTGGCATGTCCTAGGGAGCACCTCCTGAGTGCCACCTTCTTTTTGTACACCCCTCTCTCCCCAGAGCTGAGGATTCCAGCAGAGGCCAACGTATTTTATGCCAAGAATCCTCACAAAAAATCCCACTTTGTGCTGAGGAAAAGGAGCCTCTCCCAAAAGAATGATGGGTGGATCGAGCCTCAACCTCCCTCTCGTCCTGCAAAGAAGGCTCCTGCCCTCCTGAGGATGCTTGCAAAACCATTCTGTTGCTGTGTGCCTGGGTGGTGCTGAGGCAGCCCAGGAATATTTACATTGATTACTATTTTCTTCAAAGTTTGAATCTATAGTTTGCCATTGTCCTTGACCTTGTTTAGTAACACAGTTGTTACTCTATCCTGTATTTGTTGTTTCCATTAATATATTATTATTATTTTAAAATATATATGTTTTTGTTACCTGATCTACTGTGATGATTTGAGTATACTAAATGTAGCAGTGATTCCTAAAGGACACATCCAAACCAACAGGAAGGAATGTTTCATTCTATCAGCAAGAACTTTGGTTTTTAGGAGTTTGGCAGATGGCATTATCTGAGTCAGTTTTCCAATGGGGGCAATGAAGTATCAGCTATGATGGTACAAACACAAACAAAGACACACAAACACACACAAGAGCACACACACTCACTGAGAGATAGATAGACAGATGGAGTTGGTCTCTGCTGAAATACTTTGGAGACATGGTTCTGATTTCTCCCCTTTTGGAGTATTTTCAATTGCACAAGGTGTCTTGCAAATGAACCCATGTCTGAGGAAGACATGCATGTGTACTTCACATGCCACTTTTCACATAGCAGGAAGGTCATGTAACATTTTTCATGCAGCTGTCTTTTGACTGTGAACCATCCCATGAGGTCAGCTGTGGAATTTTCAACTTGTAGCATCACAATGGGGATCCACTCTTTGGATTTGGGGATATTTCCGATTTTCTTGATTCAGATTGGAATGATATATATATTAGTTTTTGATGAAAATTCTGCATTTGATGGTAATGAATGTCGTGCATCTAGGAATCTGTAGAGTGCAGACAATGAATGGATGCCTACTGTTGTCTGGACTGGTCTGAAAAGTCCTGTAGCATCTGAGCATGTGTGAGGGCTGTACAGGTCTTGCCAAAAGCCCAGGTCAGATGATCCTGCACAAAGCTGAACTCCTAGTGGTCTCCACAACAGTGTAAGGGCCAAGGAGAAACACACTTCCACACAGAAGTTGGGAAGCTACCTTATGAAGGTGATCATAGATACGGGATTATTAATATAGCCAGGTTGGCATCTATTATTTTTTTAGCTTTTGACTTTCGCAGCTGTGGGCATCTTGACAACCATCAACTCCCTGTAAGCACAGACAACTCTATAAGAACCTGAGGATAAATTTCCCTGTGCATGTCCCCTTGTGAAACTGCTTAAGCACCGCCTGGTTTACACACAGGTGGAATTTCTAGGTCAAAGTGTGCATGTTTACTTCTTTGACTAAGCACTGCCAGGTGGCTCATCTGCATAGCTCTACCTGTGGCCAGGATTGTATTATCTAGCTTTCTAACTTTTGCATGTTGAGTAGATACATAGGGGGAGCACACTGTGTTTGTTGGTATTTTTCTTGGTATCTATTCTGATGCTTTTCACTGGGGGATTTTTTCCTGTGAAAATGGGCTTCCTCTACTTGACCTAATTTTCTTCTTTTTAAAATTTTTTCAATGTGACTTTTTAATTTTAGTTTTATTAAAGACATTGCCCCTTGCTTGCATAGTCTATATCTAAAGCACTAGTCCTTGCTCCAAGGCCCAGCTTGCTCTCAGCTGCCCCAGGAGGGGAACAGTCTTTGGCGGTAGACAAGAGACGCCCCTGCAGGGGGCACAAGTGCTTTGGCCCTCTGGTGTCTTGCCAGCAGTGCTTCCCATGCTCACAGAGGGTTTCAGACACTGAGTCAATGGTCCAGGTGTCTTTTGTTCAGTCTGATCTCAAATTGAGCTCCTCTGAGAGGTCATATTGAAGTCCTTGTGTGTTCCTGACCCATCATTTTAAACAATATTCCAAGTTCACTTTTTGTGTGTACGTGGGTTCTGGGGATTGAACCCAGGGCCTTGAGCCTGTGAGGCAAGTGACCTACCTGAGCTACACCCTCAGAGACCCCTGTAAAAGTATTTCCCCTTTGCCTCGGGGTCTAAGTTGCCAAGGCTGACCTCAAACGTTCCTCTTGCCTCAGCCTCCCTGGTGGCTGGCATGACAGGCATGCACCTGGGACTGTCACACTCGAGCCTGTGATGGGAACTCATGTGCATCTGTCCAGGGCTGAGCATGGTTAGGCAGAGCTGTGCTCCAGGCTCCCTGCAGGGCTGTGGAGGCTTCTGCTGCCCAGCAGCCCTGGTGCCATGGCCAGGGCTCCTCCCAGCCGAGGGCAGGCAGCTGCCCATTGCTGTAGGCTGACCTTATTTTCTTCTTATGGCACTCGTCCGTTCTCTGGAGTATGTTGTATGGTTTGTCCATTAGGAGTCTAACAGGTCCTCTAGAACCTTCAAACAATTAGTAAAATTCCTGAACAGTAAGTGAGCACGCGCAGAAATTGGGCTAATATTTTGGGAAGAACAATGTTGGATGACGTATTCATGGCTTGAATATATCATCCAACATGAAGTTATATTGTATTACTTACAAAATAATAAAATAATGAAGCAATACCATGTTCTGAGCTAAAATAGATCCTTAGGATCTTAGGCATTCTGTAATAAATCTGTGTCACTTGAAGTATAGAGTTGATCGACTCTGAGTAATGAAACAGAAGTAAAGGTATCAAAGCCAATGATCATCTGTTTCCAATTTTCTGTGATTTGGTTCAAGTGGTAAAGTGGTGATATTTATTAATAATGGATCGAATAGGTTCATAATTGTTTTAGAGTACAATTAGATGCCTTCAAACTTTAGGCTACATGGGCACATTTGAGAACGGTTCCAGCCATTCTCTCATCCTTTGGGTCATTCCCCTCCTATGTCCTGTGAGACATTTTCTATGTGAGGCTTTAAGAAGAAGAAGAGAATATTCTGTAAAGAAAACCTTGTGATCTGTGCAGTATGAAGTTGAATGGATTCATTCAGAAATCAGAAATTCTATTGAAAGATATTTATTGGCATGAGCCAAATAAAACCTATTTTTAGGCATCCTGGTGAAGACAAGGTTTTATCTTTATGTCTCATTTTCTATGTTTTGTTGTTGTTGTTGTTGTTAGAATGAAATTCATATGTTGCCAGACCATTCTATCAGATGTGTAACTAGATGCCATTTAAATTACCCACTTTTACATGGTAGACAGTTTTTAATGAACACTGCCTGTCTGCACCTTTTTTAAAAACAGGACTGGGATCAGAAGCCCAAATACCAATGGTTAGCTGGAGCATATTTTTCATTTGGCCTATCTGTCAGTATTCCCTCAGGTCATCTGTGCAATCAGCTTCGTTACTCCTGCTCCCTCACTGGATTTCATAGAAACCATATGCTATGTATGAATCAGGGACACCAATCCCACAACATAGCATTCTTGGAATATCCAAAGTCCCACTTTTCACTTCGCCATGCCTGAGATCAGCAGTAATATTTATCAGCAAATGTGAGATTTTCAAAGATCCAATTCTATGTGCTCCTTTCTCATAGAGCCTTAGGCAGGGATATAGCATACATAAATATTAAGTAAAGTCCATAGTTTTTAAAATGTCATCCATTGAATAGTTGACACATGTCTGAGATACTTTTTATTTTGGAGGAGGTATTATTTAATAGGGAATTCCAACAGCTACCTAATAGTGAAATGAGAAGTCTTGCATCCATTTTATTTTGTTTCTGATGATTTTTTATGAGTAAGGGTAAGATACTTCCTTGTTCTGATGCAGATGTTGCCCACTTTTGTGAATGGATGCGGGGTGTCACCTACTACTTGCATATCTGCATATTGGGCTTGACACTGCTATCGTACTTGGTAGTTGGCAAAAAGTCAATACTGAAGTTAAGCTCTTGTGTTCTAGCAGCAGAGCTGAAGATCCTTGATGTGCCACCTTCTGCAATCCATGCTGCTCTCTTCATGTTCCTTATTGACTTCCTGGTGATGAGCATCATGGTCTCCTGGTCTTGAGAATGGCCAAGCATTGCTCTGTGAATGTGGAAGATGGGCATGTGGAAGGCTCCAGGGAGGAGGGATCATTGAACATGTACTCGAATCCATGTGCCTGTTGAATGACCTGTTTTTTTTATTTTTGGGTTTTAAGGGAGACACTGCCCTAAAACACTTCTGTGCAGCTGGGGATGCAGGCTTCTGCTTCACCTTGCAGGAAGCATTAACGAATCCTTTCCAGAAGACATGAGAAGAGAGAAGTGAGCCCCTGGTATCATGCAGGTTCCTTGCATTGCCCATGGGCTAGAAGAGATAAGAGTTGCTTCATGAGATTTGATCCCCTTTTTCCTGAAAAGTTCCACACAGAGGTGAGTCCCCAGCATGTTTAGAAATCATTTCAGACACCTTTCTGGACGGAATTGAATCAGAGCCCCTGATGATGTGGAAGAGCTAAAGATGGGTTTGCTATGAATTTTCTATTTCATTCATCAGGGCCTGAGTCAAGTCAGTCATTGTGCTGTCAACACATGAGCTGCTGGTCAAATGTGAGGAAGTGGTCTTGCTTTATGAAAACACCACCCTGATTCAGTGAGCCAGAGGCAGCCTGCAGTCCCTGTTTTCCTGTAAAGGCAGATTGCTGTGGATGGCCTCTGGCCTCGTCATGCAGCCCTGCTCAGAGTAGGGGATTGAGGGACCAGGCAGATCCCTAGTTCCTTTTGACCTTTATTGCCATTGGGCCACCCCAGGGTCCTTGGACTCTACCTGGTCTTCTGGCCTGGGTCAGGGGATGTGAGGTTTGGAATCCCCCTCTGTGGCAGGATCCCAGCCCCCCCAGCCACTTGAGGTCAGCACATCCTTCCCTAATTGTGTTAGAGTTGGAGACTTCTCCCACCCATCCTCATCCATGCTCATCCCACATTTTGTAGCTTGGCACCTGAGGACCTTTATTCATTGACTTAGTTGTTAGTGATGATGGTTACTAAGACTAAGTGACTCTTTCAAGTCACATCACTTGCATGGTAGGGCTAGAGCATGGATCTTCCTAATTGATTTCATGGGACTCTCTCATGGAAACTGTGACTGCTTCCGAAACACACACTCTACATTTGGAGTGTCAAATTCTTGCCACTGCCTCCTTGGCAAGTGTATCTTGTCTTCTACGTGGGAATTTCACAAATATTTTCCTTTGGTTTGTGGAGGTCATGCAGAAGGGATTTCATTTGAAATAGCCCAAACAAGAAATACCAGTTGTCTTTTTCGCACATGGATGTGTGTAGTGAAAACCCCTTTCTGTGTGCTTGCATGAGTTACTCCTTTGTATTTGTTGAAGAATCGTTGGCTGGGGAGCAAGTTAACGAGAGATGGATATCAATGGTTGTCAAGTATTCTGACGTGAAGAATGTATTGAGGATGTGAAGGCTTTTCTAGCCAGTTCCTATGGCTCAGTCAGGGATCAGTCAGAGGATTCTGTCTGGTAGACTCTTTGGCACAGATGTCAAAGTGGCCTGGTCTTACCCTGTCCAGGACTGAATGCTGAGCTTGAGTGGGAGCTTCTTGTCATTTCAAGCATTTCCATGAGTCTGTCCTCTGTTCTCTTGTATCCAAGTGGTTTCTAATAGGAAAGCAGAACAAAAATTGAAAGTATGGTGATTGATTATTTTTACCAATGTTATTTCAATCCACTTTGTTTAATACGAAATTACCTTTATGCTAGTAAGATTTCATATGTGAGGAAATAATGAAAATATTGGGGTTAGGGGATGAGAATATGCAAATCAAACATTTTTGAGCACCAAGACCCGTTTTTTGTTTTTGTTTTTGTTTTTGTTTTTAACTTAAATAATATTAAGTGCCAGAGGACCACCGCTGCCATTCAGCCTCAACAACCTCCAGGTCCAGCCTCCAGGTGGCCCATTTCACCAGGGTGTGTGGGACCACACTGTGCTGGGATGAGAGAACAGTACCCACGGATGTTGACATCTCACAGAGTAGATATTGCCAGTGACAGTAGGGAGCTATTGGCACATGAGGAAGGGAAGAGCTCTCAGGATGGGAAGAGGGGGCCGCTTCGAGACTCATTGGGTATGGCACGAGGCTGCTGGGTGTGGTGTTGGCCTGGGCCCACTGAGTGGGGCAGATCCGTGGTCTGTGTTTCTGTACGCTCCTCTGTAGCCTGTGTTGGCAGCAGATCAGGGAATTGTGATCAGAAGTGCTCCCAGTAACACAGGCACCAGCTCCCAGAGTGTGTGCCTATCCGTTTCCCCACCTGGCCTGACTTAGTGCCTGTCTTGCCTCAGGGCTGAGACCCTACAATCTCTGATGAGGGTGTCTGTGGTCCAGATCCAACCTGCATGGCCAACATGCTCAGACCTTCAGCTGGGTCCTAGGCTGCTGCAACCAAACTCTGTTAACTGGGTGGCCGACAACAGAGGAAGTGTCTTCCGTTGAGCTCCAGAGGCTCAACACAGTAGGTGTTGGGCTGTCCCAGTGCCATAACCCCTCCCAGGTTTCAAGGGGACTGTCTCCCCAACTCTCCCAGCCCTTGCCCACTCTCCTATTGCTGCCCACGATCTGTGGTTCCCATATGGGCATCCCGCCCTGGCTCCAACCTCACATATCCGGTATCCCCCAGTCTCCCTGGTATCTGGGTCCAGACTCTCCTCTTCCTACAAGAATATCAGATATTGGATTTGGTCCCAGTTGATGCTGTGTTCCATCATGTGAGCTCTTAGCTTCATCACTGTGCAAAGACTCTTTTCCCACACAAGTTCGCACGACTTTTGGCTGGCTAAGAATTTTCAGGCGACACTTTTCTAATGAGTACACTTTCCTTCCTTCCGATCTCCCACCAGTGAGCATTCCTCGCACCCTTGTCCTAGTTCCTTTATGGCAGTTTCCCTCCTTATGGCTGAGAGGACCTAGTGACCCCTGAATTCACACGTTCTCCTTAATCACCAACACACTGCAGAATTCTCCAGGGGGCCATATATGCTCCTGGAAGTTGGTGTTGGAAATAGTTCTCCATCCATTAATCACTCCCTCACTCACTAATGTCCTTGTGTCCTTGAGAAAGGCTCTCCCTTTCCTGGTTTTCCTGAATAGAAATCCTCTTGCCTCTTGGGTGAATAGGGTTATGGGTTGTGCAGAGGGTGTTGGTCCACTGAGCATCTTAGAGACTCTCCTTTATGGAGCCTAATGATCCTCACTGGGGAATGAGGCCAGGGTCCTAACTGTGGTTAGTTAGAGAGGGAAAGAAGGACGAGGGAAACTCAGATGTCCCTTCATGGCCCCTGGAGTTAGAGGACTTACCCCTTTGCACCTGGGATCAGGAGACCTCATTTCCTCGAGGACACGCACACTCAGACGTTAATCTTGAGTGTGGGTTCCTTTCTGGGGTCCAGGGCTGTTGTTAGCCACCAGGAATGACAGTGCTCTCCATGCTGAGTGGAGCCATTTTTGCCAGGAAAGAGAGCCCATGGTCACGCCTTGTGCAAAGCATCCCACGCCAGGGGCTCCCATGCCTACATTCCTGTCCTGAAAGGAAGCCACTCAGAGGCAAGGTGGGTCCAACCACCTCCCATGTGTTCACTCATCACTGTGTTCCAGCAGTCACCCCAGTGAACAGTCCTGATGGGATTGGATGTGGCTCAGAATGTCACCCTCATGAGCTCTACCCTGCCACAGCTGCAGTTCTGCAGTGGGAGAAACTCAAAACCTCAAAACACATGCACATGAAAGAAAAGAGCAAGAGCCAGAGCCCAAACAGGCCAGGTGTGGCAAAGACAGCTGGAGTGCCTAGGTTGGGACTCAGAATTATGTCAGTGGGGTGGCATTGCTGCTGGCACCAGCATGATAACCGAGAGCCAGCCCTGCTCATTTTGGGGAGCAGTGTGTTGGGGAAGGCAGCAGAAATTGAGAGGCAGGATTGAGTTTGGCCCTAGGAGGAGGTTGGGTAAGAGGCCAGTGTGGGTTGGAGAGCCTGGGCAGATAGACAGAGGCCAGGGCACACCCCAAAGCCTGGAGACTGCACTTGATGTCCAGGGTTGTGAAACACCACTTCCCCTCTTACTCACAACTGAGAGCAAGGGGCATTGATGAGTTCAGTTTGTGTGCGGCTGCATCCAAGGTGGCTCGGCTAGGAACCTCTGTTTCCTTGACTCAGGAGGCTGGGAGTCCAGGCTCCACTGAGGCTCGGCTGGGAGGATCGGAGTCTGAGTTTATGCCTGTGTTCCCTGTAGGATCCATGTTGGCTGAGCCTCAGTGTTTTTGTAATGAGAGGATGGGTGACCGTCATGTCTTTATCACAGGACACACTTGCTAAATGGATTTGTTTGCTCTGAGGAGGAAAGAGAGAGGGGGGAGTGGTGCTGGAGACAGGGATGCAGACAGGGGTCATGGACTTGGCATAACTCAGTCTTGGAGGTGATATCCCATCACCTGTACCCACTTCAATTCCCATGAATCCAGAGGCTGAGCCCCCTTGAGGTGAGGGGTGAACCGGTTCTGGGCAGCAGGATGCTGTGGTACCTCGGAGTCTCTGTGAGACCCCAACACTAGACACACTTGGCCCTTTTGAAATCTTAGGAGAAGCCTTGGGAAGTTGTATGGCAGAGGGGAGCAGCCTCTGCATCTCAGTCCCCTCCAACTTGCCATGGTGTAGAGAGGGAACTGCAGCCACGATGGGACGGACATTGGCCATGTCCCTGTGTGGGACACAGGCCTGATTGAGTTAGGGTGCATTCTTTGTCTCTCCCTTTCTTGTGATTATCCCATCTCTACATTTGTGCTTTAGCCACCTGTGAGTCCCATCTCTGGTTTCAGAGAGAACAGAGGGTGTTATGGGCCAATAGACACAATAAACCCTAGAGATTAGATGCTACCCTACTTTCCAGAAAAGACTGGGCACACCATGAGTTGCACAATGATGGGACCAGGGTCCAAAAGCTGCTGAGAGGGAAGGACTGGTTGTGAATGCATTTTTGAAGGCTCCAAGCTGGAACTCTAGTGGCACCAAGCAGGGCAGATGCTGGTGGGGATATTTGGGTAGTTGTTGGTGAACACCTGCGCACCTGAGATGGGTAGGCATGGAGGAGAAATCGGCAGCCCATAGGGCTGTTGAAAGTGGTCTTATGTGAAAAGAGGCTCAGGTATGGGCACAGGAAATGACATCATTGCCTTGACAATGGATCAAACAGAACATGGAACCCTGGTATCCAGGCACCCACTTCACTGACCAAGCCATCCGAGCTCACTTGGTTGGAGCCACTGGAGGGAGAAGGATGTTCTCCTGTGGTTGCAGACAATGCCGAGCCTCAGGCTCCCAGGAATCTCAGGGGGGCCAACTAGCCCTTTTGTGGATACACTGGGTGAGGCTTCATCTTAGACGCCAGAGCCTCTGGCGATTGTCGCAGAGGAGCTCAAGAGTAACAGTGAGTAGCACAGGGCAGGTGAGCCCAGCAGGCCCTCTAGTCTGATCCCTGATGAATGGCCCAGGACTCCTATTCTGACTCTGTGTGTGTGTGTGTGTGTGTGTGTGTGTGTGTGTGTGTGTGTGTGTTTGTACTGATGGGAACTGTCCCATTGTGCTTTGACTCGAGTGTATTGGCACAAGTCATTTTTCTGTTTGTCACCATTTCCATTTTGAACCCACCATTCTTGGTACCAACCCAGGGTGAAAATGATCAGAACACGGAGGAGCCCTTCAGGGTTCAGAGCCTTGAACCTTACAGGCAGGACCAGCTTAGGAATGAGCTCCTGCCTGTCATTTGTGGGAGGAACCTACATTTCAGCAGCAACATGGGGTTAATCTCCTGGGATTTCATCCCCACCCAGCAGGTGCTGGATCTCTTGTTCCCAAAACAGCCACCTTCTTCAGTCTTTACTCCTGGTGCCACTCCACATCCTCCAAGGGGACAAGAACCTCAGGTTCTGGATGGATGTTGTAGAATGCCCACAGAGCCAACTGCCAGGCTGGGTGGGGTGCAGTTGCTGGGCTTTGCTGATGTTGTCATCCCCCACAGTTCTTGGAACCTTCTGTGGCAGTGGCATCCAGGATCCCAGCAGCTGTGAGTAGCAGCTCCTCACTGCTTCACTCCAGCGAGCAGGTGGAAGACAGCCGCGTTGTTCACGTCCTCCTAGAGGGACAGAGCCTGAGGGAGACAAAGCGCATCCCGGTAAGCCCGACAGCAGGGCTGCCTCCTGGGTGTCCACACAGTGGAAGGCAGGAGACACAGCCAACCCCAGGGCTATGGTGGGAAATAAAGAAGAGAGAGGTCCGTCTTAAGGGCTTGACCTGAGGAGGGAGAGCATCAGCATGCCCAGCTTCAGTGGTGAGTGGGCCTGTGTATTGTGGGTTTTGCAGGCCAGAAGTGCAGACGGAAGTGCTGTGGACAGATGAAGGCAGAGATATGTCCAGGGTGCAGGCTGCAGTGCCTAGAACTTGGTATTCTCAATGAGTGAAGTTGGAGCAGAGGAGGTGGCAGTGACTTGTCACATGTGTAGGAGGGGATGTGTTCCTGGTGGCAGGGAAGAGAACCTCCTTAGCATGACTAGGTGTAGGAATTTGGGGTCGGGATCACCTGGGGGGTCATGCCAAAGCTTCGGAATGTTAGGCTTTGCATGTATGTAAATACGGAGCTAAAGGGGTTCTTGGCAGAATTTCTATGGATGTGCAGTAGACACGCTAATGCTGCAGGTGTCCAGCTGCAGAGGAGACATGTTCAGTGACTGCCAGTGCTGAGTCAAGTACATCATTACAACCAGACCCGCACCGAGCTTCCAGAGGCCAGGGCCTCTCAAAGCTATCATGAAGCACTCAAGTGCACACTCTTGTATCTGAGTCTGTTTTGTGTCGTGGCAGTCAGGACCCAAATTTTCAGTGCATCTGCCTCTTCCACCCACAAAGGCAGCCTGCATCCCAGATCACACTTGGTGCGCAGATCCCTGGCCCATTGCTCTCATCTCAGTGAGATGAGAGTGTGTCTGTGCATAGGCAGTTTGGTCCTTTGACATGAGTGGAATGTGGCTCCCCAGGGGGAGGGGAGATGGCAGGTACAGGCAGATATTTGTACCAGGATTGTTCTAGTAGCACATTGCAAGAACCCAGGTGGTATATGGAGGACACACTCAGGTAGCAGAATAACAAGATTGTGCCCTTGTATATGTAGCTGAGATTTCTCCTGAATGTTTGACCACAGTCTTCTGGGTTGCTCTTCTAAAAGCCATTCTCTGATGACATTTGTCCCACCCTGATCCAGGTGACCTTTCAGGAGACGGTGACAAGCCTCATCCGCAGGGCCTTGGACCAAAATTTGTTGCAGCATGAGGATGTGGACAACTTTGAGCTGCTGTATATGATGTCTGAGGATGAGAGTAAGTAGGACAATCAGACAGTGGGGAGACATGATCCACAGTGGGCTCAGGATAACTGACAGCCAAGAGAAAGTGGGCCTTGGCCCCAAAATACCAAAGTGTGATGGGCCTGGCGGAGACTCTCAGGAGTTGTGGGTGTTTTGTGGTATAATCCTTGAGTGCCACCTAACAATTCTCTCCACTTCGCTCTGCAGAAATCAAGGTCTCTGACCACTCACTCGTGTGTCTGTCCATGAATCTGGGAATACAATCTTTCATCGTGAGGAAACGCCCCCAGGTCAAGGGAAAGGAGGTAAACACCTACCTTATTCAAGCTGTGCATGTGCTGCCATTCCACTCCGACCTGAGGAAATAAGAAGCCTCAGCACCTGGACATATTTGCTGGAAGCCATAGAGCCAACTGACAGTCTGGGGTGGCTTTCTGTTTCTGGGTTTGCTGATGTTCCATCCCCCACAGTTCTCAGAATCAACCTGCAAGTCCTCCAGGCCGCTTTCCCACAAGCAGGTGGGAGACACCTGCTTAATTCGTGTCCACTTAGAAACACAAAGTCCAGAGATGGCCAAGAGTGTTCTGGTAAGCCTGGGAGCAGGGGTGTCCCGTGGTGCTTACACCTGGGTGGGGAGCAGACACTGGTCCAATACCATGGACTACTCATGCCCTCTTGAATTTGGAGCTTCTGGATGATCAGGAGGATAGATGGGAATCAAGAAGGGAGAGGTCAGTGTGAAGGGCTGGAGCTGAGATGAGCGAGTGCAGCAGCTTGTCCACTGCCATGTCTGAGGGAGTCTGTGTGTCAGGTGGCAGCATGCAGTCCAGAAGGGCAGGGACAGGTATGGGTGACAGATGAGAATAGGACAGGAACTAGGTTGCAGGTTCCCTTGTATGGGATGCTGACGTCTATGGAGGAGGACAGCAGTGTGAGGTTCTCCATGTTCCTTGAACAAGGAGCTGAGAGAGTCTCTCTGCAGAGTCGATATGGATGTGGAGCAAGCACACTAAATGTCCAGGTAACCCAATGACCACCCTTGCCGGATGAGTTGGCCTCCTACATCCCAGCCAGCACTGAGCCTCTGGAGGCCAGGAGCTCTCGTGGCTATCTTTCAGCTCTCCTGTGTGTGGTCATGTTCCTGGGTCTGTTTTTGGCCCTGGCAATCCAGACCAAAGCCTCTAGGTTTTGTGCCTAGGCCATTCCCAATGCCGCCTGCATCCTCGGGCAGACCTGGGATCTTGGAGGCTATTGTCCCATTCCTCCCAACTTGTGGGATGAGATTGCATCTGTATGCAGGTAGTGGGGTCCTTTCACTCCGAGAGGAGTGCAGCTCCACAAAGAGCAATGGCAGGCCCAGGAAGTCCTATGTACAAGGATTGGGCTAGTAGCCTGTGGGAAGAGCCCACACGATGAGCAGGAGGTCAGCCTCGGGTAGTAGGGTCATGGATGTTGCCCTTGTATTTAGAGTGGAGGTGCCTCCAGAATGCCCCTGCCCACTGTCCTTGAGTAGTCACTTCAAGGCCCATTTCCTGAAGGCCTGTCTCCCATGCTGCTCCAGGTGACCTGCCACGATAGGGCTCCTGTCGTCATCCGCAGCGCCCTCGACCTACACTTCCTTACTGAGGAGAATCCAGAGGATTATGAGCTGGGCCAAATCATCTCTCGCCGTCAGAGTAAGTGAGACAATCAGATAGCAGAGAGCAAGGGTCAGGATGTGGACTCAGGTCAACTCTTAGCAACAAAGAGTAGTCTCTGACCCCCAAGAACACTCCAACAGGTGTGTTGGGTTCGTGCACAAAGCCAACTGCACTTCTGCTGGTGGAAGGTCTTGAGGTCCAATGGTATACCCCGGTGGATATTGCGGCTCCCCACCAGGTGCCCTCCCCTGGACATGAACAGGCATCCAAAGCTGACATCTTTGAGGAGTGAGGAGGAAAGCCTCTCTCCAGGAGCAGTATGTTTTCATGGTCTGGGATAGGAGTGGTTTCAAAGGAACATGGGAATGCATGGGCTAAAGAGGGAACTGGCATTTTGTGGACTGAAGCAGTACTATTGAAAGCCTTCTGTGTGACCAAAAAACCACTGCCTGGGCAGAGCATTGCCAGGATTCTAGCAAGCAGTAACAGGATGAAATTGGGAAGAAAACACAGCCTGGGAGACAGCCTGAATCATCTGTTTTTGCATAAATTCCATGGTCTTACGCACCTGAGTCCACTAGGCAAGGAGTGATCACAATAGCCAGGTTGTGATCCCTAACTAAAGTCAGATGAGGGCTTCCTGAGCACGTAGCCACAGAGCTCATCTGATAATAATGCCAGCGCTTTTTCGTTGGTTGGTTGGTTGGTTTTTGTGAGCCAAACACCACAGCAGCCATTATCCCAGCCTATGTACCCTGAAGACCACCATCCCTATGAGTTCTAGGATCACTTGTCTCCTATCTTAACCTACTGTTACGTTAGTAGAGTCTATGGAAGAGGAAGTCTGTCTGGGGCCTTGGTAGCCTAAGAAATTCATAGCAGAGATCTCCACATCCAACCCAGAAGGGATGGAGAACAGGCTCTAGGTTAGAGGAGGGCGACAGGAAACACATGTTCAGAGGAAGGAGAAGTGGCTGTTGTATTGCCCCACTCGGGGTCATGGCACCACTGGGCCATACGCCATGTTGGAGGGAAGCAGTCCCTTTGCTGGTCTTTGGAACCATTGTTCTTAGTAGGGCAGTATTTGGAATGTGGCCTCCATTCTCAGAAGCCTGGTTCACATGGAGGCGGGCTCCACCAACGCAGAAGCATGGCTCTAACGTGGTATCCGTGCTGGTCAGCCTGTCCTCACTGTGGCCATACTTGAGGAAAATAACTCAGAGGAGGAATCCTAGGCCTTTTTTCTCTGGGTTTCATAGCTTTCTCTTTGGTTGTGCACTGAGGCTGTCCATAAAGCTCTAGTGTGTGGCAGTGGAGAGCTCCTCAGCCCTTGCCACAAAGGCATAGACTGGGAGAGAGAGAACGAGGCTGGCAGAGAGGGAGAGAGAGAAAGATGGAGAGGGAGGACCTCTCCTTGGAGAATGAGGATTCAGTGGAGCCAACAGGAACAAGGTACTGTTGCCCAGGGCACAACCCTGTTTAGGTCTTACTCCAACCATGCTCAACCTTTCTTCCAGTCCCTCCCAGCCCCCAGTAGTGTATTCATCTTGAATGAGAATTTCATGTTGACATCAGAGCACTCACCATCCAATGCTTCCCTCCAAACCCACCTATGAAGATGGCTCATGTTGGGACTGAATCTTCGGCACAGGAGCCTTTTGTGGGAGATTTCAGATGCAAACCCTAGTGGTGTGCTTTGCCAGATGCAAGAGGACCTGAGATATTCTGGAGTCCAAAGCCTTCGGTAGGAACAGACATTAGGTCTGTTGAAGTGCTCTGCCTACTTCTTCCTCAGGGAGGACTGTGGAGGCTGTCTTTGTTGGTATTGGTGCTGAATTGGAGAGCTCTCAGGTGTGTGGCTCTGGCCTTTTCTGGCACAGGCTCTCAGATGTTGGCGTGTCCTAGGGAGCACCTCCTGAGTGCCACCTTCTTTTTGTACACCCCTCTCTCCCCAGAGCTGAGGATTCCAGCAGAGGCCAACGTATTTTATGCCAAGAATCCTCACAAAAAATCCAACTTTGTGCTGAGGAAAAGGAGCCTCTCCCAAAAGAATGATGGGTGGATCGAGCCTCAACCTCCCTCTCGTCCTGCAAAGAAGGCTCCTGCCCTCCTGAGGATGCTTGCAAAACCATTCTGTTGCTGTGTGCCTGGGCGGGGCTGAGGCAGCCCAGGAATATTTACATTGATTACTATTTTCTTCAAAGTTTGAATCTATAGTTTGCCATTGTCCTTGACCTTGTTTAGTAACACAGTTGTTACTCTATCCTGTATTTGTTGTTTCCATTAATATATTATAATTATTTTAAAATATATATGTTTTTGTTACCTGATCTACTGTGATGATTTGAGTATACTAAATGTAGCAGTGATTCCTAAAGGACACATCCAAACCAACAGGAAGGAATGTTTCATTCTATCAGCAAGAACTTTGGTTTTTAGGAGTTTGGCAGATGGCATTATCTGAGTCAGTTTTCCAATGGGGGCAATGAAGTATCAGCTATGATGGTACAAACACAAACAAAGACACACAAACACACACAAGAGCACACACACTCACTGAGAGATAGATAGACAGATGGAGTTGGTCTCTGCTGAAATACTTTGGAGACATGGTTCTGATTTCTCCCCTTTTGGAGTATTTTCAATTGCACAAGGTGTCTTGCAACTGAACCCATGTCTGAGGAAGACATGCATGTGTACTTCACATGCCACTTTTCACATAGCAGGAAGGTCATGTAATATTTTTCATGCAGCTGTCTTTTGACTGTGAACCATCCCATGAGGTCAGCTGTGGAATTTTCAACTTGTAGCATCACAATGGGGATCCACTCTTTGGATTTGGGGATATTTCCGATTTTCTTTATTCAGATTGGAATGATATATATATATATATATATATATATATATATATATTAGTTTTTGATGAAAATTCTGCATTTGATGGTAATGAATGTCGTGCATCTAGGAATCTGTAGAGTGGAGACAATGAATGGATGCCTACTGTTGTCTGGACTGGTCTGAAAAGTCCTGTAGCATCTGAGCATGTGTGAGGGCTGTACAGGTCTTGCCAAAAGTCCAGGTCAGATGATCCTGCACAAAGCTGAACTCCTAGTGGTCTCCACAACAGTGTAAGGGCCAAGGAGAAACACACTTCCACACAGAAGTTGGGAAGCTCCCTTATGAAGGTGATCATAGATACGGGATTATTAATATATCCAGGTTGGCATCTATTATTTTTTTAGCTTTTGACTTTCGCAGCTGTGGGCATCTTGACAACCATCAACTCCCTGTAAGCACAGACAACTCTATAAGAACCTGAGGATAAATTTCCCTGTGCATGTCCCCTTGTGAAACTGCTTAAGCACCGCCTGGTTTACACACAGGTGGAATTTCTAGGTCAAAGTGTGCATGTTTACTTCTTTGACTAAGCACTGCCAGGTGGCTCTTCTGCATAGCTCTACCTGTGGCCAGGATTGTATTATCTAGCTTTCTAACTTTTGCATGTTGAGTAGATACATAGTGGGAGCACACTGTTTTTTTGATATTTTTCTTGGTATCTATTCTGATGCTTTTCACTGGGGGATTTTTTCCTGTGAAAATGGGCTTCCTCTACTTGACCTTATTTTCTTCTTTTTAAAATTTTTTCAATGTGACTTTTTAATTTTAGTTTTATTAAAGACATTGCCCCTTGCTTGCGTAGTCTATATCTAAAGCACTAGTCCTTGCTCCAAGGCCCAGCTTGCTCTCAGCTGCCCCAGGAGGGGAACAGTCTTTGGCGGTAGACAAGAGACGCCCCTGCAGGGGGCACAAGTGCTTTTGCCCTCTGGTGTCTTGCCAGCAGTGCTTCCCATGCTCACAGAGGGTTTCAGACACTGAGTCAATGGTCCAGGTGGTCTTTTGTTCAGTCTGATCTCAAATTGAGCTCCTCTGAGAGGTCATATTGAAGTCCTTGTGTCTTCCTGACCCATCATTTTAAACAATATTCCAAGTTCACTTTTTGTGTATACGTGGGTTCTGGGGATTGAACCCAGGGCCTTGAGCCTGTGAGGCAAGTGACCTACCTGAGCTACACCCTCAGAGACCCCTGTAAAAGTATTTCCCCTTTGCCTCGGGGTCTAAGTTGCCAAGGCTGACCTCAAACGTTCCTCTTGCCTCAGCCTCCCTGGTGGCTGGCATGACAGGCATGCACCTGGGACTGTCACACTCGAGCCTGTGATGGGAACTCATGTGCATCTGTCCAGGGCTGAGCATGGTTAGGCAGAGCTGTGCTCCAGGCTCCCTGCAGGGCTGTGGAGGCTTCTGCTGCCCAGCAGCCCTGGTGCCATGGCCAGGGCTCCTCCCAGCCGAGGGCAGGCAGCTGCCCATTGCTGTAGGCTGACCTTATTTTCTTCTTATGGCACTCGTCCGTTCTCTGGAGTATGTTGTATGGTTTGTCCATTAGGAGTCTAACAGGTCCTCTAGAACCTTCAAACAATTAGTAAAATTCCTGAACAGTAAGTGAGCGCGCGCAGAAATTGGGCTAATATTTTGCGAAGAACAATGTTGGATGATATATTCATGGCTTGAATATATCATCCAACATGAAGTTATATTTTATTACTTACAAAATAATAAAATAATGAAGCAATACCATGGGCTGAGCTAAAATAGATCCTTAGGATCTTAGGCATTCTGTAATAAATCTGTGTCACTTGAAGTATAGAGTTGATCGACTCTGAGTAATGAAACAGAAGTAAAGGTATCAAAGCCAATGATCATCTGTTTCCAATTTTCTGTGATTTGGTTCAAGTGGTAAAGTGGTGATATTTATTAATAATGGATCGAATAGGTTCATAATTGTTTTAGAGTACAATTAGATGCCTTCAAACTTTAGGCTACATGGGCACATTTGAGAACGGTTCCAGCCATTCTCTCATCCTTTGGGTCATTCCCCTCCTATGTCCTGTGAGACATTTTCTATGTGAGGCTTTAAGAAGAAGAAGAGAATATTCTGTAAAGAAAACCTTGTGATCTGTGCAGTATGAAGTTGAATGGATTCATTCAGAAATCAGAAATTCTATTGAAAGATATTTATTGGCATGAGCCAAATAAAACCTATTTTTAGGCATCCTGGTGAAGACAAGGTTTTATCTTTATGTCTCATTTTCTATGTTTTGTTGTTGTTGTTGTTGTTAGAATGAAATTCATATGTTGCCAGACCATTCTATCAGATGTGTAACTAGATGCCATTTAAATTACCCACTTTTACATGGTAGACAGTTTTTAATGAACACTGCCTGTCTGCACCTTTTTTAAAAACAGGACTGGGATCAGAAGCCCAAATACCAATGGTTAGCTGGAGCATATTTTTCATTTGGCCTATCTGTCAGTATTCCCGGAGGTCATCTGTGCAATCAGCTTCGTTACTCCTGCTCCCTCACTGGATTTCATAGAAACCATATGCTATGTATGAATCAGGGACACCAATCCCACAACATAGCATTCTTGGAATATCCAAAGTCCCACTTTTCACTTCGCCATGCCTGAGATCAGCAGTAATATTTATCAGCAAATGTGAGATTTTCAAAGATCCAATTCTATGTGCTCCTTTCTCATAGAGCCTTAGGCAGGGATATAGCATACATAAATATTAAGTAAAGTCCATAGTTTTTAAAATGTCATCCATTGAATAGTTGACACATGTCTGAGATACTTTTTATTTTGGAGGAGGTATTATTTAATAGGGAATTCCAACAGCTACCTAATAGTGAAATGAGAAGTCTTGCATCCATTTTATTTTGTTTCTGATGATTTTTATGAGTAAGGGTAAGATACTTCCTTGTTCTGATGCAGATGTTGCCCACTTTTGTGAATGGATGCGGGGTGTCACCTACTACTTGCATATCTGCATATTGGGCTTGACACTGCTATCGTACTTGGTAGTTGGCAAAAAGTCAATACTGAAGTTAAGCTCTTGTGTTCTAGCAGCAGAGCTGAAGATCCTTGATGTGCCACCTTCTGCAATCCATGCTGCTCTCTTCATGTTCCTTATTGACTTCCTGGTGATGAGCATCATGGTCTCCTGGTCTTGAGAATGGCCAAGCATTGCTCTGTGAATGTGGAAGATGGGCATGTGGAAGGCTCCAGGGAGGAGGGATCATTGAACATGTACTCGAATCCATGTGCCTGTTGAATGACCTGTTTTTTTATTTTTGGGTTTTAAGGGAGACACTGCCCTAAAACACTTCTGTGCAGCTGGGGATGCAGGCTTCTGCTTCACCTTGCAGGAAGCATTAACGAATCCTTTCCAGAAGACATGAGAAGAGAGAAGTGAGCCTCTGGTATCATGCAGGTTCCTTGCATTGCCCATGGGCTAGAAGAGAGAAGAGTTGCTTCATGAGATTTGATCCCCTTTTTCCTGAAAAGTTCCACACAGAGGTGAGTCCCCAGCATGTTTAGAAATCATTTCAGACACCTTTCTGGACGGAATTGAATCAGAGCCCCTGATGATGTGGAAGAGCTAAAGATGGGTTTGCTATGAATTTTCTATTTCATTCATCAGGGCCTGAGTCAAGTCAGTCATTGTGCTGTCAACACATGAGCTGCTGGTCAAATGTGAGGAAGTGGTCTTGCTTTATGAAAACACCACCCTGATTCAGTGAGCCAGAGGCAGCCTGCAGTCCCTGTTTTCCTGTAAAGGCAGATTGCTGTGGATGGCCTCTGGCCTCGTCATGCAGCCCTGCTCAGAGTAGGGGATTGAGGGACCAGGCAGATCCCTAGTTCCTTTTGACCTTTATTGCCACTGGGCCACCCCAGGGTCCTTGGACTCTACCTGGTCTTCTGGCCTGGGTCAGGGGATGTGAGGTTTGGAATCCCCCTCTGTGGCAGGATCCCAGCCCCCCCAGCCACTTGAGGTCAGCACATCCTTCCCTAATTGTGTTAGAGTTGGAGACTTCTCCCACCCATCCTCATCCATGCTCATCCCACATTTTGTAGCTTGGCACCTGAGGACCTTTATTCATTGACTTAGTTGTTAGTGATGATGGTTACTAAGACTAAGTGACTCTTTCAAGTCACATCACTTGCAAGGTAGGGCTAGAGCATGGATCTTCCTAATTGATTTCATGGGACTCTCTCATGGAAACTGTGACTGCTTCCTAAACACACACTCTACATTTGGAGTGTCAAAATTCTTGCCACTGCCTCCTTGGCAAGTGTATCTTGTCTTCTACGTGGGAATTTCACAAATATTTTCCTTTGGTTTGTGGAGGTCATGCAGAAGGGATTTCATTTGAAATAGCCCAAACAAGAAATACCAGTTGTCTTTTTCGCACATGGATGTGTGTAGTGAACACCCCTTTCTGTGTGCTTGCATGAGTTACTCCTTTGAATTTGTTGAAGAATGGTTGGCTGGGGAGCAAGTTAATGAGAGATGGATATCAATGGTTGTCAAGTATTCTGACGTGAAGAATGTATTGAGGATGTGAAGGCTTTTCTAGCCAGTTCCTATGGCTCAGTCAGGGATCAGTCAGAGGATTCTGTCTGGTAGACTCTTTGGCACAGATGTCAAAGTGGCCTGGTCTTACCCTGTCCAGGACTGAATGCTGAGCTTGAGTGGGAGCTTCTTGTCATTTCAAGCATTTCCATGAGTCTGTCCTCTGTTCTCTTGTATCCAAGTGGTTTCTAATAGGAAAGCAGAACAAAAATTGAAAGTATGGTGATTGATTATTTTTACCAATGTTATTTCAATCCACTTTGTTTAATACGAAATTACCTTTATGGTAGTAAGATTTCATATGTGAGGAAATAATGAAAATATTGGGGTTAGGGGATGAGAATATGCAAATCAAACATTTTTGAGCACCAAGACCCGTTTTTTTTTTTTTGTTTTTGTTTTTGTTTAACTTAAATAATATTAAGTGCCAGAGGACCACCGCTGCCATTCAGCCTCAACAACCTCCAGGTCCAGCCTCCAGGTGGCCCATTTCACCAGGGTGTGTGGGACCACAGTGTCCTGGGATGAGAGAACAGTACCCACGGATGTTGACATCTCACAGAGTAGATATTGCCAGTGACAGTAAGGAGCTATTGGCACATGAGGAAGCGAAGAGCTCTCAGGATGGGAAGAGGGGGCCGCTCCGAGACTCATTGGGTATGGCATGAGGCTGCTGGGTGTGGTGTTGGCCTGGGCCCACTGAGTGGGGCAGATCCATGGTCTGTGTTTCTGTACCCTCCTCTGTAGCCTGTGTTGGCAGCAGATCAGGGAATTGCGATCAGAAGTGCTCCCAGTAACACAGGCACCAGCCCCCAGAGTGTGTGCCTATCCATTTCCCCACCTGGCCTGACTTAGTGCCTGTCTTGCCTCAGGGCTGAGACCCTACAATCTCTGATGAGGGTGTCTGTGGTCCAGATCCAACCTGCATGGCCAACATGCTCAGACCTTCAGCTGGGTCCTAGGCTGCTGCAACCAAACTCTGTTAACTGGGTGGCCGACAACAGAGGAAGTGTCTTCCGTTGAGCTCCAGAGGCTCAACACAGTAGGTGTTGGGCTGTCCCAGTGCCATAACCCCTCCCAGGTTTCAAGGGGACTGTCTCCCCAACTCTCCCAGCCCTTGCCCACTCTCCTATTGCTGCCCACGATCTGTGGTTCCCATATGGGCATCCCGCCCTGGCTTCAACCTCACATATCCCGTATCCCCCAGTCTCCCTGGTATCTGGGTCCAGACTCTCCTCTTCCTATAAGAATATCAGATATTGGATTTGGTCCCAGTTGATGCTGTGTTCCATCATGTGAGCTCTTAGCTTCATCACTGTGCAAAGACTCTTTTCCCACACAAGTTCGCACGACTTTTGGCTGGCTAAGAATTTTCAGGCGACACTTTTCTAATGAGTACACTTTCCTTCCTTCCGATCTGCCACAAGTGAGCATTCCTCGCACCCTTGTCCTAGTTCCTTTATGGCAGTTTCCCTCCTTATGGCTGAGAGGACCTAGTGACCCCTGAATTCACACGTTCTCCTTAATCACCAACACACTGCAGAATTCTCCAGGGGGCCATATATACTCCTGGAAGTTGGGGTTGGAAATAGTTCTCCATCCATTAATCACTCCCTCACTCACTAATGTCCTTGTGTCCTTGAGAAAGGCTCTCCCTTTCCTGGTTTTCCTGAATAGAAATCCTCTTGCCTCTTGGGTGAATAGGGTTATGGGTTGTGCAGAGGGTGTTGGTCCACTGAGCATCTTAGAGACTGTCCTTTATGGAGCCTAATGATCCTCACTGGGGAATGAGGCCAGGGTCCTAACTGTGGTTAGTTAGAGAGGGAAAGAAGGACAAGGGAAACTCAGATGTCCCTTCATGGCCCCTGGAGTTAGAGGACTTACCCCTTTGCACCTGGGATCAGGAGACCTCATTTCCTCGAGGACACGCACACTCAGACGTTAATCTTGAGTGTGGGTTCCTTTCTGGGGTCCAGGGCTGTTGTTAGCCACCAGGAATGACAGTGCTCTCCATGCTGAGTGGAGCCATTTTTGCCAGGAAAGAGAGCCCATGGTCACGCCTTGTGCAAAGCATCCCACGCCAGGGGCTCCCATGCCTACATTCCTGTCCTGAAAGGAAGCCACCCTGAGGCAAGGTGGGTCCAACCACCTCCCATGTGTTCACTCATCACTGTGTTCCAGCAGTCACCCCAGTGAACAGTCCTGATGGGATTGGATGTGGCTCAGAATGTCACCCTCATGAGCTCTACCCTGCCACAGCTGCAGTTCTGCAGTGGGAGAAACTCAAAACCTCAAAACACATGCACATGAAAGAAAAGAGCAAGAGCCAGAGCCCAAACAGGCCAGGTGTGGCAAAGACAGCTGGAGTGCCTAGGTTGGGACTCAGAATTATGTCAGTGGGGTGGCATTGTTGCTGGCACCAGCATGATAACCGAGAGCCAGCCCTGCTCATTTTGGGGAGCAGTGTGTTGGGGAAGGCAGCAGAAATTGAGAGGCAGGATTGAGTTTGGCCCTAGGAGGAGGTTGGGTAAGAGGCCAGTGTGGGTTGGAGAGCCTGGGCAGATAGACAGAGGCCAGGGCACACCCCAAAGCCTGGAGACTGCACTTGATGTCCAGGGTAGTGAAACACCACTTCCCCTCTTACTCACAACTGAGAGCAAGGGGCATTGATGAGTTCAGTTTGTGTGCGGCTGCATCCAAGGTGGCTCGGCTAGGAACCTCTGTTTCCTTGACTCAGGAGGCTGGGAGTCCAGGCTCCACTGAGGCTCGGCTGGGAGGATCGGAGTCTGAGTTTATGCCTGTGTTCCCTGTAGGATCCATGTTGGCTGAGCCTCAGTGTTTTTGTAATGAGAGGATGGGTGACCGTCATGTCTTTATCACAGGACACACTTGCTAAATGGATTTGTTTGCTCTGAGGAGGAAAGAGAGAGGGGGGAGTGGTGCTGGAGACAGGGATGCAGACAGGGGTCATGGACTTGGCATAACTCAGTCTTGGAGGTGATATCCCATCACCTGTACCCACTTCAATTCCCATGAATCCAGAGGCTGAGCCCCCTTGAGGTGAGGGGTGAACCGGTTCTGGGCAGCAGGATGCTGTGGTACCTCGGAGTCTCTGTGAGACCCCAACACTAGACACACTTGGCCCTTTTGAAATCTTAGGAGAAGCCTTGGGAAGTTGTATGGCAGAGGGGAGCAGCCTCTGCATCTCAGTCCCCTCCAACTTGCCATGGTGTAGAGAGGGAACTGCAGCCACGATGGGACGGACATTGGCCATGTCCCTGTGTGGGACACAGGCCTGATTGAGTTAGGGTGCATTCTTTGTCTCTCCCTTTCTTGTGATTATCCCATCTCTACATTTGTGCTTTAGCCACCTGTGAGTCCCATCTCTGGTTTCAGAGAGAACAGAGGGTGTTATGGGCCAATAGACACAATAAACCCTAGAGATTAGATGCTACCCTACTTTCCAGAAAAGACTGGGCACACCATGAGTTGCACAATGATGGGACCAGGGTCCAAAAGCTGCTGAGAGGGAAGGACTGGTTGTGAATGCATTTTTGAAGTTCCAGCTTGGAGCTGGAACTCTAGTGGCACCAAGCAGGGCAGATGCTGGTGGGGATGTTTGGGTAGTTGTTGGTGAACACCTGCGCACCTGAGATGGGTAGGCATGGAGGAGAAATCGGCAGCCCATAGGGCTGTTGAAAGTGGTCTTATGTGAAAAGAGGCTCAGGTATGGGCACAGGAAATGACATCATTGCCTTGACAATGGATCAAACAGAACATGGAACCCTGGTATCCAGGCACCCACTTCACTGACCAAGCCATCCGAGCTCACTTGGTTGGAGCCACTGGAGGGAGAAGGATGTTCTCCTGTGGTTGCAGACAATGCCGAGCCTCAGGCTCCCAGGAATCTCAGGGGGGCCAACTAGCCCTTTTGTGGATACACTGGGTGAGGCTTCATCTTAGACGCCAGAGCCTCTGGCGATTGTCGCAGAGGAGCTCAAGAGTAACAGTGAGTAGCACAGGGCAGGTGAGCCCAGCAGGCCCTCTAGTCTGATCCCTGATGAATGGCCCAGGACTCCTATTCTGACTCTGTGTGTGTGTGTGTGTGTGTGTGTGTGTGTGTGTGTGTGTGTTTGTACTGATGGGAACTGTCCCATTGTGCTTTGACTCTAGTGTATTGGCACAAGTCATTTTTCTGTTTGTCACCATTTCCATTTTGAACCCACCATTCTTTGTCCCAACCCAGGGTGAAAATGATCAGAACACGGAGGAGCCCTTCAGGGTTCAGAGCCTTGAACCTTACAGGCAGGACCAGCTTAGGAATGAGCTCCTGCCTGTCATTTGTGGGAGGAACCTACATTTCAGCAGCAACATGGGGTTAATCTCCTGGGATTTCATCCCCACCCAGCAGGTGCTGGATCTCTTGTTCCCAAAACAGCCACCTTCTTCAGTCTTTACTCCTGGTGCCACTCCACATCCTCCAAGGGGACAAGAACCTCAGGTTCTGGATGGATGTTGTAGAATGCCCACAGAGCCAACTGCCAGGCTGGGTGGGGTGCAGTTGCTGGGCTTTGCTGATGTTGTCATCCCCCACAGTTCTTGGAACCTTCTGTGGCAGTGGCATCCAGGACCCCAGCAGCTCCTCACTGCTTCACTCCAGCGAGCAGGTGGAAGACAGCCGCGTTGTTCACGTCCTCCTAGAGGGACAGAGCCTGAGGGAGACAAAGCGCATCCCGGTAAGCCCGACAGCAGGGCTGCCTCCTGGGTGTCCACACAGTGGAAGGCAGGAGACACAGCCAACCCCAGGGCTATGGTGGGAAATAAAGAAGAGAGAGGTCCGTCTTAAGGGCTTGACCTGAGGAGGGAGAGCATCAGCATGCCCAGCTTCAGTGGTGAGTGGGCCTGTGTATTGTGGGTTTTGCAGGCCAGAAGTGCAGACGGAAGTGCTGTGGACAGATGAAGGCAGAGATATGTCCAGGGTGCAGGCTGCAGTGCCTAGAACTTGGTATTCTCAATGAGTGAAGTTGGAGCAGAGGAGGTGGCAGTGACTTGTCACATGTGTAGGAGGGGATGTGTTCCTGGTGGCAGGGAAGAGAACCTCCTTAGCATGACTAGGTGTAGGAATTTGGGGTCGGGATCACCTGGGGGGTCATGCCAAAGCTTCGGAATGTTAGGCTTTGCATGTATGTAAATACGGAGCTAAAGGGGTTCTTGGCAGAATTTCTATGGATGTGCAGTAGACACGCTAATGCTGCAGGTGTCCAGCTGCAGAGGAGACATGTTCAGTGACTGCCAGTGCTGAGTCAAGTACATCATTACAACCAGACCCGCACCGAGCTTCCAGAGGCCAGGGCCTCTCAAAGCTATCATGAAGCACTCAAGTGCACACTCTTGTATCTGAGTCTGTTTTGTGTCGTGGCAGTCAGGACCCAAATTTTCAGTGCATCTGCCTCTTCCACCCACAAAGGCAGCCTGCATCCCAGATCACACTTGGTGCGCAGATCCCTGGCCCATTGCTCTCATCTCAGTGAGATGAGAGTGTGTCTGTGCATAGGCAGTTTGGTCCTTTGACATGAGTGGAATGTGGCTCCCCAGGGGGAGGGGAGATGGCAGGTACAGGCAGATATTTGTACCAGGATTGTTCTAGTAGCACATTGCAAGAACCCAGGTGGTATATGGAGGACACACTCAGGTAGCAGGATAACAAGATTGTGCCCTTGTATATGTAGCTGAGATTTCTCCTGAATGTTTGACCACAGTCTTCTGGGTAGCTCTTCTAAAAGCCATTCTCTGATGACATTTGTCCCACCCTGATCCAGGTGACCTTTCAGGAGACGGTGACAAGCCTCATCCGCAGGGCCTTGGACCAAAATTTGTTGCAGCATGAGGATGTGGACAACTTTGAGCTGCTGTATATGATGTCTGAGGATGAGAGTAAGTAGGACAATCAGACAGTGGGGAGACATGATCCACAGTGGGCTCAGGATAACTGACAGCCAAGAGAAAGTGGGCCTTGGCCCCAAAATACCAAAGTGTGATGGGCCTGGCGGAGACTCTCAGGGGTTGTGGGTGTTTTGTGGTATAATCCTTGAGTGCCACCTAACAATTCTCTCCACTTCGCTCTGCAGAAATCAAGGTCTCTGACCACTCACTCGTGTGTCTGTCCATGAATCTGGGAATACAATATTTCATGGTGAGGAAACGCCCCCAGGTCAAGGGAAAGGAGGTAAACACCTACCTTATTCAAGCTGTGCATGTGCTGCCATTCCACTCCGACCTGAGGAAATAAGAAGCCTCAGCACCTGGACATATTTGCTGGAAGCCCATAGAGCCAACTGACAGTCTGGGGTGGCTTTCTGTTTCTGGGTTTGCTGATGTTCCATCCCCCACAGTTCTCAGAATCAACCTGCAAGTCCTCCAGGCCGCTTTCCCACAAGCAGGTGGGAGACACCTGCTTAATTCGTGTCCACTTAGAAACACAAAGTCCAGAGATGGCCAAGAGTGTTCTGGTAAGCCTGGGAGCAGGGGTGTCCCGTGGTGCTTACACCTGGGTGGGGAGCAGACACTGGTCCAATACCATGGACTACTCATGCCCTCTTGAATTTGGAGCTTCTGGATGATCAGGAGGATAGATGGGAATCAAGAAGGGAGAGGTCAGTGTGAAGGGCTGGAGCTGAGATGAGCGAGTGCAGCAGCTTGTCCACTGCCATGTCTGAGGGAGTCTGTGTGTCAGGTGGCAGCATGCAGTCCAGAAGGGCAGGGACAGGTATGGGTGACAGATGAGAATAGGACAGGAACTAGGTTGCAGGTTCCCTTGTATGGGATGCTGACGTCTATGGAGGAGGACAGCAGTGTGAGGTTCTCCATGTTCCTTGAACAAGGAGCTGAGAGAGTCTCTCTGCAGAGTCGATATGGATGTGGAGCAAGCACACTAAATGTCCAGGTAACCCAATGACCACCCTTGCCGGATGAGGTGCCCTCCTACATCCCAGCCAGCACTGAGCCTCTGGAGGCCAGGAGCTCTCGTGGCTATCTTTCAGCTCTCCTGTGTGTGGTCATGTTCCTGGGTCTGTTTTTGGCCCTGGCAATCCAGACCAAAGCCTCTAGGTTTTGTGCCTAGGCCATTCCCAATGCCGCCTGCATCCTCGGGCAGACCTGGGATCTTGGAGGCTATTGTCCCATTCCTCCCAACTTGTGGGATGAGATTGCATCTGTATGCAGGTAGTGGGGTCCTTTCACTCCGAGAGGAGTGCAGCTCCACAAAGAGCAATGGCAGGCCCAGGAAGTCCTATGTACAAGGATTGGGCTAGTAGCCTGTGGGAAGAGCCCACACGATGAGCAGGAGGTCAGCCTCGGGTAGTAGGGTCATGGATGTTGCCCTTGTATTTAGAGTGGAGGTGCCTCCAGAATGCCCCTGCCCACTGTCCTTGAGTAGTCACTTCAAGGCCCATTTCCTGAAGGCCTGTCTCCCATGCTGCTCCAGGTGACCTGCCACGATAGGGCTCCTGTCGTCATCCGCAGCGCCCTCGACCTACACTTCCTTACTGAGGAGAATCCAGAGGATTATGAGCTGGGCCAAATCATCTCTCGCCGTCAGAGTAAGTGAGACAATCAGATAGCAGAGAGCAAGGGTCAGGATGTGGACTCAGGTCAACTCTTAGCAACAAAGAGTAGTCTCTGACCCCCAAGAACACTCCAACAGGTGTGTTGGGTTCGTGCACAAAGCCAACTGCACTTCTGCTGGTGGAAGTTCTTGAGGTCCAATGGTATACCCCGGTGGATATTGCGGCTCCCCACCAGGTGCCCTCCCCTGGACATGAACAGGCATCCAAAGCTGACATCTTTGAGGAGTGAGGAGGAAAGCCTCTCTCCAGGAGCAGTATGTTTTCATGGTCTGGGATAGGAGTGGTTTCAAAGGAACATGGGAATGCATGGGCTAAAGAGGGAACTGGCATTTTGTGGACTGAAGCAGTACTATTGAAAGCCTTCTGTGTGACCAAAAAACCACTGCCTGGGCAGAGCATTGCCAGGATTCTAGCAAGCAGTAACAGGATGAAATTGGGAAGAAAACACAGCCTGGGAGACAGCCTGAATCATCTGTTTTTGCATAAATTCCATGGTCTTACACACCTGAGTCCACTAGGCAAGGAGTGATCACAATAGCCAGGTTGTGATCCCTAACTAAAGTCACATGAGGGCTTCCTGAGCACGTAGCCACAGAGCTCATCTGATAATAATGCCAGCGCTTTTTCGTTGGTTGGTTGGTTGGTTTTTGTGAGCCAAACACCACAGCAGCCATTATCCCAGCCTATGTACCCTGAAGACCACCATCCCTATGAGTTCTAGGATCACTTGTCTCCTATCTTAACCTACTGTTAGGTTAGTAGAGTCTATGGAAGAGGAAGTCTGTCTGGGGCCTTGGTAGCCTAAGAAATTCATAGCAGAGATCTCCACATCCAACCCAGAAGGGATGGAGAACAGGCTCTAGGTTAGAGGAGGGCGACAGGAAACACATGTTCAGAGGAAGGAGAAGCGGCTGTTGTATTCCCCCACTCGGGGTCATGGCACCACTGGGCCATACACCATGTTGGAGGGAAGCAGTCCCTTTGCTGGTCTTTGGAACCATTGTTCTCAGTAGGGCAGTATTTGGAATGTGGCCTCCATTCTCAGAAGCCTGGTTCACATGGAGGCGGGCTCCACCAACGCAGAAGCATGGCTCTAACGTGGTATCCGTGCTGGTCAGCCTGTCCTCACTGTGGCCATACTTGAGGAAAATAACTCAGAGGAGGAATCCTAGGCCTTTTTTCTCTGGGTTTCATAGCTTTCTCTTTGGTTGTGCACTGAGGCTGTCCATAAAGCTCTAGTGTGTGGCAGTGGAGAGCTCCTCAGCCCTTGCCACAAAGGCATAGACTGGGAGAGAGAGAACGAGGCTGGCAGAGAGGGAGAGAGAGAAAGATGGAGAGGGAGGACCTCTCCTTGGAGAATGAGGATTCAGTGGAGCCAACAGGAACAAGGTACTGTTGCCCAGGGCACAACCCTGTTTAGGTCTTACTCCAACCATGCTCAACCTTTCTTCCAGTCCCTCCCACCCCCCAGTAGTGTATTCATCTTGAATGAGAATTTCATGTTGACATCAGAGCACTCACCATCCAATGCTTCCCTCCAAACCCACCTATGAAGATGGCTCATGTGGGGACTGAATCTTCGGCACAGGAGCCTTTTGTGGGAGATTTCAGATGCAAACCCTAGTGGTGTGCTTTGGCAGATGCAAGAGGACCTGAGATATTCTGGAGTCCAAAGCCTTCGGTAGGAACAGACATTAGGTCTGTTGAAGTGCTCTGCCTAGTTCTTCCTCAGGGAGGACTGTGGAGGCTGTCTTTGTTGGTATTGGTGCTGAATTGGAGAGCTCTCAGGTGTGTGGCTCTGGCCTTTTCTGGCACAGGCTCTCAGATGTTGGCGTGTCCTAGGGAGCACCTCCTGAGTGCCACCTTCTTTTTGTACACCCCTCTCTCCCCAGAGCTGAGGATTCCAGCAGAGGCCAACGTATTTTATGCCAAGAATCCTCACAAAAAATCCAACTTTGTGCTGAGGAAAAGGAGCCTCTCCCAAAAGAATGATGGGTGGATCGAGCCTCAACCTCCCTCTCGTCCTGCAAAGAAGGCTCCTGCCCTCCTGAGGATGCTTGCAAAACCATTCTGTTGCTGTGTGCCTGGGCGGGGCTGAGGCAGCCCAGGAATATTTACATTGATTACTATTTTCTTCAAAGTTTGAATCTATAGTTTGCCATTGTCCTTGACCTTGTTTAGTAACACAGTTGTTACTCTATCCTGTATTTGTTGTTTCCATTAATATATTATTATTATTTTAAAATATATATGTTTTTGTTACCTGATCTACTGTGATGATTTGAGTATACTAAATGTAGCAGTGATTCCTAAAGGACACATCCAAACCAACAGGAAGGAATGTTTCATTCTATCAGCAAGAACTTTGGTTTTTAGGAGTTTGGCAGATGGCATTATCTGAGTCAGTTTTCCAATGGGGGCAATGAAGTATCAGCTATGATGGTACAAACACAAACAAAGACACACAAACACACACAAGAGCACACACACTCACTGAGAGATAGATAGACAGATGGAGTTGGTCTCTGCTGAAATACATTGGAGACATGGTTCTGATTTCTCCCCTTTTGGAGTATTTTCAATTGCACAAGGTGTCTTGCAAATGAACCCATGTCTGAGGAAGACATGCATGTGTACTTCACATGCCACTTTTCACATAGCAGGAAGGTCATGTAATATTTTTCATGCAGCTGTCTTTTGACTGTGAACCATCACATGAGGTCAGCTGTGGAATTTTCAACTTGTAGCATCACAATGGGGATCCACTCTTTGGATTTGGGGATATTTCCGATTTTCTTGATTCAGATTGGAATGATATATATATATATATATATATATATATATATACATTAGTTTTTGATGAAAATTCTGCATTTGATGGTAATGAATGTCGTGCATCTAGGAATCTGTAGAGTGCAGACAATGAATGGATGCCTACTGTTGTCTGGACTGGTCTGAAAAGTCCTGTAGCATCTGAGCATGTGTGAGGGCTGTACAGGTCTTGCCAAAAGTCCAGGTCAGATGATCCTGCACAAAGCTGAACTCCTAGTGGTCTCCACAACAGTGTAAGGGCCAAGGAGAAACTCACTTCCACACAGAAGTTGGGAAGCTACCTTATGAAGGTGATCATAGATACGGGATTATTAATATATCCAGGTTGGCATCTATTATATTTTTAGCTTTTGACTTTCGCAGCTGTGGGCATCTTGACAACCATCAACTCCCTGTAAGCACAGACAACTCTATAAGAACCTGAGGATAAATTTCCCTGTGCATGTCCCCTTGTGAAACTGCTTAAGCACCGCCTGGTTTACACATAGGTGGAATTTCTAGGTCAAAGTGTGCATGTTTACTTCTTTGACTAAGCACTGCCATGTGGCTCTTCTGCATAGCTCTACCTGTGGCCAGGATTGTATTATCTAGCTTTCTAACTTTTGCATGTTGAGTAGATACATAGTGGGAGCACACTGTTTTTTTGATATTTTTCTTGGTATCTATTCTGATGCTTTTCACTGGGGGATTTTTTCCTGTGAAAATGGGCTTCCTCTACTTGACCTTATTTTCTTCTTTTTAAAATTTTTTCAATGTGACTTTTTAATTTTAGTTTTATTAAAGACATTGCCCCTTGCTTGCATAGTCTATATCTAAAGCACTAGTCCTTGCTCCAAGGCCCAGCTTGCTCTCAGCTGCCCCAGGAGGGGAACAGTCTTTGGCGGTAGACAAGAGACGCCCCTGCAGGGGGCACAAGTGCTTTGGCCCTCTGGTGTCTTGCCAGCAGTGCTTCCCATGCTCACAGAGGGTTTCAGACACTGAGTCAATGGTCCAGGTGGTCTTTTGTTCAGTCTGATCTCAAATTGAGCTCCTCTGAGAGGTCATATTGAAGTCCTTGTGTGTACCTGACCCATCATTTTAAACAATATTCCAAGTTCACTTTTTGTGTGTACGTGGGTTCTGGGGATTGAACCCAGGGCCTTGAGCCTGTGAGGCAAGTGACCTACCTGAGCTACACCCTCAGAGACCCCTGTAAAAGTATTTCCCCTTTGCCTCGGGGTCTAAGTTGCCAAGGCTGACCTCAAACGTTCCTCTTGCCTCAGCCTCCCTGGTGGCTGGCATGACAGGCATGCACCTGGGACTGTCACACTCGAGCCTGTGATGGGAACTCATGTGCATCTGTCCAGGGCTGAGCATGGTTAGGCAGAGCTGTGCTCCAGGCTCCCTGCAGGGCTGTGGAGGCTTCTGCTGCCCAGCAGCCCTGGTGCCATGGCCAGGGCTCCTCCCAGCCGAGGGCAGGCAGCTGCCCATTGCTGTAGGCTGACCTTATTTTCTTCTTATGGCACTCGTCCGTTCTCTGGAGTATGTTGTATGGTTTGTCCATTAGGAGTCTAACAGGTCCTCTAGAACCTTCAAACAATTAGTAAAATTCCTGAACAGTAAGTGAGCGCGCGCAGAAATTGGGCTAATATTTTGGGAAGAACAATGTTGGATGATATATTCATGGCTTGAATATATCATCCAACATGAAGTTATATTTTATTACTTACAAAATAATAAAATAATGAAGCAATACCATGGGCTGAGCTAAAATAGATCCTTAGGATCTTAGGCATTCTGTAATAAATCTGTGTCACTTGAAGTATAGAGTTGATCGACTCTGAGTAATGAAACAGAAGTAAAGGTATCAAAGCCAATGATCATCTGTTTCCAATTTTCTGTGATTTGGTTCAAGTGGTAAAGTGGTGATATTTATTAATAATGGATCGAATAGGTTCATAATTGTTTTAGAGTACAATTAGATGCCTTCAAACTTTAGGCTACATGGGCACATTTGAGAACGGTTCCAGCCATTCTCTCATCCTTTGGGTCATTCCCCTCCTATGTCCTGTGAGACATTTTCTATGTGAGGCTTTAAGAAGAAGAAGAGAATATTCTGTAAAGAAAACCTTGTGATCTGTGCAGTATGAAGTTGAATGGATTCATTCAGAAATCAGAAATTCTATTGAAAGATATTTATTGGCATGAGCCAAATAAAACCTATTTTTAGGCATCCTGGTGAAGACAAGGTTTTATCTTTATGTCTCATTTTCTATGTTTTGTTGTTGTTGTTGTTGTTAGAATGAAATTCATATGTTGCCAGACCATTCTATCAGATGTGTAACTAGATGCCATTTAAATTACCCACTTTTACATGGTAGACAGTTTTTAATGAACACTGCCTGTCTGCACCTTTTTTAAAAACAGGACTGGGATCAGAAGCCCAAATACCAATGGTTAGCTGGAGCATATTTTTCATTTGGCCTATCTGTCAGTATTCCCTGAGGTCATCTGTGCAATCAGCTTCGTTACTCCTGCTCCCTCACTGGATTTCATAGAAACCATATGCTATGTATGAATCAGGGACACCAATCCCACAACATAGCATTCTTGGAATATCCAAAGTCCCACTTTTCACTTCGCCATGCCTGAGATCAGCAGTAATATTTATCAGCAAATGTGAGATTTTCAAAGATCCAATTCTATGTGCTCCTTTCTCATAGAGCCTTAGGCAGGGATATAGCATACATAAATATTAAGTAAAGTCAATAGTTTTTAAAATGTCATCCATTGAATAGTTGACACATGTCTGAGATACTTTTTATTTTGGAGGAGGTATTATTTAATAGGGAATTCCAACAGCTACCTAATAGTGAAATGAGAAGTCTTGCATCCATTTTATTTTGTTTCTGATGATTTTTATGAGTAAGGGTAAGATACTTCCTTGTTCTGATGCAGATGTTGCCCACTTTTGTGAATGGATGCGGGGTGTCACCTACTACTTGCATATCTGCATATTGGGCTTGACACTGCTATCGTACTTGGTAGTTGGCAAAAAGTCAATACTGAAGTTAAGCTCTTGTGTTCTAGCAGCAGAGCTGAAGATCCTTGATGTGCCACCTTCTGCAAACCATGCTGCTCTCTTCATGTTCCTTATTGACTTCCTGGTGATGAGCATCATGGTCTCCTGGTCTTGAGAATGGCCAAGCATTGCTCTGTGAATGTGGAAGATGGGCATGTGGAAGGCTCCAGGGAGGAGGGATCATTGAACATGTACTCGAATCCATGTGCCTGTTGAATGACCTGTTTTTTTATTTTTGGGTTTTAAGGGAGACACTGCCCTAAAACACTTCTGTGCAGCTGGGGATGCAGGCTTCTGCTTCACCTTGCAGGAAGCATTAACGAATCCTTTCCAGAAGACATGAGAAGAGAGAAGTGAGCCTCTGGTATCATGCAGGTTCCTTGCATTGCCCATGGGCTAGAAGAGAGAAGAGATGCTTCATGAGATTTGATCCCCTTTTTCCTGAAAAGTTCCACACAGAGGTGAGTCCCCAGCATGTTTAGAAATCATTTCAGACACCTTTCTGGACGGAATTGAATCAGAGCCCCTGATGATGTGGAAGAGCTAAAGATGGGTTTGCTATGAATTTTCTATTTCATTCATCAGGGCCTGAGTCAAGTCAGTCATTGTGCTGTCAACACATGAGCTGCTGGTCAAATGTGAGGAAGTGGTCTTGCTTTATGAAAACACCACCCTGATTCAGTGAGCCAGAGGCAGCCTGCAGTCCCTGTTTTCCTGTAAAGGCAGATTGCTGTGGATGGCCTCTGGCCTCGTCATGCAGCCCTGCTCAGAGTAGGGGATTGAGGGACCAAGCAGATCCCTAGTTCCTTTTGACCTTTATTGCCACTGGGCCACCCCAGGGTCCTTGGACTCTACCTGGTCTTCTGGCCTGGGTCAGGGGATGTGAGGTTTGGAATCCCCCTCTGTGGCAGGATCCCAGCCCCCCAGCCACTTGAGGTCAGCACATCCTTCCCTAATTGTGTTAGAGTTGGAGACTTCTCCCACCCATACTCATCCATGCTCATCCCACATTTTGTAGCTTGGCACCTGAGGACCTTTATTCATTGACTTACTTGTTAGTGATGATGGTTACTAAGACTAAGTGACTCTTTCAAGTCACATCACTTGCATGGTAGGGCTAGAGCATGGATCTTCCTAATTGATTTCATGGGACTCTCTCATGGAAACTGTGACTGCTTCCTAAACACACACTCTACATTTGGAGTGTCAAAATTCTTGCCACTGCCTCCTTGGCAAGTGTATCTTGTCTTCTACGTGGGAATTTCACAAATATTTTCCTTTGGTTTGTGGAGGTCATGCAGAAGGGATTTCATTTGAAATAGCCCAAACAAGAAATACCAGTTGTCTTTTTCGCACATGGATGTGTGTAGTGAACACCCCTTTCTGTGTGCTTGCATGAGTTACTCCTTTGAATTTGTTGAAGAATGGTTGGCTGGGGAGCAAGTTAACGAGAGATGGATATCAATGGTTGTCAAGTATTCTGACGTGAAGAATGTATTGAGGATGTGAAGGCTTTTCTAGCCAGTTCCTATGGCTCAGTCAGGGATCAGTCAGAGGATTCTGTCTGGTAGACTCTTTGGCACAGATGTCAAAGTGGCCTGGTCTTACCCTGTCCAGGACTGAATGCTGAGCTTGAGTGGGAGCTTCTTGTCATTTCAAGCATTTCCATGAGTCTGTCCTCTGTTCTCTTGTATCCAAGTGGTTTCTAATAGGAAAGCAGAACAAAAATTGAAAGTATGGTGGTTGATTATTTTTACCAATGTTATTTCAATCCACTTTGTTTAATACGAAATTACCTTTATGCTAGTAAGATTTCATATGTGAGGAAATAATGAAAATATTGGGGTTAGGGGATGAGAATATGCAAATCAAACATTTTTGAGCACCAAGACCCGTTTTTTGTTTTTGTTTTTGTTTTTTTTTTAACTTAAATAATATTAAGTGCCAGAGGACCACCGCTGCCATTCAGCCTCAACAACCTCCAGGTCCAGCCTCCAGGTGGCCCATTTCACCAGGGTGTGTGGGACCACACTGTCCTGGGATGAGAGAACAGTACCCACGGATGTTGACATCTCACAGAGTAGATATTGCCAGTGACAGTAGGGAGCTATTGGCACATGAGGAAGGGAAGAGCTCTCAGGATGGGAAGAGGGGGCCGCTTCGAGACTCATTGGGTATGGCACGAGGCTGCTGGGTGTGGTGTTGGCCTGGGCCCACTGAGTGGGGCAGATCCGTGGTCTGTGTTTCTGTACGCTCCTCTGTAGCCTGTGTTGGCAGCAGATCAGGGAATTGCGATCAGAAGTGCTCCCAGTAACACAGGCACCAGCCCCCAGAGTGTGTGCCTATCCGTTTCCCCACCTGGCCTGACTTAGTGCCTGTCTTGCCTCAGGGCTGAGACCCTACAATCTCTGATGAGGGTGTCTGTGGTCCAGATCCAACCTGCATGGCCAACATGCTCAGACCTTCAGCTGGGTCCTAGGCTGCTGCAACCAAACTCTGTTAACTGGGTGGCCGACAACAGAGGAAGTGTCTTCCGTTGAGCTCCAGAGGCTCAACACAGTAGGTGTTGGGCTGTCCCAGTGCCATAACCCCTCCCAGGTTTCAAGGGGACTGTCTCCCCAACTCTCCCAGCCCTTGCCCACTCTCCTATTGCTGCACACGATCTGTGGTTCCCATATGGGCATCCCGCCCTGCCTCCAACCTCACATATCCGGTATCCCCCAGTCTCCCTGGTATCTGGGTCCAGACTCTCCTCTTCCTACAAGAATATCAGATATTGGATTTGGTCCCAGTTGATGCTGTGTTCCATCATGTGAGCTCTTAGCTTCATCACTGTGCAAAGACTCTTTTCCCACACAAGTTCGCACGGCTTTTGGCTGGCTAAGAATTTTCAGGCGACACTTTTCTAATGAGTACACTTTCCTTCCTTCCGATCTCCCACCAGTGAGCATTCCTCGCACCCTTGTCCTAGTTCCTTTATGGCAGTTTCCCTCCTTATGGCTGAGAGGACCTAGTGACCCCTGAATTCACACGTTCTCCTTAATCACCAACACACTGCAGAATTCTCCAGGGGGCCATATATGCTCCTGGAAGTTGGTGTTGGAAATAGTTCTCCATCCATTAATCACTCCCTCACTCACTAATGTCCTTGTGTCCTTGAGAAAGGCTCTCCCTTTCCTGGTTTTCCTGAATAGAAATCCTCTTGCCTCTTGGGTGAATAGGGTTATGGGTTGTGCAGAGGGTGTTGGTCCACTGAGCATCTTAGAGACTGTCCTTTATGGAGCCTAATGATCCTCACTGGGGAATGAGGCCAGGGTCCTAACTGTGGTTAGTTAGAGAGGGAAAGAAGGACGAGGGAAACTCAGATGTCCCTTCATGGCCCCTGGAGTTAGAGGACTTACCCCTTTGCACCTGGGATCAGGAGACCTCATTTCCTCGAGGACACGCACACTCAGACGTTAATCTTGAGTGTGGGTTCCTTTCTGGGGTCCAGGGCTGTTGTTAGCCACCAGGAATGACAGTGCTCTCCATGCTGAGTGGAGCCATTTTTGCCAGGAAAGAGAGCCCATGGTCACGCCTTGTGCAAAGCATCCCACGCCAGGGGCTCCCATGCCTACATTCCTGTCCTGAAAGGAAGCCACTCAGAGGCAAGGTGGGTCCAACCACCTCCCATGTGTTCACTCATCACTGTGTTCCAGCAGTCACCCCAGTGAACAGTCCTGATGGGATTGGATGTGGCTCAGAATGTCACCCTCATGAGCTCTACCCTGCCACAGCTGCAGTTCTGCAGTGGGAGAAACTCAAAACCTCAAAACACATGCACATGAAAGAAAAGAGCAAGAGCCAGAGCCCAAACAGGCCAGGTGTGGCAAAGACAGCTGGAGTGCCTAGGTTGGGACTCAGAATTATGTCAGTGGGGTGGCATTGCTGCTGGCACCAGCATGATAACCGAGAGCCAGCCCTGCTCATTTTGGGGAGCAGTGTGTTGGGGAAGGCAGCAGAAATTGAGAGGCAGGATTGAGTTTGGCCCTAGGAGGAGGTTGGGTAAGAGGCCAGGGTGGGTTGGAGAGCCTGGGCAGATAGACAGAGGCCAGGGCACACCCCAAAGCCTGGAGACTGCACTTGATGTCCAGGGTTGTGAAACACCACTTCCCCTCTTACTCACAACTGAGAGCAAGGGGCATTGATGAGTTCAGTTTGTGTGCGGCTGCATCCAAGGTGGCTCGGCTAGGAACCTCTGTTTCCTTGACTCAGGAGGCTGGGAGTCCAGGCTCCACTGAGGCTCGGCTGGGAGGATCGGAGTCTGAGTTTATGCCTGTGTTCCCTGTAGGATCCATGTTGGCTGAGCCTCAGTGTTTTTGTAATGAGAGGATGGGTGACCGTCATGTCTTTATCACAGGACACACTTGCTAAATGGATTTGTTTGCTCTGAGGAGGAAAGAGAGAGGGGGGAGTGGTGCTGGAGACAGGGATGCAGACAGGGGTCATGGACTTGGCATAACTCAGTCTTGGAGGTGATATCCCATCACCTGTACCCACTTCAATTCCCATGAATCCAGAGGCTGAGCCCCCTTGAGGTGAGGGGTGAACCGGTTCTGGGCAGCAGGATGCTGTGGTACCTCGGAGTCTCTGTGAGACCCCAACACTAGACACACTTGGCCCTTTTGAAATCTTAGGAGAAGCCTTGGGAAGTTGTATGGCAGAGGGGAGCAGCCTCTGCATCTCAGTCCCCTCCAACTTGCCATGGTGTAGAGAGGGAACTGCAGCCACGATGGGACGGACATTGGCCATGTCCCTGTGTGGGACACAGGCCTGATTGAGTTAGGGTGCATTCTTTGTCTCTCCCTTTCTTGTGATTATCCCATCTCTACATTTGTGCTTTAGCCACCTGTGAGTCCCATCTCTGGTTTCAGAGAGAACAGAGGGTGTTATGGGCCAATAGACACAATAAACCCTAGAGATTAGATGCTACCCTACTTTCCAGAAAAGACTGGGCACACCATGAGTTGCACAATGATGGGACCAGGGTCCAAAAGCTGCTGAGAGGGAAGGACTGGTTGTGAATGCATTTTTGAAGGCTCCAAGCTGGAACTGTAGTGGCACCAAGCAGGGCAGATGCTGGTGGGGATGTTTGGGTAGTTGTTGGTGAACACCTGCGCACCTGAGATGGGTAGGCATGGAGGAGAAATCGGCAGCCCATAGGGCTGTTGAAAGTGGTCTTATGTGAAAAGAGGCTCAGGTATGGGCACAGGAAATGACATCATTGCCTTGACAATGGATCAAACAGAACATGGAACCCTGGTATCCAGGCACCCACTTCACTGACCAAGCCATCCGAGCTCACTTGGTTGGAGCCACTGGAGGGAGAAGGATGTTCTCCTGTGGTTGCAGACAATGCCGAGCCTCAGGCTCCCAGGAATCTCAGGGGGGCCAACTAGCCCTTTTGTGGATACACTGGGTGAGGCTTCATCTTAGACGCCAGAGCCTCTGGCGATTGTCGCAGAGGAGCTCAAGAGTAACAGTGAGTAGCACAGGGCAGGTGAGCCCAGCAGGCCCTCTAGTCTGATAACTGATGAATGGCCCAGGACTCCTATTCTGACTGTGTGTGTGTGTGTGTGTGTGTGTGTGTGTGTGTGTTTGTACTGATGGGAACTGTCCCATTGTGCTTTGACTCTAGTGTATTGGCACAAGTCATTTTTCTGTTTGTCACCATTTCCATTTTGAACCCACCATTCTTTGTCCCAACCCAGGGTGAAAATGATCAGAACACGGAGGAGCCCTTCAGGGTTCAGAGCCTTGAACCTTACAGGCAGGACCAGCTTAGGAATGAGCTCCTGCCTGTCATTTGTGGGAGGAACCTACATTTCAGCAGCAACATGGGGTTAATCTCCTGGGATTTCATCCCCACCCAGCAGGTGCTGGATCTCTTGTTCCCAAAACAGCCACCTTCTTCAGTCTTTACTCCTGGTGCCACTCCACATCCTCCAAGGGGACAAGAACCTCAGGTTCTGGATGGATGTTGTAGAATGCCCACAGAGCCAACTGCCAGGCTGGGTGGGGTGCAGTTGCTGGGCTTTGCTGATGTTGTCATCCCCCACAGTTCTTGGAACCTTCTGTGGCAGTGGCATCCAGGACCCCAGCAGCTGTGAGTAGCAGCTCCTCACTGCTTCACTCCAGCGAGCAGGTGGAAGACAGCCGCGTTGTTCACGTCCTCCTAGAGGGACAGAGCCTGAGGGAGACAAAGCGCATCCCGGTAAGCCCGACAGCAGGGCTGCCTCCTGGGTGTCCACACAGTGGAAGGCAGGAGACACAGCCAACCCCAGGGCTATGGTGGGAAATAAAGAAGAGAGAGGTCCGTCTTAAGGGCTTGACCTGAGGAGGGAGAGCATCAGCATGCCCAGCTTCAGTGGTGAGTGGGCCTGTGTATTGTGGGTTTTGCAGGCCAGAAGTGCAGACGGAAGTGCTGTGGACAGATGAAGGCAGAGATATGTCCAGGGTGCAGGCTGCAGTGCCTAGAACTTGGTATTCTCAATGAGTGAAGTTGGAGCAGAGGAGTTGGCAGTGACTTGTCACATGTGTAGGAGGGGATGTGTTCCTGGTGGCAGGGAAGAGAACCTCCTTAGCATGACTAGGTGTAGGAATTTGGGGTCGGGATCACCTGGGGGGTCATGCCAAAGCTTCGGAATGTTAGGCTTTGCATGTATGTAAATACGGAGCTAAAGGGGTTCTTGGCAGAATTTCTATGGATGTGCAGTAGACACGCTAATGCTGCAGGTGTCCAGCTGCAGAGGAGACATGTTCAGTGACTGCCAGTGCTGAGTCAAGTACATCATGACAACCAGACCCGCACCGAGCTTCCAGAGGCCAGGGCCTCTCAAAGCTATCATGAAGCACTCAAGTGCACACTCTTGTATCTGAGTCTGTTTTGTGTCGTGGCAGTCAGGACCCAAATTTTCAGTGCATCTGCCTCTTCCACCCACAAAGGCAGCCTGCATCCCAGATCACACTTGGTGCGCAGATCCCTGGCCCATTGCTCTCATCTCAGTGAGATGAGAGTGTGTCTGTGCATAGGCAGTTTGGTCCTTTGACATGAGTGGAATGTGGCTCCCCAGGGGGAGGGGAGATGGCAGATACAGGCAGATATTTGTACCAGGATTGTTCTAGTAGCACATTGCAAGAACCCAGGTGGTATATGGAGGACACACTCAGGTAGCAGGATAACAAGATTGTGCCCTTGTATATGTAGCTGAGATTTCTCCTGAATGTTTGACCACAGTCTTCTGGGTAGCTCTTCTAAAAGCCATTCTCTGATGACATTTGTCCCACCCTGATCCAGGTGACCTTTCAGGAGACGGTGACAAGCCTCATCCGCAGGGCCTTGGACCAAAATTTGTTGCAGCATGAGGATGTGGACAACTTTGAGCTGCTGTATATGATGTCTGAGGATGAGAGTAAGTAGGACAATCAGACAGTGGGGAGACATGATCCACAGTGGGCTCAGGATAACTGACAGCCAAGAGAAAGTGGGCCTTGGCCCCAAAATACCAAAGTGTGATGGGCCTGGCGGAGACTCTCAGGGGTTGTGGGTGTTTTGTGGTATAATCCTTGAGTGCCACCTAACAATTCTCTCCACTTCGCTCTGCAGAAATCAAGGTCTCTGACCACTCACTCGTGTGTCTGTCCATGAATCTGGGAATACAATATTTCATGGTGAGGATACGCCCCCAGGTCAAGGGAAAGGAGGTAAACACCTACCTTATTCAAGCTGTGCATGTGCTGCCATTCCACTCAACCTGAGGAAATAAGAAGCCTCAGCACCTGGACATATTTGCTGGAAGCCCATAGAGCCAACTGACAGTCTGGGGTGGCTTTCTGTTTCTGGGTTTGCTGATGTTCCATCCCCCACAGTTCTCAGAATCAACCTGCAAGTCCTCCAGGCCGCTTTCCCACAAGCAGGTGGGAGACACCTGCTTAATTCGTGTCCACTTAGAAACACAAAGTCCAGAGATGGCCAAGAGTGTTCTGGTAAGCCTGGGAGCAGGGGTGTCCCGTGGTGCTTACACCTGGGTGGGGAGCAGACACTGGTCCAATACCATGGACTACTCATGCCCTCTTGAATTTGGAGCTTCTGGATGATCAGGAGGATAGATGGGAATCAAGAAGGGAGAGGTCAGTGTGAAGGGCTGGAGCTGAGATGAGCGAGTGCAGCAGCTTGTCCACTGCCATGTCTGAGGGAGTCTGTGTGTCAGGTGGCAGCATGCAGTCCAGAAGGGCAGGGACAGGTATGGGTGACAGATGAGAATAGGACAGGAACTAGGTTGCAGGTTCCCTTGTATGGGATGCTGACGTCTATGGAGGAGGACAGCAGTGTGAGGTTCTCCATGTTCCTTGAACAAGGAGCTGAGAGAGTCTCTCTGCAGAGTCGATATGGATGTGGAGCAAGCACACTAAATGTCCAGGTAACCCAATGACCACCCTTGCCGGATGAGGTGCCCTCCTACATCCCAGCCAGCACTGAGCCTCTGGAGGCCAGGAGCTCTCGTGGCTATCTTTCAGCTCTCCTGTGTGTGGTCATGTTCCTGGGTCTGTTTTTGGCCCTGGCAATCCAGACCAAAGCCTCTAGGTTTTGTGCCTAGGCCATTCCCAATGCCGCCTGCATCCTCGGGCAGACCTGGGATCTTGGAGGCTATTGTCCCATTCCTCCCAACTTGTGGGATGAGATTGCATCTGTATGCAGGTAGTGGGGTCCTTTCACTCCGAGAGGAGTGCAGCTCCACAAAGAGCAATGGCAGGCCCAGGAAGTCCTATGTACAAGGATTGGGCTAGTAGCCTGTGGGAAGAGCCCACACGATGAGCAGGAGGTCAGCCTCGGGTAGTAGGGTCATGGATGTTGCCCTTGTATTTAGAGTGGAGGTGCCTCCAGAATGCCCCTGCCCACTGTCCTTGAGTAGTCACTTCAAGGCCCATTTCCTGAAGGCCTGTCTCCCATGCTGCTCCAGGTGACCTGCCACGATAGGGCTCCTGTCGTCATCCGCAGCGCCCTCGACCTACACTTCCTTACTGAGGAGAATCCAGAGGATTATGAGCTGGGCCAAATCATCTCTCGCCGTCAGAGTAAGTGAGACAATCAGATAGCAGAGAGCAAGGGTCAGGATGTGGACTCAGGTCAACTCTTAGCAACAAAGAGTAGTCTCTGACCCCCAAGAACACTCCAACAGGTGTGTTGGGTTCGTGCACAAAGCCAACTGCACTTCTGCTGGTGGAAGGTCTTGAGGTCCAATGGTATACCCCGGTGGATATTGCGGCTCCCCACCAGGTGCCCTCCCCTGGACATGAACAGGCATCCAAAGCTGACATCTTTGAGGAGTGAGGAGGAAAGCCTCTCTCCAGGAGCAGTATGTTTTCATGGTCTGGGATAGGAGTGGTTTCAAAGGAACATGGGAATGCATGGGCTAAAGAGGGAACTGGCATTTTGTGGACTGAAGCAGTACTATTGAAAGCCTTCTGTGTGACCAAAAAACCACTGCCTGGGCAGAGCATTGCCAGGATTCTAGCAAGCAGTAACAGGATGAAATTGGGAAGAAAACACAGCCTGGGAGACAGCCTGAATCATCTGTTTTTGCATAAATTCCATGGTCTTACACACCTGAGTCCACTAGGCAAGGAGTGATCACAATAGCCAGGTTGTGATCCCTAACTAAAGTCAGATGAGGGCTTCCTGAGCACGTAGCCACAGAGCTCATCTGATAATAATGCCAGCGCTTTTTCGTTGGTTGGTTGGTTGGTTTTTGTGAGCCAAACACCACAGCAGCCATTATCCCAGCCTATGTACCCTGAAGACCACCATCCCTATGAGTTCTAGGATCACTTGTCTCCTATCTTAACCTACTGTTAGGTTAGTAGAGTCTATGGAAGAGGAAGTCTGTCTGGGGCCTTGGTAGCCTAAGAAATTCATAGCAGAGATCTCCACATCCAACCCAGAAGGGATGGAGAACAGGCTCTAGGTTAGAGGAGGGCGACAGGAAACACATGTTCAGAGGAAGGAGAAGCGGCTGTTGTATTCCCCCACTCGGGGTCATGGCACCACTGGGCCATACACCATGTTGGAGGGAAGCAGTCCCTTTGCTGGTCTTTGGAACCATTGTTCTCAGTAGGGCAGTATTTGGAATGTGGCCTCCATTCTCAGAAGCCTGGTTCACATGGAGGCGGGCTCCACCAACGCAGAAGCATGGCTCTAACGTGGTATCCGTGCTGGTCAGCCTGTCCTCACTGTGGCCATACTTGAGGAAAATAACTCAGAGGAGGAATCCTAGGCCTTTTTTCTCTGGGTTTCATAGCTTTCTCTTTGGTTGTGCACTGAGGCTGTCCATAAAGCTCTAGTGTGTGGCAGAGGAGAGCTCCTCAGCCCTTGCCACAAAGGCATAGACTGGGAGAGAGAGAACGAGGCTGGCAGAGAGGGAGAGAGAGAAAGATGGAGAGGGAGGACCTCTCCTTGGAGAATGAGGATTCAGTGGAGCCAACAGGAACAAGGTACTGTTGCCCAGGGCACAACCCTGTTTAGGTCTTACTCCAACCATGCTCAACCTTTCTTCCAGTCCCTCCCACCCCCCAGTAGTGTATTCATCTTGAATGAGAATTTCATGTTGACATCAGAGCACTCACCATCCAATGCTTCCCTCCAAACCCACCTATGAAGATGGCTCATGTGGGGACTGAATCTTCGGCACAGGAGCCTTTTGTGGGAGATTTCAGATGCAAACCCTAGTGGTGTGCTTTGGCAGATGCAAGAGGACCTGAGATATTCTGGAGTCCAAAGCCTTCGGTAGGAACAGACATTAGGTCTGTTGAAGTGCTCTGCCTAGTTCTTCCTCAGGGAGGACTGTGGAGGCTGTCTTTGTTGGTATTGGTGCTGAATTGGAGAGCTCTCAGGTGTGTGGCTCTGGCCTTTTCTGGCACAGGCTCTCAGATGTTGGCATGTCCTAGGGAGCACCTCCTGAGTGCCACCTTCTTTTTGTACACCCCTCTCTCCCCAGAGCTGAGGATTCCAGCAGAGGCCAACGTATTTGATGCCAAGAATCCTCACAAAAAATCCAACTTTGTGCTGAGGAAAAGGAGCCTCTCCCAAAAGAATGATGGGTGGATCGAGCCTCAACCTCCCTCTCGTCCTGCAAAGAAGGCTCCTGCCCTCCTGAGGATGCTTGCAAAACCATTCTGTTGCTGTGTGCCTGGGCGGGGCTGAGGCAGCCCAGGAATATTTACATTGATTACTATTTTCTTCAAAGTTTGAATCTATAGTTTGCCATTGTCCTTGACCTTGTTTAGTAACACAGTTGTTACTCTATCCTGTATTTGTTGTTTCCATTAATATATTATTATTATTTTAAAATATATATGTTTTTGTTACCTGATCTACTGTGATGATTTGAGTATACTAAATGTAGCAGTGATTCCTAAAGGACACATCCAAACCAACAGGAAGGAATGTTTCATTCTATCAGCAAGAACTTTGGTTTTTAGGAGTTTGGCAGATGGCATTATCTGAGTCAGTTTTCCAATGGGGGCAATGAAGTATCAGCTATGATGGTACAAACACAAACAAAGACACACAAACACACACAAGAGCACACACACTCACTGAGAGATAGATAGACAGATGGAGTTGGTCTCTGCTGAAATACTTTGGAGACATGGTTCTGATTTCTCCCCTTTTGGAGTATTTTCAATTGCACAAGGTGTCTTGCAAATGAACCCATGTCTGAGGAAGACATGCATGTGTACTTCACATGCCACTTTTCACATAGCAGGAAGGTCATGTAATATTTTTCATGCAGCTGTCTTTTGACTGTGAACCATCCCATGAGGTCAGCTGTGGAATTTTCAACTTGTAGCATCACAATGGGGATCCACTCTTTGGATTTGGGGATATTTCCGATTTTCTTGATTCAGATTGGAATGATATATATATATATATATTAGTTTTTGATGAAAATTCTGCATTTGATGGTAATGAATGTCGTGCATCTAGGAATCTGTAGAGTGGAGACAATGAATGGATGCCTACTGTTGTCTGGACTGGTCTGAAAAGTCCTGTAGCATCTGAGCATGTGTGAGGGCTGTACAGGTCTTGCCAAAAGTCCAGGTCAGATGATCCTGCACAAAGCTGAACTCCTAGTGGTCTCCACAACAGTGTAAGGGCCAAGGAGAAACTCACTTCCACACAGAAGTTGGGAAGCTACCTTATGAAGGTGATCATAGATACGGGATTATTAATATATCCAGGTTGGCATCTGTTATATTTTTAGCTTTTGACTTTCGCAGCTGTGGGCATCTTGACAACCATCAACTCCCTGTAAGCACAGACAACTCTATAAGAACCTGAGGATAAATTTCCCTGTGCATGTCCCCTTGTGAAACTGCTTAAGCACCGCCTGGTTTACACACAGGTGGAATTTCTAGGTCAAAGTGTGCATGTTTACTTCTTTGACTAAGCACTGCCAGGTGGCTCTTCTGCATAGCTCTACCTGTGGCCAGGATTGTATTATCTAGCTTTCTAACTTTTGCATGTTGAGTAGATACATAGTGGGTGCACACTGTTTTTTTGATATTTTTCTTGGTATCTATTCTGATGCTTTTCACTGGGGGATTTTTTCCTGTGAAAATGGGCTTCCTCTACTTGACCTTATTTTCTTCTTTTTAAAATTTTTTCAATGTGACTTTTTAATTTTAGTTTTATTAAAGACATTGCCCCTTGCTTGCATAGTCTATATCTAAAGCACTAGTCCTTGCTCCAAGGCCCAGCTTGCTCTCAGCTGCCCCAGGAGGGGAACAGTCTTTGGCGGTAGACAAGAGACGCCCCTGCAGGGGGCACAAGTGCTTTGGCCCTCTGGTGTCTTGCCAGCAGTGCTTCCCATGCTCACAGAGGGTTTCAGACACTGAGTCAATGGTCCAGGTGGTCTTTTGTTCAGTCTGATCTCAAATTGAGCTCCTCTGAGAGGTCATATTGAAGTCCTTGTGTGTACCTGACCCATCATTTTAAACAATATTCCAAGTTCACTTTTTGTGTGTACGTGGGTTCTGGGGATTGAACCCAGGGCCTTGAGCCTGTGAGGCAAGTGACCTACCTGAGCTACACCCTCAGAGACCCCTGTAAAAGTATTTCCCCTTTGCCTCGGGGTCTAAGTTGCCAAGGCTGACCTCAAACGTTCCTCTTGCCTCAGCCTCCCTGGTGGCTGGCATGACAGGCATGCACCTGGGACTGTCACACTCGAGCCTGTGATGGGAACTCATGTGCATCTGTCCAGGGCTGAGCATGGTTAGGCAGAGCTGTGCTCCAGGCTCCCTGCAGGGCTGTGGAGGCTTCTGCTGCCCAGCAGCCCTGGTGCCATGGCCAGGGCTCCTCCCAGCCGAGGGCAGGCAGCTGCCCATTGCTGTAGGCTGACCTTATTTTCTTCTTATGGCACTCGTCCGTTCTCTGGAGTATGTTGTATGGTTTGTCCATTAGGAGTCTAACAGGTCCTCTAGAACCTTCAAACAATTAGTAAAATTCCTGAACAGTAAGTGAGCGCGCGCAGAAATTGGGCTAATATTTTGGGAAGAACAATGTTGGATGATATATTCATGGCTTGAATATATCATCCAACATGAAGTTATTTTTTATTACTTACAAAATAATAAAATAATGAAGCAATACCATGGGCTGAGCTAAAATAGATCCTTAGGATCTTAGGCATTCTGTAATAAATCTGTGTCACTTGAAGTATAGAGTTGATCGACTCTGAGTAATGAAACAGAAGTAAAGGTATCAAAGCCAATGATCATCTGTTTCCAATTTTCTGTGATTTGGTTCAAGTGGTAAAGTGGTGATATTTATTAATAATGGATCGAATAGGTTCATAATTGTTTTAGAGTACAATTAGATGCCTTCAAACTTTAGGCTACATGGGCACATTTGAGAACGGTTCCAGCCATTCTCTCATCCTTTGGGTCATTCCCCTCCTATGTCCTGTGAGACATTTTCTATGTGAGGCTTTAAGAAGAAGAAGAGAATATTCTGTAAAGAAAACCTTGTGATCTGTGCAGTATGAAGTTGAATGGATTCATTCAGAAATCAGAAATTCTATTGAAAGATATTTATTGGCATGAGCCAAATAAAACCTATTTTTAGGCATCCTGGTGAAGACAAGGTTTTATCTTTATGTCTCATTTTCTATGTTTTGTTGTTGTTGTTGTTGTTAGAATGAAATTCATATGTTGCCAGACCATTCTATCAGATGTGTAACTAGATGCCATTTAAATTACCCACTTTTACATGGTAGACAGTATTTAATGAACACTGCCTGTCTGCACCTTTTTTAAAAACAGGACTGGGATCAGAAGCCCAAATACCAATGGTTAGCTGGAGCATATTTTTCATTTGGCCTATCTGTCAGTATTCCCTGAGGTCATCTGTGCAATCAGCTTCGTTACTCCTGCTCCCTCACTGGATTTCATAGAAACCATATGCTATGTATGAATCAGGGACACCAATCCCACAACATAGCATTCTTGGAATATCCAAAGTCCCACTTTTCACTTCGCCATGCCTGAGATCAGCAGTAATATTTATCAGCAAATGTGAGATTTTCAAAGATCCAATTCTATGTGCTCCTTTCTCATAGAGCCTTAGGCAGGGATATAGCATACATAAATATTAAGTAAAGTCCATAGTTTTTAAAATGTCATCCATTGAATAGTTGACACATGTCTGAGATACTTTTTATTTTGGAGGAGGTATTATTTAATAGGGAATTCCAACAGCTACCTAATAGTGAAATGAGAAGTCTTGCATCCATTTTATTTTGTTTCTGATGATTTTTATGAGTAAGGGTAAGATACTTCCTTGTTCTGATGCAGATGTTGCCCACTTTTGTGAATGGATGCGGGGTGTCACCTACTACTTGCATATCTGCATATTGGGCTTGACACTGCTATCGTACTTGGTAGTTGGCAAAAAGTCAATACTGAAGTTAAGCTCTTGTGTTCTAGCAGCAGAGCTGAAGATCCTTGATGTGCCACCTTCTGCAAACCATGCTGCTCTCTTCATGTTCCTTATTGACTTCCTGGTGATGAGCATCATGGTCTCCTGGTCTTGAGAATGGCCAAGCATTGCTCTGTGAATGTGGAAGATGGGCATGTGGAAGGCTCCAGGGAGGAGGGATCATTGAACATGTACTCGAATCCATGTGCCTGTTGAATGACCTGTTTTTTTATTTTTGGGTTTTAAGGGAGACACTGCCCTAAAACACTTCTGTGCAGCTGGGGATGCAGGCTTCTGCTTCACCTTGCAGGAAGCATTAACGAATCCTTTCCAGAAGACATGAGAAGAGAGAAGTGAGCCTCTGGTATCATGCAGGTTCCTTGCATTGCCCATGGGCTAGAAGAGAGAAGAGATGCTTCATGAGATTTGATCCCCTTTTTCCTGAAAAGTTCCACACAGAGGTGAGTCCCCAGCATGTTTAGAAATCATTTCAGACACCTTTCTGGACGGAATTGAATCAGAGCCCCTGATGATGTGGAAGAGCTAAAGATGGGTTTGCTATGAATTTTCTATTTCATTCATCAGGGCCTGAGTCAAGTCAGTCATTGTGCTGTCAACACATGAGCTGCTGGTCAAATGTGAGGAAGTGGTCTTGCTTTATGAAAACACCACCCTGATTCAGTGAGCCAGAGGCAGCCTGCAGTCCCTGTTTTCCTGTAAAGGCAGATTGCTGTGGATGGCCTCTGGCCTCGTCATGCAGCCCTGCTCAGAGTAGGGGATTGAGGGACCAGGCAGATCCCTAGTTCCTTTTGACCTTTATTGCCATTGGGCCACCCCAGGGTCCTTGGACTCTACCTGGTCTTCTGGCCTGGGTCAGGGGATGTGAGGTTTGGAATCCCCCTCTGTGGCAGGATCCCAGCCCCCCAGCCACTTGAGGTCAGCACATCCTTCCCTAATTGTGTTAGAGTTGGAGACTTCTCCCACCCATCCTCATCCATGCTCATCCCACATTTTGTAGCTTGGCACCTGAGGACCTTTATTCATTGACTTAGTTGTTAGTGATGATGGTTACTAAGACTAAGTGACTCTTTCAAGTCACATCACTTGCATGGTAGGGCTAGAGCATGGATCTTCCTAATTGATTTCATGGGACTCTCTCATGGAAACTGTGACTGCTTCCTAAACACACACTCTACATTTGGAGTGTCAAAATTCTTGCCACTGCCTCCTTGGCAAGTGTATCTTGTCTTCTACGTGGGAATTTCACAAATATTTTCCTTTGGTTTGTGGAGGTCATGCAGAAGGGATTTCATTTGAAATAGCCCAAACAAGAAATACCAGTTGTCTTTTTCGCACATGGATGTGTGTAGTGAACACCCCTTTCTGTGTGCTTGCATGAGTTACTCCTTTGAATTTGTTGAAGAATGGTTGGCTGGGGAGCAAGTTAACGAGAGATGGATATCAATGGTTGTCAAGTATTCTGACGTGAAGAATGTATTGAGGATGTGAAGGCTTTTCTAGCCAGTTCCTATGGCTCAGTCAGGGATCAGTCAGAGGATTCTGTCTGGTAGACTCTTTGGCACAGATGTCAAAGTGGCCTGGTCTTACCCTGTCCAGGACTGAATGCTGAGCTTGAGTGGGAGCTTCTTGTCATTTCAAGCATTTCCATGAGTCTGTCCTCTGTTCTCTTGTATCCAAGTGGTTTCTAATAGGAAAGCAGAACAAAAATTGAAAGTATGGTGGTTGATTATTTTTACCAATGTTATTTCAATCCACTTTGTTTAATACGAAATTACCTTTATGCTAGTAAGATTTCATATGTGAGGAAATAATGAAAATATTGGGGTTAGGGGATGAGAATATGCAAATCAAACATTTTTGAGCACCAAGACCCGTTTTTTGTTTTTGTTTTTGTTTTTTTTTTAACTTAAATAATATTAAGTGCCAGAGGACCACCGCTGCCATTCAGCCTCAACAACCTCCAGGTCCAGCCTCCAGGTGGCCCATTTCACCAGGGTGTGTGGGACCACACTGTCCTGGGATGAGAGAACAGTACCCACGGATGTTGACATCTCACAGAGTAGATATTGCCAGTGACAGTAGGGAGCTATTGGCACATGAGGAAGGGAAGAGCTCTCAGGATGGGAAGAGGGGGCCGCTTCGAGACTCATTGGGTATGGCACGAGGCTGCTGGGTGTGGTGTTGGCCTGGGCCCACTGAGTGGGTCAGATCCGTGGTCTGTGTTTCTGTACGCTCCTCTGTAGCCTGTGTTGGCAGCAGATCAGGGAATTGCGATCAGAAGTGCTCCCAGTAACACAGGCACCAGCCCCCAGAGTGTGTGCCTATCCGTTTCCCCACCTGGCCTGACTTAGTGCCTGTCTTGCCTCAGGGCTGAGACCCTACAATCTCTGATGAGGGTGTCTGTGGTCCAGATCCAACCTGCATGGCCAACATGCTCAGACCTTCAGCTGGGTCCTAGGCTGCTGCAACCAAACTCTGTTAACTGGGTGGCCGACAACAGAGGAAGTGTCTTCCGTTGAGCTCCAGAGGCTCAACACAGTAGGTGTTGGGCTGTCCCAGTGCCATAACCCCTCCCAGGTTTCAAGGGGACTGTCTCCCCAACTCTCCCAGCCCTTGCCCACTCTCCTATTGCTGCACACGATCTGTGGTTCCCATATGGGCATCCCGCCCTGCCTCCAACCTCACATATCCGGTATCCCCCAGTCTCCCTGGTATCTGGGTCCAGACTCTCCTCTTCCTACAAGAATATCAGATATTGGATTTGGTCCCAGTTGATGCTGTGTTCCATCATGTGAGCTCTTAGCTTCATCACTGTGCAAAGACTCTTTTCCCACACAAGTTCGCACGGCTTTTGGCTGGCTAAGAATTTTCAGGCGACACTTTTCTAATGAGTACACTTTCCTTCCTTCCGATCTCCCACCAGTGAGCATTCCTCGCACCCTTGTCCTAGTTCCTTTATGGCAGTTTCCCTCCTTATGGCTGAGAGGACCTAGTGACCCCTGAATTCACACGTTCTCCTTAATCACCAACACACTGCAGAATTCTCCAGGGGGCCATATATGCTCCTGGAAGTTGGTGTTGGAAATAGTTCTCCATCCATTAATCACTCCCTCACTCACTAATGTCCTTGTGTCCTTGAGAAAGGCTCTCCCTTTCCTGGTTTTCCTGAATAGAAATCCTCTTGCCTCTTGGGTGAATAGGGTTATGGGTTGTGCAGAGGGTGTTGGTCCACTGAGCATCTTAGAGACTCTCCTTTATGGAGCCTAATGATCCTCACTGGGGAATGAGGCCAGGGTCCTAACTGTGGTTAGTTAGAGAGGGAAAGAAGGACGAGGGAAACTCAGATGTCCCTTCATGGCCCCTGGAGTTAGAGGACTTACCCCTTTGCACCTGGGATCAGGAGACCTCATTTCCTCGAGGACACGCACACTCAGACGTTAATCTTGAGTGTGGGTTCCTTTCTGGGGTCCAGGGCTGTTGTTAGCCACCAGGAATGACAGTGCTCTCCATGCTGAGTGGAGCCATTTTTGCCAGGAAAGAGAGCCCATGGTCACGCCTTGTGCAAAGCATCCCATGCCAGGGGCTCCCATGCCTACATTCCTGTCCTGAAAGGAAGCCACTCAGAGGCAAGGTGGGTCCAACCACCTCCCATGTGTTCACTCATCACTGTGTTCCAGCAGTCCCCCCAGTGAACAGTCCTGATGGGATTGGATGTGGCTCAGAATGTCACCCTCATGAGCTCTACCCTGCCACAGCTGCAGTTCTGCAGTGGGAGAAACTCAAAACCTCAAAACACATGCACATGAAAGAAAAGAGCAAGAGCCAGAGCCCAAACAGGCCAGGTGTGGCAAAGACAGCTGGAGTGCCTAGGTTGGGACTCAGAATTATGTCAGTGGGGTGGCATTGCTGCTGGCACCAGCATGATAACCGAGAGCCAGCCCTGCTCATTTTGGGGAGCAGTGTGTTGGGGAAGGCAGCAGAAATTGAGAGGCAGGATTGAGTTTGGCCCTAGGAGGAGGTTGGGTAAGAGGCCAGGGTGGGTTGGAGAGCCTGGGCAGATAGACAGAGGCCAGGGCACACCCCAAAGCCTGGAGACTGCACTTGATGTCCAGGGTTGTGAAACACCACTTCCCCTCTTACTCACAACTGAGAGCAAGGGGCATTGATGAGTTCAGTTTGTGTGCGGCTGCATCCAAGGTGGCTCAGCTAGGAACCTCTGTTTCCTTGACTCAGGAGGCTGGGAGTCCAGGCTCCACTGAGGCTCGGCTGGGAGGATCGGAGTCTGAGTTTATGCCTGTGTTCCCTGTAGGATCCATGTTGGCTGAGCCTCAGTGTTTTTGTAATGAGAGGATGGGTGACCGTCATGTCTTTATCACAGGACACACTTGCTAAATGGATTTGTTTGCTCTGAGGAGGAAAGAGAGAGGGGGGAGTGGTGCTGGAGACAGGGATGCAGACAGGGGTCATGGACTTGGCATAACTCAGTCTTGGAGGTGATATCCCATCACCTGTACCCACTTCAATTCCCATGAATCCAGAGGCTGAGCCCCCTTGAGGTGAGGGGTGAACCGGTTCTGGGCAGCAGGATGCTGTGGTACCTCGGAGTCTCTGTGAGACCCCAACACTAGACACACTTGGCCCTTTTGAAATCTTAGGAGAAGCCTTGGGAAGTTGTATGGCAGAGGGGAGCAGCCTCTGCATCTCAGTCCCCTCCAACTTGCCATGGTGTAGAGAGGGAACTGCAGCCACGATGGGACGGACATTGGCCATGTCCCTGTGTGGGACACAGGCCTGATTGAGTTAGGGTGCATTCTTTGTCTCTCCCTTTCTTGTGATTATCCCATCTCTACATTTGTGCTTTAGCCACCTGTGAGTCCCATCTCTGGTTTCAGAGAGAACAGAGGGTGTTATGGGCCAATAGACACAATAAACCCTAGAGATTAGATGCTACCCTACTTTCCAGAAAAGACTGGGCACACCATGAGTTGCACAATGATGGGACCAGGGTCCAAAAGCTGCTGAGAGGGAAGGACTGGTTGTGAATGCATTTTTGAAGGCTCCAAGCTGGAACTCTAGTGGCACCAAGCAGGGCAGATGCTGGTGGGGATGTTTGGGTAGTTGTTGGTGAACACCTGCGCACCTGAGATGGGTAGGCATGGAGGAGAAATCGGCAGCCCATAGGGCTGTTGAAAGTGGTCTTATGTGAAAAGAGGCTCAGGTATGGGCACAGGAAATGACATCATTGCCTTGACAATGGATCAAACAGAACATGGAACCCTGGTATCCAGGCACCCACTTCACTGACCAAGCCATCCGAGCTCACTTGGTTGGAGCCACTGGAGGGAGAAGGATGTTCTCCTGTGGTTGCAGACAATGCCGAGCCTCAGGCTCCCAGGAATCTCAGGGGGGCCAACTAGCCCTTTTGTGGATACACTGGGTGAGGCTTCATCTTAGACGCCAGAGCCTCTGGCGATTGTCGCAGAGGAGCTCAAGAGTAACAGTGAGTAGCACAGGGCAGGTGAGCCCAGCAGGCCCTCGAGTCTGATCCCTGATGAATGGCCCAGGACTCCTATTCTGACTCTGTGTGTGTGTGTGTGTGTGTGTGTGTGTGTGTGTGTGTGTTTGTACTGATGGGAACTGTCCCATTGTGCTTTGACTCTAGTGTATTGGCACAAGTCATTTTTCTGTTTGTCACCATTTCCATTTTGAACCCACCATTCTTGGTCCCAACCCAGGGTGAAAATGATCAGAACACGGAGGAGCCCTTCAGGGTTCAGAGCCTTGAACCTTACAGGCAGGACCAGCTTAGGAATGAGCTCCTGCCTGTCATTTGTGGGAGGAACCTACATTTCAGCAGCAACATGGGGTTAATCTCCTGGGATTTCATCCCCACCCAGCAGGTGCTGGATCTCTTGTTCCCAAAACAGCCACCTTCTTCAGTCTTTACTCCTGGTGCCACTCCACATCCTCCAAGGGGACAAGAACCTCAGGTTCTGGATGGATGTTGTAGAATGCCCACAGAGCCAACTGCCAGGCTGGGTGGGGTGCAGTTGCTGGGCTTTGCTGATGTTGTCATCCCCCACAGTTCTTGGAACCTTCTGTGGCAGTGGCATCCAGGACCCCAGCAGCTGTGAGTAGCAGCTCCTCACTGCTTCACTCCAGCGAGCAGGTGGAAGACAGCCGCGTTGTTCACGTCCTCCTAGAGGGACAGAGCCTGAGGGAGACAAAGCGCATCCCGGTAAGCCCGACAGCAGGGCTGCCTCCTGGGTGTCCACACAGTGGAAGGCAGGAGACACAGCCAACCCCAGGGCTATGGTGGGAAATAAAGAAGAGAGAGGTCCGTCTTAAGGGCTTGACCTGAGGAGGGAGAGCATCAGCATGCCCAGCTTCAGTGGTGAGTGGGCCTGTGTATTGTGGGTTTTGCAGGCCAGAAGTGCAGACGGAAGTGCTGTGGACAGATGAAGGCAGAGATATGTCCAGGGTGCAGGCTGCAGTGCCTAGAACTTGGTATTCTCAATGAGTGAAGTTGGAGCAGAGGAGGTGGCAGTGACTTGTCACATGTGTAGGAGGGGATGTGTTCCTGGTGGCAGGGAAGAGAACCTCCTTAGCATGACTAGGTGTAGGAATTTGGGGTCGGGATCACCTGGGGGGTCATGCCAAAGCTTCGGAATGTTAGGCTTTGCATGTATGTAAATACGGAGCTAAAGGGGTTCTTGGCAGAATTTCTATGGATGTGCAGTAGACACGCTAATGCTGCAGGTGTCCAGCTGCAGAGGAGACATGTTCAGTGACTGCCAGTGCTGAGTCAAGTACATCATGACAACCAGACCCGCACCGAGCTTCCAGAGGCCAGGGCCTCTCAAAGCTATCATGAAGCACTCAAGTGCACACTCTTGTATCTGAGTCTGTTTTGTGTCGTGGCAGTCAGGACCCAAATTTTCAGTGCATCTGCCTCTTGCACCCACAAAGGCAGCCTGCATCCCAGATCACACTTGGTGCGCAGATCCCTGGCCCATTGCTCTCATCTCAGTGAGATGAGAGTGTGTCTGTGCATAGGCAGTTTGGTCCTTTGACATGAGTGGAATGTGGCTCCCCAGGGGGAGGGGAGATGGCAGGTACAGGCAGATATTTGTACCAGGATTGTTCTAGTAGCACATTGCAAGAACCCAGGTGGTATATGGAGGACACACTCAGGTAGCAGGATAACAAGATTGTGCCCTTGTATATGTAGCTGAGATTTCTCCTGAATGTTTGACCACAGTCTTCTGGGTAGCTCTTCTAAAAGCCATTCTCTGATGACATTTGTCCCACCCTGATCCAGGTGACCTTTCAGGAGACGGTGACAAGCCTCATCCGCAGGGCCTTGGACCAAAATTTGTTGCAGCATGAGGATGTGGACAACTTTGAGCTGCTGTATATGATGTCTGAGGATGAGAGTAAGTAGGACAATCAGACAGTGGGGAGACATGATCCACAGTGGGCTCAGGATAACTGACAGCCAAGAGAAAGTGGGCCTTGGCCCAAAAATACCAAAGTGTGATGGGCCTGGCGGAGACTCTCAGGGGTTGTGGGTGTTTTGTGGTATAATCCTTGAGTGCCACCTAACAATTCTCTCCACTTCGCTCTGCAGAAATCAAGGTCTCTGACCACTCACTCGTGTGTCTGTCCATGAATCTGGGAATACAATATTTCATGGTGAGGAAACGCCCCCAGGTCAAGGGAAAGGAGGTAAACACCTACCTTATTCAAGCTGTGCATGTGCTGCCATTCCACTCCGACCTGAGGAAATAAGAAGCCTCAGCACCTGGACATATTTGCTGGAAGCCCATAGAGCCAACTGACAGTCTCGGGTGGCTTTCTGTTTCTGGGTTTGCTGATGTTCCATCCCCCACAGTTCTCAGAATCAACCTGCAAGTCCTCCAGGCCGCTTTCCCACAAGCAGGTGGGAGACACCTGCTTAATTCGTGTCCACTTAGAAACACAAAGTCCAGAGATGGCCAAGAGTGTTCTGGTAAGCCTGGGAGCAGGGGTGTCCCGTGGTGCTTACACCTGGGTGGGGAGCAGACACTGGTCCAATACCATGGACTACTCATGCCCTCTTGAATTTGGAGCTTCTGGATGATCAGGAGGATAGATGGGAAACAAGAAGGGAGAGGTCAGTGTGAAGGGCTGGAGCTGAGATGAGCGAGTGCAGCAGCTTGTCCACTGCCATGTCTGAGGGAGTCTGTGTGTCAGGTGGCAGCATGCAGTCCAGAAGGGCAGGGACAGGTATGGGTGACAGATGAGAATAGGACAGGAACTAGGTTGCAGGTTCCCTTGTATGGGATGCTGACGTCTATGGAGGAGGACAGCAGTGTGAGGTTCTCCATGTTCCTTGAACAAGGAGCTGAGAGAGTCTCTCTGCAGAGTCGATATGGATGTGGAGCAAGCACACTAAATGTCCAGGTAACCCAATGACCACCCTTGCCGGATGAGGTGCCCTCCTACATCCCAGCCAGCACTGAGCCTCTGGAGGCCAGGAGCTCTCGTGGCTATCTTTCAGCTCTCCTGTGTGTGGTCATGTTCCTGGGTCTGTTTTTGGCCCTGGCAATCCAGACCAAAGCCTCTAGGTTTTGTGCCTAGGCCATTCCCAATGCCGCCTGCATCCTCGGGCAGACCTGGGATCTTGGAGGCTATTGTCCCATTCCTCCCAACTTGTGGGATGAGATTGCATCTGTATGCAGGTAGTGGGGTCCTTTCACTCCGAGAGGAGTGCAGCTCCACAAAGAGCAATGGCAGGCCCAGGAAGTCCTATGTACAAGGATTGGGCTAGTAGCCTGTGGGAAGAGCCCACACGATGAGCAGGAGGTCAGCCTCGGGTAGTAGGGTCATGGATGTTGCCCTTGTATTTAGAGTGGAGGTGCCTCCAGAATGCCCCTGCCCACTGTCCTTGAGTAGTCACTTCAAGGCCCATTTCCTGAAGGCCTGTCTCCCATGCTGCTCCAGGTGACCTGCCACGATAGGGCTCCTGTCGTCATCCGCAGCGCCCTCGACCTACACTTCCTTACTGAGGAGAATCCAGAGGATTATGAGCTGGGCCAAATCATCTCTCGCCGTCAGAGTAAGTGAGACAATCAGATAGCAGAGAGCAAGGGTCAGGATGTGGACTCAGGTCAACTCTTAGCAACAAAGAGTAGTCTCTGACCCCCAAGAACACTCCAACAGGTGTGTTGGGTTCGTGCACAAAGCCAACTGCACTTCTGCTGGTGGAAGGTCTTGAGGTCCAATGGTATACCCCGGTGGATATTGCGGCTCCCCACCAGGTGCCCTCCCCTGGACATGAACAGGCATCCAAAGCTGACATCTTTGAGGAGTGAGGAGGAAAGCCTCTCTCCAGGAGCAGTATGTTTTCATGGTCTGGGATAGGAGTGGTTTCAAAGGAACATGGGAATGCATGGGCTAAAGAGGGAACTGGCATTTTGTGGACTGAAGCAGTACTATTGAAAGCCTTCTGTGTGACCAAAAAACCACTGCCTGGGCAGAGCATTGCCAGGATTCTAGCAAGCAGTAACAGGATGAAATTGGGAAGAAAACACAGCCTGGGAGACAGCCTGAATCATCTGTTTTTGCATAAATTCCATGGTCTTACGCACCTGAGTCCACTAGGCAAGGAGTGATCACAATAGCCAGGTTGTGATCCCTAACTAAAGTCAGATGAGGGCTTCCTGAGCACGTAGCCACAGAGCTCATCTGATAATAATGCCAGCGCTTTTTCGTTGGTTGGTTGGTTGGTTTTTGTGAGCCAAACACCACAGCAGCCATTATCCCAGCCTATGTACCCTGAAGACCACCATCCCTATGAGTTCTAGGATCACTTGTCTCCTATCTTAACCTACTGTTAGGTTAGTAGAGTCTATGGAAGAGGAAGTCTGTCTGGGGCCTTGGTAGCCTAAGAAATTCATAGCAGAGATCTCCACATCCAACCCAGAAGGGATGGAGAACAGGCTCTAGGTTAGAGGAGGGCGACAGGAAACACATGTTCAGAGGAAGGAGAAGCGGCTGTTGTATTCCCCCACTCGGGGTCATGGCACCACTGGGCCATACACCATGTTGGAGGGAAGCAGTCCCTTTGCTGGTCTTTGGAACCATTGTTCTCAGTAGGGCAGTATTTGGAATGTGGCCTCCATTCTCAGAAGCCTGGTTCACATGGAGGCGGGCTCCACCAACGCAGAAGCATGGCTCTAACGTGGTATCCGCGCTGGTCAGCCTGTCCTCACTGTGGCCATACTTGAGGAAAATAACTCAGAGGAGGAATCCTAGGCCTTTTTTTTTCTGGGTTTCATAGCTTTCTCTTTGGTTGTGCACTGAGGCTGTCCATAAAGCTCTAGTGTGTGGCAGTGGAGAGCTCCTCAGCCCTTGCCACAAAGGCATAGACTGGGAGAGAGAGAACGAGGCTGGCAGAGAGGGAGAGAGAGAAAGATGGAGAGGGAGGACCTCTCCTTGGAGAATGAGGATTCAGTGGAGCCAACAGGAACAAGGTACTGTTGCCCAGGGCACAACCCTGTTTAGGTCTTACTCCAACCATGCTCAACCTTTCTTCCAGTCCCTCCCACCCCCCAGTAGTGTATTCATCTTGAATGAGAATTTCATGTTGACATCAGAGCACTCACCATCCAATGCTTCCCTCCAAACCCACCTATGAAGATGGCTCATGTGGGGACTGAATCTTCGGCACAGGAGCCTTTTGTGGGAGATTTCAGATGCAAACCCTAGTGGTGTGCTTTGGCAGATGCAAGAGGACCTGAGATATTCTGGAGTCCAAAGCCTTCGGTAGGAACAGACATTAGGTCTGTTGAAGTGCTCTGCCTAGTTCTTCCTCAGGGAGGACTGTGGAGGCTGTCTTTGTTGGTATTGGTGCTGAATTGGAGAGCTCTCAGGTGTGTGGCTCTGGCCTCTTCTGGCACAGGCTCTCAGATGTTGGCGTGTCCTAGGGAGCACCTCCTGAGTGCCACCTTCTTTTTGTACACCCCTCTCTCCCCAGAGCTGAGGATTCCAGCAGAGGCCAACGTATTTTATGCCAAGAATGCTCACAAAAAATCCAACTTTGTGCTGAGGAAAAGGAGCCTCTCCCAAAAGAATGATGGGTGGATCGAGCCTCAACCTCCCTCTCGTCCTGCAAAGAAGGCTCCTGCCCTCCTGAGGATGCTTGCAAAACCATTCTGTTGCTGTGTGCCTGGGCGGGGCTGAGGCAGCCCAGGAATATTTACATTGATTACTATTTTCTTCAAAGTTTGAATCTATAGTTTGCCATTGTCCTTGACCTTGTTTAGTAACACAGTTGTTACTCTATCCTGTATTTGTTGTTTCCATTAATATATTATTATTATTTTAAAATATATATGTTTTTGTTACCTGATCTACTGTGATGATTTGAGTATACTAAATGTAGCAGTGATTCCTAAAGGACACATCCAAACCAACAGGAAGGAATGTTTCATTCTATCAGCAAGAACTTTGGTTTTTAGGAGTTTGGCAGATGGCATTATCTGAGTCAGTTTTCCAATGGGGGCAATGAAGTATCAGCTATGATGGTACAAACACAAACAAAGACACACAAACACACACAAGAGCACACACGCTCACTGAGAGATAGATAGACAGATGGAGTTGGTCTCTGCTGAAATACTTTGGAGACATGGTTCTGATTTCTCCCCTTTTGGAGTATTTTCAATTGCACAAGGTGTCTTGCAAATGAACCCATGTCTGAGGAAGACATGCATGTGTACTTCACATGCCACTTTTCACATAGCAGGAAGGTCATGTAATATTTTTCATGCAGCTGTCTTTTGACTGTGAACCATCCCATGAGGTCAGCTGTGGAATTTTCAACTTGTAGCATCACAATGGGGATCCACTCTTTGGATTTGGGGATATTTCCGATTTTCTTGATTCAGATTGTAATGATATATATATATTAGTTTTTGATGAAAATTCTGCATTTGATGGTAATGAATGTCGTGCATCTAGGAATCTGTAGAGTGCAGACAATGAATGGATGCCTACTGTTGTCTGGACTGGTCTGAAAAGTCCTGTAGCATCTGAGCATGTGTGAGGGCTGTACAGGTCTTGCCAAAAGTCCAGGTCAGATGATCCTGCACAAAGCTGAACTCCTAGTGGTCTCCACAACAGTGTAAGGGCCAAGGAGAAACACACTTCCACACAGAAGTTGGGAAGCTACCTTATGAAGGTGATCATAGATACGGGATTATTAATATATCCAGGTTGGCATCTATTATTTTTTTAGCTTTTGACTTTCGCAGCTGTGGGCATCTTGACAACCATCAACTCCCTGTAAGCACAGACAACTCTATAAGAACCTGAGGATAAATTTCCCTGTGCATGTCCCCTTGTGAAACTGCTTAAGCACCGCCTGGTTTACACACAGGTCGAATTTCTAGGTCAAAGTGTGCATGTTTACTTCTTTGACTAAGCACTGCCAGGTGGCTCTTCTGCATAGCTCTACCTGTGGCCAGGATTGTATTATCTAGCTTTCTAACTTTTGCATGTTGAGTAGATACATAGTGGGAGCACACTGTGTTTGTTGGTATTTTTCTTGGTATCTATTCTGATGCTTTTCACTGGGGGATTTTTTCCTGTGAAAATGGGCTTCCTCTACTTGACCTTATTTTCTTCTTTTTAAAATTTTTTCAATGTGACTTTTTAATTTTAGTTTTATTAAAGACATTGCCCCTTGCTTGCATAGTCTATATCTAAAGCACTAGTCGTTGCTCCAAGGCCCAGCTTGTTCTCAGCTGCCCCAGGAGGGGAACAGTCTTTGGCGGTAGACAAGAGACGCCCCTGCAGGGGGCACAAGTGCTTTGGCCCTCTGGTGTCTTGCCAGCAGTGCTTCTCATGCTCACAGAGGGTTTCAGACACTGAGTCAATGGTCCAGGTGGTCTTTTGTTCAGTCTGATCTCAAATTGAGCTCCTCTGAGAGGTCATATTGAAGTCCTTGTGTGTACCTGACCCATCATTTTAAACAATATTCCAAGTTCACTTTTTGTGTGTACGTGGGTTCTGGGCATTGAACCCAGGGCCTTGAGCCTGTGAGGCAAGTGACCTACCTGAGCTACACCCTCAGAGACCCCTGTAAAAGTATTTCCCCTTTGCCTCGGGGTCTAAGTTGCCAAGGCTGACCTCAAACGTTCCTCTTGCCTCAGCCTCCCTGGTGGCTGGCATGACAGGCATGCACCTGGGACTGTCACACTCGAGCCTGTGATGGGAACTCATGTGCATCTGTCCAGGGCTGAGCATGGTTAGGCAGAGCTGTGCTCCAGGCTCCCTGCAGGGCTGTGGAGGCTTCTGCTGCCCAGCAGCCCTGGTGCCATGGCCAGGGCTCCTCCCAGCCGAGGGCAGGCAGCTGCCCATTGCTGTAGGCTGACCTTATTTTCTTCTTATGGCACTCGTCCGTTCTCTGGAGTATGTTGTATGGTTTGTCCATTAGGAGTCTAACAGGTCCTCTAGAACCTTCAAACAATTAGTAAAATTCCTGAACAGTAAGTGAGCGCGCGCAGAAATTGGGCTAATATTTTGGGAAGAACAATGTTGGATGATATATTCATGGCTTGAATATATCATCCAACATGAAGTTATATTTTATTACTTACAAAATAATAAAATAATGAAGCAATACCATGGGCTGAGCTAAAATAGATCCTTAGGATCTTAGGCATTCTGTAATAAATCTGTGTCACTTGAAGTATAGAGTTGATCGACTCTGAGTAATGAAACAGAAGTAAAGGTATCAAAGCCAATGATCATCTGTTTCCAATTTTCTGTGATTTGGTTCAAGTGGTAAAGTGGTGATATTTATTAATAATGGATCGAATAGGTTCATAATTGTTTTAGAGTACAATTAGATGCCTTCAAACTTTAGGCTACATGGGCACATTTGAGAACGGTTCCAGCCATTCTCTCATCCTTTGGGTCATTCCCCTCCTATGTCCTGTGAGACATTTTCTATGTGAGGCTTTAAGAAGAAGAAGAGAATATTCTGTAAAGAAAACCTTGTGATCTGTGCAGTATGAAGTTGAATGGATTCATTCAGAAATCAGAAATTCTATTGAAAGATATTTATTGGCATGAGCCAAATAAAACCTATTTTTAGGCATCCTGGTGAAGACAAGGTTTTATCTTTATGTCTCATTTTCTATGTTTTGTTGTTGTTGTTGTTGTTAGAATGAAATTCATATGTTGCCAGACCATTCTATCAGATGTGTAACTAGATGCCATTTAAATTACCCACTTTTACATGGTAGACAGTTTTTAATGAACACTGCCTGTCTGCACCTTTTTTAAAAACAGGACTGGGATCAGAAGCCCAAATACCAATGGTTAGCTGGAGCATATTTTTCATTTGGCCTATCTGTCAGTATTCCCTGAGGTCATCTGTGCAATCAGCTTCGTTACTCCTGCTCCCTCACTGGATTTCATAGAAACCATATGCTATGTATGAATCAGGGACACCAATCCCACAACATAGCATTCTTGGAATATCCAAAGTCCCACTTTTCACTTCGCCATGCCTGAGATCAACAGTAATATTTATCAGCAAATGTGAGATTTTCAAAGATCCAATTCTATATGCTCCTTTCTCATAGAGCCTTAGGCAGGGATATAGCATACATAAATATTAAGTAAAGTCCATAGTTTTTAAAATGTCATCCATTGAATAGTTGACACATGTCTGAGATACTTTTTATTTTGGAGGAGGTATTATTTAATAGGGAATTCCAACAGCTACCTAATAGTGAAATGAGAAGTCGTGCATCCATTTTATTTTGTTTCTGATGATTTTTATGAGTAAGGGTAAGATACTTCCTTGTTCTGATGCAGATGTTGCCCACTTTTGTGAATGGATGCGGGGTGTCACCTACTACTTGCATATCTGCATATTGGGCTTGACACTGCTATCGTACTTGGTAGTTGGCAAAAAGTCAATACTGAAGTTAAGCTCTTGTGTTCTAGCAGCAGAGCTGAAGATCCTTGATGTGCCACCTTCTGCAATCCATGCTGCTCTCTTCATGTTCCTTATTGACTTCCTGGTGATGAGCATCATGGTCTCCTGGTCTTGAGAATGGCCAATCATTGCTCTGTGAATGTGGAAGATGGGCATGTGGAAGGCTCCAGGGAGGAGGGATCATTGAACATGTACTCGAATCCATGTGCCTGTTGAATGACCTGTTTTTTTATTTTTGGGTTTTAAGGGAGACACTGCCCTCAAACACTTCTGTGCAGCTGGGGATGCAGGCTTCTGCTTCACCTTGCAGGAAGCATTAACGAATCCTTTCCAGAAGACATGAGAAGAGAGAAGTGAGCCTCTGGTATCATGCAGGTTCCTTGCATTGCCCATGGGCTAGAAGAGAGAAGAGTTGCTTCATGAGATTTGATCCCCTTTTTCCTGAAAAGTTCCACACAGAGGTGAGTCCCCAGCATGTTTAGAAATCATTTCAGACACCTTTCTGGACGGAATTGAATCAGAGCCCCTGATGATGTGGAAGAGCTAAAGATGGGTTTGCTATGAATTTTCTATTTCATTCATCAGGGCCTGAGTCAAGTCAGTCATTGTGCTGTCAACACATGAGCTGCTGGTCAAATGTGAGGAAGTGGTCTTGCTTTATGAAAACACCACCCTGATTCAGTGAGCCAGAGGCAGCCTGCAGTCCCTGTTTTCCTGTAAAGGCAGATTGCTGTGGATGGCCTCTGGCCTCGTCATGCAGCCCTGCTCAGAGTAGGGGATTGAGGGACCAGGCAGATCCCTAGTTCCTTTTGACCTTTATTGCCATTGGGCCACCCCAGGGTCCTTGGACTCTACCTGGTCTTCTGGCCTGGGTCAGGGGATGTGAGGTTTGGAATCCCCCTCTGTGGCAGGATCCCAGCCCCCCAGCCACTTGAGGTCAGCACATCCTTCCCTAATTGTGTTAGAGTTGGAGACTTCTCCCACCCATCCTCATCCATGCTCATCCCACATTTTGTAGCTTGGCACCTGAGGACCTTTATTCATTGACTTAGTTGTTCGTGATGATGGTTACTAAGACTAAGTGACTCTTTCAAGTCACATCACTTGCATGGTAGGGCTAGAGCATGGATCTTCCTAATTGATTTCATGGGACTCTCTCATGGAAACTGTGACTGCTTCCTAAACACACACTCTACATTTGGAGTGTCAAAATTCTTGCCACTGCCTCCTTGGCAAGTGTATCTTGTCTTCTACATGGGAATTTCACAAATATTTTCCTTTGGTTTGTGGAGGTCATGCAGAAGGGATTTCATTTGAAATAGCCCAAACAAGAAATACCAGTTGTCTTTTTCGCACATGGATGTGTGTAGTGAACACCCCTTTCTGTGTGCTTGCATGAGTTACTCCTTTGAATTTGTTGAAGAATGGTTGGCTGGGGAGCAAGTTAACGAGAGATGGATATCAATGGTTGTCAAGTATTCTGACGTGAAGAATGTATTGAGGATGTGAAGGCTTTTCTAGCCAGTTCCTATGGCTCAGTCAGGGATCAGTCAGAGGATTCTGTCTGGTAGACTCTTTGGCACAGATGTCAAAGTGGCCTGGTCTTACCCTGTCCAGGACTGAATGCTGAGCTTGAGTGGGAGCTTCTTGTCATTTCAAGCATTTCCATGAGTCTGTCCTCTGTTCTCTTGTATCCAAGTGGTTTCTAATAGGAAAGCAGAACAAAAATTGAAAGTATGGTGATTGATTATTTTTACCAATGTTATTTCAATCCACTTTGTTTAATACGAAATTACCTTTATGCTAGTAAGATTTCATATGTGAGGAAATAATGAAAATATTGGGGTTAGGGGATGAGAATATGCAAATCAAACATTTTCGAGCACCAAGACCCGTTTTTTGTTTTTGTTTTTTTTTTTTTTAACTTAAATAATATTAAGTGCCAGAGGACCACCGCTGCCATTCAGCCTAAACAACCACCAGGTCCAGCCTCCAGGTGGCCCATTTCACCAGGGTGTGTGGGACCACACTGTCCTGGGATGAGAGAACAGTACCCACGGATGTTGACATCTCACAGAGTAGATATTGCCAGTGACAGTAGGGAGCTATTGGCACATGAGGAAGGGAAGAGCTCTCAGGATGGGAAGAGGGGGCCGCTTCGAGACTCATTGGGAATGGCACGAGGCTGCTGGGTGTGGGGTTGGCCTGGGCCCACTGAGTGGGTCAGATCCGTGGTCTGTGTTTCGGTACGCTCGTCTGTAGCCTGTGTTGGCAGCAGATCAGGGAATTGCGATCAGAAGTGCTCCCAGTAACACAGGCACCAACCCCCAGAGTGTGTGCCTATCCGTTTCCCCACCTGGCCTGACTTAGTGCCTGTCTTGCCTCAGGGCTGAGACCCTACAATCTCTGATGAGGGTGTCTGTGGTCCAGATCCAACCTGCATGGCCAACATGCTCAGACCTTCAGCTGGGTCCTAGGCTGCTGCAACCAAACTCTGTTAACTGGGTGGCCGACAACAGAGGAAGTGTCTTCCGTTGAGCTCCAGAGGCTCAACACAGTAGGTGTTGGGCTGTCCCAGTGCCATAACCCCTCCCAGGTTTCAAGGGGACTGTCTCCCCAACTCTCCCAGCCCTTGCCCACTCTCCTATTGCTGCCCACGATCTGTGGTTCCCATATGGGCATCCCGCCCTGGCTCCAACCTCACATATCCGGTATCCCCCAGTCTCCCTGGTATCTGGGTCCAGACTCTCCTCTTCCTACAAGAATATCAGATATTGGATTTGGTCCCAGTTGATGCTGTGTTCCATCATGTGAGCTCTTAGCTTCATCACTGTGCAAAGACTCTTTTCCCACACAAGTTCGCACGACTTTTGGCTGGCTAAGAATTTTCAGGCGACACTTTTCTAATGAGTACACTTTCCTTCCTTCCGATCTCCCACCAGTGAGCATTCCTCGCACCCTTGTCCTAGTTCCTTTATGGCAGTTTCCCTCCTTATGGCTGAGAGGACCTAGTGACCCCTGAATTCACACGTTCTCCTTAATCACCAACACACTGCAGAATTCTCCAGGGGGCCATATATGCTCCTGGAAGTTGGTGTTGGAAATAGTTCTCCATCCATTAATCACTCCCTCACTCACTAATGTCCTTGTGTCCTTGAGAAAGGCTCTCCCTTTCCTGGTTTTCCTGAATAGAAATCCTCTTGCCTCTTGGGTGAATAGGGTTATGGGTTGTGCAGAGGGTGTTGGTCCACTGAGCATCTTAGAGACTGTCCTTTATGGAGCCTAATGATCCTCACTGGGGAATGAGGCCAGGGTCCTAACTGTGGTTAGTTAGAGAGGGAAAGAAGGACAAGGGAAACTCAGATGTCCCTTCATGGCCCCTGGAGTTAGAGGACTTACCCCTTTGCACCTGGGATCAGGAGACCTCATTTCCTCGAGGACACACACACTCAGACGTTAATCTTGAGTGTGGGTTCCTTTCTGGGGTCCAGGGCTGTTGTTAGCCACCAGGAATGACAGTGCTCTCCATGCAGAGTGGAGCCATTTTTGCCAGGAAAGAGAGCCCATGGTCACGCCTTGTGCAAAGCATCCCACGCCAGGGGCTCCCATGCCTACATTCCTGTCCTGAAAGGAAGCCACTCAGAGGCAAGGTGGGTCCAACCACCTCCCATGTGTTCACTCATCACTGTGTTCCAGCAGTCCCCCCAGTGAACAGTCCTGATGGGATTGGATGTGGCTCAGAATGTCACCCTCATGAGCTCTACCCTGCCACAGCTGCAGTTCTGCAGTGGGAGAAACTCAAAACCTCAAAACACATGCACATGAAAGAAAAGAGCAAGAGCCAGAGCCCAAACAGGCCAGGTGTGGCAAAGACAGCTGGAGTGCCTAGGTTGGGACTCAGAATTATGTCAGTGGGGTGGCATTGCTGCTGGCACCAGCATGATAACGGAGAGCCAGCCCTGCTCATTTTGGGGAGCAGTGTGTTGGGGAAGGCAGCAGAAATTGAGAGGCAGGATTGAGTTTGGCCCTAGGAGGAGGTTGGGTAAGAGGCCAGGGTGGGTTGGAGAGCCTGGGCAGATAGACAGAGGCCAGGGCACACCCCAAAGCCTGGAGACTGCCCTTGATGTCCAGGGTTGTGAAACACCACTTCCCCTCTTACTCACAACTGAGAGCATTGATGAGTTCAGTTTGTGTGCGGCTGCATCCAAGGTGGCTCGGCTAGGAACCTCTGTTTCCTTGACTCAGGAGGCTGGGAGTCCAGGCTCCACTGAGGCTCGGCTGGGAGGATCGGAGTCTGAGTTTATGCCTGTGTTCCCTGTAGGATCCATGTTGGCTGAGCCTCAGTGTTTTTGTAATGAGAGGATGGGTGACCGTCATGTCTTTATCACAGGACACACTTGCTAAATGGATTTGTTTGCTCTGAGGAGGAAAGAGAGAGGGGGGAGTGGTGCTGGAGACAGGGATGCAGACAGGGGTCATGGACTTGGCATAACTCAGTCTTGGAGGTGATATCCCATCACCTGTACCCACTTCAATTCCCATGAATCCAGAGGCTGAGCCCCCTTGAGGTGAGGGGTGAACCGGTTCTGGGCAGCAGGATGCTGTGGTACCTCGGAGTCTCTGTGAGACCCCAACACTAGACACACTTGGCCCTTTTGAAATCTTAGGAGAAGCCTTGGGAAGTTGTATGGCAGAGGGGAGCAGCCTCTGCATCTCAGTCCCCTCCAACTTGCCATGGTGTAGAGAGGGAACTGCAGCCACGATGGGACGGACATTGGCCATGTCCCTGTGTGGGACACAGGCCTGATTGAGTTAGGGTGCATTCTTTGTCTCTCCCTTTCTTGTGATTATCCCATCTCTACATTTGTGCTTTAGCCACCTGTGAGTCCCATCTCTGGTTTCAGAGAGAACAGAGGGTGTTATGGGCCAATAGACACAATAAACCCTAGAGATTAGATGCTACCCTACTTTCCAGAAAAGACTGGGCACACCATGAGTTGCACAATGATGGGACCAGGGTCCAAAAGCTGCTGAGAGGGAAGGACTGGTTGTGAATGCATTTTTGAAGGCTCCAAGCTGGAACTCTAGTGGCACCAAGCAGGGCAGATGCTGGTGGGGATGTTTGGGTAGTTGTTGGTGAACACCTGCGCACCTGAGATGGGTAGGCATGGAGGAGAAATCGGCAGCCCATAGGGCTGTTGAAAGTGGTCTTATGTGAAAAGAGGCTCAGGTATGGGCACAGGAAATGACATCATTGCCTTGACAATGGATCAAACAGAACATGGAACCCTGGTATCCAGGCACCCACTTCACTGACCAAGCCATCCGAGCTCACTTGGTTGGAGCCACTGGAGGGAGAAGGATGTTCTCCTGTGGTTGCAGACAATGCCGAGCCTCAGGCTCCCAGGAATCTCAGGGGGGCCAACTAGCCCTTTTGTGGATACACTGGGTGAGGCTTCATCTTAGACGCCAGAGCCTCTGGCGATTGTCGCAGAGGAGCTCAAGAGTAACAGTGAGTAGCACAGGGCAGGTGAGCCCAGCAGGCCCTCTAGTCTGATCCCTGATGAATGGCCCAGGACTCCTATTCTGACTCTGTGTGTGTGTGTGTGTGTGTGTGTGTGTGTGTGTGTGTGTTTGTACTGATGGGAACTGTCCCATTGTGCTTTGACTCTAGTGTATTGGCACAAGTCATTTTTCTGTTTGTCACCATTTCCATTTTGAACCCACCATTCTTGGTCCCAACCCAGGGTGAAAATGATCAGAACACGGAGGAGCCCTTCAGGGTTCAGAGCCTTGAACCTTACAGGCAGGACCAGCTTAGGAATGAGCTCCTGCCTGTCATTTGTGGGAGGAACCTACATTTCAGCAGCAACATGGGGTTAATCTCCTGGGATTTCATCCCCACCCAGCAGGTGCTGGATCTCTTGTTCCCAAAACAGCCACCTTCTTCAGTCTTTACTCCTGGTGCCACTCCACATCCTCCAAGGGGACAAGAACCTCAGGTTCTGGATGGATGTTGTAGAATGCCCACAGAGCCAACTGCCAGGCTGGGTGGGGTGCAGTTGCTGGGCTTTGCTGATGTTGTCATCCCCCACAGTTCTTGGAACCTTCTGTGGCAGTGGCATCCAGGACCCCAGCAGCTGTGAGTAGCAGCTCCTCACTGCTTCACTCCAGCGAGCAGGTGGAAGACAGCCGCGTTGTTCACGTCCTCCTAGAGGGACAGAGCCTGAGGGAGACAAAGCGCATCCCGGTAAGCCCGACAGCAGGGCTGCCTCCTGGGTGTCCACACAGTGGAAGGCAGGAGACACAGCCAACCCCAGGGCTATGGTGGGAAATAAAGAAGAGAGAGGTCCGTCTTAAGGGCTTGACCTGAGGAGGGAGAGCATCAGCATGCCCAGCTTCAGTGGTGAGTGGGCCTGTGTATTGTGGGTTTTGCAGGCCAGAAGTGCAGACGGAAGTGCTGTGGACAGATGAAGGCAGAGATATGTCCAGGGTGCAGGCTGCAGTGCCTAGAACTTGGTATTCTCAATGAGTGAAGTTGGAGCAGAGGAGGTGGCAGTGACTTGTCACATGTGTAGGAGGGGATGTGTTCCTGGTGGCAGGGAAGAGAACCTCCTTAGCATGACTAGGTGTAGGAATTTGGGGTCGGGATCACCTGGGGGGTCATGCCAAAGCTTCGGAATGTTAGGCTTTGCATGTATGTAAATACGGAGATAAAGGGGTTCCTTGCAGAATTTCTATGGATGTGCAGTAGACACGCTAATGCTGCAGGTGTCCAGCTGCAGAGGAGACATGTTCAGTGACTGCCAGTGCTGAGTCAAGTACATCATGACAACCAGACCCGCACTGAGCTTCCAGAGGCCAGGGCCTCTCAAAGCTATCATGAAGCACTCAAGTGCACACTCTTGTATCTGAGTCTGTTTTGTGTCGTGGCAGTCAGGACCCAAATTTTCAGTGCATCTGCCTCTTGCACCCACAAAGGCAGCCTGCATCCCAGATCACACTTGGTGCGCAGATCCCTGGCCCATTGCTCTCATCTCAGTGAGATGAGAGTGTGTCTGTGCATAGGCAGTTTGGTCCTTTGACATGAGTGGAATGTGGCTCCCCAGGGGGAGGGGAGATGGCAGGTACAGGCAGATATTTGTACCAGGATTGTTCTAGTAGCACATTGCAAGAACCCAGGTGGTATATGGAGGACACACTCAGGTAGCAGGATAACAAGATTGTGCCCTTGTATATGTAGCTGAGATTTCTCCTGAATGTTTGACCACAGTCTTCTGGGTAGCTCTTCTAAAAGCCATTCTCTGATGACATTTGTCCCACCCTGATCCAGGTGACCTTTCAGGAGACGGTGACAAGCCTCATCCGCAGGGCCTTGGACCAAAATTTGTTGCAGCATGAGGATGTGGACAACTTTGAGCTGCTGTATATGATGTCTGAGGATGAGAGTAAGTAGGACAATCAGACAGTGGGGAGACATGATCCACAGTGGGCTCAGGATAACTGACAGCCAAGAGAAAGTGGGCCTTGGCCCCAAAATACCAAAGTGTGATGGGCCTGGCGGAGACTCTCAGGGGTTGTGGGTGTTTTGTGGTATAATCCTTGAGTGCCACCTAACAATTCTCTCCACTTCGCTCTGCAGAAATCAAGGTCTCTGACCACTCACTCGTGTGTCTGTCCATGAATCTGGGAATACAATATTTCATGGTGAGGAAACGCCCCCAGGTCAAGGGAAAGGAGGTAAACACCTACCTTATTCAAGCTGTGCATGTGCTGCCATTCCACTCCGACCTGAGGAAATAAGAAGCCTCAGCACCTGGACATATTTGCTGGAAGCCCATAGAGCCCACTGACAGTCTGGGGTGGCTTTCTGTTTCTGGGTTTGCTGATGTTCCATCCCCCACAGTTCTCAGAATCAACCTGCAAGTCCTCCAGGCCGCTTTCCCACAAGCAGGTGGGAGACACCTGCTTAATTCGTGTCCACTTAGAAACACAAAGTCCAGAGATGGCCAAGAGTGTTCTGGTAAGCCTGGGAGCAGGGGTGTCCCGTGGTGCTTACACCTGGGTGGGGAGCAGACACTGGTCCAATACCATGGACTACTCATGCCCTCTTGAATTTGGAGCTTCTGGATGATCAGGAGGATAGATGGGAATCAAGAAGGGAGAGGTCAGTGTGAAGGGCTGGAGCTGAGATGAGCGAGTGCAGCAGCTTGTCCACTGCCATGTCTGAGGGAGTCTGTGTGTCAGGTGGCAGCATGCAGTCCAGAAGGGCAGGGACAGGTATGGGTGACAGATGAGAATAGGACAGGAACTAGGTTGCAGGTTCCCTTGTATGGGATGCTGACGTCTATGGAGGAGGACAGCAGTGTGAGGTTCTCCATGTTCCTTGAACAAGGAGCTGAGTGAGTCTCTCTGCAGAGTCGATATGGATGTGGAGCAAGCACACTAAATGTCCAGGTAACCCAATGACCACCCTTGCCGGATGAGGTGCCCTCCTACATCCCAGCCAGCACTGAGCCTCTGGAGGCCAGGAGCTCTCGTGGCTATCTTTCAGCTCTCCTGTGTGTGGTCATGTTCCTGGGTCTGTTTTTGGCCCTGGCAATCCAGACCAAAGCCTCTAGGTTTTGTGCCTAGGCCATTCCCAATGCCGCCTGCATCCTCGGGCAGACCTGGGATCTTGGAGGCTATTGTCCCATTCCTCCCAACTTGTGGGATGAGATTGCATCTGTATGCAGGTAGTGGGGTCCTTTCACTCCGAGAGGAGTGCAGCTCCACAAAGAGCAATGGCAGGCCCAGGAAGTCCTATGTACAAGGATTGGGCTAGTAGCCTGTGGGAAGAGCCCACACGATGAGCAGGAGGTCAGCCTCGGGTAGTAGGGTCATGGATGTTGCCCTTGTATTTAGAGTGGAGGTGCCTCCAGAATGCCCCTGCCCACTGTCCTTGAGTAGTCACTTCAAGGCCCATTTCCTGAAGGCCTGTCTCCCATGCTGCTCCAGGTGACCTGCCACGATAGGGCTCCTGTCGTCATCCGCAGCGCCCTCGACCTACACTTCCTTACTGAGGAGAATCCAGAGGATTATGAGCTGGGCCAAATCATCTCTCGCCGTCAGAGTAAGTGAGACAATCAGATAGCAGAGAGCAAGGGTCAGGATGTGGACTCAGGTCAACTCTTAGCAACAAAGAGTAGTCTCTGACCCCCAAGAACACTCCAACAGGTGTGTTGGGTTCGTGCACAAAGCCAACTGCACTTCTGCTGGTGGAAGGTCTTGAGGTCCAATGGTATACCCCGGTGGATATTGCGGCTCCCCACCAGGTGCCCTCCCCTGGACATGAACAGGCATCCAAAGCTGACATCTTTGAGGAGTGAGGAGGAAAGCCTCTCTCCAGGAGCAGTATGTTTTCATGGTCTGGGATAGGAGTGGTTTCAAAGGAACATGGGAATGCATGGGCTAAAGAGGGAACTGGCATTTTGTGGACTGAAGCAGTACTATTGAAAGCCTTCTGTGTGACCAAAAAACCACTGCCTGGGCAGAGCATTGCCAGGATTCTAGCAAGCAGTAACAGGATGAAATTGGGAAGAAAACACAGCCTGGGAGACAGCCTGAATCATCTGTTTTTGCATAAATTCCATGGTCTTACGCACCTGAGTCCACTAGGCAAGGAGTGATCACAATAGCCAGGTTGTGATCCCTAACTAAAGTCAGATGAGGGCTTCCTGAGCACGTAGCCACAGAGCTCATCTGATAATAATGCCAGCGCTTTTTCGTTGGTTGGTTGGTTGGTTTTTGTGAGCCAAACACCACAGCAGCCATTATCCCAGCCTATGTACCCTGAAGACCACCATCCCTATGAGTTCTAGGATCACTTGTCTCCTATCTTAACCTACTGTTAGGTTAGTAGAGTCTATGGAAGAGGAAGTCTGTCTGGGGCCTTGGTAGCCTAAGAAATTCATAGCAGAGATCTCCACATCCAACCCAGAAGGGATGGAGAACAGGCTCTAGGTTAGAGGAGGGCGACAGGAAACACATGTTCAGAGGAAGGAGAAGCGGCTGTTGTATTCCCCCACTCGGGGTCATGGCACCACTGGGCCATACACCATGTTGGAGGGAAGCAGTCCCTTTGCTGGTCTTTGGAACCATTGTTCTCAGTAGGGCAGTATTTGGAATGTGGCCTCCATTCTCAGAAGCCTGGTTCACATGGAGGCGGGCTCCACCAACGCAGAAGCATGGCTCTAACGTGGTATCCGCGCTGGTCAGCCTGTCCTCACTGTGGCCATACTTGAGGAAAATAACTCAGAGGAGGAATCCTAGGCCTTTTTTCTCTGGGTTTCATAGCTTTCTCTTTGGTTGTGCACTGAGGCTGTCCATAAAGCTCTAGTGTGTGGCAGTGGAGAGCTCCTCAGCCCTTGCCACAAAGGCATAGACTGGGAGAGAGAGAACGAGGCTGGCAGAGAGGGAGAGAGAGAAAGATGGAGAGGGAGGACCTCTCCTTGGAGAATGAGGATTCAGTGGAGCCAACAGGAACAAGGTACTGTTGCCCAGGGCACAACCCTGTTTAGGTCTTACTCCAACCATGCTCAACCTTTCTTCCAGTCCCTCCCACCCCCCAGTAGTGTATTCATCTTGAATGAGAATTTCATGTTGACATCAGAGCACTCACCATCCAATGCTTCCCTCCAAACCCACCTATGAAGATGGCTCATGTGGGGACTGAATCTTCGGCACAGGAGCCTTTTGTGGGAGATTTCAGATGCAAACCCTAGTGGTGTGCTTTGGCAGATGCAAGAGGACCTGAGATATTCTGGAGTCCAAAGCCTTCGGTAGGAACAGACATTAGGTCTGTTGAAGTGCTCTGCCTAGTTCTTCCTCAGGGAGGACTGTGGAGGCTGTCTTTGTTGGTATTGGTGCTGAATTGGAGAGCTCTCAGGTGTGTGGCTCTGGCCTTTTCTGGCACAGGCTCTCAGATGTTGGCGTGTCCTAGGGAGCACCTCCTGAGTGCCACCTTCTTTTTGTACACCCCTCTCTCCCCAGAGCTGAGGATTCCAGCAGAGGCCAACGTATTTTATGCCAAGAATCCTCACAAAAAATCCAACTTTGTGCTGAGGAAAAGGAGCCCCTCCCAAAAGAATGATGGGTGGATCGAGCCTCAACCTCCCTCTCGTCCTGCAAAGAAGGCTCCTGCCCTCCTGAGGATGCTTGCAAAACCATTCTGTTGCTGTGTGCCTGGGCGGGGCTGAGGCAGCCCAGGAATATTTACATTGATTACTATTTTCTTCAAAGTTTGAATCTATAGTTTGCCATTGTCCTTGACCTTGTTTAGTAACACAGTTGTTACTCTATCCTGTATTTGTTGTTTCCATTAATATATTATTATTATTTTAAAATATATATGTTTTTGTTACCTGATCTACTGTGATGATTTGAGTATACTAAATGTAGCAGTGATTCCTAAAGGACACATCCAAACCAACAGGAAGGAATGTTTCATTCTATCAGCAAGAACTTTGGTTTTTAGGAGTTTGGCAGATGGCATTATCTGAGTCAGTTTTCCAATGGGGGCAATGAAGTATCAGCTATGATGGTACAAAAACAAACAAAGACACACAAACACACACAAGAGCACACACGCTCACTGAGAGATAGATAGACAGATGGAGTTGGTCTCTGCTGAAATACTTTGGAGACATGGTTCTGATTTCTCCCCTTTTGGAGTATTTTCAATTGCACAAGGTGTCTTGCAAATGAACCCATGTCTGAGGAAGACATGCATGTGTACTTCACATGCCACTTTTCACATAGCAGGAAGGTCATGTAATATTTTTCATGCAGCTGTCTTTTGACTGTGAACCATCCCATGAGGTCAGCTGTGGAATTTTCAACTTGTAGCATCACAATGGGGATCCACTCTTTGGATTTGGGGATATTTCCGATTTTCTTGATTCAGATTGGAATGATATATATATTAGTTTTTGATGAAAATTCTGCATTTGATGGTAATGAATGTCGTGCATCTAGGAATCTGTAGAGTGCAGACAATGAATGGATGCCTACTGTTGTCTGGACTGGTCTGAAAAGTCCTGTAGCATCTGAGCATGTGTGAGGGCTGTACAGGTCTTGCCAAATGTCCAGGTCAGATGATCCTGCACAAAGCTGAACTCCTAGTGGTCTCCACAACAGTGTAAGTGCCAAGGAGGAACTCACTTCCACACAGAAGTTGGGAAGCTACCTTATGAAGGTGATCATAGATACGGGATTATTAATATATCCAGGTTGGCATCTATTATTTTTTTAGCTTTTGACTTTCGCAGCTGTGGGCATCTTGACAACCATCAACTCCCTGTAAGCACAGACAACTCTATAAGAACCTGAGGATAAATTTCGCTGTGCATGTCCCCTTGTGAAACTGCTTAAGCACCGCCTGGTTTACACACAGGTGGAATTTCTAGGTCAAAGTGTGCATGTTTACTTCTTTGACTAAGCACTGCCAGGTGGCTCTTCTGCATAGCTCTACCTGTGGCCAGGATTGTATTATCTAGCTTTCTAACTTTTGCATGTTGAGTAGATACATAGTGGGAGCACACTGTTTTTGTTGGTATTTTTCTTGGTATCTATTCTGATGCTTTTCACTGGGGGATTTTTTCCTGTGAAAATGGGCTTCCTCTACTTGACCTTATTTTCTTCTTTTTAAAATTTTTTCAATGTGACTTTTTAATTTTAGTTTTATTAAAGACATTGCCCCTTGCTTGCATAGTCTATATCTAAAGCACTAGTCCTTGCTCCAAGGCCCAGCTTGCTCTCAGCTGCCCCAGGAGGGGAACAGTCTTTGGCGGTAGACAAGAGACGCCCCTGCAGGGGGCACAAGTGCTTTGGCCCTCTGGTGTCTTGCCAGCAGTGCTTCCCATGCTCACAGAGGGTTTCAGACACTGAGTCAATGGTCCAGGTGGTCTTTTGTTCAGTCTGATCTCAAATTGAGCTCCTCTGAGAGGTCATATTGAAGTCCATGTGTGTTCCTGACCCATCATTTTAAACAATATTCCAAGTTCACTTTTTGTGTGTACGTGGGTTCTGGGGATTGAACCCAGGGCCTTGAGCCTGTGAGGCAAGTGACCTACCTGAGCTACACCCTCAGAGACCCCTGTAAAAGTATTTCCCCTTTGCCTCGGGGTCTAAGTTGCCAAGGCTGACCTCAAACGTTCCTCTTGCCTCAGCCTCCCTGGTGGCTGGCATGACAGGCATGCACCTGGGACTGTCACACTCGAGCCTGTGATGGGAACTCATGTGCATCTGTCCAGGGCTGAGCATGGTTAGGCAGAGCTGTGCTCCAGGCTCCCTGCAGGGCTGCGGAGGCTTCTGCTGCCCAGCAGCCCTGGTGCCATGGCCAGGGCTCCTCCCAGCCGAGGGCAGGCAGCTGCCCATTGCTGTAGGCTGACCTTATTTTCTTCTTATGGCACTCGTCCGTTCTCTGGAGTATGTTGTATGGTTTGTCCATTAGGAGTCTAGCAGGTCCTCTAGAACCTTCAAACAATTAGTAAAATTCCTTAACAGTAAGTGAGCGTGCGCAGAAATTGGGCTAATATTTTGGGAAGAACAATGTTGGATGATATATTCATGGCTTGAATATGTCATCCAACATGAAGTTATATTTTATTACTTACAAAATAATAAAATAATGAAGCAATACCATGGGCTGAGCTAAAATAGATCCTTAGGATCTTAGGCATTCTGTAATAAATCTGTGTCACTTGAAGTATAGAGTTGATCGACTCTGAGTAATGAAACAGAAGTAAAGGTATCAAAGCCAATGATCATCTGTTTCCAATTTTCTGTGATTTGGTTCAAGTGGTAAAGTGGTGATATTTATTAATAATGGATCGAATAGGTTCATAATTGTTTTAGAGTACAATTAGATGCCTTCAAACTTTAGGCTACATGGGCACATTTGAGAACGGTTCCAGCCATTCTCTCATCCTTTGGGTCATTCCCCTCCTATGTCCTGTGAGACATTTTCTATGTGAGGCTTTAAGAAGAAGAAGAGAATATTCTGTAAAGAAAACCTTGTGATCTGTGCAGTATGAAGTTGAATGGATTCATTCAGAAATCAGAAATTCTATTGAAAGATATTTATTGGCATGAGCCAAATAAAACCTATTTTTAGGCATCCTGGTGAAGACAAGGTTTTATCTTTATGTCTCATTTTCTATGTTTTGTTGTTGTTGTTGTTGTTAGAATGGAATTCATATGTTGCCAGACCATTCTATCAGATGTGTAACTAGATGCCATTTAAATTACCCACTTTTACATGGTAGACAGTTTTTAATGAACACTGCCTGTCTGCACCTTTTTTAAAAACAGGACTGGGATCAGAAGCCCAAATACCAATGGTTAGCTGGAGCATATTTTTCATTTGGCCTATCTGTCAGTATTCCCTGAGGTCATCTGTGCAATCAGCTTCGTTACTCCTGCTCCCTCACTGGATTTCATAGAAACCATATGCTATGTATGAATCAGGGACACCAATCCCACAACATAGCATTCTTGGAATATCCAAAGTCCCACTTTTCACTTCGCCATTCCTGAGATCAGCAGTAATATTTATCAGCAAATGTGAGATTTTTCAAAGATCCAATTCTATGTGCTCCTTTCTCATAGAGCCTTAGGCAGGGATATAGCATACATAAATATTAAGTAAAGTCCATAGTTTTTAAAATGTCATCCATTGAATAGTTGACACATGTCTGAGATACTTTTTATTTTGGAGGAGGTATTATTTAATAGGGAATTCCAACAGCTACCTAATAGTGAAATGAGAAGTCTTGCATCCATTTTATTTTGTTTCTGATGATTTTTATGAGTAAGGGTAAGATACTTCCTTGTTCTGATGCAGATGTTGCCCACTTTTGTGAATGGATGCGGGGTGTCACCTACTACTTGCATATCTGCATATTGGGCTTGACACTGCTATCGTACTTGGTAGTTGGCAAAAAGTCAATACTGAAGTTAAGCTCTTGTGTTCTAGCAGCAGAGCTGAAGATCCTTGATGTGCCACCTTCTGCAATCCATGCTGCTCTCTTCATGTTCCTTATTGACTTCCTGGTGATGAGCATCATGGTCTCCTGGTCTTGAGAATGGCCAAGCATTGCTCTGTGAATGTGGAAGATGGGCATGTGGAAGGCTCCAGGGAGGAGGGATCATTGAACATGTACTCGAATCCATGTGCCTGTTGAATGACCTGTTTTTTTATTTTTGGGTTTTAAGGGAGACACTGCCCTAAAACACTTCTGTGCAGCTGGGGATGCAGGCTTCTGCTTCACCTTGCAGGAAGCATTAACGAATCCTTTCCAGAAGACATGAGAAGAGAGAAGTGAGCCTCTGGTATCATGCAGGTTCCTTGCATTGCCCATGGGCTAGAAGAGAGAAGAGTTGCTTCATGAGATTTGATCCCCTTTTTCCTGAAAAGTTCCACACAGAGGTGAGTCCCCAGCATGTTTAGAAATCATTTCAGACACCTTTCTGGACGGAATTGAATCAGAGCCCCTGATGATGTGGAAGAGCTAAAGATGGGTTTGCTATGAATTTTCTATTTCATTCATCAGGGCCTGAGTCAAGTCAGTCATTGTGCTGTCAACACATGAGCTGCTGGTCAAATGTGAGGAAGTGGTCTTGCTTTATGAAAACACCACCCTGATTCAGTGAGCCAGAGGCAGCCTGCAGTCCCTGTTTTCCTGTAAAGGCAGATTGCTGTGGATGGCCTCTGGCCTCGTCATGCAGCCCTGCTCAGAGTAGGGGATTGAGGGACCAGGCAGATCCCTAGTTCCTTTTGACCTTTATTGCCATTGGGCCACCCCAGGGTCCTTGGACTCTACCTGGTCTTCTGGCCTGGGTCAGGGGATGTGAGGTTTGGAATCCCCCTCTGTGGCAGGATCCCAGCCCCCCCAGCCACTTGAGGTCAGCACATCCTTCCCTAATTGTGTTAGAGTTGGAGACTTCTCCCACCCATCCTCATCCATGCTCATCCCACATTTTGTAGCTTGGCACCTGAGTACCTTTATTCATTGACTTACTTGTTAGTGATGATGGTTACTAAGACTAAGTGACTCTTTCAAGTCACATCACTTGCATGGTAGGGCTAGAGCATGGATCTTCCTAATTGATTTCATGGGACTCTCTCATGGAAACTGTGACTGCTTCCTAAACACACACTCTACATTTGGAGTGTCAAAATTCTTGCCACTGCCTCCTTGGCAATTGTATCTTGTCTTCTACGTGGGAATTTCACAAATATTTTCCTTTGTTTTGTGGAGGTCATGCAGAAGGGATTTCATTTGAAATAGCCCAAACAAGAAATACCAGTTGTCTTTTTCGCACATGGATGTGTGTAGTGAACACCCCTTTCTGTGTGCTTGCATGAGTTACTCCTTTGAATTTGTTGAAGAATGGTTGGCTGGGGAGCAAGTTAACGAGAGATGGATATCAATGGTTGTCAAGTATTCTGACGTGAAGAATGTATTGAGGATGTGAAGGCTTTTCTAGCCAGTTCCTATGGCTCAGTCAGGGATCAGTCAGAGGATTCTGTCTGGTAGACTCTTTGGCACAGATGTCAAAGTGGCCTGGTCTTACCCTGTCCAGGACTGAATGCTGAGCTTGAGTGGGAGCTTCTTGTCATTTCAAGCATTTCCATGAGTCTGTCCTCTGTTCTCTTGTATCCAAGTGGTTTCTAATAGGAAAGCAGAACAAAAATTGAAAGTATGGTGATTGATTATTTTTACCAATGTTATTTCAATCCACTTTGTTTAATACGAAATTACCTTTATGCTAGTAAGATTTCATATGTGAGGAAATAATGAAAATATTGGGGTTAGGGGATGAGAATATGCAAATCAAACATTTTTGAGCACCAAGACCTGTTTTTTGTTTTTGTTTTTGTTTTTTTTTAACTTAAATAATATTAAGTGCCAGAGGACCACCGCTGCCATTCAGCCTCAACAACCTCCAGGTCCAGCCTCCAGGTGGCCCATTTCACCAGGGTGTGTGGGACCACACTGTCCTGGGATGAGAGAACAGTACCCACGGATGTTGACATCTCACAGAGTAGATATTGCCAGTGACAGTAGGGAGCTATTGGCACATGAGGAAGGGAAGAGCTCTCAGGATGGGAAGAGGGGGCCGCTTCGAGACTCATTGCGTATGGCACGAGGCTGCTGGGTGTGGTGTTGGCCTGGGCCCACTGAGTGGGGCAGATCCGTGGTCTGTGTTTCTGTACGCTCCTCTGTAGCCTGTGTTGGCAGCAGATCAGGGAATTGCGATCAGAAGTGTTCCCAGTAACACAGGCACCAGCCCCCAGAGTGTGTGCCTATCCGTTTCCCCACCTGGCCTGACTTAGTGCCTGTCTTGCCTCAGGGCTGAGACCCTACAATCTCTGATGAGGGTGTCTGTGGTCCAGATCCAACCTGCATGGCCAACATGCTCAGACCTTCAGCTGGGTCCTAGGCTGCTGCAACCAAACTCTGTTAACTGGGTGGCCGACAACAGAGGAAGTGTCTTCCGTTGAGCTCCAGAGGCTCAACACAGTAGGTGTTGGGCTGTCCCAGTCCCATAACCCCTCCCAGGTTTCAAGGGGACTGTCTCCCCAACTCTCCCAGCCCTTGCCCACTCTCCTATTGCTGCCCACGATCTGTGGTTCCCATATGGGCATCCCGCCCTGGCTCCAACCTCACATATCCGGTATCCCCCAGTCTCCCTGGTATCTGGGTCCAGACTCTCCTCTTCCTACAAGAATATCAGATATTGGATTTGGTCCCAGTTGATGCTGTGTTCCATCATGTGAGCTCTTAGGTTCATCACTGTGCAAAGACTCTTTTCCCACACAAGTTCGCACGACTTTTGGCTGGCTAAGAATTTTCAGGCGACACTTTTCTAATGAGTACACTTTCCTTCCTTCCGATCTCCCACCAGTGAGCATTCCTCGCACCCTTGTCCTAGTTCCTTTATGGCAGTTTCCCTCCTTATGGCTGAGAGGACCTAGTGACCCCTGAATTCACACGTTCTCCTTAATCACCAACACACTGCAGAATTCTCCAGGGGGCCATATATGCTCCTGGAAGTTGGTGTTGGAAATAGTTCTCCATCCATTAATCACTCCCTCACTCACTAATGTCCTTGTGTCCTTGAGAAAGGCTCTCCCTTTCCTGGTTTTCCTGAATAGAAATCCTCTTGCCTCTTGGGTGAATAGGGTTATGGGTTGTGCAGAGGGTGTTGGTCCACTGAGCATCTTAGAGACTGTCCTTTATGGAGCCTAATGATCCTCACTGGGGAATGAGGCCAGGGTCCTAACTGTGGTTAGTTAGAGAGGGAAAGAAGGACGAGGGAAACTCAGATGTCCCTTCATGGCCCCTGGAGTTAGAGGACTTACCCCTTTGCACCTGGGATCAGGAGACCTCATTTCCTCGAGGACACGCACACTCAGACGTTAATCTTGAGTGTGGGTTCCTTTCTGGGGTCCAGGGCTGTTGTTAGCCACCAGGAATGACAGTGCTCTCCATGCTGAGTGGAGCCATTTTTGCCAGGAAAGAGAGCCCATGGTCACGCCTTGTGCAAAGCATCCCACGCCAGGGGCTCCCATGCCTACATTCCTGTCCTGAAAGGAAGCCACTCAGAGGCAAGGTGGGTCCAACCACCTCCCATGTGTTCACTCATCACTGTGTTCCAGCAGTCACCCCAGTGAACAGTCCTGATGGGATTGGATGTGGCTCAGAATGTCACCCTCATGAGCTCTACCCTGCCACAGCTGCAGTTCTGCAGTGGGAGAAACTCAAAACCTCAAAACACATGCACATGAAAGAAAAGAGCAAGAGCCAGAGCCCAAACAGGCCAGGTGTGGCAAAGACAGCTGGAGTGCCTAGGTTGGGACTCAGAATTATGTCAGTGGGGTGGCATTGCTGCTGGCACCAGCATGATAACCGAGAGCCAGCCCTGCTCATTTTGGGGAGCAGTGTGTTGGGGAAGGCAGCAGAAATTGAGAGGCAGGATTGAGTTTGGCCCTAGGAGGATGTTGGGTAAGAGGCCAGTGTGGGTTGGAGAGCCTGGGCAGATAGACAGAGGCCAGGGCACACCCCAAAGCCTGGAGACTGCACTTGATGTCCAGGGTTGTGAAACACCACTTCCCCTCTTACTCACAACTGAGAGCAAGGGGCATTGATGAGTTCAGTTTGTGTGCGGCTGCATCCAAGGTGGCTCGGCTAGGAACCTCTGTTTCCTTGACTCAGGAGGCTGGGAGTCCAGGCTCCACTGAGGCTCGGCTGGGAGGATCGGAGTCTGAGTTTATGCCTGTGTTCCCTGTAGGATCCATGTTGGCTGAGCCTCAGTGTTTTTGTAATGAGAGGATGGGTGACCGTCATGTCTTTATCACAGGACACACTTGCTAAATGGATTTGTTTGCTCTGAGGAGGAAAGAGAGAGGGGGGAGTGGTGCTGGAGACAGGGATGCAGACAGGGGTCATGGACTTGGCATAACTCAGTCTTGGAGGTGATATCCCATCACCTGTACCCACTTCAATTCCCATGAATCCAGAGGCTGAGCCCCCTTGAGGTGAGGGGTGAACCGGTTCTGGGCAGCAGGATGCTGTGGTACCTCGGAGTCTCTGTGAGACCCCAACACTAGACACACTTGGCCCTTTTGAAATCTTAGGAGAAGCCTTGGGAAGTTGTATGGCAGAGGGGAGCAGCCTCTGCATCTCAGTCCCCTCCAACTTGCCATGGTGTAGAGAGGGAACTGCAGCCACGATGGGACGGACATTGGCCATGTCCCTGTGTGGGACACAGGCCTGATGGAGTTAGGGTGCATTCTTTGTCTCTCCCTTTCTTGTGATTATCCCATCTCTACATTTGTGCTTTAGCCACCTGTGAGTCCCATCTCTGGTTTCAGAGAGAACAGAGGGTGTTATGGGCCAATAGACACAATAAACCCTAGAGATTAGATGCTACCCTACTTTCCAGAAAAGACTGGGCACACCATGAGTTGCACAATGATGGGACCAGGGTCCAAAAGCTGCTGAGAGGGAAGGACTGGTTGTGAATGCATTTTTGAAGGCTCCAAGCTGGAACTCTAGTGGCACCAAGCAGGGCAGATGCCGGTGGGGATGTTTGGGTAGTTGTTGGTGAACACCTGCGCACCTGAGATGGGTAGGCATGGAGGAGAAATCGGCAGCCCATAGGGCTGTTGAAAGTGGTCTTATGTGAAAAGAGGCTCAGGTATGGGCACAGGAAATGACATCATTGCCTTGACAATGGATCAAACAGAACATGGAAACCTGGTATCCAGGCACCCACTTCACTGACCAAGCCATCCGAGCTCACTTGGTTGGAGCCACTGGAGGGAGAAGGATGTTCTCCTGTGGTTGCAGACAATGCCGAGCCTCAGGCTCCCAGGAATCTCAGGGGGGCCAACTAGCCCTTTTGTGGATACACTGGGTGAGGCTTCATCTTAGACGCCAGAGCCTCTGGCGATTGTCGCAGAGGAGCTCAAGAGTAACAGTGGGTAGCACAGGGCAGGTGAGCCCAGCAGGCCCTCTAGTCTGATCCCTGATGAATGGCCCAGGACTCCTATTCTGACTCTGTGTGTGTGTGTGTGTGTGTGTGTGTGTGTGTGTGTGTGTGTGTGTGTGTGTTTGTACTGATGGGAACTGTCCCATTGTGCTTTGACTCTAGTGTATTGGCACAAGTCATTTTTCTGTTTGTCACCAATTCCATTTTGAACCCACCATTCTTGGTCCCAACCCAGGGTGAAAATGATCAGAACACGGAGGAGCCCTTCAGGGTTCAGAGCCTTGAACCTTACAGGCAGGACCAGCTTAGGAATGAGCTCCTGCCTGTCATTTGTGGGAGGAACCTACATTTCAGCAGCAACATGGGGTTAATCTCCTGGGATTTCATCCCCACCCAGCAGGTGCTGGATCTCTTGTTCCCAAAACAGCCACCTTCTTCAGTCTTTACTCCTGGTGCCACTCCACATCCTCCAAGGGGACAAGAACCTCAGGTTCTGGATGGATGTTGTAGAATGCCCACAGAGCCAACTGCCAGGCTGGGTGGGGTGCAGTTGCTGGGCTTTGCTGATGTTGTCATCCCCCACAGTTCTTGGAACCTTCTGTGGCAGTGGCATCCAGGACCCCAGCAGCTGTGAGTAGCAGCTCCTCACTGCTTCACTCCAGCGAGCAGGTGGAAGACAGCCGCGTTGTTCACGTCCTCCTAGAGGGACAGAGCCTGAGGGAGACAAAGCGCATCCCGGTAAGCCCGACAGCAGGGCTGCCTCCTGGGTGTCCACACAGTGGAAGGCAGGAGACACAGCCAAACCCAGGGCTATGGTGGGAAATAAAGAAGAGAGAGGTCCGTCTTAAGGGCTTGACCTGAGGAGGGAGAGCATCAGCATGCCCAGCTTCAGTGGTGAGTGGGCCTGTGTATTGTGGGTTTTGCAGGCCAGAAGTGCAGACGGAAGTGCTGTGGACAGATGAAGGCAGAGATATGTCCAGGGTGCAGGCTGCAGTGCCTAGAACTTGGTATTCTCAATGAGTGAAGTTGGAGCAGAGGAGGTGGCAGTGACTTGTCACATGTGTAGGAGGGGATGTGTTCCTGGTGGCAGGGAAGAGAACCTCCTTAGCATGACTAGGTGTAGGAATTTGGGGTCGGGATCACCTGGGGGGTCATGCCAAAGCTTCGGAATGTTAGGCTTTGCATGTATGTAAATACGGAGCTAAAGGGGTTCTTGGCAGAATTTCTATGGATGTGCAGTAGACATGCTAATGCTGCAGGTGTCCAGCTGCAGAGGAGACATGTTCAGTGACTGCCAGTGCTGAGTCAAGTACATCATGACAACCAGACCCGCACCGAGCTTCCAGAGGCCAGGGCCTCTCAAAGCTATCATGAAGCACTCAAGTGCACACTCTTGTATCTGAGTCTGTTTTGTGTCGTGGCAGTCAGGACCCAAATTTTCAGTGCATCTGCCTCTTCCACCCACAAAGGCAGCCTGCATCCCAGATCACACTTGGTGCGCAGATCCCTGGCCCATTGCTCTCATCTCAGTGAGATGAGAGTGTGTCTGTGCATAGGCAGTTTGGTCCTTTGACATGAGTGGAATGTGGCTCCCCAGGGGGAGGGGAGATGGCAGGTACAGGCAGATATTTGTACCAGGATTGTTCTAGTAGCACATTGCAAGAACCCAGGTGGTATATGGAGGACACACTCAGGTAGCAGGATAACAAGATTGTGCCCTTGTATATGTAGCTGAGATTTCTCCTGAATGTTTGACCACAGTCTTCTGGGTAGCTCTTCTAAAAGCCATTCTCTGATGACATTTGTCCCACCCTGATCCAGGTGACCTTTCAGGAGACGGTGACAAGCCTCATCCGCAGGGCCTTGGACCAAAATTTGTTGCAGCATGAGGATGTGGACAACTTTGAGCTGCTGTATATGATGTCTGAGGATGAGAGTAAGTAGGACAATCAGACAGTGGGGAGACATGATCCACAGTGGGCTCAGGATAACTGACAGCCAAGAGAAAGTGGGCCTTGGCCCCAAAATACCAAAGTGTGATGGGCCTGGCGGAGACTCTCAGGGGTTGTGGGTGTTTTGTGGTATAATCCTTGAGTGCCACCTAACAATTCTCTCCACTTCGCTCTGCAGAAATCAAGGTCTCTGACCACTCACTCGTGTGTCTGTCCATGAATCTGGGAATACAATATTTCATGGTGAGGAAACGCCCCCAGGTCAAGGGAAAGGAGGTAAACACCTACCTTATTCAAGCTGTGCATGTGCTGCCATTCCACTCCGACCTGAGGAAATAAGAAGCCTCAGCACCTGGACATATTTGCTGGAAGCCCATAGAGCCAACTGACAGTCTGGGGTGGCTTTCTGTTTCTGGGTTTGCTGATGTTCCATCCCCCACAGTTCTCAGAATCAACCTGCAAGTCCTCCAGGCCGCTTTCCCACAAGCAGGTGGGAGACACCTGCTTAATTCGTGTCCACTTAGAAACACAAAGTCCAGAGATGGCCAAGAGTGTTCTGGTAAGCCTGGGAGCAGGGGTGTCCCGTGGTGCTTACACCTGGGTGGGGAGCAGACACTGGTCCAATACCATGGACTACTCATGCCCTCTTGAATTTGGAGCTTCTGGATGATCAGGAGGATAGATGGGAATCAAGAAGGGAGAGGTCAGTGTGAAGGGCTGGAGCTGAGATGAGCGAGTGCAGCAGCTTGTCCACTGCCATGTCTGAGGGAGTCTGTGTGTCAGGTGGCAGCATGCAGTCCAGAAGGGCAGGGACAGGTATGGGTGACAGATGAGAATAGGACAGGAACTAGGTTGCAGGTTCCCTTGTATGGGATGCTGACGTCTATGGAGGAGGACAGCAGTGTGAGGTTCTCCATGTTCCTTGAACAAGGAGCTGAGAGAATCTCTCTGCAGAGTCGATATGGATGTGGAGCAAGCACACTAAATGTCCAGGTAACCCAATGACCACCCTTGCCGGATGAGGTGGCCTCCTACATCCCAGCCAGCACTGAGCCTCTGGAGGCCAGGAGCTCTCGTGGCTATCTTTCAGCTCTCCTGTGTGTGGTCATGTTCCTGGGTCTGTTTTTGGCCCTGGCAATCCAGACCAAAGCCTCTAGGTTTTGTGCCTAGGCCATTCCCAATGCCGCCTGCATCCTCGGGCAGACCTGGGATCTTGGAGGCTATTGTCCCATTCCTCCCAACTTGTGGGATGAGATTGCATCTGTATGCAGGTAGTGGGGTCCTTTCACTCCGAGAGGAGTGCAGCTCCACAAAGAGCAATGGCAGGCCCAGGAAGTCCTATGTACAAGGATTGGGCTAGTAGCCTGTGGGAAGAGCCCACACGATGAGCAGGAGTTCAGCCTCGGGTAGTAGGGGCATGGATGTTGCCCTTGTATTTAGAGTGGAGGTGCCTCCAGAATGCCCCTGCCCACTGTCCTTGAGTAGTCACTTCAAGGCCCATTTCCTGAAGGCCTGTCTCCCATGCTGCTCCAGGTGACCTGCCACGATAGGGCTCCTGTCGTCATCCGCAGCGCCCTCGACCTACACTTCCTTACTGAGGAGAATCCAGAGGATTATGAGCTGGGCCAAATCATCTCTCGCCGTCAGAGTAAGTGAGACAATCAGATAGCAGAGAGCAAGGGTCAGGATGTGGACTCAGGTCAACTCTTAGCAACAAAGAGTAGTCTCTGACCCCCAAGAACACTCCAACAGGTGTGTTGGGTTCGTGCACAAAGCCAACTGCACTTCTGCTGGTGGAAGGTCTTGAGGTCCAATGGTATACCCCGGTGGATATTGCGGCTCCCCACCAGGTGCCCTCCCCTGGACATGAACAGGCATCCAAAGCTGACATCTTTGAGGAGTGAGGAGGAAAGCCTCTCTCCAGGAGCAGTATGTTTTCATGGTCTGGGATAGGAGTGGTTTCAAAGGAACATGGGAATGCATGGGCTAAAGAGGGAACTGGCATTTTGTGGACTGAAGCAGTACTATTGAAAGCCTTCTGTGTGACCAAAAAACCACTGCCTGGGCAGAGCATTGCCAGGATTCTAGCAAGCAGTAACAGGATGAAATTGGGAAGAAAACACAGCCTGGGAGACAGCCTGAATCATCTGTTTTTGCATAAATTCCATGGTCTTACGCACCTGAGTCCACTAGGCAAGGAGTGATCACAATAGCCAGGTTGTGATCCCTAACTAAAGTCAGATGAGGGCTTCCTGAGCACGTAGCCACAGAGCTCATCTGATAATAATGCCAGCGCTTTTTCGTTGGTTGGTTGGTTGGTTTTTGTGAGCCAAACACCACAGCAGCCATTATCCCAGCCTATGTACCCTGAAGACCACCATCCCTATGAGTTCTAGGATCACTTGTCTCCTATCTTAACCTACTGTTAGGTTAGTAGAGTCTATGGAAGAGGAAGTCTGTCTGGGGCCTTGGTAGCCTAAGAAATTCATAGCAGAGATCTCCACATCCAACCCAGAAGGGATGGAGAACAGGCTCTAGGTTAGAGGAGGGCGACAGGAAACACATGTTCAGAGGAAGGAGAAGCGGCTGTTGTATTCCCCCACTCGGGGTCATGGCACCACTGGGCCATACACCATGTTGGAGGGAAGCAGTCCCTTTGCTGGTCTTTGGAACCATTGTTCTCAGTAGGGCAGTATTTGGAATGTGGCCTCCATTCTCAGAAGCCTGGTTCACATGGAGGCGGGCTCCACCAACGCAGAAGCATGGCTCTAACGTGGTATCCGCGCTGGTCAGCCTGTCCTCACTGTGGCCATACTTGAGGAAAATAACTCAGAGGAGGAATCCTAGGCCTTTTTTCTCTGGGTTTCATAGCTTTCTCTTTGGTTGTGCACTGAGGCTGTCCATAAAGCTCTAGTGTGTGGCAGTGGAGAGCTCCTCAGCCCTTGCCACAAAGGCATAGACTGGGAGAGAGAGAACGAGGCTGGCAGAGAGGGAGAGAGAGAAAGATGGAGAGGGAGGACCTCTCCTTGGAGAATGAGGATTCAGTGGAGCCAACAGGAACAAGGTACTGTTGCCCAGGGCACAACCCTGTTTAGGTCTTACTCCAACCATGCTCAACCTTTCTTCCAGTCCCTCCCACCCCCCAGTAGTGTATTCATCTTGAATGAGAATTTCATGTTGACATCAGAGCACTCACCATCCAATGCTTCCCTCCAAACCCACCTATGAAGATGGCTCATGTGGGGACTGAATCTTCGGCACAGGAGCCTTTTGTGGGAGATTTCAGATGCAAACCCTAGTGGTGTGCTTTGGCAGATGCAAGAGGACCTGAGATATTCTGGAGTCCAAAGCCTTCGGTAGGAACAGACATTAGGTCTGTTGAAGTGCTCTGCCTAGTTCTTCCTCAGGGAGGACTGTGGAGGCTGTCTTTGTTGGTATTGGTGCTGAATTGGAGAGCTCTCAGGTGTGTGGCTCTGGCCTTTTCTGGCACAGGCTTTCAGATGTTGGCGTGTCCTAGGGAGCACCTCCTGAGTGCCACCTTCTTTTTGTACACCCCTCTCTCCCCAGAGCTGAGGATTCCAGCAGAGGCCAACGTATTTTATGCCAAGAATCCTCACAAAAAATCCAACTTTGTGCTGAGGAAAAGGAGCCTCTCCCAAAAGAATGATGGGTGGATCGAGCCTCAACCTCCCTCTCGTCCTGCAAAGAAGGCTCCTGCCCTCCTGAGGATGCTTGCAAAACCATTCTGTTGCTGTGTGCCTGGGCGGGGCTGAGGCAGCCCAGGAATATTTACATTGATTACTATTTTCTTCAAAGTTTGAATCTATAGTTTGCCATTGTCCTTGACCTTGTTTAGTAACACAGTTGTTACTCTATCCTGTATTTGTTGTTTCCATTAATATATTATTATTATTTTAAAATATATATGTTTTTGTTACCTGATCTACTGTGATGATTTGAGTATACTAAATGTAGCAGTGATTCCTAAAGGACACATCCAAACCAACAGGAAGGAATGTTTCATTCTATCAGCAAGAACTTTGGTTTTTAGGAGTTTGGCAGATGGCATTATCTGAGTCAGTTTTCCAATGGGGGCAATGAAGTATCAGCTATGATGGTACAAAAACAAACAAAGACACACAAACACACACAAGAGCACACACACTCACTGAGAGATAGATAGACAGATGGAGTTGGTCTCTGCTGAAATACTTTGGAGACATGGTTCTGATTTCTCCCCTTTTGGAGTATTTTCAATTGCACAAGGTGTCTTGCAAATGAACCCATGTCTGAGGAAGACATGCATGTGTACTTCACATGCCACTTTTCACATAGCAGGAAGGTCATGTAATATTTTTCATGCAGCTGTCTTTTGACTGTGAACCATCCCATGAGGTCAGCTGTGGAATTTTCAACTTGTAGCATCACAATGGGGATCCACTCTTTGGATTTGGGGATATTTCCGATTTTCTTGATTCAGATTGGAATGATATATATATATATATATTAGTTTTTGATGAAAATTCTGCATTTGATGGTAATGAATGTCGTGCATCTAGGAATCTGTAGAGTGCAGACAATGAATGGATGCCTACTGTTGTCTGGACTGGTCTGAAAAGTCCTGTAGCATCTGAGCATGTGTGAGGGCTGTACAGGTCTTGCCAAAAGTCCAGGTCAGATGATCCTGCACAAAGCTGAACTCCTAGTGGTCTCCACAACAGTGTAAGGGCCAAGGAGAAACTCACTTTCACACAGAAGTTGGGAAGCTACCTTATGAAGGTGATCATAGATACGGGATTATTAATATATCCAGGTTGGCATCTATTATTTTTTTAGCTTTTGACTTTCGCAGCTGTGGGCATCTTGACAACCATCAACTCCCTGTAAGCACAGACAACTCTATAAGAACCTGAGGATAAATTTCCCTGTGCATGTCCCCTTGTGAAACTGCTTAAGCACCGCCTGGTTTACACACAGGTGGAATTTCTAGGTCAAAGTGTGCATGTTTACTTCTTTGACTAAGCACTGCCAGGTGGCTCTTCTGCATAGCTCTACCTGTGGCCAGGATTGTATTATCTAGCTTTCTAACTTTTGCAGGTTGAGTAGATACATAGTGGGAGCACACTGTTTTTGTTGGTATTTTTCTTGGTATCTATTCTGATGCTTTTCACTGGGGGATTTTTTCCTGTGAAAATGGGCTTCCTCTACTTGACCTTATTTTCTTCTTTTTAAAATTTTTTCAATGTGACTTTTTAATTTTAGTTTTATTAAAGACATTGCCCCTTGCTTGCATAGTCTATATCTAAAGCACTAGTCCTTGCTCCAAGGCCCAGCTTGCTCTCAGCTGCCCCAGGAGGGGAACAGTCTTTGGCGGTAGACAAGAGACGCCCCTGCAAGGGGCACAAGTGCTTTGGCCCTCTGGTGTCTTGCCAGCAGTGCTTCCCATGCTCACAGAGGGTTTCAGACACTGAGTCAATGGTCCAGGTGGTCTTTTGTTCAGTCTGATCTCAAATTGAGCTCCTCTGAGAGGTCATATTGAAGTCCTTGTGTGTACCTGATCCATCATTTTAAACAATATTCCAAGTTCACTTTTTGTGTGTACGTGGGTTCTGGGGATTGAACCCAGGGCCTTGAGCCTGTGAGGCAAGTGACCTACCTGAGCTACACCCTCAGAGACCCCTGTAAAAGTATTTCCCCTTTGCCTCGGGGTCTAAGTTGCCAAGGCTGACCTCAAACGTTCCTCTTGCCTCAGCCTCCCTGGTGGCTGGCATGACAGGCATGCACCTGGGACTGTCACACTCGAGCCTGTGATGGGAACTCATGTGCATCTGTCCAGGGCTGAGCATGGTTAGGCAGAGCTGTGCTCCAGGCTCCCTGCAGGGCTGTGGAGGCTTCTGCTGCCCAGCAGCCCTGGTGCCATGGCCAGGGCTCCTCCCAGCCGAGGGCAGGCAGCTGCCCATTGCTGTAGGCTGACCTTATTTTCTTCTTATGGCACTCGTCCGTTCTCTGGAGTATGTTGTATGGTTTGTCCATTAGGAGTCTAACAGGTCCTCTAGAACCTTCAAACAATTAGTAAAATTCCTGAACAGTAAGTGAGCGCGCGCAGAAATTGGGCTAATATTTTGGGAAGAACAATGTTGGATGATATATTCATGGCTTGAATATATCATCCAACATGAAGTTATATTTTATTACTTACAAAACAATAAAATAATGAAGCAATACCATGGGCTGAGCTAAAATAGATCCTTAGGATCTTAGGCATTCTGTAATAAATCTGTGTCACTTGAAGTATAGAGTTGATCGACTCTGAGTAATGAAACAGAAGTAAAGGTATCAAAGCCAATGATCATCTGTTTCCAATTTTCTGTGATTTGGTTCAAGTGGTAAAGTGGTGATATTTATTAATAATGGATCGAATAGGTTCACAATTGTTTTAGAGTACAATTAGATGCCTTCAAACTTTAGGCTACATGGGCACATTTGAGAACGGTTCCAGCCATTCTCTCATCCTTTGGGTCATTCCCCTCCTATGTCCTGTGAGACATTTTCTATGTGAGGCTTTAAGAAGAAGAAGAGAATATTCTGTAAAGAAAACCTTGTGATCTGTGCAGTATGAAGTTGAATGGATTCATTCAGAAATCAGAAATTCTATTGAAAGATATTTATTGGCATGAGCCAAATAAAACCTATTTTTAGGCATCCTGGTGAAGACAAGGTTTTATCTTTATGTCTCATTTTCTATGTTTTGTTGTTGTTGTTGTTGTTAGAATGAAATTCATATGTTGCCAGACCATTCTATCAGATGTGTAACTAGATGCCATTTAAATTACCCACTTTTACATGGTAGACAGTTTTTAATGAACACTGCCTGTCTGCACCTTTTTTAAAAACAGGACTGGGATCAGAAGCCCAAATACCAATGGTTAGCTGGAGCATATTTTTCATTTGGCCTATCTGTCAGTATTCCCTGAGGTCATCTGTGCAATCAGCTTCGTTACTCCTGCTCCCTCACTGGATTTCATAGAAACCATATGCTATGTATGAATCAGGGACACCAATCCCACAACATAGCATTCTTGGAATATCCAAAGTCCCACTTTTCACTTCGCCATGCCTGAGATCAGCAGTAATATTTATCAGCAAATGTGAGATTTTCAAAGATCCAATTCTATGTGCTCCTTTCTCATAGAGCCTTAGGCAGGGATATAGCATACATAAATATTAATAAAGTCCATAGTTTTTAAAATGTCATCCATTGAATAGTTGACACATGTCTGAGATACTTTTTATTTTGGAGGAGGTATTATTTAATAGGGAATTCCAACAGCTACCTAATAGTGAAATGAGAAGTCTTGCATCCATTTTATTTTGTTTCTGATGATTTTTATGAGTAAGGGTAAGATACTTCCTTGTTCTGATGCAGATGTTGCCCACTTTTGTGAATGGATGCGGGGTGTCACCTACTACTTGCATATCTGCATATTGGGCTTGACACTGCTATCGTACTTGGTAGTTGGCAAAAAGTCAATACTGAAGTTAAGCTCTTGTGTTCTAGCAGCAGAGCTGAAGATCCTTGATGTGCCACCTTCTGCAATCCATGCTGCTCTCTTCATGTTCCTTATTGACTTCCTGGTGATGAGCATCATGGTCTCCTGGTCTTGAGAATGGCCAATCATTGCTCTGTGAATGTGGAAGATGGGCATGTGGAAGGCTCCAGGGAGGAGGGATCATTGAACATGTACTCGAATCCATGTGCCTGTTGAATGACCTGTTTTTTTATTTTTGGGTTTTAAGGGAGACACTGCCCTCAAACACTTCTGTGCAGCTGGGGATGCAGGCTTCTGCTTCACCTTGCAGGAAGCATTAACGAATCCTTTCCAGAAGACATGAGAAGAGAGAAGTGAGCCTCTGGTATCATGCAGGTTCCTTGCATTGCCCATGGGCTAGAAGAGAGAAGAGTTGCTTCATGAGATTTGATCCCCTTTTTCCTGAAAAGTTCCACACAGAGGTGAGTCCCCAGCATGTTTAGAAATCATTTCAGACACCTTTCTGGACGGAATTGAATCAGAGCCCCTGATGATGTGGAAGAGCTAAAGATGGGTTTGCTATGAATTTTCTATTTCATTCATCAGGGCCTGAGTCAAGTCAGTCATTGTGCTGTCAACACATGAGCTGCTGGTCAAATGTGAGGAAGTGGTCTTGCTTTATGAAAACACCACCCTGATTCAGTGAGCCAGAGGCAGCCTGCAGTCCCTGTTTTCCTGTAAAGGCAGATTGCTGTGGATGGCCTCTGGCCTCGTCATGCAGCCCTGCTCAGAGTAGGGGATTGAGGGACCAGGCAGATCCCTAGTTCCTTTTGACCTTTATTGCCATTGGGCCACCCCAGGGTCCTTGGACTCTACCTGGTCTTCTGGCCTGGGTCAGGGGATGTGAGGTTTGGAATCCCCCTCTGTGGCAGGATCCCAGCCCCCCAGCCACTTGAGGTCAGCACATCCTTCCCTAATTGTGTTAGAGTTGGAGACTTCTCCCACCCATCCTCATCCATGCTCATCCCACATTTTGTAGCTTGGCACCTGAGGACCTTTATTCATTGACTTAGTTGTTAGTGATGATGGTTACTAAGACTAAGTGACTCTTTCAAGTCACATCACTTGCATGGTAGGGCTAGAGCATGGATCTTCCTAATTGATTTCATGGGACTCTCTCATGGAAACTGTGACTGCTTCCTAAACACACACTCTACATTTGGAGTGTCAAAATTCTTGCCACTGCCTCCTTGGCAAGTGTATCTTGTCTTCTACGTGGGAATTTCACAAATATTTTCCTTTGGTTTGTGGAGGTCATGCAGAAGGGATTTCATTTGAAATAGCCCAAACAAGAAATACCAGTTGTCTTTTTCGCACATGGATGTGTGTAGTGAACACCCCTTTCTGTGTGCTTGCATGAGTTACTCCTTTGAATTTGTTGAAGAATGGTTGGCTGGGGAGCAAGTTAACGAGAGATGGATATCAATGGTTGTCAAGTATTCTGACGTGAAGAATGTATTGAGGATGTGAAGGCTTTTCTAGCCAGTTCCTATGGCTCAGTCAGGGATCAGTCAGAGGATTCTGTCTGGTAGACTCTTTGGCACAGATGTCAAAGTGGCCTGGTCTTACCCTGTCCAGGACTGAATGCTGAGCTTGAGTGGGAGCTTCTTGTCATTTCAAGCATTTCCATGAGTCTGTCCTCTGTTCTCTTGTATCCAAGTGGTTTCTAATAGGAAAGCAGAACAAAAATTGAAAGTATGGTGATTGATTATTTTTACCAATGTTATTTCAATCCACTTTGTTTAATACGAAATTACCTTTATGCTAGTAAGATTTCATATGTGAGGAAATAATGAAAATATTGGGGTTAGGGGATGAGAATATGCAAATCAAACATTTTTGAGCACCAAGACCCGTTTTTTGTTTTTGTTTTTGTTTTTGTTTTTTAACTTAAATAATATTAAGTGCCAGAGGACCACCGCTGCCATTCAGCCTCAACAACCTCCAGGTCCAGCCTCCAGGTGGCCCATTTCACCAGGGTGTGTGGGACCACACTGTCCTGGGATGAGAGAACAGTACCCACGGATGTTGACATCTCACAGAGTAGATATTGCCAGTGACAGTAGGGAGCTATTGGCACATGAGGAAGGGAAGAGCTCTCAGGATGGGAAGAGGGGGCCGCTTCGAGACTCATTGGGTATGGCACGAGGCTGCTGGGTGTGGTGTTGGCCTGGGCCCACTGAGTGGGGCAGATCCGTGGTCTGTGTTTCTGTACGCTCCTCTGTAGCCTGTGTTGGCAGCAGATCAGGGAATTGCGATCAGAAGTGCTCCCAGTAACACAGGCACCAGCCCCCAGAGTGTGTGCCTATCCGTTTCCCCACCTGGCCTGACTTAGTGCCTGTCTTGCCTCAGGGCTGAGACCCTACAATCTCTGATGAGGGTGTCTGTGGTCCAGATCCAACCTGCATGGCCAACATGCTCAGACCTTCAGCTGGGTCCTAGGCTGCTGCAACCAAACTCTGTTAACTGGGTGGCCGAAAACAGAGGAAGTGTCTTCCGTTGAGCTCCAGAGGCTCAACACAGTAGGTGTTGGGCTGTCCCAGTGCCATAACCCCTCCCAGGTTTCAAGGGGACTGTCTCCCCAACTCTCCCAGCCCTTGCCCACTCTCCTATTGCTGCCCACGATCTGTGGTTCCCATATGGGCATCCCGCCCTGGCTCCAACCTCACATATCCGGTATCCCCCAGTCTCCCTGGTATCTGGGTCCAGACCCTCCTCTTCCTACAAGAATATCAGATATTGGATTTGGTCCCAGTTGATGCTGTGTTCCATCATGTGAGCTCTTAGCTTCATCACTGTGCAAAGACTCTTTTCCCACACAAGTTCGCACAACTTTTGGCTGGCTAAGAATTTTCAGGCGACACTTTTCTAATGAGTACACTTTCCTTCCTTCCGATCTCCCACCAGTGAGCATTCCTCGCACCCTTGTCCTAGTTCCTTTATGGCAGTTTCCCTCCTTATGGCTGAGAGGACCTAGTGACCCCTGAATTCACACGTTCTCCTTAATCACCAACACACTGCAGAATTCTCCAGGGGGCCATATATGCTCCTGGAAGTTGGTGTTGGAAATAGTTCTCCATCCATTAATCACTCCCTCACTCACTAATGTCCTTGTGTCCTTGAGAAAGGCTCTCCCTTTCCTGGTTTTCCTGAATAGAAATCCTCTTGCCTCTTGGGTGAATAGGGTTATGGGTTGTGCAGAGGGTGTTGGTCCACTGAGCATCTTAGAGACTGTCCTTTATGGAGCCTAATGATCCTCACTGGGGAATGAGGCCAGGGTCCTAACTGTGGTTAGTTAGAGAGGGAAAGAAGGACGAGGGAAACTCAGATGTCCCTTCATGGCCCCTGGAGTTAGAGGACTTACCCCTTTGCACCTGGGATCAGGAGACCTCATTTCCTCGAGGACACGCACACTCAGACGTTAATCTTGAGTGTGGGTTCCTTTCTGGGGTCCAGGGCTGTTGTTAGCCACCAGGAATGACAGTGCTCTCCATGCTGAGTGGAGCCATTTTTGCCAGGAAAGAGAGCCCATGGTCACGCCTTGTGCAAAGCATCCCACACCAGGGGCTCCCATGCCTACATTCCTGTCCTGAAAGGAAGCCACTCAGAGGCAAGGTGGGTACAACCACCTCCCATGTGTTCACTCATCACTGTGTTCCAGCAGTCCCCCCAGTGAACAGTCCTGATGGGATTGGATGTGGCTCAGAATGTCACCCTCATGAGCTCTACCCTGCCACAGCTGCAGTTCTGCAGTGGGAGAAACTCAAAACCTCAAAACACATGCACATGAAAGAAAAGAGCAAGAGCCAGAGCCCAAACAGGCCAGGTGTGGCAAAGACAGCTGGAGTGCCTAGGTTGGGACTCAGAATTATGTCAGTGGGGTGGCATTGCTGCTGGCACCAGCATGATAACCGAGAGCCAGCCCTGCTCATTTTGGGGAGCAGTGTGTTGGGGAAGGCAGCAGAAATTGAGAGGCAGGATTGAGTTTGGCCCTAGGAGGAGGTTGGGTAAGAGGCCAGTGTGGGTTGGAGAGCCTGGGCAGATAGACAGAGGCCAGGGCACACCCCAAAGCCTGGAGACTGCACTTGATGTCCAGGGTTGTGAAACACCACTTCCCCTCTTACTCACAACTGAGAGCAAGGGGCATTGATGAGTTCAGTTTGTGTGCGGCTGCATCCAAGGTGGCTCGGCTAGGAACCTCTGTTTCCTTGACTCAGGAGGCTGGGAGTCCAGGCTCCACTGAGGCTTGGCTGGGAGGATCGGAGTCTGAGTTTATGCCTGTGTTCCCTGTAGGATCCATGTTGGCTGAGCCTCAGTGTTTTTGTAATGAGAGGATGGGTGACCGTCATGTCTTTATCACAGGACACACTTGCTAAATGGATTTGTTTGCTCTGAGGAGGAAAGAGAGAGGGGGGAGTGGTGCTGGAGACAGGGATGCAGACAGGGGTCATGGACTTGGCATAACTCAGTCTTGGAGGTGATATCCCATCACTTGTACCCACTTCAATTCCCATGAATCCAGAGGCTGAGCCCCCTTGAGGTGAGGGGTGAACCGGTTCTGGGCAGCAGGATGCTGTGGTACCTCGGAGTCTCTGTGATACACACTTGGCCCTTTTGAAATCTTAGGAGAAGCCTTGGGAAGTTGTATGGCAGAGGGGAGCAGCCTCTGCATCTCAGTCCCCTCCAACTTGCCATGGTGTAGAGAGGGAACTGCAGCCACGATGGGACGGACATTGGCCATGTCCCTGTGTGGGACACAGGCCTGATTGAGTTAGGGTGCATTCTTTGTCTCTCCCTTTCTTGTGATTATCCCATCTCTACATTTGTGCTTTAGCCACCTGTGAGTCCCATCTCTGGTTTCAGAGAGAACAGAGGGTGTTATGGGCCAATAGACACAATAAACCCTAGAGATTAGATGCTACCCTACTTTCCAGAAAAGACTGGGCACACCATGAGTTGCACAATGATGGGACCAGGGTCCAAAAGCTGCTGAGAGGGAAGGACTGGTTGTGAATGCATTTTTGAAGGCTCCAAGCTGGAACTCTAGTGGCACCAAGCAGGGCAGATGCTGGTGGGGATGTTTGGGTAGTTGTTGGTGAACACCTGCGCACCTGAGATGGGTAGGCATGGAGGAGAAATCGGCAGCCCATAGGGCTGTTGAAAGTGGTCTTATGTGAAAAGAGGCTCAAGTATGGGCACAGGAAATGACATCATTGCCTTGACAATGGATCAAACAGAACATGGAAACCTGGTATCCAGGCACCCACTTCACTGACCAAGCCATCCGAGCTCACTTGGTTGGAGCCACTGGAGGGAGAAGGATGTTCTCCTGTGGTTGCAGACAATGCCGAGCCTCAGGCTCCCAGGAATCTCAGGGGGGCCAACTAGCCCTTTTGTGGATACACTGGGTGAGGCTTCATCTTAGACGCCAGAGCCTCTGGCAATTGTCGCAGAGGAGCTCAAGAGTAACAGTGAGTAGCACAGGGCAGGTGAGCCCAGCAGGCCCTCGAGTCTGATCCCTGATGAATGGCCCAGGACTCCTATTCTGACTCTGTGTGTGTGTGTGTGTGTGTGTGTGTGTGTGTGTGTGTGTGTGTTTGTACTGATGGGAACTGTCCCATTGTGCTTTGACTCTAGTGTATTGGCACAAGTCATTTTTCTCTTTGTCACCATTTCCATTTTGAACCCACCATTCTTGGTCCCAACCCAGGGTGAAAATGATCAGAACACGGAGGAGCCCTTCAGGGTTCAGAGCCTTGAACCTTACAGGCAGGACCAGCTTAGGAATGAGCTCCTGCCTGTCATTTGTGGGAGGAACCTACATTTCAGCAGCAACATGGGGTTAATCTCCTGGGATTTCATCCCCACCCAGCAGGTGCTGGATCTCTTGTTCCCAAAACAGCCACCTTCTTCAGTCTTTACTCCTGGTGCCACTCCACATCCTCCAAGGGGACAAGAACCTCAGGTTCTGGATGGATGTTGTAGAATGCCCACAGAGCCAACTGCCAGGCTGGGTGGGGTGCAGTTGCTGGGCTTTGCTGATGTTGTCATCCCCCACAGTTCTTGGAACCTTCTGTGGCAGTGGCATCCAGGACCCCAGCAGCTGTGAGTAGCAGCTCCTCACTGCTTCACTCCAGCGAGCAGGTGGAAGACAGCCGCGTTGTTCACGTCCTCTTAGAGGGACAGAGCCTGAGGGAGACAAAGCGCATCCCGGTAAGCCCGACAGCAGGGCTGCCTCCTGGGTGTCCACACAGTGGAAGGCAGGAGACACAGCCAACCCCAGGGCTATGGTGGGAAATAAAGAAGAGAGAGGTCCGTCTTAAGGGCTTGACCTGAGGAGGGAGAGCATCAGCATGCCCAGCTTCAGTGGTGAGTGGGCCTGTGTATTGTGGGTTTTGCAGGCCAGAAGTGCAGACGGAAGTGCTGTGGACAGATGAAGGCAGAGATATGTCCAGGGTGCAGGCTGCAGTGCCTAGAACTTGGTATTCTCAATGAGTGAAGTTGGAGCAGAGGAGGTGGCAGTGACTTGTCACATGTGTAGGAGGGGATGTGTTCCTGGTGGCAGGGAAGAGAACCTCCTTAGCATGACTAGGTGTAGGAATTTGGGGTCGGGATCACCTGGGGGGTCATGCCAAAGCTTCGGAATGTTAGGCTTTGCATGTATGTAAATACGGAGCTAAAGGGGTTCTTGGCAGAATTTCTATGGATGTGCAGTAGACATGCTAATGCTGCAGGTGTCCAGCTGCAGAGGAGACATGTTCAGTGACTGCCAGTGCTGAGTCAAGTACATCATGACAACCAGACCCGCACCGAGCTTCCAGAGGCCAGGGCCTCTCAAAGCTATCATGAAGCACTCAAGTGCACACTCTTGTATCTGAGTCTGTTTTGTGTCGTGGCAGTCAGGACCCAAATTTTCAGTGCATCTGCCTCTTCCACCCACAAAGGCAGCCTGCATCCCAGATCACACTTGGTGCGCAGATCCCTGGCCCATTGCTCTCATCTCAGTGAGATGAGAGTGTGTCTGTGCATAGGCAGTTTGGTCCTTTGACATGAGTGGAATGTGGCTCCCCAGGGGGAGGGGAGATGGCAGGTACAGGCAGATATTTGTACCAGGATTGTTCTAGTAGCACATTGCAAGAACCCAGGTGGTATATGGAGGACACACTCAGGTAGCAGGATAACAAGATTGTGCCCTTGTATATGTAGCTGAGATTTCTCCTGAATGTTTGACCACAGTCTTCTGGGTAGCTCTTCTAAAAGCCATTCTCTGATGACATTTGTCCCACCCTGATCCAGGTGACCTTTCAGGAGACGGTGACAAGCCTCATCCGCAGGGCCTTGGACCAAAATTTGTTGCAGCATGAGGATGTGGACAACTTTGAGCTGCTGTATATGATGTCTGAGGATGAGAGTAAGTAGGACAATCAGACAGTGGGGAGACATGATCCACAGTGGGCTCAGGATAACTGACAGCCAAGAGAAAGTGGGCCTTGGCCCCAAAATACCAAAGTGTGATGGGCCTGGCGGAGACTCTCAGGGGTTGTGGGTGTTTTGTGGTATAATCCTTGAGTGCCACCTAACAATTCTCTCCACTTCGCTCTGCAGAAATCAAGGTCTCTGACCACTCACTCGTGTGTCTGTCCATGAATCTGGGAATACAATATTTCATGGTGAGGAAACGCCCCCAGGTCAAGGGAAAGGAGGTAAACACCTACCTTATTCAAGCTGTGCATGTGCTGCCATTCCACTCCGACCTGAGGAAATAAGAAGCCTCAGCACCTGGACATATTTGCTGGAAGCCCATAGAGCCAACTGACAGTCTGGGGTGGCTTTCTGTTTCTGGGTTTGCTGATGTTCCATCCCCCACAGTTCTCAGAATCAACCTGCAAGTCCTCCAGGCCGCTTTCCCACAAGCAGGTGGGAGACACCTGCTTAATTCGTGTCCACTTAGAAACACAAAGTCCAGAGATGGCCAAGAGTGTTCTGGTAAGCCTGGGAGCAGGGGTGTCCCGTGGTGCTTACACCTGGGTGGGGAGCAGACACTGGTCCAATACCATGGACTACTCATGCCCTCTTGAATTTGGAGCTTCTGGATGATCAGGAGGATAGATGGGAATCAAGAAGGGAGAGGTCAGTGTGAAGGGCTGGAGCTGAGATGAGCAAGTGCAGCAGCTTGTCCACTGCCATATCTGAGGGAGTCTGTGTGTCAGGTGGCAGCATGCAGTCCAGAAGGGCAGGGACAGGTATGGGTGACAGATGAGAATAGGACAGGAACTAGGTTGCAGGTTCCCTTGTATGGGATGCTGACGTCTATGGAGGAGGACAGCAGTGTGAGGTTCTCCATGTTCCTTGAACAAGGAGCTGAGAGAGTCTCTCTGCAGAGTCGATATGGATGTGGAGCAAGCACACTAAATGTCCAGGTAACCCAATGACCACCCTTGCCGGATGAGGTGCCCTCCTACATCCCAGCCAGCACTGAGCCTCTGGAGGCCAGGAGCTCTCGTGGCTATCTTTCAGCTCTCCTGTGTGTGGTCATGTTCCTGGGTCTGTTTTTGGCCCTGGCAATCCAGACCAAAGCCTCTAGGTTTTGTGCCTAGGCCATTCCCAATGCCGCCTGCATCCTCGGGCAGACCTGGGATCTTGGAGGCTATTGTCCCATTCCTCCCAACTTGTGGGATGAGATTGCATCTGTATGCAGGTAGTGGGGTCCTTTCACTCCGAGAGGAGTGCAGCTCCACAAAGAGCAATGGCAGGCCCAGGAAGTCCTATGTACAAGGATTGGGCTAGTAGCCTGTGGGAAGAGCCCACACGATGAGCAGGAGGTCAGCCTCGGGTAGTAGGGTCATGGATGTTGCCCTTGTATTTAGAGTGGAGGTGCCTCCAGAATGCCCCTGCCCACTATCCTTGAGTAGTCACTTCAAGGCCCATTTCCTGAAGGCCTGTCTCCCATGCTGCTCCAGGTGACCTGCCACGATAGGGCTCCTGTCATCATCCGCAGCGCCCTCGACCTACACTTCCTTACTGAGGAGAATCCAGAGGATTATGAGCTGGGCCAAATCATCTCTCGCCGTCAGAGTAAGTGAGACAATCAGATAGCAGAGAGCAAGGGTCAGGATGTGGACTCAGGTCAACTCTTAGCAACAAAGAGTAGTCTCTGACCCCCAAGAACACTCCAACAGGTGTGTTGGGTTCGTGCACAAAGCCAACTGCACTTCTGCTGGTGGAAGGTCTTGAGGTCCAATGGTATACCCCGGTGGATATTGCGGCTCCCCACCAGGTGCCCTCCCCTGGACATGAACAGGCATCCAAAGCTGACATCTTTGAGGAGTGAGGAGGAAAGCCTCTCTCCAGGAGCAGTATGTTTTCATGGTCTGGGATAGGAGTGGTTTCAAAGGAACATGGGAATGCATGGGCTAAAGAGGGAACTGGCATTTTGTGGACTGAAGCAGTACTATTGAAAGCCTTCTGTGTGACCAAAAAACCACTGCCTGGGCAGAGCATTGCCAGGATTCTAGCAAGCAGTAACAGGATGAAATTGGGAAGAAAACACAGCCTGGGAGACAGCCTGAATCATCTGTTTTTGCATAAATTCCATGGTCTTACGCACCTGAGTCCACTAGGCAAGGAGTGATCACAATAGCCAGGTTGTGATCCCTAACTAAAGTCAGATGAGGGCTTCCTGAGCACGTAGCCACAGAGCTCATCTGATAATAATGCCAGCGCTTTTTCGTTGGTTGGTTGGTTGGTTTTTGTGAGCCAAACACCACAGCAGCCATTATCCCAGCCTATGTACCCTGAAGACCACCATCCCTATGAGTTCTAGGATCACTTGTCTCCTATCTTAACCTACTGTTAGGTTAGTAGAGTCTATGGAAGAGGAAGTCTGTCTGGGGCCTTGGTAGCCTAAGAAATTCATAGCAGAGATCTCCACATCCAACCCAGAAGGGATGGAGAACAGGCTCTAGGTTAGAGGAGGGCGACAGGAAACACATGTTCAGAGGAAGGAGAAGCGGCTGTTGTATTCCCCCACTCGGGGTCATGGCACCACTGGGCCATACACCATGTTGGAGGGAAGCAGTCCCTTTGCTGGTCTTTGGAACCATTGTTCTCAGTAGGGCAGTATTTGGAATGTGGCCTCCATTCTCAGAAGCCTGGTTCACATGGAGGCGGGCTCCACCAACGCAGAAGCATGGCTCTAACGTGGTATCCGCGCTGGTCAGCCTGTCCTCACTGTGGCCATACTTGAGGAAAATAACTCAGAGGAGGAATCCTAGGCCTTTTTTCTCTGGGTTTCATAGCTTTCTCTTTGGTTGTGCACTGAGGCTGTCCATAAAGCTCTAGTGTGTGGCAGTGGAGAGCTCCTCAGCCCTTGCCACAAAGGCATAGACTGGGAGAGAGAGAACGAGGCTGGCAGAGAGGGAGAGAGAGAAAGATGGAGAGGGAGGACCTCTCCTTGGAGAATGAGGATTCAGTGGAGCCAACAGGAACAAGGTACTGTTGCCCAGGGCACAACCCTGTTTAGGTCTTACTCCAACCATGCTCAACCTTTCTTCCAGTCCCTCCCACCCCCCAGTAGTGTATTCATCTTGAATGAGAATTTCATGTTGACATCAGAGCACTCACCATCCAATGCTTCCCTCCAAACCCACCTATGAAGATGGCTCATGTGGGGACTGAATCTTCGGCACAGGAGCCTTTTGTGGGAGATTTCAGATGCAAACCCTAGTGGTGTGCTTTGGCAGATGCAAGAGGACCTGAGATATTCTGGAGTCCAAAGCCTTCGGTAGGAACAGACATTAGGTCTGTTGAAGTGCTCTGCCTAGTTCTTCCTCAGGGAGGACTGTGGAGGCTGTCTTTGTTGGTATTGGTGCTGAATTGGAGAGCTCTCAGGTGTGTGGCTCTGGCCTTTTCTGGCACAGGCTCTCAGATGTTGGCGTGTCCTAGGGAGCACCTCCTGAGTGCCACCTTCTTTTTGTACACCCCTCTCTCCCCAGAGCTGAGGATTCCAGCAGAGGCCAACGTATTTTATGCCAAGAATCCTCACAAAAAATCCAACTTTGTGCTGAGGAAAAGGAGCCCCTCCCAAAAGAATGATGGGTGGATCGAGCCTCAACCTCCCTCTCGTCCTGCAAAGAAGGCTCCTGCCCTCCTGAGGATGCTTGCAAAACCATTCTGTTGCTGTGTGCCTGGGCGGGGCTGAGGCAGCCCAGGAATATTTACATTGATTACTATTTTCTTCAAAGTTTGAATCTATAGTTTGCCATTGTCCTTGACCTTGTTTAGTAACACAGTTGTTACTCTATCCTGTATTTGTTGTTTCCATTAATATATTATTATTATTTTAAAATATATATGTTTTTGTTACCTGATCTACTGTGATGATTTGAGTATTCTAAATGTAGCAGTGATTCCTAAAGGACACATCCAAACCAACAGGAAGGAATGTTTCATTCTATCAGCAAGAACTTTGGTTTTTAGGAGTTTGGCAGATGGCATTATCTGAGTCAGTTTTCCAATGGGGGCAATGAAGTATCAGCTATGATGGTACAAAAACAAACAAAGACACACAAACACACACAAGAGCACACACGCTCACTGAGAGATAGATAGACAGATGGAGTTGGTCTCTGCTGAAATACTTTGGAGACATGGTTCTGATTTCTCCCCTTTTGGAGTATTTTCAATTGCACAAGGTGTCTTGCAAATGAACCCATGTCTGAGGAAGACATGCATGTGTACTTCACATGCCACTTTTCACATAGCAGGAAGGTCATGTAATATTTTTCATGCAGCTGTCTTTTGACTGTGAACCATCCCATGAGGTCAGCTGTGGAATTTTCAACTTGTAGCATCACAATGGGGATCCACTCTTTGGATTTGGGGATATTTCCGATTTTCTTGATTCAGATTGGAATGATATATATATTAGTTTTTGATGAAAATTCTGCATTTGATGGTAATGAATGTCGTGCATCTAGGAATCTGTAGAGTGCAGACAATGAATGGATGCCTACTGTTGTCTGGACTGGTCTGAAAAGTCCTGTAGCATCTGAGCATGTGTGAGGGCTGTACAGGTCTTGCCAAAAGTCCAGGTCAGATGATCCTGCACAAAGCTGAACTCCTAGTGGTCTCCACAACAGTGTAAGGGCCAAGGAGAAACACACTTCCACACAGAAGTTGGGAAGCTACCTTATGAAGGTGATCATAGATACGGGATTATTAATATATCCACGTTGGCATCTATTATTTTTTTAGCTTTTGACTTTCGCAGCTGTGGGCATCTTGACAACCATCAACTCCCTGTAAGCACAGACAACTCTATAAGAACCTGAGGATAAATTTCCCTGTGCATGTCCCCTTGTGAAACTGCTTAAGCACCGCCTGGTTTACACACAGGTGGAATTTCTAGGTCAAAGTGTGCATGTTTACTTCTTTGACTAAGCACTGCCAGGTGGCTCTTCTGCATAGCTCTACCTGTGGCCAGGATTGTATTATCTAGCTTTCTAACTTTTGCATGTTGAGTAGATACATAGTGGGAGCACACTGTTTTTGTTGGTATTTTTCTTGGTATCTATTCTGATGCTTTTCACTGGGGGATTTTTTCCTGTGAAAATGGGCTTCCTCTACTTGACCTTATTTTCTTCTTTTTAAAATTTTTTCAATGTGACTTTTTAATTTTAGTTTTATTAAAGACATTGCCCCTTGCTTGCATAGTCTATATCTAAAGCACTAGTCCTTGCTCCAAGGCCCAGCTTGCTCTCAGCTGCCCCAGGAGGGGAACAGTCTTTGGCGGTAGACAAGAGACGCCCCTGCAGGGGGCACAAGTGCTTTGGCCCTCTGGTGTCTTGCCAGCAGTGCTTCCCATGCTCACAGAGGGTTTCAGACACTGAGTCAATGGTCCAGGTGGTCTTTTGTTCAGTCTGATCTCAAATTGAGCTCCTCTGAGAGGTCATATTGAAGTCCTTGTGTGTACCTGACCCATCATTTTAAACAATATTCCAAGTTCACTTTTTGTGTGTACGTGGGTTCTGGGGATTGAACCCAGGGCCTTGAGCCTGTGAGGCAAGTGACCTACCTGAGCTACACCCTCAGAGACCCCTGTAAAAGTATTTCCCCTTTGCCTCGGGGTCTAAGTTGCCAAGGCTGACCTCAAACGTTCCTCTTGCCTCAGCCTCCCTGGTGGCTGGCATGACAGGCATGCACCTGGGACTGTCACACTCGAGCCTGTGATGGGAACTCATGTGCATCTGTCCAGGGCTGAGCATGGTTAGGCAGAGCTGTGCTCCAGGCTCCCTGCAGGGCTGTGGAGGCTTCTGCTGCCCAGCAGCCCTGGTGCCATGGCCAGGGCTCCTCCCAGCCGAGGGCAGGCAGCTGCCCATTGCTGTAGGCTGACCTTATTTTCTTCTTATGGCACTCGTCCGTTCTCTGGAGTATGTTGTATGGTTTGTCCATTAGGAGTCTAACAGGTCCTCTAGAACCTTCAAACAATTAGTAAAATTCCTGAACAGTAAGTGAGCACGCGCAGAAATTGGGCTAATATTTTGGGAAGAACAATGTTGGATGATATATTCATGGCTTGAATATATCATCCAACATGAAGTTATATTTTATTACTTACAAAATAATAAAATAATGAAGCAATACCATGGGCTGAGCTAAAATAGATCCTTAGGATCTTAGGCATTCTGTAATAAATCTGTGTCACTTGAAGTATAGAGTTGATCGACTCTGAGTAATGAAACAGAAGTAAAGGTATCAAAGCCAATGATCATCTGTTTCCAATTTTCTGTGATTTGGTTCAAGTGGTAAAGTGGTGATATTTATTAATAACGGATCGAATAGGTTCATAATTGTTTTAGAGTACAATTAGATGCCTTCAAACTTTAGGCTACATGGGCACATTTGAGAACGGTTCCAGCCATTCTCTCATCCTTTGGGTCATTCCCCTCCTATGTCCTGTGAGACATTTTCTATGTGAGGCTTTAAGAAGAAGAAGAGAATATTCTGTAAAGAAAACCTTGTGATCTGTGCAGTATGAAGTTGAATGGATTCATTCAGAAATCAGAAATTCTATTGAAAGATATTTATTTGCATGAGCCAAATAAAACCTATTTTTAGGCATCCTGGTGAAGACAAGGTTTTATCTTTATGTCTCATTTTCTATGTTTTGTTGTTGTTGTTGTTGTTAGAATGAAATTCATATGTTGCCAGACCATTCTATCAGATGTGTAACTAGATGCCATTTAAATTACCCACTTTTACATGGTAGACAGTTTTTAATGAACACTGCCTGTCTGCACCTTTTTTAAAAACAGGACTGGGATCAGAAGCCCAAATACCAATGGTTAGCTGGAGCATATTTTTCATTTGGCCTATCTGTCAGTATTCCCTGAGGTCATCTGTGCAATCAGCTTCGTTACTCCTGCTCCCTCACTGGATTTCATAGAAACCATATGCTATGTATGAATCAGGGACACCAATCCCACAACATAGCATTCTTGGAATATCCAAAGTCCCACTTTTCACTTCGCCATTCCTGAGATCAGCAGTAATATTTATCAGCAAATGTGAGATTTTTCAAAGATCCAATTCTATGTGCTCCTTTCTCATAGAGCCTTAGGCAGGGATATAGCATACATAAATATTAAGTAAAGTCCATAGTTTTTAAAATGTCATCCATTGAATAGTTGACACATGTCTGAGATACTTTTTATTTTGGAGGAGGTATTATTTAATAGGGAATTCCAACAGCTACCTAATAGTGAAATGAGAAGTCTTGCATCCATTTTATTTTGTTTCTGATGATTTTTATGAGTAAGGGTAAGATACTTCCTTGTTCTGATGCAGATGTTGCCCACTTTTGTGAATGGATGCGGGGTGTCACCTACTACTTGCATATCTGCATATTGGGCTTGACACTGCTATCGTACTTGGTAGTTGGCAAAAAGTCAATACTGAAGTTAAGCTCTTGTGTTCTAGCAGCAGAGCTGAAGATCCTTGATGTGCCACCTTCTGCAATCCATGCTGCTCTCTTCATGTTCCTTATTGACTTCCTGGTGATGAGCATCATGGTCTCCTGGTCTTGAGAATGGCCAAGCATTGCTCTGTGAATGTGGAAGATGGGCATGTGGAAGGCTCCAGGGAGGAGGGATCATTGAACATGTACTCGAATCCATGTGCCTGTTGAATGACCTGTTTTTTTATTTTTGGGTTTTAAGGGAGACACTGCCCTAAAACACTTCTGTGCAGCTGGGGATGCAGGCTTCTGCTTCACCTTGCAGGAAGCATTAACGAATCCTTTCCAGAAGACATGAGAAGAGAGAAGTGAGCCTCTGGTATCATGCAGGTTCCTTGCATTGCCCATGGGCTAGAAGAGAGAAGAGTTGCTTCATGAGATTTGATCCCCTTTTTCCTGAAAAGTTCCACACAGAGGTGAGTCCCCAGCATGTTTAGAAATCATTTCAGACACCTTTCTGGACGGAATTGAATCAGAGCCCCTGATGATGTGGAAGAGCTAAAGATGGGTTTGCTATGAATTTTCTATTTCATTCATCAGGGCCTGAGTCAAGTCAGTCATTGTGCTGTCAACACATGAGCTGCTGGTCAAATGTGAGGAAGTGGTCTTGCTTTATGAAAACACCACCCTGATTCAGTGAGCCAGAGGCAGCCTGCAGTCCCTGTTTTCCTGTAAAGGCAGATTGCTGTGGATGGCCTCTGGCCTCGTCATGCAGCCCTGCTCAGAGTAGGGGATTGAGGGACCAGGCAGATCCCTAGTTCCTTTTGACCTTTATTGCCATTGGGCCACCCCAGGGTCCTTGGACTCTACCTGGTCTTCTGGCCTGGGTCAGGGGATGTGAGGTTTGGAATCCCCCTCTGTGGCAGGATCCCAGCCCCCCAGCCACTTGAGGTCAGCACATCCTTCCCTAATTGTGTTAGAGTTGGAGACTTCTCCCACCCATCCTCATCCATGCTCATCCCACATTTTGTAGCTTGGCACCTGAGGACCTTTATTCATTGACTTAGTTGTTAGTGATGATGGTTACTAAGACTAAGTGACTCTTTCAAGTCACATCACTTGCATGGTAGGGCTAGAGCATGGATCTTCCTAATTGATTTCATGGGACTCTCTCATGGAAACTGTGACTGCTTCCTAAACACACACTCTACATTTGGAGTGTCAAAATTCTTGCCACTGCCTCCTTGGCAAGTGTATCTTGTCTTCTACGTGGGAATTTCACAAATATTTTCCTTTGGTTTGTGGAGGTCATGCAGAAGGGATTTCATTTGAAATAGCCCAAACAAGAAATACCAGTTGTCTTTTTCGCACATGGATGTGTGTAGTGAACACCCCTTTCTGTGTGCTTGCATGAGTTACTCCTTTGAATTTGTTGAAGAATGGTTGGCTGGGGAGCAAGTTAACGAGAGATGGATATCAATGGTTGTCAAGTATTCTGACGTGAAGAATGTATTGAGGATGTGAAGGCTTTTCTAACCAGTTCCTATGGCTCAGTCAGGGATCAGTCAGAGGATTCTGTCTGGTAGACTCTTTGGCACAGATGTCAAAGTGGCCTGGTCTTACCCTGTCCAGGACTGAATGCTGAGCTTGAGTGGGAGCTTCTTGTCATTTCAAGCATTTCCATGAGTCTGTCCTCTGTTCTCTTGTATCCAAGTGGTTTCTAATAGGAAAGCAGAACAAAAATTGAAAGTATGGTGATTGATTATTTTTACCAATGTTATTTCAATCCACTTTGTTTAATACGAAATTACCTTTATGCTAGTAAGATTTCATATGTGAGGAAATAATGAAAATATTGGGGTTAGGGGATGAGAATATGCAAATCAAACATTTTTGAGCACCAAGACCCGTTTTTTGTTTTTGTTTTTGTTTTTGTTTTTTAACTTAAATAATATTAAGTGCCAGAGGACCACCGCTGCCATTCAGCCTCAACAACCTCCAGGTCCAGCCTCCAGGTGGCCCATTTCACCAGGGTGTGTGGGACCACACTGTCCTGGGATGAGAGAACAGTACCCACGGATGTTGACATCTCACAGAGTAGATATTGCCAGTGACAGTAGGGAGCTATTGGCACATGAGGAAGGGAAGAGCTCTCAGGATGGGAAGAGGGGGCCACTTCGAGACTCATTGGGTATGGCACGAGGCTGCTGGGTGTGGTGTTGGCCTGGGCCCACTGAGTGGGGCAGATCCGTGGTCTGTGTTTCTGTACCCTCCTCTGTAGCCTGTGTTGGCAGCAGATCAGGGAATTGCGATCAGAAGTGCTCCCAGTAACACAGGCACCAGCCCCCAGAGTGTGTGCCTATCCGTTTCCCCACCTGGCCTGACTTAGTGCCTGTCTTGCCTCAGGGCTGAGACCCTACAATCTCTGATGAGGGTGTCTGTGGTCCAGATCCAACCTGCATGGCCAACATGCTCAGACCTTCAGCTGGGTCCTAGGCTGCTGCAACCAAACTCTGTTAACTGGGTGGCCGACAACAGAGGAAGTGTCTTCCGTTGAGCTCCAGAGGCTCAACACAGTAGGTGTTGGGCTGTCCCAGTGCCATAACCCCTCCCAGGTTTCAAGGGGACTGTCTCCCCAACTCTCCCAGCCCTTGCCCACTCTCCTATTGCGGCCCACGATCTGTGGTTCCCATATGGGCATCCCGCCCTGGCTCCAACCTCACATATCCGGTATCCCCCAGTCTCCCTGGTATCTGGGTCCAGACTCTCCTCTTCCTACAAGAATATCAGATATTGGATTTGGTCCCAGTTGATGCTGTGTTCCATCATGTGAGCTCTTAGCTTCATCACTGTGCAAAGACTCTTTTCCCACACAAGTTCGCACGACTTTTGGCTGGCTAAGAATTTTCAGGCGACACTTTTCTAATGAGTACACTTTCCTTCCTTCCGATCTCCCACCAGTGAGCATTCCTCGCACCCTTGTCCTAGTTCCTTTATGGCAGTTTCCCTCCTTATGGCTGAGAGGACCTAGTGACCCCTGAATTCACACGTTCTCCTTAATCACCAACACACTGCAGAATTCTCCAGGGGGCCATATATGCTCCTGGAAGTTGGTGTTGGAAATAGTTCTCCATCCATTAATCACTCCCTCACTCACTAATGTCCTTGTGTCCTTGAGAAAGGCTCTCCCTTTCCTGGTTTTCCTGAATAGAAATCCTCTTGCCTCTTGGGTGAATAGGGTTATGGGTTGTGCAGAGGGTGTTGGTCCACTGAGCATCTTAGAGACTGTCCTTTCTGGAGCCTAATGATCCTCACTGGGGAATGAGGCCAGGGTCCTAACTGTGGTTAGTTAGAGAGGGAAAGAAGGACAAGGGAAACTCAGATGTCCCTTCATGGCCCCTGGAGTTAGAGGACTTACCCCTTTGCACCTGGGATCAGGAGACCTCATTTCCTCGAGGACACGCACACTCAGACGTTAATCTTGAGTGTGGGTTCCTTTCTGGGGTCCAGGGCTGTTGTTAGCCACCAGGAATGACAGTGCTCTCCATGCTGAGTGGAGCCATTTTTGCCAGGAAAGAGAGCCCATGGTCACGCCTTGTGCAAAGCATCCCACGCCAGGGGCTCCCATGCCTACATTCCTGTCCTGAAAGGAAGCCACTCAGAGGCAAGGTGGGTCCAACCACCTCCCATGTGTTCACTCATCACTGTGTTCCAGCAGTCCCCCCAGTGAACAGTCCTGATGGGATTGGATGTGGCTCAGAATGTGACCCTCATGAGCTCTACCCTGCCACAGCTGCAGTTCTGCAGTGGGAGAAACTCAAAACCTCAAAACACATGCACATGAAAGAAAAGAGCAAGAGCCAGAGCCCAAACAGGCCAGGTGTGGCAAAGACAGCTGGAGTGCCTAGGTTGGGACTCAGAATTATGTCAGTGGGGTGGCATTGCTGCTGGCACCAGCATGATAACCGAGAGCCAGCCCTGCTCATTTTGGGGAGCAGTGTGTTGGGGAAGGCAGCAGAAATTGAGAGGCAGGATTGAGTTTGGCCCTAGGAGGAGGTTGGGTAAGAGGCCAGTGTGGGTTGGAGAGCCTGGGCAGATAGACAGAGGCCAGGGCACACCCCAACGCCTGGAGACTGCACTTGATGTCCAGGGTTGTGAAACACCACTTCCCCTCTTACTCACAACTGAGAGCAAGGGGCATTGATGAGTTCAGTTTGTGTGCGGCTGCATCCAAGGTGGCTCGGCTAGGAACCTCTGTTTCCTTGACTCAGGAGGCTGGGAGTCCAGGCTCCACTGAGGCTCGGCTGGGAGGATCAGAGTCTGAGTTTATGCCTGTGTTCCCTGTAGGATCCATGTTGGCTGAGCCTCAGTGTTTTTGTAATGAGAGGATGGGTGACCGTCATGTCTTTATCACAGGACACACTTGCTAAATGGATTTGTTTGCTCTGAGGAGGAAAGAGAGAGGGGGGAGTGGTGCTGGAGACAGGGATGCAGACAGGGGTCATGGACTTGGCATAACTCAGTCTTGGAGGTGATATTCCATCACCTGTACCCACTTCAATTCCCATGAATCCAGAGGCTGAGCCCCCTTGAGGTGAGGGGTGAACCGGTTCTGGGCAGCAGGATGCTGTGGTACCTCGGAGTCTCTGTGAGACCCCAACACTAGACACACTTGGCCCTTTTGAAATCTTAGGAGAAGCCTTGGGAAGTTGTATGGCAGAGGGGAGCAGCCTCTGCATCTCAGTCCCCTCCAACTTGCCATGGTGTAGAGAGGGAACTGCAGCCACGATGGGATGGACATTGGCCATGTCCCTGTGTGGGACACAGGCCTGATTGAGTTAGGGTGCATTCTTTGTCTCTCCCTTTCTTGTGATTATCCCATCTCTACATTTGTGCTTTAGCCACCTGTGAGTCCCATCTCTGGTTTCAGAGAGAACAGAGGGTGTTATAGGCCAATAGACACAATAAACCCTAGAGATTAGATGCTACCCTACTTTCCAGAAAAGACTGGGCACACCATGAGTTGCACAATGATGGGACCAGGGTCCAAAAGCTGCTGAGAGGGAAGGACTGGTTGTGAATGCATTTTTGAAGGCTCCAAGCTGGAACTCTAGTGGCACCAAGCAGGGCAGATGCTGGTGGGGATGTTTGGGGAGTTGTTGGTGAACACCTGCGCACCTGAGATGGGTAGGCATGGAGGAGAAATCGGCAGCCCATAGGGCTGTTGAAAGTGGTCTTATGTGAAAAGAGGCTCAGGTATGGGCACAGGAAATGACATCATTGCCTTGACAATGGATCAAACAGAACATGGAACCCTGGTATCCAGGCACCCACTTCACTGACCAAGCCATCCGAGCTCACTTGGTTGGAGCCACTGGAGGGAGAAGGATGTTCTCCTGTGGTTGCAGACAATGCCGAGCCTCAGGCTCCCAGGAATCTCAGGGGGGCCAACTAGCCCTTTTGTGGATACACTGGGTGAGGCTTCATCTTAGACGCCAGAGCCTCTGGCGATTGTCGCAGAGGAGCTCAAGAGTAACAGTGAGTAGCACAGGGCAGGTGAGCCCAGCAGGCCCTCTAGTCTGATCCCTGATGAATGGCCCAGGACTCCTATTCTGACTCTGTGTGTGTGTGTGTGTGTGTGTGTGTGTGTGTGTGTGTGTGTTTGTACTGATGGGAACTGTCCCATTGTGCTTTGACTCTAGTGTATTGGCACAAGTCATTTTTCTGTTTGTCACCATTTCCATTTTGAACCCACCATTCTTGGTCCCAACCCAGGGTGAAAATGATCAGAACACGGAGGAGCCCTTCAGGGTTCAGAGCCTTGAACCTTACAGGCAGGACCAGCTTAGGAATGAGCTCCTGCCTGTCATTTGTGGGAGGAACCTACATTTCAGCAGCAACATGGGGTTAATCTCCTGGGATTTCATCCCCACCCAGCAGGTGCTGGATCTCTTGTTCCCAAAACAGCCACCTTCTTCAGTCTTTACTCCTGGTGCCACTCCACATCCTCCAAGGGGACAAGAACCTCAGGTTCTGGATGGATGTTGTAGAATGCCCACAGAGCCAACTGCCAGGCTGGGTGGGGTGCAGTTGCTGGGCTTTGCTGATGTTGTCATCCCCCACAGTTCTTGGAACCTTCTGTGGCAGTGGCATCCAGGACCCCAGCAGCTGTGAGTAGCAGCTCCTCACTGCTTCACTCCAGCGAGCAGGTGGAAGACAGCCGCGTTGTTCACGTCCTCCTAGAGGGACAGAGCCTGAGGGAGACAAAGCGCATCCCGGTAAGCCCGACAGCAGGGCTGCCTCCTGGGTGTCCACACAGTGGAAGGCAGGAGACACAGCCAACCCCAGGGCTATGGTGGGAAATAAAGAAGAGAGAGGTCCGTCTTAAGGGCTTGACCTGAGGAGGGAGAGCATCAGCATGCCCAGCTTCAGTGGTGAGTGGGCCTGTGTATTGTGGGTTTTGCAGGCCAGAAGTGCAGACGGAAGTGCTGTGGACAGATGAAGGCAGAGATATGTCCAGGGTGCAGGCTGCAGTGCCTAGAACTTGGTATTCTCAATGAGTGAAGTTGGAGCAGAGGAGGTGGCAGTGACTTGTCACATGTGTAGGAGGGGATGTGTTCCTGGTGGCAGGGAAGAGAACCTCCTTAGCATGACTAGGTGTAGGAATTTGGGGTCGGGATCACCTGGGGGGTCATGCCAAAGCTTCGGAATGTTAGGCTTTGCATGTATGTAAATACGGAGCTAAAGGGGTTCTTGGCAGAATTTCTATGGATGTGCAGTAGACACGCTAATGCTGCAGGTGTCCAGCTGCAGAGGAGACATGTTCAGTGACTGCCAGTGCTGAGTCAAGTACATCATGACAACCAGACCCGCACCGACCTTCCAGAGGCCAGGGCCTCTCAAAGCTATCATGAAGCACTCAAGTGCACACTCTTGTATCTGAGTCTGTTTTGTGTCGTGGCAGTCAGGACCCAAATTTTCAGTGCATCTGCCTCTTCCACCCACAAAGGCAGCCTGCATCCCAGATCACACTTGGTGCGCAGATCCCTGGCCCATTGCTCTCATCTCAGTGAGATGAGAGTGTGTCTGTGCATAGGCAGTTTGGTCCTTTGACATGAGTGGAATGTGGCTCCCCAGGGGGAGGGGAGATGGCAGGTACAGGCAGATATTTGTACCAGGATTGTTCTAGTAGCACATTGCAAGAACCCAGGTGGTATATGGAGGACACACTCAGGTAGCAGGATAACAAGATTGTGCCCTTGTATATGTAGCTGAGATTTCTCCTGAATGTTTGACCACAGTCTTCTGGGTAGCTCTTCTAAAAGCCATTCTCTGATGACATTTGTCCCACCCTGATCCAGGTGACCTTTCAGGAGACGGTGACAAGCCTCATCCGCAGGGCCTTGGACCAAAATTTGTTGCAGCATGAGGATGTGGACAACTTTGAGCTGCTGTATATGATGTCTGAGGATGAGAGTAAGTAGGACAATCAGACAGTGGGGAGACATGATCCACAGTGGGCTCAGGATAACTGACAGCCAAGAGAAAGTGGACCTTGGTCCCAAAATACCAAAGTGTGATGGGCCTGGCGGAGACTCTCAGGGGTTGTGGGTGTTTTGTGGTACAATCCTTGAGTGCCACCTAACAATTCTCTCCACTTCGCTCTGCAGAAATCAAGGTCTCTGACCACTCACTCGTGTGTCTGTCCATGAATCTGGGAATACAATATTTCATGGTGAGGAAACGCCCCCAGGTCAAGGGAAAGGAGGTAAACACCTACCTTATTCAAGCTGTGCATGTGCTGCCATTCCACTCCGCCCTGAGGAAATAAGAAGCCTCAGCACCTGGACATATTTGCTGGAAGCCCATAGAGCCAACTGACAGTCTGGGGTGGCTTTCTGTTTCTGGGTTTGCTGATGTTCCATCCCCCACAGTTCTCAGAATCAACCTGCAAGTCCTCCAGGCCGCTTTCCCACAAGCAGGTGGGAGACACCTGCTTAATTCGTGTCCACTTAGAAACACAAAGTCCAGAGATGGCCAAGAGTGTTCTGGTAAGCCTGGGAGCAGGGGTGTCCCGTGGTGCTTACACCTGGGTGGGGAGCAGACACTGGTCCAATACCATGGACTACTCATGCCCTCTTGAATTTGGAGCTTCTGGATGATCAGGAGGATAGATGGGAATCAAGAAGGGAGAGGTCAGTGTGAAGGGCTGGAGCTGAGATGAGCGAGTGCAGCAGCTTGTCCACTGCCATATCTGAGGGAGTCTGTGTGTCAGGTGGCAGCATGCAGTCCAGAAGGGCAGGGACAGGTATGGGTGACAGATGAGAATAGGACAGGAACTAGGTTGCAGGTTCCCTTGTATGGGATGCTGACGTCTATGGAGGAGGACAGCAGTGTGAGGTTCTCCATGTTCCTTGAACAAGGAGCTGAGAGAGTCTCTCTGCAGAGTCGATATGGATGTGGAGCAAGCACACTAAATGTCCAGGTAACCCAATGACCACCCTTGCCGGATGAGGTGCCCTCCTACATCCCAGCCAGCACTGAGCCTCTGGAGGCCAGGAGCTCTCGTGGCTATCTTTCAGCTCTCCTGTGTGTGGTCATGTTCCTGGGTCTGTTTTTGGCCCTGGCAATCCAGACCAAAGCCTCTAGGTTTTGTGCCTAGGCCATTCCCAATGCCGCCTGCATCCTCGGGCAGACCTGGGATCTTGGAGGCTATTGTCCCATTCCTCCCAACTTGTGGGATGAGATTGCATCTGTATGCAGGTAGTGGGGTCCTTTCACTCCGAGAGGAGTGCAGCTCCACAAAGAGCAATGGCAGGCCCAGGAAGTCCTATGTACAAGGATTGGGCTAGTAGCCTGTGGGAAGAGCCCACACGATGAGCAGGAGGTCAGCCTCGGGTAGTAGGGTCATGGATGTTGCCCTTGTATTTAGAGTGGAGGTGCCTCCAGAATGCCCCTGCCCACTGTCCTTGAGTAGTCACTTCAAGGCCCATTTCCTGAAGGCCTGTCTCCCATGCTGCTCCAGGTGACCTGCCACGATAGGGCTCCTGTCGTCATCCGCAGCGCCCTCGACCTACACTTCCTTACTGAGGAGAATCCAGAGGATTATGAGCTGGGCCAAATCATCTCTCGCCGTCAGAGTAAGTGAGACAATCAGATAGCAGAGAGCAAGGGTCAGGATGTGGACTCAGGTCAACTCTTAGCAACAAAGAGTAGTCTCTGACCCCCAAGAACACTCCAACAGGTGTGTTGGGTTCGTGCACAAAGCCAACTGCACTTCTGCTGGTGGAAGGTCTTGAGGTCCAATGGTATACCCCGGTGGATATTGCGGCTCCCCACCAGGTGCCCTCCCCTGGACATGAACAGGCATCCAAAGCTGACATCTTTGAGGAGTGAGGAGGAAAGCCTCTCTCCAGGAGCAGTATGTTTTCATGGTCTGGGATAGGAGTGGTTTCAAAGGAACATGGGAATGCATGGGCTAAAGAGGGAACTGGCATTTTGTGGACTGAAGCAGTACTATTGAAAGCCTTCTGTGTGACCAAAAAACCACTGCCTGGGCAGAGCATTGCCAGGATTCTAGCAAGCAGTAACAGGATGAAATTGGGAAGAAAACACAGCCTGGGAGACAGCCTGAATCATCTGTTTTTGCATAAATTCCATGGTCTTACGCACCTGAGTCCACTAGGCAAGGAGTGATCACAATAGCCAGGTTGTGATCCCTAACTAAAGTCAGATGAGGGCTTCCTGAGCACGTAGCCACAGAGCTCATCTGATAATAATGCCAGCGCTTTTTCGTTGGTTGGTTGGTTGGTTTTTGTGAGCCAAACACCACAGCAGCCATTATCCCAGCCTATGTACCCTGAAGACCACCATCCCTATGAGTTCTAGGATCACTTGTCTCCTATCTTAACCTACTGTTAGGTTAGTAGAGTCTATGGAAGAGGAAGTCTGTCTGGGGCCTTGGTAGCCTAAGAAATTCATAGCAGAGATCTCCACATCCAACCCAGAAGGGATGGAGAACAGGCTCTAGGTTAGAGGAGGGCGACAGGAAACACATGTTCAGAGGAAGGAGAAGCGGCTGTTGTATTCCCCCACTCGGGGTCATGGCACCACTGGGCCATACACCATGTTGGAGGGAAGCAGTCCCTTTGCTGGTCTTTGGAACCATTGTTCTCAGTAGGGCAGTATTTGGAATGTGGCCTCCATTCTCAGAAGCCTGGTTCACATGGAGGCGGGCTCCACCAACGCAGAAGCATGGCTCTAACGTGGTATCCGCGCTGGTCAGCCTGTCCTCACTGTGGCCATACTTGAGGAAAATAACTCAGAGGAGGAATCCTAGGCCTTTTTTCTCTGGGTTTCATAGCTTTCTCTTTGGTTGTGCACTGAGGCTGTCCATAAAGCTCTAGTGTGTGGCAGTGGAGAGCTCCTCAGCCCTTGCCACAAAGGCATAGACTGGGAGAGAGAGAACGAGGCTGGCAGAGAGGGAGAGAGAGAAAGATGGAGAGGGAGGACCTCTCCTTGGAGAATGAGGATTCAGTGGAGCCAACAGGAACAAGGTACTGTTGCCCAGGGCACAACCCTGTTTAGGTCTTACTCCAACCATGCTCAACCTTTCTTCCAGTCCCTCCCACCCCCCAGTAGTGTATTCATCTTGAATGAGAAATTCATGTTGACATCAGAGCACTCACCATCCAGTGCTTCCCTCCAAACCCACCTATGAAGATGGCTCATGTGGGGACTGAATCTTCGGCACAGGAACCTTTTGTGGGAGATTTCAGATGCAAACCCTAGTGGTGTGCTTTGGCAGATGCAAGAGGACCTGAGATATTCTGGAGTCCAAAGCCTTCGGTAGGAACAGACATTAGGTCTGTTGAAGTGCTCTGCCTAGTTCTTCCTCAGGGAGGACTGTGGAGGCTGTCTTTGTTGGTATTGGTGCTGAATTGGAGAGCTCTCAGGTGTGTGGCTCTGGCCTTTTCTGGCACAGGCTCTCAGATGTTGGCGTGTCCTAGGGAGCACCTCCTGAGTGCCACCTTCTTTTTGTACACCCCTCTCTCCCCAGAGCTGAGGATTCCAGCAGAGGCCAACGTATTTTATGCCAAGAATCCTCACAAAAAATCCAACTTTGTGCTGGGGAAAAGGAGCCTCTCCCAAAAGAATGATGGGTGGATCCAGCCTCAACCTTCCTCTCGTCCTGGAAAGAAGGCTCCAGCCCTCCTGAGGATGCTTGCAAAACCATTCTGTTGCTGTGTGCCTGGGCGGGGCTGAGGCAGCCCAGGAATATTTACATTGATTACTATTTTCTTCAAAGTTTGAATCTATAGTTTGCCATTGTCCTTGACCTTGTTTAGTAACACAGTTGTTACTCTATCCTGTATTTGTTGTTTCCATTAATATATTATTATTTTAAAATATATATGTTTTTGTTACCTGATATACTGTGATGATTTGAGTATACTAAATGTAGCAGTGATTCCTAAAGGACACATCCAAACCAACAGGAAGGAATGTTTCATTCTATCAGCAAGAACTTTGGTTTTTAGGAGTTTGGCAGATGGCATTATCTGAGTCAGTTTTCCAATGGGGGCAATGAAGTATCAGCTATGATGGTACAAACACAAACAAAGACACACAAACACACACAAGAGCACACACACTCACTGAGAGATAGATAGACAGATGGAGTTGGTCTCTGCTGAAATACTTTGGAGACATGGTTCTGATTTCTCCCCTTTTGGAGTATTTTCAATGGCACAAGGTGTCTTGCAAATGAACCCATGTCTGAGGAAGACATGCATGTGTACTTCACATGCCACTTTTCACATAGCAGGAAGGTCATGTAATATTTTTCATGCAGCTGTCTTTTGACTGTGAACCATCCCATGAGGTCAGCTGTGGAATTTTCAACTTGTAGCATCACAATGGGGATCCACTCTTTGGATTTGGGGATATTTCCGATTTTCTTGATTCAGATTGGAATGATATATATATATATATATATATTAGTTTTTGATGAAAATTCTGCATTTGATGGTAATGAATGTCGTGCATCTAGGAATCTGTAGAGTGCAGACAATGAATGGATGCCTACTGTTGTCTGGACTGGTCTGAAAAGTCCTGTAGCATCTGAGCATGTGTGAGGGCTGTACAGGTCTTGCCAAAAGTCCAGGTCAGATGATCCTGCACAAAGCTGAACTCCTAGTGGTCTCCACAACAGTGTAAGGGCCAAGGAGAAACACACTTCCACACAGAAGTTGGGAAGCTACCTTATGAAGGTGATCATAGATACGGGATTATTAATATATCCAGGTTTGCGTCTATTATTTTTTTAGCTTTTGACTTTCGCAGCTGTGGGCATCTTGACAACCATCAACTCCCTGTAAGCACAGACAACTCTATAAGAACCTGAGGATAAATTTCCCTGTGCATGTCCCCTTGTGAAACTGCTTAAGCACCGCCTGGTTTACACACAGGTGGAATTTCTAGGTCAAAGTGTGCATGTTTACTTCTTTGACTAAGCACTGCCAGGTGGCTCTTCTGCATAGCTCTACCTGTGGCCAGGATTGTATTATCTAGCTTTCTAACTTTTGCATGTTGAGTAGATACATAGGGGGAGCACACTGTGTTTGTTGGTATTTTTCTTGGTATCTATTCTGATGCTTTTCACTGGGGGATTTTTTCCTGTGAAAATGGGCTTCCTCTACTTGACCTTATTTTCTTCTTTTTAAAATTTTTTCAATGTGACTTTTTAATTTTAGTTTTATTAAAGACATTGCCCCTTGCTTGCATAGTCTATATCTAAAGCACTAGTCCTTGCTCCAAGGCCCAGCTTGCTCTCAGCTGCCCCAGGAGGGGAACAGTCTTTGGCGGTAGACAAGAGACGCCCCTGCAGGGGGCACAAGTGCTTTGGCCCTCTGGTGTCTTGCCAGCAGTGCTTCCCATGCTCACAGAGGGTTTCAGACACTGAGTCAATGGTCCAGGTGGTCTTTTGTTCAGTCTGATCTCAAATTGAGCTCCTCTGAGAGGTCATATTGAAGTCCTTGTGTGTTCCTGACCCATCATTTTAAACAATATTCCAAGTTCACTTTTTGTGTGTACGTGGGTTCTGGGGATTGAACCCAGGGCCTTGAGCCTGTGAGGCAAGTGACCTACCTGAGCTACACCCTCAGAGACCCCTGTAAAAGTATTTCCCCTTTGCCTCGGGGTCTAAGTTGCCAAGGCTGACCTCAAACGTTCCTCTTGCCTCAGCCTCCCTGGTGGCTGGCATGACAGGCATGCACCTGGGACTGTCACACTCGAGCCTGTGATGGGAACTCATGTGCATCTGTCCAGGGCTGAGCATGGTTAGGCAGAGCTGTGCTCCAGGCTCCCTGCAGGGCTGTGGAGGCTTCTGCTGCCCAGCAGCCCTGGTGCCATGGCCAGGGCTCCTCCCAGCCGAGGGCAGGCAGCTGCCCATTGCTGTAGGCTGACCTTATTTTCTTCTTATGGCACTCATCCGTTCTCTGGAGTATGTTGTATGGTTTGTCCATTAGGAGTCTAACAGGTCCTCTAGAACCTTCAAACAATTAGTAAAATTCCTGAACAGTAAGTGAGCACGCGCAGAAATTGGGCTAATATTTTGGGAAGAACAATGTTGGATGATATATTCATGGCTTGAATATATCATCCAACATGAAGTTATTTTTTATTACTTACAAAATAATAAAATAATGAAGCAATACCATGGGCTGAGCTAAAATAGATCCTTAGGATCTTAGGCATTCTGTAATAAATCTGTGTCACTTGAAGTATAGAGTTGATCGACTCTGAGTAATGAAACAGAAGTAAAGGTATCAAAGCCAATGATCATCTGTTTCCAATTTTCTGTGATTTGGTTCAAGTGGTAAAGTGGTGATATTTATTAATAACGGATCGAATAGGTTCATAATTGTTTTAGAGTACAATTAGATGCCTTCAAACTTTAGGCTACATGGGCACATTTGAGAACGGTTCCAGCCATTCTCTCATCCTTTGGGTCATTCCCCTCCTATGTCCTGTGAGACATTTTCTATGTGAGGCTTTAAGAAGAAGAAGAGAATATTCTGTAAAGAAAACCTTGTGATCTGTGCAGTATGAAGTTGAATGGATTCATTCAGAAATCAGAAATTCTATTGAAAGATATTTATTGGCATGAGCCAAATAAAACCTATTTTTAGGCATCCTGGTGAAGACAAGGTTTTATCTTTATGTCTCATTTTCTATGTTTTGTTGTTGTTGTTGTTGTTAGAATGGAATTCATATGTTGCCAGACCATTCTATCAGATGTGTAACTAGATGCCATTTAAATTACCCACTTTTACATGGTAGACAGTTTTTAATGAACACTGCCTGTCTGCACCTTTTTTAAAAACAGGACTGGGATCAGAAGCCCAAATACCAATGGTTAGCTGGAGCATATTTTTCATTTGGCCTATCTGTCAGTATTCCCTGAGGTCATCTGTGCAATCAGCTTCGTTACTCCTGCTCCCTCACTGGATTTCATAGAAACCATATGCTATGTATGAATCAGGGACACCAATCCCACAACATAGCATTCTTGGAATATCCAAAGTCCCACTTTTCACTTCGCCATTCCTGAGATCAGCAGTAATATTTATCAGCAAATGTGAGATTTTTCAAAGATCCAATTCTATGTGTTCCTTTCTCATAGAGCCTTAGGCAGGGATATAGCATACATAAATATTAAGTAAAGTCCATAGTTTTTAAAATGTCATCCATTGAATAGTTGACACATGTCTGAGATACTTTTTATTTTGGAGGAGGTATTATTTAATAGGGAATTCCAACAGCTACCTAATAGTGAAATGAGAAGTCTTGCATCCATTTTATTTTGTTTCTGATGATTTTTATGAGTAAGGGTAAGATACTTCCTTGTTCTGATGCAGATGTTGCCCACTTTTGTGAATGGATGCGGGGTGTCACCTACTACTTGCATATCTGCATATTGGGCTTGACACTGCTATCGTACTTGGTAGTTGGCAAAAAGTCAATACTGAAGTTAAGCTCTTGTGTTCTAGCAGCAGAGCTGAAGATCCTTGATGTGCCACCTTCTGCAATCCATGCTGCTCTCTTCATGTTCCTTATTGACTTCCTGGTGATGAGCATCATGGTCTCCTGGTCTTGAGAATGGCCAAGCATTGCTCTGTGAATGTGGAAGATGGGCATGTGGAAGGCTCCAGGGAGGAGGGATCATTGAACATGTACTCGAATCCATGTGCCTGTTGAATGACCTGTTTTTTTATTTTTGGGTTTTAAGGGAGACACTGCCCTAAAACACTTCTGTGCAGCTGGGGATGCAGGCTTCTGCTTCACCTTGCAGGAAGCATTAACGAATCCTTTCCAGAAGACATGAGAAGAGAGAAGTGAGCCTCTGGTATCATGCAGGTTCCTTGCATTGCCCATGGGCTAGAAGAGAGAAGAGTTGCTTCATGAGATTTGATCCCCTTTTTCCTGAAAAGTTCCACACAGAGGTGAGTCCCCAGCATGTTTAGAAATCATTTCAGACACCTTTCTGGACGGAATTGAATCAGAGCCCCTGATGATGTGGAAGAGCTAAAGATGGGTTTGCTATGAATTTTCTATTTCATTCATCAGGGCCTGAGTCAAGTCAGTCATTGTGCTGTCAACACATGAGCTGCTGGTCAAATGTGAGGAAGTGGTCTTGCTTTATGAAAACACCACCCTGATTCAGTGAGCCAGAGGCAGCCTGCAGTCCCTGTTTTCCTGTAAAGGCAGATTGCTGTGGATGGCCTCTGGCCTCGTCATGCAGCCCTGCTCAGAGTAGGGGATTGAGGGACCAGGCAGATCCCTAGTTCCTTTTGACCTTTATTGCCATTGGGCCACCCCAGGGTCCTTGGACTCTACCTGGTCTTCTGGCCTGGGTCAGGGGATGTGAGGTTTGGAATCCCCCTCTGTGGCAGGATCCCAGCCCCCCAGCCACTTGAGGTCAGCACATCCTTCCCTAATTGTGTTAGAGTTGGAGACTTCTCCCACCCATCCTCATCCATGCTCATCCCACATTTTGTAGCTTGGCACCTGAGGACCTTTATTCATTGACTTAGTTGTTAGTGATGATGGTTACTAAGACTAAGTGACTCTTTCAAGTCACATCACTTGCATGGTAGGGCTAGAGCATGGATCTTCCTAATTGATTTCATGGGACTCTCTCATGGAAACTGTGACTGCTTCCTAAACACACACTCTACATTTGGAGTGTCAAAATTCTTGCCACTGCCTCCTTGGCAAGTGTATCTTGTCTTCTACGTGGGAATTTCACAAATATTTTCCTTTGGTTTGTGGAGGTCATGCAGAAGGGATTTCATTTGAAATAGCCCAAACAAGAAATACCAGTTGTCTTTTTCGCACATGGATGTGTGTAGTGAACACCCCTTTCTGTGTGCTTGCATGAGTTACTCCTTTGAATTTGTTGAAGAATGGTTGGCTGGGGAGCAAGTTAACGAGAGATGGATATCAATGGTTGTCAAGTATTCTGACGTGAAGAATGTATTGAGGATGTGAAGGCTTTTCTAACCAGTTCCTATGGCTCAGTCAGGGATCAGTCAGAGGATTCTGTCTGGTAGACTCTTTGGCACAGATGTCAAAGTGGCCTGGTCTTACCCTGTCCAGGACTGAATGCTGAGCTTGAGTGGGAGCTTCTTGTCATTTCAAGCATTTCCATGAGTCTGTCCTCTGTTCTCTTGTATCCAAGTGGTTTCTAATAGGAAAGCAGAACAAAAATTGAAAGTATGGTGATTGATTATTTTTACCAATGTTATTTCAATCCACTTTGTTTAATACGAAATTACCTTTATGCTAGTAAGATTTCATATGTGAGGAAATAATGAAAATATTGGGGTTAGGGGATGAGAATATGCAAATCAAACATTTTTGAGCACCAAGACCCGTTTTTTGTTTTTGTTTTTGTTTTTGTTTTTTAACTTAAATAATATTAAGTGCCAGAGGACCACCGCTGCCATTCAGCCTCAACAACCTCCAGGTCCAGCCTCCAGGTGGCCCATTTCACCAGGGTGTGTGGGACCACACTGTCCTGGGATGAGAGAACAGTACCCACGGATGTTGACATCTCACAGAGTAGATATTGCCAGTGACAGTAGGGAGCTATTGGCACATGAGGAAGGGAAGAGCTCTCAGGATGGGAAGAGGGGGCCACTTCGAGACTCATTGGGTATGGCACGAGGCTGCTGGGTGTGGTGTTGGCCTGGGCCCACTGAGTGGGGCAGATCCGTGGTCTGTGTTTCTGTACCCTCCTCTGTAGCCTGTGTTGGCAGCAGATCAGGGAATTGCGATCAGAAGTGCTCCCAGTAACACAGGCACCAGCCCCCAGAGTGTGTGCCTATCCGTTTCCCCACCTGGCCTGACTTAGTGCCTGTCTTGCCTCAGGGCTGAGACCCTACAATCTCTGATGAGGGTGTCTGTGGTCCAGATCCAACCTGCATGGCCAACATGCTCAGACCTTCAGCTGGGTCCTAGGCTGCTGCAACCAAACTCTGTTAACTGGGTGGCCGACAACAGAGGAAGTGTCTTCCGTTGAGCTCCAGAGGCTCAACACAGTAGGTGTTGGGCTGTCCCAGTGCCATAACCCCTCCCAGGTTTCAAGGGGACTGTCTCCCCAACTCTCCCAGCCCTTGCCCACTCTCCTATTGCGGCCCACGATCTGTGGTTCCCATATGGGCATCCCGCCCTGGCTCCAACCTCACATATCCGGTATCCCCCAGTCTCCCTGGTATCTGGGTCCAGACTCTCCTCTTCCTACAAGAATATCAGATATTGGATTTGGTCCCAGTTGATGCTGTGTTCCATCATGTGAGCTCTTAGCTTCATCACTGTGCAAAGACTCTTTTCCCACACAAGTTCGCACGACTTTTGGCTGGCTAAGAATTTTCAGGCGACACTTTTCTAATGAGTACACTTTCCTTCCTTCCGATCTCCCACCAGTGAGCATTCCTCGCACCCTTGTCCTAGTTCCTTTATGGCAGTTTCCCTCCTTATGGCTGAGAGGACCTAGTGACCCATGAATTCACACGTTCTCCTTAATCACCAACACACTGCAGAATTCTCCAGGGGGCCATATATGCTCCTGGAAGTTGGTGTTGGAAATAGTTCTCCATCCATTAATCACTCCCTCACTCACTAATGTCCTTGTGTCCTTGAGAAAGGCTCTCCCTTTCCTGGTTTTCCTGAATAGAAATCCTCTTGCCTCTTGGGTGAATAGGGTTATGGGTTGTGCAGAGGGTGTTGGTCCACTGAGCATGTTAGAGACTGTCCTTTCTGGAGCCTAATGATCCTCACTGGGGAATGAGGCCAGGGTCCTAACTGTGGTTAGTTAGAGAGGGAAAGAAGGACAAGGGAAACTCAGATGTCCCTTCATGGCCCCTGGAGTTAGAGGACTTACCCCTTTGCACCTGGGATCAGGAGACCTCATTTCCTTGAGGACACGCACACTCAGACGTTAATCTTGAGTGTGGGTTCCTTTCTGGGGTCCAGGGCTGTTGTTAGCCACCAGGAATGACAGTGCTCTCCATGCTGAGTGGAGCCATTTTTGCCAGGAAAGAGAGCCCATGGTCACGCCTTGTGCAAAGCATCCCACGCCAGGGGCTCCCATGCCTACATTCCTGTCCTGAAAGGAAGCCACTCAGAGGCAAGGTGGGTCCAACCACCTCCCATGTGTTCACTCATCACTGTGTTCCAGCAGTCCCCCCAGTGAACAGTCCTGATGGGATTGGATGTGGCTCAGAATGTGACCCTCATGAGCTCTACCCTGCCACAGCTGCAGTTCTGCAGTGGGAGAAACTCAAAACCTCAAAACACATGCACATGAAAGAAAAGAGCAAGAGCCAGAGCCCAAACAGGCCAGGTGTGGCAAAGACAGCTGGAGTGCCTAGGTTGGGACTCAGAATTATGTCAGTGGGGTGGCATTGCTGCTGGCACCAGCATGATAACCGAGAGCCAGCCCTGCTCATTTTGGGGAGCAGTGTGTTGGGGAAGGCAGCAGAAATTGAGAGGCAGGATTGAGTTTGGCCCTAGGAGGAGGTTGGGTAAGAGGCCAGTGTGGGTTGGAGAGCCTGGGCAGATAGACAGAGGCCAGGGCACACCCCAACGCCTGGAGACTGCACTTGATGTCCAGGGTTGTGAAACACCACTTCCCCTCTTACTCACAACTGAGAGCAAGGGGCATTGATGAGTTCAGTTTGTGTGCGGCTGCATCCAAGGTGGCTCGGCTAGGAACCTCTGTTTCCTTGACTCAGGAGGCTGGGAGTCCAGGCTCCACTGAGGCTCGGCTGGGAGGATCGGAGTCTGAGTTTATGCCTGTGTTCCCTGTAGGATCCATGTTGGCTGAGCCTCAGTGTTTTTGTAATGAGAGGATGGGTGACCGTCATGTCTTTATCACAGGACACACTTGCTAAATGGATTTGTTTGCTCTGAGGAGGAAAGAGAGAGGGGGGAGTGGTGCTGGAGACAGGGATGCAGACAGGGGTCATGGACTTGGCATAACTCAGTCTTGGAGGTGATATCCCATCACCTGTACCCACTTCAATTCCCATGAATCCAGAGGCTGAGCCCCCTTGAGGTGAGGGGTGAACCGGTTCTGGGCAGCAGGATGCTGTGGTACCTCGGAGTCTCTGTGAGACCCCAACACTAGACACACTTGGCCCTTTTGAAATCTTAGGAGAAGCCTTGGGAAGTTGTATGGCAGAGGGGAGCAGCCTCTGCATCTCAGTCCCCTCCAACTTGCCATGGTGTAGAGAGGGAACTGCAGCCACGATGGGACGGACATTGGCCATGTCCCTGTGTGGGACACAGGCCTGATTGAGTTAGGGTGCATTCTTTGTCTCTCCCTTTCTTGTGATTATCCCATCTCTACATTTGTGCTTTAGCCACCTGTGAGTCCCATCTCTGGTTTCAGAGAGAACAGAGGGTGTTATGGGCCAATAGACACAATAAACCCTAGAGATTAGATGCTACCCTACTTTCCAGAAAAGACTGGGCACACCATGAGTTGCACAATGATGGGACCAGGGTCCAAAAGCTGCTGAGAGGGAAGGACTGGTTGTGAATGCATTTTTGAAGGCTCCAAGCTGGAACTCTAGTGGCACCAAGCAGGGCAGATGCTGGTGGGGATGTTTGGGTAGTTGTTGGTGAACACCTGCGCACCTGAGATGGGTAGGCATGGAGGAGAAATCGGCAGCCCATAGGGCTGTTGAAAGTGGTCTTATGTGAAAAGAGGCTCAGGTATGGGCACAGGAAATGACATCATTGCCTTGACAATGGATCAAACAGAACATGGAACCCTGGTATCCAGGCACCCACTTCACTGACCAAGCCATCCGAGCTCACTTGGTTGGAGCCACTGGAGGGAGAAGGATGTTCTCCTGTGGTTGCAGACAATGCCGAGCCTCAGGCTCCCAGGAATCTCAGGGGGGCCAACTAGCCCTTTTGTGGATACACTGGGTGAGGCTTCATCTTAGACGCCAGAGCCTCTGGCGATTGTCGCAGAGGAGCTCAAGAGTAACAGTGAGTAGCACAGGGCAGGTGAGCCCAGCAGGCCCTCTAGTCTGATCCCTGATGAATGGCCCAGGACTCCTATTCTGACTCTGTGTGTGTGTGTGTGTGTGTGTGTGTGTGTGTGTGTGTTTGTACTGATGGGAACTGTCCCATTGTGCTTTGACTCTAGTGTATTGGCACAAGTCATTTTTCTGTTTGTCACCATTTCCATTTTGAACCCACCATTCTTGGTCCCAACCCAGGGTGAAAATGGTCAGAACACGGAGGAGCCCTTCAGGGTTCAGAGCCTTGAACCTTACAGGCAGGACTAGCTTAGGAATGAGCTCCTGCCTGTCATTTGTGGGAGGAACCTACATTTCAGCAGCAACATGGGGTTAATCTCCTGGGATTTCATCCCCACCCAGCAGGTGCTGGATCTCTTGTTCCCAAAACAGCCACCTTCTTCAGTCTTTACTCCTGGTGCCACTCCACATCCTCCAAGGGAACAAGAACCTCAGGTTCTGGATGGATGTTGTAGAATGCCCACAGAGCCAACTGCCAGGCTGGGTGGGGTGCAGTTGCTGGGCTTTGCTGATGTTGTCATCCCCCACAGTTCTTGGAACCTTCTGTGGCAGTGGCATCCAGGACCCCAGCAGCTGTGAGTAGCAGCTCCTCACTGCTTCACTCCAGCGAGCAGGTGGAAGACAGCCGCGTTGTTCACGTCCTCCTAGAGGGACAGAGCCTGAGGGAGACAAAGCGCATCCCGGTAAGCCCGACAGCAGGGCTGCCTCCTGGGTGTCCACACAGTGGAAGGCAGGAGACACAGCCAACCCCAGGGCTATGGTGGGAAATAAAGAAGAGAGAGGTCCGTCTTAAAGGCTTGACCTGAGGAGGGAGAGCATCAGCATGCCCAGCTTCAGTGGTGAGTGGGCCTGTGTATTGTGGGTTTTGCAGGCCAGAAGTGCAGACGGAAGTGCTGTGGACAGATGAAGGCAGAGATATGTCCAGGGTGCAGGCTGCAGTGCCTAGAACTTGGTATTCTCAATGAGTGAAGTTGGAGCAGAGGAGGTGGCAGTGACTTGTCACATGTGTAGGAGGGGATGTGTTCCTGGTGGCAGGGAAGAGAACCTCCTTAGCATGACTAGGTGTAGGAATTTGGGGTCGGGATCACCTGGGGGGTCATGCCAAAGCTTCGGAATGTTAGGCTTTGCATGTATGTAAATACGGAGCTAAAGGGGTTCTTGGCAGAATTTCTATGGATGTGCAGTAGACACGCTAATGCTGCAGGTGTCCAGCTGCAGAGGAGACATGTTCAGTGACTGCCAGTGCTGAGTCAAGTACATCATGACAACCAGACCCGCACCGAGCTTCCAGAGGCCAGGGCCTCTCAAAGCTATCATGAAGCACTCAAGTGCACACTCTTGTATCTGAGTCTGTTTTGTGTCGTGGCAGTCAGGACCCAAATTTTCAGTGCATCTGCCTCTTCCACCCACAAAGGCAGCCTGCATCCCAGATCACACTTGGTGCGCAGATCCCTGGCCCATTGCTCTCATCTCAGTGAGATGAGAGTGTGTCTGTGCATAGGCAGTTTGGTCCTTTGACATGAGTGGAATGTGGCTCCCCAGGGGGAGGGGAGATGGCAGGTACAGGCAGATATTTGTACCAGGATTGTTCTAGTAGCACATTGCAAGAACCCAGGTGGTATATGGAGTACACACTCAGGTAGCAGGATAACAAGATTGTGCCCTTGTATATGTAGCTGAGATTTCTCCTGAATGTTTGACCACAGTCTTCTGGGTAGCTCTTCTAAAAGCCATTCTCTGATGACATTTGTCCCACCCTGATCCAGGTGACCTTTCAGGAGACGGTGACAAGCCTCATCCGCAGGGCCTTGGACCAAAATTTGTTGCAGCATGAGGATGTGGACAACTTTGAGCTGCTGTATATGATGTCTGAGGATGAGAGTAAGTAGGACAATCAGACAGTGGGGAGACATGATCCACAGTGGGCTCAGGATAACTGACAGCCAAGAGAAAGTGGGCCTTGGCCCCAAAATACCAAAGTGTGATGGGCCTGGCGGAGACTCTCAGGGGTTGTGGGTGTTTTGTGGTATAATCCTTGAGTGCCACCTAACAATTCTCTCCACTTCGCTCTGCAGAAATCAAGGTCTCTGACCACTCACTCGTGTGTCTGTCCATGAATCTGGGAATACAATATTTCATGGTGAGGAAACGCCCCCAGGTCAAGGGAAAGGAGGTAAACACCTACCTTATTCAAGCTGTGCATGTGCTGCCATTCCACTCCGACCTGAGGAAATAAGAAGCCTCAGCACCTGGACATATTTGCTGGAAGCCCATAGAGCCAACTGACAGTCTGGGGTGGCTTTCTGTTTCTGGGTTTGCTGATGTTCCATCCCCCACAGTTCTCAGAATCAACCTGCAAGTCCTCCAGGCCGCTTTCCCACAAGCAGGTGGGAGACACCTGCTTAATTCGTGTCCACTTAGAAACACAAAGTCCAGAGATGGCCAAGAGTGTTCTGGTAAGCCTGGGAGCAGGGGTGTCCCGTGGTGCTTACACCTGGGTGGGGAGCAGACACTGGTCCAATACCATGGACTACTCATGCCCTCTTGAATTTGGAGCTTCTGGATGATCAGGAGGATAGATGGGAATCAAGAAGGGAGAGGTCAGTGTGAAGGGCTGGAGCTGAGATGAGCGAGTGCAGCAGCTTGTCCACTGCCATGTCTGAGGGAGTCTGTGTGTCAGGTGGCAGCATGCAGTCCAGAAGGGCAGGGACAGGTATGGGTGACAGATGAGAATAGGACAGGAACTAGGTTGCAGGTTCCCTTGTATGGGATGCTGACGTCTATGGAGGAGGACAGCAGTGTGAGGTTCTCCATGTTCCTTGAACAAGGAGCTGAGAGAGTCTCTCTGCAGAGTCGATATGGATGTGGAGCAAGCACACTAAATGTCCAGGTAACCCAATGACCACCCTTGCCGGATGAGGTGCCCTCCTACATCCCAGCCAGCACTGAGCCTCTGGAGGCCAGGAGCTCTCGTGGCTATCTTTCAGCTCTCCTGTGTGTGGTCATGTTCCTGGGTCTGTTTTTGGCCCTGGCAATCCAGACCAAAGCCTCTAGGTTTTGTGCCTAGGCCATTCCCAATGCCGCCTGCATCCTCGGGCAGACCTGGGATCTTGGAGGCTATTGTCCCATTCCTCCCAACTTGTGGGATGAGATTGCATCTGTATGCAGGTAGTGGGGTCCTTTCACTCCGAGAGGAGTGCAGCTCCACAAAGAGCAATGGCAGGCCCAGGAAGTCCTATGTACAAGGATTGGGCTAGTAGCCTGTGGGAAGAGCCCACACGATGAGCAGGAGGTCAGTCTCGGGTAGTAGGGTCATGGATGTTGCCCTTGTATTTAGAGTGGAGGTGCCTCCAGAATGCCCCTGCCCACTGTCCTTGAGTAGTCACTTCAAGGCCCATTTCCTGAAGGCCTGTCTCCCATGCTGCTCCAGGTGACCTGCCACGATTGGGCTCCTGTCGTCATCCGCAGCGCCCTCGACCTACACTTCCTTACTGAGGAGAATCCAAAGGATTATGAGCTGGGCCAAATCATCTCTCACCGTCAGAGTAAGTGAGACAATCAAATAGCAGAGAGCAAGGGTCAGGATGTGGACTCAGGTCAACTCTTAGCAACAAAGAGTAGTCTCTGACCCCCAAGAACACTCCAACAGGTGTGTTGGGTTCGTGCACAAAGCCAACTGCACTTCTGCTGGTGGAAGGTCTTGAGGTCCAATGGTATACCCCGGTGGATATTGCGGCTCCCCACCAGGTGCCCTCCCCTGGACATGAACAGGCATCCAAAGCTGACATCTTTGAGGAGTGAGGAGGAAAGCCTCTCTCCAGGAGCAGTATGTTTTCATGGTCTGGGATAGGAGTGGTTTCAAAGGAACATGGGAATGCATGGGCTAAAGAGGGAACTGGCATTTTGTGGACTGAAGCAGTACTATTGAAAGCCTTCTGTGTGACCAAAAAACCACTGCCTGGGCAGAGCATTGCCAGGATTCTAGCAAGCAGTAAAAGGATGAAATTGGGAAGAAAACACAGCCTGGGAGACAGCCTGAATCATCTGTTTTTGCATAAATTCCATGGTCTTACGCACCTGAGTCCACTAGGCAAGGAGTGATCACAATAGCCAGGTTGTGATCCCTAACTAAAGTCAGATGAGGGCTTCCTGAGCACGTAGCCACAGAGCTCATCTGATAATAATGCCAGCGCTTTTTCGTTGGTTGGTTGGTTGGTTTTTGTGAGCCAAACACCACAGCAGCCATTATCCCAGCCTATGTACCCTGAAGACCACCATCCCTATGAGTTCTAGCATCACTTGTCTCCTATCTTAACCTACTGTTAGGTTAGTAGAGTCTATGGAAGAGGAAGTCTGTCTGGGGCCTTGGTAGCCTAAGAAATTCATAGCAGAGATCTCCACATCCAACCCAGAAGGGATGGAGAACAGGCTCTAGGTTAGAGGAGGGCGACAGGAAACACATGTTCAGAGGAAGGAGAAGCGGCTGTTGTATTCCCCCACTCGGGGTCATGGCACCACTGGGCCATACACCATGTTGGAGGGAAGCAGTCCCTTTGCTGGTCTTTGGAACCATTGTTCTCAGTAGGGCAGTATTTGGAATGTGGCCTCCATTCTCAGAAGCCTGGTTCACATGGAGGCGGGCTCCACCAACGCAGAAGCATGGCTCTAACGTGGTATCCGTGCTGGTCAGCCTGTCCTCACTGTGGCCATACTTGAGGAAAATAACTCAGAGGAGGAATCCTAGGCCTTTTTTTCTCTGGGTTTCATAGCTTTCTCTTTGGTTGTGCACTGAGGCTGTCCATAAAGCTCTAGTGTGTGGCAGTGGAGAGCTCCTCAGCCCTTGCCACAAAGGCATAGACTGGGAGAGAGAGAACGAGGCTGGCAGAGAGGGAGAGAGAGAAAGATGGAGAGGGAGGACCTCTCCTTGGAGAATGAGGATTCAGTGGAGCCAACAGGAACAAGGTACTGTTGCCCAGGGCACAACCCTGTTTAGGTCTTACTCCAACCATGCTCAACCTTTCTTCCAGTCCCTCCCAGCCCCCAGTAGTGTATTCATCTTGAATGAGAATTTCATGTTGACATCAGAGCACTCACCATCCAATGCTTCCCTCCAAACCCACCTATGAAGATGGCTCATGTGGGGACTGAATTCGGCACAGGAGCCTTTTGTGGGAGATTTCAGATGCAAACCCTAGTGGTGTGCTTTGGCAGATGCAAGAGGACCTGAGATATTCTGGAGTCCAAAGCCTTCGGTAGGAACAGACATTAGGTCTGTTGAAGTGCTCTGCCTAGTTCTTCCTCAGGGAGGACTGTGGAGGCTGTCTTTGTTGGTATTGGTGCTGAATTGGAGAGCTCTCAGGTGTGTGGCTCTGGCCTTTTCTGGCACAGGCTCTCAGATGTTGGCGTGTCCTAGGGAGCACCTCCTGAGTGCCACCTTCTTTTTGTACACCCCTCTCTCCCCAGAGCTGAGGATTCCAGCAGAGGCCAACGTATTTTATGCCAAGAATCCTCACAAAAAATCCAACTTTGTGCTGAGGAAAAGGAGCCTCTCCCAAAAGAATGATGGGTGGATCGAGCCTCAACCTCCCTCTCATCCTGCAAAGAAGGCTCCTGCCCTCCTGAGGATGCTTGCAAAACCATTCTGTTGCTGTGTGCCTGGGCGGGGCTGAGGCAGCCCAGGAATATTTACATTGATTACAATTTTCTTCAAAGTTTGAATCTATAGTTTGCCATTGTCCTTGACCTTGTTTAGTAACACAGTTGTTACTCTATCCTGTATTTGTTGTTTCCATTAATATATTATTATTATTTTAAAATATATATGTTTTTGTTACCTGATCTACTGTGATGATTTGAGTATACTAAATGTAGCAGTGATTCCTAAAGGACACATCCAAACCAACAGGAAGGAATGTTTCATTCTATCAGCAAGAACTTTGGTTTTTAGGAGTTTGGCAGATGGCATTATCTGAGTCAGTTTTCCAATGGGGGCAATGAAGTATCAGCTATGATGGTACAAACACAAACAAAGACACACAAACACACACAAGAGCACACACGCTCACTGAGAGATAGATAGACAGATGGAGTTGGTCTCTGCTGAAATACTTTGGAGACATGGTTCTGATTTCTCCCCTTTTGGAGTATTTTCAATTGCACAAGGTGTCTTGCAAATGAACCCATGTCTGAGGAAGACATGCATGTGTACTTCACATGCCACTTTTCACATAGCAGGAAGGTCATGTAATATTTTTCATGCAGCTGTCTTTTGACTGTGAACCATCCCATGAGGTCAGCTGTGGAATTTTCAACTTGTAGCATCACAATGGGGATCCACTCTTTGGATTTGGGGATATTTCCGATTTTCTTGATTCAGATTGGAATGATATATATATATATATTAGTTTTTGATGAAAATTCTGCATTTGATGGTAATGAATGTCGTGCATCTAGGAATCTGTAGAGTGCAGACAATGAATGGATGCCTACTGTTGTCTGGACTGGTCTGAAAAGTCCTGTAGCATCTGAGCATGTGTGAGGGCTGTACAGGTCTTGCCAAAAGTCCAGGTCAGATGATCCTGCACAAAGCTGAACTCCTAGTGGTCTCCACAACAGTGTAAGGGCCAATGAGAAACACACTTCCACACAGAAGTTGGGAAGCTACCTTATGAAGGTGATCATAGATACGGGATTATTAATATATCCAGGTTGGCATCTATTATTTTTTTAGCTTTTGACTTTCGCAGCTGTGGGCATCTTGACAACCATCAACTCCCTGTAAGCACAGACAACTCTATAAGAACCTGAGGATAAATTTCCCTGTGCATGTCCCCTTGTGAAACTGCTTAAGCACCGCCTGGTTTACACACAGGTGGAATTTCTAGGTCAAAGTGTGCATGTTTACTTCTTTGACTAAGCACTGCCAGGTGGCTCTTCTGCATAGCTCTACCTGTGGCCAGGATTGTATTATCTAGCTTTCTAACTTTTGCAGGTTGAGTAGATACATAGTGGGAGCACACTGTTTTTGTTGGTATTTTTCTTGGTATCTATTCTGATGCTTTTCACTGGGGGATTTTTTCCTGTGAAAATGGGCTTCCTCTACTTGACCTTATTTTCTTCTTTTTAAAATTTTTTCAATGTGACTTTTTAATTTTAGTTTTATTAAAGACATTGCCCCTTGCTTGCATAGTCTATATCTAAAGCACTAGTCCTTGCTCCAAGGCCCAGCTTGCTCTCAGCTGCCCCAGGAGGGGAACAGTCTTTGGCGGTAGACAAGAGACGCCCCTGCAGGGGGCACAAGTGCTTTGGCCCTCTGGTGTCTTGCCAGCAGTGCTTCCCATGCTCACAGAGGGTTTCAGACACTGAGTCAATGGTCCAGGTGGTCTTTTGTTCAGTCTGATCTCAAATTGAGCTCCTCTGAGAGGTCATATTGAAGTCCTTGTGTGTACCTGACCCATCATTTTAAACAATATTCCAAGTTCACTTTTTGTGTGTACGTGGGTTCTGGGGATTGAACCCAGGGCCTTGAGCCTGTGAGGCAAGTGACCTACCTGAGCTACACCCTCAGAGACCCCTGTGAAAGTATTTCCCCTTTGCCTCGGGGTCTAAGTTGCCAAGGCTGACCTCAAACGTTCCTCTTGCCTCAGCCTCCCTGGTGGCTGGCATGACAGGCATGCACCTGGGACTGTCACACTCGAGCCTGTGATGGGAACTCATGTGCATCTGTCCAGGGCTGAGCATGGTTAGGCAGAGCTGTGCTCCAGGCTCCCTGCAGGGCTGTGGAGGCTTCTGCTGCCCAGCAGCCCTGGTGCCATGGCCAGGGCTCCTCCCAGCCGAGGGCAGGCAGCTGCCCATTGCTGTAGGCTGACCTTATTTTCTTCTTATGGCACTCGTCCGTTCTCTGGAGTATGTTGTATGGTTTGTCCATTAGGAGTCTAACAGGTCCTCTAGAACCTTCAAACAATTAGTAAAATTCCTGAACAGTAAGTGAGCACGCGCAGAAATTGGGCTAATATTTTGGGAAGAACAATGTTGGATGATATATTCATGGCTTGAATATATCATCCAACATGAAGTTATATTTTATTACTTACAAAATAATAAAATAATGAAGCAATACCATGGGCTGAGCTAAAATAGATCCTTAGGATCTTAGGCATTCTGTAATAAATCTGTGTCACTTGAAGTATAGAGTTGATCGACTCTGAGTAATGAAACAGAAGTAAAGGTATCAAAGCCAATGATCATCTGTTTCCAATTTTCTGTGATTTGTTTCAAGTGGTAAAGTGGTGATATTTATTAATAACGGATCGAATAGGTTCATAATTGTTTTAGAGTACAATTAGATGCCTTCAAACTTTAGGCTACATGGGCACATTTGAGAACGGTTCCAGCCATTCTCTCATCCTTTGGGTCATTCCCCTCCTATGTCCTGTGAGACATTTTCTATGTGAGGCTTTAAGAAGAAGAAGAGAATATTCTGTAAAGAAAACCTTGTGATCTGTGCAGTATGAAGTTGAATGGATTCATTCAGAAATCAGAAATTCTATTGAAAGATATTTATTTGCATGAGCCAAATAAAACCTATTTTTAGGCATCCTGGTGAAGACAAGGTTTTATCTTTATGTCTCATTTTCTATGTTTTGTTGTTGTTGTTGTTGTTAGAATGAAATTCATATGTTGCCAGACCATTCTATCAGATGTGTAACTAGATGCCATTTAAATTACCCACTTTTACATGGTAGACAGTTTTTAATGAACACTGCCTGTCTGCACCTTTTTTAAAAACAGGACTGGGACCAGAAGCCCAAATACCAATGGTTAGCTGGAGCATATTTTTCATTTGGCCTATCTGTCAGTATTCCCTGAGGTCATCTGTGCAATCAGCTTCGTTACTCCTGCTCCCTCACTGGATTTCATAGAAACCATATGCTATGTATGAATCAGGGACACCAATCCCACAACATAGCATTCTTGGAATATCCAAAGTCCCACTTTTCACTTCGCCATGCCTGAGATCAGCAGTAATATTTATCAGCAAATGTGAGATTTTCAAAGATCCAATTCTATGTGCTTCTTTCTCATAGAGCCTTAGGCAGGGATATAGCATACATAAATATTAAGTAAAGTCCATAGTTTTTAAAATGTCATCCATTGAATAGTTGACACATGTCTGAGATACTTTTTATTTTGGAGGAGGTATTATTTAATAGGGAATTCCAACAGCTACCTAATAGTGAAATGAGAAGTCTTGCATCCATTTTATTTTGTTTCTGATGATTTTTATGAGTAAGGGTAAGATACTTCCTTGTTCTGATGCAGATGTTGCCCACTTTTGTGAATGGATGCGGGGTGTCACCTACTACTTGCATATCTGCATATTGGGCTTGACACTGCTATCGTACTTGGTAGTTGGCAAAAAGTCAATACTGAAGTTAAGCTCTTGTGTTCTAGCAGCAGAGCTGAAGATCCTTGATGTGCCACCTTCTGCAATCCATGCTGCTCTCTTCATGTTCCTTATTGACTTCCTGGTGATGAGCATCATGGTCTCCTGGTCTTGAGAATGGCCAAGCATTGCTCTGTGAATGTGGAAGATGGGCATGTGGAAGGCTCCAGGGAGGAGGGATCATTGAACATGTACTCGAATCCATGTGCCTGTTGAATGACCTGTTTTTTTATTTTTGGGTTTTAAGGGAGACACTGCCCTAAAACACTTCTGTGCAGCTGGGGATGCAGGCTTCTGCTTCACCTTGCAGGAAGCATTAACGAATCCTTTCCAGAAGACATGAGAAGAGAGAAGTGAGCCTCTGGTATCATGCAGGTTCCTTGCATTGCCCATGGGCTAGAAGAGAGAAGAGTTGCTTCATGAGATTTGATCCCCTTTTTCCTGAAAAGTTCCACACAGAGGTGAGTCCCCAGCATGTTTAGAAATCATTTCAGACACCTTTCTGGACGGAATTGAATCAGAGCCCCTGATGATGTGGAAGAGCTAAAGATGGGTTTGCTATGAATTTTCTATTTCATTCATCAGGGCCTGAGTCAAGTCAGTCATTGTGCTCTCAACACATGAGCTGCTGGTCAAATGTGAGGAAGTGGTCTTGCTTTATGAAAACACCACCCTGATTCAGTGAGCCAGAGGCAGCCTGCAGTCCCTGTTTTCCTGTAAAGGCAGATTGCTGTGGATGGCCTCTGGCCTCGTCATGCAGCCCTGCTCAGAGTAGGGGATTGAGGGACCAGGCAGATCCCTAGTTCCTTTTGACCTTTATTGCCATTGGGCCACCCCAGGGTCCTTGGACTCTACCTGGTCTTCTGGCCTGGGTCAGGGGATGTGAGGTTTGGAATCCCCCTCTGTGGCAGGATCCCAGCCCCCCAGCCACTTGAGGTCAGCACATCCTTCCCTAATTGTGTTAGAGTTGGAGACTTCTCCCACCCATCCTCATCCATGCTCATCCCACATTTTGTAGCTTGGCACCTGAGGACCTTTATTCATTGACTTAGTTGTTAGTGATGATGGTTACTAAGACTAAGTGACTCTTTCAAGTCACATCACTTGCATGGTAGGGCTAGAGCATGGATCTTCCTAATTGATTTCATGGGACTCTCTCATGGAAACTGTGACTGCTTCCTAAACACACACTCTACATTTGGAGTGTCAAAATTCTTGCCACTGCCTCCTTGGCAAGTGTATCTTGTCTTCTACGTGGGAATTTCACAAATATTTTCCTTTGGTTTGTGGAGGTCATGCAGAAGGGATTTCATTTGAAATAGCCCAAACAAGAAATACCAGTTGTCTTTTTCGCACATGGATGTGTGTAGTGAACACCCCTTTCTGTGTGCTTGCATGAGTTACTCCTTTGAATTTGTTGAAGAATGGTTGGCTGGGGAGCAAGTTAACGAGAGATGGATATCAATGGTTGTCAAGTATTCTGACGTGAAGAATGTATTGAGGATGTGAAGGCTTTTCTAGCCAGTTCCTATGGCTCAGTCAGGGATCAGTCAGAGGATTCTGTCTGGTAGACTCTTTGGCACAGATGTCAAAGTGGCCTGGTCTTACCCTGTCCAGGACTGAATGCTGAGCTTGAGTGGGAGCTTCTTGTCATTTCAAGCATTTCCATGAGTCTGTCCTCTGTTCTCTTGTATCCAAGTGGTTTCTAATAGGAAAGCAGAACAAAAATTGAAAGTATGGTGATTGATTATTTTTACCAATGTTATTTCAATCCACTTTGTTTAATACGAAATTACCTTTATGCTAGTAAGATTTCATATGTGAGGAAATAATGAAAATATTGGGGTTAGGGGATGAGAATATGCAAATCAAACATTTTTGAGCACCAAGACCCGTTTTTTGTTTTTGTTTTTGTTTTTTTTTTAACTTAAATAATATTAAGTGCCAGAGGACCACTGCTGCCATTCAGCCTCAACAACCTCCAGGTCCAGCCTCCAGGTGGCCCATTTCACCAGGGTGTGTGGGACCACACTGTCCTGGGATGAGAGAACAGTACCCACGGATGTTGACATCTCACAGAGTAGATATTGCCAGTGACAGTAGGGAGCTATTGGCACATGAGGAAGGGAAGAGCTCTCAGGATGGCAAAAGGGGGCCGCTTCGAGACTCATTGGGTATGGCACGAGGCTGCTGGGTGTGGTGTTGGCCTGGGCCCACTGAGTGGGGCAGATCCATGGTCTGTGTTTCTGTACCCTCCTCTGTAGTCTGTGTTGGCAGCAGATCAGGGAATTGCGATCAGAAGTGCTCCCAGTAACACAGGCACCAGCCCCCAGAGTGTGTGCCTATCCGTTTCCCCACCTGGCCTGACTTAGTGCCTGTCTTGCCTCAGGGCTGAGACCCTACAATCTCTGATGAGGGTGTCTGTGGTCCAGATCCAACCTGCATGGCCAACATGCTCAGACCTTCAGCTGGGTCCTAGGCTGCTGCAACCAAACTCTGTTAACTGGGTGGCCGACAACAGAGGAAGTGTCTTCCGTTGAGCTCCAGAGGCTCAACACAGTAGGTGTTGGGCTGTCCCAGTGCCATAACCCCTCCCAGGTTTCAAGGGGACTGTCTCCCCAACTCTCCCAGCCCTTGCCCACTCTCCTATTGCTGCCCACGATCTGTGGTTCCCATATGGGCATCCCGCCCTGGCTCCAACCTCACATATCCGGTATCCCCCAGTCTCCCTGGTATCTGGGTCCAGACTCTCCTCTTCCTACAAGAATATCAGATATTGGATTTGGTCCCAGTTGATGCTGTGTTCCATCATGTGAGCTCTTAGCTTCATCACTGTGCAAAGACTCTTTTCCCACACAAGTTCGCACGACTTTTGGCTGGCTAAGAATTTTCAGGCGACACTTTTCTAATGAGTACACTTTCCTTCCTTCCGATCTCCCACCAGTGAGCATTCCTCGCACCCTTGTCCTAGTTCCTTTATGGCAGTTTCCCTCCTTATGGCTGAGAGGACCTAGTGACCCCTGAATTCACACGTTCTCCTTAATCACCAACACACTGCAGAATTCTCCAGGGGGCCATATATGCTCCTGGAAGTTGGTGTTGGAAATAGTTCTCCATCCATTAATCACTCCCTCACTCACTAATGTCCTTGTGTCCTTGAGAAAGGCTCTCCCTTTCCTGGTTTTCCTGAATAGAAATCCTCTTGCCTCTTGGGTGAATAGGGTTATGGGTTGTGCAGAGGGTGTTGGTCCACTGAGCATCTTAGAGACTCTCCTTTATGGAGCCTAATGATCCTCACTGGGGAATGAGGCCAGGGTCCTAACTGTGGTTAGTTAGAGAGGGAAAGAAGGACAAGGGAAACTCAGATGTCCCTTCATGGCCCCTGGAGTTAGAGGACTTACCCCTTTGCACCTGGGATCAGGAGACCTCATTTCCTCGAGGACACGCACACTCAGACGTTAATCTTGAGTGTGGGTTCCTTTCTGGGGTCCAGGGCTGTTGTTAGCCACCAGGAATGACAGTGCTCTCCATGCTGAGTGGAGCCATTTTTGCCAGGAAAGAGAGCCCATGGTCACGCCTTGTGCAAAGCATCCCACGCCAGGGGCTCCCATGCCTACATTCCTGTCCTGAAAGGAAGCCACTCAGAGGCAAGGTGGGTCCAACCACCTCCCATGTGTTCACTCATCACTGTGTTCCAGCAGTCACCCCAGTGAACAGTCCTGATGGGATTGGATGTGGCTCAGAATGTCACCCTCATGAGCTCTACCCTGCCACAGCTGCAGTTCTGCAGTGGGAGAAACTCAAAACCTCAAAACACATGCACATGAAAGAAAAGAGCAAGAGCCAGAGCCCAAACAGGCCAGGTGTGGCAAAGACAGCTGGAGTGCCTAGGTTGGGACTCAGAATAATGTCAGTAGGGTGGCATGGCTGCTGGCACCAGCATGAAAACCGAGAGCCAGCCCTGCTCATTTTGGGGAGCAGTGTGTTGGGGAAGGCAGCAGAAATTGAGAGGCAGGATTGAGTTTGGCCCTAGGAGGAGGTTGGGTAAGAGGCCAGTGTGGGTTGGAGAGCCTGGGCAGATAGACAGAGGCCAGGGCACACCCCAAAGCCTGGAGACTGCACTTGATGTCCAGGGTTGTGAAACACCACTTCCCCTCTTACTCACAACTGAGAGCAAGGGGCATTGATGAGTTCAGTTTGTGTGCGGCTGCATCCAAGGTGGCTCGGCTAGGAACCTCTGTTTCCTTGACTCAGGAGGCTGGGAGTCCAGGCTCCACTGAGGCTCGGCTGGGAGGATCGGAGTCTGAGTTTATGCCTGTGTTCCCTGTAGGATCCATGTTGGCTGAGCCTCAGTGTTTTTGTAATGAGAGGATGGGTGACCGTCATGTCTTTATCACAGGACACACTTGCTAAATGGATTTGTTTGCTCTGAGGAGGAAAGAGAGAGGGGGGAGTGGTGCTGGAGACAGGGATGCAGACAGGGGTCATGGACTTGGCATAACTCAGTCTTGGAGGTGATATCCCATCACCTGTACCCACTTCAATTCCCATGAATCCAGAGGCTGAGCCCCCTTGAGGTGAGGGGTGAACCGGTTCTGGGCAGCAGGATGCTGTGGTACCTCGGAGTCTCTGTGAGACCCCAACACTAGACACACTTGGCCCTTTTGAAATCTTAGGAGAAGCCTTGGGAAGTTGTATGGCAGAGGGGAGCAGCCTCTGCATCTCAGTCCCCTCCAACTTGCCATGGTGTAGAGAGGGAACTGCAGCCACGATGGGACGGACATTGGCCATGTCCCTGTGTGGGACACAGGCCTGATGGAGTTAGGGTGCATTCTTTGTCTCTCCCTTTCTTGTGATTATCCCATCTCTACATTTGTGCTTTAGCCACCTGTGAGTCCCATCTCTGGTTTCAGAGAGAACAGAGGGTGTTATGGGCCAATAGACACAATAAACCCTAGAGATTAGATGCTACCCTACTTTCCAGAAAAGACTGGGCACACCATGAGTTGCACAATGATGGGACCAGGGTCCAAAAGCTGCTGAGAGGGAAGGACTGGTTGTGAATGCATTTTTGAAGGCTCCAAGCTGGAACTCTAGTGGCACCAAGCAGGGCAGATGCTGGTGGGGATGTTTGGGTAGTTGTTGGTGAACACCTGCGCACCTGAGATGGGTAGGCATGGAGGAGAAATCGGCAGCCCATAGGGCTGTTGAAAGTGGTCTTATGTGAAAAGAGGCTCAAGTATGGGCACAGGAAATGACATCATTGCCTTGACAATGGATCAAACAGAACATGGAACCCTGGTATCCAGGCACCCACTTCACTGACCAAGCCATCCGAGCTCACTTGGTTGGAGCCACTGGAGGGAGAAGGATGTTCTCCTGTGGTTGCAGACAATGCCGAGCCTCAGGCTCCCAGGAATCTCAGGGGGGCCAACTAGCCCTTTTGTGGATACACTGGGTGAGGCTTCATCTTAGACGCCAGAGCCTCTGGCGATTGTCGCAGAGGAGCTCAAGAGTAACAGTGAGTAGCACAGGGCAGGTGAGCCCAGCAGGCCCTCTAGTCTGATCCCTGATGAATGGCCCAGGACTCCTATTCTGACTCTGTGTGTGTGTGTGTGTGTGTGTGTGTGTGTGTGTGTGTGCGTGTGTGTGTGTTTGTACTGATGGGAACTGTCCCATTGTGCTTTGACTCTAGTGTATTGGCACAAGTCATTTTTCTGTTTGTCACCATTTCCATTTTGAACCCACCATTCTTGGTCCCAACCCAGGGTGAAAATGATCAGAACACGGAGGAGCCCTTCAGGGTTCAGAGCCTTGAACCTTACAGGCAGGACCAGCTTAGGAATGAGCTCCTGCCTGTCATTTGTGGGAGGAACCTACATTTCAGCAGCAACATGGGGTTAATCTCCTGGGATTTCATCCCCACCCAGCAGGTGCTGGATCTCTTGTTCCCAAAACAGCCACCTTCTTCAGTCTTTACTCCTGGTGCCACTCCACATCCTCCAAGGGGACAAGAACCTCAGGTTCTGGATGGATGTTGTAGAATGCCCACAGAGCCAACTGCCAGGCTGGGTGGGGTGCAGTTGCTGGGCTTTGCTGATGTTGTCATCCCCCACAGTTCTTGGAACCTTCTGTGGCAGTGGCATCCAGGACCCCAGCAGCTGTGAGTAGCAGCTCCTCACTGCTTCACTCCAGCGAGCAGGTGGAAGACAGCCGCGTTGTTCACGTCCTCCTAGAGGGACAGAGCCTGAGGGAGACAAAGCGCATCCCGGTAAGCCCGACAGCAGGGCTGCCTCCTGGGTGTCCACACAGTGGAAGGCAGGAGACACAGCCAACCCCAGGGCTATGGTGGGAAATAAAGAAGAGAGAGGTCCGTCTTAAGGGCTTGACCTGAGGAGGGAGAGCATCAGCATGCCCAGCTTCAGTGGTGAGTGGGCCTGTGTATTGTGGGTTTTGCAGGCCAGAAGTGCAGACGGAAGTGCTGTGGACAGATGAAGGCAGAGATATGTCCAGGGTGCAGGCTGCAGTGCCTAGAACTTGGTATTCTCAATGAGTGAAGTTGGAGCAGAGGAGGTGGCAGTGACTTGTCACATGTGTAGGAGGGGATGTGTTCCTGGTGGCAGGGAAGAGAACCTCCTTAGCATGACTAGGTGTAGGAATTTGGGGTCGGGATCACCTGGGGGGTCATGCCAAAGCTTCGGAATGTTAGGCTTTGCATGTATGTAAATACGGAGCTAAAGGGGTTCTTGGCAGAATTTCTATGGATGTGCAGTAGACACGCTAATGCTGCAGGTGTCCAGCTGCAGAGGAGACATGTTCAGTGACTGCCAGTGCTGAGTCAAGTACATCATGACAACCAGACCCGCACCGAGCTTCCAGAGGCCAGGGCCTCTCAAAGCTATCATGAAGCACTCAAGTGCACACTCTTGTATCTGAGTCTGTTTTGTGTCGTGGCAGTCAGGACCCAAATTTTCAGTGCATCTGCCTCTTCCACCCACAAAGGCAGCCTGCATCCCAGATCACACTTGGTGCGCAGACCCTGGCCCATTGCTCTCATCTCAGTGAGATGAGAGTGTGTCTGTGCATAGGCAGTTTGGTCCTTTGACATGAGTGGAATGTGGCTCCCCAGGGGGAGGGGAGATGGCAGGTACAGGCAGATATTTGTACCAGGATTGTTCTAGTAGCACATTGCAAGAACCCAGGTGGTATATGGAGGACACACTCAGGTAGCAGGATAACAAGATTGTGCCCTTGTATATGTAGCTGAGATTTCTCCTGAATGTTTGACCACAGTCTTCTGGGTAGCTCTTCTAAAAGCCATTCTCTGATGACATTTGTCCCACCCTGATCCAGGTGACCTTTCAGGAGACGGTGACAAGCCTCATCCGCAGGGCCTTGGACCAAAATTTGTTGCAGCATGAGGATGTGGACAACTTTGAGCTGCTGTATATGATGTCTGAGGATGAGAGTAAGTAGGACAATCAGACAGTGGGGAGACATGATCCACAGTGGGCTCAGGATAACTGACAGCCAAGAGAAAGTGGACCTTGGTCCCAAAATACCAAAGTGTGATGGGCCTGGCGGAGACTCTCAGGGGTTGTGGGTGTTTTGTGGTATAATCCTTGAGTGCCACCTAACAATTCTCTCCACTTCGCTCTGCAGAAATCAAGGTCTCTGACCACTCACTCGTGTGTCTGTCCATGAATCTGGGAATACAATATTTCATGGTGAGGAAACGCCCCCAGGTCAAGGGAAAGGAGGTAAACACCTACCTTATTCAAGCTGTGCATGTGCTGCCATTCCACTCCGACCTGAGGAAATAAGAAGCCTCAGCACCTGGACATATTTGCTGGAAGCCCATAGAGCCAACTGACAGTCTGGGGTGGCTTTCTGTTTCTGGGTTTGCTGATGTTCCATCCCCCACAGTTCTCAGAATCAACCTGCAAGTCCTCCAGGCCGCTTTCCCACAAGCAGGTGGGAGACACCTGCTTAATTCGTGTCCACTTAGAAACACAAAGTCCAGAGATGGCCAAGAGTGTTCTGGTAAGCCTGGGAGCAGGGGTGTCCCGTGGTGCTTACACCTGGGTGGGGAGCAGACACTGGTCCAATACCATGGACTACTCATGCCCTCTTGAATTTGGAGCTTCTGGATGATCAGGAGGATAGATGGGAATCAAGAAGGGAGAGGTCAGTGTGAAGGGCTGGAGCTGAGATGAGCGAGTGCAGCAGCTTGTCCACTGCCATATCTGAGGGAGTCTGTGTGTCAGGTGGCAGCATGCAGTCCAGAAGGGCAGGGACAGGTATGGGTGACAGATGAGAATAGGACAGGAACTAGGTTGCAGGTTCCCTTGTATGGGATGCTGACGTCTATGGAGGAGGACAGCAGTGTGAGGTTCTCCATGTTCCTTGAACAAGGAGCTGAGAGAGTCTCTCTGCAGAGTCGATATGGATGTGGAGCAAGCACACTAAATGTCCAGGTAACCCAATGACCACCCTTGCCGGATGAGGTGCCCTCCTACATCCCAGCCAGCACTGAGCCTCTGGAGGCCAGGAGCTCTCGTGGCTATCTTTCAGCTCTCCTGTGTGTGGTCATGTTCCTGGGTCTGTTTTTGGCCCTGGCAATCCAGACCAAAGCCTCTAGGTTTTGTGCCTAGGCCATTCCCAATGCCGCCTGCATCCTCGGGCAGACCTGGGATCTTGGAGGCTATTGTCCCATTCCTCCCAACTTGTGGGATGAGATTGCATCTGTATGCAGGTAGTGGGGTCCTTTCACTCCGAGAGGAGTGCAGCTCCACAAAGAGCAATGGCAGGCCCAGGAAGTCCTATGTACAAGGATTGGGCTAGTAGCCTGTGGGAAGAGCCCACACGATGAGCAGGAGGTCAGCCTCGGGTAGTAGGGTCATGGATGTTGCCCTTGTATTTAGAGTGGAGGTGCCTCCAGAATGCCCCTGCCCACTGTCCTTGAGTAGTCACTTCAAGGCCCATTTCCTGAAGGCCTGTCTCCCATGCTGCTCCAGGTGACCTGCCACGATAGGGCTCCTGTGGTCATCCGCAGCGCCCTCGACCTACACTTCCTTACTGAGGAGAATCCAGAGGATTATGAGCTGGGCCAAATCATCTCTCGCCGTCAGAGTAAGTGAGACAATCAGATAGCAGAGAGCAAGGGTCAGGATGTGGACTCAGGTCAACTCTTAGCAACAAAGAGTAGTCTCTGACCCCCAAGAACACTCCAACAGGTGTGTTGGGTTCGTGCACAAAGCCAACTGCACTTCTGCTGGTGGAAGGTCTTGAGGTCCAATGGTATACCCCGGTGGATATTGCGGCTCCCCACCAGGTGCCCTCCCCTGGACATGAACAGGCATCCAAAGCTGACATCTTTGAGGAGTGAGGAGGAAAGCCTCTCTCCAGGAGCAGTATGTTTTCATGGTCTGGGATAGGAGTGGTTTCAAAGGAACATGGGAATGCATGGGCTAAAGAGGGAACTGGCATTTTGTGGACTGAAGCAGTACTATTGAAAGCCTTCTGTGTGACCAAAAAACCACTGCCTGGGCAGAGCATTGCCAGGATTCTAGCAAGCAGTAAAAGGATGAAATTGGGAAGAAAACACAGCCTGGGAGACAGCCTGAATCATCTGTTTTTGCATAAATTCCATGGTCTTACGCACCTGAGTCCACTAGGCAAGGAGTGATCACAATAGCCAGGTTGTGATCCCTAACTAAAGTCAGATGAGGGCTTCCTGAGCACGTAGCCACAGAGCTCATCTGATAATAATGCCAGCGCTTTTTCGTTGGTTGGTTGGTTGGTTTTTGTGAGCCAAACACCACAGCAGCCATTATCCCAGCCTATGTACCCTGAAGACCACCATCCCTATGAGTTCTAGGATCACTTGTCTCCTATCTTAACCTACTGTTAGGTTAGTAGAGTCTATGGAAGAGGAAGTCTGTCTGGGGCCTTGGTAGCCTAAGAAATTCATAGCAGAGATCTCCACATCCAACCCAGAAGGGATGGAGAACAGGCTCTAGGTTAGAGGAGAGCGACAGGAAACACATGTTCAGAGGAAGGAGAAGCGGCTGTTGTATTCCCCCACTCGGGGTCATGGCACCACTGGGTCATACACCATGTTGGAGGGAAGCAGTCCCTTTGCTGGTCTTTGGAACCATTGTTCTCAGTAGGGCAGTATTTGGAATGTGGCCTCCATTCTCAGAAGCCTGGTTCACATGGAGGCGGGCTCCACCAACGCAGAAGCATGGCTCTAACGTGGTATCCGCGCTGGTCAGCCTGTCCTCACTGTGGCCATACTTGAGGAAAATAACTCAGAGGAGGAATCCTAGGCCTTTTTTCTCTGGGTTTCATAGCTTTCTCTTTGGTTGTGCACTGAGGCTGTCCATAAAGCTCTAGTGTGTGGCAGTGGAGAGCTCCTCAGCCCTTGCCACAAAGGCATAGACTGGGAGAGAGAGAACGAGGCTGGCAGAGAGGGAGAGAGAGAAAGATGGAGAGGGAGGACCTCTCCTTGGAGAATGAGGATTCAGTGGAGCCAACAGGAACAAGGTACTGTTGCCCAGGGCACAACCCTGTTTAGGTCTTACTCCAACCATGCTCAACCTTTCTTCCAGTCCCTCCCACCCCCCAGTAGTGTATTCATCTTGAATGAGAATTTCATGTTGACATCAGAGCACTCACCATCCAGTGCTTCCCTCCAAACCCACCTATGAAGATGGCTCATGTGGGGACTGAATCTTCGGCACAGGAACCTTTTGTGGGAGATTTCAGATGCAAACCCTAGTGGTGTGCTTTGGCAGATGCAAGAGGACCTGAGATATTCTGGAGTCCAAAGCCTTCGGTAGGAACAGACATTAGGTCTGTTGAAGTGCTCTGCCTAGTTCTTCCTCAGGGAGGACTGTGGAGGCTGTCGTTGTTGGTATTGGTGCTGAATTGGAGAGCTCTCAGGTGTGTGGCTCTGGCCTTTTCTGGCACAGGCTCTCAGATGTTGGCGTGTCCTAGGGAGCACCTCCTGAGTGCCACCTTCTTTTTGTACACCCCTCTCTCCCCAGAGCTGAGGATTCCAGCAGAGGCCAACGTATTTTATGCCAAGAATCCTCACAAAAAATCCAACTTTGTGCTGGGGAAAAGGAGCCTCTCCCAAAAGAATGATGGGTGGATCCAGCCTCAACCTTCCTCTCGTCCTGGAAAGAAGGCTCCAGCCCTCCTGAGGATGCTTGCAAAACCATTCTGTTGCTGTGTGCCTGGGCGGGGCTGAGGCAGCCCAGGAATATTTACATTGATTACGATTTTCTTCAAAGTTTGAATCTATAGTTTGCCATTGTCCTTGACCTTGTTTAGTAACACAGTTGTTACTCTATCCTGTATTTGTTGTTTCCATTAATATATTATTATTATTTTAAAATATATATGTTTTTGTTACCTGATCTACTGTGATGATTTGAGTATACTAAATGTAGCAGTGATTCCTAAAGGACACATCCAAACCAACAGGAAGGAATGTTTCATTCTATCAGCAAGAACTTTGGTTTTTAGGAGTTTGGCAGATGGCATTATCTGAGTCAGTTTTCCAATGGGGGCAATGAAGTATCAGCTATGATGGTACAAACACAAACAAAGACACACAAACACACACAAGAGCACACACACTCACTGAGAGATAGATAGACAGATGGAGTTGGTCTCTGCTGAAATACTTTGGAGACATGGTTCTGATTTCTCCCCTTTTGGAGTATTTTCAATTGCACAAGGTGTCTTGCAAATGAACCCATGTCTGAGGAAGACATGCATGTGTACTTCACATGCCACTTTTCACATAGCAGGAAGGTCATGTAATATTTTTCATGCAGCTGTCTTTTGACTGTGAACCATCCCATGAGGTCAGCTGTGGAATTTTCAACTTGTAGCATCACAATGGGGATCCACTCTTTGGATTTGGGGATATTTCCGATTTTCTTGATTCAGATTGGAATGATATATATATATATATATATATATATATATTAGTTTTTGATGAAAATTCTGCATTTGATGGTAATGAATGTCGTGCATCTAGGAATCTGTAGAGTGCAGACAATGAATGGATGCCTACTGTTGTCTGGACTGGTCTGAAAAGTCCTGTAGCATCTGAGCATGTGTGAGGGCTGTACAGGTCTTGCCAAAAGTCCAGGTCAGATGATCCTGCACAAAGCTGAACTCCTAGTGGTCTCCACAACAGTGTAAGGGCCAAGGAGAAACACACTTCCACACAGAAGTTGGGAAGCTACCTTATGAAGGTGATCATAGATACGGGATTATTAATATATCCACGTTGGCATCTATTATTTTTTTAGCTTTTGACTTTCGCAGCTGTGGGCATCTTGACAACCATCAACTCCCTGTAAGCACAGACAACTCTATAAGAACCTGAGGATAAATTTCCCTGTGCATGTCCCCTTGTGAAACTGCTTAAGCACCGCCTGGTTTACACACAGGTGGAATTTCTAGGTCAAAGTGTGCATGTTTACTTCTTTGACTAAGCACTGCCAGGTGGCTCTTCTGCATAGCTCTACCTGTGGCCAGGATTGTATTATCTAGCTTTCTAACTTTTGCATGTTGAGTAGATACATAGTGGGAGCACACTGTTTTTGTTGGTATTTTTCTTGGTATCTATTCTGATGCTTTTCACTGGGGGATTTTTTCCTGTGAAAATGGGCTTCCTCTACTTGACCTTATTTTCTTCTTTTTAAAATTTTTTCAATGTGACTTTTTAATTTTAGTTTTATTAAAGACATTGCCCCTTGCTTGCATAGTCTATATCTAAAGCACTAGTCCTTGCTCCAAGGCCCAGCTTGCTCTCAGCTGCCCCAGGAGGGGAACAGTCTTTGGCGGTAGACAAGAGACGCCCCTGCAGGGGGCACAAGTGCTTTGGCCCTCTGGTGTCTTGCCAGCAGTGCTTCCCATGCTCACAGAGGGTTTCAGACACTGAGTCAATGGTCCAGGTGGTCTTTTGTTCAGTCTGATCTCAAATTGAGCTCCTCTGAGAGGTCATATTGAAGTCCTTGTGTGTACCTGACCCATCATTTTAAACAATATTCCAAGTTCACTTTTTGTGTGTACGTGGGTTCTGGGGATTGAACCCAGGGCCTTGAGCCTGTGAGGCAAGTGACCTACCTGAGCTACACCCTCAGAGACCCCTGTAAAAGTATTTCCCCTTTGCCTCGGGGTCTAAGTTGCCAAGGCTGACCTCAAACGTTCCTCTTGCCTCAGCCTCCCTGGTGGCTGGCATGACAGGCATGCACCTGGGACTGTCACACTCGAGCCTGTGATGGGAACTCATGTGCATCTGTCCAGGGCTGAGCATGGTTAGGCAGAGCTGTGCTCCAGGCTCCCTGCAGGGCTGTGGAGGCTTCTGCTGCCCAGCAGCCCTGGTGCCATGGCCAGGGCTCCTCCCAGCCGAGGGCAGGCAGCTGCCCATTGCTGTAGGCTGACCTTATTTTCTTCTTATGGCACTCGTCCGTTCTCTGGAGTATGTTGTATGGTTTGTCCATTAGGAGTCTAACAGGTCCTCTAGAACCTTCAAACAATTAGTAAAATTCCTGAACAGTAAGTGAGCACGCGCAGAAATTGGGCTAATATTTTGGGAAGAACAATGTTGGATGATATATTCATGGCTTGAATATATCATCCAACATGAAGTTATATTTTATTACTTACAAAATAATAAAATAATGAAGCAATACCATGGGCTGAGCTAAAATAGATCCTTAGGATCTTAGGCATTCTGTAATAAATCTGTGTCACTTGAAGTATAGAGTTGATCGACTCTGAGTAATGAAACAGAAGTAAAGGTATCAAAGCCAATGATCATCTGTTTCCAATTTTCTGTGATTTGTTTCAAGTGGTAAAGTGGTGATATTTATTAATAACGGATCGAATAGGTTCATAATTGTTTTAGAGTACAATTAGATGCCTTCAAACTTTAGGCTACATGGGCACATTTGAGAACGGTTCCAGCCATTCTCTCATCCTTTGGGTCATTCCCCTCCTATGTCCTGTGAGACATTTTCTATGTGAGGCTTTAAGAAGAAGAAGAGAATATTCTGTAAAGAAAACCTTGTGATCTGTGCAGTATGAAGTTGAATGGATTCATTCAGAAATCAGAAATTCTATTGAAAGATATTTATTTGCATGAGCCAAATAAAACCTATTTTTAGGCATCCTGGTGAAGACAAGGTTTTATCTTTATGTCTCATTTTCTATGTTTTGTTGTTGTTGTTGTTGTTAGAATGAAATTCATATGTTGCCAGACCATTCTATCAGATGTGTAACTAGATGCCATTTAAATTACCCACTTTTACATGGTAGACAGTTTTTAATGAACACTGCCTGTCTGCACCTTTTTTAAAAACAGGACTGGGATCAGAAGCCCAAATACCAATGGTTAGCTGGAGCATATTTTTCATTTGGCCTATCTGTCAGTATTCCCTGAGGTCATCTGTGCAATCAGCTTCGTTACTCCTGCTCCCTCACTGGATTTCATAGAAACCATATGCTATGTATGAATCAGGGACACCAATCCCACAACATAGCATTCTTGGAATATCCAAAGTCCCACTTTTCACTTCGCCATTCCTGAGATCAGCAGTAATATTTATCAGCAAATGTGAGATTTTTCAAAGATCCAATTCTATGTGCTCCTTTCTCATAGAGCCTTAGGCAGGGATATAGCATACATAAATATTAAGTAAAGTCCATAGTTTTTAAAATGTCATCCATTGAATAGTTGACACATGTCTGAGATACTTTTTATTTTGGAGGAGGTATTATTTAATAGGGAATTCCAACAGCTACCTAATAGTGAAATGAGAAGTCTTGCATCCATTTTATTTTGTTTCTGATGATTTTTATGAGTAAGGGTAAGATACTTCCTTGTTCTGATGCAGATGTTGCCCACTTTTGTGAATGGATGCGGGGTGTCACCTACTACTTGCATATCTGCATATTGGGCTTGACACTGCTATCGTACTTGGTAGTTGGCAAAAAGTCAATACTGAAGTTAAGCTCTTGTGTTCTAGCAGCAGAGCTGAAGATCCTTGATGTGCCACCTTCTGCAATCCATGCTGCTCTCTTCATGTTCCTTATTGACTTCCTGGTGATGAGCATCATGGTCTCCTGGTCTTGAGAATGGCCAAGCATTGCTCTGTGAATGTGGAAGATGGGCATGTGGAAGGCTCCAGGGAGGAGGGATCATTGAACATGTACTCGAATCCATGTGCCTGTTGAATGACCTGTTTTTTTATTTTTGGGTTTTAAGGGAGACACTGCCCTAAAACACTTCTGTGCAGCTGGGGATGCAGGCTTCTGCTTCACCTTGCAGGAAGCATTAACGAATCCTTTCCAGAAGACATGAGAAGAGAGAAGTGAGCCTCTGGTATCATGCAGGTTCCTTGCATTGCCCATGGGCTAGAAGAGAGAAGAGTTGCTTCATGAGATTTGATCCCCTTTTTCCTGAAAAGTTCCACACAGAGGTGAGTCCCCAGCATGTTTAGAAATCATTTCAGACACCTTTCTGGACGGAATTGAATCAGAGCCCCTGATGATGTGGAAGAGCTAAAGATGGGTTTGCTATGAATTTTCTATTTCATTCATCAGGGCCTGAGTCAAGTCAGTCATTGTGCTGTCAACACATGAGCTGCTGGTCAAATGTGAGGAAGTGGTCTTGCTTTATGAAAACACCACCCTGATTCAGTGAGCCAGAGGCAGCCTGCAGTCCCTGTTTTCCTGTAAAGGCAGATTGCTGTGGATGGCCTCTGGCCTCGTCATGCAGCCCTGCTCAGAGTAGGGGATTGAGGGACCAGGCAGATCCCTAGTTCCTTTTGACCTTTATTGCCATTGGGCCACCCCAGGGTCCTTGGACTCTACCTGGTCTTCTGGCCTGGGTCAGGGGATGTGAGGTTTGGAATCCCCCTCTGTGGCAGGATCCCAGCCCCCCAGCCACTTGAGGTCAGCACATCCTTCCCTAATTGTGTTAGAGTTGGAGACTTCTCCCACCCATCCTCATCCATGCTCATCCCACATTTTGTAGCTTGGCACCTGAGGACCTTTATTCATTGACTTAGTTGTTAGTGATGATGGTTACTAAGACTAAGTGACTCTTTCAAGTCACATCACTTGCATGGTAGGGCTAGAGCATGGATCTTCCTAATTGATTTCATGGGACTCTCTCATGGAAACTGTGACTGCTTCCTAAACACACACTCTACATTTGGAGTGTCAAAATTCTTGCCACTGCCTCCTTGGCAAGTGTATCTTGTCTTCTACGTGGGAATTTCACAAATATTTTCCTTTGGTTTGTGGAGGTCATGCAGAAGGGATTTCATTTGAAATAGCCCAAACAAGAAATACCAGTTGTCTTTTTCGCACATGGATGTGTGTAGTGAACACCCCTTTCTGTGTGCTTGCATGAGTTACTCCTTTGAATTTGTTGAAGAATGGTTGGCTGGGGAGCAAGTTAACGAGAGATGGATATCAATGGTTGTCAAGTATTCTGACGTGAAGAATGTATTGAGGATGTGAAGGCTTTTCTAGCCAGTTCCTATGGCTCAGTCAGGGATCAGTCAGAGGATTCTGTCTGGTAGACTCTTTGGCACAGATGTCAAAGTGGCCTGGTCTTACCCTGTCCAGGACTGAATGCTGAGCTTGAGTGGGAGCTTCTTGTCATTTCAAGCATTTCCATGAGTCTGTCCTCTGTTCTCTTGTATCCAAGTGGTTTCTAATAGGAAAGCAGAACAAAAATTGAAAGTATGGTGATTGATTATTTTTACCAATGTTATTTCAATCCACTTTGTTTAATACGAAATTACCATTATGCTAGTAAGATTTCATATGTGAGGAAATAATGAAAATATTGGGGTTAGGGGATGAGAATATGCAAATCAAACATTTTTGAGCACCAAGACCCGTTTTTTGTTTTTGTTTTTGTTTTTTTTTAACTTAAATAATATTAAGTGCCAGAAGACCACCGCTGCCAATCAGCCTCAACAACCTCCAGGTCCAGCCTCCAGGTGGCCCATTTCACCAGGGTGTGTGGGACCACACTGTCCTGGGATGAGAGAACAGTACCCACGGATGTTGACATCTCACAGAGTAGATATTGCCAGTGACAGTAGGGAGCTATTGGCACATGAGGAAGGGAAGAGCTCTCAGGATGGCAAGAGGGGGCCGCTTCGAGACTCATTGGGTATGGCACGAGGCTGCTGGGTGTGGTGTTGGCCTGGGCCCACTGAGTGGGGCAGATCCGTGGTCTGTGTTTCTGTACCCTCCTCTGTAGCCTGTGTTGGCAGCAGATCAGGGAATTGCGATCAGAAGTGCTCCCAGTAACACAGGCACCAGCCCCCAGAGTGTGTGCCTATCCGTTTCCCCACCTGGCCTGACTTAGTGCCTGTCTTGCCTCAAGGCTGAGACCCTACAATCTCTGATGAGGGTGTCTGTGGTCCAGATCCAACCTGCATGGCCAACATGCTCAGACCTTCAGCTGGGTCCTAGGCTGCTGCAACCAAACTCTGTTAACTGGGTGGCCGACAACAGAGGAAGTGTCTTCCGTTGAGCTCCAGTTGCTCAACACAGTAGGTGTTGGGCTGTCCCAGTGCCATAACCCCTCCCAGGTTTCAAGGGGACTGTCTCCCCAACTCTCCCAGCCCTTGCCCACTCTCCTATTGCTGCCCACGATCTGTGGTTCCCATATGGGCATCCCGCCCTGGCTCCAACCTCACATATCCGGTATCCCCCAGTCTCCCTGGTATCTGGGTCCAGACTCTCCTCTTCCTACAAGAATATCAGATATTGGATTTGGTCCCAGTTGATGCTGTGTTCCATCATGTGAGCTCTTAGCTTCATCACTGTGCAAAGACTCTTTTCCCACACAAGTTCGCACGACTTTTGGCTGGCTAAGAATTTTCAGGCGACACTTTTCTAATGAGTACACTTTCCTTCCTTCCGATCTCCCACCAGTGAGCATTCCTCGCACCCTTGTCCTAGTTCCTTTATGGCAGTTTCCCTCCTTATGGCTGAGAGGACCTAGTGACCCCTGAATTCACACGTTCTCCTTAATCACCAACACACTGCAGAATTCTCCAGGGGGCCATATATGCTCCTGGAAGTTGGTGTTGGAAATAGTTCTCCATCCATTAATCACTCCCTCACTCACTAATGTCCTTGTGTCCTTGAGAAAGGCTCTCCCTTTCCTGGTTTTCCTGAATAGAAATCCTCTTGCCTCTTGGGTGAATAGGGTTATGGGTTGTGCAGAGGGTGTTGGTCCACTGAGCATCTTAGAGACTGTCCTTTATGGAGCCTAATGATCCTCACTGGGGAATGAGGCCAGGGTCCTAACTGTGGTTAGTTAGAGAGGGAAAGAAGGACAAGGGAAACTCAGATGTCCCTTCATGGCCCCTGGAGTTAGAGGACTTACCCCTTTGCACCTGGGATCAGGAGACCTCATTTCCTCGAGGACACGCACACTCAGACGTTAATCTTGAGTGTGGGTTCCTTTCTGGGGTCCAGGGCTGTTGTTAGCCACCAGGAATGACAGTGCTCTCCATGCTGAGTGGAGCCATTTTTGCCAGGAAAGAGAGCCCATGGTCACGCCTTGTGCAAAGCATCCCACACCAGGGGCTCCCATGCCTACATTCCTGTCCTGAAAGGAAGCCACTCAGAGGCAAGGTGGGTCCAACCACCTCCCATGTGTTCACTCATCACTGTGTTCCAGCAGTCACCCCAGTGAACAGTCCTGATGGGATTGGATGTGGCTCAGAATGTCACCCTCATGAGCTCTACCCTGCCACAGCTGCAGTTCTGCAGTGGGAGAAACTCAAAACCTCAAAACACATGCACATGAAAGAAAAGAGCAAGAGCCAGAGCCCAAACAGGCCAGGTGTGGCAAAGACAGCTGGAGTGCCTAGGTTGGGACTCAGAATTATGTCAGTGGGGTGGCATTGCTGCTGGCACCAGCATGATAACCGAGAGCCAGCCCTGCTCATTTTGGGGAGCAGTGTGTTGGGGAAGGCAGCAGAAATTGAGAGGCAGGATTGAGTTTGGCCCTAGGAGGAGGTTGGGTAAGAGGCCAGTGTGGGTTGGAGAGCCTGGGCAGATAGACAGAGGCCAGGGCACACCCCAAAGCCTGGAGACTGCACTTGATGTCCAGGGTTGTGAAACACCACTTCCCCTCTTACTCACAACTGAGAGCAAGGGGCATTGATGAGTTCAGTTTGTGTGTGGCTGCATCCAAGGTGGCTTGGCTAGGAACCTCTGTTTCCTTGACTCAGGAGGCTGGGAGTCCAGGCTCCACTGAGGCTCGGCTGGGAGGATCGGAGTCTGAGTTTATGCCTGTGTTCCCTGTAGGATCCATGTTGGCTGAGCCTCAGTGTTTTTGTAATGAGAGGATGGGTGACCGTCATGTCTTTATCACAGGACACACTTGCTAAATGGATTTGTTTGCTCTGAGGAGGAAAGAGAGAGGGGGGAGTGGTGCTGGAGACAGGGATGCAGACAGGGGTCATGGACTTGGCATAACTCAGTCTTGGAGGTGATATCCCATCACCTGTACCCACTTCAATTCCCATGAATCCAGAGGCTGAGCCCCCTTGAGGTGAGGGGTGAACCGGTTCTGGGCAGCAGGATGCTGTGGTACCTCGGAGTCTCTGTGAGACCCCAACACTAGACACACTTGGCCCTTTTGAAATCTTAGGAGAAGCCTTGGGAAGTTGTATGGCAGAGGGGAGCAGCCTCTGCATCTCAGTCCCCTCCAACTTGCCATGGTGTAGAGAGGGAACTGCAGCCACGATGGGACGGACATTGGCCATGTCCCTGTGTGGGATACAGGCCTGATGGAGTTAGGGTGCATTCTTTGTCTCTCCCTTTCTTGTGATTATCCCATCTCTACATTTGTGCTTTAGCCACCTGTGAGTCCCATCTCTGGTTTCAGAGAGAACAGAGGGTGTTATGGGCCAATAGACACAATAAACCCTAGAGATTAGATGCTACCCTACTTTCCAGAAAAGACTGGGCACACCATGAGTTGCACAATGATGGGACCAGGGTCCAAAAGCTGCTGAGAGGGAAGGACTGGTTGTGAATGCATTTTTGAAGGCTCCAAGCTGGAACTCTAGTGGCACCAAGCAGGGCAGATGCTGGTGGGGATGTTTGGGTAGTTGTTGGTGAACACCTGCGCACCTGAGATGGGTAGGCATGGAGGAGAAATCGGCAGCCCATAGGGCTGTTGAAAGTGGTCTTATGTGAAAAGAGGCTCAGGTATGGGCACAGGAAATGACATCATTGCCTTGACAATGGATCAAACAGAACATGGAACCCTGGTATCCAGGCACCCACTTCACTGACCAAGCCATCCGAGCTCACTTGGTTGGAGCCACTGGAGGGAGAAGGATGTTCTCCTGTGGTTGCAGACAATGCCGAGCCTCAGGCTCCCAGGAATCTCAGGGGGGCCAACTAGCCCTTTTGTGGATACACTGGGTGAGGCTTCATCTTAGACGCCAGAGCCTCTGGCGATTGTCGCAGAGGAGCTCAAGAGTAACAGTGAGTAGCACAGGGCAGGTGAGCCCAGCAGGCCCTCTAGTCTGATCCCTGATGAATGGCCCAGGACTCCTATTCTGACTCTGTGTGTGTGTGTGTGTGTGTGTGTGTGTGTGTGTGTGTGTGTGTGTGTGTGTTTGTACTGATGGGAACTGTCCCATTGTGCTTTGACTCTAGTGTATTGGCACAAGTCATTTTTCTGTTTGTCACCATTTCCATTTTGAACCCACCATTCTTGGTCCCAACCCAGGGTGAAAATGATCAGAACACGGAGGAGCCCTTCAGGGTTCAGAGCCTTGAACCTTACAGGCAGGACCAGCTTAGGAATGAGCTCCTGCCTGTCATTTGTGGGAGGAACCTACATTTCAGCAGCAACATGGGGTTAATCTCCTGGGATTTCATCCCCACCCAGCAGGTGCTGGATCTCTTGTTCCCAAAACAGCCACCTTCTTCAGTCTTTACTCCTGGTGCCACTCCACATCCTCCAAGGGGACAAGAACCTCAGGTTCTGGATGGATGTTGTAGAATGCCCACAGAGCCAACTGCCAGGCTGGGTGGGGTGCAGTTGCTGGGCTTTGCTGATGTTGTCATCCCCCACAGTTCTTGGAACCTTCTGTGGCAGTGGCATCCAGGACCCCAGCAGCTCCTCACTGCTTCACTCCAGCGAGCAGGTGGAAGACAGCCGCGTTGTTCACGTCCTCCTAGAGGGACAGAGCCTGAGGGAGACAAAGCGCATCCCGGTAAGCCCGACAGCAGGGCTGCCTCCTGGGTGTCCACACAGTGGAAGGCAGGAGACACAGCCAACCCCAGGGCTATGGTGGGAAATAAAGAAGAGAGAGGTCCGTCTTAAGGGCTTGACCTGAGGAGGGAGAGCATCAGCATGCCCAGCTTCAGTGGTGAGTGGGCCTGTGTATTGTGGGTTTTGCAGGCCAGAAGTGCAGACGGAAGTGCTGTGGACAGATGAAGGCAGAGATATGTCCAGGGTGCAGGCTGCAGTGCCTAGAACTTGGTATTCTCAATGAGTGAAGTTGGAGCAGAGGAGGTGGCAGTGACTTGTCACATGTGTAGGAGGGGATGTGTTCCTGGTGGCAGGGAAGAGATCCTCCTTAGCATGACTAGGTGTAGGAATTTGGGGTCGGGATCACCTGGGGGGTCATGCCAAAGCTTCGGAATGTTAGGCTTTGCATGTATGTAAATACGGAGCTAAAGGGGTTCTTGGCAGAATTTCTATGGATGTGCAGTAGACACTCTAATGCTGCAGGTGTCCAGCTGCAGAGGAGACATGTTCAGTGACTGCCAGTGCTGAGTCAAGTACATCATTACAACCAGACCCGCACCGAGCTTCCAGAGGCCAGGGCCTCTCAAAGCTATCATGAAGCACTCAAGTGCACACTCTTGTATCTGAGTCTGTTTTGTGTCGTGGCAGTCAGGACCCAAATTTTCAGTGCATCTGCCTCTTCCACCCACAAAGGCAGCCTGCATCCCAGATCACACTTGGTGCGCAGATCCCTGGCCCATTGCTCTCATCTCAGTGAGATGAGAGTGTGTCTGTGCATAGGCAGTTTGGTCCTTTGACATGAGTGGAATGTGGCTCCCCAGGGGGAGGGGAGATGGCAGGTACAGGCAGATATTTGTACCAGGATTGTTCTAGTAGCACATTGCAAGAACCCAGGTGGTATATGGAGGACACACTCAGGTAGCAGGATAACAAGATTGTGCCCTTGTATATGTAGCTGAGATTTCTCCTGAATGTTTGACCACAGTCTTCTGGGTAGCTCTTCTAAAAGCCATTCTCTGATGACATTTGTCCCACCCTGATCCAGGTGACCTTTCAGGAGATGGTGACAAGCCTCATCCGCAGGGCCTTGGACCAAAATTTGTTGCAGCATGAGGATGTGGACAACTTTGAGCTGCTGTATATGATGTCTGAGGATGAGAGTAAGTAGGACAATCAGACAGTGGGGAGACATGATCCACAGTGGGCTCAGGATAACTGACAGCCAAGAGAAAGTGGGCCTTGGCCCCAAAATACCAAAGTGTGATGGGCCTGGCGGAGACTCTCAGGGGTTGTGGGTGTTTTGTGGTATAATCCTTGAGTGCCACCTAACAATTCTCTCCACTTCGCTCTGCAGAAATCAAGGTCTCTGACCACTCACTCGTGTGTCTGTCCATGAATCTGGGAATACAATATTTCATGGTGAGGAAACGCCCCCAGGTCAAGGGAAAGGAGGTAAACACCTACCTTATTCAAGCTGTGCATGTGCTGCCATTCCACTCCGACCTGAGGAAATAAGAAGCCTCAGCACCTGGACATATTTGCTGGAAGCCCATAGAGCCAACTGACAGTCTCGGGTGGCTTTCTGTTTCTGGGTTTGCTGATGTTCCATCCCCCACAGTTCTCAGAATCAACCTGCAAGTCCTCCAGGCCGCTTTCCCACAAGCAGGTGGGAGACACCTGCTTAATTCGTGTCCACTTAGAAACACAAAGTCCAGAGATGGCCAAGAGTGTTCTGGTAAGCCTGGGAGCAGGGGTGTCCCGTGGTGCTTACACCTGGGTGGGGAGCAGACACTGGTCCAATACCATGGACTACTCATGCCCTCTTGAATTTGGAGCTTCTGGATGATCAGGAGGATAGATGGGAATCAAGAAGGGAGAGGTCAGTGTGAAGAGCTGGAGCTGAGATGAGCGAGTGCAGCAGCTTGTCCACTGCCATGTCTGAGGGAGTCTGTGTGTCAGGTGGCAGCATGCAGTCCAGAAGGGCAGGGAGAGGTATGGGTGACAGATGAGAATAGGACAGGAACTAGGTTGCAGGTTCCCTTGTATGGGATGCTGACGTCTATGGAGGAGGACAGCAGTGTGAGGTTCTCCATGTTCCTTGAACAAGGAGCTGAGAGAGTCTCTCTGCAGAGTCGATATGGATGTGGAGCAAGCACACTAAATGTCCAGGTAACCCAATGACCACCCTTGCCGGATGAGGTGCCCTCCTACATCCCAGCCAGCACTGAGCCTCTGGAGGCCAGGAGCTCTCGTGGCTATCTTTCAGCTCTCCTGTGTGTGGTCATGTTCCTGGGTCTGTTTTTGGCCCTGGCAATCCAGACCAAAGCCTCTAGGTTTTGTGCCTAGGCCATTCCCAATGCCGCCTGCATCCTCGGGCAGACCTGGGATCTTGGAGGCTATTGTCCCATTCCTCCCAACTTGTGGGATGAGATTGCATCTGTATGCAGGTAGTGGGGTCCTTTCACTCCGAGAGGAGTGCAGCTCCACAAAGAGCAATGGCAGGCCCAGGAAGTCCTATGTACAAGGATTGGGCTAGTAGCCTGTGGGAAGAGCCCACACGATGAGCAGGAGGTCAGCCTCGGGTAGTAGGGTCATGGATGTTGCCCTTGTATTTAGAGTGGAGGTGCCTCCAGAATGCCCCTGCCCACTGTCCTTGAGTAGTCACTTCAAGGCCCATTTCCTGAAGGCCTGTCTCCCATGCTGCTCCAGGTGACCTGCCACGATAGGGCTCCTGTCGTCATCCGCAGCGCCCTCGACCTACACTTCCTTACTGAGGAGAATCCAGAGGATTATGAGCTGGGCCAAATCATCTCTCGCCGTCAGAGTAAGTGAGACAATCAGATAGCAGAGAGCAAGGGTCAGGATGTGGACTCAGGTCAACTCTTAGCAACAAAGAGTAGTCTCTGACCCCCAAGAACACTCCAACAGGTGTGTTGGGTTCGTGCACAAAGCCAACTGCACTTCTGCTGGTGGAAGGTCTTGAGGTCCAATGGTATACCCCGGTGGATATTGCGGCTCCCCACCAGGTGCCCTCCCCTGGACATGAACAGGCATCCAAAGCTGACATCTTTGAGGAGTGAGGAGGAAAGCCTCTCTCCAGGAGCAGTATGTTTTCATGGTCTGGGATAGGAGTGGTTTCAAAGGAACATGGGAATGCATGGGCTAAAGAGGGAACTGGCATTTTGTGGACTGAAGCAGTACTATTGAAAGCCTTCTGTGTGACCAAAAAACCACTGCCTGGGCAGAGCATTGCCAGGATTCTAGCAAGCAGTAACAGGATGAAATTGGGAAGAAAACACAGCCTGGGAGACAGCCTGAATCATCTGTTTTTGCATAAATTCCATGGTCTTACGCACCTGAGTCCACTAGGCAAGGAGTGATCACAATAGCCAGGTTGTGATCCCTAACTAAAGTCAGATGAGGGCTTCCTGAGCACGTAGCCACAGAGCTCATCTGATAATAATGCCAGCGCTTTTTCGTTGGTTGGTTGGTTGGTTTTTGTGAGCCAAACACCACAGCAGCCATTATCCCAGCCTATGTACCCTGAAGACCACCATCCCTATGAGTTCTAGGATCACTTGTCTCCTATCTTAACCTACTGTTAGGTTAGTAGAGTCTATGGAAGAGGAAGTCTGTCTGGGGCCTTGGTAGCCTAAGAAATTCATAGCAGAGATCTCCACATCCAACCCAGAAGGGATGGAGAACAGGCTCTAGGTTAGAGGAGGGCGACAGGAAACACATGTTCAGAGGAAGGAGAAGCGGCTGTTGTATTCCCCCACTCGGGGTCATGGCACCACTGGGCCATACGCCATGTTGGAGGGAAGCAGTCCCTTTGCTGGTCTTTGGAACCATTGTTCTCAGTAGGGCAGTATTTGGAATGTGGCCTCCATTCTCAGAAGCCTGGTTCACATGGAGGCGGGCTCCACCAACGCAGAAGCATGGCTCTAACGTGGTATCCGCGCTGGTCAGCCTGTCCTCACTGTGGCCATACTTGAGGAAAATAACTCAGAGGAGGAATCCTAGTCCTTTTTTCTCTGGGTTTCATAGCTTTCTCTTTGGTTGTGCACTGAGGCTGTCCATAAAGCTCTAGTGTGTGGCAGTGGAGAGCTCCTCAGCCCTTGCCACAAAGGCATAGACTGGGAGAGAGAGAACGAGGCTGGCAGAGAGGGAGAGAGAGAAAGATGGAGAGGGAGGACCTCTCCTTGGAGAATGAGGATTCAGTGGAGCCAACAGGAACAAGGTACTGTTGCCCAGGGCACAACCCTGTTTAGGTCTTACTCCAACCATGCTCAACCTTTCTTCCAGTCCCTCCCACCCCCCAGTAGTGTATTCATCTTGAATGAGAATTTCATGTTGACATCAGAGCACTCACCATCCAATGCTTCCCTCCAAACCCACCTATGAAGATGGCTCATGTGGGGACTGAATCTTCGGCACAGGAGCCTTTTGTGGGAGATTTCAGATGCAAACCCTAGTGGTGTGCTTTGGCAGATGCAAGAGGACCTGAGATATTCTTTAGTCCAAAGCCTTCGGTAGGAACAGACATTAGGTCTGTTGAAGTGCTCTGCCTAGTTCTTCCTCAGGGAGGACTGTGGAGGCTGTCTTTGTTGGTATTGGTGCTGAATTGGAGAGCTCTCAGGTGTGTGGCTCTGGCCTTTTCTGGCACAGGCTCTCAGATGTTGGCGTGTCCTAGGGAGCACCTCCTGAGTGCCACCTTCTTTTTGTACACCCCTCTCTCCCCAGAGCTGAGGATTCCAGCAGAGGCCAACGTATTTTATGCCAAGAATCCTCACAAAAAATCCAACTTTGTGCTGAGGAAAAGGAGCCTCTCCCAAAAGAATGATGGGTGGATCGAGCCTCAACCTCCCTCTCGTCCTGCAAAGAAGGCTCCTGCCCTCCTGAGGATGCTTGCAAAACCATTCTGTTGCTGTGTGCCTGGGCGGGGCTGAGGCAGCCCAGGAATATTTACATTGATTACTATTTTCTTCAAAGTTTGAATCTATAGTTTGCCATTGTCCTTGACCTTGTTTAGTAACACAGTTGTTACTCTATCCTGTATTTGTTGTTTCCATTAATATATTATTATTATTTTAAAATATATATGTTTTTGTTACCTGATCTACTGTGATGATTTGAGTATACTAAATGTAGCAGTGATTCCTAAAGGACACATCCAAACCAACAGGAAGGAATGTTTCATTCTATCAGCAAGAACTTTGGTTTTTAGGAGTTTGGCAGATGGCATTATCTGAGTCAGTTTTCCAATGGGGGCAATGAAGTATCAGCTGTGATGGTACAAACACAAACAAAGACACACAAACACACACAAGAGCACACACACTCACTGAGAGATAGATAGACAGATGGAGTTGGTCTCTGCTGAAATACTTTGGAGACATGGTTCTGATTTCTCCCCTTTTGGAGTATTTTCAATTGCACAAGGTGTCTTGCAAATGAACCCATGTCTGAGGAAGACATGCATGTGTACTTCACATGCCAATTTTCACATAGCAGGAAGGCCATGTAATATTTTTCATGCAGCTGTCTTTTGACTGTGAACCATCCCATGAGGTCAGCTGTGGAATTTTCAACTTGTAGCATCACATTGGGGATCCACTCTTTGGATTTGGGGATATTTCCGAATTTCTTGATTCAGATTGGAATGATATATATATTAGTTTTTGATGAAAATTCTGCATTTGATGGTAATGAATGTCGTGCATCTAGGAATCTGTAGAGTGCAGACAATGAATGGATGCCTACTGTTGTCTGGACTGGTCTGAAAAGTCCTGTAGCATCTGAGCATGTGTGAGGGCTGTACAGGTCTTGCCAAAAGCCCAGGTCAGATGATCCTGCACAAAGCTGAACTCCTAGTGGTCTCCACAACAGTGTAAGGGCCAAGGAGAAACACACTTCCACACAGAAGTTGGGAAGCTACCTTATGAAGGTGATCATAGATACGGGATTATTAATATATCCAGGTTGGCATCTATTATTTTTTTAGCTTTTGACTTTCGCAGCTGTGGGCATCTTGACAACCATCAACTCCCTGTAAGCACAGACAACTCTATAAGAACCTGAGGATAAATTTCCCTGTGCATGTCCCCTTGTGAAACTGCTTAAGCACCGCCTGGTTTACACACAGGTGGAATTTCTAGGTCAAAGTGTGCATGTTTACTTCTTTGACTAAGCACTGCCAGGTGGCTCTTCTGCATAGCTCTACCTGTGGCCAGGATTGTATTATCTAGCTTTCTAACTTTTGCAGGTTGAGTAGATACATAGTGGGAGCACACTGTTTTTGTTGGTATTTTTCTTGGTATCTATTCTGATGCTTTTCACTGGGGGATTTTTTCCTGTGAAAATGGGCTTCCTCTACTTGACCTTATTTTCTTCTTTTTAAAATTTTTTCAATGTGACTTTTTAATTTTAGTTTTATTAAAGACATTGCCCCTTGCTTGCATAGTCTATATCTAAAGCACTAGTCCTTGCTCCAAGGCCCAGCTTGCTCTCAGCTGCCCCAGGAGGGGAACAGTCTTTGGCGGTAGACAAGAGACGCCCCTGCAGGGGGCACAAGTGCTTTGGCCCTCTGGTGTCTTGCCAGCAGTGCTTCCCATGCTCACAGAGGGTTTCAGACACTGAGTCAATGGTCCAGGTGGTCTTTTGTTCAGTCTGATCTCAAATTGAGCTCCTCTGAGAGGTCATATTGAAGTCCTTGTGTGTACCTGACCCATCATTTTAAACAATATTCCAAGTTCACTTTTTGTGTGTACGTGGGTTCTGGGGATTGAACCCAGGGCCTTGAGCCTGTGAGGCAAGTGACCTACCTGAGCTACACCCTCAGAGACCCCTGTAAAAGTATTTCCCCTTTGCCTCGGGGTCTAAGTTGCCAAGGCTGACCTCAAACGTTCCTCTTGCCTCAGCCTCCCTGGTGGCTGGCATGACAGGCATGCACCTGGGACTGTCACACTCGAGCCTGTGATGGGAACTCATGTGCATCTGTCCAGGGCTGAGCATGGTTAGGCAGAGCTGTGCTCCAGGCTCCCTGCAGGGCTGTGGAGGCTTCTGCTGCCCAGCAGCCCTGGTGCCATGGCCAGGGCTCCTCCCAGCCGAGGGCAGGCAGCTGCCCATTGCTGTAGGCTGACCTTATTTTCTTCTTATGGCACTCGTCCGTTCTCTGGAGTATGTTGTATGGTTTGTCCATTAGGAGTCTAACAGGTCCTCTAGAACCTTCAAACAATTAGTAAAATTCCTGAACAGTAAGTGAGCGCGCGCAGAAATTGGGCTAATATTTTGGGAAGAACAATGTTGGATGATATATTCATGGCTTGAATATATCATCCAACATGAAGTTATATTTTATTACTTACAAAATAATAAAATAATGAAGCAATACCATGGGCTGAGCTAAAATAGATCCTTAGGATCTTAGGCATTCTGTAATAAATCTGTGTCACTTGAAGTATAGAGTTGATCGACTCTGAGTAATGAAACAGAAGTAAAGGTATCAAAGCCAATGATCATCTGTTTCCAATTTTCTGTGATTTGGTTCAAGTGGTAAAGTGGTGATATTTATTAATAATGGATCGAATAGGTTCATAATTGTTTTAGAGTACAATTAGATGCCTTCAAACTTTAGGCTACATGGGCACATTTGAGAACGGTTCCAGCCATTCTCTCATCCTTTGGGTCATTCCCCTCCTATGTCCTGTGAGACATTTTCTATGTGAGGCTTTAAGAAAAAGAAGAGAATATTCTGTAAAGAAAACCTTGTGATCTGTGCAGTATGAAGTTGAATGGATTCATTCAGAAATCAGAAATTCTATTGAAAGATATTTATTGGCATGAGCCAAATAAAACCTATTTTGAGGCATCCTGGTGAAGACAAGGTTTTATCTTTATGTCTCATTTTCTATGTTTTGTTGTTGTTGTTGTTGTTAGAATGAAATTCATATGTTGCCAGACCATTCTATCAGATGTGTAACTAGATGCCATTTAAATTACCCACTTTTACATGGTAGACAGTTTTTAATGAACACTGCCTGTCTGCACCTTTTTTAAAAACAGGACTGGGATCAGAAGCCCAAATACCAATGGTTAGCTGGAGCATATTTTTCATTTGGCCTATCTGTCAGTATTCCCTGAGGTCATCTGTGCAATCAGCTTCGTTACTCCTGCTCCCTCACTGGATTTCATAGAAACCATATGCTATGTATGAATCAGGGACACCAATCCCACAACATAGCATTCTTGGAATATCCAAAGTCCCACTTTTCACTTCGCCATGCCTGAGATCAGCAGTAATATTTATCAGCAAATGTGAGATTTTCAAAGATCCAATTCTATGTGCTCCTTTCTCATAGAGCCTTAGGCAGGGATATAGCATACATAAATATTAAGTAAAGTCCATAGTTTTTAAAATGTCATCCATTGAATAGTTGACACATGTCTGAGATACTTTTTATTTTGGAGGAGGTATTATTTAATAGGGAATTCCAACAGCTACCTAATAGTGAAATGAGAAGTCTTGCATCCATTTTATTTTGTTTCTGATGATTTTTATGAGTAAGGGTAAGATACTTCCTTGTTCTGATGCAGATGTTGCCCACTTTTGTGAATGGATGCGGGGTGTCACCTACTACTTGCATATCTGCATATTGGGCTTGACACTGCTATCGTACTTGGTAGTTGGCAAAAAGTCAATACTGAAGTTAAGCTCTTGTGTTCTAGCAGCAGAGCTGAAGATCCTTGATGTGCCACCTTCTGCAATCCATGCTGCTCTCTTCATGTTCCTTATTGACTTCCTGGTGAGGAGCATCATGGTCTCCTGGTCTTGAGAATGGCCAAGCATTGCTCTGTGAATGTGGAAGATGGGCATGTGGAAGGCTCCAGGGAGGAGGGATCATTGAACATGTACTCGAATCCATGTGCCTGTTGAATGACCTGTTTTTTTTATTTTTGGGTTTTAAGGGAGACACTGCCCTAAAACACTTCTGTGCAGCTGGGGATGCAGGCTTCTGCTTCACCTTGCAGGAAGCATTAACGAATCCTTTCCAGAAGACATGAGAAGAGAGAAGTGAGCCTCTGGTATCATGCAGGTTCCTTGCATTGCCCATGGGCTAGAAGAGAGAAGAGTTGCTTCATGAGATTTGATCCCCTTTTTCCTGAAAAGTTCCACACAGAGGTGAGTCCCCAGCATGTTTAGAAATCATTTCAGACACCTTTCTGGACGGAATTGAATCAGAGCCCCTGATGATGTGGAAGAGCTAAAGATGGGTTTGCTATGAATTTTCTATTTCATTCATCAGGGCCTGAGTCAAGTCAGTCATTGTGCTGTCAACACATGAGCTGCTGGTCAAATGTGAGGAAGTGGTCTTGCTTTATGAAAACACCACCCTGATTCAGTGAGCCAGAGGCAGCCTGCAGTCCCTGTTTTCCTGTAAAGGCAGATTGCTGTGGATGGCCTCTGGCCTCGTCATGCAGCCCTGCTCAGAGTAGGGGATTGAGGGACCAGGCAGATCCCTAGTTCCTTTTGACCTTTATTGCCATTGGGCCACCCCAGGGTCCTTGGACTCTACCTGGTCTTCTGGCCTGGGTCAGGGGATGTGAGGTTTGGAATCCCCCTCTGTGGCAGGATCCCAGCCCCCCAGCCACTTGAGGTCAGCACATCCTTCCCTAATTGTGTTAGAGTTGGAGACTTCTCCCACCCATCCTCATCCATGCTCATCCCACATTTTGTAGCTTGGCACCTGAGGACCTTTATTCATTGACTTACTTGTTAGTGATGATGGTTACTAAGACTAAGTGACTCTTTCAAGTCACATCACTTGCATGGTAGGGCTAGAGCATGGATCTTCCTAATTGATTTCATGGGACTCTCTCATGGAAACTGTGACTGCTTCCTAAACACACACTCTACATTTGGAGTGTCAAAATTCTTGCCACTGCCTCCTTGGCAAGTGTATCTTGTCTTCTACGTGGGAATTTCACAAATATTTTCCTTTGGTTTGTGGAGGTCATGCAGAAGGGATTTCATTTGAAATAGCCCAAACAAGAAATACCAGTTGTCTTTTTCGCACATGGATGTGTGTAGTGAACACCCCTTTCTGTGTGCTTGCATGAGTTACTCCTTTGAATTTGTTAAAGAATGGTTGGCTGGGGAGCAAGTTAACGAGAGATGGATATCAATGGTTGTCAAGTATTCTGACATGAAGAATGTATTGAGGATGTGAAGGCTTTTCTAGCCAGTTCCTATGGCTCAGTCAGGGATCAGTCAGAGGATTCTGTCTGGTAGACTCTTTGGCACAGATGTCAAAGTGGCCTGGTCTTACCCTGTCCAGGACTGAATGCTGAGCTTGAGTGGGAGCTTCTTGTCATTTCAAGCATTTCCATGAGTCTGTCCTCTGTTCTCTTGTATCCAAGTGGTTTCTAATAGGAAAGCAGAACAAAAATTGAAAGTATGGTGATTGATTATTTTTACCAATGTTATTTCAATCCACTTTGTTTAATACGAAATTACCTTTATGCTAGTAAGATTTCATATGTGAGGAAATAATGAAAATATTGGGGTTAGGGGATGAGAATATGCAAATCAAACATTTTTGAGCACCAAGACCCGTTTTTTGTTTTTGTTTTTGTTTTTTGTTTTTTTTTTAACTTAAATAATATTAAGTGCCAGAGGACCACCGCTGCCATTCAGCCTCAACAACCTCCAGGTCCAGCATCCAGGTTGCCCATTTCACCAGGGTGTGTGGGACCACACTGTCCTGGGATGAGAGAACAGTACCCACGGATGTTGACATCTCACAGAGTAGATATTGCCAGTGACAGTAGGGAGCTATTGGCACATGAGGAAGGGAAGAGCTCTCAGGATGGCAAGAGGGGGCCGCTTCGAGACTCATTGGGTATGGCACGAGGCTGCTGGGTGTGGTGTTGGCCTGGGCCCACTGAGTGGGGCAGATCCGTGGTCTGTGTTTCTGTACCCTTTTCTGTAGCCTGTGTTGGCAGCAGATCAGGGAATTGCGATCAGAAGTGCTCCCAGTAACACAGGCACCAGCCCCCAGAGTGTGTGCCTATCCGTTTCCCCACCTGGCCTGACTTAGTGCCTGTCTTGCCTCAGGGCTGAGACCCTACAATCTCTGATGAGGGTGTCTGTGGTCCAGATCCAACCTGCATGGCCAACATGCTCAGACCTTCAGCTGGGTCCTAGGCTGCTGCAACCAAACTCTGTTAACTGGGTGGCCGACAACAGAGGAAGTGTCTTCCGTTGAGCTCCAGAGGCTCAACACAGTAGGTGTTGGGCTGTCCCAGTGCCATAACCCCTCCCAGGTTTCAAGGGGACTGTCTCCCCAACTCTCCCAGCCCTTGCCCACTCTCCTATTGCTGCCCACGATCTGTGGTTCCCATATGGGCATCCCGCCCTGGCTCCAACCTCACATATCCGGTATCCCCCAGTCTCCCTGGTATCTGGGTCCAGACTCTCCTCTTCCTACAAGAATATCAGATATTGGATTTGGTCCCAGTTGATGCTGTGTTCCATCATGTGAGCTCTTAGCTTCATCACTGTGCAAAGACTCTTTTCCCACACAAGTTCGCACGACTTTTGGCTGGCTAAGAATTTTCAGGCGACACTTTTCTAATGAGTACACTTTCCTTCCTTCCGATCTCCCACCAGTGAGCATTCCTCGCACCCTTGTCCTAGTTCCTTTATGGCAGTTTCCCTCCTTATGGCTGAGAGGACCTAGTGACCCCTGAATTCACACGTTCTCCTTAATCACCAACACACTGCAGAATTCTCCAGGGGGCCATATATGCTCCTGGAAGTTGGTGTTGGAAATAGTTCTCCATCCATTAATCACTCCCTCACTCACTAATGTCCTTGTGTCCTTGAGAAAGGCTCTCCCTTTCCTGGTTTTCCTGAATAGAAATCCTCTTGCCTCTTGGGTGAATAGGGTTATGGGTTGTGCAGAGGGTGTTGGTCCACTGAGCATCTTAGAGACTGTCCTTTATGGAGCCTAATGATCCTCACTGGGGAATGAGGCCAGGGTCCTAACTGTGGTTAGTTAGAGAGGGAAAGAAGGACGAGGGAAACTCAGATGTCCCTTCATGGCCCCTGGAGTTAGAGGACTTACCCCTTTGCACCTGGGATCAGGAGACCTCATTTCCTCGAGGACACGCACACTCAGACGTTAATCTTGAGTGTGGGTTCCTTTCTGGGGTCCAGGGCTGTTGTTAGCCACCAGGAATGACAGTGCTCTCCATGCTGAGTGGAGCCATTTTTGCCAGGAAAGAGAGCCCATGGTCACGCCTTGTGCAAAGCATCCCACGCCAGGGGCTCCCATGCCTACATTCCTGTCCTGAAAGGAAGCCACTCAGAGGCAAGGTGGGTCCAACCACCTCCCATGTGTTCACTCATCACTGTGTTCCAGCAGTCACCCCAGTGAACAGTCCTGATGGGATTGGATGTGGCTCAGAATGTCACCCTCATGAGCTCTACCCTGCCACAGCTGCAGTTCTGCAGTGGGAGAAACTCAAAACCTCAAAACACATGCACATGAAAGAAAAGAGCAAGAGCCAGAGCCCAAACAGGCCAGGTGTGGCAAAGACAGCTGGAGTGCCTAGGTTGGGACTCAGAATTATGTCAGTGGGGTGGCATTGCTGCTGGCACCAGCATGATAACCGAGAGCCAGCCCTGCTCATTTTGGGGAGCAGTGTGTTGGGGAAGGCAGCAGAAATTGAGAGGCAGGATTGAGTTTGGCCCTAGGAGGAGGTTGGGTAAGAGGCCAGTGTGGGTTGGAGAGCCTGGGCAGATAGACAGAGGCCAGGGCACACCCCAAAGCCTGGAGACTGCACTTGATGTCCAGGGTTGTGAAACACCACTTCCCCTCTTACTCACAACTGAGAGCAAGGGGCATTGATGAGTTCAGTTTGTGTGCGGCTGCATCCAAGGTGGCTCGGCTAGGAACCTCTGTTTCCTTGACTCAGGAGGCTGGGAGTCCAGGCTCCACTGAGGCTCGGCTGGGAGGATCGGAGTCTGAGTTTATGCCTGTGTTCCCTGTAGGATCCATGTTGGCTGAGCCTCAGTGTTTTTGTAATGAGAGGATGGGTGACCGTCATGTCTTTATCACAGGACACACTTGCTAAATGGATTTGTTTGCTCTGAGGAGGAAAGAGAGAGGGGGGAGTGGTGCTGGAGACAGGGATGCAGACAGGGGTCATGGACTTGGCATAACTCAGTCTTGGAGGTGATATCCCATCACCTGTACCCACTTCAATTCCCATGAATCCAGAGGCTGAGCCCCCTTGAGGTGAGGGGTGAACCGGTTCTGGGCAGCAGGATGCTGTGGTACCTCGGAGTCTCTGTGAGACCCCAACACTAGACACACTTGGCCCTTTTGAAATCTTAGGAGAAGCCTTGGGAAGTTGTATGGCAGAGGGGAGCAGCCTCTGCATCTCAGTCCCCTCCAACTTGCCATGGTGTAGAGAGGGAACTGCAGCCACGATGGGACGGACATTGGCCATGTCCCTGTGTGGGACACAGGCCTGATGGAGTTAGGGTGCATTCTTTGTCTCTCCCTTTCTTGTGATTATCCCATCTCTACATTTGTGCTTTAGCCACCTGTGAGTCCCATCTCTGGTTTCAGAGAGAACAGAGGGTGTTATGGGCCAATAGACACAATAAACCCTAGAGATTAGATGCTACCCTACTTTCCAGAAAAGACTGGGCACACCATGAGTTGCACAATGATGGGACCAGGGTCCAAAAGCTGCTGAGAGGGAAGGACTGGTTGTGAATGCATTTTTGAAGGCTCCAAGCTGGAACTCTAGTGGCACCAAGCAGGGCAGATGCTGGTGGGGATGTTTGGGTAGTTGTTGGTGAACACCTGCGCACCTGAGATGGGTAGGCATGGAGGAGAAATCGGCAGCCCATAGGGCTGTTGAAAGTGGTCTTATGTGAAAAGAGGCTCAGGTATGGGCACAGGAAATGACATCATTGCCTTGACAATGGATCAAACAGAACATGGAACCCTGGTATCCAGGCACCCACTTCACTGACCAAGCCATCCGAGCTCACTTGGTTGGAGCCACTGGAGGGAGAAGGATGTTCTCCTGTGGTTGCAGACAATGCCGAGCCTCAGGCTCCCAGGAATCTCAGGGGGGCCAACTAGCCCTTTTGTGGATACACTGGGTGAGGCTTCATCTTAGACGCCAGAGCCTCTGGCGATTGTCGCAGAGGAGCTCAAGAGTAACAGTGAGTAGCACAGGGCAGGTGAGCCCAGCAGGCCCTCTAGTCTGATCCCTGATGAATGGCCCAGGACTCCTATTCTAACTCTGTGTGTGTGTGTGTGTGTGTGTGTGTGTGTGTGCGTGTGTGTGTGTTTGTACTGATGGGAACTGTCCCATTGTGCTTTGACTCTAGTGTATTGGCACAAGTCATTTTTCTGTTTGTCACCATTTCCATTTTGAACCCACCATTCTTGGTCCCAACCCAGGGTGAAAATGATCAGAACACGGAGGAGCCCTTCAGGGTTCAGAGCCTTGAACCTTACAGGCAGGACCAGCTTAGGAATGAGCTCCTGCCTGTCATTTGTGGGAGGAACCTACATTTCAGCAGCAACATGGGGTTAATCTCCTGGGATTTCATCCCCACCCAGCAGGTGCTGGATCTCTTGTTCCCAAAACAGCCACCTTCTTCAGTCTTTACTCCTGGTGCCACTCCACATCCTCCAAGGGGACAAGAACCTCAGGTTCTGGATGGATGTTGTAGAATGCCCACAGAGCCAACTGCCAGGCTGGGTGGGGTGCAGTTGCTGGGCTTTGCTGATGTTGTCATTCCCCACAGTTCTTGGAACCTTCTGTGGCAGTGGCATCCAGGACCCCAGCAGCTGTGAGTAGCAGCTCCTCACTGCTTCACTCCAGCGAGCAGGTGGAAGACAGCCGCGTTGTTCACGTCCTCCTAGAGGGACAGAGCCTGAGGGAGACAAAGCGCATCCCGGTAAGCCCGACAGCAGGGCTGCCTCCTGGGTGTCCACACAGTGGAAGGCAGGAGACACAGCCAACCCCAGGGCTATGGTGGGAAATAAAGAAGAGAGAGGTCCGTCTTAAGGGCTTGACCTGAGGAGGGAGAGCATCAGCATGCCCAGCTTCAGTGGTGAGTGGGCCTGTGTATTGTGGGTTTTGCAGGCCAGAAGTGCAGACGGAAGTGCTGTGGACAGATGAAGGCAGAGATATGTCCAGGGTGCAGGCTGCAGTGCCTAGAACTTGGTATTCTCAATGAGTGAAGTTGGAGCAGAGGAGGTGGCAGTGACTTGTCACATGTGTAGGAGGGGATGTGTTCCTGGTGGCAGGGAAGAGATCCTCCTTAGCATGACTAGGTGTAGGAATTTGGGGTCGGGATCACCTGGGGGGTCATGCCAAAGCTTCGGAATGTTAGGCTTTGCATGTATGTAAATACGGAGCTAAAGGGGTTCTTGGCAGAATTTCTATGGATGTGCAGTAGACACGCTAATGCTGCAGGTGTCCAGCTGCAGAGGAGACATGTTCAGTGACTGCCAGTGCTGAGTCAAGTACATCATTACAACCAGACCCGCACCGAGCTTCCAGAGGCCAGGGCCTCTCAAAGCTATCATGAAGCACTCAAGTGCACACTCTTGTATCTGAGTCTGTTTTGTGTCGTGGCAGTCAGGACCCAAATTTTCAGTGCATCTGCCTCTTCCACCCACAAAGGCAGCCTGCATCCCAGATCACACTTGGTGCGCAGATCCCTGGCCCATTGCTCTCATCTCAGTGAGATGAGAGTGTGTCTGTGCATAGGCAGTTTGGTCCTTTGACATGAGTGGAATGTGGCTCCCCAGGGGGAGGGGAGATGGCAGGTACAGGCAGATATTTGTACCAGGATTGTTCTAGTAGCACATTGCAAGAACCCAGGTGGTATATGGAGGACACACTCAGGTAGCAGGATAACAAGATTGTGCCCTTGTATATGTAGCTGAGATTTCTCCTGAATGTTTGACCACAGTCTTCTGGGTAGCTCTTCTAAAAGCCATTCTCTGATGACATTTGTCCCACCCTGATCCAGGTGACCTTTCAGGAGACGGTGACAAGCCTCATCCGCAGGGCCTTGGACCAAAATTTGTTGCAGCATGAGGATGTGGACAACTTTGAGCTGCTGTATATGATGTCTGAGGATGAGAGTAAGTAGGACAATCAGACAGTGGGGAGACATGATCCACAGTGGGCTCAGGATAACTGACAGCCAAGAGAAAGTGGGCCTTGGCCCCAAAATACCAAAGTGTGATGGGCCTGGCGGAGACTCTCAGGGGTTGTGGGTGTTTTGTGGTATAATCCTTGAGTGCCACCTAACAATTCTCTCCACTTCGCTCTGCAGAAATCAAGGTCTCTGACCACTCACTCGTGTGTCTGTCCATGAATCTGGGAATACAATATTTCATGGTGAGGAAACGCCCCCAGGTCAAGGGAAAGGAGGTAAACACCTACCTTATTCAAGCTGTGCATGTGCTGCCATTCCACTCCGACCTGAGGAAATAAGAAGCCTCAGCACCTGGACATATTTGCTGGAAGCCCATAGAGCCAACTGACAGTCTCGGGTGGCTTTCTGTTTCTGGGTTTGCTGATGTTCCATCCCCCACAGTTCTCAGAATCAACCTGCAAGTCCTCCAGGCCGCTTTCCCACAAGCAGGTGGGAGACACCTGCTTAATTCGTGTCCACTTAGAAACACAAAGTCCAGAGATGGCCAAGAGTGTTCTGGTAAGCCTGGGAGCAGGGGTGTCCCGTGGTGCTTACACCTGGGTGGGGAGCAGACACTGGTCCAATACCATGGACTACTCATGCCCTCTTGAATTTGGAGCTTCTGGATGATCAGGAGGATAGATGGGAATCAAGAAGGGAGAGGTCAGTGTGAAGGGCTGGAGCTGAGATGAGCGAGTGCAGCAGCTTGTCCACTGCCATGTCTGAGGGAGTCTGTGTGTCAGGTGGCAGCATGCAGTCCAGAAGGGCAGGGACAGGTATGGGTGACAGATGAGAATAGGACAGGAACTAGGTTGCAGGTTCCCTTGTATGGGATGCTGACGTCTATGGAGGAGGACAGCAGTGTGAGGTTCTCCATGTTCCTTGAACAAGGAGCTGAGAGAGTCTCTCTGCAGAGTCGATATGGATGTGGAGCAAGCACACTAAATGTCCAGGTAACCCAATGACCACCCTTGCCGGATGAGGTGCCCTCCTACATCCCAGCCAGCACTGAGCCTCTGGAGGCCAGGAGCTCTCGTGGCTATCTTTCAGCTCTCCTGTGTGTGGTCATGTTCCTGGGTCTGTTTTTGGCCCTGGCAATCCAGACCAAAGCCTCTAGGTTTTGTGCCTAGGCCATTCCCAATGCCGCCTGCATCCTCGGGCAGACCTGGGATCTTGGAGGCTATTGTCCCATTCCTCCCAACTTGTGGGATGAGATTGCATCTGTATGCAGGTAGTGGGGTCCTTTCACTCCGAGAGGAGTGCAGCTCCACAAAGAGCAATGGCAGGCCCAGGAAGTCCTATGTACAAGGATTGGGCTAGTAGCCTGTGGGAAGAGCCCACATGATGAGCAGGAGGTCAGCCTCGGGTAGTAGGGTCATGGATGTTGCCCTTGTATTTAGAGTGGAGGTGCCTCCAGAATGCCCCTGCCCACTGTCCTTGAGTAGTCACTTCAAGGCCCATTTCCTGAAGGCCTGTCTCCCATGCTGCTCCAGGTGACCTGCCACGATAGGGCTCCTGTCGTCATCCGCAGCGCCCTCGACCTACACTTCCTTACTGAGGAGACTCCAGAGGATTATGAGCTGGGCCAAATCATCTCTCGCCGTCAGAGTAAGTGAGACAATCAGATAGCAGAGAGCAAGGGTCAGGATGTGGACTCAGGTCAACTCTTAGCAACAAAGAGTAGTCTCTGACCCCCAAGAACACTCCAACAGGTGTGTTGGGTTCGTGCACAAAGCCAACTGCACTTCTGCTGGTGGAAGGTCTTGAGGTCCAATGGTATACCCCAGTGGATATTGCGGCTCCCCACCAGGTGCCCTCCCCTGGACATGAACAGGCATCCAAAGCTGACATCTTTGAGGAGTGAGGAGGAAAGCCTCTCTCCATGAGCAGTATGTTTTCATGGTCTGGGATAGGAGTGGTTTCAAAGGAACATGGGAATGCATGGGCTAAAGAGGGAACTGGCATTTTGTGGACTGAAGCAGTACTATTGAAAGCCTTCTGTGTGACCAAAAAAACACTGCCTGGGCAGAGCATTGCCAGGATTCTAGCAAGCAGTAACAGGATGAAATTGGGAAGAAAACACAGCCTGGGAGACAGCCTGAATCATCTGTTTTTGCATAAATTCCATGGTCTTACGCACCTGAGTCCACTAGGCAAGGAGTGATCACAATAGCCAGGTTGTGATCCCTAACTAAAGTCAGATGAGGGCTTCCTGAGCACGTAGCCACAGAGCTCATCTGATAATAATGCCAGCGCTTTTTCGTTGGTTGGTTGGTTGGTTTTTGTGAGCCAAACACCACAGCAGCCATTATCCCAGCCTATGTACCCTGAAGACCACCATCCCTATGAGTTCTAGGATCACTTGTCTCCTATCTTAACCTACTGTTAGGTTAGTAGAGTCTATGGAAGAGGAAGTCTGTCTGGGGCCTTGGTAGCCTAAGAAATTCATAGCAGAGATCTCCACATCCAACCCAGAAGGGATGGAGAACAGGCTCTAGGTTAGAGGAGGGCGACAGGAAACACATGTTCAGAGGAAGGAGAAGCGGCTGTTGTATTCCCCCACTCGGGGTCATGGCACCACTGGGCCATACACCATGTTGGAGGGAAGCAGTCCCTTTGCTGGTCTTTGGAACCATTGTTCTCAGTAGGGCAGTATTTGGAATGTGGCCTCCATTCTCAGAAGCCTGGTTCACATGGAGGCGGGCTCCACCAACGCAGAAGCATGGCTCTAACGTGGTATCCGCGCTGGTCAGCCTGTCCTCACTGTGGCCATACTTGAGGAAAATAACTCAGAGGAGGAATCCTAGGCCTTTTTTCTCTGGGTTTCATAGCTTTCTCTTTGGTTGTGCACTGAGGCTGTCCATAAAGCTCTAGTGTGTGGCAGTGGAGAGCTCCTCAGCCCTTGCCACAAAGGCATAGACTGGGAGAGAGAGAACGAGGCTGGCAGAGAGGGAGAGAGAGAAAGATGGAGAGGGAGGACCTCTCCTTGGAGAATGAGGATTCAGTGGAGCCAACAGGAACAAGGTAATGTTGCCCAGGGCACAACCCTGTTTAGGTCTTACTCCAACCATGCTCAACCTTTCTTCCAGTCCCTCCCACCCCCCAGTAGTGTATTCATCTTGAATGAGAATTTCATGTTGACATCAGAGCACTCACCATCCAATGCTTCCCTCCAAACCCACCTATGAAGATGGCTCATGTGGGGACTGAATCTTCGGCACAGGAGCCTTTTGTGGGAGATTTCAGATGCAAACCCTAGTGGTGTGCTTTGGCAGATGCAAGAGGACCTGAGATATTCTGGAGTCCAAAGCCTTCGGTAGGAACAGACATTAGGTCTGTTGAAGTGCTCTGCCTAGTTCTTCCTCAGGGAGGACTGTGGAGGCTGTCTTTGTTGGTATTGGTGCTGAATTGGAGAGCTCTCAGGTGTGTGGCTCTGGCCTTTTCTGGCACAGGCTCTCAGATGTTGGCGTGTCCTAGGGAGCACCTCCTGAGTGCCACCTTCTTTTTGTACACCCCTCTCTCCCCAGAGCTGAGGATTCCAGCAGAGGCCAATGTATTTTATGCCAAGAATCCTCACAAAAAAATCCAACTTTGTGCTGAGGAAAAGGAGCCTCTCCCAAAAGAATGATGGGTGGATCGAGCCTCAACCTCCCTCTCGTCCTGCAAAGAAGGCTCCTGCCCTCCTGAGGATGCTTGCAAAACCATTCTGTTGCTGTGTGCCTGGGCGGGGCTGAGGCAGCCCAGGAATATTTACATTGATTACTATTTTCTTCAAAGTTTGAATCTATAGTTTGCCATTGTCCTTGACCTTGTTTAGTAACACAGTTGTTACTCTATCCTGTATTTGTTGTTTCCATTAATATATTATTATTATTTTAAAATATATATGTTTTTGTTACCTGATCTACTGTGATGATTTGAGTATACTAAATGTAGCAGTGATTCCTAAAGGACACATCCAAACCAACAGGAAGGAATGTTTCATTCTATCAGCAAGAACTTTGGTTTTTAGGAGTTTGGCAGATGGCATTATCTGAGTCAGTTTTCCAATGGGGGCAATGAAGTATCAGCTATGATTGTACAAACACAAACAAAGACACACAAACACACACAAGAGCACACACACTCACTGAGAGATAGATAGACAGATGGAGTTGGTCTCTGCTGAAATACTTTGGAGACATGGTTCTGATTTCTCCCCTTTTGGAGTATTTTCAATTGCACAAGGTGTCTTGCAAATGAACCCATGTCTGAGGAAGACATGCATGTGTACTTCACATGCCACTTTTCACATAGCAGGAAGGTCATGTAATATTTTTCATGCAGCTGTCTTTTGACTGTGAACCATCCCATGAGGTCAGCTGTGGAATTTTCAACTTGTAGCATCACAATGGGGATCCACTCTTTGGATTTGGGGATATTTCCGATTTTCTTGATTCAGATTGGAATGATATATATATTAGTTTTTGATGAAAATTCTGCATTTGATGGTAATGAATGTCGTGCATCTAGGAATCTGTAGAGTGCAGACAATGAATGGATGCCTACTGTTGTCTGGACTGGTCTGAAAAGTCCTGTAGCATCTGAGCATGTGTGAGGGCTGTACAGGTCTTGCCAAAAGCCCAGGTCAGATGATCCTGCACAAAGCTGAACTCCTAGTGGTCTCCACAACAGTGTAAGGGCCAAGGAGAAACACACTTCCACACAGAAGTTGGGAAGCTACCTTATGAAGGTGATCATAGATACGGGATTATTAATATATCCAGGTTGGCATCTATTATTTTTTTAGCTTTTGACTTTCGCAGCTGTGGGCATCTTGACAACCATCAACTCCCTGTAAGCACAGACAACTCTATAAGAACCTGAGGATAAATTTCCCTGTGCATGTCCCCTTGTGAAACTGCTTAAGCACCGCCTGGTTTACACACAGGTGGAATTTCTAGGTCAAAGTGTGCATGTTTACTTCTTTGACTAAGCACTGCCAGGTGGCTCTTCTGCATAGCTCTACCTGTGGCCAGGATTGTATTATCTAGCTTTCTAACTTTTGCAGGTTGAGTAGATACATAGTGGGAGCACACTGTTTTTGTTGGTATTTTTCTTGGTATCTATTCTGATGCTTTTCACTGGGGGATTTTTTCCTGTGAAAATGGGCTTCCTCTACTTGACCTTATTTTCTTCTTTTTAAAATTTTTTCAATGTGACTTTTTAATTTTAGTTTTATTAAAGACATTGCCCCTTGCTTGCATAGTCTATATCTAAAGCACTAGTCCTTGCTCCAAGGCCCAGCTTGCTCTCAGCAGCCCCAGGAGGGGAACAGTCTTTGGCGGTAGACAAGAGACACCCCTGCAGGGGGCACAAGTGCTTTGGCCCTCTGGTGTCTTGCCAGCAGTGCTTCCCATGCTCACAGAGGGTTTCAGACACTGAGTCAATGGTCCAGGTGGTCTTTTGTTCAGTCTGATCTCAAATTGAGCTCCTCTGAGAGGTCATATTGAAGTCCTTGTGTGTACCTGACCCATCATTTTAAACAATATTCCAAGTTCACTTTTTGTGTGTACGTGGGTTCTGGGGATTGAACCCAGGGCCTTGAGCCTGTGAGGCAAGTGACCTACCTGAGCTACACCCTCAGAGACCCCTGTAAAAGTATTTCCCCTTTGCCTCGGGGTCTAAGTTGCCAAGGCTGAGCTCAAACGTTCCTCTTGCCTCAGCCTCCCTGGTGGCTGGCATGACAGGCATGCACCTGGGACTGTCACACTCGAGCCTGTGATGGGAACTCATGTGCATCTGTCCAGGGCTGAGCATGGTTAGGCAGAGCTGTGCTCCAGGCTCCCTGCAGGGCTGTGGAGGCTTCTGCTGCCCAGCAGCCCTGGTGCCATGGCCAGGGCTCCTCCCAGCCGAGGGCAGGCAGCTGCCCATTGCTGTAGGCTGACCTTATTTTCTTCTTATGGCACTCGTCCGTTCTCTGGAGTATGTTGTATGGTTTGTCCATTAGGAGTCTAACAGGTCCTCTAGAACCTTCAAACAATTAGTAAAATTCCTGAACAGTAAGTGAGCGCGCGCAGAAATTGGGCTAATATTTTGGGAAGAACAATGTTGGATGATATATTCATGGCTTGAATATATCATCCAACATGAAGTTATATTTTATTACTTACAAAATAATAAAATAATGAAGCAATACCATGGGCTGAGCTAAAATAGATCCTTAGGATCTTAGGCATTCTGTAATAAATCTGTGTCACTTGAAGTATAGAGTTGATCGACTCTGAGTAATGAAACAGAAGTAAAGGTATCAAAGCCAATGATCATCTGTTTCCAATTTTCTGTGATTTGGTTCAAGTGGTAAAGTGGTGATATTTATTAATAATGGATCGAATAGGTTCATAATTGTTTTAGAGTACAATTAGATGCCTTCAAACTTTAGGCTACATGGGCACATTTGAGAACGGTTCCAGCCATTCTCTCATCCTTTGGGTCATTCCCCTCCTATGTCCTGTGAGACATTTTCTATGTGAGGCTTTAAGAAGAAGAAGAGAATATTCTGTAAAGAAAACCTTGTGATCTGTGCAGTATGAAGTTGAATGGATTCATTCAGAAATCAGAAATTCTATTGAAAGATATTTATTGGCATGAGCCAAATAAAACCTATTTTGAGGCATCCTGGTGAAGACAAGGTTTTATCTTTATGTCTCATTTTCTATGTTTTGTTGTTGTTGTTGTTGTTGTTAGAATGAAATTCATATGTTGCCAGACCATTCTATCAGATGTGTAACTAGATGCCATTTAAATTACCCACTTTTACATGGTAGACAGTTTTTAATGAACACTGCCTGTCTGCACCTTTTTTAAAAACAGGACTGGGATCAGAAGCCCAAATACCAATGGTTAGCTGGAGCATATTTTTCATTTGGCCTATCTGTCAGTATTCCCTGAGGTCATCTGTGCAATCAGCTTCGTTACTCCTGCTCCCTCACTGGATTTCATAGAAACCATATGCTATGTATGAATCAGGGACACCAATCCCACAACATAGCATTCTTGGAATATCCAAAGTCCCACTTTTCACTTCGCCATGCCTGAGATCAGCAGTAATATTTATCAGCAAATGTGAGATTTTCAAAGATCCAATTCTATGTGCTCCTTTCTCATAGAGCCTTAGGCAGGGATATAGCATACATAAATATTAAGTAAAGTCCATAGTTTTTAAAATGTCATCCATTGAATAGTTGACACATGTCTGAGATACTTTTTATTTTGGAGGAGGTATTATTTAATAGGGAATTCCAACAGCTACCTAATAGTGAAATGAGAAGTCTTGCATCCATTTTATTTTGTTTCTGATGATTTTTATGAGTAAGGGTAAGATACTTCCTTGTTCTGATGCAGATGTTGCCCACTTTTGTGAATGGATGCGGGGTGTCACCTACTACTTGCATATCTGCATATTGGGCTTGACACTGCTATCGTACTTGGTAGTTGGCAAAAAGTCAATACTGAAGTTAAGCTCTTGTGTTCTAGCAGCAGAGCTGAAGATCCTTGATGTGCCACCTTCTGCAATCCATGCTGCTCTCTTCATGTTCCTTATTGACTTCCTGGTGAGGAGCATCATGGTCTCCTGGTCTTGAGAATGGCCAAGCATTGCTCTGTGAATGTGGAAGATGGGCATGTGGAAGGCTCCAGGGAGGAGGGATCATTGAACATGTACTCGAATCCATGTGCCTGTTGAATGACCTGTTTTTTTATTTTTGGGTTTTAAGGGAGACACTGCCCTAAAACACTTCTGTGCAGCTGGGGATGCAGGCTTCTGCTTCACCTTGCAGGAAGCATTAACGAATCCTTTCCAGAAGACATGAGAAGAGAGAAGTGAGCCTCTGGTATCATGCAGGTTCCTTGCATTGCCCATGGGCTAGAAGAGAGAAGAGTTGCTTCATGAGATTTGATCCCCTTTTTCCTGAAAAGTTCCACACAGAGGTGAGTCCCCAGCATGTTTAGAAATCATTTCAGACACCTTTCTGGACGGAATTGAATCAGAGCCCCTGATGATGTGGAAGAGCTAAAGATGGGTTTGCTATGAATTTTCTATTTCATTCATCAGGGCCTGAGTCAAGTCAGTCATTGTGCTGTCAACACATGAGCTGCTGGTCAAATGTGAGGAAGTGGTCTTGCTTTATGAAAACACCACCCTGATTCAGTGAGCCAGAGGCAGCCTGCAGTCCCTGTTTTCCTGTAAAGGCAGATTGCTGTGGATGGCCTCTGGCCTCGTCATGCAGCCCTGCTCAGAGTAGGGGATTGAGGGACCAGGCAGATCCCTAGTTCCTTTTGACCTTTATTGCCATTGGGCCACCCCAGGGTCCTTGGACTCTACCTGGTCTTCTGGCCTGGGTCAGGGGATGTGAGGTTTGGAATCCCCCTCTGTGGCAGGATCCCAGCCCCCCAGCCACTTGAGGTCAGCACATCCTTCCCTAATTGTGTTAGAGTTGGAGACTTCTCCCACCCATCCTCATCCATGCTCATCCCACATTTTGTAGCTTGGCACCTGAGGACCTTTATTCATTGACTTAGTTGTTAGTGATGATGGTTACTAAGACTAAGTGACTCTTTCAAGTCACATCACTTGCATGGTAGGGCTAGAGCATGGATCTTCCTAATTGATTTCATGGGACTCTCTCATGGAAACTGTGACTGCTTCCTAAACACACACTCTACATTTGGAGTGTCAAAATTCTTGCCACTGCCTCCTTGGCAAGTGTATCTTGTCTTCTACGTGGGAATTTCACAAATATTTTCCTTTGGTTTGTGGAGGTCATGCAGAAGGGATTTCATTTGAAATAGCCCAAACAAGAAATACCAGTTGTCTTTTTCGCACATGGATGTGTGTAGTGAACACCCCTTTCTGTGTGCTTGCATGAGTTACTCCTTTGAATTTGTTGAAGAATGGTTGGCTGGGGAGCAAGTTAACGAGAGATGGATATCAATGGTTGTCAAGTATTCTGACGTGAAGAATGTATTGAGGATGTGAAGGCTTTTCTAGCCAGTTCCTATGGCTCAGTCAGGGATCAGTCAGAGGATTCTGTCTGGTAGACTCTTTGGCACAGATGTCAAAGTGGCCTGGTCTTACCCTGTCCAGGACTGAATGCTGAGCTTGAGTGGGAGCTTCTTGTCATTTCAAGCATTTCCATGAGTCTGTCCTCTGTTCTCTTGTATCCAAGTGGTTTCTAATAGGAAAGCAGAACAAAAATTGAAAGTATGGTGATTGATTATTTTTACCAATGTTATTTCAATCCACTTTGTTTAATACGAAATTACCTTTATGCTAGTAAGATTTCATATGTGAGGAAATAATGAAAATATTGGGGTTAGGGGATGAGAATATGCAAATCAAACATTTTTGAGCACCAAGACCCGTTTTTTGTTTTTGTTTTTGTTTTTTGTTTTTTTTTTAACTTAAATAATATTAAGTGCCAGAGGACCACCGCTGCCATTCAGCCTCAACAACCTCCAGGTCCAGCCTCCAGGTTGCCCATTTCACCAGGGTGTGTGGGACCACACTGTCCTGGGATGAGAGAACAGTACCCACGGATGTTGACATCTCACAGAGTAGATATTGCCAGTGACAGTAGGGAGCTATTGGCACATGAGGAAGGGAAGAGCTCTCAGGATGGGAAGAGGGGGCCGCTTCGAGACTCATTGGGTATGGCACGAGGCTGCTGGGTGTGGTGTTGGCCTGGGCCCACTGAGTGGGGCAGATCCGTGGTCTGTGTTTCTGTACGCTCCTCTGTAGCCTGTGTTGGCAGCAGATCAGGGAATTGCGATCAGAAGTGCTCCCAGTAACACAGGCACCAGCCCCCAGAGTGTGTGCCTATCCGTTTCCCCACCTGGCCTGACTTAGTGCCTGTCTTGCCTCAGGGCTGAGACCCTACAATCTCTGATGAGGGTGTCTGTGGTCCAGATCCAACCTGCATGGCCAACATGCTCAGACCTTCAGCTGGGTCCTAGGCTGCTGCAACCAAACTCTGTTAACTGGGTGGCCGACAACAGAGGAAGTGTCTTCCGTTGAGCTCCAGAGGCTCAACACAGTAGGTGTTGGGCTGTCCCTGTGCCATAACCCCTCCCAGGTTTCAAGGGCACCGTCTCCCCAACTCTCCCAGCCCTTGCCCACTCTCCTATTGCTGCCCACGATCTGTGGTTCCCATATGGGCATCCCGCCCTGGCTCCAACCTCACATATCCGGTATCCCCCAGTCTCCCTGGTATCTGGGTCCAGACTCTCCTCTTCCTACAAGAATATCAGATATTGGATTTGGTCCCAGTTGATGCTGTGTTCCATCATGTGAGCTCTTAGCTTCATCACTGTGCAAAGACTCTTTTCCCACACAAGTTCGCACGACTTTTGGCTGGCTAAGAATTTTCAGGCGACACTTTTCTAATGAGTACACTTTCCTTCCTTCCGATCTCCCACCAGTGAGCATTCCTCGCACCCTTGTCCTAGTTCCTTTATGGCAGTTTCCCTCCTTATGGCTGAGAGGACCTAGTGACCCCTGAATTCACACGTTCTCCTTAATCACCAACACACTGCAGAATTCTCCAGGGGGCCATATATGCTCCTGGAAGTTGGTGTTGGAAATAGTTCTCCATCCATTAATCACTCCCTCACTCACTAATGTCCTTGTGTCCTTGAGAAAGGCTCTCCCTTTCCTGGTTTTCCTGAATAGAAATCCTCTTGCCTCTTGGGTGAATAGGGTTATGGGTTGTGCAGAGGGTGTTGGTCCACTGAGCATCTTAGAGACTGTCCTTTATGGAGCCTAATGATCCTCACTGGGGAATGAGGCCAGGGTCCTAACTGTGGTTAGTTAGAGAGGGAAAGAAGGACAAGGGAAACTCAGATGTCCCTTCATGGCCCCTGGAGTTAGAGGACTTACCCCTTTGCACCTGGGATCAGGAGACCTCATTTCCTCGAGGACACGCACACTCAGACGTTAATCTTGAGTGTGGGTTCCTTTCTGGGGTCCAGGGCTGTTGTTAGCCACCAGGAATGACAGTGCTCTCCATGCTGAGTGGAGCCATTTTTGCCAGGAAAGAGAGCCCATGGTCACGCCTTGTGCAAAGCATCCCACGCCAGGGGCTCCCATGCCTACATTCCTGTCCTGAAAGGAAGCCACTCAGAGGCAAGGTGGGTCCAACCACCTCCCATGTGTTCACTCATCACTGTGTTCCAGCAGTCACCCCAGTGAACAGTCCTGATGGGATTGGATGTGGCTCAGAATGTCACCCTCATGAGCTCTACCCTGCCACAGCTGCAGTTCTGCAGTGGGAGAAACTCAAAACCTCAAAACACATGCACATGAAAGAAAAGAGCAAGAGCCAGAGCCCAAACAGGCCAGGTGTGGCAAAGACAGCTGGAGTGCCTAGGTTGGGACTCAGAATTATGTCAGTGGGGTGGCATTGCTGCTGGCACCAGCATGATAACCGAGAGCAAGCCCTGCTCATTTTGGGGAGCAGTGTGTTGGGGAAGGCAGCAGAAATTGAGAGGCAGGATTGAGTTTGGCCCTAGGAGGAGGTTGGGTAAGAGGCCAGTGTGGGTTGGAGAGCCTGGGCAGATAGACAGAGGCCAGGGCACACCCCAAAGCCTGGAGACTGCACTTGATGTCCAGGGTTGTGAAACACCACTTCCCCTCTTACTCACAACTGAGAGCAAGGGGCATTGATGAGTTCAGTTTGTGTGCGGCTGCATCCAAGGTGGCTCGGCTAGGAACCTCTGTTTCCTTGACTCAGGAGGCTGGGAGTCCAGGCTCCACTGAGGCTCGGCTGGGAGGATCGGAGTCTGAGTTTATGCCTGTGTTCCCTGTAGGATCCATGTTGGCTGAGCCTCAGTGTTTTTGTAATGAGAGGATGGGTGACCGTCATGTCTTTATCACAGGACACACTTGCTAAATGGATTTGTTTGCTCTGAGGAGGAAAGAGAGAGGGGGGAGTGGTGCTGGAGACAGGGATGCAGACAGGGGTCATGGACTTGGCATAACTCAGTCTTGGAGGTGATATCCCATCACCTGTACCCACTTCAATTCCCATGAATCCAGAGGCTGAGCCCCCTTGAGGTGAGGGGTGAACCGGTTCTGGGCAGCAGGATGCTGTGGTACCTCGGAGTCTCTGTGAGACCCCAACACTAGACACACTTGGCCCTTTTGAAATCTTAGGAGAAGCCTTGGGAAGTTGTATGGCAGAGGGGAGCAGCCTCTGCATCTCAGTCCCCTCCAACTTGCCATGGTGTAGAGAGGGAACTGCAGCCACGATGGGACGGACATTGGCCATGTCCCTGTGTGGGACACAGGCCTGATTGAGTTAGGGTGCATTCTTTGTCTCTCCCTTTCTTGTGATTATCCCATCTCTACATTTGTGCTTTAGCCACCTGTGAGTCCCATCTCTGGTTTCAGAGAGAACAGAGGGTGTTATGGGCCAATAGACACAATAAACCCTAGAGATTAGATGCTACCCTACTTTCCAGAAAAGACTGGGCACACCATGAGTTGCACAATGATGGGACCAGGGTCCAAAAGCTGCTGAGAGGGAAGGACTGGTTGTGAATGCATTTTTGAAGGCTCCAAGCTGGAACTCTAGTGGCACCAAGCAGGGCAGATGCTGGTGGGGATGTTTGGGTAGTTGTTGGTGAACACCTGCGCACCTGAGATGGGTAGGCATGGAGGAGAAATCGGCAGCCCATAGGGCTGTTGAAAGTGGTCTTATGTGAAAAGAGGCTCAGGTATGGGCACAGGAAATGACATCATTGCCTTGACAATGGATCAAACAGAACATGGAACCCTGGTATCCAGGCACCCACTTCACTGACCAAGCCATCCGAGCTCACTTGGTTGGAGCCAGTGGAGGGAGAAGGATGTTCTCCTGTGGTTGCAGACAATGCCGAGCCTCAGGCTCCCAGGAATCTCAGGGGGGCCAACTAGCCCTTTTGTGGATACACTGGGTGAGGCTTCATCTTAGACGCCAGAGCCTCTGGCGATTGTCGCAGAGGAGCTCAAGAGTAACAGTGAGTAGCACAGGGCAGGTGAGCCCAGCAGGCCCTCTAGTCTGATCCCTGATGAATGGCCCAGGACTCCTATTCTGACTCTGTGTGTGTGTGTGTGTGTGTGTGTGTGTGTGTGTGTGTGTGTGTTTGTACTGATGGGAACTGTCCCATTGTGCTTTGACTCTAGTGTATTGGCACAAGTCATTTTTCTGTTTATCACCATTTCCATTTTGAACCCACCATTCTTGGTCCCAACCCAGGGTGAAAATGATCAGAACACGGAGGAGCCCTTCAGGGTTCAGAGCCTTGAACCTTACAGGCAGGACCAGCTTAGGAATGAGCTCCTGCCTGTCATTTGTGGGAGGAACCTACATTTCAGCAGCAACATGGGGTTAATCTCCTGGGATTTCATCCCCACCCAGCAGGTGCTGGATCTCTTGTTCCCAAAACAGCCACCTTCTTCAGTCTTTACTCCTGGTGCCACTCCACATCCTCCAAGGGGACAAGAACCTCAGGTTCTGGATGGATGTTGTAGAATGCCCACAGAGCCAACTGCCAGGCTGGGTGGGGTGCAGTTGCTGGGCTTTGCTGATGTTGTCATCCCCCACAGTTCTTGGAACCTTCTGTGGCAGTGGCATCCAGGACCCCAGCAGCTGTGAGTAGCAGCTCCTCACTGCTTCACTCCAGCGAGCAGGTGGAAGACAGCCGCGTTGTTCACGTCCTCCTAGAGGGACAGAGCCTGAGGGAGACAAAGCGCATCCCGGTAAGCCCGACGACAGCAGGGCTGCCTCCTGGGTGTCCACACAGTGGAAGGCAGGAGACACAGCCAACCCCACGGCTATGGTGGGAAATAAAGAAGAGAGAGGTCCGTCTTAAGGGCTTGACCTGAGGAGGGAGAGCATCAGCATGCCCAGCTTCAGTGGTGAGTGGGCCTGTGTATTGTGGGTTTTGCAGGCCAGAAGTGCAGACGGAAGTGCTGTGGACAGATGAAGGCAGAGATATGTCCAGGGTGCAGGCTGCAGTGCCTAGAACTTGGTATTCTCAATGAGTGAAGTTGGAGCAGAGGAGGTGGCAGTGACTTGTCACATGTGTAGGAGGGGATGTGTTCCTGGTGGCAGGGAAGAGAACCTCCTTAGCATGACTAGGTGTAGGAATTTGGGGTCGGGATCACCTGGGGGGTCATGCCAAAGCTTCGGAATGTTAGGCTTTGCATGTATGTAAATACGGAGCTAAAGGGGTTCTTGGCAGAATTTCTATGGATGTGCAGTAGACACGCTAATGCTGCAGGTGTCCAGCTGCAGAGGAGACATGTTCAGTGACTGCCAGTGCTGAGTCAAGTACATCATTACAACCAGACCCGCACCGAGCTTCCAGAGGCCAGGGCCTCTCAAAGCTATCATGAAGCACTCAAGTGCACACTCTTGTATCTGAGTCTGTTTTGTGTCGTGGCAGTCAGGACCCAAATTTTCAGTGCATCTGCCTCTTGCACCCACAAAGGCAGCCTGCATCCCAGATCACACTTGGTGCGCAGATCCCTGGCCCATTGCTCTCATCTCAGTGAGATGAGAGTGTGTCTGTGCATAGGCAGTTTGGTCCTTTGACATGAGTGGAATGTGGCTCCCCAGGGGGAGGGGAGATGGCAGGTACAGGCAGATATTTGTACCAGGATTGTTATAGTAGCACATTGCAAGAACCCAGGTGGTATATGGAGGACACACTCAGGTAGCAGGATAACAAGATTGTGCCCTTGTATATGTAGCTGAGATTTCTCCTGAATGTTTGACCACAGTCTTCTGGGTAGCTCTTCTAAAAGCCATTCTCTGATGACATTTGTCCCACCCTGATCCAGGTGACCTTTCAGGAGACGGTGACAAGCCTCATCCGCAGGGCCTTGGACCAAAATTTGTTGCAGCATGAGGATGTGGACAACTTTGAGCTGCTGTATATGATGTCTGAGGATGAGAGTAAGTAGGACAATCAGACAGTGGGGAGACATGATCCACAGTGGGCTCAGGATAACTGACAGCCAAGAGAAAGTGGGCCTTGGCCCCAAAATACCAAAGTGTGATGGGCCTGGCGGAGACTCTCAGGGGTTGTGGGTGTTTTGTGGTATAATCCTTGAGTGCCACCTAACAATTCTCTCCACTTCGCTCTGCAGAAATCAAGGTCTCTGACCACTCACTCGTGTGTCTGTCCATGAATCTGGGAATACAATATTTCATGGTGAGGAAACGCCCCCAGGTCAAGGGAAAGGAGGTAAACACCTACCTTATTCAAGCTGTGCATGTGCTGCCATTCCACTCCGACCTGAGGAAATAAGAAGCCTCAGCACCTGGACATATTTGCTGGAAGCCCATAGAGCCAACTGACAGTCTCGGGTGGCTTTCTGTTTCTGGGTTTGCTGATGTTCCATCCCCCACAGTTCTCAGAATCAACCTGCAAGTCCTCCAGGCCGCTTTCCCACAAGCAGGTGGGAGACACCTGCTTAATTCGTGTCCACTTAGAAACACAAAGTCCAGAGATGGCCAAGAGTGTTCTGGTAAGCCTGGGAGCAGGGGTGTCCCGTGGTGCTTACACCTGGGTGGGGAGCAGACACTGGTCCAATACCATGGACTACTCATGCCCTCTTGAATTTGGAGCTTCTGGATGATCAGGAGGATAGATGGGAATCAAGAAGGGAGAGGTCAGTGTGAAGGGCTGGAGCTGAGATGAGCGAGTGCAGCAGCTTGTCCACTGCCATGTCTGAGGGAGTCTGTGTGTCAGGTGGCAGCATGCAGTCCAGAAGGGCAGGGACAGGTATGGGTGACAGATGAGAATAGGACAGGAACTAGGTTGCAGGTTCCCTTGTATGGGATGCTGACGTCTATGGAGGAGGACAGCAGTGTGAGGTTCTCCATGTTCCTTGAACAAGGAGCTGAGAGAGTCTCTCTGCAGAGTCGATATGGATGTGGAGCAAGCACACTAAATGTCCAGGTAACCCAATGACCACCCTTGCCGGATGAGGTGCCCTCCTACATCCCAGCCAGCACTGAGCCTCTGGAGGCCAGGAGCTCTCGTGGCTATCTTTCAGCTCTCCTGTGTGTGGTCATGTTCCTGGGTCTGTTTTTGGCCCTGGCAATCCAGACCAAAGCCTCTAGGTTTTGTGCCTAGGCCATTCCCAATGCCGCCTGCATCCTCGGGCAGACCTGGGATCTTGGAGGCTATTGTCCCATTCCTCCCAACTTGTGGGATGAGATTGCATCTGTATGCAGGTAGTGGGGTCCTTTCACTCCGAGAGGAGTGCAGCTCCACAAAGAGCAATGGCAGGCCCAGGAAGTCCTATGTACAAGGATTGGGCTAGTAGCCTGTGGGAAGAGCCCACACGATGAGCAGGAGGTCAGCCTCGGGTAGTAGGGTCATGGATGTTGCCCTTGTATTTAGAGTGGAGGTGCCTCCAGAATGCCCCTGCCCACTGTCCTTGAGTAGTCACTTCAAGGCCCATTTCCTGAAGGCCTGTCTCCCATGCTGCTCCAGGTGACCTGCCACGATAGGGCTCCTGTCGTCATCCGCAGCGCCCTCGACCTACACTTCCTTACTGAGGAGACTCCAGAGGATTATGAGCTGGGCCAAATCATCTCTCGCCGTCAGAGTAAGTGAGACAATCAGATAGCAGAGAGCAAGGGTCAGGATGTGGACTCAGGTCAACTCTTAGCAACAAAGAGTAGTCTCTGACCCCCAAGAACACTCCAACAGGTGTGTTGGGTTCGTGCACAAAGCCAACTGCACTTCTGCTGGTGGAAGGTCTTGAGGTCCAATGGTATACCCCGGTGGATATTGCGGCTCCCCACCAGGTGCCCTCCCCTGGACATGAACAGGCATCCAAAGCTGACATCTTTGAGGAGTGAGGAGGAAAGCCTCTCTCCAGGAGCAGTATGTTTTCATGGTCTGGGATAGGAGTGGTTTCAAAGGAACATGGGAATGCATGGGCTAAAGAGGGAACTGGCATTTTGTGGACTGAAGCAGTACTATTGAAAGCCTTCTGTGTGACCAAAAAACCACTGCCTGGGCAGAGCATTGCCAGGATTCTAGCAAGCAGTAACAGGATGAAATTGGGAAGAAAACACAGCCTGGGAGACAGCCTGAATCATCTGTTTTTGCATAAATTCCATGGTCTTATGCACCTGAGTCCACTAGGCAAGGAGTGATCACAATAGCCAGGTTGTGATCCCTAACTAAAGTCAGATGAGGGCTTCCTGAGCACGTAGCCACAGAGCTCATCTGATAATAATGCCAGCGCTTTTTCGTTGGTTGGTTGGTTGGTTTTTGTGAGCCAAACACCACAGCAGCCATTATCCCAGCCTATGTACCCTGAAGACCACCATCCCTATGAGTTCTAGGATCACTTGTCTCCTATCTTAACCTACTGTTAGGTTAGTAGAGTCTATGGAAGAGGAAGTCTGTCTGGGGCCTTGGTAGCCTAAGAAATTCATAGCAGAGATCTCCACATCCAACCCAGAAGGGATGGAGAACAGGCTCTAGGTTAGAGGAGGGCGACAGGAAACACATGTTCAGAGGAAGGAGAAGCGGCTGTTGTATTCCCCCACTCGGGGTCATGGCACCACTGGGCCATACGCCATGTTGGAGGGAAGCAGTCCCTTTGCTGGTCTTTGGAACCATTGTTCTCAGTAGGGCAGTATTTGGAATGTGGCCTCCATTCTCAGAAGCCTGGTTCACATGGAGGCGGGCTCCACCAACGCAGAAGCATGGCTCTAACGTGGTATCCGTGCTGGTCAGCCTGTCCTCACTGTGGCCATACTTGAGGAAAATAACTCAGAGGAGGAATCCTAGGCCTTTTTTTCTCTGGGTTTCATAGCTTTCTCTTTGGTTGTGCACTGAGGCTGTCCATAAAGCTCTAGTGTGTGGCAGTGGAGAGCTCCTCAGCCCTTGCCACAAAGGCATAGACTGGGAGAGAGAGAACGAGGCTGGCAGAGAGGGAGAGAGAGAAAGATGGAGAGGGAGGACCTCTCCTTGGAGAATGAGGATTCAGTGGAGCCAACAGGAACAAGGTACTGTTGCCCAGGGCACAACCCTGTTTAGGTCTTACTCCAACCATGCTCAACCTTTCTTCCAGTCCCTCCCAGCCCCCAGTAGTGTATTCATCTTGAATGAGAATTTCATGTTGACATCAGAGCACTCACCATCCAATGCTTCCCTCCAAACCCACCTATGAAGATGGCTCATGTGGGGACTGAATTCGGCACAGGAGCCTTTTGTGGGAGATTTCAGATGCAAACCCTAGTGGTGTGCTTTGGCAGATGCAAGAGGACCTGAGATATTCTGGAGTCCAAAGCCTTCGGTAGGAACAGACATTAGGTCTGTTGAAGTGCTCTGCCTAGTTCTTCCTCAGGGAGGACTGTGGAGGCTGTCTTTGTTGGTATTGGTGCTGAATTGGAGAGCTCTCAGGTGTGTGGCTCTGGCCTTTTCTGGCACAGGCTCTCAGATGTTGGCGTGTCCTAGGGAGCACCTCCTGAGTGCCACCTTCTTTTTGTACACCCCTCTCTCCCCAGAGCTGAGGATTCCAGCAGAGGCCAACGTATTTTATGCCAAGAATCCTCACAAAAAATCCAACTTTGTGCTGAGGAAAAGGAGCCTCTCCCAAAAGAATGATGGGTGGATCGAGCCTCAACCTCCCTCTCATCCTGCAAAGAAGGCTCCTGCCCTCCTGAGGATGCTTGCAAAACCATTCTGTTGCTGTGTGCCTGGGCGGGGCTGAGGCAGCCCAGGAATATTTACATTGATTACAATTTTCTTCAAAGTTTGAATCTATAGTTTGCCATTGTCCTTGACCTTGTTTAGTAACACAGTTGTTACTCTATCCTGTATTTGTTGTTTCCATTAATATATTATTATTATTTTAAAATATATATGTTTTTGTTACCTGATCTACTGTGATGATTTGAGTATACTAAATGTAGCAGTGATTCCTAAAGGACACATCCAAACCAACAGGAAGGAATGTTTCATTCTATCAGCAAGAACTTTGGTTTTTAGGAGTTTGGCAGATGGCATTATCTGAGTCAGTTTTCCAATGGGGGCAATGAAGTATCAGCTATGATGGTACAAACACAAACAAAGACACACAAACACACACAAGAGCACACACGCTCACTGAGAGATAGATAGACAGATGGAGTTGGTCTCTGCTGAAATACTTTGGAGACATGGTTCTGATTTCTCCCCTTTTGGAGTATTTTCAATTGCACAAGGTGTCTTGCAAATGAACCCATGTCTGAGGAAGACATGCATGTGTACTTCACATGCCACTTTTCACATAGCAGGAAGGTCATGTAATATTTTTCATGCAGCTGTCTTTTGACTGTGAACCATCCCATGAGGTCAGCTGTGGAATTTTCAACTTGTAGCATCACAATGGGGATCCACTCTTTGGATTTGGGGATATTTCCGATTTTCTTGATTCAGATTGGAATGATATATATATATATATTAGTTTTTGATGAAAATTCTGCATTTGATGGTAATGAATGTCGTGCATCTAGGAATCTGTAGAGTGCAGACAATGAATGGATGCCTACTGTTGTCTGGACTGGTCTGAAAAGTCCTGTAGCATCTGAGCATGTGTGAGGGCTGTACAGGTCTTGCCAAAAGTCCAGGTCAGATGATCCTGCACAAAGCTGAACTCCTAGTGGTCTCCACAACAGTGTAAGGGCCAATGAGAAACACACTTCCACACAGAAGTTGGGAAGCTACCTTATGAAGGTGATCATAGATACGGGATTATTAATATATCCAGGTTGGCATCTATTATTTTTTTAGCTTTTGACTTTCGCAGCTGTGGGCATCTTGACAACCATCAACTCCCTGTAAGCACAGACAACTCTATAAGAACCTGAGGATAAATTTCCCTGTGCATGTCCCCTTGTGAAACTGCTTAAGCACCGCCTGGTTTACACACAGGTGGAATTTCTAGGTCAAAGTGTGCATGTTTACTTCTTTGACTAAGCACTGCCAGGTGGCTCTTCTGCATAGCTCTACCTGTGGCCAGGATTGTATTATCTAGCTTTCTAACTTTTGCAGGTTGAGTAGATACATAGTGGGAGCACACTGTTTTTGTTGGTATTTTTCTTGGTATCTATTCTGATGCTTTTCACTGGGGGATTTTTTCCTGTGAAAATGGGCTTCCTCTACTTGACCTTATTTTCTTCTTTTTAAAATTTTTTCAATGTGACTTTTTAATTTTAGTTTTATTAAAGACATTGCCCCTTGCTTGCATAGTCTATATCTAAAGCACTAGTCCTTGCTCCAAGGCCCAGCTTGCTCTCAGCTGCCCCAGGAGGGGAACAGTCTTTGGCGGTAGACAAGAGACGCCCCTGCAGGGGGCACAAGTGCTTTGGCCCTCTGGTGTCTTGCCAGCAGTGCTTCCCATGCTCACAGAGGGTTTCAGACACTGAGTCAATGGTCCAGGTGGTCTTTTGTTCAGTCTGATCTCAAATTGAGCTCCTCTGAGAGGTCATATTGAAGTCCTTGTGTGTACCTGACCCATCATTTTAAACAATATTCCAAGTTCACTTTTTGTGTGTACGTGGGTTCTGGGGATTGAACCCAGGGCCTTGAGCCTGTGAGGCAAGTGACCTACCTGAGCTACACCCTCAGAGACCCCTGTGAAAGTATTTCCCCTTTGCCTCGGGGTCTAAGTTGCCAAGGCTGAGCTCAAACGTTCCTCTTGCCTCAGCCTCCCTGGTGGCTGGCATGACAGGCATGCACCTGGGACTGTCACACTCGAGCCTGTGATGGGAACTCATGTGCATCTGTCCAGGGCTGAGCATGGTTAGGCAGAGCTGTGCTCCAGGCTCCCTGCAGGGCTGTGGAGGCTTCTGCTGCCCAGCAGCCCTGGTGCCATGGCCAGGGCTCCTCCCAGCCGAGGGCAGGCAGCTGCCCATTGCTGTAGGCTGACCTTATTTTCTTCTTATGGCACTCGTCCGTTCTCTGGAGTATGTTGTATGGTTTGTCCATTAGGAGTCTAACAGGTCCTCTAGAACCTTCAAACAATTAGTAAAATTCCTGAACAGTAAGTGAGCGCGCGCAGAAATTGGGCTAATATTTTGGGAAGAACAATGTTGGATGATATATTCATGGCTTGAATATATCATCCAACATGAAGTTATTTTTTATTACTTACAAAATAATAAAATAATGAAGCAATACCATGGGCTGAGCTAAAATAGATCCTTAGGATCTTAGGCATTCTGTAATAAATCTGTGTCACTTGAAGTATAGAGTTGATCGACTCTGAGTAATGAAACAGAAGTAAAGGTATCAAAGCCAATGATCATCTGTTTCCAATTTTCTGTGATTTGGTTCAAGTGGTAAAGTGGTGATATTTATTAATAATGGATCGAATAGGTTCATAATTGTTTTAGAGTACAATTAGATGCCTTCAAACTTTAGGCTACATGGGCACATTTGAGAACGGTTCCAGCCATTCTCTCATCCTTTGGGTCATTCCCCTCCTATGTCCTGTGAGACATTTTCTATGTGAGGCTTTAAGAAGAAGAAGAGAATATTCTGTAAAGAAAACCTTGTGATCTGTGCAGTATCAAGTTGAATGGATTCATTCAGAAATCAGAAATTCTATTGAAAGATATTTATTGGCATGAGCCAAATAAAACCTATTTTTAGGCATCCTGGTGAAGACAAGGTTTTATCTTTATGTCTCATTTTCTATGTTTTGTTGTTGTTGTTGTTGTTAGAATGAAATTCATATGTTGCCAGACCATTCTATCAGATGTGTAACTAGATGCCATTTAAATTACCCACTTTTACATGGTAGACAGTTTTTAATGAACACTGCCTGTCTGCACCTTTTTTAAAAACAGGACTGGGATCAGAAGCCCAAATACCAATGGTTAGCTGGAGCATATTTTTCATTTGGCCTATCTGTCAGTATTCCCTGAGGTCATCTGTGCAATCAGCTTCGTTACTCCTGCTCCCTCACTGGATTTCATAGAAACCATATGCTATGTATGAATCAGGGACACCAATCCCACAACATAGCATTCTTGGAATATCCAAAGTCCCACTTTTCACTTCGCCATGCCTGAGATCAGCAGTAATATTTATCAGCAAATGTGAGATTTTCAAAGATCCAATTCTATGTGCTCCTTTCTCATAGAGCCTTAGGCAGGGATATAGCATACATAAATATTAAGTAAAGTCCATAGTTTTTAAAATGTCATCCATTGAATAGTTGACACATGTCTGAGATACTTTTTATTTTGGAGGAGGTATTATTTAATAGGGAATTCCAACAGCTACCTAATAGTGAAATGAGAAGTCTTGCATCCATTTTATTTTGTTTCTGATGATTTTTATGAGTAAGGGTAAGATACTTCCTTGTTCTGATGCAGATGTTGCCCACTTTTGTGAATGGATGCGGGGTGTCACCTACTACTTGCATATCTGCATATTGGGCTTGACACTGCTATCGTACTTGGTAGTTGGCAAAAAGTCAATACTGAAGTTAAGCTCTTGTGTTCTAGCAGCAGAGCTGAAGATCCTTGATGTGCCACCTTCTGCAATCCATGCTGCTCTCTTCATGTTCCTTATTGACTTCCTGGTGATGAGCATCATGGTCTCCTGGTCTTGAGAATGGCCAAGCATTGCTCTGTGAATGTGGAAGATGGGCATGTGGAAGGCTCCAGGGAGGAGGGATCATTGAACATGTACTCGAATCCATGTGCCTGTTGAATGACCTGTTTTTTTATTTTTGGGTTTTAAGGGAGACACTGCCCTTCTGTGCAGCTGGGGATGCAGGCTTCTGCTTCACCTTGCAGGAAGCATTAACGAATCCTTTCCAGAAGACATGAGAAGAGAGAAGTGAGCCTCTGGTATCATGCAGGTTCCTTGCATTGCCCATGGGCTAGAAGAGAGAAGAGTTGCTTCATGAGATTTGATCCCCTTTTTCCTGAAAAGTTCCACACAGAGGTGAGTCCCCAGCATGTTTAGAAATCATTTCAGACACCTTTCTGGACGGAATTGAATCAGAGCCCCTGATGATGTGGAAGAGCTAAAGATGGGTTTGCTATGAATTTTCTATTTCATTCATCAGGGCCTGAGTCAAGTCAGTCATTGTGCTGTCAACACATGAGCTGCTGGTCAAATGTGAGGAAGTGGTCTTGCTTTATGAAAACACCACCCTGATTCAGTGAGCCAGAGGCAGCCTGCAGTCCCTGTTTTCCTGTAAAGGCAGATTGCTGTGGATGGCCTCTGGCCTCGTCATGCAGCCCTGCTCAGAGTAGGGGATTGAGGGACCAGGCAGATCCCTAGTTCCTTTTGACCTTTATTGCCATTGGGCCACCCCAGGGTCCTTGGACTCTACCTGGTCTTCTGGCCTGGGTCAGGGGATGTGAGGTTTGGAATCCCCCTCTGTGGCAGGATCCCAGCCCCCAGCCACTTGAGGTCAGCACATCCTTCCCTAATTGTGTTAGAGTTGGAGACTTCTCCCACCCATCCTCATCCATGCTCATCCCACATTTTGTAGCTTGGCACCTGAGGACCTTTATTCATTGACTTAGTTGTTAGTGATGATGGTTACTAAGACTAAGTGACTCTTTCAAGTCACATCACTTGCATGGTAGGGCTAGAGCATGGATCTTCCTAATTGATTTCATGGGACTCTCTCATGGAAACTGTGACTGCTTCCTAAACACACACTCTACATTTGGAGTGTCAAAATTCTTGCCACTGCCTCCTTGGCAAGTGTATCTTGTCTTCTACGTGGGAATTTCACAAATATTTTCCTTTGGTTTGTGGAGGTCATGCAGAAGGGATTTCATTTGAAATAGCCCAAACAAGAAATACCAGTTGTCTTTTTCGCACATGGATGTGTGTAGTGAACACCCCTTTCTGTGTGCTTGCATGAGTTACTCCTTTGAATTTGTTGAAGAATGGTTGGCTGGGGAGCAAGTTAACGAGAGATGGATATCAATGGTTGTCAAGTATTCTGACGTGAAGAATGTATTGAGGATGTGAAGGCTTTTCTAGCCAGTTCCTATGGCTCAGTCAGGGATCAGTCAGAGGATTCTGTCTGGTAGACTCTTTGGCACAGATGTCAAAGTGGCCTGGTCTTACCCTGTCCAGGACTGAATGCTGAGCTTGAGTGGGAGCTTCTTGTCATTTCAAGCATTTCCATGAGTCTGTCCTCTGTTCTCTTGTATCCAAGTGGTTTCTAATAGGAAAGCAGAACAAAAATTGAAAGTATGGTGATTGATTATTTTTACCAATGTTATTTCAATCCACTTTGTTTAACACGAAATTACCTTTATGCTAGTAAGATTTCATATGTGAGGAAATAATGAAAATATTGGGGTTAGGGGATGAGAATATGCAAATCAAACATTTTTGAGCACCAAGACCCGTTTTTTGTTTTTGTTTTTGTTTTTTTTTTAACTTAAATAATATTAAGTGCCAGAGGACCACCGCTGCCATTCAGCCTCAACAACCTCCAGGTCCAGCCTCCCTCCAGGTGGCCCATTTCACCAGGGTGTGTGGGACCACACTGTCCTGGGATGAGAGAACAGTACCCACGGATGTTGACATCTCACAGAGTAGATATTGCCAGTGACAGTAGGGAGCTATTGGCACATGAGGAAGGGAAGAGCTCTCAGGATGGCAAGAGGGGGCCGCTTCGAGACTCATTGGGTATGGCACGAGGCTGCTGGGTGTGGTGTTGGCCTGGGCCCACTGAGTGGGGCAGATCCGTGGTCTGTGTTTCTGTACCCTCCTCTGTAGCCTGTGTTGGCAGCAGATCAGGGAATTGCGATCAGAAGTGCTCCCAGTAACACAGGCACCAGCCCCCAGAGTGTGTGCCTATCCGTTTCCCCACCTGGCCTGACTTAGTGCCTGTCTTGCCTCAGGGCTGAGACCCTACAATCTCTGATGAGGGTGTCTGTGGTCCAGATCCAACCTGCATGGCCAACATGCTCAGACCTTCAGCTGGGTCCTAGGCTGCTGCAACCAAACTCTGTTAACTGGGTGGCCGACAACAGAGGAAGTGTCTTCCGTTGAGCTCCAGAGGCTCAACACAGTAGGTGTTGGGCTGTCCCAGTGCCATAACCCCTCCCAGGTTTCAAGGGGACTGTCTCCCCAACTCTCCCAGCCCTTGCCCACTCTCCTATTGCTGCCCACGATCTGTGGTTCCCATATGGGCATCCCGCCCTGGCTCCAACCTCACATATCCGGTATCCCCCAGTCTCCCTGGTATCTGGGTCCAGACTCTCCTCTTCCTACAAGAATATCAGATATTGGATTTGGTCCCAGTTGATGCTGTGTTCCATCATGTGAGCTCTTAGCTTCATCACTGTGCAAAGACTCTTTTCCCACACAAGTTCGCACAACTTTTGGCTGGCTAAGAATTTTCAGGCGACACTTTTCTAATGAGTACACTTTCCTTCCTTCCGATCTCCCACCAGTGAGCATTCCTCGCACCCTTGTCCTAGTTCCTTTATGGCAGTTTCCCTCCTTATGGCTGAGAGGACCTAGTGACCCCTGAATTCACACGTTCTCCTTAATCACCAACACACTGCAGAATTCTCCAGGGGGCCATATATGCTCCTGGAAGTTGGTGTTGGAAATAGTTCTCCATCCATTAATCACTCCCTCACTCACTAATGTCCTTGTGTCCTTGAGAAAGGCTCTCCCTTTCCTGGTTTTCCTGAATAGAAATCCTCTTGCCTCTTGGGTGAATAGGGTTATGGGTTGTGCAGAGGGTGTTGGTCCACTGAGCATCTTAGAGACTGTCCTTTATGGAGCCTAATGATCCTCACTGGGGAATGAGGCCAGGGTCCTAACTGTGGTTAGTTAGAGAGGGAAAGAAGGACGAGGGAAACTCAGATGTCCCTTCATGGCCCCTGGAGTTAGAGGACTTAACCCTTTGCACCTGGGATCAGGAGACCTCATTTCCTCGAGGACACGCACACTCAGACGTTAATCTTGAGTGTGGGTTCCTTTCTGGGGTCCAGGGCTGTTGTTAGCCACCAGGAATGACAGTGCTCTCCATGCTGAGTGGAGCCATTTTTGCCAGGAAAGAGAGCCCATGGTCACGCCTTGTGCAAAGCATCCCACGCCAGGGGCTCCCATGCCTACATTCCTGTCCTGAAAGGAAGCCACTCAGAGGCAAGGTGGGTCCAACCACCTCCCATGTGTTCACTCATCACTGTGTTCCAGCAGTCACCCCAGTGAACAGTCCTGATGGGACTGGATGTGGCTCAGAATGTCACCCTCATGAGCTCTACCCTGCCACAGCTGCAGTTCTGCAGTGGGAGAAACTCAAAACCTCAAAACACATGCACATGAAAGAAAAGAGCAAGAGCCAGAGCCCAAACAGGCCAGGTGTGGCAAAGACAGCTGGAGTGCCTAGGTTGGGACTCAGAATTATGTCAGTGGGGTGGCATTGCTGCTGGCACCAGCGTGATAACCGAGAGCCAGCCCTGCTCATTTTGGGGAGCAGTGTGTTGGGGAAGGCAGCAGAAATTGAGAGGCAGGATTGAGTTTGGCCCTAGGAGGAGGTTGGGTAAGAGGCCAGTGTGGGTTGGAGAGCCTGGGCAGATAGACAGAGGCCAGGGCACACCCCAAAGCCTGGAGACTGCACTTGATGTCCAGGGTTGTGAAACACCACTTCCCCTCTTACTCACAACTGAGAGCAAGGGGCATTGATGAGTTCAGTTTGTGTGCGGCTGCATCCAAGGTGGCTCGGCTAGGAACCTCTGTTTCCTTGACTCAGGAGGCTGGGAGTCCAGGCTCCACTGAGGCTCGGCTGGGAGGATCGGAGTCTGAGTTTATGCCTGTGTTCCCTGTAGGATCCATGTTGGCTGAGCCTCAGTGTTTTTGTAATGAGAGGATGGGTGACCGTCATGTCTTTATCACAGGACACACTTGCTAAATGGATTTGTTTGCTCTGAGGAGGAAAGAGAGAGGGGGGAGTGGTGCTGGAGACAGGGATGCAGACAGGGGTCATGGACTTGGCATAACTCAGTCTTGGAGGTGATATCCCATCACCTGTACCCACTTCAATTCCCATGAATCCAGAGGCTGAGCCCCCTTGAGGTGAGGGGTGAACCGGTTCTGGGCAGCAGGATGCTGTGGTACCTCGGAGTCTCTGTGAGACCCCAACACTAGACACACTTGGCCCTTTTGAAATCTTAGGAGAAGCCTTGGGAAGTTGTATGGCAGAGGGGAGCAGCCTCTGCATCTCAGTCCCCTCCAACTTGCCATGGTGTAGAGAGGGAACTGCAGCCACGATGGGACGGACATTGGCCATGTCCCTGTGTGGGACACAGGCCTGATTGAGTTAGGGTGCATTCTTTGTCTCTCCCTTTCTTGTGATTATCCCATCTCTACATTTGTGCTTTAGCCACCTGTGAGTCCCATCTCTGGTTTCAGAGAGAACAGAGGGTGTTATGGGCCAATAGACACAATAAACCCTAGAGATTAGATGCTACCCTACTTTCCAGAAAAGACTGGGCACACCATGAGTTGCACAATGATGGGACCAGGGTCCAAAAGCTGCTGAGAGGGAAGGACTGGTTGTGAATGCATTTTTGAAGGCTCCAAGCTGGAACTCTAGTGGCACCAAGCAGGGCAGATGCTGGTGGGGATGTTTGGGTAGTTGTTGGTGAACACCTGCGCACCTGAGATGGGTAGGCATGGAGGAGAAATCGGCAGCCCATAGGGCTGTTGAAAGTGGTCTTATGTGAAAAGAGGCTCAGGTATGGGCAGAGGAAATGACATCATTGCCTTGACAATGGATCAAACAGAACATGGAACCCTGGTATCCAGGCACCCACTTCACTGACCAAGCCATCCGAGCTCACTTGGTTGGAGCCACTGGAGGGAGAAGGATGTTCTCCTGTGGTTGCAGACAATGCCGAGCCTCAGGCTCCCAGGAATCTCAGGGGGGCCAACTAGCCCTTTTGTGGATACACTGGGTGAGGCTTCATCTTAGACGCCAGAGCCTCTGGCGATTGTCGCAGAGGAGCTCAAGAGTAACAGTGAGTAGCACAGGGCAGGTGAGCCCAGCAGGCCCTCTAGTCTGATCCCTGATGAATGGCCCAGGACTCCTATTCTGACTCTGTGTGTGTGTGTGTGTGTGTGTGTGTGTGTGTGTGTGTGTGTGTGTTTGTACTGATGGGAACTGTCCCATTGTGCTTTGACTCTAGTGTATTGGCACAAGTCATTTTTCTGTTTATCACCATTTCCATTTTGAACCCACCATTCTTGGTCCCAACCCAGGGTGAAAATGATCAGAACACGGAGGAGCCCTTCAGGGTTCAGAGCCTTGAACCTTACAGGCAGGACCAGCTTAGGAATGAGCTCCTGCCTGTCATTTGTGGGAGGAACCTACATTTCAGCAGCAACATGGGGTTAATCTCCTGGGATTTCATCCCCACCCAGCAGGTGCTGGATCTCTTGTTCCCAAAACAGCCACCTTCTTCAGTCTTTACTCCTGGTGCCACTCCACATCCTCCAAGGGGACAAGAACCTCAGGTTCTGGATGGATGTTGTAGAATGCCCACAGAGCCAACTGCCAGGCTGGGTGGGGTGCAGTTGCTGGGCTTTGCTGATGTTGTCATCCCCCACAGTTCTTGGAACCTTCTGTGGCAGTGGCATCCAGGACCCCAGCAGCTGTGAGTAGCAGCTCCTCACTGCTTCACTCCAGCGAGCAGGTGGAAGACAGCCGCGTTGTTCACGTCCTCCTAGAGGGACAGAGCCTGAGGGAGACAAAGCGCATCCCGGTAAGCCCGACAGCAGGGCTGCCTCCTGGGTGTCCACACAGTGGAAGGCAGGAGACACAGCCAACCCCAGGGCTATGGTGGGAAATAAAGAAGAGAGAGGTCCGTCTTAAGGGCTTGACCTGAGGAGGGAGAGCATCAGCATGCCCAGCTTCAGTGGTGAGTGGGCCTGTGTATTGTGGGTTTTGCAGGCCAGAAGTGAAGACGGAAGTGCTGTGGACAGATGAAGGCAGAGATATGTCCAGGGTGCAGGCTGCAGTGCCTAGAACTTGGTATTCTCAATGAGTGAAGTTGGAGCAGAGGAGGTGGCAGTGACTTGTCACATGTGTAGGAGGGGATGTGTTCCTGGTGGCAGGGAAGAGAACCTCCTTAGCATGACTAGGTGTAGGAATTTGGGGTCGGGATCACCTGGGGGGTCATGCCAAAGCTTCGGAATGTTAGGCTTTGCATGTATGTAAATACGGAGCTAAAGGGGTTCTTGGCAGAATTTCTATGGATGTGCAGTAGACACGCTAATGCCGCAGGTGTCCAGCTGCAGAGGAGACATGTTCAGTGACTGCCAGTGCTGAGTCAAGTACATCATTACAACCAGACCCGCACCGAGCTTCCAGAGGCCAGGGCCTCTCAAAGCTATCATGAAGCACTCAAGTGCACACTCTTGTATCTGAGTCTGTTTTGTGTCGTGGCAGTCAGGACCCAAATTTTCAGTGCATCTGCCTCTTCCACCCACAAAGGCAGCCTGCATCCCAGATCACACTTGGTGCGCAGATCCCTGGCCCATTGCTCTCATCTCAGTGAGATGAGAGTGTGTCTGTGCATAGGCAGTTTGGTCCTTTGACATGAGTGGAATGTGGCTCCCCAGGGGGAGGGGAGATGGCAGGTACAGGCAGATATTTGTACCAGGATTGTTCTAGTAGCACATTGCAAGAACCCAGGTGGTATATGGAGGACACACTCAGGTAGCAGGATAACAAGATTGTGCCCTTGTATATGTAGCTGAGATTTCTCCTGAATGTTTGACCACAGTCTTCTGGGTAGCTCTTCTAAAAGCCATTCTCTGATGACATTTGTCCCACCCTGATCCAGGTGACCTTTCAGGAGACGGTGACAAGCCTCATCCGCAGGGCCTTGGACCAAAATTTGTTGCAGCATGAGGATGTGGACAACTTTGAGCTGCTGTATATGATGTCTGAGGATGAGAGTAAGTAGGACAATCAGACAGTGGGGAGACATGATCCACAGTGGGCTCAGGATAACTGACAGCCAAGAGAAAGTGGGCCTTGGCCCCAAAATACCAAAGTGTGATGGGCCTGGCAGAGACTCTCAGGGGTTGTGGGTGTTTTGTGGTATAATCCTTGAGTGCCACCTAACAATTCTCTCCACTTCGCTCTGCAGAAATCAAGGTCTCTGACCACTCACTCGTGTGTCTGTCCATGAATCTGGGAATACAATATTTCATCGTGAGGAAACGCCCCCAGGTCAAGGGAAAGGAGGTAAACACCTACCTTATTCAAGCTGTGCATGTGCTGCCATTCCACTCCGACCTGAGGAAATAAGAAGCCTCAGCACCTGGACATAATTGCTGGAAGCCCATAGAGCCAACTGACAGTCTCGGGTGGCTTTCTGTTTCTGGGTTTGCTGATGTTCCATCCCCCACAGTTCTCAGAATCAACCTGCAAGTCCTCCAGGCCGCTTTCCCACAAGCAGGTGGGAGACACCTGCTTAATTCGTGTCCACTTAGAAACACAAAGTCCAGAGATGGCCAAGAGTGTTCTGGTAAGCCTGGGAGCAGGGGTGTCCCGTGGTGCTTACACCTGGGTGGGGAGCAGACACTGGTCCAATACCATGGACTACTCATGCCCTCTTGAATTTGGAGCTTCTGGATGATCAGGAGGATAGATGGGAATCAAGAAGGGAGAGGTCAGTGTGAAGAGCTGGAGCTGAGATGAGCGAGTGCAGCAGCTTGTCCACTGCCATGTCTGAGGGAGTCTGTGTGTCAGGTGGCAGCATGCAGTCCAGAAGGGCAGGGACAGGTATGGGTGACAGATGAGAATAGGACAGGAACTAGGTTGCAGGTTCCCTTGTATGGGATGCTGACGTCTATGGAGGAGGACAGCAGTGTGAGGTTCTCCATGTTCCTTGAACAAGGAGCTGAGAGAGTCTCTCTGCAGAGTCGATATGGATGTGGAGCAAGCACACTAAATGTCCAGGTAACCCAATGACCACCCTTGCCTGATGAGGTGCCCTCCTACATCCCAGCCAGCACTGAGCCTCTGGAGGCCAGGAGCTCTCGTGGCTATCTTTCAGCTCTCCTGTGTGTGGTCATGTTCCTGGGTCTGTTTTTGGCCCTGGCAATCCAGACCAAAGCCTCTAGGTTTTGTGCCTAGGCCATTCCCAATGCCGCCTGCATCCTCGGGCAGACCTGGGATCTTGGAGGCTATTGTCCCATTCCTCCCATCTTGTGGGATGAGATTGCATCTGTATGCAGGTAGTGGGGTCCTTTCACTCCGAGAGGAGTGCAGCTCCACAAAGAGCAATGGCAGGCCCAGGAAGTCCTATGTACAAGGATTGGGCTAGTAGCCTGTGGGAAGAGCCCACACGATGAGCAGGAGGTCAGCCTCGGGTAGTAGGGTCATGGATGTTGCCCTTGTATTTAGAGTGGAGGTGCCTCCAGAATGCCCCTGCCCACTGTCCTTGAGTAGTCACTTCAAGGCCCATTTCCTGAAGGCCTGTCTCCCATGCTGCTCCAGGTGACCTGCCACGATAGGGCTCCTGTCGTCATCCGCAGCGCCCTCGACCTACACTTCCTTACTGAGGAGAATCCAGAGGATTATGAGCTGGGCCAAATCATCTCTCGCCGTCAGAGTAAGTGAGACAATCAGATAGCAGAGAGCAAGGGTCAGGATGTGGACTCAGGTCAACTCTTAGCAACAAAGACTAGTCTCTGACCCCCAAGAACACTCCAACATGTGTGTTGGGTTCGTGCACAAAGCCAACTGCACTTCTGCTGGTGGAAGGTCTTGAGGTCCAATGGTATACCCCGGTGGATATTGCGGCTCCCCACCAGGTGCCCTCCCCTGGACATGAACAGGCATCCAAAGCTGACATCTTTGAGGAGTGAGGAGGAAAGCCTCTCTCCAGGAGCAGTATGTTTTCATGGTCTGGGATAGGAGTGGTTTCAAAGGAACATGGGAATGCATGGGCTAAAGAGGGAACTGGCATTTTGTGGACTGAAGCAGTACTATTGAAAGCCTTCTGTGTGACCAAAAAACCACTGCCTGGGCAGAGCATTGCCAGGATTCTAGCAAGCAGTAACAGGATGAAATTGGGAAGAAAACACAGCCTGGGAGACAGCCTGAATCATCTGTTTTTGCATAAATTCCATGGTCTTACGCACCTGAGTCCACTAGGCAAGGAGTGATCACAATAGCCAGGTTGTGATCCCTAACTAAAGTCAGATGAGGGCTTCCTGAGCACGTAGCCACAGAGCTCATCTGATAATAATGCCAGCGCTTTTTCATTGGTTGGTTGGTTGGTTTTTGTGAGCCAAACACCACAGCAGCCATTATCCCAGCCTATGTACCCTGAAGACCACCATCCCTATGAGTTCTAGGATCACTTGTCTCCTATCTTAACCTACTGTTAGGTTAGTAGAGTCTATGGAAGAGGAAGTCTGTCTGGGGCCTTGGTAGCCTAAGAAATTCATAGCAGAGATCTCCACATCCAACCCAGAAGGGATGGAGAACAGGCTCTAGGTTAGAGGAGGGCGACAGGAAACACATGTTCAGAGGAAGGAGAAGCGGCTGTTGTATTCCCCCACTCGGGGTCATGGCACCACTGGGCCATACACCATGTTGGAGGGAAGCAGTCCCTTTGCTGGTCTTTGGAACCATTGTTCTCAGTAGGGCAGTATTTGGAATGTGGCCTCCATTCTCAGAAGCCTGGTTCACATGGAGGCGGGCTCCACCAACGCAGAAGCATGGCTCTAACGTGGTATCCGCGCTGGTCAGCCTGTCCTCACTGTGGCCATACTTGAGGAAAATAACTCAGAGGAGGAATCCTAGGCCTTTTTTCTCTGGGTTTCATAGCTTTCTCTTTGGTTGTGCACTGAGGCTGTCCATAAAGCTCTAGTGTGTGGCAGTGGAGAGCTCCTCAGCCCTTGCCACAAAGGCATAGACTGGGAGAGAGAGAACGAGGCTGGCAGAGAGGGAGAGAGAGAAAGATGGAGAGGGAGGACCTCTCCTTGGAGAATGAGGATTCAGTGGAGCCAACAGGAACAAGGTACTGTTGCCCAGGGCACAACCCTGTTTAGGTCTTACTCCAACCATGCTCAACCTTTCTTCCAGTCCCTCCCACCCCCCAGTAGTGTATTCATCTTGAATGAGAATTTCATGTTGACATCAGAGCACTCACCATCCAATGCTTCCCTCCAAACCCACCTATGAAGATGGCTCATGTGGGGACTGAATCTTCGGCACAGGAGCCTTTTGTGGGAGATTTCAGATGCAAACCCTAGTGGTGTGCTTTGGCAGATGCAAGAGGACCTGAGATATTCTGGAGTCCAAAGCCTTCGGTAGGAACAGACATTAGGTCTGTTGAAGTGCTCTGCCTAGTTCTTCCTCAGGGAGGACTGTGGAGGCTGTCTTTGTTGGTATTGGTGCTGAATTGGAGAGCTCTCAGGTGTGTGGCTCTGGCCTTTTCTGGCACAGGCTCTCAGATGTTGGCGTGTCCTAGGGAGCACCTCCTGAGTGCCACCTTCTTTTTGTACACCCCTCTCTCCCCAGAGCTGAGGATTCCAGCAGAGGCCAACGTATTTGATGCCAAGAATCCTCACAAAAAATCCAACTTTGTGCTGAGGAAAAGGAGCCTCTCCCAAAAGAATGATGGGTGGATCGAGCCTCAACCTCCCTCTCATCCTGCAAAGAAGGCTCCTGCCCTCCTGAGGATGCTTGCAAAACCATTCTGTTGCTGTGTGCCTGGGCGGGGCTGAGGCAGCCCAGGAATATTTACATTGATTACTATTTTCTTCAAAGTTTGAATCTATAGTTTGCCATTGTCCTTGACCTTGTTTAGTAACACAGTTGTTACTCTATCCTGTATTTGTTGTTTCCATTAATATATTATTATTATTTTAAAATATATATGTTTTTGTTACCTGATCTACTGTGATGATTTGAGTATACTAAATGTAGCAGTGATTCCTAAAGGACACATCCAAACCAACAGGAAGGAATGTTTCATTCTATCAGCAAGAACTTTGGTTTTTAGGAGTTTGGCAGATGGCATTATCTGAGTCAGTTTTCCAATGGGGGCAATGAAGTATCAGCTATGATGGTACAAACACAAACAAAGACACACAAACACACGCAAGAGCACACACACTCACTGAGAGATAGATAGACAGATGGAGTTGGTCTCTGCTGAAATACTTTGGAGACATGGTTCTGATTTCTCCCCTTTTGGAGTATTTTCAATTGCACAAGGTGTCTTGCAAATGAACCCATGTCTGAGGAAGACATGCATGTGTACTTCACATGCCACTTTTCACATAGCAGGAAGGTCATGTAATATTTTTCATGCAGCTGTCTTTTGACTGTGAACCATCCCATGAGGTCAGCTGTGGAATTTTCAACTTGTAGCATCACAATGAGGATCCACTCTTTGGATTTGGGGATATTTCCGATTTTCTTGATTCAGATTGGAATGATATATATATTAATTTTTGATGAAAATTCTGCATTTGATGGTAATGAATGTCGTGCATCTAGGAATCTGTAGAGTGCAGACAATGAATGGATGCCTACTGTTGTCTGGACTGGTCTGAAAAGTCCTGTAGCATCTGAGCATGTGTGAGGGCTGTACAGGTCTTGCCAAAAGTCCAGGTCAGATGATCCTGCACAAAGCTGAACTCCTAGTGGTCTCCACAACAGTGTAAGGGCCAAGGAGAAACACACTTCCACACAGAAGTTGGGAAGCTACCTTATGAAGGTGATCATAGATACGGGATTATTAATATATCCAGGTTGGCATCTATTATTTTTTTAGCTTTTGACTTTCGCAGCTGTGGGCATCTTGACAACCATCAACTCCCTGTAAGCACAGACAACTCTATAAGAACCTGAGGATAAATTTCCCTGTGCATGTCCCCTTGTGAAACTGCTTAAGCACCGCCTGGTTTACACACAGGTGGAATTTCTAGGTCAAAGTGTGCATGTTTACTTCTTTGACTAAGCACTGCCAGGTGGCTCTTCTGCATAGCTCTACCTGTGGCCAGGATTGTATTATCTAGCTTTCTAACTTTTGCAGGTTGAGTAGATACATAGTGGGAGCACACTGTTTTTGTTGGTATTTTTCTTGGTATCTATTCTGATGCTTTTCACTGGGGGATTTTTTCCTGTGAAAATGGGCTTCCTCTACTTGACCTTATTTTCTTCTTTTTAAAATTTTTTCAATGTGACTTTTTAATTTTAGTTTTATTAAAGACATTGCCCCTTGCTTGCATAGTCTATATCTAAAGCACTAGTCCTTGCTCCAAGGCCCAGCTTGCTCTCAGCTGCCCCAGGAGGGGAACAGTCTTTGGCGGTAGACAAGAGACGCCCCTGCAGGGGGCACAAGTGCTTTGGCCCTCTGGTGTCTTGCCAGCAGTGTTTCCCATGCTCACAGAGGGTTTCAGACACTGAGTCAATGGTCCAGGTGGTCTTTTGTTCAGTCTGATCTCAAATTGAGCTCCTCTGAGAGGTCATATTGAAGTCCTTGTGTGTACCTGACCCATCATTTTAAACAATATTCCAAGTTCACTTTTTGTGTGTACGTGGGTTCTGGGGATTGAACCCAGGGCCTTGAGCCTGTGAGGCAAGTGACCTACCTGAGCTACACCCTCAGAGACCCCTGTAAAAGTATTTCCCCTTTGCCTCGGGGTCTAAGTTGCCAAGGCTGACCTCAAACGTTCCTCTTGCCTCAGCCTCCCTGGTGGCTGGCATGACAGGCATGCACCTGGGACTGTCACACTCGAGCCTGTAATGGGAACTCATGTGCATCTGTCCAGGGCTGAGCATGGTTAGGCAGAGCTGTGCTCCAGGCTCCCTGCAGGGCTGTGGAGGCTTCTGCTGCCCAGCAGCCCTGGTGCCATGGCCAGGGCTCCTCCCAGCCGAGGGCAGGCAGCTGCCCATTGCTGTAGGCTGACCTTATTTTCTTCTTATGGCACTCGTCCGTTCTCTGGAGTATGTTGTATGGTTTGTCCATTAGGAGTCTAACAGGTCCTCTAGAACCTTCAAACAATTAGTAAAATTCCTGAACAGTAAGTGAGCGCGCGCAGAAATTGGGCTAATATTTTGGGAAGAACAATGTTGGATGATATATTCATGGCTTGAATATATCATCCAACATGAAGTTATATTTTATTACTTACAAAATAATAAAATAATGAAGCAATACCATGGGCTGAGCTAAAATAGATCCTTAGGATCTTAGGCATTCTGTAATAAATCTGTGTCACTTGAAGTATAGAGTTGATCGACTCTGAGTAATGAAACAGAAGTAAAGGTATCAAAGCCAATGATCATCTGTTTCCAATTTTCTGTGATTTGGTTCAAGTGGTAAAGTGGTGATATTTATTAATAACGGATCGAATAGGTTCATAATTGTTTTAGAGTACAATTAGATGCCTTCAAACTTTAGGCTACATGGGCACATTTGAGAACGGTTCCAGCCATTCTGTCATCCTTTGGGTCATTCCCCTCCTATGTCCTGTGAGACATTTTCTATGTGAGGCTTTAAGAAGAAGAAGAGAATATTCTGTAAAGAAAACCTTGTGATCTGTGCAGTATCAAGTTGAATGGATTCATTCAGAAATCAGAAATTCTATTGAAAGATATTTATTTGCATGAGCCAAATAAAACCTATTTTTAGGCATCCTGGTGAAGACAAGGTTTTATCTTTATGTCTCATTTTCTATGTTTTGTTGTTGTTGTTGTTGTTAGAATGAAATTCATATGTTGCCAGACCATTCTATCAGATGTGTAACTAGATGCCATTTAAATTACCCACTTTTACATGGTAGACAGTTTTTAATGAACACTGCCTGTCTGCACCTTTTTTAAAAACAGGACTGGGATCAGAAGCCCAAATACCAATGGTTAGCTGGAGCATATTTTTCATTTGGCCTATCTGTCAGTATTCCCTGAGGTCATCTGTGCAATCAGCTTCGTTACTCCTGCTCCCTCACTGGATTTCATAGAAACCATATGCTATGTATGAATCAGGGACACCAATCCCACAACATAGCATTCTTGGAATATCCAAAGTCCCACTTTTCACTTCGCCATGCCTGAGATCAGCAGTAATATTTATCAGCAAATGTGAGATTTTCAAAGATCCAATTCTATGTGCTCCTTTCTCATAGAGCCTTAGGCAGGGATATAGCATACATAAATATTAAGTAAAGTCCATAGTTTTTAAAATGTCATCCATTGAATAGTTGACACATGTCTGAGATACTTTTTATTTTGGAGGAGGTATTATTTAATAGGGAATTCCAACAGCTACCTAATAGTGAAATGAGAAGTCTTGCATCCATTTTATTTTGTTTCTGATGATTTTTATGAGTAAGGGTAAGATACTTCCTTGTTCTGATGCAGATGTTGCCCACTTTTGTGAATGGATGCGGGGTGTCACCTACTACTTGCATATCTGCATATTGGGCTTGACACTGCTATCGTACTTGGTAGTTGGCAAAAAGTCAATACTGAAGTTAAGCTCTTGTGTTCTAGCAGCAGAGCTGAAGATCCTTGATGTGCCACCTTCTGCAATCCATGCTGCTCTCTTCATGTTCCTTATTGACTTCCTGGTGATGAGCATCATGGTCTCCTGGTCTTGAGAATGGCCAAGCATTGCTCTGTGAATGTGGAAGATGGGCATGTGGAAGGCTCCAGGGAGGCCTGGAGTACATTGAACATGTACTCGAATCCATGTGCCTGTTGAATGACCTGTTTTTTTATTTTTGGGTTTTAAGGGAGACACTGCCCTAAAACACTTCTGTGCAGCTGGGGATGCAGGCTTCTGCTTCACCTTGCAGGAAGCATTAACGAATCCTTTCCAGAAGACACGAGAAGAGAGAAGTGAGCCTCTGGTATCATGCAGGTTCCTTGCATTGCCCATGGGCTAGAAGAGAGAAGAGTTGCTTCATGAGATTTGATCCCCTTTTTCCTGAAAAGTTCCACACAGAGGTGAGTCCCCAGCATGTTTAGAAATCATTTCAGACACCTTTCTGGACGGAATTGAATCAGAGCCCCTGATGATGTGGAAGAGCTAAAGATGGGTTTGCTATGAATTTTCTATTTCATTCATCAGGGCCTGAGTCAAGTCAGTCATTGTGCTGTCAACACATGAGCTGCTGGTCAAATGTGAGGAAGTGGTCTTGCTTTATGAAAACACCACCCTGATTCAGTGAGCCAGAGGCAGCCTGCAGTCCCTGTTTTCCTGTAAAGGCAGATTGCTGTGGATGGCCTCTGGCCTCGTCATGCAGCCCTGCTCAGAGTAGGGGATTGAGGGACCAGGCAGATCCCTAGTTCCTTTTGACCTTTATTGCCATTGGGCCACCCCAGGGTCCTTGGACTCTACCTGGTCTTCTGGCCTGGGTCAGGGGATGTGAGGTTTGGAATCCCCCTCTGTGGCAGGATCCCAGCCCCCCAGCCACTTGAGGTCAGCACATCCTTCCCTAATTGTGTTAGAGTTGGAGACTTCTCCCACCCATCCTCATCCATGCTCATCCCACATTTTGTAGCTTGGCACCTGAGGACCTTTATTCATTGACTTAGTTGTTAGTGATGATGGTTACTAAGACTAAGTGACTCTTTCAAGTCACATCACTTGCATGGTAGGGCTAGAGCATGGATCTTCCTAATTGATTTCATGGGACTCTCTCATGGAAACTGTGACTGCTTCCTAAACACACACTCTACATTTGGAGTGTCAAAATTCTTGCCACTGCCTCCTTGGCAAGTGTATCTTGTCTTCTACGTGGGAATTTCACAAATATTTTCCTTTGGTTTGTGGAGGTCATGCAGAAGGGATTTCATTTGAAATAGCCCAAACAAGAAATACCAGTTGTCTTTTTCGCACATGGATGTGTGTAGTGAACACCCCTTTCTGTGTGCTTGCATGAGTTACTCCTTTGAATTTGTTGAAGAATGGTTGGCTGGGGAGCAAGTTAACGAGAGATGGATATCAATGGTTGTCAAGTATTCTGACGTGAAGAATGTATTGAGGATGTGAAGGCTTTTCTAGCCAGTTCCTATGGCTCAGTCAGGGATCAGTCAGAGGATTCTGTCTGGTAGACTCTTTGGCACAGATGTCAAAGTGGCCTGGTCTTACCCTGTCCAGGACTGAATGCTAAGCTTGAGTGGGAGCTTCTTGTCATTTCAAGCATTTCCATGAGTCTGTCCTCTGTTCTCTTGTATCCAAGTGGTTTCTAATAGGAAAGCAGAACAAAAATTGAAAGTATGGTGATTGATTATTTTTATCAATGTTATTTCAATCCACTTTGTTTAATACGAAATTACCTTTATGCTAGTAAGATTTCATATGTGAGGAAATAATGAAAATATTGGGGTTAGGGGATGAGAATATGCAAATCAAACATTTTTGAGCACCAAGACCGGTTTTTTGTTTTTGTTTTTGTTTTTTTTTAACTTAAATAATATTAAGTGCCAGAGGACCACCGCTGCCATTCAGCCTCAACAACCTCCAGGTCCAGCCTCCAGGTTGCCCATTTCACCAGGGTGTGTGGGACCACACTGTCCTGGGATGAGAGAACAGTACCCACGGATGTAGACATCTCACAGAGTAGATATTGCCAGTGACAGTAGGGAGCTATTGGCACATGAGGAAGGGAAGAGCTCTCAGGATGGGAAGAGGGGGCCGCTTCGAGACTCATTGGGTATGGCACGAGGCTGCTGGGTGTGGTGTTGGCCTGGGCCCACTGAGTGGGGCAGATCCGTGGTCTGTGTTTCTGTACCCTCCTCTGTAGCCTGTGTTGGCAGCAGATCAGGGAATTGCGATCAGAAGTGCTCCCAGTAACACAGGCACCAGCCCCCAGAGTGTGTGCCTATCCGTTTCCCCACCTGGCCTGACTTAGTGCCTGTCTTGCCTCAGGGCTGAGACCCTACAATCTCTGATGAGGGTGTCTGTGGTCCAGATCCAACCTGCATGGCCAACATGCTCAGACCTTCAGCTGGGTCCTAGGCTGCTGCAACCAAAGTCTGTTAACTGGGTGGCCGACAACAGAGGAAGTGTCTTCCGTTGAGCTCCAGAGGCTCAACACAGTAGGTGTTGGGCTGTCCCAGTGCCATAACCCCTCCCAGGTTTCAAGGGGACTGTCTCCCCAACTCTCCCAGCCCTTGCCCACTCTCCTATTGCTGCCCATGATCTGTGGTTCCCATATGGGCATCCCGCCCTGGCTCCAACCTCACATATCCGGTATCCCCCAGTCTCCCTGGTATCTGGGTCCAGACTCTCCTCTTCCTACAAGAATATCAGATATTGGATTTGGTCCCAGTTGATGCTGTGTTCCATCATGTGAGCTCTTAGCTTCATCACTGTGCAAAGACTCTTTTCCCACACAAGTTCGCACGACTTTTGGCTGGCTAAGAATTTTCAGGCGACACTTTTCTAATGAGTACACTTTCCTTCCTTCCGATCTCCCACCAGTGAGCATTCCTCGCACCCTTGTCCTAGTTCCTTTATGGCAGTTTCCCTCCTTATGGCTGAGAGGACCTAGTGACCCCTGAATTCACACGTTCTCCTTAATCACCAACACACTGCAGAATTCTCCAGGGGGCCATATATGCTCCTGGAAGTTGGTGTTGGAAATAGTTCTCCATCCATTAATCACTCCCTCACTCACTAATGTCCTTGTGTCCTTGAGAAAGGCTCTCCCTTTCCTGGTTTTCCTGAATAGAAATCCTCTTGCCTCTTGGGTGAATAGGGTTATGGGTTGTGCAGAGGGTGTTGGTCCACTGAGCATCTTAGAGACTGTCCTTTATGGAGCCTAATGATCCTCACTGGGGAATGAGGCCAGGGTCCTAACTGTGGTTAGTTAGAGAGGGAAAGAAGGACAAGGGAAACTCAGATGTCCCTTCATGGCCCCTGGAGTTAGAGGACTTACCCCTTTGCACCTGGGATCAGGAGACCTCATTTCCTCGAGGACACGCACACTCAGATGTTAATCTTGAGTGTGGGTTCCTTTCTGGGGTCCAGGGCTGTTGTTAGCCACCAGGAATGACAGTGCTCTCCATGCTGAGTGGAGCCATTTTTGCCAGGAAAGAGAGCCCATGGTCACGCCTTGTGCAAAGCATCCCACGCCAGGGGCTCCCATGCCTACATTCCTGTCCTGAAAGGAAGCCACTCAGAGGCAAGGTGGGTCCAACCACCTCCCATGTGTTCACTCATCACTGTGTTCCAGCAGTCACCCCAGTGAACAGTCCTGATGGGACTGGATGTGGCTCAGAATGTCACCCTCATGAGCTCTACCCTGCCACAGCTGCAGTTCTGCAGTGGGAGAAACTCAAAACCTCAAAACACATGCACATGAAAGAAAAGAGCAAGAGCCAGAGCCCAAACAGGCCAGGTGTGGCAAAGACAGCTGGAGTGCCTAGGTTGGGACTCAGAATTATGTCAGTGGGGTGGCATTGCTGCTGGCACCAGCATGATAACCGAGAGCCAGCCCTGCTCATTTTGGGGAGCAGTGTGTTGGGGAAGGCAGCAGAAATTGAGAGGCAGGATTGAGTTTGGCCCTAGGAGGAGGTTGGGTAAGAGGCCAGTGTGGGTTGGAGAGCCTGGGCAGATAGACAGAGGCCAGGGCACACCCCAAAGCCTGGAGACTGCACTTGATGTCCAGGGTTGTGAAACACCACTTCCCCTCTTACTCACAACTGAGAGCAAGGGGCATTGATGAGTTCAGTTTGTGTGCGGCTGCATCCAAGGTGGCTCGGCTAGGAACCTCTGTTTCCTTGACTCAGGAGGCTGGGAGTCCAGGCTCCACTGAGGCTCGGCTGGGAGGATCGGAGTCTGAGTTTATGCCTGTGTTCCCTGTAGGATCCATGTTGGCTGAGCCTCAGTGTTTTTGTAATGAGAGGATGGGTGACCGTCATGTCTTTATCACAGGACACACTTGCTAAATGGATTTGTTTGCTCTGAGGAGGAAAGAGAGAGGGGGGAGTGGTGCTGGAGACAGGGATGCAGACAGGGGTCATGGACTTGGCATAACTCAGTCTTGGAGGTGATATCCCATCACCTGTACCCACTTCAATTCCCATGAATCCAGAGGCTGAGCCCCCTTGAGGTGAGGGGTGAACCGGTTCTGGGCAGCAGGATGCTGTGGTACCTCGGAGTCTCTGTGAGACCCCAACACTAGACACACTTGGCCCTTTTGAAATCTTAGGAGAAGCCTTGGGAAGTTGTATGGCAGAGGGGAGCAGCCTCTGCATCTCAGTCCCCTCCAACTTGCCATGGTGTAGAGAGGGAACTGCAGCCACGATGGGACGGACATTGGCCATGTCCCTGTGTGGGACACAGGCCTGATTGAGTTAGGGTGCATTCTTTGTCTCTCCCTTTCTTGTGATTATCCCATCTCTACATTTGTGCTTTAGCCACCTGTGAGTCCCATCTCTGGTTTCAGAGAGAACAGAGGGTGTTATGGGCCAATAGACACAATAAACCCTAGAGATTAGATGCTACCCTACTTTCCAGAAAAGACTGGGCACACCATGAGTTGCACAATGATGGGACCAGGGTCCAAAAGCTGCTGAGAGGGAAGGACTGGTTGTGAATGCATTTTTGAAGGCTCCAAGCTGGAACTCTAGTGGCACCAAGCAGGGCAGATGCTGGTGGGGATGTTTGGGTAGTTGTTGGTGAACACCTGCGCACCTGAGATGGGTAGGCATGGAGGAGAAATCGGCAGCCCATAGGGCTGTTGAAAGTGGTCTTATGTGAAAAGAGGCTCAGGTATGGGCACAGGAAATGACATCATTGCCTTGACAATGGATCAAACAGAACATGGAACCCTGGTATCCAGGCACCCACTTCACTGACCAAGCCATCCGAGCTCACTTGGTTGGAGCCACTGGAGGGAGAAGGATGTTCTCCTGTGGTTGCAGACAATGCCGAGCCTCAGGCTCCCAGGAATCTCAGGGGGGCCAACTAGCCCTTTTGTGGATACACTGGGTGAGGCTTCATCTTAGACGCCAGAGCCTCTGGCGATTGTCGCAGAGGAGCTCAAGAGTAACAGTGAGTAGCACAGGGCAGGTGAGCCCAGCAGGCCCTCTAGTCTGATCCCTGATGAATGGCCCAGGACTCCTATTCTGACTCTGTGTGTGTGTGTGTGTGTGTGTGTGTGTGTGTGTGTGTGTGTGTTTGTACTGATGGGAACTGTCCCATTGTGCTTTGACTCTAGTGTATTGGCACAAGTCATTTTTCTGTTTATCACCATTTCCATTTTGAACCCACCATTCTTGGTCCCAACCCAGGGTGAAAATGATCAGAACACGGAGGAGCCCTTCAGGGTTCAGAGCCTTGAACCTTACAGGCAGGACCAGCTTAGGAATGAGCTCCTGCCTGTCATTTGTGGGAGGAACCTACATTTCAGCAGCAACATGGGGTTAATCTCCTGGGATTTCATCCCCACCCAGCAGGTGCTGGATCTCTTGTTCCCAAAACAGCCACCTTCTTCAGTCTTTACTCCTGGTGCCACTCCACATCCTCCAAGGGGACAAGAACCTCAGGTTCTGGATGGATGTTGTAGAATGCCCACAGAGCCAACTGCCAGGCTGGGTGGGGTGCAGTTGCTGGGCTTTGCTGATGTTGTCATCCCCCACAGTTCTTGGAACCTTCTGTGGCAGTGGCATCCAGGACCCCAGCAGCTGTGAGTAGCAGCTCCTCACTGCTTCACTCCAGCGAGCAGGTGGAAGACAGCCGCGTTGTTCACGTCCTCCTAGAGGGACAGAGCCTGAGGGAGACAAAGCGCATCCCGGTAAGCCCGACGACAGCAGGGCTGCCTCCTGGGTGTCCACACAGTGGAAGGCAGGAGACACAGCCAACCCCACGGCTATGGTGGGAAATAAAGAAGAGAGAGGTCCGTCTTAAGGGCTTGACCTGAGGAGGGAGAGCATCAGCATGCCCAGCTTCAGTGGTGAGTGGGCCTGTGTATTGTGGGTTTTGCAGGCCAGAAGTGCAGACGGAAGTGCTGTGGACAGATGAAGGCAGAGATATGTCCAGGGTGCAGGCTGCAGTGCCTAGAACTTGGTATTCTCAATGAGTGAAGTTGGAGCAGAGGAGGTGGCAGTGACTTGTCACATGTGTAGGAGGGGATGTGTTCCTGGTGGCAGGGAAGAGAACCTCCTTAGCATGACTAGGTGTAGGAATTTGGGGTCGGGATCACCTGGGGGGTCATGCCAAAGCTTCGGAATGTTAGGCTTTGCATGTATGTAAATACGGAGCTAAAGGGGTTCTTGGCAGAATTTCTATGGATGTGCAGTAGACACGCTAATGCTGCAGGTGTCCAGCTGCAGAGGAGACATGTTCAGTGACTGCCAGTGCTGAGTCAAGTACATCATTACAACCAGACCCGCACCGAGCTTCCAGAGGCCAGGGCCTCTCAAAGCTATCATGAAGCACTCAAGTGCACACTCTTGTATCTGAGTCTGTTTTGTGTCGTGGCAGTCAGGACCCAAATTTTCAGTGCATCTGCCTCTTCCACCCACAAAGGCAGCCTGCATCCCAGATCACACTTGGTGCGCAGATCCCTGGCCCATTGCTCTCATCTCAGTGAGATGAGAGTGTGTCTGTGCATAGGCAGTTTGGTCCTTTGACATGAGTGGAATGTGGCTCCCCAGGGGGAGGGGAGATGGCAGGTACAGGCAGATATTTGTACCAGGATTGTTATAGTAGCACATTGCAAGAACCCAGGTGGTATATGGAGGACACACTCAGGTAGCAGGATAACAAGATTGTGCCCTTGTATATGTAGCTGAGATTTCTCCTGAATGTTTGACCACAGTCTTCTGGGTAGCTCTTCTAAAAGCCATTCTCTGATGACATTTGTCCCACCCTGATCCAGGTGACCTTTCAGGAGACGGTGACAAGCCTCATCCGCAGGGCCTTGGACCAAAATTTGTTGCAGCATGAGGATGTGGACAACTTTGAGCTGCTGTATATGATGTCTGAGGATGAGAGTAAGTAGGACAATCAGACAGTGGGGAGACATGATCCACAGTGGGCTCAGGATAACTGACAGCCAAGAGAAAGTGGGCCTTGGCCCCAAAATACCAAAGTGTGATGGGCCTGGCGGAGACTCTCAGGGGTTGTGGGTGTTTTGTGGTATAATCCTTGAGTGCCACCTAACAATTCTCTCCACTTCGCTCTGCAGAAATCAAGGTCTCTGACCACTCACTCGTGTGTCTGTCCATGAATCTGGGAATACAATATTTCATGGTGAGGAAACGCCCCCAGGTCAAGGGAAAGGAGGTAAACACCTACCTTATTCAAGCTGTGCATGTGCTGCCATTCCACTCCGACCTGAGGAAATAAGAAGCCTCAGCACCTGGACATATTTGCTGGAAGCCCATAGAGCCAACTGACAGTCTCGGGTGGCTTTCTGTTTCTGGGTTTGCTGATGTTCCATCCCCCACAGTTCTCAGAATCAACCTGCAAGTCCTCCAGGCCGCTTTCCCACAAGCAGGTGGGAGACACCTGCTTAATTCGTGTCCACTTAGAAACACAAAGTCCAGAGATGGCCAAGAGTGTTCTGGTAAGCCTGGGAGCAGGGGTGTCCCGTGGTGCTTACACCTGGGTGGGGAGCAGACACTGGTCCAATACCATGGACTACTCATGCCCTCTTGAATTTGGAGCTTCTGGATGATCAGGAGGATAGATGGGAATCAAGAAGGGAGAGGTCAGTGTGAAGGGCTGGAGCTGAGATGAGCGAGTGCAGCAGCTTGTCCACTGCCATGTCTGAGGGAGTCTGTGTGTCAGGTGGCAGCATGCAGTCCAGAAGGGCAGGGACAGGTATGGGTGACAGATGAGAATAGGACAGGAACTAGGTTGCAGGTTCCCTTGTATGGGATGCTGACGTCTATGGAGGAGGACAGCAGTGTGAGGTTCTCCATGTTCCTTGAACAAGGAGCTGAGAGAGTCTCTCTGCAGAGTCGATATGGATGTGGAGCAAGCACACTAAATGTCCAGGTAACCCAATGACCACCCTTGCCGGATGAGGTGCCCTCCTACATCCCAGCCAGCACTGAGCCTCTGGAGGCCAGGAGCTCTCGTGGCTATCTTTCAGCTCTCCTGTGTGTGGTCATGTTCCTGGGTCTGTTTTTGGCCCTGGCAATCCAGACCAAAGCCTCTAGGTTTTGTGCCTAGGCCATTCCCAATGCCGCCTGCATCCTCGGGCAGACCTGGGATCTTGGAGGCTATTGTCCCATTCCTCCCAACTTGTGGGATGAGATTGCATCTGTATGCAGGTAGTGGGGTCCTTTCACTCCGAGAGGAGTGCAGCTCCACAAAGAGCAATGGCAGGCCCAGGAAGTCCTATGTACAAGGATTGGGCTAGTAGCCTGTGGGAAGAGCCCACACGATGAGCAGGAGGTCAGCCTCGGGTAGTAGGGTCATGGATGTTGCCCTTGTATTTAGAGTGGAGGTGCCTCCAGAATGCCCCTGCCCACTGTCCTTGAGTAGTCACTTCAAGGCCCATTTCCTGAAGGCCTGTCTCCCATGCTGCTCCAGGTGACCTGCCACGATAGGGCTCCTGTCGTCATCCGCAGCGCCCTCGACCTACACTTCCTTACTGAGGAGAATCCAGAGGATTATGAGCTGGGCCAAATCATCTCTCGCTGTCAGAGTAAGTGAGACAATCAGATAGCAGAGAGCAAGGGTCAGGATGTGGACTCAGGTCAACTCTTAGCAAAAAAGAGTAGTCTCTGACCCCCAAGAACACTCCAACAGGTGTGTTGGGTTCGTGCACAAAGCCAACTGCACTTCTGCTGGTGGAAGGTCTTGAGGTCCAATGGTATACCCCGGTGGATATTGCGGATCCCCACCAGGTGCCCTCCCCTGGACATGAACAGGCATCCAAAGCTGACATCTTTGAGGAGTGAGGAGGAAAGCCTCTCTCCAGGAGCAGTATGTTTTCATGGTCTGGGATAGGAGTGGTTTCAAAGGAACATGGGAATGCATGGGCTAAAGAGGGAACTGGCATTTTGTGGACTGAAGCAGTACTATTGAAAGCCTTCTGTGTGACCAAAAAAACACTGCCTGGGCAGAGCATTGCCAGGATTCTAGCAAGCAGTAACAGGATGAAATTGGGAAGAAAACACAGCCTGGGAGACAGCCTGAATCATCTGTTTTTGCATAAATTCCATGGTCTTACGCACCTGAGTCCACTAGGCAAGGAGTGATCACAATAGCCAGGTTGTGATCCCTAACTAAAGTCAGATGAGGGCTTCCTGAGCACGTAGCCACAGAGCTCATCTGATAATAATGCCAGCGCTTTTTCGTTGGTTGGTTGGTTGGTTTTTGTGAGCCAAACACCACAGCAGCCATTATCCCAGCCTATGTACCCTGAAGACCACCATCCCTATGAGTTCTAGGATCACTTGTCTCCTATCTTAACCTACTGTTAGGTTAGTAGAGTCTATGGAAGAGGAAGTCTGTCTGGGGCCTTGGTAGCCTAAGAAATTCATAGCAGAGATCTCCACATCCAACCCAGAAGGGATGGAGAACAGGCTCTAGGTTAGAGGAGGGCGACAGGAAACACATGTTCAGAGGAAGGAGAAGCGGCTGTTGTATTCCCCCACTCGGGGTCATGGCACCACTGGGCCATACGCCATGTTGGAGGGAAGCAGTCCCTTTGCTGGTCTTTGGAACCATTGTTCTCAGTAGGGCAGTATTTGGAATGTGGCCTCCATTCTCAGAAGCCTGGTTCACATGGAGGCGGGCTCCACCAACGCAGAAGCATGGCTCTAACGTGGTATCCGTGCTGGTCAGCCTGTCCTCACTGTGGCCATACTTGAGGAAAATAACTCAGAGGAGGAATCCTAGGCCTTTTTTCTCTGGGTTTCATAGCTTTCTCTTTGGTTGTGCACTGAGGCTGTCCATAAAGCTCTAGTGTGTGGCAGTGGAGAGCTCCTCAGCCCTTGCCACAAAGGCATAGACTGGGAGAGAGAGAACGAGGCTGGCAGAGAGGGAGAGAGAGAAAGATGGAGAGGGAGGACCTCTCCTTGGAGAATGAGGATTCAGTGGAGCCAACAGGAACAAGGTACTGTTGCCCAGGGCACAACCCTGTTTAGGTCTTACTCCAACCATGCTCAACCTTTCTTCCAGTCCCTCCCACCCCCCAGTAGTGTATTCATCTTGAATGAGAATTTCATGTTGACATCAGAGCACTCACCATCCAATGCTTCCCTCCAAACCCACCTATGAAGATGGCTCATGTGGGGACTGAATCTTCGGCACAGGAGCCTTTTGTGGGAGATTTCAGATGCAAACCCTAGTGGTGTGCTTTGGCAGATGCAAGAGGACCTGAGATATTCTGGAGTCCAAAGCCTTCGGTAGGAACAGACATTAGGTCTGTTGAAGTGCTCTGCCTAGTTCTTCCTCAGGGAGGACTGTGGAGGCTGTCTTTGTTGGTATTGGTGCTGAATTGGAGAGCTCTCAGGTGTGTGGCTCTGGCCTTTTCTGGCACAGGCTCTCAGATGTTGGCGTGTCCTAGGGAGCACCTCCTGAGTGCCACCTTCTTTTTGTACACCCCTCTCTCCCCAGAGCTGAGGATTCCAGCAGAGGCCAACGTATTTTATGCCAAGAATCCTCACAAAAAATCCAACTTTGTGCTGAGGAAAAGGAGCCTCTCCCAAAAGAATGATGGGTGGATCGAGCCTCAACCTCCCTCTCGTCCTGCAAAGAAGGCTCCTGCCCTCCTGAGGATGCTTGCAAAACCATTCTGTTGCTGTGTGCCTGGGCGGGGCTGAGGCAGCCCAGGAATATTTACATTGATTACTATTTTCTTCAAAGTTTGAATCTATAGTTTGCCATTGTCCTTGACCTTGTTTAGTAACACAGTTGTTACTCTATCCTGTATTTGTTGTTTCCATTAATATATTATTATTATTTTAAAATATATATGTTTTTGTTACCTGATCTACTGTGATGATTTGAGTATACTAAATGTAGCAGTGATTCCTAAAGGACACATCCAAACCAACAGGAAGGAATGTTTCATTCTATCAGCAAGAACTTTGGTTTTTAGGAGTTTGGCAGATGGCATTATCTGAGTCAGTTTTCCAATGGGGGCAATGAAGTATCAGCTATGATGGTACAAACACAAACAAAGACACACAAACACACACAAGAGCACACACACTCACTGAGAGATAGATAGACAGATGGAGTTGGTCTCTGCTGAAATACTTTGGAGACATGGTTCTGATTTCTCCCCTTTTGGAGTATTTTCAATTGCACAAGGTGTCTTGCAAATGAACCCATGTCTGAGGAAGACATGCATGTGTACTTCACATGCCACTTTTCACATAGCAGGAAGGTCATGTAATATTTTTCATGCAGCTGTCTTTTGACTGTGAACCATCCCATGAGGTCAGCTGTGGAATTTTCAACTTGTAGCATCACAATGGGGATCCACTCTTTGGATTTGGGGATATTTCCGATTTTCTTGATTCAGATTGGAATGATATATATATTAGTTTTTGATGAAAATTCTGCATTTGATGGTAATGAATGTCGTGCATCTAGGAATCTGTAGAGTGCAGACAATGAATGGATGCCTACTGTTGTCTGGACTGGTCTGAAAAGTCCTGTAGCATCTGAGCATGTGTGAGGGCTGTACAGGTCTTGCCAAAAGTCCAGGTCAGATGATCCTGCACAAAGCTGAACTCCTAGTGGTCTCCACAACAGTGTAAGGGCCAAGGAGAAACTCACTTCCACACAGAAGTTGGGAAGCTACCTTATGAAGGTGATCATAGATACGGGATTATTAATATATCCAGGTTGGCATCTATTATTTTTTTAGCTTTTGACTTTCACAGCTGTGGGCATCTTGACAACCATCAACTCCCTGTAAGCACAGACAACTCTATAAGAACCTGAGGATAAATTTCCCTGTGCATGTACCCTTGTGAAACTGCTTAAGCACCGCCTGGTTTACACACAGGTGGAATTTCTAGGTCAAAGTGTGCATGTTTACTTCTTTGACTAAGCACTGCCAGGTGGCTCTTCTGCATAGCTCTACCTGTGGCCAGGATTGTATTATCTAGCTTTCTAACTTTTGCATGTTGAGTAGATACATAGTGGGAGCACACTGTTTTTGTTGGTATTTTTCTTGGTATCTATTCTGATGCTTTTCACTGGGGGATTTTTTCCTGTGAAAATGGGCTTCCTCTACTTGACCTTATTTTCTTCTTTTTAAAATTTTTTCAATGTGACTTTTTATTTTTAGTTTTATTAAAGACATTGCCCCTTGCTTGCATAGTCTATATCTAAAGCACTAGTCCTTGCTCCAAGGCCCAGCTTGCTCTCAGCTGCCCCAGGAGGGGAACAGTCTTTGGCGGTAGACAAGAGACGCCCCTGCAGGGGGCACAAGTGCTTTGGCCCTCTGGTGTTTTGCCAGCAGTGCTTCTCATGCTCACAGAGGGTTTCAGACACTGAGTCAATGGTCCAGGTGGTCTTTTGTTCAGTCTGATCTCAAATTGAGCTCCTCTGAGAGGTCATATTGAAGTCCTTGTGTGTACCTGACCCATCATTTTAAACAATATTCCAAGTTCACTTTTTGTGTGTACGTGGGTTCTGGGGATTGAACCCAGGGCCTTGAGCCTGTGAGGCAAGTGACCTACCTGAGCTACACCCTCAGAGACCCCTGTAAAAGTATTTCCCCTTTGCCTCGGGGTCTAAGTTGCCAAGGCTGACCTCAAACGTTCCTCTTGCCTCAGCCTCCCTGGTGGCTGGCATGACAGGCATGCACCTGGGACTGTCACACTCGAGCCTGTGATGGGAACTCATGTGCATCTGTCCAGGGCTGAGCATGGTTAGGCAGAGCTGTGCTCCAGGCTCCCTGCAGGGCTGTGGAGGCTTCTGCTGCCCAGCAGCCCTGGTGCCATGGCCAGGGCTCCTCCCAGCCGAGGGCAGGCAGCTGCCCATTGCTGTAGGCTGACCTTATTTTCTTCTTATGGCACTCGTCCGTTCTCTGGAGTATGTTGTATGGTTTGTCCATTAGGAGTCTAACAGGTCCTCTAGAACCTTCAAACAATTAGTAAAATTCCTGAACAGTAAGTGAGCGCGCGCAGAAATTGGGCTAATATTTTGGGAAGAACAATGTTGGATGATATATTCATGGCTTGAATATATCATCCAACATGAAGTTATATTTTATTACTTACAAAATAATAAAATAATGAAGCAATACCATGGGCTGAGCTAAAATAGATCCTTAGGATCTTAGGCATTCTGTAATAAATCTGTGTCACTTGAAGTATAGAGTTGATCGACTCTGAGTAATGAAACAGAAGTAAAGGTATCAAAGCCAATGATCATCTGTTTCCAATTTTCTGTGATTTGGTTCAAGTGGTAAAGTGGTGATATTTATTAATAATGGATCGAATAGGTTCATAATTGTTTTAGAGTACAATTAGATGCCTTCAAACTTTAGGCTACATGGGCACATTTGAGAACGGTTCCAGCCATTCTCTCATCCTTTGGGTCATTCCCCTCCTATGTCCTGTGAGACATTTTCTATGTGAGGCTTTAAGAAGAAGAAGAGAATATTCTGTAAAGAAAACCTTGTGATCTGTGCAGTATGAAGTTGAATGGATTCATTCAGAAATCAGAAATTCTATTGAAAGATATTTATTGGCATGAGCCAAATAAAACCTATTTTTAGGCATCCTGGTGAAGACAAGGTTTTATCTTTATGTCTCATTTTCTATGTTTTGTTGTTGTTGTTGTTGTTGTTAGAATGAAATTCATATGTTGCCAGACCATTCTATCAGATGTGTAACTAGATGCCATTTAAATTACCCACTTTTACATGGTAGACAGTTTTTAATGAACACTGCCTGTCTGCACCTTTTTTAAAAACAGGACTGGGATCAGAAGCCCAAATACCAATGGTTAGCTGGAGCATATTTTTCATTTGGCCTATCTGTCAGTATTCCCTGAGGTCATCTGTGCAATCAGCTTCGTTACTCCTGCTCCCTCACTGGATTTCATAGAAACCATATGCTATGTATGAATCAGGGACACCAATCCCACAACATAGCATTCTTGGAATATCCAAAGTCCCACTTTTCACTTCGCCATGCCTGAGATCAGCAGTAATATTTATCAGCAAATGTGAGATTTTCAAAGATCCAATTCTATGTGCTCCTTTCTCATAGAGCCTTAGGCAGGGATATAGCATACATAAATATTAAGTAAAGTCCATAGTTTTTAAAATGTCATCCATTGAATAGTTGACACATGTCTGAGATACTTTTTATTTTGGAGGAGGTATTATTTAATAGGGAATTCCAACAGCTACCTAATAGTGAAATGAGAAGTCTTGCATCCATTTTATTTTGTTTCTGATGATTTTTATGAGTAAGGGTAAGATACTTCCTTGTTCTGATGCAGATGTTGCCCACTTTTGTGAATGGATGCGGGGTGTCACCTACTACTTGCATATCTGCATATTGGGCTTGACACTGCTATCGTACTTGGTAGTTGGCAAAAAGTCAATACTGAAGTTAAGCTCTTGTGTTCTAGCAGCAGAGCTGAAGATCCTTGATGTGCCACCTTCTGCAATCCATGCTGCTCTCTTCATGTTCCTTATTGACTTCCTGGTGAGGAGCATCATGGTCTCCTGGTCTTGAGAATGGCCAAGCATTGCTCTGTGAATGTGGAAGATGGGCATGTGGAAGGCTCCAGGGAGGAGGGATCATTGAACATGTACTCGAATCCATGTGCCTGTTGAATGACCTGTTTTTTTTATTTTTGGGTTTTAAGGGAGACACTGCCCTAAAACACTTCTGTGCAGCTGGGGATGCAGGCTTCTGCTTCACCTTGCAGGAAGCATTAACGAATCCTTTCCAGAAGACACGAGAAGAGAGAAGTGAGCCTCTGGTATCATGCAGGTTCCTTGCATTGCCCATGGGCTAGAAGAGAGAAGAGTTGCTTCATGAGATTTGATCCCCTTTTTCCTGAAAAGTTCCACACAGAGGTGAGTCCCCAGCATGTTTAGAAATCATTTCAGACACCTTTCTGGACGGAATTGAATCAGAGCCCCTGATGATGTGGAAGAGCTAAAGATGGGTTTGCTATGAATTTTCTATTTCATTCATCAGGGCCTGAGTCAAGTCAGTCATTGTGCTGTCAACACATGAGCTGCTGGTCAAATGTGAGGAAGTGGTCTTGCTTTATGAAAACACCACCCTGATTCAGTGAGCCAGAGGCAGCCTGCAGTCCCTGTTTTCCTGTAAAGGCAGATTGCTGTGGATGGCCTCTGGCCTCGTCATGCAGCCCTGCTCAGAGTAGGGGATTGAGGGACCAGGCAGATCCCTAGTTCCTTTTGACCTTTATTGCCATTGGGCCACCCCAGGGTCCTTGGACTCTACCTGGTCTTCTGGCCTGGGTCAGGGGATGTGAGGTTTGGAATCCCCCTCTGTGGCAGGATCCCAGCCCCCCAGCCACTTGAGGTCAGCACATCCTTCCCTAATTGTGTTAGAGTTGGAGACTTCTCCCACCCATCCTCATCCATGCTCATCCCACATTTTGTAGCTTGGCACCTGAGGACCTTTATTCATTGACTTACTTGTTAGTGATGATGGTTACTAAGACTAAGTGACTCTTTCAAGTCACATCACTTGCATGGTAGGGCTAGAGCATGGATCTTCCTAATTGATTTCATGGGACTCTCTCATGGAAACTGTGACTGCTTCCTAAACACACACTCTACATTTGGAGTGTCAAAATTCTTGCCACTGCCTCCTTGGCAAGTGTATCTTGTCTTCTACGTGGGAATTTCACAAATATTTTCCTTTGGTTTGTGGAGGTCATGCAGAAGGGATTTCATTTGAAATAGCCCAAACAAGAAATACCAGTTGTCTTTTTCGCACATGGATGTGTGTAGTGAACACCCCTTTCTGTGTGCTTGCATGAGTTACTCCTTTGAATTTGTTGAAGAATGGTTGGCTGGGGAGCAAGTTAACGAGAGATGGATATCAATGGTTGTCAAGTATTCTGACGTGAAGAATGTATTGAGGATGTGAAGGCTTTTCTAGCCAGTTCCTATGGCTCAGTCAGGGATCAGTCAGAGGATTCTGTCTGGTAGACTCTTTGGCACAGATGTCAAAGTGGCCTGGTCTTACCCTGTCCAGGACTGAATGCTGAGCTTGAGTGGGAGCTTCTTGTCATTTCAAGCATTTCCATGAGTCTGTCCTCTGTTCTCTTGTATCCAAGTGGTTTCTAATAGGAAAGCAGAACAAAAATTGAAAGTATGGTGATTGATTATTTTTACCAATGTTATTTCAATCCACTTTGTTTAATACGAAATTACCTTTATGCTAGTAAGATTTCATATGTGAGGAAATAATGAAAATATTGGGGTTAGGGGATGAGAATATGCAAATCAAACATTTTTGAGCACCAAGACCCGTTTTTTGTTTTTGTTTTTGTTTTTTTTTTTTTAACTTAAATAATATTAAGTGCCAGAGGACCACCGCTGCCATTCAGCCTCAACAACCTCCAGGTCCAGCCTCCAGGTGGCCCATTTCACCAGGGTGTGTGGGACCACACTGTCCTGGGATGAGAGAACAGTACCCACGGATGTTGACATCTCACAGAGTAGATATTGCCAGTGACAGTAGGGAGCTATTGGCACATGAGGAAGGGAAGAGCTCTCAGGATGGGAAGAGGGGGCCGCTTCGAGACTCATTGGGTATGGCACGAGGCTGCTGGGTGTGGTGTTGGCCTGGGCCCACTGAGTGGGGCAGATCCGTGGTCTGTGTTTCTGTACCCTCCTCTGTAGCCTGTGTTGGCAGCAGATCAGGGAATTGCGATCAGAAGTGCTCCCAGTAACACAGGCACCAGCCCCCAGAGTGTGTGCCTATCCGTTTCCCCACCTGGCCTGACTTAGTGCCTGTCTTGCCTCAGGGCTGAGACCCTACAATCTCTGATGAGGGTGTCTGTGGTCCAGATCCAACCTGCATGGCCAACATGCTCAGACCTTCAGCTGGGTCCTAGGCTGCTGCAACCAAACTCTGTTAACTGGGTGGCCGACAACAGAGGAAGTGTCTTCCGTTGAGCTCCAGAGGCTCAACACAGTAGGTGTTGGGCTGTCCCAGTGCCATAACCCCTCCCAGGTTTCAAGGGGACTGTCTCCCCAACTCTCCCAGCCCTTGCCCACTCTCCTATTGCTGCCCACGATCTGTGGTTCCCATATGGGCATCCCGCCCTGGCTCCAACCTCACATATCCGGTATCCCCCAGTCTCCCTGGTATCTGGGTCCAGACTCTCCTCTTCCTACAAGAATATCAGATATTGGATTTGGTCCCAGTTGATGCTGTGTTCCATCATGTGAGCTCTTAGCTTCATCACTGTGCAAAGACTCTTTTCCCACACAAGTTCGCACGACTTTTGGCTGGCTAAGAATTTTCAGGCGACACTTTTCTAATGAGTACACTTTCCTTCCTTCCGATCTCCCACCAGTGAGCATTCCTCGCACCCTTGTCCTAGTTCCTTTATGGCAGTTTCCCTCCTTATGGCTGAGAGGACCTAGTGACCCCTGAATTCACACGTTCTCCTTAATCACCAACACACTGCAGAATTCTCCAGGGGGCCATATATGCTCCTGGAAGTTGGTGTTGGAAATAGTTCTCCATCCATTAATCACTCCCTCACTCACTAATGTCCTTGTGTCCTTGAGAAAGGCTCTCCCTTTCCTGGTTTTCCTGAATAGAAATCCTCTTGCCTCTTGGGTGAATAGGGTTATGGGTTGTGCAGAGGGTGTTGGTCCACTGAGCATCTTAGAGACTGTCCTTTATGGAGCCTAATGATCCTCACTGGGGAATGAGGCCAGGGTCCTAACTGTGGTTAGTTAGAGAGGGAAAGAAGGACAAGGGAAACTCAGATGTCCCTTCATGGCCCCTGGAGTTAGAGGACTTACCCCTTTGCACCTGGGATCAGGAGACCTCATTTCCTCGAGGACACGCACACTCAGACGTTAATCTTGAGTGTGGGTTCCTTTCTGGGGTCCAGGGCTGTTGTTAGCCACCAGGAATGACAGTGCTCTCCATGCTGAGTGGAGCCATTTTTGCCAGGAAAGAGAGCCCATGGTCACGCCTTGTGCAAAGCATCCCACGCCAGGGGCTCCCATGCCTACATTCCTGTCCTGAAAGGAAGCCACTCAGAGGCAAGGTGGGTCCAACCACCTCCCATGTGTTCACTCATCACTGTGTTCCAGCAGTCACCCCAGTGAACAGTCCTGATGGGATTGGATGTGGCTCAGAATGTCACCCTCATGAGCTCTACCCTGCCACAGCTGCAGTTCTGCAGTGGGAGAAACTCAAAACCTCAAAACACATGCACATGAAAGAAAAGAGCAAGAGCCAGAGCCCAAACAGGCCAGGTGTGGCAAAGACAGCTGGAGTGCCTAGGTTGGGACTCAGAATTATGTCAGTGGGGTGGCATTGCTGCTGGCACCAGCATGATAACCGAGAGCCAGCCCTGCTCATTTTGGGGAGCAGTGTGTTGGGGAAGGCAGCAGAAATTGAGAGGCAGGATTGAGTTTGGCCCTAGGAGGAGGTTGGGTAAGAGGCCAGTGTGGATTGGAGAGCCTGGGCAGATAGACAGAGGCCAGGGCACACCCCAAAGCCTGGAGACTGCACTTGATGTCCAGGGTTGTGAAACACCACTTCCCCTCTTACTCACAACTGAGAGCAAGGGGCATTGATGAGTTCAGTTTGTGTGCGGCTGCATCCAAGGTGGCTCGGCTAGGAACCTCTGTTTCCTTGACTCAGGAGGCTGGGAGTCCAGGCTCCACTGAGGCTCGGCTGGGAGGATTGGAGTCTGAGTTTATGCCTGTGTTCCCTGTAGGATCCATGTTGGCTGAGCCTCAGTGTTTTTGTAATGAGAGGATGGGTGACCGTCATGTCTTTATCACAGGACACACTTGCTAAATGGATTTGTTTGCTCTGAGGAGGAAAGAGAGAGGGGGGAGTGGTGCTGGAGACAGGGATGCAGACAGGGGTCATGGACTTGGCATAACTCAGTTTTGGAGGTGATATCCCATCACCTGTACCCACTTCAATTCCCATGAATCCAGAGGCTGAGCCCCCTTGAGGTGAGGGGTGAACCGGTTCTGGGCAGCAGGATGCTGTGGTACCTCGGAGTCTCTGTGAGACCCCAACACTAGACACACTTGGCCCTTTTGAAATCTTAGGAGAAGCCTTGGGAAGTTGTATGGCAGAGGGGAGCAGCCTCTGCATCTCAGTCCCCTCCAACTTGCCATGGTGTAGAGAGGGAACTGCAGCCACGATGGGACGGACATTGGCCATGTCCCTGTGTGGGACACAGGCCTGATTGAGTTAGGGTGCATTCTTTGTCTCTCCCTTTCTTGTGATTATCGCATCTCTACATTTGTGCTTTAGCCACCTGTGAGTCCCATCTCTGGTTTCAGAGAGAACAGAGGGTGTTATGGGCCAATAGACACAATAAACCCTAGAGATTAGATGCTACCCTAATTTCCAGAAAAGACTGGGCACACCATGAGTTGCACAATGATGGGACCAGGGTCCAAAAGCTGCTGAGAGGGAAGGACTGGTTGTGAATGCATTTTTGAAGGCTCCAAGCTGGAACTCTAGTGGCACCAAGCAGGGCAGATGCTGGTGGGGATGTTTGGGTAGTTGTTGGTGAACACCTGCGCACCTGAGATGGGTAGGCATGGAGGAGAAATCGGCAGCCCATAGGGCTGTTGAAAGTGGTCTTATGTGAAAAGAGGCTCAGGTATGGGCACAGGAAATGACATCATTGCCTTGACAATGGATCAAACAGAACATGGAACCCTGGTATCCAGGCACCCACTTCACTGACCAAGCCATCCGAGCTCACTTGGTTGGAGCCACTGGAGGGAGAAGGATGTTCTCCTGTGGTTGCAGACAATGCCGAGCCTCAGGCTCCCAGGAATCTCAGGGGGGCCAACTAGCCCTTTTGTGGATACACTGGGTGAGGCTTCATCTTAGACGCCAGAGCCTCTGGCGATTGTCGCAGAGGAGCTCAAGAGTAACAGTGAGTAGCACAGGGCAGGTGAGCCCAGCAGGCCCTCTAGTCTGATCCCTGATGAATGGCCCAGGACTCCTATTCTGACTGTGTGTGTGTGTGTGTGTGTGCGTGTGTGTGTGTGTGTGTGTGTGTGTTTGTACTGATGGGAACTGTCCCATTGTGCTTTGACTCTAGTGTATTGGCACAAGTCATTTTTCTGTTTGTCACCATTTCCATTTTGAACCCACCATTCTTGGTCCCAACCCAGGGTGAAAATGATCAGAACACGGAGGAGCCCTTCAGGGTTCAGAGCCTTGAACCTTACAGGCAGGACCAGCTTAGGAATGAGCTCCTGCCTGTCATTTGTGGGAGGAACCTACATTTCAGCAGCAACATGGGGTTAATCTCCTGGGATTTCATCCCCACCCAGCAGGTGCTGGATCTCTTGTTCCCAAAACAGCCACCTTCTTCAGTCTTTACTCCTGGTGCCACTCCACATCCTCCAAGGGGACAAGAACCTCAGGTTCTGGATGGATGTTGTAGAATGCCCACAGAGCCAACTGCCAGGCTGGGTGGGGTGCAGTTGCTGGGCTTTGCTGATGTTGTCATCCCCCACAGTTCTTGGAACCTTCTGTGGCAGTGGCATCCAGGACCCCAGCAGCTGTGAGTAGCAGCTCCTCACTGCTTCACTCCAGCGAGCAGGTGGAAGACAGCCGCGTTGTTCACGTCCTCCTAGAGGGACAGAGCCTGAGGGAGACAAAGCGCATCCCGGTAAGCCCGACAGCAGGGCTGCCTCCTGGGTGTCCACACAGTGGAAGGCAGGAGACACAGCCAACCCCAGGGCTATGGTGGGAAATAAAGAAGAGAGAGGTCCGTCTTAAGGGCTTGACCTGAGGAGGGAGAGCATCAGCATGCCCAGCTTCAGTGGTGAGTGGGCCTGTGTATTGTGGGTTTTGCAGGCCAGAAGTGCAGACGGAAGTGCTGTGGACAGATGAAGGCAGAGATATGTCCAGGGTGCAGGCTGCAGTGCCTAGAACTTGGTATTCTCAATGAGTGAAGTTGGAGCAGAGGAGGTGGCAGTGACTTGTCACATGTGTAGGAGGGGATGTGTTCCTGGTGGCAGGGAAGAGATCCTCCTTAGCATGACTAGGTGTAGGAATTTGGGGTCGGGATCACCTGGGGGGTCATGCCAAAGCTTCGGAATGTTAGGCTTTGCATGTATGTATATACGGAGCTAAAGGGGTTCTTGGCAGAATTTCTATGGATGTGCAGTAGACACGCTAATGCTGCAGGTGTCCAGCTGCAGAGGAGACATGTTCAGTGACTGCCAGTGCTGAGTCAAGTACATCATTACAACCAGACCCGCACCGAGCTTCCAGAGGCCAGGGCCTCTCAAAGCTATCATGAAGCACTCAAGTGCACACTCTTGTATCTGAGTCTGTTTTGTGTCGTGGCAGTCAGGACCCAAATTTTCAGTGCATCTGCCTCTTCCACCCACAAAGGCAGCCTGCATCCCAGATCACACTTGGTGCGCAGATCCCTGGCCCATTGCTCTCATCTCAGTGAGATGAGAGTGTGTCTGTGCATAGGCAGTTTGGTCCTTTGACATGAGTGGAATGTGGCTCCCCAGGGGGAGGGGAGATGGCAGGTACAGGCAGATATTTGTACCAGGATTGTTCTAGTAGCACATTGCAAGAACCCAGGTGGTATATGGAGGACACACTCAGGTAGCAGGATAACAAGATTGTGCCCTTGTATATGTAGCTGAGATTTCTCCTGAATGTTTGACCACAGTCTTCTGGGTAGCTCTTCTAAAAGCCATTCTCTGATGACATTTGTCCCACCCTGATCCAGGTGACCTTTCAGGAGACGGTGACAAGCCTCATCCGCAGGGCCTTGGACCAAAATTTGTTGCAGCATGAAGATGTGGACAACTTTGAGCTGCTGTATATGATGTCTGAGGATGAGAGTAAGTAGGACAATCAGACAGTGGGGAGACATGATCCACAGTGGGCTCAGGATAACTGACAGCCAAGAGAAAGTGGGCCTTGGCCCCAAAATACCAAAGTGTGATGGGCCTGGCGGAGACTCTCAGGGGTTGTGGGTGTTTTGTGGTATAATCCTTGAGTGCCACCTAACAATTCTCTCCACTTCGCTCTGCAGAAATCAAGGTCTCTGACCAGTCACTCGTGTGTCTGTCCATGAATCTGGGAATACAATATTTCATGGTGAGGAAACGCCCCCAGGTCAAGGGAAAGGAGGTAAACACCTACCTTATTCAAGCTGTGCATGTGCTGCCATTCCACTCCGACCTGAGGAAATAAGAAGCCTCAGCACCTGGACATATTTGCTGGAAGCCCATAGAGCCAACTGACAGTCTGGGGTGGCTTTCTGTTTCTGGGTTTGCTGATGTTCCATCCCCCACAGTTCTCAGAATCAACCTTCAAGTCCTCCAGCCCGCTTTCCCACAAGCAGGTGGGAGACACCTGCTTAATTCGTGTCCACTTAGAAACACAAAGTCCAGAGATGGCCAAGAGTGTTCTGGTAAGCCTGGGAGCAGGGGTGTCCCGTGGTTCTTACACCTGGGTGGGGAGCAGACACTGGTCCAATACCATGGACTACTCATGCCCTCTTGAATTTGGAGCTTCTGGATGATCAGGAGGATAGATGGGAATCAAGAAGGGAGAGGTCAGTGTGAAGGGCTGGAGCTGAGATGAGCGAGTGCAGCAGCTTGTCCACTGCCATGTCTGAGGGAGTCTGTGTGTCAGGTGGCAGCATGCAGTCCAGAAGGGCAGGGACAGGTATGGGTGACAGATGAGAATAGGACAGGAACTAGGTTGCAGGTTCCCTTGTATGGGATGCTGACGTCTATGGAGGAGGACAGCAGTGTGAGGTTCTCCATGTTCCTTGAACAAGGAGCTGAGAGAGTCTCTCTGCAGAGTCGATATGGATGTGGAGCAAGCACACTAAATGTCCAGGTAACCCAATGACCACCCTTGCCGGATGAGGTGCCCTCCTACATCCCAGCCAGCACTGAGCCTCTGGAGGCCAGGAGCTCTCGTGGCTATCTTTCAGCTCTCCTGTGTGTGGTCATGTTCCTGGGTCTGTTTTTGGCCCTGGCAATCCAGACCAAAGCCTCTAGGTTTTGTGCCTAGGCCATTCCCAATGCCGCCTGCATCCTCGGGCAGACCTGGGATCTTGGAGGCTATTGTCCCATTCCTCCCAACTTGTGGGATGAGATTGCATCTGTATGCAGGTAGTGGGGTCCTTTCACTCCGAGAGGAGTGCAGCTCCACAAAGAGCAATGGCAGGCCCAGGAAGTCCTATGTACAAGGATTGGGCTAGTAGCCTGTGGGAAGAGCCCACACGATGAGCAGGAGGTCAGCCTCGGGTAGTAGGGTCATGGATGTTGCCCTTGTATTTAGAGTGGAGGTGCCTCCAGAATGCCCCTGCCCACTGTCCTTGAGTAGTCACTTCAAGGCCCATTTCCTGAAGGCCTGTCTCCCATGCTGCTCCAGGTGACCTGCCACGATAGGGCTCCTGTCGTCATCCGCAGCACCCTCGACCTACACTTCCTTACTGAGGAGAATCCAGAGGATTATGAGCTGGGCCAAATCATCTCTCGCCGTCAGAGTAAGTGAGACAATCAGATAGCAGAGAGCAAGGGTCAGGATGTGGACTCAGGTCAACTCTTAGCAACAAAGAGTAGTCTCTGACCCCCAAGAACACTCCAACAGGTGTGTTGGGTTCGTGCACAAAGCCAACTGCACTTCTGCTGGTGGAAGGTCTTGAGGTCCAATGGTATACCCCGGTGGATATTGCGGCTCCCCACCAGGTGCCCTCCCCTGGACATGAACAGGCATCCAAAGCTGACATCTTTGAGGAGTGAGGAGGAAAGCCTCTCTCCAGGAGCAGTATGTTTTCATGGTCTGGGATAGGAGTGGTTTCAAAGGAACATGGGAATGCATGGGCTAAAGAGGGAACTGGCATTTTGTGGACTGAAGCAGTACTATTGAAAGCCTTCTGTGTGACCAAAAAACCACTGCCTGGGCAGAGCATTGCCAGGATTCTAGCAAGCAGTAACAGGATGAAATTGGGAAGAAACCACAGCCTGGGAGACAGCCTGAATCATCTGTTTTTGCATAAATTCCATGGTCGTACGCACCTGAGTCCACTAGGCAAGGAGTGATCACAATAGCCAGGTTGTGATCCCTAACTAAAGTCAGATGAGGGCTTCCTGAGCACGTAGCCACAGAGCTCATCTGATAATAATGCCAGCGCTTTTTCGTTGGTTGGTTGGTTGGTTTTTGTGAGCCAAACACCACAGCAGCCATTATCCCAGCCTATGTACCCTGAAGACCACCATCCCTATGAGTTCTAGGATCACTTGTCTCCTATCTTAACCTACTGTTAGGTTAGTAGAGTCTATGGAAGAGGAAGTCTGTCTGGGGCCTTGGTAGCCTAAGAAATTCATAGCAGAGATCTCCACATCCAACCCAGAAGGGATGGAGAACAGGCTCTAGGTTAGAGGAGGGCGACAGGAAACACATGTTCAGAGGAAGGAGAAGCGGCTGTTGTATTCCCCCACTCGGGGTCATGGCACCACTGGGCCATACACCATGTTGGAGGGAAGCAGTCCCTTTGCTGCTCTTTGGAACCATTGTTCTCAGTAGGGCAGTATTTGGAATGTGGCCTCCATTCTCAGAAGCCTGGTTCACATGGAGGCGGGCTCCACCAACGCAGAAGCATGGCTCTAACGTGGTATGCGCTCTGGTCAGCCTGTCCTCACTGTGGCCATACTTGAGGAAAATAACTCAGAGGAGGAATCCTAGGCCTTTTTTCTCTGGGTTTCATAGCTTTCTCTTTGGTTGTGCACTGAGGCTGTCCATAAAGCTCTAGTGTGTGGCAGTGGAGAGCTCCTCAGCCCTTGCCACAAAGGCATAGACTGGGAGAGAGAGAACGAGGCTGGCAGAGAGGGAGAGAGAGAAAGATGGAGAGGGAGGACCTCTCCTTGGAGAATGAGGATTCAGTGGAGCCAACAGGAACAAGGTACTGTTGCCCAGGGCACAACCCTGTTTAGGTCTTACTCCAACCATGCTCAACCTTTCTTCCAGTCCCTCCCACCCCCCAGTAGTGTATTCATCTTGAATGAGAATTTCATGTTGACATCAGAGCACTCACCATCCAATGCTTCCCTCCAAACCCACCTATGAAGATGGCTCATGTGGGGACTGAATCTTCGGCACAGGAGCCTTTTGTGGGAGATTTCAGATGCAAACCCTAGTGGTGTGCTTTGGCAGATGCAAGAGGACCTGAGATATTCTGGAGTCCAAAGCCTTCGGTAGGAACAGACATTAGGTCTGTTGAAGTGCTCTGCCTACTTCTTCCTCAGGGAGGACTGTGGAGGCTGTCTTTGTTGGTATTGGTGCTGAATTGGAGAGCTCTCAGGTGTGTGGCTCTGGCCTTTTCTGGCACAGGCTCTCAGATGTTGGCGTGTCCTAGGGAGCACCTCCTGAGTGCCACCTTCTTTTTGTACACCCCTCTCTCCCCAGAGCTGAGGATTCCAGCAGAGGCCAACGTATTTTATGCCAAGAATCCTCACAAAAAATCCAACTTTGTGCTGAGGAAAAGGAGCCTCTCCCAAAAGAATGATGGGTGGATCGAGCCTCAACCTCCCTCTCGTCCTGCAAAGAAGGCTCCTGCCCTCCTGAGCATGCTTGCAAAACCATTCTGTTGCTGTGTGCCTGGGCGGGGCTGAGGCAGCCCAGGAATATTTACATTGATTACTATTTTCTTCAAAGTTTGAATCTATAGTTTGCCATTGTCCTTGACCTTGTTTAGTAACACAGTTGTTACTCTATCCTGTATTTGTTGTTTCCATTAATATATTATTATTATTTTAAAATATATATGATTTGTTACCTGATCTACTGTGATGATTTGAGTATACTAAATGTAGCAGTGATTCCTAAAGGACACATCCAAACCAACAGGAAGGAATGTTTCATTCTATCAGCAAGAACTTTGGTTTTTAGGAGTTTGGCAGATGGCATTATCTGAGTCAGTTTTCCAATGGGGGCAATGAAGTATCAGCTGTGATGGTACAAACACAAACAAAGACACACAAACACACACAAGAGCACACACACTCACTGAGAGATAGATAGACAGATGGAGTTGGTCTCTGCTGAAATACTTTGGAGACATGGTTCTGATTTCTCCCCTTTTGGAGTATTTTCAATTGCACAAGGTGTCTTGCAAATGAACCCATGTCTGAGGAAGACATGCATGTGTACTTCACATGCCACTTTTCACATAGCAGGAAGGTCATGTAATATTTTTCATGCAGCTGTCTTTTGACTGTGAACCATCCCATGAGGTCAGCTGTGGAATTTTCAACTTGTAGCATCACAATGGGGATCCACTCTTTGGATTTGGGGATATTTCCGATTCTCTTGATTCAGATTGGAATGATATATATATATATATATATATATATATTAGTTTTTGATGAAAATTCTGCATTTGATGGTAATGAATGTCGTGCATCTAGGAATCTGTAGAGTGCAGACAATGAATGGATGCCTACTGTTGTCTGGACTGGTCTGAAAAGTCCTGTAGCATCTGAGCATGTGTGAGGGCTGTACAGGTCTTGCCAAAAGCCCAGGTCAGATGATCCTGCACAAAGCTGAACTCCTAGTGGTCTCCACAACAGTGTAAGGGCCAAGGAGAAACACACTTCCACACAGAAGTTGGGAAGCTACCTTATGAAGGTGATCATAGATACGGGATTATTAATATATCCAGGTTGGCATCTATTATTTTTTTAGCTTTTGACTTTCGCAGCTGTGGGCATCTTGACAACCATCAACTCCCTGTAAGCACAGACAACTCTATAAGAACCTGAGGATAAATTTCCCTGTGCATGTCCCCTTGTGAAACTGCTTAAGCACCGCCTGGTTTACACACAGGTGGAATTTCTAGGTCAAAGTGTGCATGTTTACTTCTTTGACTAAGCACTGCCAGGTGGCTCTTCTGCATAGCTCTACCTGTGGCCAGGATTGTATTATCTAGCTTTCTAACTTTTGCATGTTGAGTAGATACATAGTGGGAGCACACTGTTTTTGTTGGTATTTTTCTTGGTATCTATTCTGATGCTTTTCACTGGGGGATTTTTTCCTGTGAAAATGGGCTTCCTCTACTTGACCTTATTTTCTTCTTTTTAAAATTTTTTCAATGTGACTTTTTAATTTTAGTTTTATTAAAGACATTGCCCCTTGCTTGCATAGTCTATATCTAAAGCACTAGTCCTTGCTCCAAGGCCCAGCTTGCTCTCAGCTGCCCCAGGAGGGGAACAGTCTTTGGCGGTAGACAAGAGACGCCCCTGCAGGGGGCACACGTGCTTTGGCCCTCTGGTGTCTTGCCAGCAGTGCTTCCCATGCTCACAGAGGGTTTCAGACACTGAGTCAATGGTCCAGGTGGTCTTTTGTTCAGTCTGATCTCAAATTGAGCTCCTCTGAGAGGTCATATTGAAGTCCTTGTGTGTACCTGACCCATCATTTTAAACAATATTCCAAGTTCACTTTTTGTGTGTACGTGGGTTCTGGGGATTGAACCCAGGGCCTTGAGCCTGTGAGGCAAGTGACCTACCTGAGCTACACCCTCAGAGACCCCTGTAAAAGTATTTCCCCTTTGCCTCGGGGTCTAAGTTGCCAAGGCTGACCTCAAACGTTCCTCTTGCCTCAGCCTCCCTGGTGGCTGGCATGACAGGCATGCACCTGGGACTGTCACACTCGAGCCTGTGATGGGAACTCATGTGCATCTGTCCAGGGCTGAGCATGGTTAGGCAGAGCTGTGCTCCAGGCTCCCTGCAGGGCTGTGGAGGCTTCTGCTGCCCAGCAGCCCTGGTGCCATGGCCAGGGCTCCTCCCAGCCGAGGGCAGGCAGCTGCCCATTGCTGTAGGCTGACCTTATATTCTTCTTATGGCACTCGTCCGTTCTCTGGAGTATGTTGTATGGTTTGTCCATTAGGAGTCTAACAGGTCCTCTAGAACCTTCAAACAATTAGTAAAATTCCTGAACAGTAAGTGAGCGCGCGCAGAAATTGGGCTAATATTTTGGGAAGAACAATGTTGGATGATATATTCATGGCTTGAATATATCATCCAACATGAAGTTATATTTTATTACTTACAAAATAATAAAATAATGAAGCAATACCATGGGCTGAGCTAAAATAGATCCTTAGGATCTTAGGCATTCTGTAATAAATCTGTGTCACTTGAAGTATAGAGTTGATCGACTCTGAGTAATGAAACAGAAGTAAAGGTATCAAAGCCAATGATCATCTGTTTCCAATTTTCTGTGATTTGGTTCAAGTGGTAAAGTGGTGATATTTATTAATAATGGATTGAATAGGTTCATAATTGTTTTAGAGTACAATTAGATGTCTTCAAACTTTAGGCTACATGGGCACATTTGAGAACGGTTCCAGCCATTCTCTCATCCTTTGGGTCATTCCCCTCCTATGTCCTGTGAGACATTTTCTATGTGAGGCTTTAAGAAGAAGAAGAGAATATTCTGTAAAGAAAACCTTGTGATCTGTGCAGTATGAAGTTGAATGGATTCATTCAGAAATCAGAAATTCTATTGAAAGATACTTATTGGCATGAGCCAAATAAAACCTATTTTTAGGCATCCTGGTGAAGACAAGGTTTTATCTTTATGTCTCATTTTCTATGTTTTGTTGTTGTTGTTGTTGTTAGAATGAAATTCATATGTTGCCAGACCATTCTATCAGATGTGTAACTAGATGCCATTTAAATTACCCACTTTTACATGGTAGACAGTTTTTAATGAACACTGCCTGTCTGCACCTTTTTTAAAAACAGGACTGGGATCAGAAGCCCAAATACCAATGGTTAGCTGGAGCATATTTTTCATTTGGCCTATCTGTCAGTATTCCCTGAGGTCATCTGTGCAATCAGCTTCGTTACTCCTGCCCCCTCACTGGATTTCATAGAAACCATATGCTATGTATGAATCAGGGACACCAATCCCACAACATAGCATTCTTGGAATATCCAAAGTCCCACTTTTCACTTCGCCATGCCTGAGATCAGCAGTAATATTTATCAGCAAATGTGAGATTTTCAAAGATCCAATTCTATGTGCTCCTTTCTCATAGAGCCTTAGGCAGGGATATAGCATACATAAATATTAAGTAAAGTCCATAGTTTTTAAAATGTCATCCATTGAATAGTTGACACATGTCTGAGATACTTTTTATTTTGGAGGAGGTATTATTTAATAGGGAATTCCAACAGCTACCTAATAGTGAAATGAGAAGTCTTGCATCCATTTTATTTTGTTTCTGATGATTTTTATGAGTAAGGGTAAGATACTTCCTTGTTCTGATGCAGATGTTGCCCACTTTTGTGAATGGATGCGGGGTGTCACCTACTACTTGCATATCTGCATATTGGGCTTGACACTGCTATCGTACTTGGTAGTTGGCAAAAAGTCAATACTGAAGTTAAGCTCTTGTGTTCTAGCAGCAGAGCTGAAGATCCTTGATGTGCCACCTTCTGCAATCCATGCTGCTCTCTTCATGTTCCTTATTGACTTCCTGGTGATGAGCATCATGGTCTCCTGGTCTTGAGAATGGCCAAGCATTGCTCTGTGAATGTGGAAGATGGGCATGTGGAAGGCTCCAGGGAGGAGGGATCATTGAACATGTACTCGAATCCATGTGCCTGTTGAATGACCTGTTTTTTTTTTTTTATTTTTGGGTTTTAAGGGAGACACTGCCCTAAAACACTTCTGTGCAGCTGGGGATGCAGGCTTCTGCTTCACCTTGCAGGAAGCATTAACGAATCCTTTCCAGAAGACATGAGAAGAGAGAAGTGAGCCTCTGGTATCATGCAGGTTCCTTGCATTGCCCATGGGCTAGAAGAGAGAAGAGTTGCTTCATGAGATTTGATCCCCTTTTTCCTGAAAAGTTCCACACAGAGGTGAGTCCCTAGCATGTTTAGAAATCATTTCAGACACCTTTCTGGACGGAATTGAATCAGAGCCCCTGATGATGTGGAAGAGCTAAAGATGGGTTTGCTATGAATTTTCTATTTCATTCATCAGGGCCTGAGTCAAGTCAGTCATTGTGCTGTCAACACATGAGCTGCTGGTCAAATGTGAGGAAGTGGTCTTGCTTTATGAAAACACCACCCTGATTCAGTGAGCCAGAGGCAGCCTGCAGTCCCTGTTTTCCTGTAAAGGCAGATTGCTGTGGATGGCCTCTTGCCTCGTCATGCAGCCCTGCTCAGAGTAGGGGATTGAGGGACCAGGCAGATCCCTAGTTCCTTTTGACCTTTATTGCCATTGGGCCACCCCAGGGTCCTTGGACTCTACCTGGTCTTCTGGCCTGGGTCAGGGGATGTGAGGTTTGGAATCCCCCTCTGTGGCAGGATCCCAGCCCCCCAGCCACTTGAGGTCAGCACATCCTTCCCTAATTGTGTTAGAGTTGGAGACTTCTCCCACCCATCCTCATCCATGCTCATCCCACATTTTGTAGCTTGGCACCTGAGGACCTTTATTCATTGACTTAGTTGTTAGTGATGATGGTTACTAAGACTAAGTGACTCTTTCAAGTCACATCACTTGCATGGTAGGGCTAGAGCATGGATCTTCCTAATTGATTTCATGGGACTCTCTCATGGAAACTGTGACTGCTTCCTAAACACACACTCTACATTTGGAGTGTCAAAATTCTTGCCACTGCCTCCTTGGCAAGTGTATCTTGTCTTCTACGTGGGAATTTCACAAATATTTTCCTTTGGTTTGTGGAGGTCATGCAGAAGGGATTTCATTTGAAATAGCCCAAACAAGAAATACCAGTTGTCTTTTTCGCACATGGATGTGTGTAGTGAACACCCCTTTCTGTGTGCTTGCATGAGTTACTCCTTTGAATTTGTTGAAGAATGGTTGGCTGGGGAGCAAGTTAACGAGAGATGGATATCAATGGTTGTCAAGTATTCTGACGTGAAGAATGTATTGAGGATGTGAAGGCTTTTCTAGCCAGTTCCTATGGCTCAGTCAGGGATCAGTCAGAGGATTCTGTCTGGTAGACTCTTTGGCACAGATGTCAAAGTGGCCTGGTCTTACCCTGTCCAGGACTGAATGCTGAGCTTGAGTGGGAGCTTCTTGTCATTTCAAGCATTTCCATGAGTCTGTCCTCTGTTCTCTTGTATCCAAGTGGTTTCTAATAGGAAAGCAGAACAAAAATTGAAAGTATGGTGATTGATTATTTTTACCAATGTTATTTCAATCCACTTTGTTTAATACGAAATTACCTTTATGCTAGTAAGATTTCATATGTGAGGAAATAATGAAAATATTGGGGTTAGGGGATGAGAATATGCAAATCAAACATTTTTGAGCACCAAGACCGGTTTTTTGTTTTTGTTTTTGTTTTTTTTTAACTTAAATAATATTAAGTGCCAGAGGACCACCGCTGCCATTCAGCCTCAACAACCTCCAGGTCCAGCCTCCAGGTGGCCCATTTCACCAGGGTGTGTGGGACCACACTGTCCTGGGATGAGAGAACAGTACCCACGGATGTAGACATCTCACAGAGTAGATATTGCCAGTGACAGTAGGGAGCTATTGGCATATGAGGAAGGGAAGAGCTCTCAGGATGGCAAGAGGGGGCCGCTTCGAGACTCATTGGGTATTGCACGAGGCTGCTGGGTGTGGTGTTGGCCTGGGCCCACTGAGTGGGGCAGATCCGTGGTCTGTGTTTCTGTACGCTCCTCTGTAGCCTGTTTTGGCAGCAGATCAGGGAATTGCGATCAGAAGTGCTCCCAGTAACACAGGCACCAGCCCCCAGAGTGTGTGCCTATCCGTTTCCCCACCTGGCCTGACTTAGTGCCTGTCTTGCCTCAGGGCTGAGACCCTACAATCTCTGATGAGGGTGTCTGTGGTCCAGATCCAACCTGCATGGCCAACATGCTCAGACCTTCAGCTGGGTCCTAGGCTGCTGCAACCAAACTCTGTTAACTGGGTGGCCGACAACAGAGGAAGTGTCTTCCGTTGAGCTCCAGAGGCTCAACACAGTAGGTGTTGGGCTGTCCCTGTGCCATACCCCCTCCCAGGTTTCAAGGGGACCGTCTCCCCAACTCTCCCAGCCCTTGCCCACTCTCCTATTGCTGCCCACGATCTGTGGTTCCCATATGGGCATCCCGCCCTGGCTCCAACCTCACATATCCGGTATCCCCCAGTCTCCCTGGTATCTGGGTCCAGACTCTCCTCTTCCTACAAGAATATCAGATATTGGATTTGGTCCCAGTTGATGCTGTGTTCCATCATGTGAGCTCTTAGCTTCATCACTGTGCAAAGACTCTTTTCCCACACAAGTTCGCACGACTTTTGGCTGGCTAAGAATTTTCAGGCGACACTTTTCTAATGAGTACACTTTCCTTCCTTCCGATCTCCCACCAGTGAGCATTCCTCGCACCCTTGTCCTAGTTCCTTTATGGCAGTTTCCCTCCTTATGGCTGAGAGGACCTAGTGACCCCTGAATTCACACGTTCTCCTTAATCACCAACACACTGCAGAATTCTCCAGGGGGCCATATATGCTCCTGGAAGTTGGTGTTGGAAATAGTTCTCCATCCATTAATCACTCCCTCACTCACTAATGTCCTTGTGTCCTTGAGAAAGGCTCTCCCTTTCCTGGTTTTCCTGAATAGAAATCCTCTTGCCTCTTGGGTGAATAGGGTTATGGGTTGTGCAGAGGGTGTTGGTCCACTGAGCATCTTAGAGACTGTCCTTTATGGAGCCTAATGATCCTCACTGGGGAATGAGGCCAGGGTCTTAACTGTGGTTAGTTAGAGAGGGAAAGAAGGACAAGGGAAACTCAGATGTCCCTTCATGGCCCCTGGAGTTAGAGGACTTACCCCTTTGCACCTGGGATCAGGAGACCTCATTTCCTCGAGGACGCGCACACTCAGACGTTAATCTTGAGTGTGGGTTCCTTTCTGGGGTCCAGGGCTGTTGTTAGCCACCAGGAATGACAGTGCTCTCCATGCTGAGTGGAGCCATTTTTGCCAGGAAAGAGAGCCCATGGTCACGCCTTGTGCAAAGCATCCCACGCCAGGGGCTCCCATGCCTACATTCCTGTCCTGAAAGGAAGCCACTCAGAGGCAAGGTGGGTCCAACCACCTCCCATGTGTTCACTCATCACTGTGTTCCAGCAGTCACCCCAGTGAACAGTCCTGATGGGATTGGATGTGGCTCAGAATGTCACCCTCATGAGCTCTACCCTGCCACAGCTGCAGTTCTGCAGTGGGAGAAACTCAAAACCTCAAAACACATGCACATGAAAGAAAAGAGCAAGAGCCAGAGCCCAAACAGGCCAGGTGTGGCAAAGACAGCTGGAGTGCCTAGGTTGGGACTCAGAATTATGTCAGTGGGGTGGCATTGCTGCTGGCACCAGCATGATAACCGAGAGCCAGCCCTGCTCATTTTGGGGAGCAATGTGTTGGGGAAGGCAGCAGAAATTGAGAGGCAGGATTGAGTTTGGCCCTAGGAGGAGGTTGGGTAAGAGGCCAGTGTGGGTTGGAGAGCCTGGGCAGATAGACAGAGGCCAGGGCACACCCCAAAGCCTGGAGACTGCACTTGATGTCCAGGGTTGTGAAACACCACTTCCCCTCTTACTCACAACTGAGAGCAAGGGGCATTGATGAGTTCAGTTTGTGTGCGGCTGCATCCAAGGTGGCTCGGCTAGGAACCTCTGTTTCCTTGACTCAGGAGGCTGGGAGTCCAGGCTCCACTGAGGCTCGGCTGGGAGGATCGGAGTCTGAGTTTATGCCTGTGTTCCCTGTAGGATCCATGTTGGCTGAGCCTCAGTGTTTTTGTAATGAGAGGATGGGTGACCGTCATGTCTTTATCACAGGACACACTTGCTAAATGGATTTGTTTGCTCTGAGGAGGAAAGAGAGAGGGGGGAGTGGTGCTGGAGACAGGGATGCAGACAGGGGTCATGGACTTGGCATAACTCAGTCTTGGAGGTGATATCCCATCACCTGTACCCACTTCAATTCCCATGAATCCAGAGGCTGAGCCCCCTTGAGGTGAGGGGTGAACCGGTTCTGGGCAGCAGGATGCTGTGGTACCTCGGAGTCTCTGTGAGACCCCAACACTAGACACACTTGGCCCTTTTGAAATCTTAGGAGAAGCCTTGGGAAGTTGTATGGCAGAGGGGAGCAGCCTCTGCATCTCAGTCCCCTCCAACTTGCCATGGTGTAGAGAGGGAACTGCAGCCACGATGGGACGGACATTGGCCATGTCCCTGTGTGGGACACAGGCCTGATTGAGTTAGGGTGCATTCTTTGTCTCTCCCTTTCTTGTGATTATCCCATCTCTACATTTGTGCTTTAGCCACCTGTGAGTCCCATCTCTGGTTTCAGAGAGAACAGAGGGTGTTATGGGCCAATAGACACAATAAACCCTAGAGATTAGATGCTACCCTACTTTCCAGAAAAGACTGGGCACACCATGAGTTGCACAATGATGGGACCAGGGTCCAAAAGCTGCTGAGAGGGAAGGACTGGTTGTGAATGCATTTTTGAAGGCTCCAAGCTGGAACTCTAGTGGCACCAAGCAGGGCAGATGCTGGTGGGGATGTTTGGGTAGTTGTTGGTGAACACCTGCGCACCTGAGATGGGTAGGCATGGAGGAGAAATCGGCAGCCCATAGGGCTGTTGAAAGTGGTCTTATGTGAAAAGAGGCTCAGGTATGGGCACAGGAAATGACATCATTGCCTTGACAATGGATCAAACAGAACATGGAACCCTGGTATCCAGGCACCCACTTCACTGACCAAGCCATCCGAGCTCACTTGGTTGGAGCCAGTGGAGGGAGAAGGATGTTCTCCTGTGGTTGCAGACAATGCCGAGCCTCAGGCTCCCAGGAATCTCAGGGGGGCCAACTAGCCCTTTTGTGGATACACTGGGTGAGGCTTCATCTTAGACGCCAGAGCCTCTGGCGATTGTCGCAGAGGAGCTCAAGAGTAACAGTGAGTAGCACAGGGCAGGTGAGCCCAGCAGGCCCTCTAGTCTGATCCCTGATGAATGGCCCAGGACTCCTATTCTGACTCTGTGTGTGTGTGTGTGTGTGTGTGTGTGTGTGTGTGTGTTTGTACTGATGGGAACTGTCCCATTGTGCTTTGACTCTAGTGTATTGGCACAAGTCATTTTTCTGTTTGTCACCATTTCCATTTTGAACCCACCATTCTTGGTCCCAACCCAGGGTGAAAATGATCAGAACACGGAGGAGCCCTTCAGGGTTCAGAGCCTTGAACCTTACAGGCAGGACCAGCTTAGGAATGAGCTCCTGCCTGTCATTTGTGGGAGGAGCCTACATTTCAGCAGCAACATGGGGTTAATCTCCTGGGATTTCATCCCCACCCAGCAGGTGCTGGATCTCTTGTTCCCAAAACAGCCACCTTCTTCAGTCTTTACTCCTGGTGCCACTCCACATCCTCCAAGGGGACAAGAACCTCAGGTTCTGGATGGATGTTGTAGAATGCCCACAGAGCCAACTGCCAGGCTGGGTGGGGTGCAGTTGCTGGGCTTTGCTGATGTTGTCATCCCCCACAGTTCTTGGAACCTTCTGTGGCAGTGGCATCCAGGACCCCAGCAGCTGTGAGTAGCAGCTCCTCACTGCTTCACTCCAGCGAGCAGGTGGAAGACAGCCGCGTTGTTCACGTCCTCCTAGAGGGACAGAGCCTGAGGGAGACAAAGCGCATCCCGGTAAGCCCGACAGCAGGGCTGCCTCCTGGGTGTCCACACAGTGGAAGGCAGGAGACACAGCCAACCCCAGGGCTATGGTGGGAAATAAAGAAGAGAGAGGTCCGTCTTAAGGGCTTGACCTGAGGAGGGAGAGCATCAGCATGCCCAGCTTCAGTGGTGAGTGGGCCTGTGTATTGTGGGTTTTGCAGGCCAGAAGTGCAGACGGAAGTGCTGTGGACAGATGAAGGCAGAGATATGTCCAGGGTGCAGGCTGCAGTGCCTAGAACTTGGTATTCTCAATGAGTGAAGTTGGAGCAGAGGAGGTGGCAGTGACTTGTCACATGTGTAGGAGGGGATGTGTTCCTGGTGGCAGGGAAGAGAACCTCCTTAGCATGACTAGGTGTAGGAATTTGGGGTCGGGATCACCTGGGGGGTCATGCCAAAGCTTCGGAATGTTAGGCTTTGCATGTATGTAAATACGGAGCTAAAGGGGTTCTTGGCAGAATTTCTATGGATGTGCAGTAGACACGCTAATGCTGCAGGTGTCCAGCTGCAGAGGAGACATGTTCAGTGACTGCCAGTGCTGAGTCAAGTACATCATGACAACCAGACCCGCACCGAGCTTCCAGAGGCCAGGGCCTCTCAAAGCTATCATGAAGCACTCAAGTGCACACTCTTGTATCTGAGTCTGTTTTGTGTCGTGGCAGTCAGGACCCAAATTTTCAGTGCATCTGCCTCTTCCACCCACAAAGGCAGCCTGCATCCCAGATCACACTTGGTGCGCAGATCCCTGGCCCATTGCTCTCATCTCAGTGAGATGAGAGTGTGTCTGTGCATAGGCAGTTTGGTCCTTTGACATGAGTGGAATGTGGCTCCCCAGGGGGAGGGGAGATGGCAGGTACAGGCAGATATTTGTACCAGGATTGTTCTAGTAGCACATTGCAAGAACCCAGGTGGTATATGGAGGACACACTCAGGTAGCAGGATAACAAGATTGTGCCCTTGTATATGTAGCTGAGATTTCTCCTGAATGTTTGACCACAGTCTTCTGGGTAGCTCTTCTAAAAGCCATTCTCTGATGACATTTGTCCCACCCTGATCCAGGTGACCTTTCAGGAGACGGTGACAAGCCTCATCCGCAGGGCCTTGGACCAAAATTTGTTGCAGCATGAGGATGTGGACAACTTTGAGATGCTGTATATGATGTCTGAGGATGAGAGTAAGTAGGACAATCAGACAGTGGGGAGACATGATCCACAGTGGGCTCAGGGTAACTGACAGCCAAGAGAAAGTGGGCCTTGGCCCCAAAATACCAAAGTGTGATGGGCCTGGCGGAGACTCTCAGGGGTTGTGGGTGTTTTGTGGTATAATCCTTGAGTGCCACCTAACAATTCTCTCCACTTCGCTCTGCAGAAATCAAGGTCTCTGACCACTCACTCGTGTGTCTGTCCATGAATCTGGGAATACAATATTTCATGGTGAGGAAACGCCCCCAGGTCAAGGGAAAGGAGGTAAACACCTACCTTATTCAAGCTGTGCATGTGCTGCCATTCCACTCCGACCTGAGGAAATAAGAAGCCTCAGCACCTGGACATATTTGCTGGAAGCCCATAGAGCCAACTGACAGTCTGGGGTGGCTTTCTGTTTCTGGGTTTGCTGATGTTCCATCCCCCACAGTTCTCAGAATCAACCTTCAAGTCCTCCAGGCCGCTTTCCCACAAGCAGGTGGGAGACACCTGCTTAATTCGTGTCCACTTAGAAACACAAAGTCCAGAGATGGCCAAGAGTGTTCTGGTAAGCCTGGGAGCAGGGGTGTCCCGTGGTGCTTACACCTGGGTGGGGAGCAGACACTGGTCCAATACCATGGACTACTCATGCCCTCTTGAATTTGGAGCTTCTGGATGATCAGGAGGATAGATGGGAATCAAGAAGGGAGAGGTCAGTGTGAAGGGCTGGAGCTGAGATGAGCGAGTGCAGCAGCTTGTCCACTGCCATGTCTGAGGGAGTCTGTGTGTCAGGTGGCAGCATGCAGTCCAGAAGGGCAGGGACAGGTATGGGTGACAGATGAGAATAGGACAGGAACTAGGTTGCAGGTTCCCTTGTATGGGATGCTGACGTCTATGGAGGAGGACAGCAGTGTGAGGTTCTCCATGTTCCTTGAACAAGGAGCTGAGAGTCTCTCTGCAGAGTCGATATGGATGTGGAACAAGCACACTAAATGTCCAGGTAACCCAATGACCACCCTTGCCGGATGAGGTGCCCTCCTACATCCCAGCCAGCACTGAGCCTCTGGAGGCCAGGAGCTCTCGTGGCTATCTTTCAGCTCTCCTGTGTGTGGTCATGTTCCTGGGTCTGTTTTTGGCCCTGGCAATCCAGACCAAAGCCTCTAGGTTTTGTGCCTAGGCCATTCCCAATGCCACCTGCATCCTCGGGCAGACCTGGGATCTTGGAGGCTATTGTCCCATTCCTCCCAACTTGTGGGATGAGATTGCATCTGTATGCAGGTAGTGGGGTCCTTTCACTCCGAGAGGAGTGCAGCTCCACAAAGAGCAATGGCAGGCCCAGGAAGTCCTATGTACAAGGATTGGGCTAGTAGCCTGTGGGAAGAGCCCACACGATGAGCAGGAGGTCAGCCTCGGGTAGTAGGGTCATGGATGTTGCCCTTGTATTTAGAGTGGAGGTGCCTCCAGAATGCCCCTGCCCACTGTCCTTGAGTAGTCACTTCAAGGCCCATTTCCTGAAGACCTGTCTCCCATGCTGCTCCAGGTGACCTGCCACGATAGGGCTCCTGTCGTCATCCGCAGCGCCCTCGACCTACACTTCCTTACTGAGGAGAATCCAGAGGATTATGAGCTGGGCCAAATCATCTCTCGCCGTCAGAGTAAGTGAGACAATCAGATAGCAGAGAGCAAGGGTCAGGATGTGGACTCAGGTCAACTCTTAGCAACAAAGACTAGTCTCTGACCCCCAAGAACACTCCAACAGGTGTGTTGGGTTCGTGCACAAAGCCAACTGCACTTCTGCTGGTGGAAGGTCTTGAGGTCCAATGGTATACCCCGGTGGATATTGCGGCTCCCCACCAGGTGCCCTACCCTGGACATGAACAGGCATCCAAAGCTGACATCTTTGAGGAGTGAGGAGGAAAGCCTCTCTCCAGGAGCAGTATGTTTTCATGGTCTGGGATAGGAGTGGTTTCAAAGGAACATGGGAATGCATGGGCTAAAGAGGGAACTGGCATTTTGTGGACTGAAGCAGTACTATTGAAAGCCTTCTGTGTGACCAAAAAACCACTGCCTGGGCAGAGCATTGCCAGGATTCTAGCAAGCAGTAACAGGATGAAATTGGGAAGAAAACACAGCCTGGGAGACAGCCTGAATCATCTGTTTTTGCATAAATTCCATGGTCTTACGCACCTGAGTCCACTAGGCAAGGAGTGATCACAATAGCCAGGTTGTGATCCCTAACTAAAGTCAGATGAGGGCTTCCTGAGCACGTAGCCACAGAGCTCATCTGATAATAATGCCAGCGCTTTTTCGTTGGTTGGTTGGTTGGTTTTTGTGAGCCAAACACCACAGCAGCCATTATCCCAGCCTATGTACCCTGAAGACCACCATCCCTATGAGTTCTAGGATCACTTGTCTCCTATCTTAACCTACTGTTAGGTTAGTAGAGTCTATGGAAGAGGAAGTCTGTCTGGGGCCTTGGTAGCCTAAGAAATTCATAGCAGAGATCTCCACATCCAACCCAGAAGGGATGGAGAACAGGCTCTAGGTTAGAGGAGGGCGACAGGAAACACATGTTCAGAGGAAGGAGAAGCGGCTGTTGTATTCCCCCACTCGGGGTCATGGCACCACTGGGCCATACACCATGTTGGAGGGAAGCAGTCCCTTTGCTGGTCTTTGGAACCATTGTTCTCAGTAGGGCAGTATTTGGAATGTGGCCTCCATTCTCAGAAGCCTGGTTCACATGGAGGCGGGCTCCACCAACGCAGAAGCATGGCTCTAACGTGGTATGCGCTCTGGTCAGCCTGTCCTCACTGTGGCCATACTTGAGGAAAATAACTCAGAGGAGGAATCCTAGGCCTTTTTTCTCTGGGTTTCATAGCTTTCTCTTTGGTTGTGCACTGAGGCTGTCCATAAAGCTCTAGTGTGTGGCAGTGGAGAGCTCCTCAGCCCTTGCCACAAAGGCATAGACTGGGAGAGAGAGAACGAGGCTGGCAGAGAGGGAGAGAGAGAAAGATGGAGAGGGAGGACCTCTCCTTGGAGAATGAGGATTCAGTGGAGCCAACAGGAACAAGGTACTGTTGCCCAGGGCACAACCCTGTTTAGGTCTTACTCCAACCATGCTCAACCTTTCTTCCAGTCCCTCCCACCCCCCAGTAGTGTATTCATCTTGAATGAGAATTTCATGTTGACATCAGAGCACTCACCATCCAATGCTTCCCTCCAAACCCACCTATGAAGATGGCTCATGTGGGGACTGAATCTTCGGCACAGGAGCCTTTTGTGGGAGATTTCAGATGCAAACCCTAGTGGTGTGCTTTGGCAGATGCAAGAGGACCTGAGATATTCTGGAGTCCAAAGCCTTCGGTAGGAACAGACATTAGGTCTGTTGAAGTGCTCTGCCTAGTTCTTCCTCAGGGAGGACTGTGGAGGCTGTCTTTGTTGGTATTGGTGCTGAATTGGAGAGCTCTCAGGTGTGTGGCTCTGGCCTTTTCTGGCACAGGCTCTCAGATGTTGGCGTGTCCTAGGGAGCACCTCCTGAGTGCCACCTTCTTTTTGTACACCCCTCTCTCCCCAGAGCTGAGGATTCCAGCAGAGGCCAACGTATTTGATGCCAAGAATCCTCACAAAAAATCCAACTTTGTGCTGAGGAAAAGGAGCCTCTCCCAAAAGAATGATGGGTGGATCGAGCCTCAACCTCCCTCTCGTCCTGCAAAGAAGGCTCCTGCCCTCCTGAGCATGCTTGCAAAACCATTCTGTTGCTGTGTGCCTGGGCGGGGCTGAGGCAGCCCAGGAATATTTACATTGATTACTATTTTCTTCAAAGTTTGAATCTATAGTTTGCCATTGTCCTTGACCTTGTTTAGTAACACAGTTGTTACTCTATCCTGTATTTGTTGTTTCCATTAATATATTATTATTATTTTAAAATATATATGTTTTTGTTACCTGATCTACTGTGATGATTTGAGTATACTAAATGTAGCAGTGATTCCTAAAGGACACATCCAAACCAACAGGAAGGAATGTTTCATTCTATCAGCAAGAACTTTGGTTTTTAGGAGTTTGGCAGATGGCATTATCTGAGTCAGTTTTCCAATGGGGGCAATGAAGTATCAGCTGTGATGGTACAAACACAAACAAAGACACACAAACACACACAAGAGCACACACACTCACTGAGAGATAGATAGACAGATGGAGTTGGTCTCTGCTGAAATACTTTGGAGACATGGTTCTGATTTCTCCCCTTTTGGAGTATTTTCAATTGCACAAGGTGTCTTGCAAATGAACCCATGTCTGAGGAAGACATGCATGTGTACTTCACATGCCACTTTTCACATAGCAGGAAGGTCATGTAATATTTTTCATGCAGCTGTCTTTTGACTGTGAACCATCCCATGAGGTCAGCTGTGGAATTTTCAACTTGTAGCATCACAATGGGGATCCACTCTTTGGATTTGGGGATATTTCCGATTTTCTTGATTCAGATTGGAATGATATATATATATTAGTTTTTGATGAAAATTCTGCATTTGATGGTAATGAATGTCGTGCATCTAGGAATCTGTAGAGTGCAGACAATGAATGGATGCCTACTGTTGTCTGGACTGGTCTGAAAAGTCCTGTAGCATCTGAGCATGTGTGAGGGCAGTACAGGTCTTGCCAAAAGTCCAGGTCAGATGATCCTGCACAAAGCTGAACTCCTAGTGGTCTCCACAACAGTGTAAGGGCCAAGGAGAAACACACTTCCACACAGAAGTTGGGAAGCTACCTTATGAAGGTGATCATAGATACGGGATTATTAATATATCCAGGTTGGCATCTATTATTTTTTTAGCTTTTGACTTTCGCAGCTGTGGGCATCTTGACAACCATCAACTCCCTGTAAGCACAGACAACTCTATAAGAACCTGAGGATAAATTTCCCTGTGCATGTCCCCTTGTGAAACTGCTTAAGCACCGCCTGGTTTACACACAGGTGGAATTTCTAGGTCAAAGTGTGCATGTTTACTTCTTTGACTAAGCACTGCCAGGTGGCTCTTCTGCATAGCTCTACCTGTGGCCAGGATTGTATTATCTAGCTTTCTAACTTTTGCATGTTGAGTAGATACATAGTGGGAGCACACTGTTTTTGTTGGTATTTTTCTTGGTATCTATTCTGATGCTTTTCACTGGGGGATTTTTTCCTGTGAAAATGGGCTTCCTCTACTTGACCATATTTTCTTTTTTTAAATTTTTTTCAATGTGACTTTTTAATTTTAGTTTTATTAAAGACATTGCCCCTTGCTTGCATAGTCTATATCTAAAGCACTAGTCCTTGCTCCAAGGCCCAGCTTGCTCTCAGCTGCCCCAGGAGGGGAACAGTCTTTGGCGGTAGACAAGAGACGCCCCTGCAGGGGGCACAAGTGCTTTGGCCCTCTGGTGTCTTGCCAGCATTGCTTCTCATGCTCACAGAGTGTTTCAGACACTGAGTCAATGGTCCAGGTGGTCTTTTGTTCAGTCTGATCTCAAATTGAGCTCCTCTGAGAGGTCATATTGAAGTCCTTGTGTGTTCCTGACCCATCATTTTAAACAATATTCCAAGTTCACTTTTTGTGTGTACGTGGGTTCTGGGGATTGAACCCAGGGCCTTGAGCCTGTGAGGCAAGTGACCTACCTGAGCTACACCCTCAGAGACCCCTGTGAAAGTATTTCCCCTTTGCCTCGGGGTCTAAGTTGCCAAGGCTGACCTCAAACGTTCCTCTTGCCTCAGCCTCCCTGGTGGCTGGCATGACAGGCATGCACCTGGGACTGTCACACTCGAGCCTGTGATGGGAACTCATGTGCATCTGTCCAGGGCTGAGCATGGTTAGGCAGAGCTGTGCTCCAGGCTCCCTGCAGGGCTGTGGAGGCTTCTGCTGCCCAGCAGCCCTGGTGCCATGGCCAGGGCTCCTCCCAGCCGAGGGCAGGCAGCTGCCCATTGCTGTAGGCTGACCTTATTTTCTTCTTATGGCACTCGTCCGTTCTCTGGAGTATGTTGTATGGTTTGTCCATTAGGAGTCTAACAGGTCCTCTAGAACCTTCAAACAATTAGTAAAATTCCTGAACAGTAAGTGAGCGTGCGCAGAAATTGGGCTAATATTTTGGGAAGAACAATGTTGGATGATATATTCATGGCTTGAATATATCATCCAACATGAAGTTATATTTTATTACTTACAAAATAATAAAATAATGAAGCAATACCATGGGCTGAGCTAAAATAGATCCTTAGGATCTTAGGCATTCTGTAATAAATCTGTGTCACTTGAAGTATAGAGTTGATCGACTCTGAGTAATGAAACAGAAGTAAAGGTATCAAAGCCAATGATCATCTGTTTCCAATTTTCTGTGATTTGGTTCAAGTGGTAAAGTGGTGATATTTATTAATAATGGATCGAATAGGTTCATAATTGTTTTAGAGTACAATTAGATGCCTTCAAACTTTAGGCTACATGGGCACATTTGAGAACGGTTCCAGCCATTCTCTCATCCTTTGGGTCATTCCCCTCCTATGTCCTGTGAGACATTTTCTATGTGAGGCTTTAAGAAGAAGAAGAGAATATTCTGTAAAGAAAACCTTGTGATCTGTGCAGTATGAAGTTGAATGGATTCATTCAGAAATCAGAAATTCTATTGAAAGATATTTATTGGCATGAGCCAAATAAAACCTATTTTGAGGCATCCTGGTGAAGACAGGTTTTATCTTTATGTCTCATTTTCTATGTTTTGTTGTTGTTGTTGTTGTTAGAATGAAATTCATATGTTGCCAGACCATTCTATCAGATGTGTAACTAGATGCCATTTAAATTACCCACTTTTACATGGTAGACAGTTTTTAATGAACACTGCCTGTCTGCACCTTTTTTAAAAACAGGACTGGGATCAGAAGCCCAAATACCAATGGTTAGCTGGAGCATATTTTTCATTTGGCCTATCTGTCAGTATTCCCTGAGGTCATCTGTGCAATCAGCTTCGTTACTCCTGCTCCCTCACTGGATTTCATAGAAACCATATGCTATGTATGAATCAGGGACACCAATCCCACAACATAGCATTCTTGGAATATCTAAAGTCCCACTTTTCACTTCGCCATGCCTGAGATCAGCAGTAATATTTATCAGCAAATGTGAGATTTTCAAAGATCCAATTCTATGTGCTCCTTTCTCATAGAGCCTTAGGCAGGGATATAGCATACATAAATATTAAGTAAAGTCCATAGTTTTTAAAATGTCATCCATTGAATAGTTGACACATGTCTGAGATACTTTTTATTTTGGAGGAGGTATTATTTAATAGGGAATTCCAACAGCTACCTAATAGTGAAATGAGAAGTCTTGCATCCATTTTATTTTGTTTCTGATGATTTTTATGAGTAAGGGTAAGATACTTCCTTGTTCTGATGCAGATGTTGCCCACTTTTGTGAATGGATGCGGGGTGTCACCTACTACTTGCATATCTGCATATTGGGCTTGACACTGCTATCGTACTTGGTAGTTGGCAAAAAGTCAATACTGAAGTTAAGCTCTTGTGTTCTAGCAGCAGAGCTGAAGATCCTTGATGTGCCACCTTCTGCAATCCATGCTGCTCTCTTCATGTTCCTTATTGACTTCTTGGTGATGAGCATCATGGTCTCCTGGTCTTGAGAATGGCCAAGCATTGCTCTGTGAATGTGGAAGATGGGCATGTGGAAGGCTCCAGGGAGGAGGGATCATTGAACATGTACTCGAATCCATGTGCCTGTTGAATGACCTGTTTTTTTATTTTTGGGTTTTAAGGGAGACACTGCCCTAAAACACTTCTGTGCAGCTGGGGATGCAGGCTTCTGCTTCATCTTGCAGGAAGCATTAACGAATCCTTTCCAGAAGACATGAGAAGAGAGAAGTGAGCCTCTGGTATCATGCAGGTTCCTTGCATTGCCCATGGGCTAGAAGAGAGAAGAGTTGCTTCATGAGATTTGATCCCCTTTTTCCTGAAAAGTTCCACACAGAGGTGAGTCCCCAGCATGTTTAGAAATCATTTCAGACACCTTTCTGGACGGAATTGAATCAGAGCCCCTGATGATGTGGAAGAGCTAAAGATGGGTTTGCTATGAATTTTCTATTTCATTCATCAGGGCCTGAGTCAAGTCAGTCATTGTGCTGTCAACACATGAGCTGCTGGTCAAATGTGAGGAAGTGGTCTTGCTTTATGAAAACACCACCCTGATTCAGTGAGCCAGAGGCAGCCTGCAGTCCCTGTTTTCCTGTAAAGGCAGATTGCTGTGGATGGCCTCTGGCCTCGTCATGCAGCCCTGCTCAGAGTAGGGGATTGAGGGACCAGGCAGATCCCTAGTTCCTTTTGACCTTTATTGCCATTGGGCCACCCCAGGGTCCTTGGACTCTACCTGGTCTTCTGGCCTGGGTCAGGGGATGTGAGGTTTGGAATCCCCCTCTGTGGCAGGATCCCAGCCCCCCAGCCACTTGAGGTCAGCACATCCTTCCCTAATTGTGTTAGAGTTGGAGACTTCTCCCACCCATCCTCATCCATGCTCATCCCACATTTTGTAGCTTGGCACCTGAGGACCTTTATTCATTGACTTACTTGTTAGTGATGATGGTTACTAAGACTAAGTGACTCTTTCAAGTCACATCACTTGCATGGTAGGGCTAGAGCATGGATCTTCCTAATTGATTTCATGGGACTCTCTCATGGAAACTGTGACTGCTTCCTAAACACACACTCTACATTTGGAGTGTCAAAATTCTTGCCACTGCCTCCTTGGCAAGTGTATCTTGTCTTCTACGTGGGAATTTCACAAATATTTTCCTTTGGTTTGTGGAGGTCATGCAGAAGGGATTTCATTTGAAATAGCCCAAACAAGAAATACCAGTTGTCTTTTTCGCACATGGATGTGTGTAGTGAACACCCCTTTCTGTGTGCTTGCATGAGTTACTCCTTTGAATTTGTTAAAGAATGGTTGGCTGGGGAGCAAGTTAACGAGAGATGGATATCAATGGTTGTCAAGTATTCTGACGTGAAGAATGTATTGAGGATGTGAAGGCTTTTCTAGCCAGTTCCTATGGCTCAGTCAGGGATCAGTCAGAGGATTCTGTCTGGTAGACTCTTTGGCACAGATGTCAAAGTGGCCTGGTCTTACCCTGTCCAGGACTGAATGCTGAGCTTGAGTGGGAGCTTCTTGTCATTTCAAGCATTTCCATGAGTCTGTCCTCTGTTCTCTTGTATCCAAGTGGTTTCTAATAGGAAAGCAGAACAAAAATTGAAAGTATGGTGATTGATTATTTTTACCAATGTTATTTCAATCCACTTTGTTTAATACGAAATTACCTTTATGCTAGTAAGATTTCATATGTGAGGAAATAATGAAAATATTGGGGTTAGGGGATGAGAATATGCAAATCAAACATTTTTGAGCACCAAGACCCGTTTTTTGTTTTTGTTTTTGTTTTTTTTTTAACTTAAATAATATTAAGTGCCAGAGGACCACCGCTGCCATTCAGCCTCAACAACCTCCAGGTCCAGCCTCCAGGTGGCCCATTTCACCAGGGTGTGTGGGACCACACTGTCCTGGGATGAGAGAACAGTACCCACGGATGTTGACATCTCACAGAGTAGATATTGCCAGTGACAGTAGGGAGCTATTGGCACATGAGGAAGGGAAGAGCTCTCAGGATGGCAAGAGGGGGCCGCTTCAAGACTCATTGGGTATGGCACGAGGCTGCTGGGTGTGGTGTTGGCCTGGGCCCACTGAGTGGGGCAGATCCGTGGTCTGTGTTTCTGTACCCTCCTCTGTAGCCTGTGTTGGCAGCAGATCAGGGAATTGCGATCAGAAGTGCTCCCAGTAACACAGGCACCAGCCCCCAGAGTGTGTGCCTATCCGTTTCCCCACCTGGCCTGACTTAGTGCCTGTCTTGCCTCAGGGCTGAGACCCTACAATCTCTGATGAGGGTGTCTGTGGTCCAGATCCAACCTGCATGGCCAACATGCTCAGACCTTCAGCTGGGTCCTAGGCTGCTGCAACCAAACTCTGTTAACTGGGTGGCCGACAACAGAGGAAGTGTCTTCCGTTGAGCTCCAGAGGCTCAACACAGTAGGTGTTGGGCTGTCCCAGTGCCATAACCCCGCCCAGGTTTCAAGCGGACCGTCTCCCCAACTCTCCCAGCCCTTGCCCACTCTCCTATTGCTGCCCACGATCTGTGGTTCCCATATGGGCATCCCGCCCTGGCTCCAACCTCACATATCCGGTATCCCCCAGTCTCCCTGGTATCTGGGTCCAGACTCTCCTCTTCCTACAAGAATATCAGATATTGGATTTGGTCCCAGTTGATGCTGTGTTCCATCATGTGAGCTCTTAGCTTCATCACTGTGCAAAGACTCTTTTCCCACACAAGTTCGCACGACTTTTGGCTGGCTAAGAATTTTCAGGCGACACTTTTCTAATGAGTACACTTTCCTTCCTTCCGATCTCCCACCAGTGAGCATTCCTCGCACCCTTGTCCTAGTTCCTTTATGGCAGTTTCCCTCCTTATGGCTGAGAGGACCTAGTGACCCCTGAATTCACACGTTCTCCTTAATCACCAACACACTGCAGAATTCTCCAGGGGGCCATATATGCTCCTGGAAGTTGGTGTTGGAAATAGTTCTCCATCCATTAATCACTCCCTCACTCACTAATGTCCTTGTGTCCTTGAGAAAGGCTCTCCCTTTCCTGGTTTTCCTGAATAGAAATCCTCTTGCCTCTTGGGTGAATAGGGTTATGGGTTGTGCAGAGGGTGTTGGTCCACTGAGCATCTTAGAGACTGTCCTTTATGGAGCCTAATGATCCTCACTGGGGAATGAGGCCAGGGTCCTAACTGTGGTTAGTTAGAGAGGGAAAGAAGGACAAGGGAAACTCAGATGTCCCTTCATGGCCCCTGGAGTTAGAGGACTTACCCCTTTGCACCTGGGATCAGGAGACCTCATTTCCTCGAGGACACGCACACTCAGACGTTAATCTTGAGTGTGGGTTCCTTTCTGGGGTCCAGGGCTGTTGTTAGCCACCAGGAATGACAGTGCTCTCCATGCTGAGTGGAGCCATTTTTGCCAGGAAAGAGAGCCCATGGTCACGCCTTGTGCAAAGCATCCCACGCCAGGGGCTCCCATGCCTACATTCCTGTCCTGAAAGGAAGCCACTCAGAGGCAAGGTGGGTCCAACCACCTCCCATGTGTTCACTCATCACTGTGTTCCAGCAGTCACCCCAGTGAACAGTCCTGATGGGATTGGATGTGGCTCAGAATGTCACCCTCATGAGCTCTACCCTGCCACAGCTGCAGTTCTGCAGTGGGAGAAACTCAAAACCTCAAAACACATGCACATGAAAGAAAAGAGCAAGAGCCAGAGCCCAAACAGGCCAGGTGTGGCAAAGACAGCTGGAGTGCCTAGGTTGGGACTCAGAATTATGTCAGTGGGGTGGCATTGCTGCTGGCACCAGCATGATAACCGAGAGCCAGCCCTGCTCATTTTGGGGAGCAGTGTGTTGGGGAAGGCAGCAGAAATTGAGAGGCAGGATTGAGTTTGGCCCTAGGAGGAGGTTGGGTAAGAGGCCAGTGTGGGTTGGAGAGCCTGGGCAGATAGACAGAGGCCAGGGCACACCCCAAAGCCTGGAGACTGCACTTGATGTCCAGGGTTGTGAAACACCACTTCCCCTCTTACTCACAACTGAGAGCAAGGGGCATTGATGAGTTCAGTTTGTGTGCGGCTGCATCCAAGGTGGCTCGGCTAGGAACCTCTGTTTCCTTGACTCAGGAGGCTGGGAGTCCAGGCTCCACTGAGGCTCGGCTGGGAGGATCGGAGTCTGAGTTTATGCCTGTGTTCCCTGTAGGATCCATGTTGGCTGAGCCTCAGTGTTTTTGTAATGAGAGGATGGGTGACCGTCATGTCTTTATCACAGGACACACTTGCTAAATGGATTTGTTTGCTCTGAGGAGGAAAGAGAGAGGGGGGAGTGGTGCTGGAGACAGGGATGCAGACAGGGGTCATGGACTTGGCATAACTCAGTCTTGGAGGTGATATCCCATCACCTGTACCCACTTCAATTCCCATGAATCCAGAGGCTGAGCCCCCTTGAGGTGAGGGGTGAACCGGTTCTGGGCAGCAGGATGCTGTGGTACCTCGGAGTCTCTGTGAGACCCCAACACTAGACACACTTGGCCCTTTTGAAATCTTAGGAGAAGCCTTGGGAAGTTGTATGGCAGAGGGGAGCAGCCTCTGCATCTCAGTCCCCTCCAACTTGCCATGGTGTAGAGAGGGAACTGCAGCCACGATGGGACGGACATTGGCCATGTCCCTGTGTGGGACACAGGCCTGATTGAGTTAGGGTGCATTCTTTGTCTCTCCCTTTCTTGTGATTATCCCATCTCTACATTTGTGCTTTAGCCACCTGTGAGTCCCATCTCTGGTTTCAGAGAGAACAGAGGGTGTTATGGGCCAATAGACACAATAAACCCTAGAGATTAGATGCTACCCTACTTTCCAGAAAAGACTGGGCACACCATGAGTTGCACAATGATGGGACCAGGGTCCAAAAGCTGCTGAGAGGGAAGGACTGGTTGTGAATGCATTTTTGAAGGCTCCAAGCTGGAACTCTAGTGGCACCAAGCAGGGCAGATGCTGGTGGGGATGTTTGGGTAGTTGTTGGTGAACACCTGCGCACCTGAGATGGGTAGGCATGGAGGAGAAATCGGCAGCCCATAGGGCTGTTGAAAGTGGTCTTATGTGAAAAGAGGCTCAGGTATGGGCACAGGAAATGACATCATTGCCTTGACAATGGATCAAACAGAACATGGAACCCTGGTATCCAGGCACCCACTTCACTGACCAAGCCATCCGAGCTCACTTGGTTGGAGCCACTGGAGGGAGAAGGATGTTCTCCTGTGGTTGCAGACAATGCCGAGCCTCAGGCTCCCAGGAATCTCAGGGGGGCCAACTAGCCCTTTTGTGGATACACTGGGTGAGGCTTCATCTTAGACGCCAGAGCCTCTGGCGATTGTCGCAGAGGAGCTCAAGAGTAACAGTGAGTAGCACAGGGCAGGTGAGCCCAGCAGGCCCTCTAGTCTGATCCCTGATGAATGGCCCAGGACTCCTATTCTGACTCTGTGTGTGTGTGTGTGTGTGTGTGTGTGTGTGTGTGTTTGTACTGATGGGAACTGTCCCATTGTGCTTTGACTCTAGTGTATTGGCACAAGTCATTTTTCTGTTTGTCACCATTTCCATTTTGAACCCACCATTCTTGGTCCCAACCCAGGGTGAAAATGATCAGAACACGGAGGAGCCCTTCAGGGTTCAGAGCCTTGAACCTTACAGGCAGGACCAGCTTAGGAATGAGCTCCTGCCTGTCATTTGTGGGAGGAGCCTACATTTCAGCAGCAACATGGGGTTAATCTCCTGGGATTTCATCCCCACCCAGCAGGTGCTGGATCTCTTGTTCCCAAAACAGCCACCTTCTTCAGTCTTTACTCCTGGTGCCACTCCACATCCTCCAAGGGGACAAGAACCTCAGGTTCTGGATGGATGTTGTAGAATGCCCACAGAGCCAACTGCCAGGCTGGGTGGGGTGCAGTTGCTGGGCTTTGCTGATGTTGTCATCCCCCACAGTTCTTGGAACCTTCTGTGGCAGTGGCATCCAGGACCCCAGCAGCTGTGAGTAGCAGCTCCTCACTGCTTCACTCCAGCGAGCAGGTGGAAGACAGCCGCGTTGTTCACGTCCTCCTAGAGGGACAGAGCCTGAGGGAGACAAAGCGCATCCCGGTAAGCCCGACAGCAGGGCTGCCTCCTGGGTGTCCACACAGTGGAAGGCAGGAGACACAGCCAACCCCAGGGCTATGGTGGGAAATAAAGAAGAGAGAGGTCCGTCTTAAGGGCTTGACCTGAGGAGGGAGAGCATCAGCATGCCCAGCTTCAGTGGTGAGTGGGCCTGTGTATTGTGGGTTTTGCAGGCCAGAAGTGCAGACGGAAGTGCTGTGGACAGATGAAGGCAGAGATATGTCCAGGGTGCAGGCTGCAGTGCCTAGAACTTGGTATTCTCAATGAGTGAAGTTGGAGCAGAGGAGGTGGCAGTGACTTGTCACATGTGTAGGAGGGGATGTGTTCCTGGTGGCAGAGAAGAGATCCTCCTTAGCATGACTAGGTGTAGGAATTTGGGGTCGGGATCACCTGGGGGGTCATGCCAAAGCTTCGGAATGTTAGGCTTTGCATGTATGTAAATACGGAGCTAAAGGGGTTCTTGGCAGAATTTCTATGGATGTGCAGTAGACACGCTAATGCTGCAGGTGTCCAGCTGCAGAGGAGACATGTTCAGTGACTGCCAGTGCTGAGTCAAGTACATCATTACAACCAGACCCGCACCGAGCTTCCAGAGGCCAGGGCCTCTCAAAGCTATCATGAAGCACTGAAGTGCACACTCTTGTATCTGAGTCTGTTTTGTGTCGTGGCAGTCAGGACCCAAATTTTCAGTGCATCTGCCTCTTGCACCCACAAAGGCAGCCTGCATCCCAGATCACACTTGGTGCGCAGATCCCTGGCCCATTGCTCTCATCTCAGTGAGATGAGAGTGTGTCTGTGCATAGGCAGTTTGGTCCTTTGACATGAGTGGAATGTGGCTCCCCAGGGGGAGGGGAGATGGCAGGTACAGGCAGATATTTGTACCAGGATTGTTTTAGTAGCACATTGCAAGAACCCAGGTGGTATATGGAGTACACACTCAGGTAGCAGGATAACAAGATTGTGCCCTTGTATATGTAGCTGAGATTTCTCCTGAATGTTTGACCACAGTCTTCTGTGTAGCTCTTCTAAAAGCCATTCTCTGATGACATTTGTCCCACCCTGATCCAGGTGACCTTTCAGGAGACGGTGACTAGCCTCATCTGCAGGGCCTAGGACCAAAATTTGTTGCAGCATGAGGATGTGGACAACTTTGAGCTGCTGTATATGATGTCTGAGGATGAGAGTAAGTAGGACAATCAGACAGTGGGGAGACATGATCCACAGTGGGCTCAGGATAACTGACAGCCAAGAGAAAGTGGGCCTTGGCCCCAAAATACCAAAGTGTGATGGGCCTGGCGGAGACTCTCAGGGGTTGTGGGTGTTTTGTGGTATAATCCTTGAGTGCCACCTAACAATTCTCTCCACTTCGCTCTGCAGAAATCAAGGTCTCTGACCACTCACTCGTGTGTCTGTCCATGAATCTGGGAATACAATCTTTCATGGTGAGGAAACGCCCCCAGGTCAAGGGAAAGGAGGTAAACACCTACCTTATTCAAGCTGTGCATGTGCTGCCATTCCACTCCGACCTGAGGAAATAAGAAGCCTCAGCACCTGGACATATTTGCTGGAAGCCCATAGAGCCAACTGACAGTCTGGGGTGGCTTTCTGTTTCTGGGTTTGCTGATGTTCCATCCCCCACAGTTCTCAGAATCAACCTGCAAGTCCTCCAGGCCGCTTTCCCACAAGCAGGTGGGAGACACCTGCTTAATTCGTGTCCACTTAGAAACACAAAGTCCAGAGATGGCCAAGAGTGTTCTGGTAAGCCTGGGAGCAGGGGTGTCCCGTGGTGCTTACACCTGGGTGGGGAGCAGACACTGGTCCAATACCATGGACTACTCATGCCCTCTTGAATTTGGAGCTTCTGGATGATCAGGAGGATAGATGGGAATCAAGAAGGGAGAGGTCAGTGTGAAGGGCTGGAGCTGAGATGAGCGAGTGCAGCAGCTTGTCCACTGCCATGTCTGAGGGAGTCTGTGTGTCGGGTGGCAGCATGCAGTCCAGAAGGGCAGGGACAGGTATGGGTGACAGATGAGAATAGGACAGGAACTAGGTTGCAGGTTCCCTTGTATGGGATGCTGACGTCTATGGAGGAGGACAGCAGTGTGAGGTTCTCCATGTTCCTTGAACAAGGAGCTGAGAGAGTCTCTCTGCAGAGTCGATATGGATGTGGAGCAAGCACACTAAATGTCCAGGTAACCCAATGACCACCCTTGCCGGATGAGGTGCCCTCCTACATCCCAGCCAGCACTGAGCCTCTGGAGGCCAGGAGCTCTCGTGGCTATCTTTCAGCTCTCCTGTGTGTGGTCATGTTCCTGGGTCTGTTTTTGGCCCTGGCAATCCAGACCAAAGCCTCTAGGTTTTGTGCCTAGGCCATTCCCAATGCCGCCTGCATCCTCGGGCAGACCTGGGATCTTGGAGGCTATTGTCCCATTCCTCCCAACTTGTGGGATGAGATTGCATCTGTATGCAGGTAGTGGGGTCCTTTCACTCCGAGAGGAGTGCAGCTCCACAAAGAGCAATGGCAGGCCCAGGAAGTCCTATGTACAAGGATTGGGCTAGTAGCCTGTGGGAAGAGCCCACATGATGAGCAGGAGGTCAGCCTCGGGTAGTAGGGTCATGGATGTTGCCCTTGTATTTAGAGTGGAGGTGCCTCCAGAATGCCCCTGCCCACTGTCCTTGAGTAGTCACTTCAAGGCCCATTTCCTGAAGGCCTGTCTCCCATGCTGCTCCAGGTGACCTGCCACGATAGGGCTCCTGTCGTCATCCGCAGCGCCCTCGACCTACACTTCCTTACTGAGGAGACTCCAGAGGATTATGAGCTGGGCCAAATCATCTCTCGCCGTCAGAGTAAGTGAGACAATCAGATAGCAGAGAGCAAGGGTCAGGATGTGGACTCAGGTCAACTCTTAGCAACAAAGAGTAGTCTCTGACCCCCAAGAACACTCCAACAGGTGTGTTGGGTTCGTGCACAAAGCCAACTGCACTTCTGCTGGTGGAAGGTCTTGAGGTCCAATGGTATACCCCAGTGGATATTGCGGCTCCCCACCAGGTGCCCTCCCCTGGACATGAACAGGCATCCAAAGCTGACATCTTTGAGGAGTGAGGAGGAAAGCCTCTCTCCATGAGCAGTATGTTTTCATGGTCTGGGATAGGAGTGGTTTCAAAGGAACATGGGAATGCATGGGCTAAAGAGGGAACTGGCATTTTGTGGACTGAAGCAGTACTATTGAAAGCCTTCTGTGTGACCAAAAAACCACTGCCTGGGCAGAGCATTGCCAGGATTCTAGCAAGCAGTAACAGGATGAAATTGGGAAGAAAACACAGCCTGGGAGACAGCCTGAATCATCTGTTTTTGCATAAATTCCATGGTCTTACGCACCTGAGTCCACTAGGCAAGGAGTGATCACAATAGCCAGGTTGTGATCCCTAACTAAAGTCAGATGAGGGCTTCCTGAGCACGTAGCCACAGAGCTCATCTGATAATAATGCCAGCGCTTTTTCGTTGGTTGGTTGGTTGGTTTTTGTGAGCCAAACACCACAGCAGCCATTATCCCAGCCTATGTACCCTGAAGACCACCATCCCTATGAGTTCTAGGATCACTTGTCTCCTATCTTAACCTACTGTTAGGTTAGTAGAGTCTATGGAAGAGGAAGTCTGTCTGGGGCCTTGGTAGCCTAAGAAATTCATAGCAGAGATCTCCACATCCAACCCAGAAGGGATGGAGAACAGGCTCTAGGTTAGAGGAGGGCGACAGGAAACACATGTTCAGAGGAAGGAGAAGCGGCTGTTGTATTCCCCCACTCGGGGTCATGGCACCACTGGGCCATACACCATGTTGGAGGGAAGCAGTCCCTTTGCTGGTCTTTGGAACCATTGTTCTCAGTAGGGCAGTATTTGGAATGTGGCCTCCATTCTCAGAAGCCTGGTTCACATGGAGGCGGGCTCCACCAACGCAGAAGCATGGCTCTAACGTGGTATCCGCGCTGGTCAGCCTGTCCTCACTGTGGCCATACTTGAGGAAAATAACTCAGAGGAGGAATCCTAGGCCTTTTTTCTCTGGGTTTCATAGCTTTCTCTTTGGTTGTGCACTGAGGCTGTCCATAAAGCTCTAGTGTGTGGCAGTGGAGAGCTCCTCAGCCCTTGCCACAAAGGCATAGACTGGGAGAGAGAGAACGAGGCTGGCAGAGAGGGAGAGAGAGAAAGATGGAGAGGGAGGACCTCTCCTTGGAGAATGAGGATTCAGTGGAGCCAACAGGAACAAGGTAATGTTGCCCAGGGCACAACCCTGTTTAGGTCTTACTCCAACCATGCTCAACCTTTCTTCCAGTCCCTCCCACCCCCCAGTAGTGTATTCATCTTGAATGAGAATTTCATGTTGACATCAGAGCACTCACCATCCAATGCTTCCCTCCAAACCCACCTATGAAGATGGCTCATGTGGGGACTGAATCTTCGGCACAGGAGCCTTTTGTGGGAGATTTCAGATGCAAACCCTAGTGGTGTGCTTTGGCAGATGCAAGAGGACCTGAGATATTCTGGAGTCCAAAGCCTTCGGTAGGAACAGACATTAGGTCTGTTGAAGTGCTCTGCCTAGTTCTTCCTCAGGGAGGACTGTGGAGGCTGTCTTTGTTGGTATTGGTGCTGAATTGGAGAGCTCTCAGGTGTGTGGCTCTGGCCTTTTCTGGCACAGGCTCTCAGATGTTGGCATGTCCTAGGGAGCACCTCCTGAGTGCCACCTTCTTTTTGTACACCCCTCTCTCCCCAGAGCTGAGGATTCCAGCAGAGGCCAATGTATTTTATGCCAAGAATCCTCACAAAAAAATCCAACTTTGTGCTGAGGAAAAGGAGCCTCTCCCAAAAGAATGATGGGTGGATCGAGCCTCAACCTCCCTCTCGTCCTGCAAAGAAGGCTCCTGCCCTCCTGAGGATGCTTGCAAAACCATTCTGTTGCTGTTTGCCTGGGCGGGGCTGAGGCAGCCCAGGAATATTTACATTGATTACTATTTTCTTCAAAGTTTGAATCTATAGTTTGCCATTGTCCTTGACCTTGTTTAGTAACACAGTTGTTACTCTATCCTGTATTTGTTGTTTCCATTAATATATTATTATTATTTTAAAATATATATGTTTTTGTTACCTGATCTACTGTGATGATTTGAGTATACTAAATGTAGCAGTGATTCCTAAAGGACACATCCAAACCAACAGGAAGGAATGTTTCATTCTATCAGCAAGAACTTTGGTTTTTAGGAGTTTGGCAGATGGCATTATCTGAGTCAGTTTTCCAATGGGGGCAATGAAGTATCAGCTATGATGGTACAAACACAAACAAAGACACACAAACACACACAAGAGCACACACACTCACTGAGAGATAGATAGACAGATGGAGTTGGTCTCTGCTGAAATACTTTGGAGACATGGTTCTGATTTCTCCCCTTTTGGAGTATTTTCAATTGCACAAGGTGTCTTGCAAATGAACCCATGTCTGAGGAAGACATGCATGTGTACTTCACATGCCACTTTTCACATAGCAGGAAGGTCATGTAATATTTTTCATGCAGCTGTCTTTTGACTGTGAACCATCCCATGAGGTCAGCTGTGGAATTTTCAACTTGTAGCATCACAATGGGGATCCACTCTTTGGATTTGGGGATATTTCCGATTTTCTTGATTCAGATTGGAATGATATATATATTAGTTTTTGATGAAAATTCTGCATTTGATGGTAATGAATGTCGTGCATCTAGGAATCTGTAGAGTGCAGACAATGAATGGATGCCTACTGTTGTCTGGACTGGTCTGAAAAGTCCTGTAGCATCTGAGCATGTGTGAGGGCTGTACAGGTCTTGCCAAAAGCCCAGGTCAGATGATCCTGCACAAAGCTGAACTCCTAGTGGTCTCCACAACAGTGTAAGGGCCAAGGAGAAACACACTTCCACACAGAAGTTGGGAAGCTACCTTATGAAGGTGATCATAGATACGGGATTATTAATATATCCAGGTTGGCATCTATTATTTTTTTAGCTTTTGACTTTCGCAGCTGTGGGCATCTTGACAACCATCAACTCCCTGTAAGCACAGACAACTCTATAAGAACCTGAGGATAAATTTCCCTGTGCATGTCCCCTTGTGAAACTGCTTAAGCACCGCCTGGTTTACACACAGGTGGAATTTCTAGGTCAAAGTGTGCATGTTTACTTCTTTGACTAAGCACTGCCAGGTGGCTCTTCTGCATAGCTCTACCTGTGGCCAGGATTGTATTATCTAGCTTTCTAACTTTTGCAGGTTGAGTAGATACATAGTGGGAGCACACTGTTTTTGTTGGTATTTTTCTTGGTATCTATTCTGATGCTTTTCACTGGGGGATTTTTTCCTGTGAAAATGGGCTTCCTCTACTTGACCTTATTTTCTTCTTTTTAAAATTTTTTCAATGTGACTTTTTAATTTTAGTTTTATTAAAGACATTGCCCCTTGCTTGCATAGTCTATATCTAAAGCACTAGTCCTTGCACCAAGGCCCAGCTTGCTCTCAGCAGCCCCAGGAGGGGAACAGTCTTTGGCGGTAGACAAGAGACACCCCTGCAGGGGGCACAAGTGCTTTGGCCCTCTGGTGTCTTGCCAGCAGTGCTTCCCATGCTCACAGAGGGTTTCAGACACTGAGTCAATGGTCCAGGTGGTCTTTTGTTCAGTCTGATCTCAAATTGAGCTCCTCTGAGAGGTCATATTGAAGTCCTTGTGTGTACCTGACCCATCATTTTAAACAATATTCCAAGTTCACTTTTTGTGTGTACGTGGGTTCTGGGGATTGAACCCAGGGCCTTGAGCCTGTGAGGCAAGTGACCTACCTGAGCTACACCCTCAGAGACCCCTGTAAAAGTATTTCCCCTTTGCCTCGGGGTCTAAGTTGCCAAGGCTGACCTCAAACGTTCCTCTTGCCTCAGCCTCCCTGGTGGCTGGCATGACAGGCATGCACCTGGGACTGTCACACTCGAGCCTGTGATGGGAACTCATGTGCATCTGTCCAGGGCTGAGCATGGTTAGGCAGAGCTGTGCTCCAGGCTCCCTGCAGGGCTGTGGAGGCTTCTGCTGCCCAGCAGCCCTGGTGCCATGGCCAGGGCTCCTCCCAGCCGAGGGCAGGCAGCTGCCCATTGCTGTAGGCTGACCTTATTTTCTTCTTATGGCACTCGTCCGTTCTCTGGAGTATGTTGTATGGTTTGTCCATTAGGAGTCTAACAGGTCCTCTAGAACCTTCAAACAATTAGTAAAATTCCTGAACAGTAAGTGAGCGCGCGCAGAAATTGGGCTAATATTTTGGGAAGAACAATGTTGGATGATATATTCATGGCTTGAATATATCATCCAACATGAAGTTATATTTTATTACTTACAAAATAATAAAATAATGAAGCAATACCATGGGCTGAGCTAAAATAGATCCTTAGGATCTTAGGCATTCTGTAATAAATCTGTGTCACTTGAAGTATAGAGTTGATCGACTCTGAGTAATGAAACAGAAGTAAAGGTATCAAAGCCAATGATCATCTGTTTCCAATTTTCTGTGATTTGGTTCAAGTGGTAAAGTGGTGATATTTATTAATAATGGATCGAATAGGTTCATAATTGTTTTAGAGTACAATTAGATGCCTTCAAACTTTAGGCTACATGGGCACATTTGAGAACGGTTCCAGCCATTCTCTCATCCTTTGGGTCATTCCCCTCCTATGTCCTGTGAGACATTTTCTATGTGAGGCTTTAAGAAGAAGAAGAGAATATTCTGTAAAGAAAACCTTGTGATCTGTGCAGTATGAAGTTGAATGGATTCATTCAGAAATCAGAAATTCTATTGAAAGATATTTATTTGCATGAGCCAAATAAAACCTATTTTTAGGCATCCTGGTGAAGACAAGGTTTTATCTTTATGTCTCATTTTCTATGTTTTGTTGTTGTTGTTGTTGTTAGAATGAAATTCATATGTTGCCAGACCATTCTATCAGATGTGTAACTAGATGCCATTTAAATTACCCACTTTTACATGGTAGACAGTTTTTAATGAACACTGCCTGTCTGCACCTTTTTTAAAAACAGGACTGGGATCAGAAGCCCAAATACCAATGGTTAGCTGGAGCATATTTTTCATTTGGCCTATCTGTCAGTATTCCCTGAGGTCATCTGTGCAATCAGCTTCGTTACTCCTGCTCCCTCACTGGATTTCATAGAAACCATATGCTATGTATGAATCAGGGACACCAATCCCACAACATAGCATTCTTGGAATATCCAAAGTCCCACTTTTCACTTCGCCATGCCTGAGATCAGCAGTAATATTTATCAGCAAATGTGAGATTTTCAAAGATCCAATTCTATGTGCTCCTTTCTCATAGAGCCTTAGGCAGGGATATAGCATACATAAATATTAAGTAAAGTCCATAGTTTTTAAAATGTCATCCATTGAATAGTTGACACATGTCTGAGATACTTTTTATTTTGGAGGAGGTATTATTTAATAGGGAATTCCAACAGCTACCTAATAGTGAAATGAGAAGTCTTGCATCCATTTTATTTTGTTTCTGATGATTTTTATGAGTAAGGGTAAGATACTTCCTTGTTCTGATGCAGATGTTGCCCACTTTTGTGAATGGATGCGGGGTGTCACCTACTACTTGCATATCTGCATATTGGGCTTGACACTGCTATCGTACTTGGTAGTTGGCAAAAAGTCAATACTGAAGTTAAGCTCTTGTGTTCTAGCAGCAGAGCTGAAGATCCTTGATGTGCCACCTTCTGCAATCCATGCTGCTCTCTTCATGTTCCTTATTGACTTCCTGGTGAGGAGCATCATGGTCTCCTGGTCTTGAGAATGGCCAAGCATTGCTCTGTGAATGTGGAAGATGGGCATGTGGAAGGCTCCAGGGAGGAGGGATCATTGAACATGTACTCGAATCCATGTGCCTGTTGAATGACCTGTTTTTTTTTTTTATTTTTGGGTTTTAAGGGAGACACTGCCCTAAAACACTTCTGTGCAGCTGGGGATGCAGGCTTCTGCTTCACCTTGCAGGAAGCATTAACGAATCCTTTCCAGAAGACATGAGAAGAGAGAAGTGAGCCTCTGGTATCATGCAGGTTCCTTGCATTGCCCATGGGCTAGAAGAGAGAAGAGTTGCTTCATGAGATTTGATCCCCTTTTTCCTGAAAAGTTCCACACAGAGGTGAGTCCCCAGCATGTTTAGAAATCATTTCAGACACCTTTCTGGACGGAATTGAATCAGAGCCCCTGATGATGTGGAAGAGCTAAAGATGGGTTTGCTATGAATTTTCTATTTCATTCATCAGGGCCTGAGTCAAGTCAGTCATTGTGCTGTCAACACATGAGCTGCTGGTCAAATGTGAGGAAGTGGTCTTGCTTTATGAAAACACCACCCTGATTCAGTGAGCCAGAGGCAGCCTGCAGTCCCTGTTTTCCTGTAAAGGCAGATTGCTGTGGATGGCCTCTGGCCTCGTCATGCAGCCCTGCTCAGAGTAGGGGATTGAGGGACCAGGCAGATCCCTAGTTCCTTTTGACCTTTATTGCCATTGGGCCACCCCAGGGTCCTTGGACTCTACCTGGTCTTCTGGCCTGGGTCAGGGGATGTGAGGTTTGGAATCCCCCTCTGTGGCAGGATCCCAGCCCCCCAGCCACTTGAGGTCAGCACATCCTTCCCTAATTGTGTTAGAGTTGGAGACTTCTCCCACCCATCCTCATCCATGCTCATCCCACATTTTGTAGCTTGGCACCTGAGGACCTTTATTCATTGACTTACTTGTTAGTGATGATGGTTACTAAGACTAAGTGACTCTTTCAAGTCACATCACTTGCATGGTAGGGCTAGAGCATGGATCTTCCTAATTGATTTCATGGGACTCTCTCATGGAAACTGTGACTGCTTCCTAAACACACACTCTACATTTGGAGTGTCAAAATTCTTGCCACTGCCTCCTTGGCAAGTGTATCTTGTCTTCTACGTGGGAATTTCACAAATATTTTCCTTTGGTTTGTGGAGGTCATGCAGAAGGGATTTCATTTGAAATAGCCCAAACAAGAAATACCAGTTGTCTTTTTCGCACATGGATGTGTGTAGTGAACACCCTTTCTGTGTGCTTGCATGAGTTACTCCTTTGAATTTGTTAAAGAATGGTTGGCTGGGGAGCAAGTTAACGAGAGATGGATATCAATGGTTGTCAAGTATTCTGACGTGAAGAATGTATTGAGGATGTGAAGGCTTTTCTAGCCAGTTCCTATGGCTCAGTCAGGGATCAGTCAGAGGATTCTGTCTGGTAGACTCTTTGGCACAGATGTCAAAGTGGCCTGGTCTTACCCTGTCCAGGACTGAATGCTGAGCTTGAGTGGGAGCTTCTTGTCATTTCAAGCATTTCCATGAGTCTGTCCTCTGTTCTCTTGTATCCAAGTGGTTTCTAATAGGAAAGCAGAACAAAAATTGAAAGTATGGTGATTGATTATTTTTACCAATGTTATTTCAATCCACTTTGTTTAATACGAAATTACCTTTATGCTAGTAAGATTTCATATGTGAGGAAATAATGAAAATATTGGGGTTAGGGGATGAGAATATGCAAATCAAACATTTTTGAGCACCAAGACCCGTTTTTTGTTTTTGTTTTTGTTTTTTGTTTTTTTTTTTAACTTAAATAATATTAAGTGCCAGAGGACCACCGCTGCCATTCAGCCTCAACAACCTCCAGGTCCAGCATCCAGGTTGCCCATTTCACCAGGGTGTGTGGGACCACACTGTCCTGGGATGAGAGAACAGTACCCACGGATGTTGACATCTCACAGAGTAGATATTGCCAGTGACAGTAGGGAGCTATTGGCACATGAGGAAGGGAAGAGCTCTCAGGATGGCAAGAGGGGGCCGCTTCGAGACTCATTGGGTATGGCACGAGGCTGCTGGGTGTGGTGTTGGCCTGGGCCCACTGAGTGGGGCAGATCCGTGGTCTGTGTTTCTGTACCCTCCTCTGTAGCCTGTGTTGGCAGCAGATCAGGGAATTGCGATCAGAAGTGCTCCCAGTAACACAGGCACCAGCCCCCAGAGTGTGTGCCTATCCGTTTCCCCACCTGGCCTGACTTAGTGCCTGTCTTGCCTCAGGGCTGAGACCCTACAATCTCTGATGAGGGTGTCTGTGGTCCAGATCCAACCTGCATGGCCAACATGCTCAGACCTTCAGCTGGGTCCTAGGCTGCTGCAACCAAACTCTGTTAACTGGGTGGCCGACAACAGAGGAAGTGTCTTCCGTTGAGCTCCAGAGGCTCAACACAGTAGGTGTTGGGCTGTCCCAGTGCCATAACCCCTCCCAGGTTTCAAGGGGACTGTCTCCCCAACTCTCCCAGCCCTTGCCCACTCTCCTATTGCTGCCCACGATCTGTGGTTCCCATATGGGCATCCCGCCCTGGCTCCAACCTCACATATCTGGTATCCCCCAGTCTCCCTGGTATCTGGGTCCAGACTCTCCTCTTCCTACAAGAATATCAGATATTGGATTTGGTCCCAGTTGATGCTGTGTTCCATCATGTGAGCTCTTAGCTTCATCACTGTGCAAAGACTCTTTTCCCACACAAGTTCGCACGACTTTTGGCTGGCTAAGAATTTTCAGGCGACACTTTTCTAATGAGTACACTTTCCTTCCTTCCGATCTCCCACCAGTGAGCATTCCTCGCACCCTTGTCCTAGTTCCTTTATGGCAGTTTCCCTCCTTATGGCTGAGAGGACCTAGTGACCCCTGAATTCACACGTTCTCCTTAATCACCAACACACTGCAGAATTCTCCAGGGGGCCATATATGCTCCTGGAAGTTGGTGTTGGAAATAGTTCTCCATCCATTAATCACTCCCTCACTCACTAATGTCCTTGTGTCCTTGAGAAAGGCTCTCCCTTTCCTGGTTTTCCTGAATAGAAATCCTCTTGCCTCTTGGGTGAATAGGGTTATGGGTTGTGCAGAGGGTGTTGGTCCACTGAGCATCTTAGAGACTGTCCTTTATGGAGCCTAATGATCCTCACTGGGGAATGAGGCCAGGGTCCTAACTGTGGTTAGTTAGAGAGGGAAAGAAGGACAAGGGAAACTCAGATGTCCCTTCATGGCCCCTGGAGTTAGAGGACTTACCCCTTTGCACCTGGGATCAGGAGACCTCATTTCCTCGAGGACACGCACACTCAGACGTTAATCTTGAGTGTGGGTTCCTTTCTGGGGTCCAGGGCTGTTGTTAGCCACCAGGAATGACAGTGCTCTCCATGCTGAGTGGAGCCATTTTTGCCAGGAAAGAGAGCCCATGGTCACGCCTTGTGCAAAGCATCCCACGCCAGGGGCTCCCATGCCTACATTCCTGTCCTGAAAGGAAGCCACTCAGAGGCAAGGTGGGTCCAACCACCTCCCATGTGTTCACTCATCACTGTGTTCCAGCAGTCACCCCAGTGAACAGTCCTGATGGGATTGGATGTGGCTCAGAATGTCACCCTCATGAGCTCTACCCTGCCACAGCTGCAGTTCTGCAGTGGGAGAAACTCAAAACCTCAAAACACATGCACATGAAAGAAAAGAGCAAGAGCCAGAGCCCAAACAGGCCAGGTGTGGCAAAGACAGCTGGAGTGCCTAGGTTGGGACTCAGAATTATGTCAGTGGGGTGGCATTGCTGCTGGCACCAGCATGATAACCGAGAGCAAGCCCTGCTCATTTTGGGGAGCAGTGTGTTGGGGAAGGCAGCAGAAATTGAGAGGCAGGATTGAGTTTGGCCCTAGGAGGAGGTTGGGTAAGAGGCCAGTGTGGGTTGGAGAGCCTGGGCAGATAGACAGAGGCCAGGGCACACCCCAAAGCCTGGAGACTGCACTTGATGTCCAGGGTTGTGAAACACCACTTCCCCTCTTACTCACAACTGAGAGCAAGGGGCATTGATGAGTTCAGTTTGTGTGCGGCTGCATCCAAGGTGGCTCGGCTAGGAACCTCTGTTTCCTTGACTCAGGAGGCTGGGAGTCCAGGCTCCACTGAGGCTCGGCTGGGAGGATCGGAGTCTGAGTTTATGCCTGTGTTCCCTGTAGGATCCATGTTGGCTGAGCCTCAGTGTTTTTGTAATGAGAGGATGGGTGACCGTCATGTCTTTATCACAGGACACACTTGCTAAATGGATTTGTTTGCTCTGAGGAGGAAAGAGAGAGGGGGGAGTGGTGCTGGAGACAGGGATGCAGACAGGGGTCATGGACTTGGCATAACTCAGTCTTGGAGGTGATATCCCATCACCATCACAATTGAAGTGTACCCACTTCAATTCCCATGAATCCAGAGGCTGAGCCCCCTTGAGGTGAGGGGTGAACCGGTTCTGGGCAGCAGGATGCTGTGGTACCTCGGAGTCTCTGTGAGACCCCAACACTAGACACACTTGGCCCTTTTGAAATCTTAGGAGAAGCCTTGGGAAGTTGTATGGCAGAGGGGAGCAGCCTCTGCATCTCAGTCCCCTCCAACTTGCCATGGTGTAGAGAGGGAACTGCAGCCACGATGGGACGGACATTGGCCATGTCCCTGTGTGGGACACAGGCCTGATTGAGTTAGGGTGCATTCTTTGTCTCTCCCTTTCTTGTGATTATCCCATCTCTACATTTGTGCTTTAGCCACCTGTGAGTCCCATCTCTGGTTTCAGAGAGAACAGAGGGTGTTATGGGCCAATAGACACAATAAACCCTAGAGATTAGATGCTACCCTACTTTCCAGAAAAGACTGGGCACACCATGAGTTGCACAATGATGGGACCAGGGTCCAAAAGCTGCTGAGAGGGAAGGACTGGTTGTGAATGCATTTTTGAAGGCTCCAAGCTGGAACTCTAGTGGCACCAAGCAGGGCAGATGCTGGTGGGGATGTTTGGGTAGTTGTTGGTGAACACCTGCGCACCTGAGATGGGTAGGCATGGAGGAGAAATCGGCAGCCCATAGGGCTGTTGAAAGTGGTCTTATGTGAAAAGAGGCTCAGGTATGGGCACAGGAAATGACATCATTGCCTTGACAATGGATCAAACAGAACATGGAACCCTGGTATCCAGGCACCCACTTCACTGACCAAGCCATCCGAGCTCACTTGGTTGGAGCCACTGGAGGGAGAAGGATGTTCTCCTGTGGTTGCAGACAATGCCGAGCCTCAGGCTCCCAGGAATCTCAGGGGGGGCAACTAGCCCTTTTGTGGATACACTGGGTGAGGCTTCATCTTAGACGCCAGAGCCTCTGGCGATTGTCGCAGAGGAGCTCAAGAGTAACAGTGAGTAGCACAGGGCAGGTGAGCCCAGCAGGCCCTCTAGTCTGATCCCTGATGAATGGCCCAGGACTCCTATTCTGACTCTGTGTGTGTGTGTGTGTGTGTGTGTGTGTGTGTTTGTACTGATGGGAACTGTCCCATTGTGCTTTGACTCTAGTGTATTGGCACAAGTCATTTTTCTGTTTGTCACCATTTCCATTTTGAACCCACCATTCTTGGTCCCAACCCAGGGTGAAAATGATCAGAACACGGAGGAGCCCTTCAGGGTTCAGAGCCTTGAACCTTACAGGCAGGACCAGCTTAGGAATGAGCTCCTGCCTGTCATTTGTGGGAGGAGCCTACATTTCAGCAGCAACATGGGGTTAATCTCCTGGGATTTCATCCCCACCCAGCAGGTGCTGGATCTCTTGTTCCCAAAACAGCCACCTTCTTCAGTCTTTACTCCTGGTGCCACTCCACATCCTCCAAGGGGACAAGAACCTCAGGTTCTGGATGGATGTTGTAGAATGCCCACAGAGCCAACTGCCAGGCTGGGTGGGGTGCAGTTGCTGGGCTTTGCTGATGTTGTCATCCCCCACAGTTCTTGGAACCTTCTGTGGCAGTGGCATCCAGGACCCCAGCAGCTGTGAGTAGCAGCTCCTCACTGCTTCACTCCAGCGAGCAGGTGGAAGACAGCCGCGTTGTTCACGTCCTCCTAGAGGGACAGAGCCTGAGGGAGACAAAGCGCATCCCGGTAAGCCCGACAGCAGGGCTGCCTCCTGGGTGTCCACACAGTGGAAGGCAGGAGACACAGCCAACCCCAGGGCTATGGTGGGAAATAAAGAAGAGAGAGGTCCGTCTTAAGGGCTTGACCTGAGGAGGGAGAGCATCAGCATGCCCAGCTTCAGTGGTGAGTGGGCCTGTGTATTGTGGGTTTTGCAGGCCAGAAGTGCAGACGGAAGTGCTGTGGACAGATGAAGGCAGAGATATGTCCAGGGTGCAGGCTGCAGTGCCTAGAACTTGGTATTCTCAATGAGTGAAGTTGGAGCAGAGGAGGTGGCAGTGACTTGTCACATGTGTAGGAGGGGATGTGTTCCTGGTGGCAGGGAAGAGATCCTCCTTAGCATGACTAGGTGTAGGAATTTGGGGTCGGGATCACCTGGGGGGTCATGCCAAAGCTTCGGAATGTTAGGCTTTGCATGTATGTAAATACGGAGCTAAAGGGGTTCTTGGCAGAATTTCTATGGATGTGCAGTAGACACGCTAATGCTGCAGGTGTCCAGCTGCAGAGGAGACATGTTCAGTGACTGCCAGTGCTGAGTCAAGTACATCATTACAACCAGACCCGCACCGAGCTTCCAGAGGCCAGGGCCTCTCAAAGCTATCATGAAGCACTCAAGTGCACACTCTTGTATCTGAGTCTGTTTTGTGTCGTGGCAGTCAGGACCCAAATTTTCAGTGCATCTGCCTCTTGCACCCACAAAGGCAGCCTGCATCCCAGATCACACTTGGTGCGCAGATCCCTGGCCCATTGCTCTCATCTCAGTGAGATGAGAGTGTGTCTGTGCATAGGCAGTTTGGTCCTTTGACATGAGTGGAATGTGGCTCCCCAGGGGGAGGGGAGATGGCAGGTACAGGCAGATATTTGTACCAGGATTGTTTTAGTAGCACATTGCAAGAACCCAGGTGGTATATGGAGGACACACTCAGGTAGCAGGATAACAAGATTGTGCCCTTGTATATGTAGCTGAGATTTCTCCTGAATGTTTGACCACAGTCTTCTGGGTAGCTCTTCTAAAAGCCATTCTCTGATGACATTTGTCCCACCCTGATCCAGGTGACCTTTCAGGAGACGGTGACTAGCCTCATCTGCAGGGCCTAGGACCAAAATTTGTTGCAGCATGAGGATGTGGACAACTTTGAGCTGCTGTATATGATGTCTGAGGATGAGAGTAAGTAGGACAATCAGACAGTGGGGAGACATGATCCACAGTGGGCTCAGGATAACTGACAGCCAAGAGAAAGTGGGCCTTGGCCCCAAAATACCAAAGTGTGATGGGCCTGGCGGAGACTCTCAGGGGTTGTGGGTGTTTTGTGGTATAATCCTTGAGTGCCACCTAACAATTCTCTCCACTTCGCTCTGCAGAAATCAAGGTCTCTGACCACTCACTCGTGTGTCTGTCCATGAATCTGGGAATACAATCTTTCATCGTGAGGAAACGCCCCCAGGTCAAGGGAAAGGAGGTAAACACCTACCTTATTCAAGCTGTGCATGTGCTGCCATTCCACTCCGACCTGAGGAAATAAGAAGCCTCAGCACCTGGACATATTTGCTGGAAGCCCATAGAGCCAACTGACAGTCTGGGGTGGCTTTCTGTTTCTGGGTTTGCTGATGTTCCATCCCCCACAGTTCTCAGAATCAACCTGCAAGTCCTCCAGGCCGCTTTCCCACAAGCAGGTGGGAGACACCTGCTTAATTCGTGTCCACTTAGAAACACAAAGTCCAGAGATGGCCAAGAGTGTTCTGGTAAGCCTGGGAGCAGGGGTGTCCCGTGGTGCTTACACCTGGGTGGGGAGCAGACACTGGTCCAATACCATGGACTACTCATGCCCTCTTGAATTTGGAGCTTCTGGATGATCAGGAGGATAGATGGGAATCAAGAAGGGAGAGGTCAGTGTGAAGGGCTGGAGCTGAGATGAGCGAGTGCAGCAGCTTGTCCACTGCCATGTCTGAGGGAGTCTGTGTGTCAGGTGGCAGCATGCAGTCCAGAAGGGCAGGGACAGGTATGGGTGACAGATGAGAATAGGACAGGAACTAGGTTGCAGGTTCCCTTGTATGGGATGCTGACGTCTATGGAGGAGGACAGCAGTGTGAGGTTCTCCATGTTCCTTGAACAAGGAGCTGAGAGAGTCTCTCTGCAGAGTCGATATGGATGTGGAGCAAGCACACTAAATGTCCAGGTAACCCAATGACCACCCTTGCCGGATGAGGTGCCCTCCTACATCCCAGCCAGCACTGAGCCTCTGGAGGCCAGGAGCTCTCGTGGCTATCTTTCAGCTCTCCTGTGTGTGGTCATGTTCCTGGGTCTGTTTTTGGCCCTGGCAATCCAGACCAAAGCCTCTAGGTTTTGTGCCTAGGCCATTCCCAATGCCGCCTGCATCCTCGGGCAGACCTGGGATCTTGGAGGCTATTGTCCCATTCCTCCCAACTTGTGGGATGAGATTGCATCTGTATGCAGGTAGTGGGGTCCTTTCACTCCGAGAGGAGTGCAGCTCCTCAAAGAGCAATGGCAGGCCCAGGAAGTCCTATGTACAAGGATTGGGCTAGTAGCCTGTGGGAAGAGCCCACATGATGAGCAGGATGTCAGCCTCGGGTAGTAGGGTCATGGATGTTGCCCTTGTATTTAGAGTGGAGGTGCCTCCAGAATGCCCCTGCCCACTGTCCTTGAGTAGTCACTTCAAGGCCCATTTCCTGAAGGCCTGTCTCCCATGCTGCTCCAGGTGACCTGCCACGATAGGGCTCCTGTCGTCATCCGCAGCGCCCTCGACCTACACTTCCTTACTGAGGAGACTCCAGAGGATTATGAGCTGGGCCAAATCATCTCTCGCCGTCAGAGTAAGTGAGACAATCAGATAGCAGAGAGCAAGGGTCAGGATGTGGACTCAGGTCAACTCTTAGCAACAAAGAGTAGTCTCTGACCCCCAAGAACACTCCAACAGGTGTGTTGGGTTCGTGCACAAAGCCAACTGCACTTCTGCTGGTGGAAGGTCTTGAGGTCCAATGGTATACCCCGGTGGATATTGCGGCTCCCCACCAGGTGCCCTCCCCTGGACATGAACAGGCATCCAAAGCTGACATCTTTGAGGAGTGAGGAGGAAAGCCTCTCTCCAGGAGCAGTATGTTTTCATGGTCTGGGATAGGAGTGGTTTCAAAGGAACATGGGAATGCATGGGCTAAAGAGGGAACTGGCATTTTGTGGACTGAAGCAGTACTATTGGAAGCCTTCTGTGTGACCAAAAAACCACTGCCTGGGCAGAGCATTGCCAGGATTCTAGCAAGCAGTAACAGGATGAAATTGGGAAGAAAACACAGCCTGGGAGACAGCCTGAATCATCTGTTTTTGCATAAATTCCATGGTCTTACGCACCTGAGTCCACTAGGCAAGGAGTGATCACAATAGCCAGGTTGTGATCCCTAACTAAAGTCAGATGAGGGCTTCCTGAGCACGTAGCCACAGAGCTCATCTGATAATAATGCCAGCGCTTTTTCGTTGGTTGGTTGGTTGGTTTTTGTGAGCCAAACACCACAGCAGCCATTATCCCAGCCTATGTACCCTGAAGACCACCATCCCTATGAGTTCTAGGATCACTTGTCTCCTATCTTAACCTACTGTTAGGTTAGTAGAGTCTATGGAAGAGGAAGTCTGTCTGGGGCCTTGGTAGCCTAAGAAATTCATAGCAGAGATCTCCACATCCAACCCAGAAGGGATGGAGAACAGGCTCTAGGTTAGAGGAGGGCGACAGGAAACACATGTTCAGAGGAAGGAGAAGCGGCTGTTGTATTCCCCCACTCGGGGTCATGGCACCACTGGGCCATACACCATGTTGGAGGGAAGCAGTCCCTTTGCTGGTCTTTGGAACCATTGTTCTCAGTAGGGCAGTATTTGGAATGTGGCCTCCATTCTCAGAAGCCTGGTTCACATGGAGGCGGGCTCCACCAACGCAGAAGCATGGCTCTAACGTGGTATCCGCGCTGGTCAGCCTGTCCTCACTGTGGCCATACTTGAGGAAAATAACTCAGAGGAGGAATCCTAGGCCTTTTTTCTCTGGGTTTCATAGCTTTCTCTTTGGTTGTGCACTGAGGCTGTCCATAAAGCTCTAGTGTGTGGCAGTGGAGAGCTCCTCAGCCCTTGCCACAAAGGCATAGACTGGGAGAGAGAGAACGAGGCTGGCAGAGAGGGAGAGAGAGAAAGATGGAGAGGGAGGACCTCTCCTTGGAGAATGAGGATTCAGTGGAGCCAACAGGAACAAGGTACTGTTGCCCAGGGCACAACCCTGTTTAGGTCTTACTCCAACCATGCTCAACATTTCTTCCAGTCCCTCCCACCCCCCAGTAGTGTATTCATCTTGAATGAGAATTTCATGTTGACATCAGAGCACTCACCATCCAATGCTTCCCTCCAAACCCACCTATGAAGATGGCTCATGTGGGGACTGAATCTTCGGCACAGGAGCCTTTTGTGGGAGATTTCAGATGCAAACCCTAGTGGTGTGCTTTGGCAGATGCAAGAGGACCTGAGATATTCTGGAGTCCAAAGCCTTCGGTAGGAACAGACATTAGGTCTGTTGAAGTGCTCTGCCTAGTTCTTCCTCAGGGAGGACTGTGGAGGCTGTCTTTGTTGGTATTGGTGCTGAATTGGAGAGCTCTCAGGTGTGTGGCTCTGGCCTTTTCTGGCACAGGCTCTCAGATGTTGGCATGTCCTAGGGAGCACCTCCTGAGTGCCACCTTCTTTTTGTACACCCCTCTCTCCCCAGAGCTGAGGATTCCAGCAGAGGCCAATGTATTTTATGCCAAGAATCCTCACAAAAAAATCCAACTTTGTGCTGAGGAAAAGGAGCCTCTCCCAAAAGAATGATGGGTGGATCGAGCCTCAACCTCCCTCTCGTCCTGCAAAGAAGGCTCCTGCCCTCCTGAGGATGCTTGCAAAACCATTCTGTTGCTGTGTGCCTGGGCGGGGCTGAGGCAGCCCAGGAATATTTACATTGATTACTATTTTCTTCAAAGTTTGAATCTATAGTTTGCCATTGTCCTTGACCTTGTTTAGTAACACAGTTGTTACTCTATCCTGTATTTGTTGTTTCCATTAATATATTATTATTATTTTAAAATATATATGTTTTTGTTACCTGATCTACTGTGATGATTTGAGTATACTAAATGTAGCAGTGATTCCTAAAGGACACATCCAAACCAACAGGAAGGAATGCTTCATTCTATCAGCAAGAACTTTGGTTTTTAGGAGTTTGGCAGATGGCATTATCTGAGTCAGTTTTCCAATGGGGGCAATGAAGTATCAGCTATGATGGTACAAACACAAACAAAGACACACAAACACACACAAGAGCACACACACTCACTGAGAGATAGATGGACAGATGGAGTTGGTCTCTGCTGAAATACTTTGGAGACATGGTTCTGATTTCTCCCCTTTTGGAGTATTTTCAATTGCACAAGGTGTCTTGCAAATGAACCCATGTCTGAGGAAGACATGCATGTGTACTTCACATGCCACTTTTCACATAGCAGGAAGGTCATGTAATATTTTTCATGCAGCTGTCTTTTGACTGTGAACCATCCCATGAGGTCAGCTGTGGAATTTTCAACTTGTAGCATCACAATGGGGATCCACTCTTTGGATTTGGGGATATTTCCGATTTTCTTGATTCAGATTGGAATGATATATATATTAGTTTTTGATGAAAATTCTGCATTTGATGGTAATGAATGTCGTGCATCTAGGAATCTGTAGAGTGCAGACAATGAATGGATGCCTACTGTTGTCTGGACTGGTCTGAAAAGTCCTGTAGCATCTGAGCATGTGTGAGGGCTGTACAGGTCTTGCCAAAATCCAGGTCAGACGATCCTGCCCAAAGCTGAACTCCTAGTGGTCTCCACAACAGTGTAAGGGCCAAGGAGGAACTCACTTCCACACAGAAGTTGGGAAGCTACCTTATGAAGGTGATCATAGATACGGGATTATTAATATATCCAGGTTGGCATCTATTATATTTTTAGCTTTTGACTTTCGCAGCTGTGGGCATCTTGACAACCATCAACTCCCTGTAAGCACAGACAACTCTATAAGAACCTGAGGATAAATTTCCCTGTGCATGTCCCCTTGTGAAACTGCTTAAGCACCGCCTGGTTTACACACAGGTGGAATTTCTAGGTCAAAGTGTGCATGTTTACTTCTTTGACTAAGCACTGCCAGGTGGCTTTTCTGCATAGCTCTACCTGTGCCCAGGATTGTATTATCTAGCTTTCTAACTTTTGCATGTTGAGTAGATACATAGTGGGAGCACACTGTTTTTGTTGGTATTTTTCTTGGTATCTATTCTGATGCTTTTCACTGGGGGATTTTTTCCTGTGAAAATGGGCTTCCTCTACTTGACCTTATTTTCTTCTTTTTAAAATTTTTTCAATGTGACTTTTTAATTTTAGTTTTATTAAAGACATTGCCCCTTGCTTGCATAGTCTATATCTAAAGCACTAGTCCTTGCTCCAAGGCCCAGCTTGCTCTCAGCTGCCCCAGGAGGGGAACAGTCTTTGGCGGTAGACAAGAGACACCCCTGCAGGGGGCACAAGTGCTTTGGCCCTCTGGTGTCTTGCCAGCAGTGCTTCCCATGCTCACAGAGGGTTTCAGACACTGAGTCAATGGTCCAGGTGGTCTTTTGTTCAGTCTGATCTCAAATTGAGCTCCTCTGAGAGGTCATATTGAAGTCCTTGTGTGTACCTGATCCATCATTTTAAACAATATTCCAAGTTCACTTTTTGTGTGTACGTGGGTTCTGGGGATTGAACCCAGGGCCTTGAGCCTGTGAGGCAAGTGACCTACCTGAGCTACACCCTCAGAGACCCCTGTAAAAGTATTTCCCCTTTGCCTCGGGGTCTAAGTTGCCAAGGCTGACCTCAAACGTTCCTCTTGCCTCAGCCTCCCTGGTGGCTGGCATGACAGGCATGCACCTGGGACTGTCACACTCGAGCCTGTGATGGGAACTCATGTGCATCTGTCCAGGGCTGAGCATGGTTAGGCAGAGCTGTGCTCCAGGCTCCCTGCAGGGCTGTGGAGGCTTCTGCTGCCCAGCAGCCCTGGTGCCATGGCCAGGGCTCCTCCCAGCCGAGGGCAGGCAGCTGCCCATTGCTGTAGGCTGACCTTATTTTCTTCTTATGGCACTCGTCCGTTCTCTGGAGTATGTTGTATGGTTTGTCCATTAGGAGTCTAACAGGTCCTCTAGAACCTTCAAACAATTAGTAAAATTCCTGAACAGTAAGTGAGCACACGCAGAAATTGGGCTAGTATTTTGGGAAGAACAATGTTGGATGATATATTCATGGCTTGAATATATCATCCAACATGAAGTTATATTTTATTACTTACAAAATAATAAAATAATGTAGCAATACCATGGGCTGAGCTAAAATAGATCCTTAGGATCTTAGGCATTCTGTAATAAATCTGTGTCACTTGAAGTATAGAGTTGATCGACTCTGAGTAATGAAACAGAAGTAAAGGTATCAAAGCCAATGATCATCTGTTTCCAATTTTCTGTGATTTGGTTCAAGTGGTAAAGTGGTGATATTTATTAATAACGGATCGAATAGGTTCATAATTGTTTTAGAGTACAATTAGATGCCTTCAAACTTTAGGCTACATGGGCACATTTGGGAACGGTTCCAGCCATTCTCTCATCCTTTGGGTCATTTCCCTCCTATGTCCTGTGAGACATTTTCTATGTGAGGCTTTAAGAAGAAGAAGAGAATATTCTGTAAAGAAAACCTTGTGATCTGTGCAGTATGAAGTTGAATGGATTCATTCAGAAATCAGAAATTCTATTGAAAGATATTTATTTGCATGAGCCAAATAAAACCTATTTTTAGGCATCCTGGTGAAGACAAGGTTTTATCTTTATGTCTCATTTTCTATGTTTTGTTGTTGTTGTTGTTGTTAGAATGAAATTCATATGTTGCCAGACCATTCTATCAGATGTGTAACTAGATGCCATTTAAATTACCCACTTTTACATGGTAGACAGTTTTTAATGAACACTGCCTGTCTGCACCTTTTTTAAAAACAGGACTGGGATCAGAAGCCCAAATACCAATGGTTAGCTGGAGCATATTTTTCATTTGGCCTATCTGTCAGTATTCCCTGAGGTCATCTGTGCAATCAGCTTCGTTACTCCTGCTCCCTCACTGGATTTCATAGAAACCATATGCTATGTATGAATCAGGGACACCAATCCCACAACATAGCATTCTTGGAATATCCAAAGTCCCACTTTTCACTTCGCCATGCCTGAGATCAGCAGTAATATTTATCAGCAAATGTGAGATTTTCAAAGATCCAATTCTATGTGCTCCTTTCTCATAGAGCCTTAGGCAGGGATATAGCATACATAAATATTAAGTAAAGTCCATAGTTTTTAAAATGTCATCCATTGAATAGTTGACACATGTCTGAGATACTTTTTATTTTGGAGGAGGTATTATTTAATAGGGAATTCCAACAGCTACCTAATAGTGAAATGAGAAGTCTTGCATCCATTTTATTTTGTTTCTGATGATTTTTATGAGTAAGGGTAAGATACTTCCTTGTTCTGATGCAGATGTTGCCCACTTTTGTGAATGGATGCGGGGTGTCACCTACTACTTGCATATCTGCATATTGGGCTTGACACTGCTATCGTACTTGGTAGTTGGCAAAAAGTCAATACTGAAGTTAAGCTCTTGTGTTCTAGCAGCAGAGCTGAAGATCCTTGATGTGCCACCTTCTGCAATCCATGCTGCTCTCTTCATGTTCCTTATTGACTTCCTGGTGAGGAGCATCATGGTCTCCTGGTCTTGAGAATGGCCAAGCATTGCTCTGTGAATGTGGAAGATGGGCATGTGGAAGGCTCCAGGGAGGAGGGATCATTGAACATGTACTCGAATCCATGTGCCTGTTGAATGACCTGTTTTTTTATTTTTGGGTTTTAAGGGAGACACTGCCCTAAAACACTTCTGTGCAGCTGGGGATGCAGGCTTCTGCTTCACCTTGCAGGAAGCATTAACGAATCCTTTCCAGAAGACATGAGAAGAGAGAAGTGAGCCTCTGGTATCATGCAGGTTCCTTGCATTGCCCATGGGCTAGAAGAGAGAAGAGTTGCTTCATGAGATTTGATCCCCTTTTTCCTGAAAAGTTCCACACAGAGGTGAGTCCCCAGCATGTTTAGAAATCATTTCAGACACCTTTCTGGACGGAATTGAATCAGAGCCCCTGATGATGTGGAAGAGCTAAAGATGGGTTTGCTATGAATTTTCTATTTCATTCATCAGGGCCTGAGTCAAGTCAGTCATTGTGCTGTCAACACATGAGCTGCTGGTCAAATGTGAGGAAGTGGTCTTGCTTTATGAAAACACCACCCTGATTCAGTGAGCCAGAGGCAGCCTGCAGTCCCTGTTTTCCTGTAAAGGCAGATTGCTGTGGATGGCCTCTGGCCTCGTCATGCAGCCCTGCTCAGAGTAGGGGATTGAGGGACCAGGCAGATCCCTAGTTCCTTTTGACCTTTATTGCCATTGGGCCACCCCAGGGTCCTTGGACTCTACCTGGTCGTCTGGTCTGGGTCAGGGGATGTGAGGTTTGGAATCCCCCTCTGTGGCAGGATCCCAGCCCCCCCAGCCACTTGAGGTCAGCACATCCTTCCCTAATTGTGTTAGAGTTGGAGACTTCTCCCACCCATCCTCATCCATGCTCATCCCACATTTTGTAGCTTGGCACCTGAGGACCTTTATTCATTGACTTACTTGTTAGTGATGATGGTTACTAAGACTAAGTGACTCTTTCAAGTCACATCACTTGCATGGTAGGGCTAGAGCATGGATCTTCCTAATTGATTTCATGGGACTCTCTCATGGAAACTGTGACTGCTTCCTAAACACACACTCTACATTTGGAGTGTCAAAATTCTTGCCACTGCCTCCTTGGCAAGTGTATCTTGTCTTCTACGTGGGAATTTCACAAATATTTTCCTTTGGTTTGTGGAGGTCATGCAGAAGGGATTTCATTTGAAATAGCCCAAACAAGAAATACCAGTTGTCTTTTTCGCACATGGATGTGTGTAGTGAACACCCCTTTCTGTGTGCTTGCATGAGTTACTCCTTTGAATTTGTTGAAGAATGGTTGGCTGGGGAGCAAGTTAACGAGAGATGGATATCAATGGTTGTCAAGTATTCTGACGTGAAGAATGTATTGAGGATGTGGAGGCTTTTCTAGCCAGTTCCTATGGCTCAGTCAGGGATCAGTCAGAGGATTCTGTCTGGTAGACTCTTTGGCACAGATGTCAAAGTGGCCTGGTCTTACCCTGTCCAGGACTGAATGCTGAGCTTGAGTGGGAGCTTCTTGTCATTTCAAGCATTTCCATGAGTCTGTCCTCTGTTCTCTTGTATCCAAGTGGTTTCTATTCTAATAGGAAAGCAGAACAAAAATTGAAAGTATGGTGATTGATTATTTTTACCAATGTTATTTCAATCCACTTTGTTTAATACGAAATTACCTTTATGCTAGTAAGATTTCATATGTGAGGAAATAATGAAAATATTGGGGTTAGGGGATGAGAATATGCAAATCAAACATTTTTGAGCACCAAGACCCGTTTTTTGTTTTTGTTTTTGTTTTTTTTTTTAACTTAAATAATATTAAGTGCCAGAGGACCACCGCTGCCATTCAGCCTCAACAACCTCCAGGTCCAGCCTCCAGGTGGCCCATTTCACCAGGGTGTGTGGGACCACACTGTCCTGGGATGAGAGAACAGTACCCACGGATGTTGACATCTCACAGAGTAGATATTGCCAGTGACAGTAGGGAGCTATTGGCACATGAGGAAGGGAAGAGCTCTCAGGATGGGAAGAGGGGGCCGCTTCGAGACTCATTGGGTATGGCACGAGGCTGCTGGGTGTGGTGTTGGCCTGGGCCCACTGAGTGGGGCAGATCCGTGGTCTGTGTTTCTGTACCCTTTTCTGTAGCCTGTGTTGGCAGCAGATCAGGGAATTGCGATCAGAAGTGCTCCCAGTAACACAGGCACCAGCCCCCAGAGTGTGTGCCTATCCGTTTCCCCACCTGGCCTGACTTAGTGCCTGTCTTGCCTCAGGGCTGAGACCCTACAATCTCTGATGAGGGTGTCTGTGGTCCAGATCCAACCTGCATGGCCAACATGCTCAGACCTTCAGCTGGGTCCTAGGCTGCTGCAACCAAACTCTGTTAACTGGGTGGCCGACAACAGAGGAAGTGTCTTCCGTTGAGCTCCAGAGGCTCAACACAGTAGGTGTTGGGCTGTCCCAGTGCCATAACCCCTCCCAGGTTTCAAGGGGACTGTCTCCCCAACTCTCCCAGCCCTTGCCCACTCTCCTATTGCTGCCCACGATCTGTGGTTCCCATATGGGCATCCCGCCCTGGCTCCAACCTCACATATCCGGTATCCCCCAGTCTCCCTGGTATCTGGGTCCAGACTCTCCTCTTCCTACAAGAATATCAGATATTGGATTTGGTCCCAGTTGATGCTGTGTTCCATCATGTGAGCTCTTAGCTTCATCACTGTGCAAAGACTCTTTTCCCACACAAGTTCGCACGACTTTTGGCTGGCTAAGAATTTTCAGGCGACACTTTTCTAATGAGTACACTTTCCTTCCTTCCGATCTCCCACCAGTGAGCATTCCTCGCACCCTTGTCCTAGTTCCTTTATGGCAGTTTCCCTCCTTATGGCTGAGAGGACCTAGTGACCCCTGAATTCACACGTTCTCCTTAATCACCAACACACTACAGAATTCTCCAGGGGGCCATATATGCTCCTGGAAGTTGGTGTTGGAAATAGTTCTCCATCCATTAATCACTCCCTCACTCACTAATGTCCTTGTGTCCTTGAGAAAGGCTCTCCCTTTCCTGGTTTTCCTGAATAGAAATCCTCTTGCCTCTTGGGTGAATAGGGTTATGGGTTGTGCAGAGGGTGTTGGTCCACTGAGCATCTTAGAGACTGTCCTTTATGGAGCCTAATGATCCTCACTGGGGAATGAGGCCAGGGTCCTAACTGTGGTTAGTTAGAGAGGGAAAGAAGGACAAGGGAAACTCAGATGTCCCTTCATGGCCCCTGGAGTTAGAGGACTTACCCCTTTGCACCTGGGATCAGGAGACCTCATTTCCTCGAGGACACGCACACTCAGACGTTAATCTTGAGTGTGGGTTCCTTTCTGGGGTCCAGGGCTGTTGTTAGCCACCAGGAATGACAGTGCTCTCCATGCTGAGTGGAGCCATTTTTGCCAGGAAAGAGAGCCCATGGTCACGCCTTGTGCCAAGCATCCCACGCCAGGGGCTCCCATGCCTACATTCCTGTCCTGAAAGGAAGCCACTCAGAGGCAAGGTGGGTCCAACCACCTCCCATGTGTTCACTCATCACTGTGTTCCAGCAGTCACCCCAGTGAACAGTCCTGATGGGATTGGATGTGGCTCAGAATGTCACCCTCATGAGCTCTACCCTGCCACAGCTGCAGTTCTGCAGTGGGAGAAACTCAAAACCTCAAAACACATGCACATGAAAGAAAAGAGCAAGAGCCAGAGCCCAAACAGGCCAGGTGTGGCAAAGACAGCTGGAGTGCCTAGGTTGGGACTCAGAATTATGTCAGTGGGGTGGCATTGCTGCTGGCACCAGCATGATAACCGAGAGCCAGCCCTGCTCATTTTGGGGAGCAGTGTGTTGGGGAAGGCAGCAGAAATTGAGAGGCAGGATTGAGTTTGGCCCTAGGAGGAGGTTGGGTAAGAGGCCAGTGTGGGTTGGAGAGCCTGGGCAGATAGACAGAGGCCAGGGCACACCCCAAAGCCTGGAGACTGCACTTGATGTCCAGGGTTGTGAAACACCACTTCCCCTCTTACTCACAACTGAGAGCAAGGGGCATTGATGAGTTCAGTTTGTGTGCGGCTGCATCCAAGGTGGCTCGGCTAGGAACCTCTGTTTCCTTGACTCAGGAGGCTGGGAGTCCAGGCTCCACTGAGGCTCGGCTGGGAGGATCGGAGTCTGAGTTTATGCCTGTGTTCCCTGTAGGATCCATGTTGGCTGAGCCTCAGTGTTTTTGTAATGAGAGGATGGGTGACCGTCATGTCTTTATCACAGGACACACTTGCTAAATGGATTTGTTTGCTCTGAGGAGGAAAGAGAGAGGGGGGAGTGGTGCTGGAGACAGGGATGCAGACAGGGGTCATGGACTTGGCATAACTCAGTCTTGGAGGTGATATCCCATCACCTGTACCCACTTCAATTCCCATGAATCCAGAGGCTGAGCCCCCTTGAGGTGAGGGGTGAACCGGTTCTGGGCAGCAGGATGCTGTGGTACCTCGGAGTCTCTGTGAGACCCCAACACTAGACACACTTGGCCCTTTTGAAATCTTAGGAGAAGCCTTGGGAAGTTGTATGGCAGAGGGGAGCAGCCTCTGCATCTCAGTCCCCTCCAACTTGCCATGGTGTAGAGAGGGAACTGCAGCCACGATGGGACGGACATTGGCCATGTCCCTGTGTGGGACACAGGCCTGATTGAGTTAGGGTGCATTCTTTGTCTCTCCCTTTCTTGTGATTATCCCATCTCTACATTTGTGCTTTAGCCACCTGTGAGTCCCATCTCTGGTTTCAGAGAGAACAGAGGGTGTTATGGGCCAATAGACACAATAAACCCTAGAGATTAGATGCTACCCTACTTTCCAGAAAAGACTGGGCACACCATGAGTTGCACAATGATGGGACCAGGGTCCAAAAGCTGCTGAGAGGGAAGGACTGGTTGTGAATGCATTTTTGAAGGCTCCAAGCTGGAACTCTAGTGGCACCAAGCAGGGCAGATGCTGGTGGGGATGTTTGGGTAGTTGTTGGTGAACACCTGCGCACCTGAGATGGGTAGGCATGGAGGAGAAATCGGCAGCCCATAGGGCTGTTGAAAGTGGTCTTATGTGAAAAGAGGCTCAGGTATGGGCACAGGAAATGACATCATTGCCTTGACAATGGATCAAACAGAACATGGAACCCTGGTATCCAGGCACCCACTTCACTGACCAAGCCATCCGAGCTCACTTGGTTGGAGCCAGTGGAGGGAGAAGGATGTTCTCCTGTGGTTGCAGACAATGCCGAGCCTCAGGCTCCCAGGAATCTCAGGGGGGCCAACTAGCCCTTTTGTGGATACACTGGGTGAGGCTTCATCTTAGACGCCAGAGCCTCTGGCGATTGTCGCAGAGGAGCTCAAGAGTAACAGTGAGTAGCACAGGGCAGGTGAGCCCAGCAGGCCCTCTAGTCTGATCCCTGATGAATGGCCCAGGACTCCTATTCTGACTCTGTGTGTGTGTGTGTGTGAGTGTGTGTGTGTGTGTGTGTGTGTGTTTGTACTGATGGGAACTGTCCCATTGTGCTTTGACTCTAGTGTATTGGCACAAGTCATTTTTCTGTTTGTCACCATTTCCATTTTGAACCCACCATTCTTGGTCCCAACCCAGGGTGAAAATGATCAGAACACGGAGGAGCCCTTCAGGGTTCAGAGCCTTGAACCTTACAGGCAGGACCAGCTTAGGAATGAGCTCCTGCCTGTCATTTGTGGGAGGAACCTACATTTCAGCAGCAACATGGGGTTAATCTCCTGGGATTTCATCCCCACCCAGCAGGTGCTGGATCTCTTGTTCCCAAAACAGCCACCTTCTTCAGTCTTTACTCCTGGTGCCACTCCACATCCTCCAAGGGGACAAGAACCTCAGGTTCTGGATGGATGTTGTAGAATGCCCACAGAGCCAACTGCCAGGCTGGGTGGGGTGCAGTTGCTGGGCTTTGCTGATGTTGTCATCCCCCACAGTTCTTGGAACCTTCTGTGGCAGTGGCATCCAGGACCCCAGCAGCTGTGAGTAGCAGCTCCTCACTGCTTCACTCCAGCGAGCAGGTGGAAGACAGCCGCGTTGTTCACGTCCTCCTAGAGGGACAGAGCCTGAGGGAGACAAAGCGCATCCCAGTAAGCCCGACAGCCGGGCTGCCACCTGGGTGTCCACACAGTGGAAGGCAGGAGACACAGCCAACCCCAGGGCTATGGTGGGAAATAAAGAAGAGAGAGGTCCGTCTTAAGGGCTTGACCTGAGGAGGGAGAGCATCAGCATGCCCAGCTTCAGTGGTGAGTGGGCCTGTGTATTGTGGGTTTTGCAGGCCAGAAGTGCAGACGGAAGTGCTGTGGACAGATGAAGGCAGAGATATGTCCAGGGTGCAGGCTGCAGTGCCTAGAACTTGGTATTCTCAATGAGTGAAGTTGGAGCAGAGGAGGTGGCAGTGACTTGTCACATGTGTAGGAGGGGATGTGTTCCTGGTGGCAGGGAAGAGAACCTCCTTAGCATGACTAGGTGTAGGAATTTGGGGTCGGGATCACCTGGGGGGTCATGCCAAAGCTTTGGAATGTTAGGCTTTGCATGTATGTAAATACGGAGCTAAAGGGGTTCTTGGCAGAATTTCTATGGATGTGCAGTAGACACGCTAATGCTGCAGGTGTCCAACTGCAGAGGAGACATGTTCAGTGACTGCCAGTGCTGAGTCAAGTACATCATTACAACCAGACCCGCACCGAGCTTCCAGAGGCCAGGGCCTCTCAAAGCTATCATGAAGCACTCAAGTGCACACTCTTGTATCTGAGTCTGTTTTGTGTCGTGGCAGTCAGGACCCAAATTTTCAGTGCATCTGCCTCTTGCACCCACAAAGGCAGCCTGCATCCCAGATCACACTTGGTGCGCAGATCCCTGGCCCATTGCTCTCATCTCAGTGAGATGAGAGTGTGTCTGTGCATAGGCAGTTTGGTCCTTTGACATGAGTGGAATGTGGCTCCCCAGGGGGAGGGGAGATGGCAGGTACAGGCAGATATTTGTACCAGGATTGTTCTAGTAGCACATTGCAAGAACCCAGGTGGTATATGGAGGACACACTCAGGTAGCAGGATAACAAGATTGTGCCCTTGTATATGTAGCTGAGATTTCTCCTGAATGTTTGACCACAGTCTTCTGGGTAGCTCTTCTAAAAGCCATTCTCTGATGACATTTGTCCCACCCTGATCCAGGTGACCTTTCAGGAGACGGTGACAAGCCTCATCTGCAGGGCCTTGGACCAAAATTTGTTGCAGCATGAGGATGTGGACAACTTTGAGCTGCTGTATATGATGTCTGAGGATGAGAGTAAGTAGGACAATCAGACAGTGGGGAGACATGATCCACAGTGGGCTCAGGATAACTGACAGCCAAGAGAAAGTGGGCCTTGGCCCCAAAATACCAAAGTGTGATGGGCCTGGTGGAGACTCTCAGGGGTTGTGGGTGTTTTGTGGTATAATCCTTGAGTGCCACCTAACAATTCTCTCCACTTCGCTCTGCAGAAATCAAGGTCTCTGACCACTCACTCGTGTGTCTGTCCATGAATCTGGGAATACAATATTTCATGGTGAGGAAACGCCCCCAGGTCAAGGGAAAGGAGGTAAACACCTACCTTATTCAAGCTGTGCATGTGCTGCCATTCCACTCCGACCTGAGGAAATAAGAAGCCTCAGCACCTGGACATATTTGCTGGAAGCCCATAGAGCCAACTGACAGTCTGGGGTGGCTTTCTGTTTCTGGGTTTGCTGATGTTCCATCCCCCACAGTTCTCAGAATCAACCTGCAAGTCCTCCAGGCCGCTTTCCCACAAGCAGGTGGGAGACACCTGCTTAATTCGTGTCCACTTAGAAACACAAAGTCCAGAGATGGCCAAGAGTGTTCTGGTAAGCCTGGGAGCAGGGGTGTCCCGTGGTGCTTACACCTGGGTGGGGAGCAGACACTGGTCCAATACCATGGACTACTCATGCCCTCTTGAATTTGGAGCTTCTGGATGATCAGGAGGATAGATTGGAATCAAGAAGGGAGAGGTCAGTGTGAAGGGCTGGAGCTGAGATGAGCGAGTGCAGCAGCTTGTCCACTGCCATGTCTGAGGGAGTCTGTGTGTCAGGTGGCAGCATGCAGTCCAGAAGGGCAGGGACAGGTATGGGTGACAGATGAGAATAGGACAGGAACTAGGTTGCAGGTTCCCTTGTATGGGATGCTGACGTCTATGGAGGAGGACAGCAGTGTGAGGTTCTCCATGTTCCTTGAACAAGGAGCTGAGAGAGTCTCTCTGCAGAGTCGATATGGATGTGGAGCAAGCACACTAAATGTCCAGGTAACCCAATGACCACCCTTGCCGGATGAGGTGCCCTCCTACATCCCAGCCAGCACTGAGCCTCTGGAGGCCAGGAGCTCTCGTGGCTATCTTTCAGCTCTCCTGTGTGTGGTCATGTTCCTGGGTCTGTTTTTGGCCCTGGCAATCCAGACCAAAGCCTCTAGGTTTTGTGCCTAGGCCATTCCCAATGCCGCCTGCATCCTCGGGCAGACCTGGGATCTTGGAGGCTATTGTCCCATTCCTCCCAACTTGTGGGATGAGATTGCATCTGTATGCAGGTAGTGGGGTCCTTTCACTCCGAGAGGAGTGCAGCTCCACAAAGAGCAATGGCAGGCCCAGGAAGTCCTATGTACAAGGATTGGGCTAGTAGCCTGTGGGAAGAGCCCACACGATGAGCAGGAGGTCAGCCTCGGGTAGTAGGGTCATGGATGTTGCCCTTGTATTTAGAGTGGAGGTGCCTCCAGAATGCCCCTGCCCACTGTCCTTGAGTAGTCACTTCAAGGCCCATTTCCTGAAGGCCTGTCTCCCATGCTGCTCCAGGTGACCTGCCACGATAGGGCTCCTGTCGTCATCCGCAGCGCCCTCGACCTACACTTCCTTACTGAGGAGACTCCAGAGGATTATGAGCTGGGCCAAATCATCTCTCGCCGTCAGAGTAAGTGAGACAATCAGATAGCAGAGAGCAAGGGTCAGGATGTGGACTCAGGTCAACTCTTAGCAACAAAGAGTAGTCTCTGACCCCCAAGAACACTCCAACAGGTGTGTTGGGTTCGTGCACAAAGCCAACTGCACTTCTGCTGGTGGAAGGTCTTGAGGTCCAATGGTATACCCCGGTGGATATTGCGGCTCCCCACCAGGTGCCCTCCCCTGGACATGAACAGGCATCCAAAGCTGACATCTTTGAGGAGTGAGGAGGAAAGCCTCTCTCCAGGAGCAGTATGTTTTCATGGTCTGGGATAGGAGTGGTTTCAAAGGAACATGGGAATGCATGGGCTAAAGAGGGAACTGGCATTTTGTGGACTGAAGCAGTACTATTGAAAGCCTTCTGTGTGACCAAAAAACCACTGCCTGGGCAGAGCATTGCCAGGATTCTAGCAAGCAGTAACAGGATGAAATTGGGAAGAAAACACAGCCTGGGAGACAGCCTGAATCATCTGTTTTTGCATAAATTCCATGGTCTTACGCACCTGAGTCCACTAGGCAAGGAGTGATCACAATAGCCAGGTTGTGATCCCTAACTAAAGTCAGATGAGGGCTTCCTGAGCACGTAGCCACAGAGCTCATCTGATAATAATGCCAGCGCTTTTTCGTTGGTTGGTTGGTTGGTTTTTGTGAGCCAAACACCACAGCAGCCATTATCCCAGCCTATGTACCCTGAAGACCACCATCCCTATGAGTTCTAGGATCACTTGTCTCCTATCTTAACCTACTGTTAGGTTAGTAGAGTCTATGGAAGAGGAAGTCTGTCTGGGGCCTTGGTAGCCTAAGAAATTCATAGCAGAGATCTCCACATCCAACCCAGAAGGGATGGAGAACAGGCTCTAGGTTAGAGGAGGGCGACAGTAAACACATGTTCAGAGGAAGGAGAAGCGGCTGTTGTATTCCCCCACTCGGGCTCATGGCACCACTGGGCCATACGCCATGTTGGAGGGAAGCAGTCCCTTTGCTGGTCTTTGGAACCATTGTTCTCAGTAGGGCAGTATTTGGAATGTGGCCTCCATTCTCAGAAGCCTGGTTCACATGGAGGCGGGCTCCACCAACGCAGAAGCATGGCTCTAACGTGGTATCCGTGCTGGTCAGCCTGTCCTCACTGTGGCCATACTTGAGGAAAATAACTCAGAGGAGGAATCCTAGGCCTTTTTTCTCTGGGTTTCATAGCTTTCTCTTTGGTTGTGCACTGAGGCTGTCCATAAAGCTCTAGTGTGTGGCAGTGGAGAGCTCCTCAGCCCTTGCCACAAAGGCATAGACTGGGAGAGAGAGAACGAGGCTGGCAGAGAGGGAGAGAGAGAAAGATGGAGAGGGAGGACCTCTCCTTGGAGAATGAGGATTCAGTGGAGCCAACAGGAACAAGGTACTGTTGCCCAGGGCACAACCCTGTTTAGGTCTTACTCCAACCATGCTCAACCTTTCTTCCAGTCCCTCCCACCCCCCAGTAGTGTATTCATCTTGAATGAGAATTTCATGTTGACATCAGAGCACTCACCATCCAATGCTTCCCTCCAAACCCACCTATGAAGATGGCTCATGTGGGGACTGAATCTTCGGCACAGGAGCCTTTTGTGGGAGATTTCAGATGCAAACCCTAGTGGTGTGCTTTGGCAGATGCAAGAGGACCTGAGATATTCTGGAGTCCAAAGCCTTCTGTAGGAACAGACATTAGGTCTGTTGAAGTGCTCTGCCTAGTTCTTCCTCAGGGAGGACTGTGGAGGCTGTCTTTGTTGGTATTGGTGCTGAATTGGAGAGCTCTCAGGTGTGTGGCTCTGGCCTTTTCTGGCACAGGCTCTCAGATGTTGGCGTGTCCTAGGGAGCACCTCCTGAGTGCCACCTTCTTTTTGTACACCCCTCTCTCCCCAGAGCTGAGGATTCCAGCAGAGGCCAACGTATTTTATGCCAAGAATCCTCACAAAAAATCCAACTTTGTGCTGAGGAAAAGGAGCCTCTCCCAAAAGAATGATGGGTGGATCGAGCCTCAACCTCCCTCTCGTCCTGCAAAGAAGGCTCCTGCACTCCTGAGGATGCTTGCAAAACCATTCTGTTGCTGTGTGCCTGGGCGGGGCTGAGGCAGCCCAGGAATATTTACATTGATTACTATTTTCTTCAAAGTTTGAATCTATAGTTTGCCATTGTCCTTGACCTTGTTTAGTAACACAGTTGTTACTCTATCCTGTATTTGTTGTTTCCATTAATATATTATTATTATTTTAAAATATATATGTTTTTGTTACCTGATCTACTGTGATGATTTGAGTATACTAAATGTAGCAGTGATTCCTAAAGGACACATCCAAACCAACAGGAAGGAATGTTTCATTCTATCAGCAAGAACTTTGGTTTTTAGGAGTTTGGCAGATGGCATTATCTGAGTCAGTTTTCCAATGGGGGCAATGAAGTATCAGCTATGATGGTACAAACACAAACAAAGACACACAAACACACACAAGAGCACACACACTCACTGAGAGATAGATAGACAGATGGAGTTGGTCTCTGCTGAAATACTTTGGAGACATGGTTCTGATTTCTCCCCTTTTGGAGTATTTTCAATTGCACAAGGTGTCTTGCAAATGAACCCATGTCTGAGGAAGACATGCATGTGTACTTCACATGCCACTTTTCAAATAGCAGGAAGGTCATGCAATATTTTTCATGCAGCTGTCTTTTGACTGTGAACCATCCCATGAGGTCAGCTGTGGAATTTTCAACTTGTAGCATCACAATGGGGATCCACTCTTTGGATTTGGGGATATTTCCGATTTTCTTGATTCAGATTGGAATGATATATATATTAGTTTTTGATGAAAATTCTGCATTTGATGGTAATGAATGTCGTGCATCTAGGAATCTGTAGAGTGCAGACAATGAATGGATGCCTACTGTTGTCTGGACTGGTCTGAAAAGTCCTGTAGCATCTGAGCATGTGTGAGGGCTGTACAGGTCTTGCCAAAAGTCCAGGTCAGATGATCCTGCACAAAGCTGAACTCCTAGTGGTCTCCACAACAGTGTAAGGGCCAGGGAGAAACTCACTTCCACACAGAAGTTGGGAAGCTACCTTATGAAGGTGATCATAGATACGGGATTATTTATATATCCAGGTTGGCATCTATTATTTTTTTAGCTTTTGACTTTCGCAGCTGTGGGCATCTTGACCACCGTCAACTCCCTGTAAGCACAGACAACTCTATAAGAACCTGAGGATAAATTTCCCTGTGCATGTCCCCTTGTGAAACTGCTTAAGCACCGCCTGGTTTACACACAGGTGGAATTTCTAGGTCAAAGTGTGCATGTTTACTTCTTTGACTAAGCACTGCCAGGTAGCTCTTCTGCATAGCTCTACCTGTGGCCAGGATTGTATTATCTAGCTTTCTAACTTTTGCAGGTTGAGTAGATACATAGTGGGAGCACACTGTTTTTGTTGGTATTTTTCTTGGTATCTATTCTGATGCTTTTCACTGGGGGATTTTTTCCTGTGAAAATGGGCTTCCTCTACTTGACCTTATTTTCTTCTTTTTAAAATTTTTTCAATGTGACTTTTTAATTTTAGTTTTATTAAAGACATTGCCCCTTGCTTGCATAGTCTATATCTAAAGCACTAGTCCTTGCTCCAAGGCCCAGCTTGCTCTCAGCTGCCCCAGGAGGGGAACAGTCTTTGGCGGTAGACAAGAGACACCCCTGCAGGGGGCACAAGTGCTTTGGCCCTCTGGTGTCTTGCCAGCAGTGCTTCCCATGCTCACAGAGGGTTTCAGACACTGAGTCAATGGTCCAGGTGGTCTTTTGTTCAGTCTGATCTCAAATTGAGCTCCTCTGAGAGGTCATATTGAAGTCCTTGTGTGTACCTGATCCATCATTTTAAACAATATTCCAAGTTCACGTTTTGTGTGTACGTGGGTTCTAGGGATAGAACCCAGGGCCTTGAGCCTGTGAGGCAAGTGACCTACCTGAGCTACACCCTCAGAGACCCCTGTAAATGTATTCCCCTTTGCCTCGGGGTCTAAGTTGCCAAGGCTGACCTCAAACGTTCCTCTTGCCTCAGCCTCCCTGGTGGCTGGCATGACAGGCATGCACCTGGGACTGTCACACTCGAGCCTGTGATGGGAACTCATGTGCATCTGTCCAGGGCTGAGCATGGTTAGGCAGAGCTGTGCTCCAGGCTCCCTGCAGGGCTGTGGAGGCTTCTGCTGCCCAGCAGCCCTGGTGCCATGGCCAGGGCTCCTCCCAGCCGAGGGCAGGCAGCTGCCCATTGCTGTAGGCTGACCTTATTTTCTTCTTATGGCACTCGTCCGTTCTCTGGAGTATGTTGTATGGTTTGTCCATTAGGAGTCTAACAGGTCCTCTAGAACCTTCAAACAATTAGTAAAATTCCTGAACAGTAAGTGAGCGCGCGCAGAAATTGGGCTAATATTTTGGGAAGAACAATGTTGGATGATATATTCATGGCTTGAATATATCATCCAACATGAAGTTATATTTTATTACTTACAAAATAATAAAATAATGAAGCAATACCATGGGCTGAGCTAAAATAGATCCTTAGGATCTTAGGCATTCTGTAATAAATCTGTGTCACTTGAAGTATAGAGTTGATCGACTCTGAGTAATGAAACAGAAGTAAAGGTATCAAAGCCAATGATCATCTGTTTCCAATTTTCTGTGATTTGGTTCAAGTGGTAAAGTGGTGATATTTATTAATAATGGATCGAATAGGTTCATAAATGTTTTAGAGTACAATTAGATGCCTTCAAACTTTAGGCTACATGGGCACATTTGAGAACGGTTCCAGCCATTCTCTCATCCTTTGGGTCATTCCCCTCCTATGTCCTGTGAGACATTTTCTATGTGAGGCTTTAAGAAGAAGAAGAGAATATTCTGTAAAGAAAACCTTGTGATCTGTGCAGTATGAAGTTGAATGGATTCATTCAGAAATCAGAAATTCTATTGAAAGATATTTATTTGCATGAGCCAAATAAAACCTATTTTTAGGCATCCTGGTGAAGACAAGGTTTTATCTTTATGTCTCATTTTCTATGTTTTGTTGTTGTTGTTGTTGTTAGAATGAAATTCATATGTTGCCAGACCATTCTATCAGATGTGTAACTAGATGCCATTTAAATTACCCACTTTTACATGGTAGACAGTTTTTAATGAACACTGCCTGTCTGCACCTTTTTTAAAAACAGGACTGGGATCAGAAGCCCAAATACCAATGGTTAGCTGGAGCATATTTTTCATTTGGCCTATCTGTCAGTATTCCCTGAGGTCATCTGTGCAATCAGCTTCGTTACTCCTGCTCCCTCACTGGATTTCATAGAAACCATATGCTATGTATGAATCAGGGACACCAATCCCACAACATAGCATTCTTGGAATATCCAAAGTCCCACTTTTCACTTCGCCATGCCTGAGATCAGCAGTAATATTTATCAGCAAATGTGAGATTTTCAAAGATCCAATTCTATGTGCTCCTTTCTCATAGAGCCTTAGGCAGGGATATAGCATACATAAATATTAAGTAAAGTCCATAGTTTTTAAAATGTCATCCATTGAATAGTTGACACATGTCTGAGATACTTTTTATTTTGGAGGAGGTATTATTTAATAGGGAATTCCAACAGCTACCTAATAGTGAAATGAGAAGTCTTGCATCCATTTTATTTTGTTTCTGATGATTTTTATGAGTAAGGGTAAGATACTTCCTTGTTCTGATGCAGATGTTGCCCACTTTTGTGAATGGATGCGGGGTGTCACCTACTACTTGCATATCTGCATATTGGGCTTGACACTGCTATCGTACTTGGTAGTTGGCAAAAAGTCAATACTGAAGTTAAGCTCTTGTGTTCTAGCAGCAGAGCTGAAGATCCTTGATGTGCCACCTTCTGCAATCCATGCTGCTCTCTTCATGTTCCTTATTGACTTCCGGGTGATGAGCATCATGGGCTCCTGGTCTTGAGAATGGCCAAGCATTGCTCTGTGAATGTGGAAGATGGGCATGTGGAACGCTCCAGGGAGGAGGGATCATTGAACATGTACTCGAATCCATGTGCCTGTTGAATGACCTGTTTTTTTATTTTTGGGTTTTAAGGGAGACACTGCCCTAAAACACTTCTGTGCAGCTGGGGATGCAGGCTTCTGCTTCACCTTGCAGGAAGCATTAACGAATCCTTTCCAGAAGACACGAGAAGAGAGAAGTGAGCCTCTGGTATCATGCAGGTTCCTTGCATTGCCCATGGGCTAGAAGAGAGAAGAGTTGCTTCATGAGATTTGATCCCCTTTTTCCTGAAAAGTTCCACACAGAGGTGAGTCCCCAGCATGTTTAGAAATCATTTCAGACACCTTTCTGGACGGAATTGAATCAGAGCCCCTGATGATGTGGAAGAGCTAAAGATGGGTTTGCTATGAATTTTCTATTTCATTCATCAGGGCCTGAGTCAAGTCAGTCATTGTGCTGTCAACACATGAGCTGCTGGTCAAATGTGAGGAAGTGGTCTTGCTTTATGAAAACACCACCCTGATTCAGTGAGCCAGAGGCAGCCTGCAGTCCCTGTTTTCCTGTAAAGGCAGATTGCTGTGGATGGCCTCTGGCCTCGTCATGCAGCCCTGCTCAGAGTAGGGGATTGAGGGACCAGGCAGATCCCTAGTTCCTTTTGACCTTTATTGCCATTGGGCCACCCCAGGGTCCTTGGACTCTACCTGGTCTTCTGGCCTGGGTCAGGGGATGTGAGGTTTGGAATCCCCCTCTGTGGCAGGATCCCAGCCCCCCAGCCACTTGAGGTCAGCACATCCTTCCCTAATTGTGTTAGAGTTGGAGACTTCTCCCACCCATCCTCATCCATGCTCATCCCACATTTTGTAGCTTGGCACCTGAGGACCTTTATTCATTGACTTACTTGTTAGTGATGATGGTTACTAAGACTAAGTGACTCTTTCAAGTCACATCACTTGCATGGTAGGGCTAGAGCATGGATCTTCCTAATTGATTTCATGGGACTCTCTCATGGAAACTGTGACTGCTTCCTAAACACACACTCTACATTTGGAGTGTCAAAATTCTTGCCACTGCCTCCTTGGCAAGTGTATCTTGTCTTCTACGTGGGAATTTCACAAATATTTTCCTTTGGTTTGTGGAGGTCATGCAGAAGGGATTTCATTTGAAATAGCCCAAACAAGAAATACCAGTTGTCTTTTTCGCACATGGATGTGTGTAGTGAACACCCCTTTCTGTGTGCTTGCATGAGTTACTCCTTTGAATTTGTTGAAGAATGGTTGGCTGGGGAGCAAGTTAACGAGAGATGGATATCAATGGTTGTCAAGTATTCTGACGTGAAGAATGTATTGAGGATGTGAAGGCTTTTCTAGCCAGTTCCTATGGCTCAGTCAGGGATCAGTCAGAGGATTCTGTCTGGTAGACTCTTTGGCACAGATGTCAAAGTGGCCTGGTCTTACCCTGTCCAGGACTGAATGCTGAGCTTGAGTGGAAGCTTCTTGTCATTTCAAGCATTTCCATGAGTCTGTCCTCTGTTCTCTTGTATCCAAGTGGTTTCTAATAGGAAAGCAGAACAAAAATTGAAAGTATGGTGATTGATTATTTTTACCAATGTTATTTCAATCCACTTTGTTTAATACGAAATTACCTTTATGCTAGTAAGATTTCATATGTGAGGAAATAATGAAAATATTGGGGTTAGGGGATGAGAATATGCAAATCAAACATTTTTGAGCACCAAGACCCGTTTTTTGTTTTTGTTTTTGTTTTTTTTTTAACTTAAATAATATTAAGTGCCAGAGGACCACCGCTGCCATTCAGCCTCAACAACCTCCAGGTCCAGCCTCCAGGTGGCCCATTTCACCAGGGTGTGTGGGACCACACTGTCCTGGGATGAGAGAACAGTACCCACGGATGTTGACATCTCACAGAGTAGATATTGCCAGTGACAGTAGGGAGCTATTGGCACATGAGGAAGGGAAGAGCTCTCAGGATGGGAAGAGGGGGCCGCTTCGAGACTCATTGGGTATGGCACGAGGCTGCTGGGTGTGGTGTTGGCCTGGGCCCACTGAGTGGGGCAGATCCGTGGTCTGTGTTTCTGTACCCTCCTCTGTAGCCTGTGTTGGCAGCAGATCAGGGAATTGCGATCAGAAGTGCTCCCAGTAACACAGGCACCAGCCCCCAGAGTGTGTGCCTATCCGTTTCCCCACCTGGCCTGACTTAGTGCCTGTCTTGCCTCAGGGCTGAGACCCTACAATCTCTGATGAGGGTGTCTGTGGTCCAGATCCAACCTGCATGGCCAACATGCTCAGACCTTCAGCTGGGTCCTAGGCTGCTGCAACCAAACTCTGTTAACTGGGTGGCCGACAACAGAGGGAGTGTCTTCCGTTGAGCTCCAGAGGCTCAACACAGTAGGTGTTGGGCTGTCCCAGTGCCATAACCCCTCCCAGGTTTCAAGGGGACTGTCTCCCCAACTCTCCCAGCCCTTGCCCACTCTCCTATTGCTGCCCACGATCTGTGGTTCCCATATGGGCATCCCGCCCTGGCTCCAACCTCACATATCCGGTATCCCCCAGTCTCCCTGGTATCTGGGTCCAGACTCTCCTCTTCCTACAAGAATATCAGATATTGGATTTGGTCCCAGTTGATGCTGTGTTCCATCATGTGAGCTCTTAGCTTCATCACTGTGCAAAGACTCTTTTCCCACACAAGTTCGCACGACTTTTGGCTGGCTAAGAATTTTCAGGCGACACTTTTCTAATGAGTACACTTTCCTTCCTTCCGATCTCCCACCAGTGAGCATTCCTCGCACCCTTGTCCTAGTTCCTTTATGGCAGTTTCCCTCCTTATGGCTGAGAGGACCTAGTGACCCCTGAATTCACACGTTCTCCTTAATCACCAACACACTGCAGAATTCTCCAGGGGGCCATATATGCTCCTGGAAGTTGGTGTTGGAAATAGTTCTCCATCCATTAATCACTCCCTCACTCACTAATGTCCTTGTGTCCTTGAGAAAGGCTCTCCCTTTCCTGGTTTTCCTGAATAGAAATCCTCTTGCCTCTTGGGTGAATAGGGTTATGGGTTGTGCAGAGGGTGTTGGTCCACTGAGCATCTTAGAGACTGTCCTTTATGGAGCCTAATGATCCTCACTGGGGAATGAGGCCAGGGTCCTAACTGTGGTTAGTTAGAGAGGGAAAGAAGGACAAGGGAAACTCAGATGTCCCTTCATGGCCCCTGGAGTTAGAGGACTTACCCCTTTGCACCTGGGATCAGGAGACCTCATTTCCTCGAGGACACGCACACTCAGACGTTAATCTTGAGTGTGGGTTCCTTTCTGGGGTCCAGGGCTGTTGTTAGCCACCAGGAATGACAGTGCTCTCCATGCTGAGTGGAGCCATTTTTGCCAGGAAAGAGAGCCCATGGTCACGCCTTGTGCCAAGCATCCCACACCAGGGGCTCCCATGCCTACATTCCTGTCCTGAAAGGAAGCTACTCAGAGGCAAGGTGGGTCCAACCACCTCCCATGTGTTCACTCATCACTGTGTTCCAGCAGTCACCCCAGTGAACAGTCCTGATGGGATTGGATGTGGCTCAGAATGTCACCCTCATGAGCTCTACCCTGCCACAGCTGCAGTTCTGCAGTGGGAGAAACTCAAAACCTCAAAACACATGCACATGAAAGAAAAGAGCAAGAGCCAGAGCCCAAACAGGCCAGGTGTGGCAAAGACAGCTGGAGTGCCTAGGTTGGGACTCAGAATTATGTCAGTGGGGTGGCATTGCTGCTGGCACCAGCATGATAACCGAGAGCCAGCCCTGCTCATTTTGGGGAGCAGTGAGTTGGGGAAGGCAGCAGAAATTGAGAGGCAGGATTGAGTTTGGCCCTAGGAGGAGGTTGGGTAAGAGGCCAGTGTGGGTTGGAGAGCCTGGGCAGATAGACAGAGGCCAGGGCACACCCCAAAGCCTGGAGACTGCACTTGATGTCCAGGGTTGTGAAACACCACTTCCCCTCTTACTCACAACTGAGAGCAAGGGGCATTGATGAGTTCAGTTTGTGTGCGGCTGCATCCAAGGTGGCTCGGCTAGGAACCTCTGTTTCCTTGACTCAGGAGGCTGGGAGTCCAGGCTCCACTGAGGCTCGGCTGGGAGGATCGGAGTCTGAGTTTATGCCTGTGTTCCCTGTAGGATCCATGTTGGCTGAGCCTCAGTGTTTTTGTAATGAGAGGATGGGTGACCGTCATGTCTTTATCACAGGACACACTTGCTAAATGGATTTGTTTGCTCTGAGGAGGAAAGAGAGAGGGGGGAGTGGTGCTGGAGACAGGGATGCAGACAGGGGTCATGGACTTGGCATAACTCAGTCTTGGAGGTGATATCCCATCACCTGTACCCACTTCAATTCCCATGAATCCAGAGGCTGAGCCCCCTTGAGGTGAGGGGTGAACCGGTTCTGGGCAGCAGGATGCTGTGGTACCTCGGAGTCTCTGTGAGACCCCAACACTAGACACACTTGGCCCTTTTGAAATCTTAGGAGAAGCCTTGGGAAGTTGTATGGCAGAGGGGAGCAGCCTCTGCATCTCAGTCCCCTCCAACTTGCCATGGTGTAGAGAGGGAACTGCAGCCACGATGGGACGGACATTGGCCATGTCCCTGTGTGGGACACAGGCCTGATGGAGTTAGGGTGCATTCTTTGTCTCTCCCTTTCTTGTGATTATCCCATCTCTGCATTTGTGCTTTAGCCACCTGTGAGTCCCATCTCTGGTTTCAGAGAGAACAGAGGGTGTTATGGGCCAATAGACACAATAAACCCTAGAGATTAGATGCTACCCTACTTTCCAGAAAAGACTGGGCACACCATGAGTTGCACAATGATGGGACCAGGGTCCAAAAGCTGCTGAGAGGGAAGGACTGGTTGTGAATGCATTTTTGAAGGCTCCAAGCTGGAACTCTAGTGGCACCAAGCAGGGCAGATGCTGGTGGGGATGTTTGGGTAGTTGTTGGTGAACACCTGCGCACCTGAGATGGGTAGGCATGGAGGAGAAATCGGCAGCCCATAGGGCTGTTGAAAGTGGTCTTATGTGAAAAGAGGCTCAGGTATGGGCACAGGAAATGACATCATTGCCTTGACAATGGATCAAACAGAACATGGAACCCTGGTATCCAGGCACCCACTTCACTGACCAAGCCATCCGAGCTCACTTGGTTGGAGCCACTGGAGGGAGAAGGATGTTCTCCTGTGGTTGCAGACAATGCCGAGCCTCAGGCTCCCAGGAATCTCAGGGGGGCCAACTAGCCCTTTTGTGGATACACTGGGTGAGGCTTCATCTTAGACGCCAGAGCCTCTGGCGATTGTCGCAGAGGAGCTCAAGAGTAACAGTGAGTAGCACAGGGCAGGTGAGCCCAGCAGGCCCTCTAGTCTGATCCCTGATGAATGGCCCAGGACTCCTATTCTGACTCTGTGTGTGTGTGTGTGTGTGTGTGTGTGTGTGTGTGTGTGTGTGTGTTTGTACTGATGGGAACTGTCCCATTGTGCTTTGACTCTAGTGTATTGGCACAAGTCATTTTTCTGTTTGTCACCATTTCCATTTTGAACCCACCATTCTTGGTCCCAACCCAGGGTGAAAATGATCAGAACACGGAGGAGCCCTTCAGGGTTCAGAGCCTTGAACCTTACAGGCAGGACCAGCTTAGGAATGAGCTCCTGCCTGTCATTTGTGGGAGGAACCTACATTTCAGCAGCAACATGGGGTTAATCTCCTGGGATTTCATCCCCACCCAGCAGGTGCTGGATCTCTTGTTCCCAAAACAGCCACCTTCTTCAGTCTTTACTCCTGGTGCCACTCCACATCCTCCAAGGGGACAAGAACCTCAGGTTCTGGATGGATGTTGTAGAATGCCCACAGAGCCAACTGCCAGGCTGGGTGGGGTGCAGTTGCTGGGCTTTGCTGATGTTGTCATCCCCCACAGTTCTTGGAACCTTCTGTGGCAGTGGCATCCAGGACCCCAGCAGCTGTGAGTAGCAGCTCCTCACTGCTTCACTCCAGCGAGCAGGTGGAAGACAGCCGCGTTGTTCACGTCCTCCTAGAGGGACAGAGCCTGAGGGAGACAAAGCGCATCCCGGTAAGCCCGACAGCAGGGCTGCCTCCTGGGTGTCCACACAGTGGAAGGCAGGAGACACAGCCAAACCCAGGGCTATGGTGGGAAATAAAGAAGAGAGAGGTCCGTCTTAAGGGCTTGACCTGAGGAGGGAGAGCATCAGCATGCCCAGCTTCAGTGGTGAGTGGGCCTGTGTATTGTGGGTTTTGCAGGCCAGAAGTGCAGACGGAAGTGCTGTGGACAGATGAAGGCAGAGATATGTCCAGGGTGCAGGCTGCAGTGCCTAGAAATTGGTATTCTCAATGAGTGAAGTTGGAGCAGAGGAGGTGGCAGTGACTTGTCACATGTGTAGGAGGGGATGTGTTCCTGGTGGCAGGGAAGAGAACCTCCTTAGCATGACTAGGTGTAGGAATTTGGGGTCGGGATCACCTGGGGGGTCATGCCAAAGCTTCGGAATGTTAGGCTTTGCATGTATGTAAATACGGAGCTAAAGGGGTTCTTGGCAGAATTTCTATGGATGTGCAGTAGACACGCTAATGCTGCAGGTGTCCAGCTGCAGAGGAGACATGTTCAGTGACTGCCAGTGCTGAGTCAAGTACATCATGACAACCAGACCCGCACCGAGCTTCCAGAGGCCAGGGCCTCTCAAAGCTATCATGAAGCACTCAAGTGCACACTCTTGTATCTGAGTCTGTTTTGTGTCGTGGCAGTCAGGACCCAAATTTTCAGTGCATCTGCCTCTTCCACCCACAAAGGCAGCCTGCATCCCAGATCACACTTGGTGCGCAGATCCCTGGCCCATTGCTCTCATCTCAGTGAGATGAGAGTGTGTCTGTGCATAGGCAGTTTGGTCCTTTGACATGAGTGGAATGTGGCTCCCCAGGGGGAGGGGAGATGGCAGGTACAGGCAGATATTTGTACCAGGATTGTTCTAGTAGCACATTGCAAGAACCCAGGTGGTATATGGAGGACACACTCAGGTAGCAGGATAACAAGATTGTGCCCTTGTATATGTAGCTGAGATTTCTCCTGAATGTTTGACCACAGTCTTCTGGGTAGCTCTTCTAAAAGCCATTCTCTGATGACATTTGTCCCACCCTGATCCAGGTGACCTTTCAGGAGACGGTGACAAGCCTCATCCGCAGGGCCTTGGACCAAAATTTGTTGCAGCATGAGGATGTGGACAACTTTGAGCTGCTGTATATGATGTCTGAGGATGAGAGTAAGTAGGACAATCAGACAGTGGGGAGACATGATCCACAGTGGGCTCAGGATAACTGACAGCCAAGAGAAAGTGGGCCTTGGCCCCAAAATACCAAAGTGTGATGGGCCTGGCGGAGACTCTCAGGGGTTGTGGGTGTTTTGTGGTATAATCCTTGAGTGCCACCTAACAATTCTCTCCACTTCGCTCTGCAGAAATCAAGGTCTCTGACCACTCACTCGTGTGTCTGTCCATGAATCTGGGAATACAATATTTCATGGTGAGGAAACGCCCCCAGGTCAAGGGAAAGGAGGTAAACACCTACCTTATTCAAGCTGTGCATGTGCTGCCATTCCACTCCGACCTGAGGAAATAAGAAGCCTCAGCACCTGGACATATTTGCTGGAAGCCCATAGAGCCAACTGACAGTCTGGGGTGGCTTTCTGTTTCTGGGTTTGCTGATGTTCCATCCCCCACAGTTCTCAGAATCAACCTGCAAGTCCTCCAGCCCGCTTTCCCACAAGCAGGTGGGAGACACCTGCTTAATTCGTGTCCACTTAGAAACACAAAGTCCAGAGATGGCCAAGAGTGTTCTGGTAAGCCTGGGAGCAGGGGTGTCCCGTGGTTCTTACACCTGGGTGGGGAGCAGACACTGGTCCAATACCATGGACTACTCATGCCCTCTTGAATTTGGAGCTTCTGGATCATCAGGAGGATAGATGGGAATCAAGAAGGGAGAGGTCAGTGTGAAGGGCTGGAGCTGAGATGAGCGAGTGCAGCAGCTTGTCCACTGCCATGTCTGAGGGAGTCTGTGTGTCAGGTGGCAGCATGCAGTCCAGAAGGGCAGGGACAGGTATGGGTGACAGATGAGAATAGGACAGGAACTAGGTTGCAGGTTCCCTTGTATGGGATGCTGACGTCTATGGAGGAGGACAGCAGTGTGAGGTTCTCCATGTTCCTTGAACAAGGAGCTGAGAGAGTCTCTCTGCAGAGTCGATATGGATGTGGAGCAAGCACACTAAATGTCCAGGTAACCCAATGACCACCCTTGCCGGATGAGGTGCCCTCCTACATCCCAGCCAGCACTGAGCCTCTGGAGGCCAGGAGCTCTCGTGGCTATCTTTCAGCTCTCCTGTGTGTGGTCATGTTCCTGGGTCTGTTTTTGGCCCTGGCAATCCAGACCAAAGCCTCTAGGTTTTGTGCCTAGGCCATTCCCAATGCCGCCTGCATCCTCGGGCAGACCTGGGATCTTGGAGGCTATTGTCCCATTCCTCCCAACTTGTGGGATGAGATTGCATCTGTATGCAGGTAGTGGGGTCCTTTCACTCCGAGAGGAGTGCAGCTCCACAAAGAGCAATGGCAGGCCCAGGAAGTCCTATGTACAAGGATTGGGCTAGTAGCCTGTGGGAAGAGCCCACACGATGAGCAGGAGGTCAGCCTCGGGTAGTAGGGTCATGGATGTTGCCCTTGTATTTAGAGTGGAGGTGCCTCCAGAATGCCCCTGCCCACTGTCCTTGAGTAGTCACTTCAAGGCCCATTTCCTGAAGGCCTGTCTCCCATGCTGCTCCAGGTGACCTGCCACGATAGGGCTCCTGTCGTCATCCGCAGCGCCCTCGACCTACACTTCCTTACTGAGGAGAATCCAGAGGATTATGAGCTGGGCCAAATCATCTCTCGCCGTCAGAGTAAGTGAGACAATCAGATAGCAGAGAGCAAGGGTCAGGATGTGGACTCAGGTCAACTCTTAGCAACAAAGAGTAGTCTCTGACCCCCAAGAACACTCCAACAGGTGTGTTGGGTTCGTGCACAAAGCCAACTGCACTTCTGCTGGTGGAAGGTCTTGAGGTCCAATGGTATACCCCGGTGGATATTGCGGCTCCCCACCAGGTGCCCTCCCCTGGACATGAACAGGCATCCAAAGCTGACATCTTTGAGGAGTGAGGAGGAAAGCCTCTCTCCAGGAGCAGTATGTTTTCATGGTCTGGGATAGGAGTGGTTTCAAAGGAACATGGGAATGCATGGGCTAAAGAGGGAACTGGCATTTTGTGGACTGAAGCAGTACTATTGAAAGCCTTCTGTGTGACCAAAAAACCACTGCCTGGGCAGAGCATTGCCAGGATTCTAGCAAGCAGTAACAGGATGAAATTGGGAAGAAAACACAGCCTGGGAGACAGCCTGAATCATCTGTTTTTGCATAAATTCCATGGTCTTACGCACCTGAGTCCACTAGGCAAGGAGTGATCACAATAGCCAGGTTGTGATCCCTAACTAAAGTCAGATGAGGGCTTCCTGAGCACGTAGCCACAGAGCTCATCTGATAATAATGCCAGCGCTTTTTCGTTGGTTGGTTGGTTGGTTTTTGTGAGCCAAACACCACAGCAGCCATTATCCCAGCCTATGTACCCTGAAGACCACCATCCCTATGAGTTCTAGGATCACTTGTCTCCTATCTTAACCTACTGTTAGGTTAGTAGAGTCTATGGAAGAGGAAGTCTGTCTGGGGCCTTGGTAGCCTAAGAAATTCATAGCAGAGATCTCCACATCCAACCCAGAAGGGATGGAGAACAGGCTCTAGGTTAGAGGAGGGCGACAGGAAACACATGTTCAGAGGAAGGAGAAGCGGCTGTTGTATTCCCCCACTCGGGGTCATGGCACCACTGGGCCATACGCCATGTTGGAGGGAAGCAGTCCCTTTGCTGGTCTTTGGAACCATTGTTCTCAGTAGGGCAGTATTTGGAATGTGGCCTCCATTCTCAGAAGCCTGATTCACATGGAGGCGGGCTCCACCAACGCAGAAGCATGGCTCTAAAGTGGTATCCGCGCTGGTCAGCCTGTCCTCACTGTGGCCATACTTGAGGAAAATAACTCAGAGGAGGAATCCTAGGCCTTTTTTCTCTGGGTTTCATAGCTTTCTCTTTGGTTGTGCACTGAGGCTGTCCATAAAGCTCTAGTGTGTGGCAGTGGAGAGCTCCTCAGCCCTTGCCACAAAGGCATAGACTGGGAGAGAGAGAACGAGGCTGGCAGAGAGGGAGAGAGAGAAAGATGGAGAGGGAGGACCTCTCCTTGGAGAATGAGGATTCAGTGGAGCCAACAGGAACAAGGTACTGTTGCCCAGGGCACAACCCTGTTTAGGTCTTACTCCAACCATGCTCAACCTTTCTTCCAGTCCCTCACACCTCCCAGTAGTGTATTCATCTTGAATGAGAATTTCATGTTGACATCAGAGCACTCACCATCCAATGCTTCCCTCCAAACCAACCTATGAAGATGGCTCATGTGGGGACTGAATCTTCGGCACAGGAGCCTTTTGTGGGAGATTTCAGATGCAAACCCTAGTGGTGTGCTTTGGCAGATGCAAGAGGACCTGAGATATTCTGGAGTCCAAAGCCTTCGGTAGGAACAGACATTAGGTCTGTTGAAGTGCTCTGCCTACTTCTTCCTCAGGGAGGACTGTGGAGGCTGTCTTTGTTGGTATTGGTGCTGAATTGGAGAGCTCTCAGGTGTGTGGCTCTGGCCTTTTCTGGCACAGGCTCTCAGATGTTGGCGTGTCCTAGGGAGCACCTCCTGAGTGCCACCTTCTTTTTGTACACCCCTCTCTCCCCAGAGCTGAGGATTCCAGCAGAGGCCAACGTATTTTATGCCAAGAATCCTCACAAAAAATCCAACTTTGTGCTGAGGAAAAGGAGCCTCTCCCAAAAGAATGATGGGTGGATCGAGCCTCAACCTCCCTCTCGTCCTGCAAAGAAGGCTCCTGCCCTCCTGAGGATGCTTGCAAAACCATTCTGTTGCTGTGTGCCTGGGCGGGGCTGAGGCAGCCCAGGAATATTTACATTGATTACTATTTTCTTCAAAGTTTGAATCTATAGTTTGCCATTGTCCTTGACCTTGTTTAGTAACACAGTTGTTACTCTATCCTGTATTTGTTGTTTCCATTAATATATTATTATTATTTTAAAATATATATGATTTGTTACCTGATCTACTGTGATGATTTGAGTATACTAAATGTAGCAGTGATTCCTAAAGGACACATCCAAACCAACAGGAAGGAATGTTTCATTCTATCAGCAAGAACTTTGGTTTTTAGGAGTTTGGCAGATGGCATTATCTGAGTCAGTTTTCCAATGGGGGCAATGAAGTATCAGCTGTGATGGTACAAACACAAACAAAGACACACAAACACACACAAGAGCACACACACTCACTGAGAGATAGATAGACAGATGGAGTTGGTCTCTGCTGAAATACTTTGGAGACATGGTTCTGATTTCTCCCCTTTTGGAGTATTTTCAATTGCACAAGGTGTCTTGCAAATGAACCCATGTCTGAGGAAGACATGCATGTGTACTTCACATGCCACTTTTCACATAGCAGGAAGGTCATGTAATATTTTTCATGCAGCTGTCTTTTGACTGTGAACCATCCCATGAGGTCAGCTGTGGAATTTTCAACTTGTAGCATCACAATGGGGATCCACTCTTTGGATTTGGGGATATTTCCGATTCTCTTGATTCAGATTGGAATGATATATATATATATATATATATATATATTAGTTTTTGATGAAAATTCTGCATTTGATGGTAATGAATGTCGTGCATCTAGGAATCTGTAGAGTGCAGACAATGAATGGATGCCTACTGTTGTCTGGACTGGTCTGAAAAGTCCTGTAGCATCTGAGCATGTGTGAGGGCTGTACAGGTCTTGCCAAAAGCCCAGGTCAGATGATCCTGCACAAAGCTGAACTCCTAGTGGTCTCCACAACAGTGTAAGGGCCAAGGAGAAACACACTTCCACACAGAAGTTGGGAAGCTACCTTATGAAGGTGATCATAGATACGGGATTATTAATATATCCAGGTTGGCATCTATTATTTTTTTAGCTTTTGACTTTCGCAGCTGTGGGCATCTTGACAACCATCAACTCCCTGTAAGCACAGACAACTCTATAAGAACCTGAGGATAAATTTCCCTGTGCATGTCCCCTTGTGAAACTGCTTAAGCACCGCCTGGTTTACACACAGGTGGAATTTCTAGGTCAAAGTGTGCATGTTTACTTCTTTGACTAAGCACTGCCAGGTGGCTCTTCTGCATAGCTCTACCTGTGGCCAGGATTGTATTATCTAGCTTTCTAACTTTTGCATGTTGAGTAGATACATAGTGGGAGCACACTGTTTTTGTTGGTATTTTTCTTGGTATCTATTCTGATGCTTTTCACTGGGGGATTTTTTCCTGTGAAAATGGGCTTCCTCTACTTGACCTTATTTTCTTCTTTTTAAAATTTTTTCAATGTGACTTTTTAATTTTAGTTTTATTAAAGACATTGCCCCTTGCTTGCATAGTCTATATCTAAAGCACTAGTCCTTGCTCCAAGGCCCAGCTTGCTCTCAGCTGCCCCAGGAGGGGAACAGTCTTTGGCGGTAGACAAGAGACGCCCCTGCAGGGGGCACAAGTGCTTTGGCCCTCTGGTGTCTTGCCAGCAGTGCTTCCCATGCTCACAGAGGGTTTCAGACACTGAGTCAATGGTCCAGGTGGTCTTTTGTTCAGTCTGATCTCAAATTGAGCTCCTCTGAGAGGTCATATTGAAGTCCTTGTGTGTACCTGACCCATCATTTTAAACAATATTCCAAGTTCACTTTTTGTGTGTACGTGGGTTCTGGGGATTGAACCCAGGGCCTTGAGCCTGTGAGGCAAGTGACCTACCTGAGCTACACCCTCAGAGACCCCTGTAAAAGTATTTCCCCTTTGCCTCGGGGTCTAAGTTGCCAAGGCTGACCTCAAACGTTCCTCTTGCCTCAGCCTCCCTGGTGGCTGGCATGACAGGCATGCACCTGGGACTGTCACACTCGAGCCTGTGATGGGAACTCATGTGCATCTGTCCAGGGCTGAGCATGGTTAGGCAGAGCTGTGCTCCAGGCTCCCTGCAGGGCTGTGGAGGCTTCTGCTGCCCAGCAGCCCTGGTGCCATGGCCAGGGCTCCTCCCAGCCGAGGGCAGGCAGCTGCCCATTGCTGTAGGCTGACCTTATATTCTTCTTATGGCACTCGTCCGTTCTCTGGAGTATGTTGTATGGTTTGTCCATTAGGAGTCTAACAGGTCCTCTAGAACCTTCAAACAATTAGTAAAATTCCTGAACAGTAAGTGAGCGCGCGCAGAAATTGGGCTAATATTTTGGGAAGAACAATGTTGGATGATATATTCATGGCTTGAATATATCATCCAACATGAAGTTATATTTTATTACTTACAAAATAATAAAATAATGAAGCAATACCATGGGCTGAGCTAAAATAGATCCTTAGGATCTTAGGCATTCTGTAATAAATCTGTGTCACTTGAAGTATAGAGTTGATCGACTCTGAGTAATGAAACAGAAGTAAAGGTATCAAAGCCAATGATCATCTGTTTCCAATTTTCTGTGATTTGGTTCAAGTGGTAAAGTGGTGATATTTATTAATAATGGATTGAATAGGTTCATAATTGTTTTAGAGTACAATTAGATGTCTTCAAACTTTAGGCTACATGGGCACATTTGAGAACGGTTCCAGCCATTCTCTCATCCTTTGGGTCATTCCCCTCCTATGTCCTGTGAGACATTTTCTATGTGAGGCTTTAAGAAGAAGAAGAGAATATTCTGTAAAGAAAACCTTGTGATCTGTGCAGTATGAAGTTGAATGGATTCATTCAGAAATCAGAAATTCTATTGAAAGATACTTATTGGCATGAGCCAAATAAAACCTATTTTTAGGCATCCTGGTGAAGACAAGGTTTTATCTTTATGTCTCATTTTCTATGTTTTGTTGTTGTTGTTGTTGTTAGAATGAAATTCATATGTTGCCAGACCATTCTATCAGATGTGTAACTAGATGCCATTTAAATTACCCACTTTTACATGGTAGACAGTTTTTAATGAACACTGCCTGTCTGCACCTTTTTTAAAAACAGGACTGGGATCAGAAGCCCAAATACCAATGGTTAGCTGGAGCATATTTTTCATTTGGCCTATCTGTCAGTATTCCCTGAGGTCATCTGTGCAATCAGCTTCGTTACTCCTGCCCCCTCACTGGATTTCATAGAAACCATATGCTATGTATGAATCAGGGACACCAATCCCACAACATAGCATTCTTGGAATATCCAAAGTCCCACTTTTCACTTCGCCATGCCTGAGATCAGCAGTAATATTTATCAGCAAATGTGAGATTTTCAAAGATCCAATTCTATGTGCTCCTTTCTCATAGAGCCTTAGGCAGGGATATAGCATACATAAATATTAAGTAAAGTCCATAGTTTTTAAAATGTCATCCATTGAATAGTTGACACATGTCTGAGATACTTTTTATTTTGGAGGAGGTATTATTTAATAGGGAATTCCAACAGCTACCTAATAGTGAAATGAGAAGTCTTGCATCCATTTTATTTTGTTTCTGATGATTTTTATGAGTAAGGGTAAGATACTTCCTTGTTCTGATGCAGATGTTGCCCACTTTTGTGAATGGATGCGGGGTGTCACCTACTACTTGCATATCTGCATATTGGGCTTGACACTGCTATCGTACTTGGTAGTTGGCAAAAAGTCAATACTGAAGTTAAGCTCTTGTGTTCTAGCAGCAGAGCTGAAGATCCTTGATGTGCCACCTTCTGCAATCCATGCTGCTCTCTTCATGTTCCTTATTGACTTCCTGGTGATGAGCATCATGGGCTCCTGGTCTTGAGAATGGCCAAGCATTGCTCTGTGAATGTGGAAGATGGGCATGTGGAACGCTCCAGGGAGGAGGGATCATTGAACATGTACTCGAATCCATGTGCCTGTTGAATGACCTGTTTTTTTATTTTTGGGTTTTAAGGGAGACACTGCCCTAAAACACTTCTGTGCAGCTGGGGATGCAGGCTTCTGCTTCACCTTGCAGGAAGCATTAACGAATCCTTTCCAGAAGACACGAGAAGAGAGAAGTGAGCCTCTGGTATCATGCAGGTTCCTTGCATTGCCCATGGGCTAGAAGAGAGAAGAGTTGCTTCATGAGATTTGATCCCCTTTTTCCTGAAAAGTTCCACACAGAGGTGAGTCCCCAGCATGTTTAGAAATCATTTCAGACACCTTTCTGGACGGAATTGAATCAGAGCCCCTGATGATGTGGAAGAGCTAAAGATGGGTTTGCTATGAATTTTCTATTTCATTCATCAGGGCCTGAGTCAAGTCAGTCATTGTGCTGTCAACACATGAGCTGCTGGTCAAATGTGAGGAAGTGGTCTTGCTTTATGAAAACACCACCCTGATTCAGTGAGCCAGAGGCAGCCTGCAGTCCCTGTTTTCCTGTAAAGGCAGATTGCTGTGGATGGCCTCTGGCCTCGTCATGCAGCCCTGCTCAGAGTAGGGGATTGAGGGACCAGGCAGATCCCTAGTTCCTTTTGACCTTTATTGCCATTGGGCCACCCCAGGGTCCTTGGACTCTACCTGGTCTTCTGGCCTGGGTCAGGGGATGTGAGGTTTGGAATCCCCCTCTGTGGCAGGATCCCAGCCCCCCAGCCACTTGAGGTCAGCACATCCTTCCCTAATTGTGTTAGAGTTGGAGACTTCTCCCACCCATCCTCATCCATGCTCATCCCACATTTTGTAGCTTGGCACCTGAGGACCTTTATTCATTGACTTAGTTGTTAGTGATGATGGTTACTAAGACTAAGTGACTCTTTCAAGTCACATCACTTGCATGGTAGGGCTAGAGCATGGATCTTCCTAATTGATTTCATGGGACTCTCTCATGGAAACTGTGACTGCTTCCTAAACACACACTCTACATTTGGAGTGTCAAAATTCTTGCCACTGCCTCCTTGGCAAGTGTATCTTGTCTTCTACGTGGGAATTTCACAAATATTTTCCTTTGGTTTGTGGAGGTCATGCAGAAGGGATTTCATTTGAAATAGCCCAAACAAGAAATACCAGTTGTCTTTTTCGCACATGGATGTGTGTAGTGAACACCCCTTTCTGTGTGCTTGCATGAGTTACTCCTTTGAATTTGTTGAAGAATGGTTGGCTGGGGAGCAAGTTAACGAGAGATGGATATCAATGGTTGTCAAGTATTCTGACGTGAAGAATGTATTGAGGATGTGAAGGCTTTTCTAGCCAGTTCCTATGGCTCAGTCAGGGATCAGTCAGAGGATTCTGTCTGGTAGACTCTTTGGCACAGATGTCAAAGTGGCCTGGTCTTACCCTGTCCAGGACTGAATGCTGAGCTTGAGTGGGAGCTTCTTGTCATTTCAAGCATTTCCATGAGTCTGTCCTCTGTTCTCTTGTATCCAAGTGGTTTCTAATAGGAAAGCAGAACAAAAATTGAAAGTATGGTGATTGATTATTTTTACCAATGTTATTTCAATCCACTTTGTTTAATACGAAATTACCTTTATGCTAGTAAGATTTCATATGTGAGGAAATAATGAAAATATTGGGGTTAGGGGATGAGAATATGCAAATCAAACATTTTTGAGCACCAAGACCGGTTTTTTGTTTTTGTTTTTGTTTTTTTTTAACTTAAATAATATTAAGTGCCAGAGGACCACCGCTGCCATTCAGCCTCAACAACCTCCAGGTCCAGCCTCCAGGTGGCCCATTTCACCAGGGTGTGTGGGACCACACTGTCCTGGGATGAGAGAACAGTACCCACGGATGTAGACATCTCACAGAGTAGATATTGCCAGTGACAGTAGGGAGCTATTGGCATATGAGGAAGGGAAGAGCTCTCAGGATGGCAAGAGGGGGCCGCTTCGAGACTCATTGGGTATGGCACGAGGCTGCTGGGTGTGGTGTTGGCCTGGGCCCACTGAGTGGGGCAGATCCGTGGTCTGTGTTTCTGTACCCTCCTCTGTAGCCTGTGTTGGCAGCAGATCAGGGAATTGCGATCAGAAGTGCTCCCAGTAACACAGGCACCAGCCCCCAGAGTGTGTGCCTATCCGTTTCCCCACCTGGCCTGACTTAGTGCCTGTCTTGCCTCAGGGCTGAGACCCTACAATCTCTGATGAGGGTGTCTGTGGTCCAGATCCAACCTGCATGGCCAACATGCTCAGACCTTCAGCTGGGTCCTAGGCTGCTGCAACCAAACTCTGTTAACTGGGTGGCCGACAACAGAGGAAGTGTCTTCCGTTGAGCTCCAGAGGCTCAACACAGTAGGTGTTGGGCTGTCCCTGTGCCATACCCCCTCCCAGGTTTCAAGGGGACCGTCTCCCCAACTCTCCCAGCCCTTGCCCACTCTCCTATTGCTGCCCACGATCTGTGGTTCCCATATGGGCATCCCGCCCTGGCTCCAACCTCACATATCCGGTATCCCCCAGTCTCCCTGGTATCTGGGTCCAGACTCTCCTCTTCCTACAAGAATATCAGATATTGGATTTGGTCCCAGTTGATGCTGTGTTCCATCATGTGAGCTCTTAGCTTCATCACTGTGCAAAGACTCTTTTCCCACACAAGTTCGCACGACTTTTGGCTGGCTAAGAATTTTCAGGCGACACTTTTCTAATGAGTACACTTTCCTTCCTTCCGATCTCCCACCAGTGAGCATTCCTCGCACCCTTGTCCTAGTTCCTTTATGGCAGTTTCCCTCCTTATGGCTGAGAGGACCTAGTGACCCCTGAATTCACACGTTCTCCTTAATCACCAACACACTGCAGAATTCTCCAGGGGGCCATATATGCTCCTGGAAGTTGGTGTTGGAAATAGTTCTCCATCCATTAATCACTCCCTCACTCACTAATGTCCTTGTGTCCTTGAGAAAGGCTCTCCCTTTCCTGGTTTTCCTGAATAGAAATCCTCTTGCCTCTTGGGTGAATAGGGTTATGGGTTGTGCAGAGGGTGTTGGTCCACTGAGCATCTTAGAGACTGTCCTTTATGGAGCCTAATGATCCTCACTGGGGAATGAGGCCAGGGTCTTAACTGTGGTTAGTTAGAGAGGGAAAGAAGGACAAGGGAAACTCAGATGTCCCTTCATGGCCCCTGGAGTTAGAGGACTTACCCCTTTGCACCTGGGATCAGGAGACCTCATTTCCTCGAGGACGCGCACACTCAGACGTTAATCTTGAGTGTGGGTTCCTTTCTGGGGTCCAGGGCTGTTGTTAGCCACCAGGAATGACAGTGCTCTCCATGCTGAGTGGAGCCATTTTTGCCAGGAAAGAGAGCCCATGGTCACGCCTTGTGCAAAGCATCCCACGCCAGGGGCTCCCATGCCTACATTCCTGTCCTGAAAGGAAGCCACTCAGAGGCAAGGTGGGTCCAACCACCTCCCATGTGTTCACTCATCACTGTGTTCCAGCAGTCACCCCAGTGAACAGTCCTGATGGGATTGGATGTGGCTCAGAATGTCACCCTCATGAGCTCTACCCTGCCACAGCTGCAGTTCTGCAGTGGGAGAAACTCAAAACCTCAAAACACATGCACATGAAAGAAAAGAGCAAGAGCCAGAGCCCAAACAGGCCAGGTGTGGCAAAGACAGCTGGAGTGCCTAGGTTGGGACTCAGAATTATGTCAGTGGGGTGGCATTGCTGCTGGCACCAGCATGATAACCGAGAGCCAGCCCTGCTCATTTTGGGGAGCAATGTGTTGGGGAAGGCAGCAGAAATTGAGAGGCAGGATTGAGTTTGGCCCTAGGAGGAGGTTGGGTAAGAGGCCAGTGTGGGTTGGAGAGCCTGGGCAGATAGACAGAGGCCAGGGCACACCCCAAAGCCTGGAGACTGCACTTGATGTCCAGGGTTGTGAAACACCACTTCCCCTCTTACTCACAACTGAGAGCAAGGGGCATTGATGAGTTCAGTTTGTGTGCGGCTGCATCCAAGGTGGCTCGGCTAGGAACCTCTGTTTCCTTGACTCAGGAGGCTGGGAGTCCAGGCTCCACTGAGGCTCGGCTGGGAGGATCGGAGTCTGAGTTTATGCCTGTGTTCCCTGTAGGATCCATGTTGGCTGAGCCGCAGTGTTTTTGTAATGAGAGGATGGGTGACCGTCATGTCTTTATCACAGGACACACTTGCTAAATGGATTTGTTTGCTCTGAGGAGGAAAGAGAGAGGGGGGAGTGGTGCTGGAGACAGGGATGCAGACAGGGGTCATGGACTTGGCATAACTCAGTCTTGGAGGTGATATCCCATCACCTGTACCCACTTCAATTCCCATGAATCCAGAGGCTGAGCCCCCTTGAGGTGAGGGGTGAACCGGTTCTGGGCAGCAGGATGCTGTGGTACCTTGGAGTCTCTGTGAGACCCCAACACTAGACACACTTGGCCCTTTTGAAATCTTAGGAGAAGCCTTGGGAAGTTGTATGGCAGAGGGGAGCAGCCTCTGCATCTCAGTCCCCTCCAACTTGCCATGGTGTAGAGAGGGAACTGCAGCCACGATGGGACGGACATTGGCCATGTCCCTGTGTGGGACACAGGCCTGATTGAGTTAGGGTGCATTCTTTGTCTCTCCCTTTCTTGTGATTATCCCATCTCTACATTTGTGCTTTAGCCACCTGTGAGTCCCATCTCTGGTTTCAGAGAGAACAGAGGGTGTTATGGGCCAATAGACACAATAAACCCTAGAGATTAGATGCTACCCTACTTTCCAGAAAAGACTGGGCACACCATGAGTTGCACAATGATGGGACCAGGGTCCAAAAGCTGCTGAGAGGGAAGGACTGGTTGTGAATGCATTTTTGAAGGCTCCAAGCTGGAACTCTAGTGGCACCAAGCAGGGCAGATGCTGGTGGGGATGTTTGGGTAGTTGTTGGTGAACACCTGCGCACCTGAGATGGGTAGGCATGGAGGAGAAATCGGCAGCCCATAGGGCTGTTGAAAGTGGTCTTATGTGAAAAGAGGCTCAGGTATGGGCACAGGAAATGACATCATTGCCTTGACAATGGATCAAACAGAACATGGAACCCTGGTATCCAGGCACCCACTTCACTGACCAAGCCATCCGAGCTCACTTGGTTGGAGCCACTGGAGGGAGAAGGATGTTCTCCTGTGGTTGCAGACAATGCCGAGCCTCAGGCTCCCAGGAATCTCAGGGGGGCCAACTAGCCCTTTTGTGGATACACTGGGTGAGGCTTCATCTTAGACGCCAGAGCCTCTGGCGATTGTCGCAGAGGAGCTCAAGAGTAACAGTGAGTAGCACAGGGCAGGTGAGCCCAGCAGGCCCTCTAGTCTGATCCCTGATGAATGGCCCAGGACTCCTATTCTGACTCTGTGTGTGTGTGTGTGTGTGTGTGTGTGTGTGTGTGTTTGTACTGATGGGAACTGTCCCATTGTGCTTTGACTCTAGTGTATTGGCACAAGTCATTTTTCTGTTTGTCACCATTTCCATTTTGAACCCACCATTCTTGGTCCCAACCCAGGGTGAAAATGATCAGAACACGGAGGAGCCCTTCAGGGTTCAGAGCCTTGAACCTTACAGGCAGGACCAGCTTAGGAATGAGCTCCTGCCTGTCATTTGTGGGAGGAGCCTACATTTCAGCAGCAACATGGGGTTAATCTCCTGGGATTTCATCCCCACCCAGCAGGTGCTGGATCTCTTGTTCCCAAAACAGCCACCTTCTTCAGTCTTTACTCCTGGTGCCACTCCACATCCTCCAAGGGGACAAGAACCTCAGGTTCTGGATGGATGTTGTAGAATGCCCACAGAGCCAACTGCCAGGCTGGGTGGGGTGCAGTTGCTGGGCTTTGCTGATGTTGTCATCCCCCACAGTTCTTGGAACCTTCTGTGGCAGTGGCATCCAGGACCCCAGCAGCTGTGAGTAGCAGCTCCTCACTGCTTCACTCCAGCGAGCAGGTGGAAGACAGCCGCGTTGTTCACGTCCTCCTAGAGGGACAGAGCCTGAGGGAGACAAAGCGCATCCCGGTAAGCCCGACAGCAGGGCTGCCTCCTGGGTGTCCACACAGTGGAAGGCAGGAGACACAGCCAACCCCAGGGCTATGGTGGGAAATAAAGAAGAGAGAGGTCCGTCTTAAGGGCTTGACCTGAGGAGGGAGAGCATCAGCATGCCCAGCTTCAGTGGTGAGTGGGCCTGTGTATTGTGGGTTTTGCAGGCCAGAAGTGCAGACGGAAGTGCTGTGGACAGATGAAGGCAGAGATATGTCCAGGGTGCAGGCTGCAGTGCCTAGAACTTGGTATTCTCAATGAGTGAAGTTGGAGCAGAGGAGGTGGCAGTGACTTGTCACATGTGTAGGAGGGGATGTGTTCCTGGTGGCAGGGAAGAGAACCTCCTTAGCATGACTAGGTGTAGGAATTTGGGGTCGGGATCACCTGGGGGGTCATGCCAAAGCTTCGGAATGTTAGGCTTTGCATGTATGTAAATACGGAGCTAAAGGGGTTCTTGGCAGAATTTCTATGGATGTGCAGTAGACACGCTAATGCTGCAGGTGTCCAGCTGCAGAGGAGACATGTTCAGTGACTGCCAGTGCTGAGTCAAGTACATCATGACAACCAGACCCGCACCGAGCTTCCAGAGGCCAGGGCCTCTCAAAGCTATCATGAAGCACTCAAGTGCACACTCTTGTATCTGAGTCTGTTTTGTGTCGTGGCAGTCAGGACCCAAATTTTCAGTGCATCTGCCTCTTCCACCCACAAAGGCAGCCTGCATCCCAGATCACACTTGGTGCGCAGATCCCTGGCCCATTGCTCTCATCTCAGTGAGATGAGAGTGTGTCTGTGCATAGGCAGTTTGGTCCTTTGACATGAGTGGAATGTGGCTCCCCAGGGGGAGGGGAGATGGCAGGTACAGGCAGATATTTGTACCAGGATTGTTCTAGTAGCACATTGCAAGAACCCAGGTGGTATATGGAGGACACACTCAGGTAGCAGGATAACAAGATTGTGCCCTTGTATATGTAGCTGAGATTTCTCCTGAATGTTTGACCACAGTCTTCTGGGTAGCTCTTCTAAAAGCCATTCTCTGATGACATTTGTCCCACCCTGATCCAGGTGACCTTTCAGGAGACGGTGACAAGCCTCATCCGCAGGGCCTTGGACCAAAATTTGTTGCAGCATGAGGATGTGGACAACTTTGAGATGCTGTATATGATGTCTGAGGATGAGAGTAAGTAGGACAATCAGACAGTGGGGAGACATGATCCACAGTGGGCTCAGGGTAACTGACAGCCAAGAGAAAGTGGGCCTTGGCCCCAAAATACCAAAGTGTGATGGGCCTGGCAGAGACTCTCAGGGGTTGTGGGTGTTTTGTGGTATAATCCTTGAGTGCCACCTAACAATTCTCTCCACTTCGCTCTGCAGAAATCAAGGTCTCTGACCACTCACTCGTGTGTCTGTCCATGAATCTGGGAATACAATATTTCATGGTGAGGAAACGCCCCCAGGTCAAGGGAAAGGAGGTAAACACCTACCTTATTCAAGCTGTGCATGTGCTGCCATTCCACTCTGACCTGAGGAAATAAGAAGCCTCAGCACCTGGACATATTTGCTGGAAGCCCATAGAGCCAACTGACAGTCTGGGGTGGCTTTCTGTTTCTGGGTTTGCTGATGTTCCATCCCCCACAGTTCTCAGAATCAACCTTCAAGTCCTCCAGGCCGCTTTCCCACAAGCAGGTGGGAGACACCTGCTTAATTCGTGTCCACTTAGAAACACAAAGTCCAGAGATGGCCAAGAGTGTTCTGGTAAGCCTGGGAGCAGGGGTGTCCCGTGGTGCTTACACCTGGGTGGGGAGCAGACACTGGTCCAATACCATGGACTACTCATGCCCTCTTGAATTTGGAGCTTCTGGATGATCAGGAGGATAGATGGGAATCAAGAAGGGAGAGGTCAGTGTGAAGGGCTGGAGCTGAGATGAGCGAGTGCAGCAGCTTGTCCACTGCCATGTCTGAGGGAGTCTGTGTGTCAGGTGGCAGCATGCAGTCCAGAAGGGCAGGGACAGGTATGGGTGACAGATGAGAATAGGACAGGAACTAGGTTGCAGGTTACCTTGTATGGGATGCTGACGTCTATGGAGGAGGACAGCAGTGTGAGGTTCTCCATGTTCCTTGAACAAGGAGCTGAGAGTCTCTCTGCAGAGTCGATATGGATGTGGAGCAAGCACACTAAATGTCCAGGTAACCCAATGACCACCCTTGCCGGATGAGGTGCCCTCCTACATCCCAGCCAGCACTGAGCCTCTGGAGGCCAGGAGCTCTCGTGGCTATCTTTCAGCTCTCCTGTGTGTGGTCATGTTCCTGGGTCTGTTTTTGGCCCTGGCAATCCAGACCAAAGCCTCTAGGTTTTGTGCCTAGGCCATTCCCAATGCCACCTGCATCCTCGGGCAGACCTGGGATCTTGGAGGCTATTGTCCCATTCCTCCCAACTTGTGGGATGAGATTGCATCTGTATGCAGGTAGTGGGGTCCTTTCACTCCGAGAGGAGTGCAGCTCCACAAAGAGCAATGGCAGGCCCAGGAAGTCCTATGTACAAGGATTGGGCTAGTAGCCTGTGGGAAGAGCCCACACGATGAGCAGGAGGTCAGCCTCGGGTAGTAGGGTCATGGATGTTGCCCTTGTATTTAGAGTGGAGGTGCCTCCAGAATGCCCCTGCCCACTGTCCTTGAGTAGTCACTTCAAGGCCCATTTCCTGAAGGCCTGTCTCCCATGCTGCTCCAGGTGACCTGCCACGATAGGGCTCCTGTCGTCATCCGCAGCGCCCTCGACCTACACTTCCTTACTGAGGAGAATCCAGAGGATTATGAGCTGGGCCAAATCATCTCTCGCCGTCAGAGTAAGTGAGACAATCAGATAGCAGAGAGCAAGGGTCAGGATGTGGACTCAGGTCAACTCTTAGCAACAAAGAGTAGTCTCTGACCCCCAAGAACACTCCAACAGGTGTGTTGGGTTCGTGCACAAAGCCAACTGCACTTCTGCTGGTGGAAGGTCTTGAGGTCCAATGGTATACCCCGGTGGATATTGCGGCTCCCCACCAGGTGCCCTCCCCTGGACATGAACAGGCATCCAAAGCTGACATCTTTGAGGAGTGAGGAGGAAAGCCTCTCTCCAGGAGCAGTATGTTTTCATGGTCTGGGATAGGAGTGGTTTCAAAGGAACATGGGAATGCATGGGCTAAAGAGGGAACTGGCATTTTGTGGACTGAAGCAGTACTATTGAAAGCCTTCTGTGTGACCAAAAAACCACTGCCTGGGCAGAGCATTGCCAGGATTCTAGCAAGCAGTAACAGGATGAAATTGGGAAGAAAACACAGCCTGGGAGACAGCCTGAATCATCTGTTTTTGCATAAATTCCATGGTCTTACGCACCTGAGTCCACTAGGCAAGGAGTGATCACAATAGCCAGGTTGTGATCCCTAACTAAAGTCAGATGAGGGCTTCCTGAGCACGTAGCCACAGAGCTCATCTGATAATAATGCCAGCGCTTTTTCGTTGGTTGGTTGGTTGGTTTTTGTGAGCCAAACACCACAGCAGCCATTATCCCAGCCTATGTACCCTGAAGACCACCATCCCTATGAGTTCTAGGATCACTTGTCTCCTATCTTAACCTACTGTTAGGTTAGTAGAGTCTATGGAAGAGGAAGTCTGTCTGGGGCCTTGGTAGCCTAAGAAATTCATAGCAGAGATCTCCACATCCAACCCAGAAGGGATGGAGAACAGGCTCTAGGTTAGAGGAGGGCGACAGGAAACACATGTTCAGAGGAAGGAGAAGGGGCTGTTGTATTCCCCCACTCGGGGTCATGGCACCACTGGGCCATACACCATGTTGGAGGGAAGCAGTCCCTTTGCTGGTCTTTGGAACCATTGTTCTCAGTAGGGCAGTATTTGGAATGTGGCCTCCATTCTCAGAAGCCTGGTTCACATGGAGGCGGGCTCCACCAACGCAGAAGCATGGCTCTAACGTGGTATCCGTGCTGGTCAGCCTGTCCTCACTGTGGCCATACTTGAGGAAAATAACTCAGAGGAGGAATCCTAGGCCTTTTTTCTCTGGGTTTCATAGCTTTCTCTTTGGTTGTGCACTGAGGCTGTCCATAAAGCTCTAGTGTGTGGCAGTGGAGAGCTCCTCAGCCCTTGCCACAAAGGCATAGACTGGGAGAGAGAGAACGAGGCTGGCAGAGAGGGAGAGAGAGAAAGATGGAGAGGGAGGACCTCTCCTTGGAGAATGAGGATTCAGTGGAGCCAACAGGAACAAGGTACTGTTGCCCAGGGCACAACCCTCTTTAGGTCTTACTCCAACCACGCTCAACCTTTCTTCCAGTCCCTCCCACCCCCCAGTAGTGTATTCATCTTGAATGAGAATTTCATGTTGACATCAGAGCACTCACCATCCAATGCTTCCCTCCAAACCCACCTATGAAGATGGCTCATGTGGGGACTGAATCTTCGGCACAGGAGCCTTTTGTGGGAGATTTCAGATGCAAACCCTAGTGGTGTGCTTTGGCAGATGCAAGAGGACCTGAGATATTCTGGAGTCCAAAGCCTTCGGTAGGAACAGACATTAGGTCTGTTGAAGTGCTCTGCCTAGTTCTTCCTCAGGGAGGACTGTGGAGGCTGTCTTTGTTGGTATTGGTGCTGAATTGGAGAGCTCTCAGGTGTGTGGCTCTGGCCTTTTCTGGCACAGGCTCTCAGATGTTGGCGTGTCCTAGGGAGCACCTCCTGAGTGCCACCTTCTTTTTGTACACCCCTCTCTCCCCAGAGCTGAGGATTCCAGCAGAGGCCAACGTATTTTATGCCAAGAATCCTCACAAAAAATCCAACTTTGTGCTGAGGAAAAGGAGCCTCTCCCAAAAGAATGATGGGTGGATCGAGCCTCAACCTCCCTCTCGTCCTGCAAAGAAGGCTCCTGCTCTCGTGAGGATGCTTGCAAAACCATTCTGTTGCTGTGTGCCTGGGCGGGGCTGAGGCAGCCCAGGAATATTTACATTGATTACTATTTTCTTCAAAGTTTGAATCTATAGTTTGCCATTGTCCTTGACCTTGTTTAGTAACACAGTTGTTACTCTATCCTGTATTTGTTGTTTCCATTAATATATTATTATTATTTTAAAATATATATGTTTTTGTTACCTGATCTACTGTGATGATTTGAGTATACTAAATGTAGCAGTGATTCCTAAAGGACACATCCAAACCAACAGGAAGGAATGTTTCATTCTATCAGCAAGAACTTTGGTTTTTAGGAGTTTGGCAGATGGCATTATCTGAGTCAGTTTTCCAATGGGGGCAATGAAGTATCAGCTATGATGGTACAAACACAAACAAAGACACACAAACACACACAAGAGCACACACACTCACTGAGAGATAGATAGACAGATGGAGTTGGTCTCTGCTGAAATACTTTGGAGACATGGTTCTGATTTCTCCCCTTTTGGAGTATTTTCAATTGCACAAGGTGTCTTGCAAATGAACCCATGTCTGAGGAAGACATGCATGTGTACTTCACATGCCACTTTTCAAATAGCAGGAAGGTCATGCAATATTTTTCATGCAGCTGTCTTTTGACTGTGAACCATCCCATGAGGTCAGCTGTGGAATTTTCAACTTGTAGCATCACAATGGGGATCCACTCTTTGGATTTGGGGATATTTCCGATTTTCTTGATTCAGATTGGAATGATATATATATTAGTTTTTGATGAAAATTCTGCATTTGATGGTAATGAATGTCGTGCATCTAGGAATCTGTAGAGTGCAGACAATGAATGGATGCCTACTGTTGTCTGGACTGGTCTGAAAAGTCCTGTAGCATCTGAGCATGTGTGAGGGCTGTACAGGTCTTGCCAAAAGTCCAGGTCAGATGATCCTGCACAAAGCTGAACTCCTAGTGGTCTCCACAACAGTGTAAGGGCCAAGGAGAAACTCACTTCCACACAGAAGTTGGGAAGCTACCTTATGAAGGTGATCATAGATACGGGATTATTAATATATCCAGGTTGGCATCTATTATTTTTTTAGCTTTTGACTTTCGCAGCTGTGGGCATCTTGACAACCATCAACTCCCTGTAAGCACAGACAACTCTATAAGAACCTGAGGATAAATTTCCCTGTGCATGTCCCCTTGTGAAACTGCTTAAGCACCGCCTGGTTTACACACAGGTGGAATTTCTAGGTCAAAGTGTGCATGTTTACTTCTTTGACTAAGCACTGCCAGGTGGCTCTTCTGCATAGCTCTACCTGTGGCCAGGATTGTATTATCTAGCTTTCTAACTTTTGCAGGTTGAGTAGATACATAGTGGGAGCACACTGTTTTTGTTGGTATTTTTCTTGGTATCTATTCTGATGCTTTTCACTGGGGGATTTTTTCCTGTGAAAATGGGCTTCCTCTACTTGACCTTATTTTCTTCTTTTTAAAATTTTTTCAATGTGACTTTTTAATTTTAGTTTTATTAAAGACATTGCCCCTTGCTTGCATAGTCTATATCTAAAGCACTAGTCCTTGCTCCAAGGCCCAGCTTGCTCTCAGCTGCCCCAGGAGGGGAACAGTCTTTGGCGGTAGACAAGAGACGCCCCTGCAGGGGGCACAAGTGCTTTGGCCCTCTGGTGTCTTGCCAGCAGTGCTTCTCATGCTCACAGAGGGTTTCAGACACTGAGTCAATGGTCCAGGTGGTCTTTTGTTCAGTCTGATCTCAAATTGAGCTCCTCTGAGAGGTCATATTGAAGTCCTTGTGTGTACCTGACCCATCATTTTAAACAATATTCCAAGTTCACTTTTTGTGTGTACGTGGGTTCTGGGGATTGAACCCAGGGCCTTGAGCCTGTGAGGCAAGTGACCTACCTGAGCTACACCCTCAGAGACCCCTGTAAAAGTATTTCCCCTTTGCCTCGGGGTCTAAGTTGCCAAGGCTGACCTCAAACGTTCCTCTTGCCTCAGCCTCCCTGGTGGCTGGCATGACAGGCATGCACCTGGGACTGTCACACTCGAGCCTGTGATGGGAACTCATGTGCATCTGTCCAGGGCTGAGCATGGTTAGGCAGAGCTGTGCTCCAGGCTCCCTGCAGGGCTGTGGAGGCTTCTGCTGCCCAGCAGCCCTGGTGCCATGGCCAGGGCTCCTCCCAGCCGAGGGCAGGCAGCTGCCCATTGCTGTAGGCTGACCTTATTTTCTTCTTATGGCACTCGTCCGTTCTCTGGAGTATGTTGTATGGTTTGTCCATTAGGAGTCTAACAGGTCCTCTAGAACCTTCAAACAATTAGTAAAATTCCTGAACAGTAAGTGAGCGCGCGCAGAAATTGGGCTAATATTTTGGGAAGAACAATGTTGGATGATATATTCATGGCTTGAATATATCATCCCACATGAAGTTATATTTTATTACTTACAAAATAATAAAATAATGAAGCAATACCATGGGCTGAGCTAAAATAGATCCTTAGGATCTTAGGCATTCTGTAATAAATCTGTGTCACTTGAAGTATAGAGTTGATCGACTCTGAGTAATGAAACAGAAGTAAAGGTATCAAAGCCAATGATCATCTGTTTCCAATTTTCTGTGATTTGGTTCAAGTGGTAAAGTGGTGATATTTATTAATAATGGATCGAATAGGTTCATAATTGTTTTAGAGTACAATTAGATGCCTTCAAACTTTAGGCTACATGGGCACATTTGAGAACGGTTCCAGCCATTCTCTCATCCTTTGGGTCATTCCCCTCCTATGTCCTGTGAGACATTTTCTATGTGAGGCTTTAAGAAGAAGAAGAGAATATTCTGTAAAGAAAACCTTGTGATCTGTGCAGTATGAAGTTGAATGGATTCATTCAGAAATCAGAAATTCTATTGAAAGATATTTATTGGCATGAGCCAAATAAAACCTATTTTTAGGCATCCTGGTGAAGACAAGGTTTTATCTTTATGTCTCATTTTCTATGTTTTGTTGTTGTTGTTGTTGTTGTTAGAATGAAATTCATATGTTGCCAGACCATTCTATCAGATGTGTAACTAGATGCCATTTAAATTACCCACTTTTACATGGTAGACAGTTTTTAATGAACACTGCCTGTCTGCACCTTTTTTAAAAACAGGACTGGGATCAGAAGCCCAAATACCAATGGTTAGCTGGAGCATATTTTTCATTTGGCCTATCTGTCAGTATTCCCGGAGGTCATCTGTGCAATCAGCTTCGTTACTCCTGCTCCCTCACTGGATTTCATAGAAACCATATGCTATGTATGAATCAGGGACACCAATCCCACAACATAGCATTCTTGGAATATCCAAAGTCCCACTTTTCACTTCGCCATGCCTGAGATCAGCAGTAATATTTATCAGCAAATGTGAGATTTTCAAAGATCCAATTCTATGTGCTCCTTTCTCATAGAGCCTTAGGCAGGGATATAGCATACATAAATATTAAGTAAAGTCCATAGTTTTTAAAATGTCATCCATTGAATAGTTGACACATGTCTGAGATACTTTTTATTTTGGAGGAGGTATTATTTAATAGGGAATTCCAACAGCTACCTAATAGTGAAATGAGAAGTCTTGCATCCATTTTATTTTGTTTCTGATGATTTTTATGAGTAAGGGTAAGGTACTTCCTTGTTCTGATGCAGATGTTGCCCACTTTTGTGAATGGATGCGGGGTGTCACCTACTACTTGCATATCTGCATATTGGGCTTGACACTGCTATCGTACTTGGTAGTTGGCAAAAAGTCAATACTGAAGTTAAGCTCTTGTGTTCTAGCAGCAGAGCTGAAGATCCTTGATGTGCCACCTTCTGCAATCCATGCTGCTCTCTTCATGTTCCTTATTGACTTCCTGGTGATGAGCATCATGGTCTCCTGGTCTTGAGAATGGCCAAGCATTGCTCTGTGAATGTGGAAGATGGGCATGTGGAAGGCTCCAGGGAGGAGGGATCATTGAACATGTACTCGAATCCATGTGCCTGTTGAATGACCTGTTTTTTTATTTTTGGGTTTTAAGGGAGACACTGCCCTAAAACACTTCTGTGCAGCTGGGGATGCAGGCTTCTGCTTCACCTTGCAGGAAGCATTAACGAATCCTTTCCAGAAGACATGAGAAGAGAGAAGTGAGCCTCTGGTATCATGCAGGTTCCTTGCATTGCCCATGGGCTAGAAGAGAGAAGAGTTGCTTCATGAGATTTGATCCCCTTTTTCCTGAAAAGTTCCACACAGAGGTGAGTCCCCAGCATGTTTAGAAATCATTTCAGACACCTTTCTGGACGGAATTGAATCAGAGCCCCTGATGATGTGGAAGAGCTAAAGATGGGTTTGCTATGAATTTTCTATTTCATTCATCAGGGCCTGAGTCAAGTCAGTCATTGTGCTGTCAACACATGAGCTGCTGGTCAAATGTGAGGAAGTGGTCTTGCTTTATGAAAACACCACCCTGATTCAGTGAGCCAGAGGCAGCCTGCAGTCCCTGTTTTCCTGTAAAGGCAGATTGCTGTGGATGGCCTCTGGCCTCGTCATGCAGCCCTGCTCAGAGTAGGGGATTGAGGGACCAGGCAGATCCCTAGTTCCTTTTGACCTTTATTGCCATTGGGCCACCCCAGGGTCCTTGGACTCTACCTGGTCTTCTGGCCTGGGTCAGGGAATGTGAGGTTTGGAATCCCCCTCTGTGGCAGGATCCCAGCCCCCCAGCCACTTGAGGTCAGCACATCCTTCCCTAATTGTGTTAGAGTTGGAGACTTCTCCCACCCATCCTCATCCATGCTCATCCCACATTTTGTAGCTTGGCACCTGAGGACCTTTATTCATTGACTTAGTTGTTAGTGATGATGGTTACTAAGACTAAGTGACTCTTTCAAGTCACATCACTTGCATGGTAGGGCTAGAGCATGGATCTTCCTAATTGATTTCATGGGACTCTCTCATGGAAACTGTGACTGCTTCCTAAACACACACTCTACATTTGGAGTGTCAAAATTCTTGCCACTGCCTCCTTGGCAAGTGTATCTTGTCTTCTACGTGGGAATTTCACAAATATTTTCCTTTGGTTTGTGGAGGTCATGCAGAAGGGATTTCATTTGAAATAGCCCAAACAAGAAATACCAGTTGTCTTTTTCGCACATGGATGTGTGTAGTGAACACCCCTTTCTGTGTGCTTGCATGAGTTACTCCTTTGAATTTGTTGAAGAATGGTTGGCTGGGGAGCAAGTTAACGAGAGATGGATATCAATGGTTGTCAAGTATTCTGACGTGAAGAATGTATTGAGGATGTGAAGGCTTTTCTAGCCAGTTCCTATGGCTCAGTCAGGGATCAGTCAGAGGATTCTGTCTGGTAGACTCTTTGGCACAGATGTCAAAGTGGCCTGGTCTTACCCTGTCCAGGACTGAATGCTGAGCTTGAGTGGGAGCTTCTTGTCATTTCAAGCATTTCCATGAGTCTGCCCTCTGTTCTCTTGTATCCAAGTGGTTTCTAATAGGAAAGCAGAACAAAAATTGAAAGTATGGTGATTGATTATTTTTTCCAATGTTATTTCAATCCACTTTGTTTAATACGAAATTACCTTTATGCTAGTAAGATTTCATATGTGAGGAAATAATGAAAATATTGGGGTTAGGGGATGAGAATATGCAAATCAAACATTTTTGAGCACCAAGACCCGTTTTTTGTTTTTTTTTTTGTTTTTTTTTAACTTAAATAATATTATGTGCCAGAGGACCACCGCTGCCATTCAGCCTCAACAACCTCCAGGTCCAGCCTCCAGGTGGCCCATTTCACCAGGGTGTGTGGGACCACACTGTCCTGGGATGAGAGAACAGTACCCACGGATGTTGACATCTCACAGAGTAGATATTGCCAGTGACAGTAGGGAGCTATTGGCACATGAGGAAGGGAAGAGCTCTCAGGATGGCAAGAGGGGGCCGCTTCAAGACTCATTGGGTATGGCACGAGGCTGCTGGGTGTGGTGTTGGCCTGGGCCCACTGAGTGGGGCAGATCCGTGGTCTGTGTTTCTGTACCCTCCTCTGTAGCCTGTGTTGGCAGCAGATCAGGGAATTGCGATCAGAAGTGCTCCCAGTAACACAGGCACCAGCCCCCAGAGTGTGTGCCTATCCGTTTCCCCACCTGGCCTGACTTAGTGCCTGTCTTGCCTCAGGGCTGAGACCCTACAATCTCTGATGAGGGTGTCTGTGGTCCAGATCCAACCTGCATGGCCAACATGCTCAGACCTTCAGCTGGGTCCTAGGCTGCTGCAACCAAACTCTGTTAACTGGGTGGCCGACAACAGAGGAAGTGTCTTCCGTTGAGCTCCAGAGGCTCAACACAGTAGGTGTTGGGCTGTCCCAGTGCCATAACCCCTCCCAGGTTTCAAGGGGACTGTCTCCCCAACTCTCCCAGCCCTTGCCCACTCTCCTATTGCTGCCCACGATCTGTGGTTCCCATATGGGCATCCCGCCCTGGCTCCAACCTCACATATCCGGTATCCCCCAGTCTCCCTGGTATCTGGGTCCAGACTCTCCTCTTCCTACAAGAATATCAGATATTGGATTTGGTCCCAGTTGATGCTGTGTTCCATCATGTGAGCTCTTAGCTTCATCACTGTGCAAAGACTCTTTTCCCACACAAGTTCGCACGACTTTTGGCTGGCTAAGAATTTTCAGGCGACACTTTTCTAATGAGTACACTTTCCTTCCTTCCGATCTCCCACCAGTGAGCATTCCTCGCACCCTTGTCCTAGTTCCTTTATGGCAGTTTCCCTCCTTATGGCTGAGAGGACCTAGTGACCCCTGAATTCACACGTTCTCCTTAATCACCAACACACTGCAGAATTCTCCAGGGGGCCATATATGCTCCTGGAAGTTGGTGTTGGAAATAGTTCTCCATCCATTAATCACTCCCTCACTCACTAATGTCCTTGTGTCCTTGAGAAAGGCTCTCCCTTTCCTGGTTTTCCTGAATAGAAATCCTCTTGCCTCTTGGGTGAATAGGGTTATGGGTTGTGCAGAGGGTGTTGGTCCACTGAGCATCTTAGAGACTGTCCTTTATGGAGCCTAATGATCCTCACTGGGGAATGAGGCCAGGGTCCTAACTGTGGTTAGTTAGAGAGGGAAAGAAGGACAAGGGAAACTCAGATGTCCCTTCATGGCCCCTGGAGTTAGAGGACTTACCCCTTTGCACCTGGGATCAGGAGACCTCATTTCCTCGAGGACACGCACACTCAGACGTTAATCTTGAGTGTGGGTTCCTTTCTGGGGTCCAGGGCTGTTGTTAGCCACCAGGAATGACAGTGCTCTCCATGCTGAGTGGAGCCATTTTTGCCAGGAAAGAGAGCCCATGGTCACGCCTTGTGCCAAGCATCCCACGCCAGGGGCTCCCATGCCTAGATTCCTGTCCTGAAAGGAAGCCACTCAGAGGCAAGGTGGGTCCAACCACCTCCCATGTGTTCACTCATCACTGTGTTCCAGCAGTCACCCCAGTGAACAGTCCTGATGGGATTGGATGTGGCTCAGAATGTCACCCTCATGAGCTCTACCCTGCCACAGCTGCAGTTCTGCAGTGGGAGAAACTCAAAACCTCAAAACACATGCACATGAAAGAAAAGAGCAAGAGCCAGAGCCCAAACAGGCCAGGTGTGGCAAAGACAGCTGGAGTGCCTAGGTTGGGACTCAGAATTATGTCAGTGGGGTGGCATTGCTGCTGGCACCAGCATGATAACGGAGAGCCAGCCCTGCTCATTTTGGGGAGCAGTGTGTTGGGGAAGGCAGCAGAAATTGAGAGGCAGGATTGAGTTTGGCCCTAGGAGGAGGTTGGGTAAGAGGCCAGTGTGGGTTGGAGAGCCTGGGCAGATAGACAGAGGCCAGGGCACACCCCAAAGCCTGGAGACTGCCCTTGATGTCCAGGGTTGTGAAACACCACTTCCCCTCTTACTCACAACTGAGAGCAAGGGGCATTGATGAGTTCAGTTTGTGTGTGGCTGCATCCAAGGTGGCTTGGCTAGGAACCTCTGTTTCCTTGACTCAGGAGGCTGGGAGTCCAGGCTCCACTGAGGCTCGGCTGGGAGGATCGGAGTCTGAGTTTATGCCTGTGTTCCCTGTAGGATCCATGTTGGCTGAGCCTCAGTGTTTTTGTAATGAGAGGATGGGTGACCGTCATGTCTTTATCACAGGACACACTTGCTAAATGGATTTGTTTGCTCTGAGGAGGAAAGAGAGAGGGGGGAGTGGTGCTGGAGACAGGGATGCAGACAGGGGTCATGGACTTGGCATAACTCAGTCTTGGAGGTGATATCCCATCACCTGTACCCACTTCAATTCCCATGAATCCAGAGGCTGAGCCCCCTTGAGGTGAGGGGTGAACCGGTTCTGGGCAGCAGGATGCTGTGGTACCTCGGAGTCTCTGTGAGACCCCAACACTAGACACACTTGGCCCTTTTGAAATCTTAGGAGAAGCCTTGGGAAGTTGTATGGCAGAGGGGAGCAGCCTCTGCATCTCAGTCCCCTCCTACTTGCCATGGTGTAGAGAGGGAACTGCAGCCACGATGGGACGGACATTGGCCATGTCCCTGTGTGGGACACAGGCCTGATTGAGTTAGGGTGCATTCTTTGTCTCTCCCTTTCTTGTGATTATCCCATCTCTACATTTGTGCTTTAGCCACCTGTGAGTCCCATCTCTGGTTTCAGAGAGAACAGAGGGTGTTATGGGCCAATAGACACAATAAACCCTAGAGATTAGATGCTACCCTACTTTCCAGAAAATACTGGGCACACCATGAGTTGCACAATGATGGGACCAGGGGCCAAAAGCTGCTGAGAGGGAAGGACTGGTTGTGAATGCATTTTTGAAGGCTCCAAGCTGGAACTCTAGTGGCACCAAGCAGGGCAGATGCTGGTGGGGATGTTTGGGTAGTTGTTGGTGAACACCTGCGCACCTGAGATGGGTAGGCATGGAGGAGAAATCGGCAGCCCATAGGGCTGTTGAAAGTGGTCTTATGTGAAAAGAGGCTCAGGTATGGGCACAGGAAATGACATCATTGCCTTGACAATGGATCAAACAGAACATGGAACCCTGGTATCCAGGCACCCACTTCACTGACCAAGCCATCCGAGCTCACTTGGTTGGAGCCACTGGAGGGAGAAGGATGTTCTCCTGTGGTTGCAGACAATGCCGAGCCTCAGGCTCCCAGGAATCTCAGGGGGGCCAACTAGCCCTTTTGTGGATACACTGGGTGAGGCTTCATCTTAGACGCCAGAGCCTCTGGCGATTGTCGCAGAGGAGCTCAAGAGTAACAGTGAGTAGCACAGGGCAGGTGAGCCCAGCAGGCCCTCTAGTCTGATCCCTGATGAATGGCCCAGGACTCCTATTCTGACTCTGTGTGTGTGTGTGTGTGTGTGTGTGTGTGTGTGTGTGTGTGTGTGTTTGTACTGATGGGAACTGTCCCATTGTGCTTTGACTCTAGTGTATTGGCACAAGTCATTTTTCTGTTTGTCACCATTTCCATTTTGAACCCACCATTCTTGGTCCCAACCCAGGGTGAAAATGATCAGAACACGGAGGAGCCCTTCAGGGTTCAGAGCCTTGAACCTTACAGGCAGGACCAGCTTAGGAATGAGCTCCTGCCTGTCATTTGTGGGAGGAACCTACATTTCAGCAGCAACATGGGGTTAATCTCCTGGGATTTCATCCCCACCCAGCAGGTGCTGGATCTCTTGTTCCCAAAACAGCCACCTTCTTCAGTCTTTACTCCTGGTGCCACTCCACATCCTCCAAGGGGACAAGAACCTCAGGTTCTGGATGGATGTTGTAGAATGCCCACAGAGCCAACTGCCAGGCTGGGTGGGGTGCAGTTGCTGGGCTTTGCTGATGTTGTCATCCCCCACAGTTCTTGGAACCTTCTGTGGCAGTGGCATCCAGGACCCCAGCAGCTGTGAGTAGCAGCTCCTCACTGCTTCACTCCAGCGAGCAGGTGGAAGACAGCCGCGTTGTTCACGTCCTCCTAGAGGGACAGAGCCTGAGGGAGACAAAGCGCATCCCAGTAAGCCCGACAGCAGGGCTGCCTCCTGGGTGTCCACACAGTGGACGGCAGGAGACACAGCCAACCCCAGGGCTATGGTGGGAAATAAAGAAGAGAGAGGTCCGTCTTAAGGGCTTGACCTGAGGAGGGAGAGCATCAGCATGCCCAGCTTCAGTGGTGAGTGGGCCTGTGTATTGTGGGTTTTGCAGGCCAGAAGTGCAGACGGAAGTGCTGTGGACAGATGAAGGCAGAGATATGTCCAGGGTGCAGGCTGCAGTGCCTAGAACTTGGTATTCTCAATGAGTGAAGTTGGAGCAGAGGAGGTGGCAGTGACTTGTCACATGTGTAGGAGGGGATGTGTTCCTGGTGGCAGGGAAGAGAACCTCCTTAGCATGACTAGGTGTAGGAATTTGGGGTCGGGATCACCTGGGGGGTCATGCCAAAGCTTCGGAATGTTAGGCTTTGCATGTATGTAAATACGGAGCTAAAGGGGTTCTTGGCAGAATTTCTATGGATGTGCAGTAGACACGCTAATGCTGCAGGTGTCCAGCTGCAGAGGAGACATGTTCAGTGACTGCCAGTGCTGAGTCAAGTACATCATGACAACCAGACCCGCACCGAGCTTCCAGAGGCCAGGGCCTCTCAAAGCTTTCATGAAGCACTCAAGTGCACACTCTTGTATCTGAGTCTGTTTTGTGTCGTGGCAGTCAGGACCCAAATTTTCAGTGCATCTGCCTCTTGCACCCACAAAGGCAGCCTGCATCCCAGATCACACTTGGTGCGCAGATCCCTGGCCCATTGCTCTCATCTCAGTGAGATGAGAGTGTGTCTGTGCATAGGCAGTTTGGTCCTTTGACATGAGTGGAATGTGGCTCCCCAGGGGGAGGGGAGATGGCAGGTACAGGCAGATATTTGTACCAGGATTGTTCTAGTAGCACATTGCAAGAACCCAGGTGGTATATGGAGGACACACTCAGGTAGCAGGATAACAAGATTGTGCCCTTGTATATGTAGCTGAGATTTCTCCTGAATGTTTGACCACAGTCTTCTGGGTAGCTCTTCTAAAAGCCATTCTCTGATGACATTTGTCCCACCCTGATCCAGGTGACCTTTCAGGAGACGGTGACAAGCCTCATCCACAGGGCCTTGGACCAAAATTTGTTGCAGCATGAGGATGTGGACAACTTTGAGCTGCTGTATATGATGTCTGAGGATGAGAGTAAGTAGGACAATCAGACAGTGGGGAGACATGATCCACAGTGGGCTCAGGATAACTGACAGCCAAGAGAAAGTGGGCCTTGGCCCCAAAATACCAAAGTGTGATGGGCCTGGCGGAGACTCTCAGGGGTTGTGGGTGTTTTGTGGTATAATCCTTGAGTGCCACCTAACAATTCTCTCCACTTCGCTCTGCAGAAATCAAGGTCTCTGACCACTCACTCGTGTGTCTGTCCATGAATCTGGGAATACAATCTTTCATGGTGAGGAAACGCCCCCAGGTCAAGGGAAAGGAGGTAAACACCTACCTTATTCAAGCTGTGCATGTGCTGCCATTCCACTCCGACCTGAGGAAATAAGAAGCCTCAGCACCTGGACATATTTGCTGGAAGCCCATAGAGCCAACTGACAGTCTGGGGTGGCTTTCTGTTTCTGGGTTTGCTGATGTTCCATCCCCCACAGTTCTCAGAATCAACCTGCAAGTCCTCCAGGCCGCTTTCCCACAAGCAGGTGGGAGACACCTGCTTAATTCGTGTCCACTTAGAAACACAAAGTCCAGAGATGGCCAAGAGTGTTCTGGTAAGCCTGGGAGCAGGGGTGTCCCGTGGTGCTTACACCTGGGTGGGGAGCAGACACTGGTCCAATACCATGGACTACTCATGCCCTCTTGAATTTGGAGCTTCTGGATGATCAGGAGGATAGATGGGAATCAAGAAGGGAGAGGTCAGTGTGAAGGGCTGGAGCTGAGATGAGCGAGTGCAGCAGCTTGTCCACTGCCATGTCTGAGGGAGTCTGTGTGTCAGGTGGCAGCATGCAGTCCAGAAGGGCAGGGACAGGTATGGGTGACAGATGAGAATAGGACAGGAACTAGGTTGCAGGTTCCCTTGTATGGGATGCTGACGTCTATGGAGGAGGACAGCAGTGTGAGGTTCTCCATGTTCCTTGAACAAGGAGCTGAGAGAGTCTCTCTGCAGAGTCGATATGGATGTGGAGCAAGCACACTAAATGTCCAGGTAACCCAATGACCACCCTTGCCGGATGAGGTGCCCTCCTACATCCCAGCCAGCACTGAGCCTCTGGAGGCCAGGAGCTCTCGTGGCTATCTTTCAGCTCTCCTGTGTGTGGTCATGTTCCTGGGTCTGTTTTTGGCCCTGGCAATCCAGACCAAAGCCTCTAGGTTTTGTGCCTAGGCCATTCCCAATGCCGCCTGCATCCTCGGGCAGACCTGGGATCTTGGAGGCTATTGTCCCATTCCTCCCAACTTGTGGGATGAGATTGCATCTGTATGCAGGTAGTGGGGTCCTTTCACTCCGAGAGGAGTGCAGCTCCACAAAGAGCAATGGCAGGCCCAGGAAGTCCTATGTACAAGGATTGGGCTAGTAGCCTGTGGGAAGAGCCCACACGATGAGCAGGAGGTCAGCCTCGGGTAGTAGGGTCATGGATGTTGCCCTTGTATTTAGAGTGGAGGTGCCTCCAGAATGCCCCTGCCCACTGTCCTTGAGTAGTCACTTCAAGGCCCATTTCCTGAAGGCCTGTCTCCCATGCTGCTCCAGGTGACCTGCCACGATAGGGCTCCTGTCGTCATCCGCAGTGCCCTCGACCTACACTTCCTTACTGAGGAGAATCCAGAGGATTATGAGCTGGGCCAAATCATCTCTCGCCGTCAGAGTAAGTGAGACAATCAGATAGCAGAGAGCAAGGGTCAGGATGTGGACTCAGGTCAACTCTTAGCAACAAAGAGTAGTCTCTGACCCCCAAGAACACTCCAACAGGTGTGTTGGGTTCGTGCACAAAGCCAACTGCACTTCTGCTGGTGGAAGGTCTTGAGGTCCAATGGTATACCCTGGTGGTGGATATTGCGGCTCCCCACCAGGTGCCCTCCCCTGGACATGAACAGGCATCCAAAGCTGACATCTTTGAGGAGGGAGGAGGAAAGCCTCTCTCCAGGAGCAGTATGTTTTCATGGTCTGGGATAGGAGTGGTTTCAAAGGAACATGGGAATGCATGGGCTAAAGAGGGAACTGGCATTTTGTGGACTGAAGCAGTACTATTGAAAGCCTTCTGTGTGACCAAAAAACCACTGCCTGGGCAGAGCATTGCCAGGATTCTAGCAAGCAGTAACAGGATGAAATTGGGAAGAAAACACAGCCTGGGAGACAGCCTGAATCATCTGTTTTTGCATAAATTCCATGGTCTTACGCACCTGAGTCCACTAGGCAAGGAGTGATCACAATAGCCAGGTTGTGATCCCTAACTAAAGTCAGATGAGGGCTTCCTGAGCACGTAGCCACAGAGCTCATCTGATAATAATGCCAGCGCTTTTTCGTTGGTTGGTTGGTTGGTTTTTGTGAGCCAAACACCACAGCAGCCATTATCCCAGCCTATGTACCCTGAAGACCACCATCCCTATGAGTTCTAGGATCACTTGTCTCCTATCTTAACCTACTGTTAGGTTAGTAGAGTCTATGGAAGAGGAAGTCTGTCTGGGGCCTTGGTAGCCTAAGAAATTCATAGCAGAGATCTCCACATCCAACCCAGAAGGGATGGAGAACAGGCTCTAGGTTAGAGGAGGGCGACAGGAAACACATGTTCAGAGGAAGGAGAAGCGGCTGTTGTATTCCCCCACTCGGGGTCATGGCACCACTGGGCCATACACCATGTTGGAGGGAAGCAGTCCCTTTGCTGGTCTTTGGAACCATTGTTCTCAGTAGGGCAGTATTTGGAATGTGGCCTCCATTCTCAGAAGCCTGGTTCACATGGAGGCGGGCTCCACCAACGCAGAAGCATGGCTCTAACGTGGTATCCGTGCTGGTCAGCCTGTCCTCACTGTGGCCATACTTGAGGAAAATAACTCAGAGGAGGAATCCTAGGCCTTTTTTCTCTGGGTTTCATAGCTTTCTCTTTGGTTGTGCACTGAGGCTGTCCATAAAGCTCTAGTGTGTGGCAGTGGAGAGCTCCTCAGCCCTTGCCACAAAGGCATAGACTGGGAGAGAGAGAACGAGGCTGGCAGAGAGGGAGAGAGAGAAAGATGGAGAGGGAGGACCTCTCCTTGGAGAATGAGGATTCAGTGGAGCCAACAGGAACAAGGTACTGTTGCCCAGGGCACAACCCTGTTTAGGTCTTACTCCAACCACGCTCAACCTTTCTTCCAGTCCCTCCCACCCCCCAGTAGTGTATTCATCTTGAATGAGAATTTCATGTTGACATCAGAGCACTCACCATCCAATGCTTCCCTCCAAACCCACCTATGAAGATGGCTCATGTGGGGACTGAATCTTCGGCACAGGAGCCTTTTGTGGGAGATTTCAGATGCAAACCCTAGTGGTGTGCTTTGGCAGATGCAAGAGGACCTGAGATATTCTGGAGTCCAAAGCCTTCGGTAGGAACAGACATTAGGTCTGTTGAAGTGCTCTGCCTAGTTCTTCCTCAGGGAGGACTGTGGAGGCTGTCTTTGTTGGTATTGGTGCTGAATTGGAGAGCTCTCAGGTGTGTGGCTCTGGCCTTTTCTGGCACAGGCTCTCAGATGTTGGCGTGTCCTAGGGAGCACCTCCTGAGTGCCACCTTCTTTTTGTACACCCCTCTCTCCCCAGAGCTGAGGATTCCAGCAGAGGCCAACGTATTTTATGCCAAGAATCCTCACAAAAAATCCAACTTTGTGCTGAGGAAAAGGAGCCTCTCCCAAAAGAATGATGGGTGGATCGAGCCTCAACCTCCCTCTCGTCCTGCAAAGAAGGCTCCTGCTCTCCTGAGGATGCTTGCAAAACCATTCTGTTGCTGTGTGCCTGGGCGGGGCTGAGGCAGCCCAGGAATATTTACATTGATTACTATTTTCTTCAAAGTTTGAATCTATAGTTTGCCATTGTCCTTGACCTTGTTTAGTAACACAGTTGTTACTCTATCCTGTATTTGTTGTTTCCATTAATATATTATTATTATTTTAAAATATATATGTTTTTGTTACCTGATCTACTGTGATGATTTGAGTATACTAAATGTAGCAGTGATTCCTAAAGGACACATCCAAACCAACAGGAAGGAATGTTTCATTCTATCAGCAAGAACTTTGGTTTTTAGGAGTTTGGCAGATGGCATTATCTGAGTCAGTTTTCCAATGGGGGCAATGAAGTATCAGCTATGATGGTACAAACACAAACAAAGACACACAAACACACACAAGAGCACACACACTCACTGAGAGATAGATAGACAGATGGAGTTGGTCTCTGCTGAAATACTTTGGAGACATGGTTCTGATTTCTCCCCTTTTGGAGTATTTTCAATTGCACAAGGTGTCTTGCAAATGAACCCATGTCTGAGGAAGACATGCATGTGTACTTCACATGCCACTTTTCAAATAGCAGGAAGGTCATGCAATATTTTTCATGCAGCTGTCTTTTGACTGTGAACCATCCCATGAGGTCAGCTGTGGAATTTTCAACTTGTAGCATCACAATGGGGATCCACTCTTTGGATTTGGGGATATTTCCGATTTTCTTGATTCAGATTGGAATGATATATATATTAGTTTTTGATGAAAATTCTGCATTTGATGGTAATGAATGTCGTGCATCTAGGAATCTGTAGAGTGCAGACAATGAATGGATGCCTACTGTTGTCTGGACTGGTCTGAAAAGTCCTGTAGCATCTGAGCATGTGTGAGGGCTGTACAGGTCTTGCCAAAAGTCCAGGTCAGATGATCCTGCACAAAGCTGAACTCCTAGTGGTCTCCACAACAGTGTAAGGGCCAAGGAGAAACTCACTTCCACACAGAAGTTGGGAAGCTACCTTATGAAGGTGATCATAGATACGGGATTATTAATATATCCAGGTTGGCATCTATTATTTTTTTAGCTTTTGACTTTCGCAGCTGTGGGCATCTTGACAACCATCAACTCCCTGTAAGCACAGACAACTCTATAAGAACCTGAGGATAAATTTCCCTGTGCATGTCCCCTTGTGAAACTGCTTAAGCACCGCCTGGTTTACACACAGGTGGAATTTCTAGGTCAAAGTGTGCATGTTTACTTCTTTGACTAAGCACTGCCAGGTGGCTCTTCTGCATAGCTCTACCTGTGGCCAGGATTGTATTATCTAGCTTTCTAACTTTTGCAGGTTGAGTAGATACATAGTGGGAGCACACTGTTTTTGTTGGTATTTTTCTTGGTATCTATTCTGATGCTTTTCACTGGGGGATTTTTTCCTGTGAAAATGGGCTTCCTCTACTTGACCTTATTTTCTTCTTTTTAAAATTTTTTCAATGTGACTTTTTAATTTTAGTTTTATTAAAGACATTGCCCCTTGCTTGCATAGTCTATATCTAAAGCACTAGTCCTTGCTCCAAGGCCCAGCTTGCTCTCAGCTGCCCCAGGAGGGGAACAGTCTTTGGCGGTAGACAAGAGACGCCCCTGCAGGGGGCACAAGTGCTTTGGCCCTCTGGTGTCTTGCCAGCAGTGCTTCTCATGCTCACAGAGGGTTTCAGACACTGAGTCAATGGTCCAGGTGGTCTTTTGTTCAGTCTGATCTCAAATTGAGCTCCTCTGAGAGGTCATATTGAAGTCCTTGTGTGTACCTGACCCATCATTTTAAACAATATTCCAAGTTCACTTTTTGTGTGTACGTGGGTTCTGGGGATTGAACCCAGGGCCTTGAGCCTGTGAGGCAAGTGACCTACCTGAGCTACACCCTCAGAGACCCCTGTAAAAGTATTTCCCCTTTGCCTCGGGGTCTAAGTTGCCAAGGCTGACCTCAAACGTTCCTCTTGCCTCAGCCTCCCTGGTGGCTGGCATGACAGGCATGCACCTGGGACTGTCACACTCGAGCCTGTGATGGGAACTCATGTGCATCTGTCCAGGGCTGAGCATGGTTAGGCAGAGCTGTGCTCCAGGCTCCCTGCAGGGCTGTGGAGGCTTCTGCTGCCCAGCAGCCCTGGTGCCATGGCCAGGGCTCCTCCCAGCCGAGGGCAGGCAGCTGCCCATTGCTGTAGGCTGACCTTATTTTCTTCTTATGGCACTCGTCCGTTCTCTGGAGTATGTTGTATGGTTTGTCCATTAGGAGTCTAACAGGTCCTCTAGAACCTTCAAACAATTAGTAAAATTCCTGAACAGTAAGTGAGCGCGCGCAGAAATTGGGCTAATATTTTGGGAAGAACAATGTTGGATGATATATTCATGGCTTGAATATATCATCCAACATGAAGTTATATTTTATTACTTACAAAATAATAAAATAATGAAGCAATACCATGGGCTGAGCTAAAATAGATCCTTAGGATCTTAGGCATTCTGTAATAAATCTGTGTCACTTGAAGTATAGAGTTGATCGACTCTGAGTAATGAAACAGAAGTAAAGGTATCAAAGCCAATGATCATCTGTTTCCAATTTTCTGTGATTTGGTTCAAGTGGTAAAGTGGTGATATTTATTAATAATGGATCGAATAGGTTCATAATTGTTTTAGAGTACAATTAGATGCCTTCAAACTTTAGGCTACATGGGCACATTTGAGAACGGTTCCAGCCATTCTCTCATCCTTTGGGTCATTCCCCTCCTATGTCCTGTGAGACATTTTCTATGTGAGGCTTTAAGAAGAAGAAGAGAATATTCTGTAAAGAAAACCTTGTGATCTGTGCAGTATGAAGTTGAATGGATTCATTCAGAAATCAGAAATTCTATTGAAAGATATTTATTGGCATGAGCCAAATAAAACCTATTTTTAGGCATCCTGGTGAAGACAAGGTTTTATCTTTATGTCTCATTTTCTATGTTTTGTTGTTGTTGTTGTTGTTGTTAGAATGAAATTCATATGTTGCCAGACCATTCTATCAGATGTGTAACTAGATGCCATTTAAATTACCCACTTTTACATGGTAGACAGTTTTTAATGAACACTGCCTGTCTGCACCTTTTTTAAAAACAGGACTGGGATCAGAAGCCCAAATACCAATGGTTAGCTGGAGCATATTTTTCATTTGGCCTATCTGTCAGTATTCCCTGAGGTCATCTGTGCAATCAGCTTCGTTACTCCTGCTCCCTCACTGGATTTCATAGAAACCATATGCTATGTATGAATCAGGGACACCAATCCCACAACATAGCATTCTTGGAATATCTAAAGTCCCACTTTTCACTTCGCCATGCCTGAGATCAGCAGTAATATTTATCAGCAAATGTGAGATTTTCAAAGATCCAATTCTATGTGCTCCTTTCTCATAGAGCCTTAGGCAGGGATATAGCATACATAAATATTAAGTAAAGTCCATAGTTTTTAAAATGTCATCCATTGAATAGTTGACACATGTCTGAGATACTTTTTATTTTGGAGGAGGTATTATTTAATAGGGAATTCCAACAGCTACCTAATAGTGAAATGAGAAGTCTTGCATCCATTTTATTTTGTTTCTGATGATTTTTATGAGTAAGGGTAAGATACTTCCTTGTTCTGATGCAGATGTTGCCCACTTTTGTGAATGGATGCGGGGTGTCACCTACTACTTGCATATCTGCATATTGGGCTTGACACTGCTATCGTACTTGGTAGTTGGCAAAAAGTCAATACTGAAGTTAAGCTCTTGTGTTCTAGCAGCAGAGCTGAAGATCCTTGATGTGCCACCTTCTGCAATCCATGCTGCTCTCTTCATGTTCCTTATTGACTTCCTGGTGATGAGCATCCTGGTCTCCTGGTCTTGAGAATGGCCAAGCATTGCTCTGTGAATGTGGAAGATGGGCATGTGGAAGGCTCCAGGGAGGAGGGATCATTGAACATGTACTCGAATCCATGTGCCTGTTGAATGACCTGTTTTTTTTATTTTGGGGTTTTAAGGGAGACACTGCCCTAAAACACTTCTGTGCAGCTGGGGATGCAGGCTTCTGCTTCACCTTGCAGGAAGCATTAACGAATCCTTTCCAGAAGACACGAGAAGAGAGAAGTGAGCCTCTGGTATCATGCAGGTTCCTTGCATTGCCCATGGGCTAGAAGAGAGAAGAGTTGCTTCATGAGATTTGATCCCCTTTTTCCTGAAAAGTTCCACACAGAGGTGAGTCCCCAGCATGTTTAGAAATCATTTCAGACACCTTTCTGGACGGAATTGAATCAGAGCCCCTGATGATGTGGAAGAGCTAAAGATGGGTTTGCTATGAATTTTCTATTTCATTCATCAGGGCCTGAGTCAAGTCAGTCATTGTGCTGTCAACACATGAGCTGCTGGTCAAATGTGAGGAAGTGGTCTTGCTTTATGAAAACACCACCCTGATTCAGTGAGCCAGAGGCAGCCTGCAGTCCCTGTTTTCCTGTAAAGGCAGATTGCTGTGGATGGCCTCTGGCCTCGTCATGCAGCCCTGCTCAGAGTAGGGGATTGAGGGACCAGGCAGATCCCTAGTTCCTTTTGACCTTTATTGCCATTGGGCCACCCCAGGGTCCTTGGACTCTACCTGGTCTTCTGGCCTGGGTCAGGGAATGTGAGGTTTGGAATCCCCCTCTGTGGCAGGATCCCAGCCCCCCAGCCACTTGAGGTCAGCACATCCTTCCCTAATTGTGTTAGAGTTGGAGACTTCTCCCACCCATCCTCATCCATGCTCATCCCACATTTTGTAGCTTGGCACCTGAGGACCTTTATTCATTGACTTAGTTGTTAGTGATGATGGTTACTAAGACTAAGTGACTCTTTCAAGTCACATCACTTGCATGGTAGGACTAGAGCATGGATCTTCCTAATTGATTTCATGGGACTCTCTCATGGAAACTGTGACTGCTTCCTAAACACACACTCTACATTTGGAGTGTCAAAATTCTTGCCACTGCCTCCTTGGCAAGTGTATCTTGTCTTCTACGTGGGAATTTCACAAATATTTTCCTTTGGTTTGTGGAGGTCATGCAGAAGGGATTTCATTTGAAATAGCCCAAACAAGAAATACCAGTTGTCTTTTTCGCACATGGATGTGTGTAGTGAACACCCCTTTCTGTGTGCTTGCATGAGTTACTCCTTTGAATTTGTTGAAGAATGGTTGGCTGGGGAGCAAGTTAACGAGAGATGGATATCAATGGTTGTCAAGTATTCTGACGTGAAGAATGTATTGAGGATGTGAAGGCTTTTCTAGCCAGTTCCTATGGCTCAGTCAGGGATCAGTCAGAGGATTCTGTCTGGTAGACTCTTTGGCACAGATGTCAAAGTGGCCTGGTCTTACCCTGTCCAGGACTGAATGCTGAGCTTGAGTGGGAGCTTCTTGTCATTTCAAGCATTTCCATGAGTCTGCCCTCTGTTCTCTTGTATCCAAGTGGTTTCTAATAGGAAAGCAGAACAAAAATTGAAAGTATGGTGATTGATTATTTTTTCCAATGTTATTTCAATCCACTTTGTTTAATACGAAATTACCTTTATGCTAGTAAGATTTCATATGTGAGGAAATAATGAAAATATTGGGGTTAGGGGATGAGAATATGCAAATCAAACATTTTTGAGCACCAAGACCCGTTTTTTGTTTTTTTTTTGTTTTTTTTTAACTTAAATAATATTATGTGCCAGAGGACCACCGCTGCCATTCAGCCTCAACAACCTCCAGGTCCAGCCTCCAGGTGGCCCATTTCACCAGGGTGTGTGGGACCACACTGTCCTGGGATGAGAGAACAGTACCCACGGATGTTGACATCTCACAGAGTAGATATTGCCAGTGACAGTAGGGAGCTATTGGCACATGAGGAAGGGAAGAGCTCTCAGGATGGCAAGAGGGGGCCGCTTCAAGACTCATTGGGTATGGCACGAGGCTGCTGGGTGTGGTGTTGGCCTGGGCCCACTGAGTGGGGCAGATCCGTGGTCTGTGTTTCTGTACCCTCCTCTGTAGCCTGTGTTGGCAGCAGATCAGGGAATTGCGATCAGAAGTGCTCCCAGTAACACAGGCACCAGCCCCCAGAGTGTGTGCCTATCCGTTTCCCCACCTGGCCTGACTTAGTGCCTGTCTTGCCTCAGGGCTGAGACCCTACAATCTCTGATGAGGGTGTCTGTGGTCCAGATCCAACCTGCATGGCCAACATGCTCAGACCTTCAGCTGGGTCCTAGGCTGCTGCAACCAAACTCTGTTAACTGGGTGGCCGACAACAGAGGAAGTGTCTTCCGTTGAGCTCCAGAGGCTCAACACAGTAGGTGTTGGGCTGTCCCAGTGCCATAACCCCTCCCAGGTTTCAAGGGGACTGTCTCCCCAACTCTCCCAGCCCTTGCCCACTCTCCTATTGCTGCCCACGATCTGTGGTTCCCATATGGGCATCCCGCCCTGGCTCCAACCTCACATATCCGGTATCCCCCAGTCTCCCTGGTATCTGGGTCCAGACTCTCCTCTTCCTACAAGAATATCAGATATTGGATTTGGTCCCAGTTGATGCTGTGTTCCATCATGTGAGCTCTTAGCTTCATCACTGTGCAAAGACTCTTTTCCCACACAAGTTCGCACGACTTTTGGCTGGCTAAGAATTTTCAGGCGACACTTTTCTAATGAGTACACTTTCCTTCCTTCCGATCTCCCACCAGTGAGCATTCCTCGCACCCTTGTCCTAGTTCCTTTATGGCAGTTTCCCTCCTTATGGCTGAGAGGACCTAGTGACCCCTGAATTCACACGTTCTCCTTAATCACCAACACACTGCAGAATTCTCCAGGGGGCCATATATGCTCCTGGAAGTTGGTGTTGGAAATAGTTCTCCATCCATTAATCACTCCCTCACTCACTAATGTCCTTGTGTCCTTGAGAAAGGCTCTCCCTTTCCTGGTTTTCCTGAATAGAAATCCTCTTGCCTCTTGGGTGAATAGGGTTATGGGTTGTGCAGAGGGTGTTGGTCCACTGAGCATCTTAGAGACTGTCCTTTATGGAGCCTAATGATCCTCACTGGGGAATGAGGCCAGGGTCCTAACTGTGGTTAGTTAGAGAGGGAAAGAAGGACAAGGGAAACTCAGATGTCCCTTCATGGCCCCTGGAGTTAGAGGACTTACCCCTTTGCACCTGGGATCAGGAGACCTCATTTCCTCGAGGACACGCACACTCAGACGTTAATCTTGAGTGTGGGTTCCTTTCTGGGGTCCAGGGCTGTTGTTAGCCACCAGGAATGACAGTGCTCTCCATGCTGAGTGGAGCCATTTTTGCCAGGAAAGAGAGCCCATGGTCACGCCTTGTGCCAAGCATCCCACGCCAGGGGCTCCCATGCCTACATTCCTGTCCTGAAAGGAAGCCACTCAGAGGCAAGGTGGGTCCAACCACCTCCCATGTGTTCACTCATCACTGTGTTCCAGCAGTCACCCCAGTGAACAGTCCTGATGGGATTGGATGTGGCTCAGAATGTCACCCTCATGAGCTCTACCCTGCCACAGCTGCAGTTCTGCAGTGGGAGAAACTCAAAACCTCAAAACACATGCACATGAAAGAAAAGAGCAAGAGCCAGAGCCCAAACAGGCCAGGTGTGGCAAAGACAGCTGGAGTGCCTAGGTTGGGACTCAGAATTATGTCAGTGGGGTGGCATTGCTGCTGGCACCAGCATGATAACGGAGAGCCAGCCCTGCTCATTTTGGGGAGCAGTGTGTTGGGGAAGGCAGCAGAAATTGAGAGGCAGGATTGAGTTTGGCCCTAGGAGGAGGTTGGGTAAGAGGCCAGTGTGGGTTGGAGAGCCTGGGCAGATAGACAGAGGCCAGGGCACACCCCAAAGCCTGGAGACTGCCCTTGATGTCCAGGGTTGTGAAACACCACTTCCCCTCTTACTCACAACTGAGAGCAAGGGGCATTGATGAGTTCAGTTTGTGTGTGGCTGCATCCAAGGTGGCTTGGCTAGGAACCTCTGTTTCCTTGACTCAGGAGGCTGGGAGTCCAGGCTCCACTGAGGCTCGGCTGGGAGGATCGGAGTCTGAGTTTATGCCTGTGTTCCCTGTAGGATCCATGTTGGCTGAGCCTCAGTGTTTTTGTAATGAGAGGATGGGTGACCGTCATGTCTTTATCACAGGACACACTTGCTAAATGGATTTGTTTGCTCTGAGGAGGAAAGAGAGAGGGGGGAGTGGTGCTGGAGACAGGGATGCAGACAGGGGTCATGGACTTGGCATAACTCAGTCTTGGAGGTGATATCCCATCACCTGTACCCACTTCAATTCCCATGAATCCAGAGGCTGAGCCCCCTTGAGGTGAGGGGTGAACCGGTTCTGGGCAGCAGGATGCTGTGGTACCTCGGAGTCTCTGTGAGACCCCAACACTAGACACACTTGGCCCTTTTGAAATCTTAGGAGAAGCCTTGGGAAGTTGTATGGCAGAGGGGAGCAGCCTCTGCATCTCAGTCCCCTCCAACTTGCCATGGTGTAGAGAGGGAACTGCAGCCACGATGGGACGGACATTGGCCATGTCCCTGTGTGGGACACAGGCCTGATTGAGTTAGGGTGCATTCTTTGTCTCTCCCTTTCTTGTGATTATCCCATCTCTACATTTGTGCTTTAGCCACCTGTGAGTCCCATCTCTGGTTTCAGAGAGAACAGAGGGTGTTATGGGCCAATAGACACAATAAACCCTAGAGATTAGATGCTACCCTACTTTCCAGAAAAGACTGGGCACACCATGAGTTGCACAATGATGGGACCAGGGTCCAAAAGCTGCTGAGAGGGAAGGACTGGTTGTGAATGCATTTTTGAAGGCTCCAAGCTGGAACTCTAGTGGCACCAAGCAGGGCAGATGCTGGTGGGGATGTTTGGGTAGTTGTTGGTGAACACCTGCGCACCTGAGATGGGTAGGCATGGAGGAGAAATCGGCAGCCCATAGGGCTGTTGAAAGTGGTCTTATGTGAAAAGAGGCTCAGGTATGGGCACAGGAAATGACATCATTGCCTTGACAATGGATCAAACAGAACATGGAACCCTGGTATCCAGGCACCCACTTCACTGACCAAGCCATCCGAGCTCACTTGGTTGGAGCCACTGGAGGGAGAAGGATGTTCTCCTGTGGTTGCAGACAATGCCGAGCCTCAGGCTCCCAGGAATCTCAGGGGGGCCAACTAGCCCTTTTGTGGATACACTGGGTGAGGCTTCATCTTAGACGCCAGAGCCTCTGGCGATTGTCGCAGAGGAGCTCAAGAGTAACAGTGAGTAGCACAGGGCAGGTGAGCCCAGCAGGCCCTCTAGTCTGATCCCTGATGAATGGCCCAGGACTCCTATTCTGACTCTGTGTGTGTGTGTGTGTGTGTGTGTGTGTGTGTGTGTGTGTGTGTGTTTGTACTGATGGGAACTGTCCCATTGTGCTTTGACTCTAGTGTATTGGCACAAGTCATTTTTCTGTTTGTCACCATTTCCATTTTGAACCCACCATTCTTGGTCCCAACCCAGGGTGAAAATGATCAGAACACGGAGGAGCCCTTCAGGGTTCAGAGCCTTGAACCTTACAGGCAGGACCAGCTTAGGAATGAGCTCCTGCCTGTCATTTGTGGGAGGAACCTACATTTCAGCAGCAACATGGGGTTAATCTCCTGGGATTTCATCCCCACCCAGCAGGTGCTGGATCTCTTGTTCCCAAAACAGCCACCTTCTTCAGTCTTTACTCCTGGTGCCACTCCACATCCTCCAAGGGGACAAGAACCTCAGGTTCTGGATGGATGTTGTAGAATGCCCACAGAGCCAACTGCCAGGCTGGGTGGGGTGCAGTTGCTGGGCTTTGCTGATGTTGTCATCCCCCACAGTTCTTGGAACCTTCTGTGGCAGTGGCATCCAGGACCCCAGCAGCTGTGAGTAGCAGCTCCTCACTGCTTCACTCCAGCGAGCAGGTGGAAGACAGCCGCGTTGTTCACGTCCTCCTAGAGGGACAGAGCCTGAGGGAGACAAAGCGCATCCCAGTAAGCCCGACAGCAGGGCTGCCTCCTGGGTGTCCACACAGTGGACGGCAGGAGACACAGCCAACCCCAGGGCTATGGTGGGAAATAAAGAAGAGAGAGGTCCGTCTTAAGGGCTTGACCTGAGGAGGGAGAGCATCAGCATACCCAGCTTCAGTGGTGAGTGGGCCTGTGTATTGTGGGTTTTGCAGGCCAGAAGTGCAGACGGAAGTGCTGTGGACAGATGAAGGCAGAGATATGTCCAGGGTGCAGGCTGCAGTGCCTAGAAATTGGTATTCTCAATGAGTGAAGTTGGAGCAGAGGAGGTGGCAGTGACTTGTCACATGTGTAGGAGGGGATGTGTTCCTGGTGGCAGGGAAGAGAACCTCCTTAGCATGACTAGGTGTAGGAATTTGGGGTCGGGATCACCTGGGGGGTCATGCCAAAGCTTCGGAATGTTAGGCTTTGCATGTATGTAAATACGGAGCTAAAGGGGTTCTTGGCAGAATTTCTATGGATGTGCAGTAGACACGCTAATGCTGCAGGTGTCCAGCTGCAGAGGAGACATGTTCAGTGACTGCCAGTGCTGAGTCAAGTACATCATGACAACCAGACCCGCACCGAGCTTCCAGAGGCCAGGGCCTCTCAAAGCTATCATGAAGCACTCAAGTGCACACTCTTGTATCTGAGTCTGTTTTGTGTCGTGGCAGTCAGGACCCAAATTTTCAGTGCATCTGCCTCTTGCACCCACAAAGGCAGCCTGCATCCCAGATCACACTTGGTGCGCAGATCCCTGGCCCATTGCTCTCATCTCAGTGAGATGAGAGTGTGTCTGTGCATAGGCAGTTTGGTCCTTTGACATGAGTGGAATGTGGCTCCCCAGGGGGAGGGGAGATGGCAGGTACAGGCAGATATTTGTACCAGGATTGTTCTAGTAGCACATTGCAAGAACCCAGGTGGTATATGGAGGACACACTCAGGTAGCAGGATAACAAGATTGTGCCCTTGTATATGTAGCTGAGATTTCTCCTGAATGTTTGACCACAGTCTTCTGGGTAGCTCTTCTAAAAGCCATTTTCTGATGACATTTGTCCCACCCTGATCCAGGTGACCTTTCAGGAGACGGTGACAAGCCTCATCCGCAGGGCCTTGGACCAAAATTTGTTGCAGCATGAGGATGTGGACAACTTTGAGCTGCTGTATATGATGTCTGAGGATGAGAGTAAGTAGGACAATCAGACAGTGGGGAGACATGATCCACAGTGGGCTCAGGATAACTGACAGCCAAGAGAAAGTGGGCCTTGGCCCCAAAATACCAAAGTGTGATGGGCCTGGCGGAGACTCTCAGGGGTTGTGGGTGTTTTGTGGTATAATCCTTGAGTGCCACCTAACAATTCTCTCCACTTCGCTCTGCAGAAATCAAGGTCTCTGACCACTCACTCGTGTGTCTGTCCATGAATCTGGGAATACAATCTTTCATGGTGAGGAAACGCCCCCAGGTCAAGGGAAAGGAGGTAAACACCTACCTTATTCAAGCTGTGCATGTGCTGCCATTCCACTCCGACCTGAGGAAATAAGAAGCCTCAGCACCTGGACATATTTGCTGGAAGCCCATAGAGCCAACTGACAGTCTGGGGTGGCTTTCTGTTTCTGGGTTTGCTGATGTTCCATCCCCCACAGTTCTCAGAATCAACCTGCAAGTCCTCCAGGCCGCTTTCCCACAAGCAGGTGGGAGACACCTGCTTAATTCGTGTCCACTTAGAAACACAAAGTCCAGAGATGGCCAAGAGTGTTCTGGTAAGCCTGGGAGCAGGGGTGTCCCGTGGTGCTTACACCTGGGTGGGGAGCAGACACTGGTCCAATACCATGGACTACTCATGCCCTCTTGAATTTGGAGCTTCTGGATGATCAGGAGGATAGATGGGAATCAAGAAGGGAGAGGTCAGTGTGAAGGGCTGGAGCTGAGATGAGCGAGTGCAGCAGCTTGTCCACTGCCATGTCTGAGGGAGTCTGTGTGTCAGGTGGCAGCATGCAGTCCAGAAGGGCAGGGACAGGTATGGGTGACAGATGAGAATAGGACAGGAACTAGGTTGCAGGTTCCCTTGTATGGGATGCTGACGTCTATGGAGGAGGACAGCAGTGTGAGGTTCTCCATGTTCCTTGAACAAGGAGCTGAGAGAGTCTCTCTGCAGAGTCGATATGGATGTGGAGCAAGCACACTAAATGTCCAGGTAACCCAATGACCACCCTTGCCGGATGAGGTGGCCTCCTACATCCCAGCCAGCACTGAGCCTCTGGAGGCCAGGAGCTCTCGTGGCTATCTTTCAGCTCTCCTGTGTGTGGTCATGTTCCTGGGTCTGTTTTTGGCCCTGGCAATCCAGACCAAAGCCTCTAGGTTTTGTGCCTAGGCCATTCCCAATGCCGCCTGCATCCTCGGGCAGACCTGGGATCTTGGAGGCTATTGTCCCATTCCTCCCAACTTGTGGGATGAGATTGCATCTGTATGCAGGTAGTGGGGTCCTTTCACTCCGAGAGGAGTGCAGCTCCACAAAGAGCAATGGCAGGCCCAGGAAGTCCTATGTACAAGGATTGGGCTAGTAGCCTGTGGGAAGAGCCCACACGATGAGCAGGAGGTCAGCCTCGGGTAGTAGGGTCATGGATGTTGCCCTTGTATTTAGAGTGGAGGTGCCTCCAGAATGCCCCTGCCCACTGTCCTTGAGTAGTCACTTCAAGGCCCATTTCCTGAAGGCCTGTCTCCCATGCTGCTCCAGGTGACCTGCCACGATAGGGCTCCTGTCGTCATCCGCAGTGCCCTCGACCTACACTTCCTTACTGAGGAGAATCCAGAGGATTATGAGCTGGGCCAAATCATCTCTCGCCATCAGAGTAAGTGAGACAATCAGATAGCAGAGAGCAAGGGTCAGGATGTGGACTCAGGTCAACTCTTAGCAACAAAGAGTAGTCTCTGACCCCCAAGAACACTCCAACAGGTGTGTTGGGTTCGTGCACAAAGCCAACTGCACTTCTGCTGGTGGAAGGTCTTGAGGTCCAATGATATACCCTGGTGGTGGATATTGCGGCTCCCCACCAGGTGCCCTCCCCTGGACATGAACAGGCATCCAAAGCTGACATCTTTGAGGAGGGAGGAGGAAAGCCTCTCTCCAGGAGCAGTATGTTTTCATGGTCTGGGATAGGAGTGGTTTCAAAGGAACATGGGAATGCATGGGCTAAAGAGGGAACTGGCATTTTGTGGACTGAAGCAGTACTATTGAAAGCCTTCTGTGTGACCAAAAAACCACTGCCTGGGCAGAGCATTGCCAGGATTCTAGCAAGCAGTAACAGGATGAAATTGGGAAGAAAACACAGCCTGGGAGACAGCCTGAATCATCTGTTTTTGCATAAATTCCATGGTCTTACGCACCTGAGTCCACTAGGCAAGGAGTGATCACAATAGCCAGGTTGTGATCCCTAACTAAAGTCAGATGAGGGCTTCCTGAGCACGTAGCCACAGAGCTCATCTGATAATAATGCCAGCGCTTTTTCGTTGGTTGGTTGGTTGGTTTTTGTGAGCCAAACACCACAGCAGCCATTATCCCAGCCTATGTACCCTGAAGACCACCATCCCTATGAGTTCTAGGATCACTTGTCTCCTATCTTAACCTACTGTTAGGTTAGTAGAGTCTATGGAAGAGGAAGTCTGTCTGGGGCCTTGGTAGCCTAAGAAATTCATAGCAGAGATCTCCACATCCAACCCAGAAGGGATGGAGAACAGGCTCTAGGTTAGAGGAGGGCGACAGGAAACACATGTTCAGAGGAAGGAGAAGCGGCTGTTGTATTCCCCCACTCGGGGTCATGGCACCACTGGGCCATACACCATGTTGGAGGGAAGCAGTCCCTTTGCTGGTCTTTGGAACCATTGTTCTCAGTAGGGCAGTATTTGGAATGTGGCCTCCATTCTCAGAAGCCTGGTTCACATGGAGGCGGGCTCCACCAACGCAGAAGCATGGCTCTAACGTGGTATCCGTGCTGGTCAGCCTGTCCTCACTGTGGCCATACTTGAGGAAAATAACTCAGAGGAGGAATCCTAGGCCTTTTTTCTCTGGGTTTCATAGCTTTCTCTTTGGTTGTGCACTGAGGCTGTCCATAAAGCTCTAGTGTGTGGCAGTGGAGAGCTCCTCAGCCCTTGCCACAAAGGCATAGACTGGGAGAGAGAGAACGAGGCTGGCAGAGAGGGAGAGAGAGAAAGATGGAGAGGGAGGACCTCTCCTTGGAGAATGAGGATTCAGTGGAGCCAACAGGAACAAGGTACTGTTGCCCAGGGCACAACCCTGTTTAGGTCTTACTCCAACCACGCTCAACCTTTCTTCCAGTCCCTCCCACCCCCCAGTAGTGTATTCATCTTGAATGAGAATTTCATGTTGACATCAGAGCACTCACCATCCAATGCTTCCCTCCAAACCCACCTATGAAGATGGCTCATGTGGGGACTGAATCTTCGGCACAGGAGCCTTTTGTGGGAGATTTCAGATGCAAACCCTAGTGGTGTGCTTTGGCAGATGCAAGAGGACCTGAGATATTCTGGAGTCCAAAGCCTTCGGTAGGAACAGACATTAGGTCTGTTGAAGTGCTCTGCCTAGTTCTTCCTCAGGGAGGACTGTGGAGGCTGTCTTTGTTGGTATTGGTGCTGAATTGGAGAGCTCTCAGGTGTGTGGCTCTGGCCTTTTCTGGCACAGGCTCTCAGATGTTGGCGTGTCCTAGGGAGCACCTCCTGAGTGCCACCTTCTTTTTGTACACCCCTCTCTCCCCAGAGCTGAGGATTCCAGCAGAGGCCAACGTATTTTATGCCAAGAATCCTCACAAAAAATCCCACTTTGTGCTGAGGAAAAGGAGCCTCTCCCAAAAGAATGATGGGTGGATCGAGCCTCAACCTCCCTCTCGTCCTGCAAAGAAGGCTCCTGCTCTCCTGAGGATGCTTGCAAAACCATTCTGTTGCTGTGTGCCTGGGCGGGGCTGAGGCAGCCCAGGAATATTTACATTGATTACTATTTTCTTCAAAGTTTGAATCTATAGTTTGCCATTGTCCTTGACCTTGTTTAGTAACACAGTTGTTACTCTATCCTGTATTTGTTGTTTCCATTAATATATTATTATTATTTTAAAATATATATGTTTTTGTTACCTGATCTACTGTGATGATTTGAGTATACTAAATGTAGCAGTGATTCCTAAAGGACACATCCAAACCAACAGGAAGGAATGTTTCATTCTATCAGCAAGAACTTTGGTTTTTAGGAGTTTGGCAGATGGCATTATCTGAGTCAGTTTTCCAATGGGGGCAATGAAGTATCAGCTATGATGGTACAAACACAAACAAAGACACACAAACACACACAAGAGCACACACACTCACTGAGAGATAGATAGACAGATGGAGTTGGTCTCTGCTGAAATACTTTGGAGACATGGTTCTGATTTCTCCCCTTTTGGAGTATTTTCAATTGCACAAGGTGTCTTGCAAATGAACCCATGTCTGAGGAAGACATGCATGTGTACTTCACATGCCACTTTTCAAATAGCAGGAAGGTCATGCAATATTTTTCATGCAGCTGTCTTTTGACTGTGAACCATCCCATGAGGTCAGCTGTGGAATTTTCAACTTGTAGCATCACAATGGGGATCCACTCTTTGGATTTGGGGATATTTCCGATTTTCTTGATTCAGATTGGAATGATATATATATTAGTTTTTGATGAAAATTCTGCATTTGATGGTAATGAATGTCGTGCATCTAGGAATCTGTAGAGTGCAGACAATGAATGGATGCCTACTGTTGTCTGGACTGGTCTGAAAAGTCCTGTAGCATCTGAGCATGTGTGAGGGCTGTACAGGTCTTGCCAAAAGTCCAGGTCAGATGATCCTGCACAAAGCTGAACTCCTAGTGGTCTCCACAACAGTGTAAGGGCCAAGGAGAAACTCACTTCCACACAGAAGTTGGGAAGCTACCTTATGAAGGTGATCATAGATACGGGATTATTAATATATCCAGGTTGGCATCTATTATTTTTTTAGCTTTTGACTTTCGCAGCTGTGGGCATCTTGACAACCATCAACTCCCTGTAAGCACAGACAACTCTATAAGAACCTGAGGATAAATTTCCCTGTGCATGTCCCCTTGTGACACTGCTTAAGCACCGCCTGGTTTACACACAGGTGGAATTTCTAGGTCAAAGTGTGCATGTTTACTTCTTTGACTAAGCACTGCCAGGTGGCTCTTCTGCATAGCTCTACCTGTGGCCAGGATTGTATTATCTAGCTTTCTAACTTTTGCAGGTTGAGTAGATACATAGTGGGAGCACACTGTTTTTGTTGGTATTTTTCTTGGTATCTATTCTGATGCTTTTCACTGGGGGATTTTTTCCTGTGAAAATGGGCTTCCTCTACTTGACCTTATTTTCTTCTTTTTAAAATTTTTTCAATGTGACTTTTTAATTTTAGTTTTATTAAAGACATTGCCCCTTGCTTGCATAGTCTATATCTAAAGCACTAGTCCTTGCTCCAAGGCCCAGCTTGCTCTCAGCTGCCCCAGGAGGGGAACAGTCTTTGGCGGTAGACAAGAGACGCCCCTGCAGGGGGCACAAGTGCTTTGGCCCTCTGGTGTCTTGCCAGCAGTGCTTCTCATGCTCACAGAGGGTTTCAGACACTGAGTCAATGGTCCAGGTGGTCTTTTGTTCAGTCTGATCTCAAATTGAGCTCCTCTGAGAGGTCATATTGAAGTCCTTGTGTGTACCTGACCCATCATTTTAAACAATATTCCAAGTTCACTTTTTGTGTGTACGTGGGTTCTGGGGATTGAACCCAGGGCCTTGAGCCTGTGAGGCAAGTGACCTACCTGAGCTACACCCTCAGAGACCCCTGTAAAAGTATTTCCCCTTTGCCTCGGGGTCTAAGTTGCCAAGGCTGACCTCAAACGTTCCTCTTGCCTCAGCCTCCCTGGTGGCTGGCATGACAGGCATCCACCTGGGACTGTCACACTCGAGCCTGTGATGGGAACTCATGTGCATCTGTCCAGGGCTGAGCATGGTTAGGCAGAGCTGTGCTCCAGGCTCCCTGCAGGGCTGTGGAGGCTTCTGCTGCCCAGCAGCCCTGGTGCCATGGCCAGGGCTCCTCCCAGCCGAGGGCAGGCAGCTGCCCATTGCTGTAGGCTGACCTTATTTTCTTCTTATGGCACTCGTCCGTTCTCTGGAGTATGTTGTATGGTTTGTCCATTAGGAGTCTAACAGGTCCTCTAGAACCTTCAAACAATTAGTAAAATTCCTGAACAGTAAGTGAGCGCGCGCAGAAATTGGGCTAATATTTTGGGAAGAACAATGTTGGATGATATATTCATGGCTTGAATATATCATCCAACATGAAGTTATATTTTATTACTTACAAAATAATAAAATAATGAAGCAATACCATGGGCTGAGCTAAAATAGATCCTTAGGATCTTAGGCATTCTGTAATAAATCTGTGTCACTTGAAGTATAGAGTTGATCGACTCTGAGTAATGAAACAGAAGTAAAGGTATCAAAGCCAATGATCATCTGTTTCCAATTTTCTGTGATTTGGTTCAAGTGGTAAAGTGGTGATATTTATTAATAATGGATCGAATAGGTTCATAATTGTTTTAGAGTACAATTAGATGCCTTCAAACTTTAGGCTACATGGGCACATTTGAGAACGGTTCCAGCCATTCTCTCATCCTTTGGGTCATTCCCCTCCTATGTCCTGTGAGACATTTTCTATGTGAGGCTTTAAGAAGAAGAAGAGAATATTCTGTAAAGAAAACCTTGTGATCTGTGCAGTATGAAGTTGAATGGATTCATTCAGAAATCAGAAATTCTATTGAAAGATATTTATTGGCATGAGCCAAATAAAACCTATTTTTAGGCATCCTGGTGAAGACAAGGTTTTATCTTTATGTCTCATTTTCTATGTTTTGTTGTTGTTGTTGTTGTTGTTAGAATGAAATTCATATGTTGCCAGACCATTCTATCAGATGTGTAACTAGATGCCATTTAAATTACCCACTTTTACATGGTAGACAGTTTTTAATGAACACTGCCTGTCTGCACCTTTTTTAAAAACAGGACTGGGATCAGAAGCCCAAATACCAATGGTTAGCTGGAGCATATTTTTCATTTGGCCTATCTGTCAGTATTCCCGGAGGTCATCTGTGCAATCAGCTTCGTTACTCCTGCTCCCTCACTGGATTTCATAGAAACCATATGCTATGTATGAATCAGGGACACCAATCCCACAACATAGCATTCTTGGAATATCCAAAGTCCCACTTTTCACTTCGCCATGCCTGAGATCAGCAGTAATATTTATCAGCAAATGTGAGATTTTCAAAGATCCAATTCTATGTGCTCCTTTCTCATAGAGCCTTAGGCAGGGATATAGCATACATAAATATTAAGTAAAGTCCATAGTTTTTAAAATGTCATCCATTGAATAGTTGACACATGTCTGAGATACTTTTTATTTTGGAGGAGGTATTATTTAATAGGGAATTCCAACAGCTACCTAATAGTGAAATGAGAAGTCTTGCATCCATTTTATTTTGTTTCTGATGATTTTTATGAGTAAGGGTAAGATACTTCCTTGTTCTGATGCAGATGTTGCCCACTTTTGTGAATGGATGCGGGGTGTCACCTACTACTTGCATATCTGCATATTGGGCTTGACACTGCTATCGTACTTGGTAGTTGGCAAAAAGTCAATACTGAAGTTAAGCTCTTGTGTTCTAGCAGCAGAGCTGAAGATCCTTGATGTGCCACCTTCTGCAATCCATGCTGCTCTCTTCATGTTCCTTATTGACTTCCTGGTGATGAGCATCATGGTCTCCTGGTCTTGAGAATGGCCAAGCATTGCTCTGTGAATGTGGAAGATGGGCATGTGGAAGGCTCCAGGGAGGAGGGATCATTGAACATGTACTCGAATCCATGTGCCTGTTGAATGACCTGTTTTTTTTATTTTTGGGTTTTAAGGGAGACACTGCCCTAAAACACTTCTGTGCAGCTGGGGATGCAGGCTTCTGCTTCACCTTGCAGGAAGCATTAACGAATCCTTTCCAGAAGACACGAGAAGAGAGAAGTGAGCCTCTGGTATCATGCAGGTTCCTTGCATTGCCCATGGGCTAGAAGAGAGAAGAGTTGCTTCATGAGATTTGATCCCCTTTTTCCTGAAAAGTTCCACACAGAGGTGAGTCCCCAGCATGTTTAGAAATCATTTCAGACACCTTTCTGGACGGAATTGAATCAGAGCCCCTGATGATGTGGAAGAGCTAAAGATGGGTTTGCTATGAATTTTCTATTTCATTCATCAGGGCCTGAGTCAAGTCAGTCATTGTGCTGTCAACACATGAGCTGCTGGTCAAATGTGAGGAAGTGGTCTTGCTTTATGAAAACACCACCCTGATTCAGTGAGCCAGAGGCAGCCTGCAGTCCCTGTTTTCCTGTAAAGGCAGATTGCTGTGGATGGCCTCTGGCCTCGTCATGCAGCCCTGCTCAGAGTAGGGGATTGAGGGACCAGGCAGATCCCTAGTTCCTTTTGACCTTTATTGCCATTGGGCCACCCCAGGGTCCTTGGACTCTACCTGGTCTTCTGGCCTGGGTCAGGGAATGTGAGGTTTGGAATCCCCCTCTGTGGCAGGATCCCAGCCCCCCAGCCACTTGAGGTCAGCACATCCTTCCCTAATTGTGTTAGAGTTGGAGACTTCTCCCACCCATCCTCATCCATGCTCATCCCACATTTTGTAGCTTGGCACCTGAGGACCTTTATTCATTGACTTAGTTGTTCGTGATGATGGTTACTAAGACTAAGTGACTCTTTCAAGTCACATCACTTGCATGGTAGGGCTAGAGCATGGATCTTCCTAATTGATTTCATGGGACTCTCTCATGGAAACTGTGACTGCTTCCTAAACACACACTCTACATTTGGAGTGTCAAAATTCTTGCCACTGCCTCCTTGGCAAGTGTATCTTGTCTTCTACGTGGGAATTTCACAAATATTTTCCTTTGGTTTGTGGAGGTCATGCAGAAGGGATTTCATTTGAAATAGCCCAAACAAGAAATACCAGTTGTCTTTTTCGCACATGGATGTGTGTAGTGAACACCCCTTTCTGTGTGCTTGCATGAGTTACTCCTTTGAATTTGTTGAAGAATGGTTGGCTGGGGAGCAAGTTAACGAGAGATGGATATCAATGGTTGTCAAGTATTCTGACGTGAAGAATGTATTGAGGATGTGAAGGCTTTTCTAGCCAGTTCCTATGGCTCAGTCAGGGATCAGTCAGAGGATTCTGTCTGGTAGACTCTTTGGCACAGATGTCAAAGTGGCCTGGTCTTACCCTGTCCAGGACTGAATGCTGAGCTTGAGTGGGAGCTTCTTGTCATTTCAAGCATTTCCATGAGTCTGTCCTCTGTTCTCTTGTATCCAAGTGGTTTCTAATAGGAAAGCAGAACAAAAATTGAAAGTATGGTGATTGATTATTTTTTCCAATGTTATTTCAATCCACTTTGTTTAATACGAAATTACCTTTATGCTAGTAAGATTTCATATGTGAGGAAATAATGAAAATATTGGGGTTAGGGGATGAGAATATGCAAATCAAACATTTTTGAGCACCAAGACCCGTTTTTTGTTTTTGTTTTTGTTTTTTTTTAACTTAAATAATATTAAGTGCCAGAGGACCACCGCTGCCATTCAGCCTCAACAACCTCCAGGTCCAGCCTCCAGGTGGCCCATTTCACCAGGGTGTGTGGGACCACACTGTCCTGGGATGAGAGAACAGTACCCACGGATGTTGACATCTCACAGAGTAGATATTGCCAGTGACAGTAGGGAGCTATTGGCACATGAGGAAGGGAAGAGCTCTCAGGATGGCAAGAGGGGGCCGCTTCAAGACTCATTGGGTATGGCACGAGGCTGCTGGGTGTGGTGTTGGCCTGGGCCCACTGAGTGGGGCAGATCCGTGGTCTGTGTTTCTGTACCCTCCTCTGTAGCCTGTGTTGGCAGCAGATCAGGGAATTGCGATCAGAAGTGCTCCCAGTAACACAGGCACCAGCCCCCAGAGTGTGTGCCTATCCGTTTCCCCACCTGGCCTGACTTAGTGCCTGTCTTGCCTCAGGGCTGAGACCCTACAATCTCTGATGAGGGTGTCTGTGGTCCAGATCCAACCTGCATGGCCAACATGCTCAGACCTTCAGCTGGGTCCTAGGCTGCTGCAACCAAACTCTGTTAACTGGGTGGCCGACAACAGAGGAAGTGTCTTCCGTTGAGCTCCAGAGGCTCAACACAGTAGGTGTTGGGCTGTCCCAGTGCCATAACCCCTCCCAGGTTTCAAGGGGACTGTCTCCCCAACTCTCCCAGCCCTTGCCCACTCTCCTATTGCTGCCCACGATCTGTGGTTCCCATATGGGCATCCCGCCCTGGCTCCAACCTCACATATCCGGTATCCCCCAGTCTCCCTGGTATCTGGGTCCAGACTCTCCTCTTCCTACAAGAATATCAGATATTGAATTTGGTCCCAGTTGATGCTGTGTTCCATCATGTGAGCTCTTAGCTTCATCACTGTGCAAAGACTCTTTTCCCACACAAGTTCGCACGACTTTTGGCTGGCTAAGAATTTTCAGGCGACACTTTTCTAATGAGTACACTTTCCTTCCTTCCGATCTCCCACCAGTGAGCATTCCTCGCACCCTTGTCCTAGTTCCTTTATGGCAGTTTCCCTCCTTATGGCTGAGAGGACCTAGTGACCCCTGAATTCACACGTTCTCCTTAATCACCAACACACTGCAGAATTCTCCAGGGGGCCATATATGCTCCTGGAAGTTGGTGTTGGAAATAGTTCTCCATCCATTAATCACTCCCTCACTCACTAATGTCCTTGTGTCCTTGAGAAAGGCTCTCCCTTTCCTGGTTTTCCTGAATAGAAATCCTCTTGCCTCTTGGGTGAATAGGGTTATGGGTTGTGCAGAGGGTGTTGGTCCACTGAGCATCTTAGAGACTGTCCTTTATGGAGCCTAATGATCCTCACTGGGGAATGAGGCCAGGGTCCTAACTGTGGTTAGTTAGAGAGGGAAAGAAGGACAAGGGAAACTCAGATGTCCCTTCATGGCCCCTGGAGTTAGAGGACTTACCCCTTTGCACCTGGGATCAGGAGACCTCATTTCCTCGAGGACACGCACACTCAGACGTTAATCTTGAGTGTGGGTTCCTTTCTGGGGTCCAGGGCTGTTGTTAGCCACCAGGAATGACAGTGCTCTCCATGCTGAGTGGAGCCATTTTTGCCAGGAAAGAGAGCCCATGGTCACGCCTTGTGCCAAGCATCCCACGCCAGGGGCTCCCATGCCTACATTCCTGTCCTGAAAGGAAGCCACTCAGAGGCAAGGTGGGTCCAACCACCTCCCATGTGTTCACTCATCACTGTGTTCCAGCAGTCACCCCAGTGAACAGTCCTGATGGGATTGGATGTGGCTCAGAATGTCACCCTCATGAGCTCTACCCTGCCACAGCTGCAGTTCTGCAGTGGGAGAAACTCAAAACCTCAAAACACATGCACATGAAAGAAAAGAGCAAGAGCCAGAGCCCAAACAGGCCAGGTGTGGCAAAGACAGCTGGAGTGCCTAGGTTGGGACTCAGAATTATGTCAGTGGGGTGGCATTGCTGCTGGCACCAGCATGATAACGGAGAGCCAGCCCTGCTCATTTTGGGGAGCAGTGTGTTGGGGAAGGCAGCAGAAATTGAGAGGCAGGATTGAGTTTGGCCCTAGGAGGAGGTTGGGTAAGAGGCCAGTGTGGGTTGGAGAGCCTGGGCAGATAGACAGAGGCCAGGGCACACCCCAAAGCCTGGAGACTGCACTTGATGTCCAGGGTTGTGAAACACCACTTCCCCTCTTACTCACAACTGAGAGCAAGGGGCATTGATGAGTTCAGTTTGTGTGTGGCTGCATCCAAGGTGGCTTGGCTAGGAACCTCTGTTTCCTTGACTCAGGAGGCTGGGAGTCCAGGCTCCACTGAGGCTCGGCTGGGAGGATCGGAGTCTGAGTTTATGCCTGTGTTCCCTGTAGGATCCATGTTGGCTGAGCCTCAGTGTTTTTGTAATGAGAGGATGGGTGACCGTCATGTCTTTATCACAGGACACACTTGCTAAATGGATTTGTTTGCTCTGAGGAGGAAAGAGAGAGGGGGGAGTGGTGCTGGAGAGAGGGATGCAGACAGGGGTCATGGACTTGGCATAACTCAGTCTTGGAGGTGATATCCCATCACCTGTACCCACTTCAATTCCCATGAATCCAGAGGCTGAGCCCCCTTGAGGTGAGGGGTGAACCGGTTCTGGGCAGCAGGATGCTGTGGTACCTCGGAGTCTCTGTGAGACCCCAACACTAGACACACTTGGCCCTTTTGAAATCTTAGGAGAAGCCTTGGGAAGTTGTATGGCAGAGGGGAGCAGCCTCTGCATCTCAGTCCCCTCCAACTTGCCATGGTGTAGAGAGGGAACTGCAGCCACGATGGGACGGACATTGGCCATGTCCCTGTGTGGGACACAGGCCTGATTGAGTTAGGGTGCATTCTTTGTCTCTCCCTGTCTTGTGATTATCCCATCTCTACATTTGTGCTTTAGCCACCTGTGAGTCCCATCTCTGGTTTCAGAGAGAACAGAGGGTGTTATGGGCCAATAGACACAATAAACCCTAGAGATTAGATGCTACCCTACTTTCCAGAAAATACTGGGCACACCATGAGTTGCACAATGATGGGACCAGGGGCCAAAAGCTGCTGAGAGGGAAGGACTGGTTGTGAATGCATTTTTGAAGGCTCCAAGCTGGAACTCTAGTGGCACCAAGCAGGGCAGATGCTGGTGGGGATGTTTGGGTAGTTGTTGGTGAACACCTGCACACCTGAGATGGGTAGGCATGGAGGAGAAATCGGCAGCCCATAGGGCTGTTGAAAGTGGTCTTATGTGAAAAGAGGCTCAGGTATGGGCACAGGAAATGACATCATTGCCTTGACAATGGATCAAACAGAACATGGAACCCTGGTATCCAGGCACCCACTTCACTGACCAAGCCATCCGAGCTCACTTGGTTGGAGCCACTGGAGGGAGAAGGATGTTCTCCTGTGGTTGCAGACAATGCCGAGCCTCAGGCTCCCAGGAATCTCAGGGGGGCCAACTAGCCCTTTTGTGGATACACTGTGTGAGGCTTCATCTTAGACGCCAGAGCCTCTGGCGATTGTCGCAGAGGAGCTCAAGAGTAACAGTGAGTAGCACAGGGCAGGTGAGCCCAGCAGGCCCTCTAGTCTGATCCCTGATGAATGGCCCAGGACTCCTATTCTGACTCTGTGTGTGTGTGTGTGTGTGTGTGTGTGTGTGTGTGTGTGTGTGTGTTTGTACTGATGGGAACTGTCCCATTGTGCTTTGACTCTAGTGTATTGGCACAAGTCATTTTTCTGTTTGTCACCATTTCCATTTTGAACCCACCATTCTTGGTCCCAACCCAGGGTGAAAATGATCAGAACACGGAGGAGCCCTTCAGGGTTCAGAGCCTTGAACCTTACAGGCAGGACCAGCTTAGGAATGAGCTCCTGCCTGTCATTTGTGGGAGGAACCTACATTTCAGCAGCAACATGGGGTTAATCTCCTGGGATTTCATCCCCACCCAGCAGGTGCTGGATCTCTTGTTCCCAAAACAGCCACCTTCTTCAGTCTTTACTCCTGGTGCCACTCCACATCCTCCAAGGGGACAAGAACCTCAGGTTCTGGATGGATGTTGTAGAATGCCCACAGAGCCAACTGCCAGGCTGGGTGGGGTGCAGTTGCTGGGCTTTGCTGATGTTGTCATCCCCCACAGTTCTTGGAACCTTCTGTGGCAGTGGCATCCAGGACCCCAGCAGCTGTGAGTAGCAGCTCCTCACTGCTTCACTCCAGCGAGCAGGTGGAAGACAGCCGCGTTGTTCACGTCCTCCTAGAGGGACAGAGCCTGAGGGAGACAAAGCGCATCCCGGTAAGCCCGACAGCAGGGCTGCCTCCTGGGTGTCCACACAGTGGAAGGCAGGAGACACAGCCAACCCCAGGGCTATGGTGGGAAATAAAGAAGAGAGAGGTCCGTCTTAAGGGCTTGACCTGAGGAGGGAGAGCATCAGCATGCCCAGCTTCAGTGGTGAGTGGGCCTGTGTATTGTGGGTTTTGCAGGCCAGAAGTGCAGACGGAAGTGCTGTGGACAGATGAAGGCAGAGATATGTCCAGGGTGCAGGCTGCAGTGCCTAGAACTTGGTATTCTCAATGAGTGAAGTTGGAGCAGAGGAGGTGGCAGTGACTTGTCACATGTGTAGGAGGGGATGTGTTCCTGGTGGCAGGGAAGAGAACCTCCTTAGCATGACTAGGTGTAGGAATTTGGGGTCGGGATCACCTGGGGGGTCATGCCAAAGCTTCGGAATGTTAGGCTTTGCATGTATGTAAATACGGAGCTAAAGGGGTTCTTGGCAGAATTTCTATGGATGTGCAGTAGACACGCTAATGCTGCAGGTGTCCAGCTGCAGAGGAGACATGTTCAGTGACTGCCAGTGCTGAGTCAAGTACATCATGACAACCAGACCCGCACCGAGCTTCCAGAGGCCAGGGCCTCTCAAAGCTATCATGAAGCACTCAAGTGCACACTCTTGTATCTGAGTCTGTTTTGTGTCGTGGCAGTCAGGACCCAAATTTTCAGTGCATCTGCCTCTTCCACCCACAAAGGCAGCCTGCATCCCAGATCACACTTGGTGCGCAGATCCCTGGCCCATTGCTCTCATCTCAGTGAGATGAGAGTGTGTCTGTGCATAGGCAGTTTGGTCCTTTGACATGAGTGGAATGTGGCTCCCCAGGGGGAGGGGAGATGGCAGGTACAGGCAGATATTTGTACCAGGATTGTTCTAGTAGCACATTGCAAGAACCCAGGTGGTATATGGAGGACACACTCAGGTAGCAGGATAACAAGATTGTGCCCTTGTATATGTAGCTGAGATTTCTCCTGAATGTTTGACCACAGTCTTCTGGGTAGCTCTTCTAAAAGCCATTCTCTGATGACATTTGTCCCACCCTGATCCAGGTGACCTTTCAGGAGACGGTGACAAGCCTCATCCACAGGGCCTTGGACCAAAATTTGTTGCAGCATGAGGATGTGGACAACTTTGAGCTGCTGTATATGATGTCTGAGGATGAGAGTAAGTAGGACAATCAGACAGTGGGGAGACATGATCCACAGTGGGCTCAGGATAACTGACAGCCAAGAGAAAGTGGGCCTTGGCCCCAAAATACCAAAGTGTGATGGGCCTGGTGGAGACTCTCAGGGGTTGTGGGTGTTTTGTGGTATAATCCTTGAGTGCCACCTAACAATTCTCTCCAATTCGCTCTGCAGAAATCAAGGTCTCTGACCACTCACTCGTGTGTCTGTCCATGAATCTGGGAATACAATATTTCATCGTGAGGAAACGCCCCCAGGTCAAGGGAAAGGAGGTAAACACCTACCTTATTCAAGCTGTGCATGTGCTGCCATTCCACTCCGACCTGAGGAAATAAGAAGCCTCAGCACCTGGACATATTTGCTGGAAGCCCATAGAGCCAACTGACAGTCTGGGGTGGCTTTCTGTTTCTGGGTTTGCTGATGTTCCATCCCCCACAGTTCTCAGAATCAACCTGCAAGTCCTCCAGGCCGCTTTCCCACAAGCAGGTGGGAGACACCTGCTTAATTCGTGTCCACTTAGAAACACAAAGTCCAGAGATGGCCAAGAGTGTTCTGGTAAGCCTGGGAGCAGGGGTGTCCCGTGGTGCTTACACCTGGGTGGGGAGCAGACACTGGTCCAATACCATGGACTACTCATGCCCTCTTGAATTTGGAGCTTCTGGATGATCAGGAGGATAGATGGGAATCAAGAAGGGAGAGGTCAGTGTGAAGGGCTGGAGCTGAGATGAGCGAGTGCAGCAGCTTGTCCACTGCCATGTCTGAGGGAGTCTGTGTGTCAGGTGGCAGCATGCAGTCCAGAAGGGCAGGGACAGGTATGGGTGACAGATGAGAATAGGACAGGAACTAGGTTGCAGGTTCCCTTGTATGGGATGCTGACGTCTTTGGAGGAGGACAGCAGTGTGAGGTTCTCCATGTTCCTTGAACAAGGAGCTGAGAGAGTCTCTCTGCAGAGTCGATATGGATGTGGAGCAAGCACACTAAATGTCCAGGTAACCCAATGACCACCCTTACCGGATGAGGTGCCCTCCTACATCCCAGCCAGCACTGAGCCTCTGGAGGCCAGGAGCTCTCGTGGCTATCTTTCAGCTCTCCTGTGTGTGGTCATGTTCCTGGGTCTGTTTTTGGCCCTGGCAATCCAGACCAAAGCCTCTAGGTTTTGTGCCTAGGCCATTCCCAATGCCGCCTGCATCCTCGGGCAGACCTGGGATCTTGGAGGCTATTGTCCCATTCCTCCCAACTTGTGGGATGAGATTGCATCTGTATGCAGGTAGTGGGGTCCTTTCACTCCGAGAGGAGTGCAGCTCCACAAAGAGCAATGGCAGGCCCAGGAAGTCCTATGTACAAGGATTGGGCTAGTAGCCTGTGGGAAGAGCCCACACGATGAGCAGGAGGTCAGCCTCGGGTAGTAGGGTCATGGATGTTGCCCTTGTATTTAGAGTGGAGGTGCCTCCAGAATGCCCCTGCCCACTGTCCTTGAGTAGTCACTTCAAGGCCCATTTCCTGAAGGCCTGTCTCCCATGCTGCTCCAGGTGACCTGCCACGATAGGGCTCCTGTCGTCATCCGCAGCGCCCTCGACCTACACTTCCTTACTGAGGAGACTCCAGAGGATTATGAGCTGGGCCAAATCATCTCTCGCCGTCAGAGTAAGTGAGACAATCAGATAGCAGAGAGCAAGGGTCAGGATGTGGACTCAGGTCAACTCTTAGCAACAAAGAGTAGTCTCTGACCCCCAAGAACACTCCAACAGGTGTGTTGGGTTCGTGCACAAAGCCAACTGCACTTCTGCTGGTGGAAGGTCTTGAGGTCCAATGGTATACCCCGGTGGATATTGCGGCTCCCCACCAGGTGCCCTCCCCTGGACATGAACAGGCATCCAAAGCTGACATCTTTGAGGAGTGAGGAGGAAAGCCTCTCTCCAGGAGCAGTATGTTTTCATGGTCTGGGATAGGAGTGGTTTCAAAGGAACATGGGAATGCATGGGCTAAAGAGGGAACTGGCATTTTGTGGACTGAAGCAGTACTATTGAAAGCCTTCTGTGTGACCAAAAAACCACTGCCTGGGCAGAGCATTGCCAGGATTCTAGCAAGCAGTAACAGGATGAAATTGGGAAGAAAACACAGCCTGGGAGACAGCCTGAATCATCTGTTTTTGCATAAATTCCATGGTCTTACGCACCTGAGTCCACTAGGCAAGGAGTGATCACAATAGCCAGGTTGTGATCCCTAACTAAAGTCAGATGAGGGCTTCCTGAGCACGTAGCCACAGAGCTCATCTGATAATAATGCCAGCGCTTTTTCGTTGGTTGGTTGGTTGGTTTTTGTGAGCCAAACACCACAGCAGCCATTATCCCAGCCTATGTACCCTGAAGACCACCATCCCTATGAGTTCTAGGATCACTTGTCTCCTATCTTAACCTACTGTTAGGTTAGTAGAGTCTATGGAAGAGGAAGTCTGTCTGGGGCCTTGGTAGCCTAAGAAATTCATAGCAGAGATCTCCACATCCAACCCAGAAGGGATGGAGAACAGGCTCTAGGTTAGAGGAGGGCGACAGGAAACACATGTTCAGAGGAAGGAGAAGCGGCTGTTGTATTCCCCCACTCGGGGTCATGGCACCACTGGGCCATACACCATGTTGGAGGGAAGCAGTCCCTTTGCTGGTCTTTGGAACCATTGTTCTCAGTATGGCAGTATTTGGAATGTGGCCTCCATTCTCAGAAGCCTGGTTCACATGGAGGCGGGCTCCACCAACGCAGAAGCATGGCTCTAACGTGGTATCCGCTCTGGTCAGCCTGTCCTCACTGTGGCCATACTTGAGGAAAATAACTCAGAGGAGGAATCCTAGGCCTTTTTTCTCTGGGTTTCATAGCTTTCTCTTTGGTTGTGCACTGAGGCTGTCCATAAAGCTCTAGTGTGTGGCAGTGGAGAGCTCCTCAGCCCTTGCCACAAAGGCATAGACTGGGAGAGAGAGAACGAGGCTGGCAGAGAGGGAGAGAGAGAAAGATGGAGAGGGAGGACCTCTCCTTGGAGAATGAGGATTCAGTGGAGCCAACAGGAACAAGGTACTGTTGCCCAGGGCACAACCCTGTTTAGGTCTTACTCCAACCATGCTCAACCTTTCTTCCAGTCCCTCCCACCCCCCAGTAGTGTATTCATCTTGAATGAGAATTTCATGTTGACATCAGAGCACTCACCATCCAATGCTTCCCTCCAAACCCACCTATGAAGATGGCTCATGTGGGGACTGAATCTTCGGCACAGGAGCCTTTTGTGGGAGATTTCAGATGCAAACCCTAGTGGTGTGCTTTGGCAGATGCAAGAGGACCTGAGATATTCTGGAGTCCAAAGCCTTCGGTAGGAACAGACATTAGGTCTGTTGAAGTGCTCTGCCTAGTTCTTCCTCAGGGAGGACTGTGGAGGCTGTCTTTGTTGGTATTGGTGCTGAATTGGAGAGCTCTCAGGTGTGTGGCTCTGGCCTTTTCTGGCACAGGCTCTCAGATGTTGGCGTGTCCTAGGGAGCACCTCCTGAGTGCCACCTTCTTTTTGTACACCCCTCTCTCCCCAGAGCTGAGGATTCCAGCAGAGGCCAACGTATTTTATGCCAAGAATCCTCACAAAAAATCCAACTTTGTGCTGAGGAAAAGGAGCCTCTCCCAAAAGAATGATGGGTGGATCGAGCCTCAACCTCCCTCTCGTCCTGCAAAGAAGGCTCCTGCCCTCCTGAGGATGCTTGCAAAACCATTCTGTTGCTGTGTGCCTGGGCGGGGCTGAGGCAGCCCAGGAATATTTACATTTCTTCAAAGTTTGAATCTATAGTTTGCCATTGTCCTTGACCTTGTTTAGTAACACAGTTGTTACTCTATCCTGTATTTGTTGTTTCCATTAATATATTATTATTATTTTAAAATATATATGTTTTTGTTACCTGATCTACTGTGATGATTTGAGTATACTAAATGTAGCAGTGATTCCTAAAGGACACATCCAAACCAACAGGAAGGAATGTTTCATTCTATCAGCAAGAACTTTGGTTTTTAGGAGTTTGGCAGATGGCATTATCTGAGTCAGTTTTCCAATGGGGGCAATGAAGTATCAGCTATGATGGTACAAACACAAACAAAGACACACAAACACACACAAGAGCACACACACTCACTGAGAGATAGATAGACAGATGGAGTTGGTCTCTGCTGAAATACTTTGGAGACATGGTTCTGATTTCTCCCCTTTTGGAGTATTTTCAATTGCACAAGGTGTCTTGCAAATGAACCCATGTCTGAGGAAGACATGCATGTGTACTTCACATGCCACTTTTCAAATAGCAGGAAGGTCATGCAATATTTTTCATGCAGCTGTCTTTTGACTGTGAACCATCCCATGAGGTCAGCTGTGGAATTTTCAACTTGTAGCATCACAATGGGGATCCACTCTTTGGATTTGGGGATATTTCCGATTTTCTTGATTCAGATTGGAATGATATATATATTAGTTTTTGATGAAAATTCTGCATTTGATGGTAATGAATGTCGTGCATCTAGGAATCTGTAGAGTGCAGACAATGAATGGATGCCTACTGTTGTCTGGACTGGTCTGAAAAGTCCTGTAGCATCTGAGCATGTGTGAGGGCTGTACAGGTCTTGCCAAAAGTCCAGGTCAGATGATCCTGCACAAAGCTGAACTCCTAGTGGTCTCCACAACAGTGTAAGGGCCAAGGAGGAACTCACTTCCACACAGAAGTTGGGAAGCTACCTTATGAAGGTGATCATAGATACGGGATTATTAATATATCCAGGTTGGCATCTATTATTTTTTTAGCTTTTGACTTTCGCAGCTGTGGGCATCTTGACAACCATCAACTCCCTGTAAGCACAGACAACTCTATAAGAACCTGAGGATAAATTTCCCTGTGCATGTCCCCTTGTGAAACTGCTTAAGCACCGCCTGGTTTACACACAGGTGGAATTTCTAGGTCAAAGTGTGCATGTTTACTTCTTTGACTAAGCACTGCCAGGTGGCTCTTCTGCATAGCTCTACCTGTGGCCAGGATTGTATTATCTAGCTTTCTAACTTTTGCAGGTTGAGTAGATACATAGTGGGAGCACACTGTTTTTGTTGGTATTTTTCTTGGTATCTATTCTGATGCTTTTCACTGGGGGATTTTTTCCTGTGAAAATGGGCTTCCTCTACTTGACCTTATTTTCTTCTTTTTAAATTTTTTTCAATGTGACTTTTTAATTTTAGTTTTATTAAAGACATTGACCCTTGCTTGCATAGTCTATGTCTAAAGCACTAGTCGTTGCTCCAAGGCCCAGCTTGCTCTCAGCTGCCCCAGGAGGGGAACAGTCTTTGGCGGTAGACAAGAGACGCCCCTGCAGGGGGCACAAGTGCTTTGGCCCTCTGGTGTCTTGCCAGCAGTGCTTCTCATGCTCACAGAGGGTTTCAGACACTGAGTCAATGGTCCAGGTGGTCTTTTGTTCAGTCTGATCTCAAATTGAGCTCCTCTGAGAGGTCATATTGAAGTCCTTGTGTGTACCTGACCCATCATTCTAAACAATATTCCAAGTTCACTTTTTGTGTGTACGTGGGTTCTGGGGATTGAACCCAGGGCCTTGAGCCTGTGAGGCAAGTGACCTACCTGAGCTACACCCTCAGAGACCCCTGTAAAAGTATTTCCCCTTTGCCTCGGGGTCTAAGTTGCCAAGGCTGACCTCAAACGTTCCTCTTGCCTCAGCCTCCCTGGTGGCTGGCATGACAGGCATGCACCTGGGACTGTCACACTCGAGCCTGTGATGGGAACTCATGTGCATCTGTCCAGGGCTGAGCATGGTTAGGCAGAGCTGTGCTCCAGGCTCCCTGCAGGGCTGTGGAGGCTTCTGCTGCCCAGCAGCCCTGGTGCCATGGCCAGGGCTCCTCCCAGCCGAGGGCAGGCAGCTGCCCATTGCTGTAGGCTGACCTTATTTTCTTCTTATGGCACTCGTCCGTTCTCTGGACTATGTTGTATGGTTTGTCCATTAGGAGTCTAACAGGTCCTCTAGAACCTTCAAACAATTAGTAAAATTCATGAACAGTAAGTGAGCGCGCGCAGAAATTGGGCTAATATTTTGGGAAGAACAATGTTGGATGATATATTCATGGCTTGAATATATCATCCAACATGAAGTTATATTTTATTACTTACAAAATAATAAAATAATGAAGCAATACCATGGGCTGAGCTAAAATAGATCCTTAGGATCTTAGGCATTCTCTAATAAATCTGTGTCACTTGAAGTATAGAGTTGATCGACTCTGAGTAATGAAACAGAAGTAAAGGTATCAAAGCCAATGATCATCTGTTTCCAATTTTCTGTGATTTGGTTCAAGTGGTAAAGTGGTGATATTTATTAATAATGGATCGAATAGGTTCATAATTGTTTTAGAGTACAATTAGATGCCTTCAAACTTTAGGCTACATGGGCACATTTGAGAACGGTTCCAGCCATTCTCTCATCCTTTGGGTCATTCCCCTCCTATGTCCTGTGAGACATTTTCTATGTGAGGCTTTAAGAAGAAGAAGAGAATATTCTGTAAAGAAAACCTTGTGATCTGTGCAGTATGAAGTTGAATGGATTCATTCAGAAATCAGAAATTCTATTGAAAGATATTTATTAGCATGAGCGAAATAAAACCTATTTTTAGGCATCCTGGTGAAGACAAGGTTTTATCTTTATGTCTCATTTTCTATGTTTTGTTGTTGTTGTTGTTGTTAGAATGAAATTCATATGTTGCCAGACCATTCTATCAGATGTGTAACTATATGCCATTTAAAATACCCACTTTTACATGGTAGACAGTTTTTAATGAACACTGCCTGTCTGCACCTTTTTTAAAAACAGGACTGGGATCAGAAGCCCAAATACCAATGGTTAGCTGGAGCATATTTTTCATTTGGCCTATCTGTCAGTATTCCCTGAGGTCATCTGTGCAATCAGCTTCGTTACTCCTGCTCCCTCACTGGATTTCATAGAAACCATATGCTATGTATGAATCAGGGACACCAATCCCACAACATAGCATTCTTGGAATATCCAAAGTCCCACTTTTCACTTCGCCATGCCTGAGATCAGCAGTAATATTTATCAGCAAATGTGAGATTTTCAAAGATCCAATTCTATGTGCTCCTTTCTCATAGAGCCTTAGGCAGGGATATAGCATACATAAATATTAAGTAAAGTCCATAGTTTTTAAAATGTCATCCATTGAATAGTTGACACATGTCTGAGATACTTTTTATTTTGGAGGAGGTATTATTTAATAGGGAATTCCAACAGCTACCTAATAGTGAAATGAGAAGTCTTGCATCCATTTTATTTTGTTTCTGATGATTTTTATGAGTAAGGGTAAGATATTTCCTTGTTCTGATGCAGATGTTGCCCACTTTTGTGAATGGATGCGGGGTGTCACCTACTACTTGCATATCTGCATATTGGGCTTGACACTGCTATCGTACTTGGTAGTTGGCAAAAAGTCAATACTGAAGTTAAGCTCTTGTGTTCTGGCAGCAGAGCTGAAGATCCTTGATGTGCCACCTTCTGCAATCCATGCTGCTCTCTTCATGTTCCTTATTGACTTCCTGGTGATGAGCATCATGGTCTCCTGGTCTTGAGAATGGCCAAGCATTGCTCTGTGAATGTGGAAGATGGGCATGTGGAAGGCTCCAGGGAGGAGGGATCATTGAACATGTACTCGAATCCATGTGCCTGTTGAATGACCTGTTTTTTTATTTTTGGGTTTTAAGGGAGACACTCCCCTAAAACACTTCTGTGCAGCTGGGGATGCAGGCTTCTGCTTCACCTTGCAGGAAGCATTAACGAATCCTTTCCAGAAGACATGAGAAGAGAGAAGTGAGCCTCTGGTATCATGCAGGTTCCTTGCATTGCCCATGGGCTAGAAGAGAGAAGAGTTGCTTCATGAGATTTGATCCCCTTTTTCCTGAAAAGTTCCACACAGAGGTGAGTCCCCAGCATGTTTAGAAATCATTTCAGACACCTTTCTGGACGGAATTGAATCAGAGCCCCTGATGATGTGGAAGAGCTAAAGATGGGTTTGCTATGAATTTTCTATTTCATTCATCAGGGCCTGAGTCAAGTCAGTCATTGTGCTGTCAACACATGAGCTGCTGGTCAAATGTGAGGAAGTGGTCTTGCTTTATGAAAACACCACCCTGATTCAGTGAGCCAGAGGCAGCCTGCAGTCCCTGTTTTCCTGTAAAGGCAGATTGCTGTGGATGGCCTCTGGCCTCGTCATGCAGCCCTGCTCAGAGTAGGGGATTGAGGGACCAGGCAGATCCCTAGTTCCTTTTGACCTTTATTGCCATTGGGCCACCCCAGGGTCCTTGGACTCTACCTGGTCTTCTGGCCTGGGTCAGGGGATGTGAGGTTTGGAATCCCCCTCTGTGGCAGGATCCCAGCCCCCCAGCCACTTGAGGTCAGCACATCCTTCCCTAATTGTGTTAGAGTTGGAGACTTCTCCCACCCATCCTCATCCATGCTCATCCCACATTTTGTAGCTTGGCACCTGAGGACCTTTATTCATTGACTTAGTTGTTAGTGATGATGGTTACTAAGACTAAGTGACTCTTTCAAGTCACATCACTTGCATGGTAGGGCTAGAGCATGGATCTTCCTAATTGATTTCATGGGACTCTCTCATGGAAACTGTGACTGCTTCCTAAACACACACTCTACATTTGGAGTGTCAAAATTCTTGCCACTGCCTCCTTGGCAAGTGTATCTTGTCTTCTACGTGGGAATTTCACAAATATTTTCCTTTGGTTTGTGGAGGTCATGCAGAAGGGATTTCATTTGAAATAGCCCAAACAAGAAATACCAGTTGTCTTTTTCGCACATGGATGTGTGTAGTGAACACCCCTTTCTGTGTGCTTGCATGAGTTACTCCTTTGAATTTGTTGAAGAATGGTTGGCTGGGGAGCAAGTTAACGAGAGATGGATATCAATGGTTGTCAAGTATTCTGACGTGAAGAATGTATTGAGGATGTGAAGGCTTTTCTAGCCAGTTCCTATGGCTCAGTCAGGGATCAGTCAGAGGATTCTGTCTGGTAGACTCTTTGGCACAGATGTCAAAGTGGCCTGGTCTTACCCTGTCCAGGACTGAATGCTGAGCTTGAGTGGGAGCTTCTTGTCATTTCAAGCATTTCCATGAGTCTGTCCTCTGTTCTCTTGTATCCAAGTGGTTTCTAATAGGAAAGCAGAACAAAAATTGAAAGTATGGTGATTGATTATTTTTACCAATGTTATTTCAATCCACTTTGTTTAATACGAAATTACCATTATGCTAGTAAGATTTCATATGTGAGGAAATAATGAAAATATTGGGGTTAGGGGATGAGAATATGCAAATCAAACATTTTTGAGCACCAAGACCCGTTTTTTGTTTTTGTTTTTGTTTTTTTTTAACTTAAATAATATTAAGTGCCAGAGGACCACCGCTGCCAATCAGCCTCAACAACCTCCAGGTCCAGCCTCCAGGTGGCCCATTTCACCAGGGTGTGTGGGACCACACTGTCCTGGGATGAGAGAACAGTACCCACGGATGTTGACATCTCACAGAGTAGATATTGCCAGTGACAGTAGGGAGCTATTGGCACATGAGGAAGGGAAGAGCTCTCAGGATGGGAAGAGGGGGCCGCTTCGAGACTCATTGGGTATGGCAGGAGGCTGCTGGGTGTGGTGTTGGCCTGGGCCCACTGAGTGGGGCAGATCCATGGTCTGTGTTTCTGTACCCTCCTCTGTAGCCTGTGTTGGCAGCAGATCAGGGAATTGCGATCAGAAGTGCTCCCAGTAACACAGGCACCAGCCCCCAGAGTGTGTGCCTATCCGTTTCCCCACCTGGCCTGACTTAGTGCCTGTCTTGCCTCAAGGCTGAGACCCTACAATCTCTGATGAGGGTGTCTGTGGTCCAGATCCAACCTGCATGGCCAACATGCTCAGACCTTCAGCTGGGTCCTAGGCTGCTGCAACCAAACTCTGTTAACTGGGTGGCCGACAACAGAGGAAGTGTCTTCCGTTGAGCTCCAGAGGCTCAACACAGTAGGTGTTGGGCTGTCCCAGTGCCATAACCCCTCCCAGGTTTCAAGGGGACTGTCTCCCCAACTCTCCCAGCCCTTGCCCACTCTCCTATTGCTGCCCACGATCTGTGGTTCCCATATGGGCATCCCGCCCTGGCTCCAACCTCACATATCCGGTATCCCCCAGTCTCCCTGGTATCTGGGTCCAGACTCTCCTCTTCCTACAAGAATATCAGATATTGGATTTGGTCCCAGTTGATGCTGTGTTCCATCATGTGAGCTCTTAGCTTCATCACTGTGCAAAGACTCTTTTCCCACACAAGTTCGCACGGCTTTTGGCTGGCTAAGAATTTTCAGGCGACACTTTTCTAATGAGTACACTTTCCTTCCTTCCGATCTCCCACCAGTGAGCATTCCTCGCACCCTTGTCCTAGTTCCTTTATGGCAGTTTCCCTCCTTATGGCTTAGAGGACCTAGTGACCCCTGAATTCACATGTTCTCCTTAATTACCAACACAATGCAGAATTCTCCAGGGGGCCATATATGCTCCTGGAAGTTGGTGTTGGAAATAGTTCTCCATCCATTAATCACTCCCTCACTCACTATTGTCCTTGTGTCCTTGAGAAAGGCTCTCCCTTTCCTGGTTTTCCTGAATAGAAATCCTCTTGCCTCTTGGGTGAATAGGGTTATGGGTTGTGCAGAGGGTGTTGGTCCACTGAGCATCTTAGAGACTGTCCTTTATGGAGCCTAATGATCCTCACTGGGGAATGAGGCCAGGGTCCTAACTGTGGTTAGTTAGAGAGGGAAAGAAGGACAAGGGAAACTCAGATGTCCCTTCATGGCCCCTGGAGTTAGAGGACTTACCCCTTTGCACCTGGGATCAGGAGACCTCATTTCCTCGAGGACACGCACACTCAGACGTTAATCTTGAGTGTGGGTTCCTTTCTGGGGTCCAGGGCTGTTGTTAGCCACCAGGAATGACAGTGCTCTCCATGCTGAGTGGAGCCATTATTGCCAGGAAAGAGAGCCCATGGTCACGCCTTGTGCAAAGCATCCCAAGCCAGGGGCTCCCATGCCTACATTCCTGTCCTGAAAGGAAGCCACTCAGAGGCAAGGTGGGTCCAACCACCTCCCATGTGTTCACTCATCACTGTGTTCCAGCAGTCATCCCAGTGAACAGTCCTGATGGGATTGGATGTGGCTCAGAATGTCACCCTCATGAGCTCTACCCTGCCACAGCTGCAGTTCTGCAGTGGGAGAAACTCAAAACCTCAAAACACATGCACATGAAAGAAAAGAGCAAGAGCCAGAGCCCAAACAGGCCAGGTGTGGCAAAGACAGCTGGAGTGCCTAGGTTGGGACTCAGAATTATGTCAGTGGGGTGGCATTGCTGCTGGCACCAGCATGATAACCGAGAGCCAGCCCTGCTCATTTTGGGGAGCAGTGTGTTGGGGAAGGCAGCAGAAATTGAGAGGCAGGATTGAGTTTGGCCCTAGGAGGAGGTTGGGTAAGAGGCCAGTGTGGGTTGGAGAGCCTGGGCAGATAGACAGAGGCCAGGGCACACCCCAAAGCCTGGAGACTGCACTTGATGTCCAGGGTTGTGAAACACCACTTCCCCTCTTACTCACAACTGAGAGCAAGGGGCATTGATGAGTTCAGTTTGTGTGCGGCTGCATCCAAGGTGGCTCGGCTAGGAACCTCTGTTTCCTTGACTCAGGAGGCTGGGAGTCCAGGCTCCACTGAGGCTCGGCTGGGAGGATTGGAGTCTGAGTTTATGCCTGTGTTCCCTGTAGGATCCATGTTGGCTGAGCCTCAGTGTTTTTGTAATGAGAGGATGGGTGACCGTCATGTCTTTATCACAGGACACACTTGCTAAATGGATTTGTTTGCTCTGAGGAGGAAAGAGAGAGGGGGGAGTGGTGCTGGAGACAGGGATGCAGACAGGGGTCATGGACTTGGCATAACTCAGTCTTGGAGGTGATATCCCATCACCTGTACCCACTTCAATTCCCATGAATCCAGAGGCTGAGCCCCCTTGAGGTGAGGGGTGAACCGGTTCTGGGCAGCAGGATGCTGTGGTACCTCGGAGTCTCTGTGAGACCCCAACACTAGACACACTTGGCCCTTTTGAAATCTTAGGAGAAGCCTTGGGAAGTTGTATGGCAGAGGGGAGCAGCCTCTGCATCTCAGTCCCCTCCAACTTGCCATGGTGTAGAGAGGGAACTGCAGCCACGATGGGACGGACATTGGCCATGTCCCTGTGTGGGACACAGGCCTGATTGAGTTAGGGTGCATTCTTTGTCTCTCCCTTTCTTGTGATTATCCCATCTCTACATTTGTGCTTTAGCCTCCTCTGAGTCCCATCTCTGGTTTCAGAGAGAACAGAGGGTGTTATGGGCCAATAGACACAATAAACCCTAGAGATTAGATGCTACCCTACTTTCCAGAAAAGACTGGGCACACCATGAGTTGCACAATGATGGGACCAGGGTCCAAAAGCTGCTGAGAGGGAAGGACTGGTTGTGAATGCATTTTTGAAGGCTCCAAGCTGGAACTCTAGTGGCACCAAGCAGGGCAGATGCTGGTGGGGATGTTTGGGTAGTTGTTGGTGAACACCTGCGCACCTGAGATGGGTAGGCATGGAGGAGAAATCGGCAGCCCATAGGGCTGTTGAAAGTGGTCTTATGTGAAAAGAGGCTCAGGTATGGGCACAGGAAATGACATCATTGCCTTGACAATGGATCAAACAGAACATGGAACCCTGGTATCCAGGCACCCACTTCACTGACCAAGCCATCCGAGCTCACTTGGTTGGAGCCACTGGAGGGAGAAGGATGTTCTCCTGTGGTTGCAGACAATGCCGAGCCTCAGGCTCCCAGGAATCTCAGGGGGGCCAACTAGCCCTTTTGTGGATACACTGGGTGAGGCTTCATCTTAGACGCCAGAGCCTCTGGCGATTGTCGCAGAGGAGCTCAAGAGTAACAGTGAGTAGCACAGGGCAGGTGAGCCCAGCAGGCCCTCTAGTCTGATCCCTGATGAATGGCCCAGGACTCCTATTCTGACTCTGTGTGTGTGTGTGTGTGTGTGTGTGTGTGTGTGTGTTTGTACTGATGGGAACTGTCCCATTGTGCTTTGACTCTAGTGTATTGGCACAAGTCATTTTTCTGTTTGTCACCATTTCCATTTTGAACCCACCATTCTTGGTCCCAACCCAGGGTGAAAATGATCAGAACACGGAGGAGCCCTTCAGGGTTCAGAGCCTTGAACCTTACAGGCAGGACCAGCTTAGGAATGAGCTCCTGCCTGTCATTTGTGGGAGGAACCTACATTTCAGCAGCAACATGGGGTTAATCTCCTGGGATTTCATCCCCACCCAGCAGGTGCTGGATCTCTTGTTCCCAAAACAGCCACCTTCTTCAGTCTTTACTCCTGGTGCCACTCCACATCCTCCAAGGGGACAAGAACCTCAGGTTCTGGATGGATGTTGTAGAATGCCCACAGAGCCAACTGCCAGGCTGGGTGGGGTGCAGTTGCTGGGCTTTGCTGATGTTGTCATCCCCCACAGTTCTTGGAACCTTCTGTGGCAGTGGCATCCAGGACCCCAGCAGCTGTGAGTAGCAGCTCCTCACTGCTTCACTCCAGCGAGCAGGTGGAAGACAGCCGCGTTGTTCACGTCCTCCTAGAGGGACAGAGCCTGAGGGAGACAAATCGCATCCCGGTAAGCCCGACAGCAGGGCTGCCTCCTGGGTGTCCACACAGTGGAAGGCAGGAGACACAGCCAACCCCAGGGCAATGGTGGGAAATAAAGAAGAGAGAGGTCCGTCTTAAGGGCTTGACCTGAGGAGGGAGAGCATCAGCATGCCCAGCTTCAGTGGTGAGTGGGCCTGTGTATTGTGGGTTTTGCAGGCCAGAAGTGCAGACGGAAGTGCTGTGGACAGATGAAGGCAGAGATATGTCCAGGGTGCAGGCTGCAGTGCCTAGAACTTGGTATTCTCAATGAGTGAAGTTGGAGCAGAGGAGGTGGCAGTGACTTGTCACATGTGTAGGAGGGGATGTGTTCCTGGTGGCAGGGAAGAGATCCTCCTTAGCATGACTAGGTGTAGGAATTTGGGGTCGGGATCACCTGGGGGGTCATGCCAAAGCTTCAGAATGTTAGGCTTTGCATGTATGTAAATACGGAGCTAAAGGGGTTCTTGGCAGAATTTCTATGGATGTGCAGTAGACACGCTAATGCTGCAGGTGTCCAGCTGCAGAGGAGACATGTTCAGTGACTGCCAGTGCTGAGTCAAGTACATCATGACAACCAGACCCGCACCGAGCTTCCAGAGGCCAGGGCCTCTCAAAGCTATCATGAAGCACTCAAGTGCACACTCTTGTATCTGAGTCTGTTTTGTGTCGTGGCAGTCAGGACCCAAATTTTCAGTGCATCTGCCTCTTCCACCCACAAAGGCAGCCTGCATCCCAGATCACACTTGGTGCGCAGATCCCTGGCCCATTGCTCTCATCTCAGTGAGATGAGAGTGTGTCTGTGCATAGGCAGTTTGGTCCTTTGACATGAGTGGAATGTGGCTCCCCAGGGGGAGGGGAGATGGCAGGTACAGGCAGATATTTGTACCAGGATTGTTCTAGTAGCACATTGCAAGAACCCAGGTGGTATATGGAGGACACACTCAGGTAGCAGGATAACAAGATTGTGCCCTTGTATATGTAGCTGAGATTTCTCCTGAATGTTTGACCACAGTCTTCTGGGTAGCTCTTCTAAAAGCCATTCTCTGATGACATTTGTCCCACCCTGATCCAGGTGACCTTTCAGGAGACGGTGACAAGCCTCATCCGCAGGGCCTTGGACCAAAATTTGTTGCAGCATGAGGATGTGGACAACTTTGAGCTGCTGTATATGATGTCTGAGGATGAGAGTAAGTAGGACAATCAGACAGTGGGGAGACATGATCCACAGTGGGCTCAGGATAACTGACAGCCAAGAGAAAGTGGGCCTTGGCCCCAAAATACCAAAGTGTGATGGGCCTGGCGGAGACTCTCAGGGGTTGTGGGTGTTTTGTGGTATAATCCTTGAGTGCCACCTAACAATTCTCTCCACTTCGCTCTGCAGAAATCAAGGTCTCTGACCACTCACTCGTGTGTCTGTCCATGAATCTGGGAATACAATATTTCATCGTGAGGAAACGCCCCCAGGTCAAGGGAAAGGAGGTAAACACCTACCTTATTCAAGCTGTGCATGTGCTGCCATTCCACTCCGCCCTGAGGAAATAAGAAGCCTCAGCACCTGGACATATTTGCTGGAAGCCCATAGAGCCAACTGACAGTCTCGGGTGGCTTTCTGTTTCTGGGTTTGCTGATGTTCCATCCCCCACAGTTCTCAGAATCAACCTGCAAGTCCTCCAGGCCGCTTTCCCACAAGCAGGTGGGAGACACCTGCTTAATTCGTGTCCACTTAGAAACACAAAGTCCAGAGATGGCCAAGAGTGTTCTGGTAAGCCTGGGAGCAGGGGTGTCCCGTGGTGCTTTCACCTGGGTGGGGAGCAGACACTGGTCCAATACCATGGACTACTCATGCCCTCTTGAATTTGGAGCTTCTGGATGATCAGGAGGATAGATGGGAATCAAGAAGGGAGAGGTCAGTGTGAAGGGCTGGAGCTGAGATGAGCGAGTGCAGCAGCTTGTCCACTGCCATGTCTGAGGGAGTCTGTGTGTTAGGTGGCAGCATGCAGTCCAGAAGGGCAGGGACAGGTATGGGTGACAGATGAGAATAGGACAGGAACTAGGTTGCAGGTTCCCTTGTATGGGATGCTGACGTCTATGGAGGAGGACAGCAGTGTGAGGTTCTCCATGTTCCTTGAACAAGGAGCTGAGAGAGTCTCTCTGCAGAGTCGATATGGATGTGGAGCAAGCACACTAAATGTCCAGGTAACCCAATGACCACCCTTGCCGGATGAGGTGCCCTCCTACATCCCAGCCAGCACTGAGCCTCTGGAGGCCAGGAGCTCTCGTGGCTATCTTTCAGCTCTCCTGTGTGTGGTCATGTTCCTGGGTCTGTTTTTGGCCCTGGCAATCCAGACCAAAGCCTCTAGGTTTTGTGCCTAGGCCATTCCCAATGCCGCCTGCATCCTCGGGCAGACCTGGGATCTTGGAGGCTATTGTCCCATTCCTCCCAACTTGTGGGATGAGATTGCATCTGTATGCAGGTAGTGGGGTCCTTTCACTCCGAGAGGAGTGCAGCTCCACAAAGAGCAATGGCAGGCCCAGGAAGTCCTATGTACAAGGATTGGGCTAGTAGCCTGTGGGAAGAGCCCACACGATGAGCAGGAGGTCAGCCTCGGGTAGTAGGGTCATGGATGTTGCCCTTGTATTTAGAGTGGAGGTGCCTCCAGAATGCCCCTGCCCACTGTCCTTGAGTAGTCACTTCAAGGCCCATTTCCTGAAGGCCTGTCTCCCATGCTGCTCCAGGTGACCTGCCACGATAGGGCTCCTGTCATCATCCGCAGCGCCCTCGACCTACACTTCCTTACTGAGGAGACTCCAGAGGATTATGAGCTGGGCCAAATCATCTCTCGCCGTCAGAGTAAGTGAGACAATCAGATAGCAGAGAGCAAGGGTCAGGATGTGGACTCAGGTCAACTCTTAGCAACAAAGAGTAGTCTCTGACCCCCAAGAACACTCCAACAGGTGTGTTGGGTTCGTGCACAAAGCCAACTGCACTTCTGCTGGTGGAAGGTCTTGAGGTCCAATGGTATACCCCGGTGGATATTGCGGCTCCCCACCAGGTGCCCTCCCCTGGACATGAACAGGCATCCAAAGCTGACATCTTTGAGGAGTGAGGAGGAAAGCCTCTCTCCAGGAGCAGTATGTTTTCATGGTCTGGGATAGGAGTGGTTTCAAAGGAACATGGGAATGCATGGGCTAAAGAGGGAACTGGCATTTTGTGGACTGAAACAGTACTATTGAAAGCCTTCTGTGTGACCAAAAAACCACTGCCTGGGCAGAGCATTGCCAGGATTCTAGCAAGCAGTAACAGGATGAAATTGGGAAGAAAACACAGCCTGGGAGACAGCCTGAATCATCTGTTTTTGCATAAATTCCATGGTCTTACGCACCTGAGTCCACTAGGCAAGGAGTGATCACAATAGCCAGGTTGTGATCCCTAACTAAAGTCAGATGAGGGCTTCCTGAGCACGTAGCCACAGAGCTCATCTGATAATAATGCCAGCGCTTTTTCGTTGGTTGGTTGGTTGGTTTTTGTGAGCCAAACACCACAGCAGCCATTATCCCAGCCTATGTACCCTGAAGACCACCATCCCTATGAGTTCTAGGATCACTTGTCTCCTATCTTAACCTACTGTTAGGTTAGTAGAGTCTATGGAAGAGGAAGTCTGTCTGGGGCCTTGGTAGCCTAAGAAATTCATAGCAGAGATCTCCACATCCAACCCTGAAGGGATGGAGAACAGGCTCTAGGTTAGAGGAGGGCGACAGGAAACACATGTTCAGAGGAAGGAGAAGCGGCTGTTGTATTCCCCCACTCGGGGTCATGGCACCACTGGGCCATACACCATGTTGGAGGGAAGCAGTCCCTTTGCTGCTCTTTGGAACCATTGTTCTCAGTAGGGCAGTATTTGGAATGTGGCCTCCATTCTCAGAAGCCTGGTTCACATGGAGGCGGGCTCCACCAACGCAGAAGCATGGCTCTAACGTGGTATCCGTGCTGGTCAGCCTGTCCTCACTGTGGCCATACTTGTGGAAAATAACTCAGAGGAGGAATCCTAGGCCTTTTTTCTCTGGGTTTCATAGCTTTCTCTTTGGTTGTGCACTGAGGCTGTCCATAAAGCTCTAGTGTGTGGCAGTGGAGAGCTCCTCAGCCCTTGCCACAAAGGCATAGACTGGGAGAGAGAGAACGAGGCTGGCAGAGAGGGAGAGAGAGAAAGATGGAGAGGGAGGACCTCTCCTTGGAGAATGAGGATTCAGTGGAGCCAACAGCAACAAGGTACTGTTGCCCAGGGCACAACCCTGTTTAGGTCTTACTCCAACCATGCTCAACCTTTCTTCCAGTCCCTCCCACCCCCCAGTAGTGTATTCATCTTGAATGAAATTTCATGTTGACATCAGAGCACTCACCATCCAATGCTTCCCTCCAAACCCACCTATGAAGATGGCTCATGTGGGGACTGAATCTTCGGCACAGGAGCCTTTTGTGGGAGATTTCAGATGCAAACCCTAGTGGTGTGCTTTGGCAGATGCAAGAGGACCTGAGATATTCTGGAGTCCAAAGCCTTCGGTAGGAACAGACATTAGGTCTGTTGAAGTGCTCTGCCTATTTCTTCCTCAGGGAGGACTGTGGAGGCTGTCTTTGTTGGTATTGGTGCTGAATTGGAGAGCTCTCAGGTGTGTGGCTCTGGCCTTTTCTGGCACAGGCTCTCAGATGTTGGCGTGTCCTAGGGAGCACCTCCTGAGTGCCACCTTCTTTTTGTACACCCCTCTCTCCCCAGAGCGGAGGATTCCAGCAGAGGCCAACGTATTTTATGCCAAGAATCCTCACAAAAAATCCAACTTTGTGCTGAGGAAAAGGACCCTCTCCCAAAAGAATGATGGGTGGATCGAGCCTCAACCTCCCTCTCGTCCTGCAAAGAAGGCTCCTGCCCTCCTGAGGATGCTTGCAAAACCATTCTGTTGCTGTGTGCCTGGGCGGGGCTGAGGCAGCCCAGGAATATTTACATTGATTACTATTTTCTTCAAAGTTTGAATCTATAGTTTGCCATTGTCCTTGACCTTGTTTAGTAACACAGTTGTTACTCTATCCTGTATTTGTTGTTTCCATTAATATATTATTATTATTTTAAAATATATATGTTTTTGTTACCTGATCTACTGTGATGATTTGAGTATACTAAATGTAGCAGTGATTCCTAAAGGACACATCCAAACCAACAGGAAGGAATGCTTCATTCTATCAGCAAGAACTTTGGTTTTTAGGAGTTTGGCAGATGGCATTATCTGAGTCAGTTTTCCAATGGGGGCAATGAAGTATCAGCTATGATGGTTCAAACACAAACAAAGACACACAAACACACACAAGAGCACACACACTCACTGAGAGATAGATAGACAGATGGAGTTGGTCTCTGCTGAAATACTTTGGAGACATGGTTCTGATTTCTCCCCTTTTGGAGTATTTTCAATTGCACAAGGTGTCTTGCAAATGAACCCATGTCTGAGGAAGACATGCATGTGTACTTCACATGCCACTTTTCACATAGCAGGAAGGTCATGTAATATTTTTCATGCAGCTGTCTTTTGACTGTGAACCATCCCATGAGGTCAGCTGTGGAATTTTCAACTTGTAGCATCACAATGGGGATCCACTCTTTGGATTTGGGGATATTTCCGATTTTCTTGATTCAGATTGGAATGATATATATATATTAGTTTTTGATGAAAATTCTGCATTTGATGGTAATGAATGTCGTGCATCTAGGAATCTGTAGAGTGCAGACAATGAATGGATGCCTACTGTTGTCTGGACTGGTCTGAAAAGTCCTGTAGCATCTGAGCATGTGTGAGGGCTGTACAGGTCTTGCCAAAAGTCCAGGTCAGATGATCCTGCACAAAGCTGAACTCCTAGTGGTCTCCACAACAGTGTAAGGGCCAAGGAGAAACACACTTCCACACAGAAGTTGGGAAGCTACCTTATGAAGGTGATCATAGATACGGGATTATTAATATATCCAGGTTGGCATCTATTATTTTTTTAGCTTTTGACTTTCGCAGCTGTGGGCATCTTGACAACCATCAACTCCCTGTAAGCACAGACAACTCTATAAGAACCTGAGGATAAATTTCCCTGTGCATGTCCCCTTGTGAAACTGCTTAAGCACCGCCTGGTTTACACACAGGTGGAATTTCTAGGTCAAAGTGTGCATGTTTACTTCTTTGACTAAGCACTGCCAGGTGGCTCTTCTGCATAGCTCTACCTGTGGCCAGGATTGTATTATCTAGCTTTCTAACTTTTGCATGTTGAGTAGATACATAGTGGGAGCACACTGTTTTTGTTGGTATTTTTCTTGGTATCTATTCTGATGCTTTTCACTGGGGGATTTTTTCCTGTGAAAATGGGCTTCCTCTACTTGACCTTATTTTCTTCTTTTTAAAATTTTTTCAATGTGACTTTTTAATTTTAGTTTTATTAAAGACATTGCCCCTTGCTTGCATAGTCTATATCTAAAGCCCTAGTCCTTGCTCCAAGGCCCAGCTTGCTCTCAGCTGCCCCAGGAGGGGAACAGTCTTTGGCGGTAGACAAGAGACGCCCCTGCAAGGGGCACAAGTGCTTTGGCCCTCTGGTGTCTTGCCAGCAGTGCTTCCCATGCTCACAGAGTTTTTCAGACACTGAGTCAATGGTCCAGGTGGTCTTTTGTTCAGTCTGATCTCAAATTGAGCTCCTCTGAGAGGTCATATTGAAGTCCTTGTGTGTACCTGACCCATCATTTTAAACAATATTCCAAGTTCACTTTTTGTGTGTACGTGGGTTCTGGGGATTGAACCCAGGGCCTTGAGCCTGTGAGGCAAGTGACCTACCTGAGCTACACCCTCAGAGACCCCTGTAAAAGTATTTCCCCTTTGCCTCGGGGTCTAAGTTGCCAAGGCTGACCTCAAACGTTCCTCTTGCCTCAGCCTCCCTGGTGGCTGGCATGACAGGCATGCACCTGGGACTGTCACACTCGAGCCTGTGATGGGAACTCATGTGCATCTGTCCAGGGCTGAGCATGGTTAGGCAGAGCTGTGCTCCAGGCTCCCTGCAGGGCTGTGGAGGCTTCTGCTGCCCAGCAGCCCTGGTGCCATGGCCAGGGCTCCTCCCAGCCGAGGGCAGGCAGCTGCCCATTGCTGTAGGCTGACCTTATTTTCTTCTTATGGCACTCGTCCGTTCTCTGGAGTATGTTGTATGGTTTGTCCATTAGAAGTCTAACAGGTCCTCTAGAACCTTCAAACAATTAGTAAAATTCCTGAACAGTAAGTGAGCGCGCGCAGAAATTGGGCTAATATTTTGGGAAGAACAATGTTGGATGATATATTCATGGCTTGAATATATCATCCAACATGAAGTTATATTTTATTACTTACAAAATAATAAAATAATGAAGCAATACCATGGGCTGAGCTAAAATAGATCCTTAGGATCTTAGGCATTCTGTAATAAATCTGTGTCACTTGAAGTATAGAGTTGATCGACTCTGAGTAATGAAACAGAAGTAAAGGTATCAAAGCCAATGATCATCTGTTTCCAATTTTCTGTGATTTGGTTCAAGTGGTAAAGTGGTGATATTTATTAATAATGGATCGAATAGGTTCATAATTGTTTTAGAGTACAATTAGATGCCTTCAAACTTTAGGCTACATGGGCACATTTGAGAACGGTTCCAGCCATTCTCTCATCCTTTGGGTCATTCCCCTCCTATGTCCTGTGAGACATTTTCTATGTGAGGCTTTAAGAAGAAGAAGAGAATATTCTGTAAAGAAAACCTTGTGATCTGTGCAGTATGAAGTTGAATGGATTCATTCAGAAATCAGAAATTCTATTGAAAGATATTTATTGGCATGAGCCAAATAAAACCTATTTTTAGGCATCCTGGTGAAGACAAGGTTTTATCTTTATGTCTCATTTTCTATGTTTTGTTGTTGTTGTTGTTGTTGTTAGAATGAAATTCATATGTTGCCAGACCATTCTATCAGATGTGTAACTAGATGCCATTTAAATTACCCACTTTTACATGGTAGACAGTTTTTAATGAACACTGCCTGTCTGCACCTTTTTTAAAAACAGGACTGGGATCAGAAGCCCAAATACCAATGGTTAGCTGGAGCATATTTTTCATTTGGCCTATCTGTCAGTATTCCCGGAGGTCATCTGTGCAATCAGCTTCGTTACTCCTGCTCCCTCACTGGATTTCATAGAAACCATATGCTATGTATGAATCAGGGACACCAATCCCACAACATAGCATTCTTGGAATATCCAAAGTCCCACTTTTCACTTCGCCATGCCTGAGATCAGCAGTAATATTTATCAGCAAATGTGAGATTTTCAAAGATCCAATTCTATGTGCTCCTTTCTCATAGAGCCTTAGGCAGGGATATAGCATACATAAATATTAAGTAAAGTCCATAGTTTTTAAAATGTCATCCATTGAATAGTTGACACATGTCTGAGATACTTTTTATTTTGGAGGAGGTATTATTTAATAGGGAATTCCAACAGCTACCTAATAGTGAAATGAGAAGTCTTGCATCCATTTTATTTTGTTTCTGATGATTTTTATGAGTAAGGGTAAGATACTTCCTTGTTCTGATGCAGATGTTGCCCACTTTTGTGAATGGATGCGGGGTGTCACCTACTACTTGCATATCTGCATATTGGGCTTGACACTGCTATCGTACTTGGTAGTTGGCAAAAAGTCAATACTGAAGTTAAGCTCTTGTGTTCTAGCAGCAGAGCTGAAGATCCTTGATGTGCCACCTTCTGCAATCCATGCTGCTCTCTTCATGTTCCTTATTGACTTCCTGGTGATGAGCATCATGGTCTCCTGGTCTTGAGAATGGCCAAGCATTGCTCTGTGAATGTGGAAGATGGGCATGTGGAAGGCTCCAGGGAGGAGGGATCATTGAACATGTACTCGAATCCATGTGCCTGTTGAATGACCTGTTTTTTTTTATTTTTGGGTTTTAAGGGAGACACTGCCCTAAAACACTTCTGTGCAGCTGGGGATGCAGGCTTCTGCTTCACCTTGCAGGAAGCATTAACGAATCCTTTCCAGAAGACATGAGAAGAGAGAAGTGAGCCTCTGGTATCATGCAGGTTCCTTGCATTGCCCATGGGCTAGAAGAGAGAAGAGTTGCTTCATGAGATTTGATCCCCTTTTTCCTGAAAAGTTCCACACAGAGGTGAGTCCCCAGCATGTTTAGAAATCATTTCAGACACCTTTCTGGACGGAATTGAATCAGAGCCCCTGATGATGTGGAAGAGCTAAAGATGGGTTTGCTATGAATTTTCTATTTCATTCATCAGGGCCTGAGTCAAGTCAGTCATTGTGCTGTCAACACATGAGCTGCTGGTCAAATGTGAGGAAGTGGTCTTGCTTTATGAAAACACCACCCTGATTCAGTGAGCCAGAGGCAGCCTGCAGTCCCTGTTTTCCTGTAAAGGCAGATTGCTGTGGATGGCCTCTGGCCTCGTCATGCAGCCCTGCTCAGAGTAGGGGATTGAGGGACCAGGCAGATCCCTAGTTCCTTTTGACCTTTATTGCCATTGGGCCACCCCAGGGTCCTTGGACTCTACCTGGTCTTCTGGCCTGGGTCAGGGGATGTGAGGTTTGGAATCCCCCTCTGTGGCAGGATCCCAGCCCCCCAGCCACTTGAGGTCAGCACATCCTTCCCTAATTGTGTTAGAGTTGGAGACTTCTCCCACCCATCCTCATCCATGCTCATCCCACATTTTGTAGCTTGGCACCTGAGGACCTTTATTCATTGACTTAGTTGTTAGTGATGATGGTTACTAAGACTAAGTGACTCTTTCAAGTCACATCACTTGCATGGTAGGGCTAGAGCATGGATCTTCCTAATTGATTTCATGGGACTCTCTCATGGAAACTGTGACTGCTTCCTAAACACACACTCTACATTTGGAGTGTCAAAATTCTTGCCACTGCCTCCTTGGCAAGTGTATCTTGTCTTCTACGTGGGAATTTCACAAATATTTTCCTTTGGTTTGTGGAGGTCATGCAGAAGGGATTTCATTTGAAATAGCCCAAACAAGAAATACCAGTTGTCTTTTTCGCACATGGATGTGTGTAGTGAACACCCCTTTCTGTGTGCTTGCATGAGTTACTCCTTTGAATTTGTTGAAGAATGGTTGGCTGGGGAGCAAGTTAACGAGAGATGGATATCAATGGTTGTCAAGTATTCTGACGTGAAGAATGTATTGAGGATGTGAAGGCTTTTCTAGCCAGTTCCTATGGCTCAGTCAGGGATCAGTCAGAGGATTCTGTCTGGTAGACTCTTTGGCACAGATGTCAAAGTGGCCTGGTCTTACCCTGTCCAGGACTGAATGCTGAGCTTGAGTGGGAGCTTCTTGTCATTTCCAGCATTTCCATGAGTCTGTCCTCTGTTCTCTTGTATCCAAGTGGTTTCTAATAGGAAAGCAGAACAAAAATTGAAAGTATGGTGATTGATTATTTTTACCAATGTTATTTCAATCCACTTTGTTTAATACGAAATTACCTTTATGCTAGTAAGATTTCATATGTGAGGAAATAATGAAAATATTGGGGTTAGGGGATGAGAATATGCAAATCAAACATTTTTGAGCACCAAGACCCGTTTTTTGTTTTTGTTTTTGTTTTTTTTTTAACTTAAATAATATTAAGTGCCAGAGGACCACCGCTGCCATTCAGCCTCAACAACCTCCAGGTCCAGCCTCCAGGTGGCCCATTTCACCAGGGTGTGTGGGACCACACTGTCCTGGGATGAGAGAACAGTACCCACGGATGTTGACATCTCACAGAGTAGATATTGCCAGTGACAGTAGGGAGCTATTGGCACATGAGGAAGGGAAGAGCTCTCAGGATGGGAAGAGGGGGCCGCTTCGAGACTCATTGGGTATGGCACGAGGCTGCTGGGTGTGGTGTTGGCCTGGGCCCACTGAGTGGGGCAGATCCGTGGTCTGTGTTTCTGTACCCTCCTCTGTAGCCTGTGTTGGCAGCAGATCAGGGAATTGCGATCAGAAGTGCTCCCAGTAACACAGGCACCAGCCCCCAGAGTGTGTGCCTATCCGTTTCCCCACCTGGCCTGACTTAGTGCCTGTCTTGCCTCAGGGCTGAGACCCTACAATCTCTGATGAGGGTGTCTGTGGTCCAGATCCAACCTGCATGGCCAACATGCTCAGACTTTCAGCTGGGTCCTAGGCTGCTGCAACCAAACTCTGTTAACTGGGTGGCCGACAACAGAGGAAGTGTCTTCCGTTGAGCTCCAGAGGCTCAACACAGTAGGTGTTGGGCTGTCCCAGTGCCATAACCCCTCCCAGGTTTCAAGGGGACTGTCTCCCCAACTCTCCCAGCCCTTGCCCACTCTCCTATTGCTGCCCACGATCTGTGGTTCCCATATGGGCATCCCGCCCTGGCTCCAACCTCACATATCCGGTATCCCCCAGTCTCCCTGGTATCTGGGTCCAGACTCTCCTCTTCCTACAAGAATATCAGATATTGGATTTGGTCCCAGTTGATGCTGTGTTCCATCATGTGAGCTCTTAGCTTCATCACTGTGCAAAGACTCTTTTCCCACACAAGTTCGCACGACTTTTGGCTGGCTAAGAATTTTCAGGCGACACTTTTCTAATGAGTACACTTTCCTTCCTTCCGATCTCCCACCAGTGAGCATTCCTCGCACCCTTGTCCTAGTTCCTTTATGGCAGTTTCCCTCCTTATGGCTGAGAGGACCTAGTGACCCCTGAATTCACACGTTCTCCTTAATCACCAACACACTGCAGAATTCTCCAGGGGGCCATATATGCTCCTGGAAGTTGGTGTTGGAAATAGTTCTCCATCCATTAATCACTCCCTCACTCACTAATGTCCTTGTGTCCTTGAGAAAGGCTCTCCCTTTCCTGGTTTTCCTGAATAGAAATCCTCTTGCCTCTTGGGTGAATAGGGTTATGGGTTGTGCAGAGGGTGTTGGTCCACTGAGCATCTTAGAGACTGTCCTTTATGGAGCCTAATGATCCTCACTGGGGAATGAGGCCAGGGTCCTAACTGTGGTTAGTTAGAGAGGGAAAGAAGGACAAGGGAAACTCAGATGTCCCTTCATGGCCCCTGGAGTTAGAGGACTTACCCCTTTGCACCTGGGATCAGGAGACCTCATTTCCTCGAGGACACGCACACTCAGACGTTAATCTTGAGTGTGGGTTCCTTTCTGGGGTCCAGGGCTGTTGTTAGCCACCAGGAATGACAGTGCTCTCCATGCTGAGTGGAGCCATTTTTGCCAGGAAAGAGAGCCCATGGTCACGCCTTGTGCAAAGCATCCCACGCCAGGGGCTCCCATGCCTACATTCCTGTCCTGAAAGGAAGCCACTCAGAGGCAAGGTGGGTCCAACCACCTCCCATGTGTTCACTCATCACTGTGTTCCAGCAGTCACCCCAGTGAACAGTCCTGATGGGATTGGATGTGGCTCAGAATGTCACCCTCATGAGCTCTACCCTGCCACAGCTGCAGTTCTGCAGTGGGAGAAACTCAAAACCTCAAAACACATGCACATGAAAGAAAAGAGCAAGAGCCAGAGCCCAAACAGGCCAGGTGTGGCAAAGACAGCTGGAGTGCCTAGGTTGGGACTCAGAATTATGTCAGTGGGGTGGCATTGCTGCTGGCACCAGCATGATAACCGAGAGCCAGCCCTGCTCATTTTGGGGAGCAGTGTGTTGGGGAAGGCAGCAGAAATTGAGAGGCAGGATTGAGTTTGGCCCTAGGAGGAGGTTGGGTAAGAGGCCAGTGTGGGTTGGAGAGCCTGGGCAGATAGACAGAGGCCAGGGCACACCCCAAAGCCTGGAGACTGCACTTGATGTCCAGGGTTGTGAAACACCACTTCCCCTCTTACTCACAACTGAGAGCAAGGGGCATTGATGAGTTCAGTTTGTGTGCGGCTGCATCCAAGGTGGCTCGGCTAGGAACCTCTGTTTCCTTGACTCAGGAGGCTGGGAGTCCAGGCTCCACTGAGGCTCGGCTGGGAGGATCGGAGTCTGAGTTTATGCCTGTGTTCCCTGTAGGATCCATGTTGGCTGAGCCTCAGTGTTTTTGTAATGAGAGGATGGGTGACCGTCATGTCTTTATCACAGGACACACTTGCTAAATGGATTTGTTTGCTCTGAGGAGGAAAGAGAGAGGGGGGAGTGGTGCTGGAGACAGGGATGCAGACAGGGGTCATGGACTTGGCATAACTCAGTCTTGGAGGTGATATCCCATCACCTGTACCCACTTCAATTCCCATGAATCCAGAGGCTGAGCCCCCTTGAGGTGAGGGGTGAACCGGTTCTGGGCAGCAGGATGCTGTGGTACCTCGGAGTCTCTGTGAGACCCCAACACTAGACACACTTGGCCCTTTTGAAATCTTAGGAGAAGCCTTGGGAAGTTGTATGGCAGAGGGGAGCAGCCTCTGCATCTCAGTCCCCTCCAACTTGCCATGGTGTAGAGAGGGAACTGCAGCCACGATGGGACGGACATTGGCCATGTCCCTGTGTGGGACACAGGCCTGATTGAGTTAGGGTGCATTCTTTGTCTCTCCCTTTCTTGTGATTATCCCATCTCTACATTTGTGCTTTAGCCACCTGTGAGTCCCATCTCTGGTTTCAGAGAGAACAGAGGGTGTTATGGGCCAATAGACACAATAAACCCTAGAGATTAGATGCTACCCTACTTTCCAGAAAAGACTGGGCACACCATGAGTTGCACAATGATGGGACCAGGGTCCAAAAGCTGCTGAGAGGGAAGGACTGGTTGTGAATGCATTTTTGAAGGCTCCAAGCTGGAACTCTAGTGGCACCAAGCAGGGCAGATGCTGGTGGGGATGTTTGGGTAGTTGTTGGTGAACACCTGCGCACCTGAGATGGGTAGGCATGGAGGAGAAATCGGCAGCCCATAGGGCTGTTGAAAGTGGTCTTATGTGAAAAGAGGCTCAGGTATGGGCACAGGAAATGACATCATTGCCTTGACAATGGATCAAACAGAACATGGAACCCTGGTATCCAGGCACCCACTTCACTGACCAAGCCATCCGAGCTCACTTGGTTGGAGCCACTGGAGGGAGAAGGATGTTCTCCTGTGGTTGCAGACAATGCCGAGCCTCAGGCTCCCAGGAATCTCAGGGGGGCCAACTAGCCCTTTTGTGGATACACTGGGTGAGGCTTCATCTTAGACGCCAGAGCCTCTGGCGATTGTCGCAGAGGAGCTCAAGAGTAACAGTGAGTAGCACAGGGCAGGTGAGCCCAGCAGGCCCTCTAGTCTGATCCCTGATGAATGGCCCAGGACTCCTATTCTGACTCTGTGTGTGTGTGTGTGTGTGTGTGTGTGTGTGTGTGTGTGTGTTTGTACTGATGGGAACTGTCCCATTGTGCTTTGACTCTAGTGTATTGGCACAAGTCATTTTTCTGTTTGTCACCATTTCCATTTTGAACCCACCATTCTTGGTCCCAACCCAGGGTGAAAATGATCAGAACACGGAGGAGCCCTTCAGGGTTCAGAGCCTTGAACCTTACGGGCAGGACCAGCTTAGGAATGAGCTCCTGCCTGTCATTTGTGGGAGGAACCTACATTTCAGCAGCAACATGGGGTTAATCTCCTGGGATTTCATCCCCACCCAGCAGGTGCTGGATCTCTTGTTCCCAAAACAGCCACCTTCTTCAGTCTTTACTCCTGGTGCCACTCCACATCCTCCAAGGGGACAAGAACCTCAGGTTCTGGATGGATGTTGTAGAATGCCCACAGAGCCAACTGCCAGGCTGGGTGGGGTGCAGTTGCTGGGCTTTGCTGATGTTGTCATCCCCCACAGTTCTTGGAACCTTCTGTGGCAGTGGCATCCAGGACCCCAGCAGCTGTGAGTAGCAGCTCCTCACTGCTTCACTCCAGCGAGCAGGTGGAAGACAGCCGCGTTGTTCACGTCCTCCTAGAGGGACAGAGCCTGAGGGAGACAAAGCGCATCCCGGTAAGCCCGACAGCAGGGCTGCCTCCTGGGTGTCCACACAGTGGAAGGCAGGAGACACAGCCAACCCCAGGGCTATGGTGGGAAATAAAGAAGAGAGAGGTCCGTCTTAAGGGCTTGACCTGAGGAGGGAGAGCATCAGCATGCCCAGCTTCAGTGGTGAGTGGGCCTGTGTATTGTGGGTTTTGCAGGCCAGAAGTGCAGACGGAAGTGCTGTGGACAGATGAAGGCAGAGATATGTCCAGGGTGCAGGCTGCAGTGCCTAGAACTTGGTATTCTCAATGAGTGAAGTTGGAGCAGAGGAGGTGGCAGTGACTTGTCACATGTGTAGGAGGGGATGTGTTCCTGGTGGCAGGGAAGAGAACCTCCTTAGCATGACTAGGTGTAGGAATTTGGGGTCGGGATCACCTGGGGGGTCATGCCAAAGCTTCGGAATGTTAGGCTTTGCATGTATGTAAATACGGAGCTAAAGGGGTTCTTGGCAGAATTTCTATGGATGTGCAGTAGACACGCTAATGCTGCAGGTGTCCAGCTGCAGAGGAGACATGTTCAGTGACTGCCAGTGCTGAGTCAAGTACATCATGACAACCAGACCCGCACCGAGCTTCCAGAGGCCAGGGCCTCTCAAAGCTATCATGAAGCACTCAAGTGCACACTCTTGTATCTGAGTCTGTTTTGTGTCGTGGCAGTCAGGACCCAAATTTTCAGTGCATCTGCCTCTTCCACCCACAAAGGCAGCCTGCATCCCAGATCACACTTGGTGCGCAGATCCCTGGCCCATTGCTCTCATCTCAGTGAGATGAGAGTGTGTCTGTGCATAGGCAGTTTGGTCCTTTGACATGAGTGGAATGTGGCTCCCCAGGGGGAGGGGAGATGGCAGGTACAGGCAGATATTTGTACCAGGATTGTTCTAGTAGCACATTGCAAGAACCCAGGTGGTATATGGAGGACACGCTCAGGTAGCAGGATAACAAGATTGTGCCCTTGTATATGTAGCTGAGATTTCTCCTGAATGTTTGACCACAGTCTTCTGGGTAGCTCTTCTAAAAGCCATTCTCTGATGACATTTGTCCCACCCTGATCCAGGTGACCTTTCAGGAGACGGTGACAAGCCTCATCCGCAGGGCCTTGGACCAAAATTTGTTGCAGCATGAGGATGTGGACAACTTTGAGCTGCTGTATATGATGTCTGAGGATGAGAGTAAGTAGGACAATCAGACAGTGGGGAGACATGATCCACAGTGGGCTCAGGATAACTGACAGCCAAGAGAAAGTGGGCCTTGGCCCCAAAATACCAAAGTGTGATGGGCCTGGCGGAGACTCTCAGGGGTTGTGGGTGTTTTGTGGTATAATCCTTGAGTGCCACCTAACAATTCTCTCCACTTCGCTCTGCAGAAATCAAGGTCTCTGACCACTCACTCGTGTGTCTGTCCATGAATCTGGGAATACAATCTTTCATGGTGAGGAAACGCCCCCAGGTCAAGGGAAAGGAGGTAAACACCTACCTTATTCAAGCTGTGCATGTGCTGCCATTCCACTCCGACCTGAGGAAATAAGAAGCCTCAGCACCTGGACATATTTGCTGGAAGCCCATAGAGCCAACTGACAGTCTGGGGTGGCTTTCTGTTTCTGGGTTTGCTGATGTTCCATCCCCCACAGTTCTCAGAATCAACCTGCAAGTCCTCCAGGCCGCTTTCCCACAAGCAGGTGGGAGACACCTGCTTAATTCGTGTCCACTTAGAAACACAAAGTCCAGAGATGGCCAAGAGTGTTCTGGTAAGCCTGGGAGCAGGGGTGTCCCGTGGTGCTTACACCTGGGTGGGGAGCAGACACTGGTCCAATACCATGGACTACTCATGCCCTCTTGAATTTGGAGCTTCTGGATGATCAGGAGGATAGATGGGAATCAAGAAGGGAGAGGTCAGTGTGAAGGGCTGGAGCTGAGATGAGCGAGTGCAGCAGCTTGTCCACTGCCATGTCTGAGGGAGTCTGTGTGTCAGGTGGCAGCATGCAGTCCAGAAGGGCAGGGACAGGTATGGGTGACAGATGAGAATAGGACAGGAACTAGGTTGCAGGTTCCCTTGTATGGGATGCTGACGTCTATGGAGGAGGACAGCAGTGTGAGGTTCTCCATGTTCCTTGAACAAGGAGCTGAGAGAGTCTCTCTGCAGAGTCGATATGGATGTGGAGCAAGCACACTAAATGTCCAGGTAACCCAATGACCACCCTTGCCGGATGAGGTGCCCTCCTACATCCCAGCCAGCACTGAGCCTCTGGAGGCCAGGAGCTCTCGTGGCTATCTTTCAGCTCTCCTGTGTGTGGTCATGTTCCTGGGTCTGTTTTTGGCCCTGGCAATCCAGACCAAAGCCTCTAGGTTTTGTGCCTAGGCCATTCCCAATGCCGCCTGCATCCTCGGGCAGACCTGGGATCTTGGAGGCTATTGTCCCATTCCTCCCAACTTGTGGGATGAGATTGCATCTGTATGCAGGTAGTGGGGTCCTTTCACTCCGAGAGGAGTGCAGCTCCACAAAGAGCAATGGCAGGCCCAGGAAGTCCTATGTACAAGGATTGGGCTAGTAGCCTGTGGGAAGAGCCCACACGATGAGCAGGAGGTCAGCCTCGGGTAGTAGGGTCATGGATGTTGCCCTTGTATTTAGAGTGGAGGTGCCTCCAGAATGCCCCTGCCCACTGTCCTTGAGTAGTCACTTCAAGGCCCATTTCCTGAAGGCCTGTCTCCCATGCTGCTCCAGGTGACCTGCCACGATAGGGCTCCTGTCGTCATCCGCAGTGCCCTCGACCTACACTTCCTTACTGAGGAGAATCCAGAGGATTATGAGCTGGGCCAAATCATCTCTCGCCGTCAGAGTAAGTGAGACAATCAGATAGCAGAGAGCAAGGGTCAGGATGTGGACTCAGGTCAACTCTTAGCAACAAAGAGTAGTCTCTGACCCCCAAGAACACTCCAACAGGTGTGTTGGGTTCGTGCACAAAGCCAACTGCACTTCTGCTGGTGGAAGGTCTTGAGGTCCAATGGTATACCCTGGTGGTGGATATTGCGGCTCCCCACCAGGTGCCCTCCCCTGGACATGAACAGGCATCCAAAGCTGACATCTTTGAGGAGGGAGGAGGAAAGCCTCTCTCCAGGAGCAGTATGTTTTCATGGTCTGGGATAGGAGTGGTTTCAAAGGAACATGGGAATGCATGGGCTAAAGAGGGAACTGGCATTTTGTGGACTGAAGCAGTACTATTGAAAGCCTTCTGTGTGACCAAAAAACCACTGCCTGGGCAGAGCATTGCCAGGATTCTAGCAAGCAGTAACAGGATGAAATTGGGAAGAAAACACAGCCTGGGAGACAGCCTGAATCATCTGTTTTTGCATAAATTCCATGGTCTTACGCACCTGAGTCCACTAGGCAAGGAGTGATCACAATAGCCAGGTTGTGATCCCTAACTAAAGTCAGATGAGGGCTTCCTGAGCACGTAGCCACAGAGCTCATCTGATAATAATGCCAGCGCTTTTTCGTTGGTTGGTTGGTTGGTTTTTGTGAGCCAAACACCACAGCAGCCATTATCCCAGCCTATGTACCCTGAAGACCACCATCCCTATGAGTTCTAGGATCACTTGTCTCCTATCTTAACCTACTGTTAGGTTAGTAGAGTCTATGGAAGAGGAAGTCTGTCTGGGGCCTTGGTAGCCTAAGAAATTCATAGCAGAGATCTCCACATCCAACCCAGAAGGGATGGAGAACAGGCTCTAGGTTAGAGGAGGGCGACAGGAAACACATGTTCAGAGGAAGGAGAAGCGGCTGTTGTATTCCCCCACTCGGGGTCATGGCACCACTGGGCCATACACCATGTTGGAGGGAAGCAGTCCCTTTGCTGGTCTTTGGAACCATTGTTCTCAGTAGGGCAGTATTTGGAATGTGGCCTCCATTCTCAGAAGCCTGGTTCACATGGAGGCGGGCTCCACCAACGCAGAAGTATGGCTCTAACGTGGTATCCGTGCTGGTCAGCCTGTCCTCACTGTGGCCATACTTGAGGAAAATAACTCAGAGGAGGAATCCTAGGCCTTTTTTCTCTGGGTTTCATAGCTTTCTCTTTGGTTGTGCACTGAGGCTGTCCATAAAGCTCTAGTGTGTGGCAGTGGAGAGCTCCTCAGCCCTTGCCACAAAGGCATAGACTGGGAGAGAGAGAACGAGGCTGGCAGAGAGGGAGAGAGAGAAAGATGGAGAGGGAGGACCTCTCCTTGGAGAATGAGGATTCAGTGGAGCCAACAGGAACAAGGTACTGTTGCCCAGGGCACAACCCTGTTTAGGTCTTACTCCAACCATGCTCAACCTTTCTTCCAGTCCCTCCCACCCCCCAGTAGTGTATTCATCTTGAATGAGAATTTCATGTTGACATCAGAGCACTCACCATCCAATGCTTCCCTCCAAACCCACCTATGAAGATGGCTCATGTGGGGACTGAATCTTTGGCACAGGAGCCTTTTGTGGGAGATTTCAGATGCAAACCCTAGTGGTGTGCTTTGGCAGATGCAAGAGGACCTGAGATATTCTGGAGTCCAAAGCCTTCGGTAGGAACAGACATTAGGTCTGTTGAAGTGCTCTGCCTAGTTCTTCCTCAGGGAGGACTGTGGAGGCTGTCTTTGTTGGTATTGGTGCTGAATTGGAGAGCTCTCAGGTGTGTGGCTCTGGCCTTTTCTGGCACAGGCTCTCAGATGTTGGCGTGTCCTAGGGAGCACCTCCTGAGTGCCACCTTCTTTTTGTACACCCCTCTCTCCCCAGAGCTGAGGATTCCAGCAGAGGCCAACGTATTTGATGCCAAGAATCCTCACAAAAAATCCAACTTTGTGCTGAGGAAAAGGAGCCTCTCCCAAAAGAATGATGGGTGGATCGAGCCTCAACCTCCCTCTCGTCCTGCAAAGAAGGCTCCTGCCCTCCTGAGGATGCTTGCAAAACCATTCTGTTGCTGTGTGCCTGGGCGGGGCTGAGGCAGCCCAGGAATATTTACATTGATTACTATTTTCTTCAAAGTTTGAATCTATAGTTTGCCATTGTCCTTGACCTTGTTTAGTAACACAGTTGTTACTCTATCCTGTATTTGTTGTTTAAATTAATATATTATTATTATTTTAAAATATATATGTTTTTGTTACCTGATCTACTGTGATGATTTGAGTATACTAAATGTAGCAGTGATTCCTAAAGGACACATCCAAACCAACAGGAAGGAATGTTTCATTCTGTCAGCAAGAACTTTGGTTTTTAGGAGTTTGGCAGATGGCATTATCTGAGTCAGTTTTCCAATGGGGGCAATGAAGTATCAGCTGTGATGGTACAAACACAAACAAAGACACACAAACACACACAAGAGCACACACACTCACTGAGAGATAGATAGACAGATGGAGTTGGTCTCTGCTGAAATACTTTGGAGACATGGTTCTGATTTCTCCCCTTTTGGAGTATTTTCAATTGCACAAGGTGTCTTGCAAATGAACCCATGTCTGAGGAAGACATGCATGTGTACTTCACATGCCACTTTTCACATAGCAGGAAGGTCATGTAATATTTTTCATGCAGCTGTCTTTTGACTGTGAACCATCCCATGAGGTCAGCTGTGGAATTTTCAACTTGTAGCATCACAATGGGGATCCACTCTTTGGATTTGGGGATATTTCCGATTTTCTTGATTCAGATTGGAATGATATATATATATTAGTTTTTGATGAAAATTCTGCATTTGATGGTAATGAATGTCGTGCATCTAGGAATCTGTAGAGTGCAGACAATGAATGGATGCCTACTGTTGTCTGGACTGGTCTGAAAAGTCCTGTAGCATCTGAGCATGTGTGAGGGCTGTACAGGTCTTGCCAAAAGTCCAGGTCAGACGATCCTGCACAAAGCTGAACTCCTAGTGGTCTCCACAACAGTGTAAGGGCCAAGGAGGAACTCACTTCCACACAGAAGTTGGGAAGCTACCTTATGAAGGTGATCATAGATACGGGATTATTAATATATCCAGGTTGGCATCTATTATTTTTTTAGCTTGACTTTCGCAGCTGTGGGCATCTTGACAACCATCAACTCCCTGTAAGCACAGACAACTCTATAAGAACCTGAGGATAAATTTCCCTGTGCATGTCCCCTTGTGAAACTGCTTAAGCACCGCCTGGTTTACACACAGGTGGAATTTCTAGGTCAAAGTGTGCATGTTTACTTCTTTGACTAAGCACTGCCAGGTGGCTCTTCTGCATAGCTCTACCTGTGGCCAGGATTGTATTATCTAGCTTTCTAACTTTTGCATGTTGAGTAGATACATAGTGGGAGCACACTGTTTTTGTTGGTATTTTTCTTGGTATCTATTCTGATGCTTTTCACTGGGGGATTTTTTCCTGTGAAAATGGGCTTCCTCTACTTGACCTTATTTTCTTCTTTTTAAAATTTTTTCAATGTGACTTTTTAATTTTAGTTTTATTAAAGACATTGCCCCTTGCTTGCATAGTCTATATCTAAAGCACTAGTCCTTGCTCCAAGGCCCAGCTTGCTCTCAGCTGCCCCAGGAGGGGAACAGTCTTTGGCGGTAGACAAGAGACACCCCTGCAGGGGGCACAAGTGCTTTGGCCCTCTGGTGTCTTGCCAGCAGTGCTTCCCATGCTCACAGAGGGTTTCAGACACTGAGTCAATGGTCCAGGTGGTCTTTTGTTCAGTCTGATCTCAAATTGAGCTCCTCTGAGAGGTCATATTGAAGTCCTTGTGTGTACCTGATCCATCATTTTAAACAATATTCCAAGTTCACTTTTTGTGTGTACGTGGGTTCTGGGGATTGAACCCAGGGCCTTGAGCCTGTGAGGCAAGTGACCTACCTGAGCTACACCCTCAGAGACCCCTGTAAAAGTATTTCCCCTTTGCCTCGGGGTCTAAGTTGCCAAGGCTGACCTCAAATGTTCCTCTTGCCTCAGCCTCCCTGGTGGCTGGCATGACAGGCATGCACCTGGGACTGTCACACTCGAGCCTGTGATGGGAACTCATGTGCATCTGTCCAGGGCTGAGCATGGTTAGGCAGAGCTGTGCTCCAGGCTCCCTGCAGGGCTGTGGAGGCTTCTGCTGCCCAGCAGCCCTGGTGCCATGGCCAGGGCTCCTCCCAGCCGAGGGCAGGCAGCTGCCCATTGCTGTAGGCTGACCTTATTTTCTTCTTATGGCACTCGTCCGTTCTCTGGACTATGTTGTATGGTTTGTCCATTAGGAGTCTAACAGGTCCTCTAGAACCTTCAAACAATTAGTAAAATTCCTGAACAGTAAGTGAGCGCGCGCAGAAATTGGGCTAATATTTTGGGAAGAACAATGTTGGATGATATATTCATGGCTTGAATATATCATCCAACATGAAGTTATATTTTATTACTTACAAAATAATAAAATAATGAAGCAATACCATGGGCTGAGCTAAAATAGATCCTTAGGGTCTTAGGCATTCTGTAATAAATCTGTGTCACTTGAAGTATAGAGTTGATCGACTCTGAGTAATGAAACAGAAGTAAAGGTATCAAAGCCAATGATCATCTGTTTCCAATTTTCTGTGATTTGGTTCAAGTGGTAAAGTGGTGATATTTATTAATAATGGATCGAATAGGTTCATAATTGTTTTAGAGTACAATTAGATGCCTTCAAACTTTAGGCTACATGGGCACATTTGAGAACGGTTCCAGCCATTCTCTCATCCTTTGGGTCATTCCCCTCCTATGTCCTGTGAGACATTTTCTATGTGAGGCTTTAAGAAGAAGAAGAGAATATTCTGTAAAGAAAACCTTGTGATCTGTGCAGTATGAAGTTGAATGGATTCATTCAGAAATCAGAAATTCTATTCAAAGATATTTATTGGCATGAGCCAAATAAAACCTATTTTTAGGCATCCTGGTGAAGACAAGGTTTTATCTTTATGTCTCATTTTCTATGTTTTGTTGTTGTTGTTGTTGTTAGAATGAAATTCATATGTTGCCAGACCATTCTATCAGATGTGTAACTAGATGCCATTTAAATTACCCACTTTTACATGGTAGACAGTTTTTAATGAACACTGCCTGTCTGCACCTTTTTTAAAAACAGGACTGGGATCAGAAGCCCAAAAACCAATGGTTAGCTGGAGCATATTTTTCATTTGGCCTATCTGTCAGTATTCCCTGAGGTCATCTGTGCAATCAGCTTCGTTACTCCTGCTCCCTCACTGGATTTCATAGAAACCATATGCTATGTATGAATCAGGGACACCAATCCCACAACATAGCATTCTTGGAATATCTAAAGTCCCACTTTTCACTTCGCCATGCCTGAGATCAGCAGTAATATTTATCAGCAAATGTGAGATTTTCAAAGATCCAATTCTATGTGCTCCTTTCTCATAGAGCCTTAGGCAGGGATATAGCATACATAAATATTAAGTAAAGTCCATAGTTTTTAAAATGTCATCCATTGAATAGTTGACACATGTCTGAGATACTTTTTATTTTGGAGGAGGTATTATTTAATAGGGAATACCAACAGCTACCTAATAGTGAAATGAGAAGTCTTGCATCCATTTTATTTTGTTTCTGATGATTTTTATGAGTAAGGGTAAGATACTTCCTTGTTCTGATGCAGATGTTGCCCACTTTTGTGAATGGATGCGGGGTGTCACCTACTACTTGCATATCTGCATATTGGGCTTGACACTGCTATCGTACTTGGTAGTTGGCAAAAAGTCAATACTGAAGTTAAGCTCTTGTGTTCTAGCAGCAGAGCTGAAGATCCTTGATGTGCCACCTTCTGCAATCCATGCTGCTCTCTTCATGTTCCTTATTGACTTCCTGGTGATGAGCATCATGGTCTCCTGGTCTTGAGAATGGCCAAGCATTGCTCTGTGAATGTGGAAGATGGGCATGTGGAAGGCTCCAGGGAGGAGGGATCATTGAACATGTACTTGAATCCATGTGCCTGTTGAATGACCTGTTTTTTTTATTTTTGGGTTTTAAGGGAGACACTGCCCTAAAACACTTCTGTGCAGCTGGGGATGCAGGCTTCTGCTTCACCTTGCAGGAAGCATTAACGAATCCTTTCCAGAAGACATGAGAAGAGAGAAGTGAGCCTCTGGTATCATGCAGGTTCCTTGCATTGCCCATGGGCTAGAAGAGAGAAGAGTTGCTTCATGAGATTTGATCCCCTTTTTCCTGAAAAGTTCCACACAGAGGTGAGTCCCCAGCATGTTTAGAAATCATTTCAGACACCTTTCTGGACGGAATTGAATCAGAGCCCCTGATGATGTGGAAGAGCTAAAGATGGGTTTGCTATGAATTTTCTATTTCATTCATCAGGGCCGGAGTCAAGTCAGTCATTGGGCTGTCAACACATGAGCTGCTGGTCAAATGTGAGGAAGTGGTCTTGCTTTATGAAAACACCACCCTGATTCAGTGAGCCAGAGGCAGCCTGCAGTCCCTGTTTTCCTGTAAAGGCAGATTGCTGTGGATGGCCTCTGGCCTCGTCATGCAGCCCTGCTCAGAGTAGGGGATTGAGGGACCAGGCAGATCCCTAGTTCCTTTTGACCTTTATTGCCATTGGGCCACCCCAGGGTCCTTGGACTCTACCTGGTCTTCTGGCCTGGGTCAGGGGATGTGAGGTTTGGAATCCCCCTCTGTGGCAGGATCCCAGCCCCCCAGCCACTTGAGGTCAGCACATCCTTCCCTAATTGTGTTAGAGTTGGAGACTTCTCCCACCCATCCTCATCCATGCTCATCCCACATTTTGTAGCTTGGCACCTGAGGACCTTTATTCATTGACTTAGTTGTTAGTGATGATGGTTACTAAGACTAAGTGACTCTTTCAAGTCACATCACTTGCATGGTAGGGCTAGAGCATGGATCTTCCTAATTGATTTCATGGGACTCTCTCATGGAAACTGTGACTGCTTCCTAAACACACACTCTACATTTGGAGTGTCAAAATTCTTGCCACTGCCTCCTTGGCAAGTGTATCTTGTCTTCTACGTGGGAATTTCACAAATATTTTCCTTTGGTTTGTGGAGGTCATGCAGAAGGGATTTCATTTGAAATAGCCCAAACAAGAAATACCAGTTGTCTTTTTCGCACATGGATGTGTGTAGTGAACACCCCTTTCTGTGTGCTTGCATGAGTTACTCCTTTGAATTTGTTGAAGAATGGTTGGCTGGGGAGCAAGTTAACGAGAGATGGATATCAATGGTTGTCAAGTATTCTGACGTGAAGAATGTATTGAGGATGTGAAGGCTTTTCTAGCCAGTTCCTATGGCTCAGTCAGGGATCAATCAGAGGATTCTGTTTGGTAGACTCTTTGGCACAGATGTCAAAGTGGCCTGGTCTTACCCTGTCCAGGACTGAATGCTGAGCTTGAGTGGGAGCTTCTTGTCATTTCAAGCATTTCCATGAGTCTGTCCTCTGTTCTCTTGTATCCAAGTGGTTTCTAATAGGAAAGCAGAACAAAAATTGAAAGTATGGTGATTGATTATTTTTACCAATGTTATTTCAATCCACTTTGTTTAATACGAAATTACCTTTATGCTAGTAAGATTTCATATGTGAGGAAATAATGAAAATATTGGGGTTAGGGGATGAGAATATGCAAATCAAACATTTTTGAGCACCAAGACCCGTTTTTTGTTTTTGTTTTTGTTTTTTTTTTAACTTAAATAATATTAAGTGCCAGAGGACCACCGCTGCCATTCAGCCTCAACAACCTCCAGGTCCAGCCTCCAGGTGGCCCATTTCACCAGGGTGTGTGGGACCACACTGTCCTGGGATGAGAGAACAGTACCCACGGATGTTGACATCTCACAGAGTAGATATTGCCAGTGACAGTAGGGAGCTATTGGCACATGAGGAAGGGAAGAGCTCTCAGGATGGGAAGAGGGGGCCGCTTCGAGACTCATTGGGTATGGCACGAGGCTGCTGGGTGTGGTGTTGGCCTGGGCCCACTGAGTGGGGCAGATCCATGGTCTGTGTTTCTGTACCCTCCTCTGTAGCCTGTGTTGGCAGCAGATCAGGGAATTGCGATCAGAAGTGCTCCCAGTAACACAGGCACCAGCCCCCAGAGTGTGTGCCTATCCGTTTCCCCACCTGGCCTGACTTAGTGCCTGTCTTGCCTCAGGGCTGAGACCCTACAATCTCTGATGAGGGTGTCTGTGGTCCAGATCCAACCTGCATGGCCAACATGCTCAGACCTTCAGCTGGGTCCTAGGCTGCTGCAACCAAACTCTGTTAACTGGGTGGCCGACAACAGAGGAAGTGTCTTCCGTTGAGCTCCAGAGGCTCAACACAGTAGGTGTTGGGCTGTCCCAGTGCCATAACCCCTCCCAGGTTTCAAGGGGACTGTCTCCCCAACTCTCCCAGCCCTTGCCCACTCTCCTATTGCTGCCCACGATCTGTGGTTCCCATATGGGCATCCCGCCCTGGCTCCAACCTCACATATCCGGTATCCCCCAGTCTCCCTGGTATCTGGGTCCAGACTCTCCTCTTCCTACAAGAATATCAGATATTGGATTTGGTCCCAGTTGATGCTGTGTTCCATCATGTGAGCTCTTAGCTTCATCACTGTGCAAAGACTCTTTTCCCACACAAGTTCGCACGACTTTTGGCTGGCTAAGAATTTTCAGGCGACACTTTTCTAATGAGTACACTTTCCTTCCTTCCGATCTCCCACCAGTGAGCATTCCTCGCACCCTTGTCCTAGTTCCTTTATGGCAGTTTCCCTCCTTATGGCTGAGAGGACCTAGTGACCCCTGAATTCACACGTTCTCCTTAATCACCAACACACTGCAGAATTCTCCAGGGGGCCGTATATGCTCCTGGAAGTTGGTGTTGGAAATAGTTCTCCATCCATTAATCACTCCCTCACTCACTAATGTCCTTGTGTCCTTGAGAAAGGCTCTCCCTTTCCTGGTTTTCCTGAATAGAAATCCTCTTGCATCTTGGGTGAATAGGGTTATGGGTTGTGCAGAGGGTGTTGGTCCACTGAGCATCTTAGAGACTGTCCTTTATGGAGCCTAATGATCCTCACTGGGGAATGAGGCCAGGGTCCTAACTGTGGTTAGTTAGAGAGGGAAAGAAGGACAAGGGAAACTCAGATGTCCCTTCATGGCCCCTGGAGTTAGAGGACTTACCCCTTTGCACCTGGGATAAGGAGACCTCATTTCCTCGAGGACACGCACACTCAGACGTTAATCTTGAGTGTGGGTTCCTTTCTGGGGTCCAGGGCTGTTGTTAGCCACCAGGAATGACAGTGCTCTCCATGCTGAGTGGAGCCATTTTTGCCAGGAAAGAGAGCCCATGGTCACGCCTTGTGCAAAGCATCCCACGCCAGGGGCTCCCATGCCTACATTCCTGTCCTGAAAGGAAGCCACTCAGAGGCAAGGTGGGTCCAACCACCTCCCATGTGTTCACTCATCACTGTGTTCCAGCAGTCACCCCAGTGAACAGTCCTGATGGGATTGGATGTGGCTCAGAATGTCACCCTCATGAGCTCTACCCTGCCACAGCTGCAGTTCTGCAGTGGGAGAAACTCAAAACCTCAAAACACATGCACATGAAAGAAAAGAGCAAGAGCCAGAGCCCAAACAGGCCAGGTGTGGCAAAGACAGCTGGAGTGCCTAGGTTGGGACTCAGAATTATGTCAGTGGGGTGGCATTGCTGCTGGCACCAGCATGATAACCGAGAGCCAGCCCTGCTCATTTTGGGGAGCAGTGTGTTGGGGAAGGCAGCAGAAATTGAGAGGCAGGATTGAGTTTGGCCCTAGGAGGAGGTTGGGTAAGAGGCCAGTGTGGGTTGGAGAGCCTGGGCAGATAGACAGAGGCCAGGGCACACCCCAAAGCCTGGAGACTGCACTTGATGTCCAGGGTTGTGAAACACCACTTCCCCTCTTACTCACAACTGAGAGCAAGGGGCATTGATGAGTTCAGTTTGTGTGCGGCTGCATCCAAGGTGGCTCGGCTAGGAACCTCTGTTTCCTTGACTCAGGAGGCTGGGAGTCCAGGCTCCACTGAGGCTCGGCTGGGAGGATCGGAGTCTGAGTTTATGCCTGTGTTCCCTGTAGGATCCATGTTGGCTGAGCCTCAGTGTTTTTGTAATGAGAGGATGGGTGACCGTCATGTCTTTATCACAGGACACACTTGCTAAATGGATTTGTTTGCTCTGAGGAGGAAAGAGAGAGGGGGGAGTGGTGCTGGAGACAGGGATGCAGACAGGGGTCATGGACTTGGCATAACTCAGTCTTGGAGGTGATATCCCATCACCTGTACCCACTTCAATTCCCATGAATCCAGAGGCTGAGCCCCCTTGAGGTGAGGGGTGAACCGGTTCTGGGCAGCAGGATGCTGTGGTACCTCGGAGTCTCTGTGAGACCCCAACACTAGACACACTTGGCCCTTTTGAAATCTTAGGAGAAGCCTTGGGAAGTTGTATGGCAGAGGGGAGCAGCCTCTGCATCTCAGTCCCCTCCAACTTGCCATGGTGTAGAGAGGGAACTGCAGCCACGATGGGACGGACATTGGCCATGTCCCTGTGTGGGACACAGGCCTGATTGAGTTAGGGTGCATTCTTTGTCTCTCCCTTTCTTGTGATTATCCCATCTCTACATTTGTGCTTTAGCCACCTGTGAGTCCCATCTCTGGTTTCAGAGAGAACAGAGGGTGTTATGGGCCAATAGACACAATAAACCCTAGAGATTAGATGCTACCCTACTTTCCAGAAAAGACTGGGCACACCATGAGTTGCACAATGATGGGACCAGGGTCCAAAAGCTGCTGAGAGGGAAGGACTGGTTGTGAATGCATTTTTGAAGGCTCCAAGCTGGAACTCTAGTGGCACCAAGCAGGGCAGATGCTGGTGGGGATGTTTGGGTAGTTGTTGGTGAACACCTGCGCACCTGAGATGGGTAGGCATGGAGGAGAAATCGGCAGCCCATAGGGCTGTTGAAAGTGGTCTTATGTGAAAAGAGGCTCAGGTATGGGCACAGGAAATGACATCATTGCCTTGACAATGGATCAAACAGAACATGGAACCCTGGTATCCAGGCACCCACTTCACTGACCAAGCCATCCGAGCTCACTTGGTTGGAGCCACTGGAGGGAGAAGGATGTTCTCCTGTGGTTGCAGACAATGCCGAGCCTCAGGCTCCCAGGAATCTCAGGGGGGCCAACTAGCCCTTTTGTGGATACACTGGGTGAGGCTTCATCTTAGACGCCAGAGCCTCTGGCGATTGTCGCAGAGGAGCTCAAGAGTAACAGTGAGTAGCACAGGGCAGGTGAGCCCAGCAGGCCCTCTAGTCTGATCCCTGATGAATGGCCCAGGACTCCTATTCTGACTCTGTGTGTGTGTGTGTGTGTGTGTGTGTGTGTGTGTGTGTGTGTTTGTACTGATGGGAACTGTCCCATTGTGCTTTGACTCTAGTGTATTGGCACAAGTCATTTTTCTGTTTGTCACCATTTCCATTTTGAACCCACCATTCTTGGTCCCAACCCAGGGTGAAAATGATCAGAACACGGAGGAGCCCTCCAGGGTTCAGAGCCTTGAACCTTACAGGCAGGACCAGCTTAGGAATGAGCTCCTGCCTGTCATTTGTGGGAGGAACCTACATTTCAGCAGCAACATGGGGTTAATCTCCTGGGATTTCATCCCCACCCAGCAGGTGCTGGATCTCTTGTTCCCAAAACAGCCACCTTCTTCAGTCTTTACTCCTGGTGCCACTCCACATCCTCCAAGGGGACAAGAACCTCAGGTTCTGGATGGATGTTGTAGAATGCCCACAGAGCCAACTGCCAGGCTGGGTGGGGTGCAGTTGCTGGGCTTTGCTGATGTTGTCATCCCCCACAGTTCTTGGAACCTTCTGTGGCAGTGGCATCCAGGACCCCAGCAGCTGTGAGTAGCAGCTCCTCACTGCTTCACTCCAGCGAGCAGGTGGAAGACAGCCGCGTTGTTCACGTCCTCCTAGAGGGACAGAGCCTGAGGGAGACAAAGCGCATCCCGGTAAGCCCGACAGCAGGGCTGCCTCCTGGGTGTCCACACAGTGGAAGGCAGGAGACACAGCCAACCCCAGGGCTATGGTGGGAAATAAAGAAGAGAGAGGTCCGTCTTAAGGGCTTGACCTGAGGAGGGAGAGCATCAGCATGCCCAGCTTCAGTGGTGAGTGGGCCTGTGTATTGTGGGTTTTGCAGGCCAGAAGTGCAGACGGAAGTGCTGTGGACAGATGAAGGCAGAGATATGTCCAGGGTGCAGGCTGCAGTGCCTAGAACTTGGTATTCTCAATGAGTGAAGTTGGAGCAGAGGAGGTGGCAGTGACTTGTCACATGTGTAGGAGGGGATGTGTTCCTGGTGGCAGGGAAGAGAATCTCCTTAGCATGACTAGGTGTAGGAATTTGGGGTCGGGATCACCTGGGGGGTCATGCCAAAGCTTCGGAATGTTAGGCTTTGCATGTATGTAAATACGGAGCTAAAGGGGTTCTTGGCAGAATTTCTATGGATGTGCAGTAGACACGCTAATGCTGCAGGTGTCCAGCTGCAGAGGAGACATGTTCAGTGACTGCCAGTGCTGAGTCAAGTACATCATTACAACCAGACCCGCACCGAGCTTCCAGAGGCCAGGGCCTCTCAAAGCTATCATGAAGCACTCAAGTGCACACTCTTGTATCTGAGTCTGTTTTGTGTCGTGGCAGTCAGGACCCAAATTTTCAGTGCATCTGCCTCTTGCACCCACAAAGGCAGCCTGCATCCCAGATCACACTTGGTGCGCAGATCCCTGGCCCATTGCTCTCATCTCAGTGAGATGAGAGTGTGTCTGTGCATAGGCAGTTTGGTCCTTTGACATGAGTGGAATGTGGCTCCCCAGGGGGAGGGGAGATGGCAGGTACAGGCAGATATTTGTACCAGGATTGTTCTAGTAGCACATTGCAAGAACCCAGGTGGTATATGGAGGACACACTCAGGTAGCAGGATAACAAGATTGTGCCCTTGTATATGTAGCTGAGATTTCTCCTGAATGTTTGACCACAGTCTTCTGGGTAGCTCTTCTAAAAGCCATTCTCTGATGACATTTGTCCCACCCTGATCCAGGTGACCTTTCAGGAGACGGTGACAAGCCTCATCCGCAGGGCCTTGGACCAAAATTTGTTGCAGCATGAGGATGTGGACAACTTTGAGCTGCTGTATATGATGTCTGAGGATGAGAGTAAGTAGGACAATCAGACAGTGGGGAGACATGATCCACAGTGGGCTCAGGATAACGGACAGCCAAGAGAAAGTGGGCCTTGGCCCCAAAATACCAAAGTGTGATGGGCCTGGCGGAGACTCTCAGGGGTTGTGGGTGTTTTGTGGTATAATCCTTGAGTGCCACCTAACAATTCTCTCCACTTCGCTCTGCAGAAATCAAGGTCTCTGACCACTCACTCGTGTGTCTGTCCATGAATCTGGGAATACAATCTTTCATGGTGAGGAAACGCCCCCAGGTCAAGGGAAAGGAGGTAAACACCTACCTTATTCAAGCTGTGCATGTGCTGCCATTCCACTCCGACCTGAGGAAATAAGAAGCCTCAGCACCTGGACATATTTGCTGGAAGCCCATAGAGACAACTGACAGTCTGGGGTGGCTTTCTGTTTCTGGGTTTGCTGATGTTCCATCCCCCACAGTTCTCAGAATCAACCTGCAAGTCCTCCAGGCCGCTTTCCCACAAGCAGGTGGGAGACACCTGCTTAATTTGTGTCCACTTAGAAACACAAAGTCCAGAGATGGCCAAGAGTGTTCTGGTAAGCCTGGGAGCAGGGGTGTCCCGTGGTGCTTACACCTGGGTGGGGAGCAGACACTGGTCCAATACCATGGACTACTCATGCCCTCTTGAATTTGGAGCTTCTGGATGATCAGGAGGATAGATGGGAATCAAGAAGGGAGAGGTCAGTGTGAAGGGCTGGAGCTGAGATGAGCGAGTGCAGCAGCTTGTCCACTGCCATGTCTGAGGGAGTCTGTGTGTCAGGTGGCAGCATGCAGTCCAGAAGGGCAGGGACAGGTATGGGTGACAGATGAGAATAGGACAGGAACTAGGTTGCAGGTTCCCTTGTATGGGATGCTGACGTCTATGGAGGAGGACAGCAGTGTGAGGTTCTCCATGTTCCTTGAACAAGGAGCTGAGAGAGTCTCTCTGCAGATGGATGTGGAGCAAGCACACTAAATGTCCAGGTAACCCAATGACCACCCTTGCCGGATGAGGTGCCCTCCTACATCCCAGCCAGCACTGAGCCTCTGGAGGCCAGGAGCTCTCGTGGCTATCTTTCAGCTCTCCTGTGTGTGGTCATGTTCCTGGGTCTGTTTTTGGCCCTGGCAATCCAGACCAAAGCCTCTAGGTTTTGTGCCTAGGCCATTCCCAATGCCGCCTGCATCCTCGGGCAGACCTGGGATCTTGGAGGCTATTGTCCCATTCCTCCCAACTTGTGGGATGAGATTGCATCTGTATGCAGGTAGTGGGGTCCTTTCACTCCGAGAGGAGTGCAGCTCCACAAAGAGCAATGGCAGGCCCAGGAAGTCCTATGTACAAGGATTGGGCTAGTAGCCTGTGGGAAGAGCCCACACGATGAGCAGGAGGTCAGCCTCGGGTAGTAGGGTCATGGATGTTGCCCTTGTATTTAGAGTGGAGGTGCCTCCAGAATGCCCCTGCCCACTGTCCTTGAGTAGTCACTTCAAGGCCCATTTCCTGAAGGCCTGTCTCCCATGCTGCTCCAGGTGACCTGCCACGATAGGGCTCCTGTCGTCATCCGCAGCGCCCTCGACCTACACTTCCTTACTGAGGAGACTCCAGAGGATTATGAGCTGGGCCAAATCATCTCTCGCCGTCAGAGTAAGTGAGACAATCAGATAGCAGAGAGCAAGGGTCAGGATGTGGACTCAGGTCAACTCTTAGCAACAAAGACTAGTCTCTGACCCCCAAGAACACTCCAACAGGTGTGTTGGGTTCGTGCAAAAATCCAACTGCACTTCTGCTGGTGGAAGGTCTTGAGGTCCAATGGTATACCCCGGTGGATATTGCGGCTCCCCACCAGGTGCCCTCCCCTGGACATGAACAGGCATCCAAAGCTGACATCTTTGAGGAGGGAGGAGGAAAGCCTCTCTCCAGGAGCAGTATGTTTTCATGGTCTGGGATAGGAGTGGTTTCAAAGGAACATGGGAATGCATGGGCTAAAGAGGGAACTGGCATTTTGTGGACTGAAGCAGTACTATTGAAAGCCTTCTGTGTGACCAAAAAACCACTGCCTGGGCAGAGCATTGCCAGGATTCTAGCAAGCAGTAACAGGATGAAATTGGGAAGAAAACACAGCCTGGGAGACAGCCTGAATCATCTGTTTTTGCATAAATTCCATGGTCTTACGCACCTGAGTCCACTAGGCAAGGAGTGATCACAATAGCCAGGTTGTGATCCCTAACTAAAGTCAGATGAGGGCTTCCTGAGCACGTAGCCACAGAGCTCATCTGATAATAATGCCAGCGCTTTTTCGTTGGTTGGTTGGTTGGTTTTTGTGAGCCAAACACCACAGCAGCCATTATCCCAGCCTATGTACCCTGAAGACCACCATCCCTATGAGTTCTAGGATCACTTGTCTCCTATCTTAACCTACTGTTAGGTTAGTAGAGTCTATGGAAGAGGAAGTCTGTCTGGGGCCTTGGTAGCCTAAGAAATTCATAGCAGAGATCTCCACATCCAACCCAGAAGGGATGGAGAACAGGCTCTAGGTTAGAGGAGGGCGACAGGAAACACATGTTCAGAGGAAGGAGAAGCGGCTGTTGTATTCCCCCACTCGGGGTCATGGCACCACTGGGCCATACACCATGTTGGAGGGAAGCAGTCCCTTTGCTGGTCTTTGGAACCATTGTTCTCAGTAGGGCAGTATTTGGAATGTGGCCTCCATTCTCAGAAGCCTGGTTCACATGGAGGCAGGCTCCACCAACGCAGAGGCATGGCTCTAACGTGGTATCCGCGCTGGTCAGCCTGTCCTCACTGTGGCCATACTTGAGGAAAATAACTCAGAGGAGGAATCCTAGGCCTTTTTTCTCTGGGTTTCATAGCTTTCTCTTTGGTTGTGCACTGAGGCTGTCCATAAAGCTCTAGTGTGTGGCAGTGGAGAGCTCCTCAGCCCTTGCCACAAAGGCATAGACTGGGAGAGAGAGAACGAGGCTGGCAGAGAGGGAGAGAGAGAAAGATGGAGAGGGAGGACCTCTCCTTGGAGAATGAGGATTCAGTGGAGCCAACAGGAACAAGGTACTGTTGCCCAGGGCACAACCCTGTTTAGGTCTTACTCCAACCATGCTCAACCTTTCTTCCAGTCCCTCCCACCCCCCAGTAGTGTATTCATCTTGAATGAGAATTTCATGTTGACATCAGAGCACTCACCATCCAATGCTTCCCTCCAAACCCACCTATGAAGATGGCTCATGTGGGGACTGAATCTTCGGCACAGGAGCCTTTTGTGGGAGATTTCAGATGCAAACCCTAGTGGTGTGCTTTGGCAGATGCAAGAGGACCTGAGATATTCTGGAGTCCAAAGCCTTCGGTAGGAACAGACATTAGGTCTGTTGAAGTGCTCTGCCTAGTTCTTCCTCAGGGAGGACTGTGGAGGCTGTCTTTGTTGGTATTGGTGCTGAATTGGAGAGCTCTCAGGTGTGTGGCTCTGGCCTTTTCTGGCACAGGCTCTCAGATGTTGGCGTGTCCTAGGGAGCACCTCCTGAGTGCCACCTTCTTTTTGTACACCCCTCTCTCCCCAGAGCTGAGGATTCCAGCAGAGGCCAACGTATTTTATGCCAAGAATCCTCACAAAAAAATCCAACTTTGTGCTGAGGAAAAGGAGCCTCTCCCAAAAGAATGATGGGTGGATCGAGCCTCAACCTCCCTCTCGTCCTGCAAAGAAGGCTCCTGCCCTCCTGAGGATGCTTGCAAAACCATTCTGTTGCTGTGTGCCTGGGCGGGGCTGAGGCAGCCCAGGAATATTTACATTGATTACTATTTTCTTCAAAGTTTGAATCTATAGTTTGCCATTGTCCTTGACCTTGTTTAGTAACACAGTTGTTACTCTATCCTGTATTTGTTGTTTCCATTAATATATTATTATTATTTTAAAATATATATGTTTTTGTTACCTGATCTACTGTGATGATTTGAGTATACTAAATGTAGCAGTGATTCCTAAAGGACACATCCAAACCAACAGGAAGGAATGCTTCATTCTATCAGCAAGAACTTTGGTTTTTAGGAGTTTGGCAGATGGCATTATCTGAGTCAGTTTTCCAATGGGGGCAATGAAGTATCAGCTATGAAGGTACAAACACAAACAAAGACACACAAACACACACAAGAGCACACACACTCACTGAGAGATAGATAGACAGATGGAGTTGGTCTCTGCTGAAATACTTTGGAGACATGGTTCTGATTTCTCCCCTTTTGGAGTATTTTCAATTGCACAAGGTGTCTTGCAAATGAACCCATGTCTGAGGAAGACATGCATGTGTACTTCACATGCCACTTTTCACATAGCAGGAAGGTCATGTAATATTTTTCATGCAGCTGTCTTTTGACTGTGAACCATCCCATGAGGTCAGCTGTGGAATTTTCAACTTGTAGCATCACAATGGGGATCCACTCTTTGGATTTGGGGATATTTCCGATTTTCTTGATTCAGATTGGAATGATATATATATTAGTTTTTGATGAAAATTCTGCATTTGATGGTAATGAATGTCGTGCATCTAGGAATCTGTAGAGTGCAGACAATGAATGGATGCCTACTGTTTTCTGGACTGGTCTGAAAAGTCCTGTAGCATCTGAGCATGTGTGAGGGCTGTACAGGTCTTGCCAAAAGCCCAGGTCAGATGATCCTGCACAAAGCTGAACTCCTAGTGGTCTCCACAACAGTGTAAGGGCCAAGGAGAAACACACTTCCACACAGAAGTTGGGAAGCTACCTTATGAAGGTGATCATAGATACGGGATTATTAATATATCCAGGTTGGCATCTATTATTTTTTTAGCTTTTGACTTTCGCAGCTGTGGGCATCTTGACAACCATCAACTCCCTGTAAGCACAGACAACTCTATAAGAACCTGAGGATAAATTTCCCTGTGCATGTCCCCTTGTGAAACTGCTTAAGCACCGCCTGGTTTACACACAGGTCGAATTTCTAGGTCAAAGTGTGCATGTTTACTTCTTTGACTAAGCACTGCCAGGTGGCTCTTCTGCATAGCTCTACCTGTGGCCAGGATTGTATTATCTAGCTTTCTAACTTTTGCATGTTGAGTAGATACATAGTGGGAGCACACTGTTTTTGTTGGTATTTTTCTTGGTATCTATTCTGATGCTTTTCACTGGGGGATTTTTTCCTGTGAATATGGGCTTCCTCTACTTGACCTTATTTTCTTCTTTTTAAAATTTTTTTCAATGTGACTTTTTAATTTTAGTTTTATTAAAGACATTGCCCCTTGCTTGCATAGTCTATATCTAAAGCCCTAGTCCTTGCTCCAAGGCCCAGCTTGCTCTCAGCTGCCCCAGGAGGGGAACAGTCTTTGGCGGTAGACAAGAGATGCCCCTGCAGGGGGCACAAGTGCTTTGGCCCTCTGGTGTCTTGCCAGCAGTGCTTCCCATGCTCACAGAGGGTTTCAGACACTGAGTCAATGGTCCAGGTGGTCTTTTGTTCAGTCTGATCTCAAATTGAGCTCCTCTGAGAGGTCATATTGAAGTCCTTGTGTGTACCTGACCCATCATTTTAAACAATATTCCAAGTTCACTTTTTGTGTGTACGTGGGTTCTGGGGATTGAACCCAGGGCCTTGAGCCTGTGAGGCAAGTGACCTACCTGAGCTACACCCTCAGAGACCCCTGTAAAAGTATTTCCCCTTTGCCTCGGGGTCTAAGTTGCCAAGGCTGACCTCAAACGTTCCTCTTGCCTCAGCCTCCCTGGTGGCTGGCATGACAGGCATGCACCTGGGACTGTCACACTCGAGCCTGTGATGGGAACTCATGTGCATCTGTCCAGGGCTGAGCATGGTTAGGCAGAGCTGTGCTCCAGGCTCCCTGCAGGGCTGTGGAGGCTTCTGCTGCCCAGCAGCCCTGGTGCCATGGCCAGGGCTCCTCCCAGCCGAGGGCAGGCAGCTGCCCATTGCTGTAGGCTGACCTTATTTTCTTCTTATGGCACTCGTCCGTTCTCTGGAGTATGTTGTATGGTTTGTCCATTAGGAGTCTAACAGGTCCTCTAGAACCTTCAAACAATTAGTAAAATTCCTGAACAGTAAGTGAGCACGCGCAGAAATTGGGCTAATATTTTGGGAAGAACAATGTTGGATGATATATTCATGGCTTGAATATATCATCCAACATGAAGTTATATTTTATTACTTACAAAATAATAAAATAATGAAGCAATACCATGGGCTGAGCTAAAATAGATCCTTAGGATCTTAGGCATTCTGTAATAAATCTGTGTCACTTGAAGTATAGAGTTGATCGACTCTGAGTAATGAAACAGAAGTAAAGGTATCAAAGCCAATGATCATCTGTTTCCAATTTTCTGTGATTTGGTTCAAGTGGTAAAGTGGTGATATTTATTAATAATGGATCGAATAGGTTCATAATTGTTTTAGAGTACAATTAGATGCCTTCAAACTTTAGGCTACATGGGCACATTTGAGAACGGTTCCAGCCATTCTCTCATCCTTTGGGTCATTCCCCTCCTATGTCCTGTGAGACATTTTCTATGTGAGGCTTTAAGAAGAAGAAGAGAATATTCTGTAAAGAAAACCTTGTGATCTGTGCAGTATGAAGTTGAATGGATTCATTCAGAAATCAGAAATTCTATTGAAAGATATTTATTGGCATGAGCCAAATAAAACCTATTTTTAGGCATCCTGGTGAAGACAAGGTTTTATCTTTATGTCTCATTTTCTATGTTTTGTTGTTGTTGTTGTTGTTAGAATGAAATTCATATGTTGCCAGACCATTCTATCAGATGTGTAACTAGATGCCATTTAAATTACCCACTTTTACATGGTAGACAGTTTTTAATGAACACTGCCTGTCTGCACCTTTTTTAAAAACAGGACTGGGATCAGAAGCCCAAATACCAATGGTTAGCTGGAGCATATTTTTCATTTGGCCTATCTGTCAGTATTCCCTGAGGTCATCTGTGCAATCAGCTTCGTTACTCCTGCTCCCTCACTGGATTTCATAGAAACCATATGCTATGTATGAATCAGGGACACCAATCCCACAACATAGCATTCTTGGAATATCCAAAGTCCCACTTTTCACTTCGCCATGCCTGAGATCAGCAGTAATATTTATCAGCAAATGTGAGATTTTCAAAGATCCAATTCTATGTGCTCCTTTCTCATAGAGCCTTAGGCAGGGATATAGCATACATAAATATTAAGTAAAGTCCATAGTTTTTAAAATGTCATCCATTGAATAGTTGACACATGTCTGAGATACTTTTTATTTTGGAGGAGGTATTATTTAATAGGGAATTCCAACAGCTACCTAATAGTGAAATGAGAAGTCTTGCATCCATTTTATTTTGTTTCTGATGATTTTTATGAGTAAGGGTAAGATACTTCCTTGTTCTGATGCAGATGTTGCCCACTTTTGTGAATGGATGCGGGGTGTCACCTACTACTTGCATATCTGCATATTGGGCTTGACACTGCTATCGTACTTGGTAGTTGGCAAAAAGTCAATACTGAAGTTAAGCTCTTGTGTTCTAGCAGCAGAGCTGAAGATCCTTGATGTGCCACCTTCTGCAATCCATGCTGCTCTCTTCATGTTCCTTATTGACTTCCTGGTGATGAGCATCATGGTCTCCTGGTCTTGAGAATGGCCAAGCATTGCTCTGTGAATGTGGAAGATGGGCATGTGGAAGGCTCCAGGGAGGAGGGATCATTGAACATGTACTCGAATCCATGTGCCTGTTGAATGACCTTTTTTTTTATTTTTGGGTTTTAAGGGAGACACTGCCCTAAAACACTTCTGTGCAGCTGGGGATGCAGGCTTCTGCTTCACCTTGCAGGAAGCATTAACGAATCCTTTCCAGAAGACATGAGAAGAGAGAAGTGAGCCTCTGGTATCATGCAGGTTCCTTGCATTGCCCATGGGCTAGAAGAGAGAAGAGTTGCTTCATGAGATTTGATCCCCTTTTTCCTGAAAAGTTCCACACAGAGGTGAGTCCCCAGCATGTTTAGAAATCATTTCAGACACCTTTCTGGACAGAATTGAATCAGAGCCCCTGATGATGTGGAAGAGCTTTAGATGGGTTTGCTATGAATTTTCTACTTCATTCATCAGGGCCTGAGTCAAGTCAGTCATTGTGCTGTCAACACATGAGCTGCTGGTCAAATGTGAGGAAGTGGTCTTGCTTTATGAAAACACCACCCTGATTCAGTGAGCCAGAGGCAGCCTGCAGTCCCTGTTTTCCTGTAAAGGCAGATTGCTGTGGATGGCCTCTGGCCTCGTCATGCAGCCCTGCTCAGAGTAGGGGATTGAGGGACCAGGCAGATCCCTAGTTCCTTTTGACCTTTATTGCCATTGGGCCACCCCAGGGTCCTTGGACTCTACCTGGTCTTCTGGCCTGGGTCAGGGGATGTGAGGTTTGGAATCCCCCTCTGTGGCAGGATCCCAGCCCCCCAGCCACTTGAGGTCAGCACATCCTTCCCTAATTGTGTTAGAGTTGGAGACTTCTCCCACCCATCCTCATCCATGCTCATCCCACATTTTGTAGCTTGGCACCTGAGGACCTTTATTCATTGACTTAGTTGTTCGTGATGATGGTTACTAAGACTAAGTGACTCTTTCAAGTCACATCACTTGCATGGTAGGGCTAGAGCATGGATCTTCCTAATTGATTTCATGGGACTCTCTCATGGAAACTGTGACTGCTTCCTAAACACACACTCTACATTTGGAGTGTCAAAATTCTTGCCACTGCCTCCTTGGCAAGTGTATCTTGTCTTCTACATGGGAATTTCACAAATATTTTCCTTTGGTTTGTGGAGGTCATGCAGAAGGGATTTCATTTGAAATAGCCCAAACAAGAAATACCAGTTGTCTTTTTCGCACATGGATGTGTGTAGTGAACACCCCTTTCTGTGTGCTTGCATGAGTTACTCCTTTGAATTTGTTGAAGAATGGTTGGCTGGGGAGCAAGTTAACGAGAGATGGATATCAATGGTTGTCAAGTATTCTGACGTGAAGAATGTATTGAGGATGTGAAGGCTTTTCTAGCCAGTTCCTATGGCTCAGTCAGGGATCAGTCAGAGGATTCTGTCTGGTAGACTCTTTGGCACAGATGTCAAAGTGGCCTGGTCTTACCCTGTCCAGGACTGAATGCTGAGCTTGAGTGGGAGCTTCTTGTCATTTCAAGCATTTCCATGAGTCTGTCCTCTGTTCTCTTGTATCCAAGTGGTTTCTAATAGGAAAGCAGAACAAAAATTGAAAGTATGGTGATTGATTATTTTTACCAATGTTATTTCAATCCACTTTGTTTAATACGAAATTACCTTTATGCTAGTAAGATTTCATATGTGAGGATATAATGAAAATATTGGGGTTAGGGGATGAGAATATGCAAATCAAACTTTTTTGAGCACCTAGACCGGTTTTTTGTTTTTGTTTTTGTTTTTTTTTTTAACTTAAATATTATTAAGTGCCAGAGGACCACCGCTGCCATTCAGCCTCAACAACCTCCAGGTCCAGCCTCCCTCCAGGTGGCCCATTTCACCAGGGTGTGTGGGACCACACTGTCCTGGGATGAGAGAACAGTACCCACGGATGTTGACATCTCACAGAGTAGATATTGCCAGTGACAGTAGGGAGCTATTGGCACATGAGGAAGGGAAGAGCTCTCAGGATGGGAAGAGGGGGCCGCTTCGAGACTCATTGGGTATGGCACGAGGCTGCTGGGTGTGGTGTTGGCCTGGGCCCACTGAGTGGGGCAGATCCGTGGTCTGTGTTTCTGTACCCTCCTCTGTAGCCTGTGTTGGCAGCAGATCAGGGAATTGCGATCAGAAGTGCTCCCAGTAACACAGGCACCAGCCCCCAGAGTGTGTGCCTATCCGTTTCCCCACCTGGCCTGACTTAGTGCCTGTCTTGCCTCAGGGCTGAGACCCTACAATCTCTGATGAGGGTGTCTGTGGTCCAGATCCAACCTGCATGGCCAACATGCTCAGACCTTCAGCTGGGTCCTAGGCTGCTGCAACCAAACTCTGTTAACTGGGTGGCCGACAACAGAGGAAGTGTCTTCCGTTGAGCTCCAGAGGCTCAACACAGTAGGTGTTGGGCTGTCCCAGTGCCATAACCCCTCCCAGGTTTCAAGGGGACTGTCTCCCCAACTCTCCCAGCCCTTGCCCACTCTCCTATTGCTGCCCACGATCTGTGGTTCCCATATGGGCATCCCGCCCTGGCTCCAACCTCACATATCCGGTATCCCCCAGTCTCCCTGGTATCTGGGTCCAGACTCTCCTCTTCCTACAAGAATATCAGATATTGGATTTGGTCCCAGTTGATGCTGTGTTCCATCATGTGAGCTCTTAGCTTCATCACTGTGCAAAGACTCTTTTCCCACACAAGTTCGCACGGCTTTTGGCTGGCTAAGAATTTTCAGGCGACACTTTTCTAATGAGTACACTTTCCTTCCTTCCGATCTCCCACCAGTGAGCATTCCTCGCACCCTTGTCCTAGTTCCTTTATGGCAGTTTCCCTCCTTATGGCTGAGAGGACCTAGTGACCCCTGAATTCACACGTTCTCCTTAATCACCAACACACTGCAGAATTCTCCAGGGGGCCATATATGCTCCTGGAAGTTGGTGTTGGAAATAGTTCTCCATCCATTAATCACTCCCTCACTCACTAATGTCCTTGTGTCCTTGAGAAAGGCTCTCCCTTTCCTGGTTTTCCTGAATAGAAATCCTCTTGCCTCTTGGGTGAATAGGGTTATGGGTTGTGCAGAGGGTGTTGGTCCACTGAGCATCTTAGAGACTGTCCTTTATGGAGCCTAATGATCCTCACTGGGGAATGAGGCCAGGGTCCTAACTGTGGTTAGTTAGAGAGGGAAAGAAGGACAAGGGAAACTCAGATGTCCCTTCATGGCCCCTGGAGTTAGAGGACTTACCCCTTTGCACCTGGGATCAGGAGACCTCATTTCCTCGAGGACACGCACACTCAGACGTTAATCTTGAGTGTGGGTTCCTTTCTGGGGTCCAGGGCTGTTGTTAGCCACCAGGAATGACAGTGCTCTCCATGCTGAGTGGAGCCATTTTTGCCAGGAAAGAGAGCCCATGGTCACGCCTTGTGCAAAGCATCCCACGCCAGGGGCTCCCATGCCTACATTCCTGTCCTGAAAGGAAGCCACTCAGAGGCAAGGTGGGTCCAACCACCTCCCATGTGTTCACTCATCACTGTGTTCCAGCAGTCACCCCAGTGAACAGTCCTGATGGGATTGGATGTGGCTCAGAATGTCACCCTCATGAGCTCTACTCTGCCACAGCTGCAGTTCAGCAGTGGGAGAAACTGAAAACCTCAAAACACATGCACATGACAGAAAAGAGCAAGAGCCAGAGCCCAAACAGGCCAGGTGTGGCAAAGACAGCTGGAGTGCCTAGGTTGGGACTCAGAATTATGTCAGTGGGGTGCCATTGCTGCTGGCACCAGCATGATAACCGAGAGCCAGCCCTGCTCATTTTGGGGAGCAGTGTGTTGGGGAAGGCAGCAGAAATTGAGAGGCAGGATTGAGTTTGGCCCTAGGAGGAGGTTGGGTAAGAGGCCAGTGTGGGTTGGAGAGCCTGGGCAGATAGACAGAGGCCAGGGCACACCCCAAAGCCTGGAGACTGCACTTGATGTCCAGGGTTGTGAAACACCACTTCCCCTCTTACTCACAACTGAGAGCATTGATGAGTTCAGTTTGTGTGCGGCTGCATCCAAGGTGGCTCGGCTAGGAACCTCTGTTTCCTTGACTCAGGAGGCTGGGAGTCCAGGCTCCACTGAGGCTCGGCTGGGAGGATCGGAGTCTGAGTTTATGCCTGTGTTCCCTGTAGGATCCATGTTGGCTGAGCCTCAGTGTTTTTGTAATGAGAGGATGGGTGACCGTCATGTCTTTATCACAGGACACACTTGCTAAATGGATTTGTTTGCTCTGAGGAGGAAAGAGAGAGGGGGGAGTGGTGCTGGAGACAGGGATGCAGACAGGGGTCATGGACTTGGCATAACTCAGTCTTGGAGGTGATATCCCATCACCTGTACCCACTTCAATTCCCATGAATCCAGAGGCTGAGCCCCCTTGAGGTGAGGGGTGAACCGGTTCTGGGCAGCAGGATGCTGTGGTACCTCGGAGTCTCTGTGAGACCCCAACACTAGACACACTTGGCCCTTTTGAAATCTTAGGAGAAGCCTTGGGAAGTTGTATGGCAGAGGGGAGCAGCCTCTGCATCTCAGTCCCCTCCAACTTGCCATGGTGTAGAGAGGGAACTGCAGCCACGATGGGACGGACATTGGCCATGTCCCTGTGTGGGACACAGGCCTGATTGAGTTAGGGTGCATTCTTTGTCTCTCCCTTTCTTGTGATTATCCCATCTCTACATTTGTGCTTTAGCCACCTGTGAGTCCCATCTCTGGTTTCAGAGAGAACAGAGGGTGTTATGGGCCAATAGACACAATAAACCCTAGAGATTAGATGCTACCCTACTTTCCAGAAAAGACTGGGCACACCATGAGTTGCACAATGATGGGACCAGGGTCCAAAAGCTGCTGAGAGGGAAGGACTGGTTGTGAATGCATTTTTGAAGGCTCCAAGCTGGAACTCTAGTGGCACCAAGCAGGGCAGATGCTGGTGGGGATGTTTGGGTAGTTGTTGGTGAACACCTGCGCACCTGAGATGGGTAGGCATGGAGGAGAAATCGGCAGCCCATAGGGCTGTTGAAAGTGGTCTTATGTGAAAAGAGGCTCAGGTATGGGCACAGGAAATGACATCATTGCCTTGACAATGGATCAAACAGAACATGGAACCCTGGTATCCAGGCACCCACTTCACTGACCAAGCCATCCGAGCTCACTTGGTTGGAGCCACTGGAGGGAGAAGGATGTTCTCCTGTGGTTGCAGACAATGCCGAGCCTCAGGCTCCCAGGAATCTCAGGGGGGCCAACTAGCCCTTTTGTGGATACACTGGGTGAGGCTTCATCTTAGACGCCAGAGCCTCTGGCGATTGTCGCAGAGGAGCTCAAGAGTAACAGTGAGTAGCACAGGGCAGGTGAGCCCAGCAGGCCCTCTAGTCTGATCCCTGATGAATGGCCCAGGACTCCTATTCTGACTCTGTGTGTGTGTGTGTGTGTGTGTGTGTGTGTGTGTGTGTGTTTGTACTGATGGGAACTGTCCCATTGTGCTTTGACTCTAGTGTATTGGCACAAGTCATTTTTCTGTTTGTCACCATTTCCATTTTGAACCCACCATTCTTGGTCCCAACCCAGGGTGAAAATGATCAGAACACGGAGGAGCCCTTCAGGGTTCAGAGCCTTGAACCTTACAGGCAGGACCAGCTTAGGAATGAGCTCCTGCCTGTCATTTGTGGGAGGAACCTACATTTCAGCAGCAACATGGGGTTAATCTCCTGGGATTTCATCCCCACCCAGCAGGTGCTGGATCTCTTGTTCCCAAAACAGCCACCTTCTTCAGTCTTTACTCCTGGTGCCACTCCACATCCTCCAAGGGGACAAGAACCTCAGGTTCTGGATGGATGTTGTAGAATGCCCACAGAGCCAACTGCCAGGCTGGGTGGGGTGCAGTTGCTGGGCTTTGCTGATGTTGTCATCCCCCACAGTTCTTGGAACCTTCTGTGGCAGTGGCATCCAGGACCCCAGCAGCTGTGAGTAGCAGCTCCTCACTGCTTCACTCCAGCGAGCAGGTGGAAGACAGCCGCGTTGTTCACGTCCTCCTAGAGGGACAGAGCCTGAGGGAGACAAAGCGCATCCCGGTAAGCCCGACAGCAGGGCTGCCTCCTGGGTGTCCACACAGTGGAAGGCAGGAGACACAGCCAACCCCAGGGCTATGGTGGGAAATAAAGAAGAGAGAGGTCCGTCTTAAGGGCTTGACCTGAGGAGGGAGAGCATCAGCATGCCCAGCTTCAGTGGTGAGTGGGCCTGTGTATTGTGGGTTTTGCAGGCCAGAAGTGCAGACGGAAGTGCTGTGGACAGATGAAGGCAGAGATATGTCCAGGGTGCAGGCTGCAGTGCCTAGAACTTGGTATTCTCAATGAGTGAAGTTGGAGCAGAGGAGGTGGCAGTGACTTGTCACATGTGTAGGAGGGGATGTGTTCCTGGTGGCAGGGAAGAGAACCTCCTTAGCATGACTAGGTGTAGGAATTTGGGGTCGGGATCACATGGGGGGTCATGCCAAAGCTTCGGAATGTTAGGCTTTGCATGTAGGTAAATACGGAGCTAAAGGGGTTCTTGGCAGAATTTCTATGGATGTGCAGTAGACACGCTAATGCTGCAGGTGTCCAGCTGCAGAGGAGACATGTTCAGTGACTGCGAGTGCTGAGTCAAGTACATCATTACAACAGACCCGCACCGAGCTTCCAGAGGCCAGGGCCTCTCAAAGCTATCATGAAGCACTCAAGTGCACACTCTTGTATCTGAGTCTGTTTTGTGTCGTGGCAGTCAGGACCCAAATTTTCAGTGCATCTGCCTCTTCCACCCACAAAGGCAGCCTGCATCCCAGATCACACTTGGTGCGCAGATCCCTGGCCCATTGCTCTCATCTCAGTGAGATGAGAGTGTGTCTGTGCATAGGCAGTTTGGTCCTTTGACATGAGTGGAATGTGGCTCCCCAGGGGGAGGGGAGATGGCAGGTACAGGCAGATATTTGTACCAGGATTGTTCTAGTAGCACATTGCAAGAACCCAGGTGGTATATGGAGGACACACTCAGGTAGCAGGATAACAAGATTGTGCCCTTGTATATGTAGCTGAGATTTCTCCTGAATGTTTGACCACAGTCTTCTGGGTAGCTCTTCTAAAAGCCATTCTCTGATGACATTTGTCCCACCCTGATCCAGGTGACCTTTCAGGAGACGGTGACAAGCCTCATCCGCAGGGCCTTGGACCAAAATTTGTTGCAGCATGAGGATGTGGACAACTTTGAGCTGCTGTATATGATGTCTGAGGATGAGAGTAAGTAGGACAATCAGACAGTGGGGAGACATGATCCACAGTGGGCTCAGGATAACTGACAGCCAAGAGAAAGTGGGCCTTGGCCCCAAAATACCAAAGTGTGATGGGCCTGGCGGAGACTCTCAGGGGTTGTGGGTGTTTTGTGGTATAATCCTTGAGTGCCACCTAACAATTCTCTCCACTTCGCTCTGCAGAAATCAAGGTCTCTGACCACTCACTCGTGTGTCTGTCCATGAATCTGGGAATACAATATTTCATGGTGAGGAAACGCCCCCAGGTCAAGGGAAAGGAGGTAAAAACCTACCTTATTCAAGCTGTGCATGTGCTGCCATTCCACTCCGCCCTGAGGAAATAAGAAGCCTCAGCACCTGGACATATTTGCTGGAAGCCCATAGAGCCAACTGACAGTCTGGGGTGGCTTTCTGTTTCTGGGTTTGCTGATGTTCCATCCCCCACAGTTCTCAGAATCAACCTGCAAGTCCTCCAGGCCGCTTTCCCACAAGCAGGTGGGAGACACCTGCTTAATTCGTGTCCACTTAGAAACACAAAGTCCAGAGATGGCCAAGAGTGTTCTGGTAAGCCTGGGAGCAGGGGTGTCCCGTGGTGCTTACACCTGGGTGGGGAGCAGACACTGGTCCAATACCATGGACTACTCATGCCCTCTTGAATTTGGAGCTTCTGGATGATCAGGAGGATAGATGGGAATCAAGAAGGTAGAGGTCAGTGTGAAGGGCTGGAGCTGAGATGAGCGAGTGCAGCAGCTTGTCCACTGCCATGTCTGAGGGAGTCTGTGTGTCAGGTGGCAGCATGCAGTCCAGAAGGGCAGGGACAGGTATGGGTGACAGATGAGAATAGGACAGGAACTAGGTTGCAGGTTCCCTTGTATGGGATGCTGACGTCTATGGAGGAGGACAGCAGTGTGAGGTTCTCCATGTTCCTTGAACAAAGAGCTGAGAGTCTCTCTGCAGAGTCGATATGGATGTGGAGCAAGCACACTAAATGTCCAGGTAACCCAATGACCACCCTTGCCGGATGAGGTGGCCTCCTACATCCCAGCCAGCACTGAGCCTCTGGAGGCCAGGAGCTCTCGTGGCTATCTTTCAGCTCTCCTGTGTGTGGTCATGTTTCTGGGTCTGTTTTTGGCCCTGGCAATCCAGACCAAAGCCTCTAGGTTTTGTGCCTAGGCCATTCCCAATGCCGCCTGCATCCTCGGGCAGACCTGGGATCTTGGAGGCTATTGTCCCATTCCTCCCAACTTGTGGGATGAGATTGCATCTGTATGCAGGTAGTGGGGTCCTTTCACTCCGAGAGGAGTGCAGCTCCACAAAGAGCAATGGCAGGCCCAGGAAGTCCTATGTACAAGGATTGGGCTAGTAGCCTGTGGGAAGAGCCCACACGATGAGCAGGAGGTCAGCCTCGGGTAGTAGGGTCATGGATGTTGCCCTTGTATTTAGAGTGGAGGTGCCTCCAGAATGCCCCTGCCCACTGTCCTTGAGTAGTCACTTCAAGGCCCATTTCCTGAAGGCCTGTCTCCCATGCTGCTCCAGGTGACCTGCCACGATAGGGCTCCTGTCGTCATCCGCAGCGCCCTCGACCTACACTTCCTTACTGAGGAGAATCCAGAGGATTATGAGCTGGGCCAAATCATCTCTCGCCGTCAGAGTAAGTGAGACAATCAGATAGCAGAGAGCAAGGGTCAGGATGTGGACTCAGGTCAACTCTTAGCAACAAAGAGTAGTCTCTGACCCCCAAGAACACTCCAACAGGTGTGTAGGGTTCGTGCACAAAGCCAACTGCACTTCTGCTGGTGGAAGGTCTTGAGGTCCAATGGTATACCCCGGTGGATATTGCGGCTCCCCACCAGGTGCCCTCCCCTGGACATGAACAGGCATCCAAAGCTGACATCTTTGAGGAGTGAGGAGGAAAGCCTCTCTCCAGGAGCAGTATGTTTTCATGGTCTGGGATAGGAGTGGTTTCAAAGGAACATGGGAATGCATGGGCTAAAGAGGGAACTGGCATTTTGTGGACTGAAGCAGTACTATTGAAAGCCTTCTGTGTGACCAAAAAACCACTGCCTGGGCAGAGCATTGCCAGGATTCTAGCAAGCAGTAACAGGATGAAATTGGGAAGAAAACACAGCCTGGGAGACAGCCTGAATCATCTGTTTTTGCATAAATTCCATGGTCTTACGCACCTGAGTCCACTAGGCAAGGAGTGATCACAGTAGCCAGGTTGTGATCCCTAACTAAAGTCAGATGAGGGCTTCCTGAGCACGTAGCCACAGAGCTCATCTGATAATAATGCCAGCGCTTTTTCGTTGGTTGGTTGGTTGGTTTTTGTGAGCCAAACACCACAGCAGCCATTATCCCAGCCTATGTACCCTGAAGACCACCATCCCTATGAGTTCTAGGATCACTTGTCTCCTATCTTAACCTACTGTTAGGTTAGTAGAGTCTATGGAAGAGGAAGTCTGTCTGGGGCCTTGGTAGCCTAAGAAATTCATAGCAGAGATCTCCACATCCAACCCAGAAGGGATGGAGAACAGGCTCTAGGTTAGAGGAGGGCGACAGGAAACACATGTTCAGAGGAAGGAGAAGCGGCTGTTGTATTCCCCCACTCGGGGTCATGGCACCACTGGGCCATACACCATGTTGGAGGGAAGCAGTCCCTTTGCTGGTCTTTGGAACCATTGTTCTCAGTAGGGCAGTATTTGGAATGTGGCCTCCATTCTCAGAAGCCTGGTTCACATGGAGGCGGGCTCCACCAACGCAGAAGTATGGCTCTAACGTGGTATCCGTGCTGGTCAGCCTGTCCTCACTGTGGCCATACTTGAGGAAAATAACTCAGAGGAGGAATCCTAGGCCTTTTTTCTCTGGGTTTCATAGCTTTCTCTTTGGTTGTGCACTGAGGCTGTCCATAAAGCTCTAGTGTGTGGCAGTGGAGAGCTCCTCAGCCCTTGCCACAAAGGCATAGACTGGGAGAGAGAGAACGAGGCTGGCAGAGAGGGAGAGAGAGAAAGATGGAGAGGGAGGACCTCTCCTTGGAGAATGAGGATTCAGTGGAGCCAACAGGAACAAGGTACTGTTGCCCAGGGCACAACCCTGTTTAGGTCTTACTCCAACCATGCTCAACCTTTCTTCCAGTCCCTCCCACCCCCCAGTAGTGTATTCATCTTGAATGAGAATTTCATGTTGACATCAGAGCACTCACCATCCAATGCTTCCCTCCAAACCCACCTATGAAGATGGCTCATGTGGGGACTGAATCTTCGGCACAGGAGCCTTTTGTGGGAGATTTCAGATGCAAACCCTAGTGGTGTGCTTTGGCAGATGCAAGAGGACCTGAGATATTCTGGAGTCCAAAGCCTTCGGTAGGAACAGACATTAGGTCTGTTGAAGTGCTCTGCCTAGTTCTTCCTCAGGGAGGACTGTGGAGGCTGTCTTTGTTGGTATTGGTGCTGAATTGGAGAGCTCTCAGGTGTGTGGCTCTGGCCTTTTCTGGCACAGGCTCTCAGATGTTGGCGTGTCCTAGGGAGCACCTCCTGAGTGCCACCTTCTTTTTGTACACCCCTCTCTCCCCAGAGCGGAGGATTCCAGCAGAGGCCAACGTATTTTATGCCAAGAATCCTCACAAAAAATCCAACTTTGTGCTGAGGAAAAGGACCCTCTCCCAAAAGAAAGATGGGTGGATCGAGCCTCAACCTCCCTCTCGTCCTGCAAAGAAGGCTCCTGCCCTCCTGAGGATGCTTGCAAAACCATTCTGTTGCTGTGTGCCTGGGCGGGGCTGAGGCAGACCAGGAATATTTACATAGATTACTATTTTCTTCAAAGTTTGAATCTATAGTTTGCCATTGTCCTTGACCTTGTTTAGTAACACAGTTGTTACTCTATCCTGTATTTGTTGTTTCCATTAATATATTATTATTATTTTAAAATATATATGTTTTTGTTACCTGATCTACTGTGATGATTTGAGTATACTAAATGTAGCAGTGATTCCTAAAGGACACATCCAAACCAACAGGAAGGAATGCTTCATTCTATCAGCAAGAACTTTGGTTTTTAGGAGTTTGGCAGATGGCATTATCTGAGTCAGTTTTCCAATGGGGGCAATGAAGTATCAGCTATGATGGTTCAAACACAAACAAAGACACACAAACACACACAAGAGCACACACACTCACTGAGAGATAGATAGACAGATGGAGTTGGTCTCTGCTGAAATACTTTGGAGACATGGTTCTGATTTCTCCCCTTTTGGAGTATTTTCAATTGCACAAGGTGTCTTGCAAATGAACCCATGTCTGAGGAAGACATGCATGTGTACTTCACATGCCACTTTTCACATAGCAGGAAGGTCATGTAATATTTTTCATGCAGCTGTCTTTTGACTGTGAACCATCCCATGAGGTCAGCTGTGGAATTTTCAACTTGTAGCATCACAATGGGGATCCACTCTTTGGATTTGGGGATATTTCCGATTTTCTTGATTCAGATTGGAATGATATATATATTAGTTTTTGATGAAAATTCTGCATTTGATGGTAATGAATGTCGTGCATCTTGGAATCTGTAGAGTGCAGACAATGAATGGATGCCTACTGTTGTCTGGACTGGTCTGAAAAGTCCTGTAGCATCTGAGCATGTGTGAGGGCTGTACAGGTCTTGCCAAAAGTCCAGGTCAGATGATCCTGCACAAAGCTGAACTCCTAGTGGTCTCCACAACAGTGTAAGGGCCAAGGAGAAACACACTTCCACACAGAAGTTGGGAAGCTACCTTATGAAGGTGATCATAGATACGGGATTATTAATATATCCAGGTTGGCATCTATTATTTTTTTAGCTTTTGACTTTCGCAGCTGTGGGCATCTTGACAACCATCAACTCCCTGTAAGCACAGACAACTCTATAAGAACCTGAGGATAAATTTCCCTGTGCATGTCCCCTTGTGAAACTGCTTAAGCACCGCCTGGTTTACACACAGGTGGAATTTCTAGGTCAAAGTGTGCATGTTTACTTCTTTGACTAAGCACTGCCAGGTGGCTCTTCTGCATAGCTCTACCTGTGGCCAGGATTGTATTATCTAGCTTTCTAACTTTTGCATGTTGAGTAGATACATAGTGGGAGCACACTGTTTTTGTTGGTATTTTTCTTGGTATCTATTCTGATGCTTTTCACTGGGGGATTTTTTCCTGTGAAAATGGGCTTCCTCTACTTGACCTTATTTTCTTCTTTTTAAAATTTTTTCAATGTGACTTTTTAATTTTAGTTTTATTAAAGACATTGCCCCTTGCTTGCATAGTCTATATCTAAAGCCCTAGTCCTTGCTCCAAGGCCCAGCTTGCTCTCAGCTGCCCCAGGAGGGGAACAGTCTTTGGCGGTAGACAAGAGATGCCCCTGCAGGGGGCACAAGTGCTTTGGCCCTCTGGTGTCTTGCCAGCAGTGCTTCCCATGCTCACAGAGGGTTTCAGACACTGAGTCAATGGTCCAGGTGGTCTTTTGTTCAGTCTGATCTCAAATTGAGCTCCTCTGAGAGGTCATATTGAAGTCCTTGTGTGTACCTGATCCATCATTTTAAACAATATTCCAAGTTCACTTTTTGTGTGTACGTGGGTTCTGGGGATTGAACCCAGGGCCTTGAGCCTGTGAGGCAAGTGACCTACCTGAGCTACACCCTCAGAGACCCCTGTAAAAGTATTTCCCCTTTGCCTCGGGGTCTAAGTTGCCAAGGCTGACCTCAAACGTTCCTCTTGCCTCAGCCTCCCTGGTGGCTGGCATGACAGGCATGCACCTGGGACTGTCACACTCGAGCCTGTGATGGGAACTCATGTGCATCTGTCCAGGGCTGAGCATGGTTAGGCAGAGCTGTGCTCCAGGCTCCCTGCAGGGCTGTGGAGGCTTCTGCTGCCCAGCAGCCCTGGTGCCATGGCCAGGGCTCCTCCCAGCCGAGGGCAGGCAGCTGCCCATTGCTGTAGGCTGACCTTATTTTCTTCTTATGGCACTCGTCCGTTCTCTGGAGTATGTTGTATGGTTTGTCCATTAGAAGTCTAACAGGTCCTCTAGAACCTTCAAACAATTAGTAAAATTCCTGAACAGTAAGTGAGCGCGCGCAGAAATTGGGCTAATATTTTGGGAAGAACAATGTTGGATGATATATTCATGGCTTGAATATATCATCCAACATGAAGTTATATTTTATTACTTACAAAATAATAAAATAATGAAGCAATACCATGGGCTGAGCTAAAATAGATCCTTAGGATCTTAGGCATTCTGTAATAAATCTGTGTCACTTGAAGTATAGAGTTGATCGACTCTGAGTAATGAAACAGAAGTAAAGGTATCAAAGCCAATGATCATCTGTTTCCAATTTTCTGTGATTTGGTTCAAGTGGTAAAGTGGTGATATTTATTAATAATGGATCGAATAGGTTCATAATTGTTTTAGAGTACAATTAGATGCCTTCAAACTTTAGCCCTCCTATGTCCTGTGAGACATTTTCTATGTGAGGCTTTAAGAAGAAGAAGAGAATATTCTGTAAAGAAAACCTTGTGATCTGTGCAGTATGAAGTTGAATGGATTCATTCAGAAATCAGAAATTCTATTGAAAGATATTTATTTGCATGAGCCAAATAAAACCTATTTTTAGGCATCCTGGTGAAGACAAGGTTTTATCTTTATGTCTCATTTTCTATGTTTTGTTGTTGTTGTTGTTGTTAGAATGAAATTCATATGTTGCCAGACCATTCTATCAGATGTGTAACTAGATGCCATTTAAATTACCCACTTTTACATGGTAGACAGTTTTTAATGAACACTGCCTGTCTGCACCTTTTTTAAAAACAGGACTGGGATCAGAAGCCCAAATACCAATGGTTAGCTGGAGCATATTTTTCATTTGGCCTATCTGTCAGTATTCCCTGAGGTCATCTGTGCAATCAGCTTCGTTACTCCTGCTCCCTCACTGGATTTCATAGAAACCATATGCTATGTATGAATCAGGGACACCAATCCCACAACATAGCATTCTTGGAATATCCAAAGTCCCACTTTTCACTTCGCCATTCCTGAGATCAGCAGTAATATTTATCAGCAAATGTGAGATTTTTCAAAGATCCAATTCTATGTGCTCCTTTCTCATAGAGCCTTAGGCAGGGATATAGCATACATAAATATTAAGTAAAGTCCATAGTTTTTAAAATGTCATCCATTGAATAGTTGACACATGTCTGAGATACTTTTTATTTTGGAGGAGGTATTATTTAATAGGGAATTCCAACAGCTACCTAATAGTGAAATGAGAAGTCTTGCATCCATTTTATTTTGTTTCTGATGATTTTTATGAGTAAGGGTAAGATACTTCCTTGTTCTGATGCAGATGTTGCCCACTTTTGTGAATGGATGCGGGGTGTCACCTACTACTTGCATATCTGCATATTGGGCTTGACACTGCTATCGTACTTGGTAGTTGGCAAAAAGTCAATACTGAAGTTAAGCTCTTGTGTTCTAGCAGCAGAGCTGAAGATCCTTGATGTGCCACCTTCTGCAATCCATGCTGCTCTCTTCATGTTCCTTATTGACTTCCTGGTGATGAGCATCATGGTCTCCTGGTCTTGAGAATGGCCAAGCATTGCTCTGTGAATGTGGAAGATGGGCATGTGGAAGGCTCCAGGGAGGAGGGATCATTGAACATGTACTCGAATCCATGTGCCTGTTGAATGACCTTTTTTTTTATTTTTGGGTTTTAAGGGAGACACTGCCCTAAAACACTTCTGTGCAGCTGGGGATGCAGGCTTCTGCTTCACCTTGCAGGAAGCATTAACGAATCCTTTCCAGAAGACATGAGAAGAGAGAAGTGAGCCTCTGGTATCATGCAGGTTCCTTGCATTGCCCATGGGCTAGAAGAGAGAAGAGTTGCTTCATGAGATTTGATCCCCTTTTTCCTGAAAAGTTCCACACAGAGGTGAGTCCCCAGCATGTTTAGAAATCATTTCAGACACCTTTCTGGACGGAATTGAATCAGAGCCCCTGATGATGTGGAAGAGCTAAAGATGGGTTTGCTATGAATTTTCTATTTCATTCATCAGGGCCTGAGTCAAGTCAGTCATTGTGCTGTCAACACATGAGCTGCTGGTCAAATGTGAGGAAGTGGTCTTGCTTTATGAAAACACCACCCTGATTCAGTGAGCCAGAGGCAGCCTGCAGTCCCTGTTTTCCTGTAAAGGCAGATTGCTGTGGATGGCCTCTGGCCTCGTCATGCAGCCCTGCTCAGAGTAGGGGATTGAGGGACCAGGCAGATCCCTAGTTCCTTTTGACCTTTATTGCCATTGGGCCACCCCAGGGTCCTTGGACTCTACCTGGTCTTCTGGCCTGGGTCAGGGGATGTGAGGTTTGGAATCCCCCTCTGTGGCAGGATCCCAGCCCCCCAGCCACTTGAGGTCAGCACATCCTTCCCTAATTGTGTTAGAGTTGGAGACTTCTCCCACCCATCCTCATCCATGCTCATCCCACATTTTGTAGCTTGGCACCTGAGGACCTTTATTCATTGACTTAGTTGTTAGTGATGATGGTTACTAAGACTAAGTGACTCTTTCAAGTCACATCACTTGCATGGTAGGGCTAGAGCATGGATCTTCCTAATTGATTTCATGGGACTCTCTCATGGAAACTGTGACTGCTTCCTAAACACACACTCTACATTTGGAGTGTCAAAATTCTTGCCACTGCCTCCTTGGCAAGTGTATCTTGTCTTCTACGTGGGAATTTCACAAATATTTTCCTTTGGTTTGTGGAGGTCATGCAGAAGGGATTTCATTTGAAATAGCCCAAACAAGAAATACCAGTTGTCTTTTTCGCACATGGATGTGTGTAGTGAACACCCCTTTCTGTGTGCTTGCATGAGTTACTCCTTTGAATTTGTTGAAGAATGGTTGGCTGGGGAGCAAGTTAACGAGAGATGGATATCAATGGTTGTCAAGTATTCTGACGTGAAGAATGTATTGAGGATGTGAAGGCTTTTCTAGCCAGTTCCTATGGCTCAGTCAGGGATCAGTCAGAGGATTCTGTCTGGTAGACTCTTTGGCACAGATGTCAAAGTGGCCTGGTCTTACCCTGTCCAGGACTGAATGCTGAGCTTGAGTGGGAGCTTCTTGTCATTTCAAGCATTTCCATGAGTCTGTCCTCTGTTCTCTTGTATCCAAGTGGTTTCTAATAGGAAAGCAGAACAAAAATTGAAAGTATGGTGATTGATTATTTTTACCAATGTTATTTCAATCCACTTTGTTTAATACGAAATTACCTTTATGCTAGTAAGATTTCATATGTGAGGAAATAATGAAAATATTGGGGTTAGGGGATGAGAATATGCAAATCAAACATTTTTGAGCACCAAGACCCGTTTTTTGTTTTTGTTTTTGTTTTTTTTTTTTTTAACTTAAATAATATTAAGTGCCAGAGGACCACCGCTGCCATTCAGCCTCAACAACCTCCAGGTCCAGCCTCCAGGTGGCCCATTTCACCAGGGTGTGTGGGACCACACTGTCCTGGGATGAGAGAACAGTACCCACGGATGTTGACATCTCACAGAGTAGATATTGCCAGTGACAGTAGGGAGCTATTGGCACATGAGGAAGGGAAGAGCTCTCAGGATGGGAAGAGGGGGCCGCTTCGAGACTCATTGGGTATGGCACGAGGCTGCTGGGTGTGGTGTTGGCCTGGGCCCACTGAGTGGGGCAGATCCGTGGTCTGTGTTTCTGTACCCTCCTCTGTAGCCTGTGTTGGCAGCAGATCAGGGAATTGCGATCAGAAGTGCTCCCAGTAACACAGGCACCAGCCCCCAGAGTGTGTGCCTATCCGTTTCCCCACCTGGCCTGACTTAGTGCCTGTCTTGCCTCAGGGCTGAGACCCTACAATCTCTGATGAGGGTGTCTGTGGTCCAGATCCAACCTGCATGGCCAACATGCTCAGACCTTCAGCTGGGTCCTAGGCTGCTGCAACCAAAGTCTGTTAACTGGGTGGCCGACAACAGAGGAAGTGTCTTCCGTTGAGCTCCAGAGGCTCAACACAGTAGGTGTTGGGCTGTCCCAGTGCCATAACCCCTCCCAGGTTTCAAGGGGACTGTCTCCCCAACTCTCCCAGCCCTTGCCCACTCTCCTATTGCTGCCCACGATCTGTGGTTCCCATATGGGCATCCCGCCCTGGCTCCAACCTCACATATCCGGTATCCCCCAGTCTCCCTGGTATCTGGGTCCAGACTCTCCTCTTCCTACAAGAATATCAGATATTGGATTTGGTCCCAGTTGATGCTGTGTTCCATCATGTGAGCTCTTAGCTTCATCACTGTGCAAAGACTCTTTTCCCACACAAGTTCACACGGCTTTTGGCTGGCTAAGAATTTTCAGGCGACACTTTTCTAATGAGTACACTTTCCTTCCTTCCGATCTCCCACCAGTGAGCATTCCTCGCACCCTTGTCCTAGTTCCTTTATGGCAGTTTCCCTCCTTATGGCTGAGAGGACCTAGTGACCCCTGAATTCACACGTTCTCCTTAATCACCAACACACTGCAGAATTCTCCAGGGGGCCATATATGCTCCTGGAAGTTGGTGTTGGAAATAGTTCTCCATCCATTAATCACTCCCTCACTCACTAATGTCCTTGTGTCCTTGAGAAAGGCTCTCCCTTTCCTGGTTTTCCTGAATAGAAATCCTCTTGCCTCTTGGGTGAATAGGGTTATGGGTTGTGCAGAGGGTGTTGGTCCACTGAGCATCTTAGAGACTGTCCTTTATGGAGCCTAATGATCCTCACTGGGGAATGAGGCCAGGGTCCTAACTGTGGTTAGTTAGAGAGGGAAAGAAGGACAAGGGAAACTCAGATGTCCCTTCATGGCCCCTGGAGTTAGAGGACTTACCCCTTTGCACCTGGGATCAGGAGACCTCATTTCCTCGAGGACACGCACACTCAGACGTTAATCTTGAGTGTGGGTTCCTTTCTGGGGTCCAGGGCTGTTGTTAGCCACCAGGAATGACAGTGCTCTCCATGCTGAGTGGAGCCATTTTTGCCAGGAAAGAGAGCCCATGGTCACGCCTTGTGCAAAGCATCCCACGCCAGGGGCTCCCATGCCTACATTCCTGTCCTGAAAGGAAGCCACTCAGAGGCAAGGTGGGTCCAACCACCTCCCATGTGTTCACTCATCACTGTGTTCCAGCAGTCACCCCAGTGAACAGTCCTGATGGGATTGGATGTGGCTCAGAATGTCACCCTCATGAGCTCTACTCTGCCACAGCTGCAGTTCAGCAGTGGGAGAAACTCAAAACCTCAAAACACATGCACATGACAGAAAAGAGCAAGAGCCAGAGCCCAAACAGGCCAGGTGTGGCAAAGACAGCTGGAGTGCCTAGGTTGGGACTCAGAATTATGTCAGTGGGGTGCCATTGCTGCTGGCACCAGCATGATAACCGAGAGCCAGCCCTGCTCATTTTGGGGAGCAGTGTGTTGGGGAAGGCAGCAGAAATTGAGAGGCAGGATTGAGTTTGGCCCTAGGAGGAGGTTGGGTAAGAGGCCAGTGTGGGTTGGAGAGCCTGGGCAGATAGACAGAGGCCAGGGCACACCCCAAAGCCTGGAGACTGCACTTGATGTCCAGGGTTGTGAAACACCACTTCCCCTCTTACTCACAACTGAGAGCATTGATGAGTTCAGTTTGTGTGCGGCTGCATCCAAGGTGGCTCGGCTAGGAACCTCTGTTTCCTTGACTCAGGAGGCTGGGAGTCCAGGCTCCACTGAGGCTCGGCTGGGAGGATCGGAGTCTGAGTTTATGCCTGTGTTCCCTGTAGGATCCATGTTGGCTGAGCCTCAGTGTTTTTGTAATGAGAGGATGGGTGACCGTCATGTCTTTATCACAGGACACACTTGCTAAATGGATTTGTTTGCTCTGAGGAGGAAAGAGAGAGGGGGGAGTGGTGCTGGAGACAGGGATGCAGACAGGGGTCATGGACTTGGCATAACTCAGTCTTGGAGGTGATATCCCATCACCTGTACCCACTTCAATTCCCATGAATCCAGAGGCTGAGCCCCCTTGAGGTGAGGGGTGAACCGGTTCTGGGCAGCAGGATGCTGTGGTACCTCGGAGTCTCTGTGAGACCCCAACACTAGACACACTTGGCCCTTTTGAAATCTTAGGAGAAGCCTTGGGAAGTTGTATGGCAGAGGGGAGCAGCCTCTGCATCTCAGTCCCCTCCAACTTGCCATGGTGTAGAGAGGGAACTGCAGCCACGATGGGACGGACATTGGCCATGTCCCTGTGTGGGACACAGGCCTGATTGAGTTAGGGTGCATTCTTTGTCTCTCCCTTTCTTGTGATTATCCCATCTCTACATTTGTGCTTTAGCCACCTGTGAGTCCCATCTCTGGTTTCAGAGAGAACAGAGGGTGTTATGGGCCAATAGACACAATAAACCCTAGAGATTAGATGCTACCCTACTTTCCAGAAAAGACTGGGCACACCATGAGTTGCACAATGATGGGACCAGGGTCCAAAAGCTGCTGAGAGGGAAGGACTGGTTGTGAATGCATTTTTGAAGGCTCCAAGCTGGAACTCTAGTGGCACCAAGCAGGGCAGATGCTGGTGGGGATGTTTGGGTAGTTGTTGGTGAACACCTGCGCACCTGAGATGGGTAGGCATGGAGGAGAAATCGGCAGCCCATAGGGCTGTTGAAAGTGGTCTTATGTGAAAAGAGGCTCAGGTATGGGCACAGGAAATGACATCATTGCCTTGACAATGGATCAAACAGAACATGGAACCCTGGTATCCAGGCACCCACTTCACTGACCAAGCCATCCGAGCTCACTTGGTTGGAGCCACTGGAGGGAGAAGGATGTTCTCCTGTGGTTGCAGACAATGCCGAGCCTCAGGCTCCCAGGAATCTCAGGGGGGCCAACTAGCCCTTTTGTGGATACACTGGGTGAGGCTTCATCTTAGACGCCAGAGCCTCTGGCGATTGTCACAGAGGAGCTCAAGAGTAACAGTGAGTAGCACAGGGCAGGTGAGCCCAGCAGGCCCTCTAGTCTGATCCCTGATGAATGGCCCAGGACTCCTATTCTGACTCTGACTCTGTGTGTGTGTGTGTGTGTGTGTGTGTGTGTGTGTGTGTTTGTACTGATGGGAACTGTCCCATTGTGCTTTGACTCTAGTGTATTGGCACAAGTCATTTTTCTGTTTGTCACCATTTCCATTTTGAACCCACCATTCTTGGTCCCAACCCAGGGTGAAAATGATCAGAACACGGAGGAGCCCTTCAGGGTTCAGAGCCTTGAACCTTACAGGCAGGACCAGCTTAGGAATGAGCTCCTGCCTGTCATTTGTGGGAGGAACCTACATTTCAGCAGCAACATGGGGTTAATCTCCTGGGATTTCATCCCCACCCAGCAGGTGCTGGATCTCTTGTTCCCAAAACAGCCACCTTCTTCAGTCTTTACTCCTGGTGCCACTCCACATCCTCCAAGGGGACAAGAACCTCAGGTTCTGGATGGATGTTGTAGAATGCCCACAGAGCCAACTGCCAGGCTGGGTGGGGTGCAGTTGCTGGGCTTTGCTGATGTTGTCATCCCCCACAGTTCTTGGAACCTTCTGTGGCAGTGGCATCCAGGACCCCAGCAGCTCCTCACTGCTTCACTCCAGCGAGCAGGTGGAAGACAGCCGCGTTGTTCACGTCCTCCTAGAGGGACAGAGCCTGAGGGAGACAAAGCGCATCCCGGTAAGCCCGACAGCAGGGCTGACTCCTGGGTGTCCACACAGTGGAAGGCAGGAGACACAGCCAACCCCACGGCTATGGTGGGAAATAAAGAAGAGAGAGGTCCGTCTTAAGGGCTTGACCTGAGGAGGGAGAGCATCAGCATGCCCAGCTTCAGTGGTGAGTGGGCCTGTGTATTGTGGGTTTTGCAGGCCAGAAGTGCAGATGGAAGTGCTGTGGACAGATGAAGGCAGAGATATGTCCAGGGTGCAGGCTGCAGTGCCTAGAACTTGGTATTCTCAATGAGTGAAGTTGGAGCAGAGGAGGTGGCAGTGACTTGTCACATGTGTAGGAGGGGATGTGTTCCTGGTGGCAGGGAAGAGAACCTCCTTAGCATGACTAGGTGTAGGAATTTGGGGTCGGGATCACCTGGGGGGTCATGCCAAAGCTTCGGAATGTTAGGCTTTGCATGTATGTAAATACGGAGCTAAAGGGGTTCTTGGCAGAATTTCTATGGATGTGCAGTAGACACGCTAATGCTGCTGGTGTCCAGCTGCAGAGGAGACATGTTCAGTGACTGCCAGTGCTGAGTCAAGTACATCATTACAACCAGACCCGCACCGAGCTTCCAGAGGCCAGGGCCTCTCAAAGCTATCATGAAGCACTCAAGTGCACACTCTTGTATCTGAGTCTGTTTTGTGTCGTGGCAGTCAGGACCCAAATTTTCAGTGCATCTGCCTCTTCCACCCACAAAGGCAGCCTGCATCCCAGATCACACTTGGTGCGCAGATCCCTGGCCCATTGCTCTCATCTCAGTGAGATGAGAGTGTGTCTGTGCATAGGCAGTTTGGTCCTTTGACATGAGTGGAATGTGGCTCCCCAGGGGGAGGGGAGATGGCAGGTACAGGCAGATATTTGTACCAGGATTGTTCTAGTAGCACATTGCAAGAACCCAGGTGGTATATGGAGGACACACTCAGGTAGCAGGATAACAAGATTGTGCCCTTGTATATGTAGTTGAGATTTCTCCTGAATGTTTGACCACAGTCTTCTGGGTAGCTCTTCTAAAAGCCATTCTCTGATGACATTTGTCCCACCCTGATCCAGGTGACCTTTCAGGAGACGGTGACAAGCCTCATCCGCAGGGCCTTGGACCAAAATTTGTTGCAGCATGAGGATGTGGACAACTTTGAGCTGCTGTATATGATGTCTGAGGATGAGAGTAAGTAGGACAATCAGACAGTGGGGAGACATGATCCACAGTGGGCTCAGGATAACTGACAGCCAAGAGAAAGTGGGCCTTGGCCCCAAAATACCAAAGTGTGATGGGCCTGGCGGAGACTCTCAGGGGTTGTGGGTGTTTTGTGGTATAATCCTTGAGTGCCACCTAACAATTCTCTCCACTTCGCTCTGCAGAAATCAAGGTCTCTGACCACTCACTCGTGTGTCTGTCCATGAATCTGGGAATACAATCTTTCATGGTGAGGAAACGCCCCCAGGTCAAGGGAAAGGAGGTAAACACCTACCTTATTCAAGCTGTGCATGTGCTGCCATTCCACTCCGACCTGAGGAAATAAGAAGCCTCAGCACCTGGACATATTTGCTGGAAGCCCATAGAGCCAACTGACAGTCTCGGGTGGCTTTCTGTTTCTGGGTTTGCTGATATTCCATCCCCCACAGTTCTCAGAATCAACCTGCAAGTCCTCCAGGCCGCTTTCCCACAAGCAGGTGGGAGACACCTGCTTAATTCGTGTCCACTTAGAAACACAAAGTCCAGAGATGGCCAAGAGTGTTCTGGTAAGCCTGGGAGCAGGGGTGTCCCGTGGTGCTTACACCTGGGTGGGGAGCAGACACTGGTCCAATACCATGGACTACTCATGCCCTCTTGAATTTGGAGCTTCTGGATGATCAGGAGGATAGATGGGAATCAAGAAGGTAGAGGTCAGTGTGAAGGGCTGGAGCTGAGATGAGCGAGTGCAGCAGCTTGTCCACTGCCATGTCTGAGGGAGTCTGTGTGTCAGGTGGCAGCATGCAGTCCAGAAGGGCAGGGACAGGTATGGGTGACAGATGAGAATAGGACAGGAACTAGGTTGCAGGTTCCCTTGTATGGGATGCTGACGTCTATGGAGGAGGACAGCAGTGTGAGGTTCTCCATGTTCCTTGAACAAGGAGCTGAGAGAGTCTCTCTGCAGAGTCGATATGGATGTGGAGCAAGCACACTAAATGTCCAGGTAACCCAATGACCACCCTTGCCGGATGAGGTGGCCTCCTACATCCCAGCCAGCACTGAGCCTCTGGAGGCCAGGAGCTCTCGTGGCTATCTTTCAGCTCTCCTGTGTGTGGTCATGTTCCTGGGTCTGTTTTTGGCCCTGGCAATCCAGACCAAAGCCTCTAGGTTTTGTGCCTAGGCCATTCCCAATGCCGCCTGCATCCTCGGGCAGACCTGGGATCTTGGAGGCTATTGTCCCATTCCTCCCAACTTGTGGGATGAGATTGCATCTGTATGCAGGTAGTGGGGTCCTTTCACTCCGAGAGGAGTGCAGCTCCACAAAGAGCAATGGCAGGCCCAGGAAGTCCTATGTACAAGGATTGGGCTAGTAGCCTGTGGGAAGAGCCCACACGATGAGCAGGAGGTCAGCCTCGGGTAGTAGGGTCATGGATGTTGCCCTTGTATTTAGAGTGGAGGTGCCTCCAGAATGCCCCTGCCCACTGTCCTTGAGTAGTCACTTCAAGGCCCATTTCCTGAAGGCCTGTCTCCCATGCTGCTCCAGGTGACCTGCCACGATAGGGCTCCTGTCGTCATCCGCAGCGCCCTCGACCTACACTTCCTTACTGAGGAGAATCCAGAGGATTATGAGCTGGGCCAAATCATCTCTCGCCGTCAGAGTAAGTGAGACAATCAGATAGCAGAGAGCAAGGGTCAGGATGTGGACTCAGGTCAACTCTTAGCAACAAAGAGTAGTCTCTGACCCCCAAGAACACTCCAACAGGTGTGTTGGGTTCGTGCACAAAGCCAACTGCACTTCTGCTGGTGGAAGGTCTTGAGGTCCAATGGTATACCCCGGTGGATATTGCGGCTCCCCACCAGGTGCCCTCCCCTGGACATGAACAGGCATCCAAAGCTGACATCTTTGAGGAGTGAGGAGGAAAGCCTCTCTCCAGGAGCAGTATGTTTTCATGGTCTGGGATAGGAGTGGTTTCAAAGGAACATGGGAATGCATGGGCTAAAGAGGGAACTGGCATTTTGTGGACTGAAGCAGTACTATTGAAAGCCTTCTGTGTGACCAAAAAACCACTGCCTGGGCAGAGCATTGCCAGGATTCTAGCAAGCAGTAACAGGATGAAATTGGGAAGAAAACACAGCCTGGGAGACAGCCTGAATCATCTGTTTTTGCATAAATTCCATGGTCTTACGCACCTGAGTCCACTAGGCAAGGAGTGATCACAATAGCCAGGTTGTGATCCCTAACTAAAGTCAGATGAGGGCTTCCTGAGCACGTAGCCACAGAGCTCATCTGATAATAATGCCAGCGCTTTTTCGTTGGTTGGTTGGTTGGTTTTTGTGAGCCAAACACCACAGCAGCCATTATCCCAGCCTATGTACCCTGAAGACCACCATCCCTATGAGTTCTAGGATCACTTGTCTCCTATCTTAACCTACTGTTAGGTTAGTAGAGTCTATGGAAGAGGAAGTCTGTCTGGGGCCTTGGTAGCCTAAGAAATTCATAGCAGAGATCTCCACATCCAACCCAGAAGGGATGGAGAACAGGCTCTAGGTTAGAGGAGGGCGACAGGAAACACATGTTCAGAGGAAGGAGAAGCGGCTGTTGTATTCCCCCACTCGGGGTCATGGCACCACTGGGCCATACACCATGTTGGAGGGAAGCAGTCCCTTTGCTGGTCTTTGGAACCATTGTTCTCAGTAGGGCAGTATTTGGAATGTGGCCTCCATTCTCAGAAGCCTGGTTCACATGGAGGCGGGCTCCACCAACGCAGAAGCATGGCTCTAACGTGGTATCCGCTCTGGTCAGCCTGTCCTCACTGTGGCCATACTTGAGGAAAATAACTCAGAGGAGGAATCCTAGGCCTTTTTTCTCTGGGTTTCATAGCTTTCTCTTTGGTTGTGCACTGAGGCTGTCCATAAAGCTCTAGTGTGTGGCAGTGGAGAGCTCCTCAGCCCTTGCCACAAAGGCATAGACTGGGAGAGAGAGAACGAGGCTGGCAGAGAGAGAGAGAGAGAAAGATGGAGAGGGAGGACCTCTCCTTGGAGAATGAGGATTCAGTGGAGCCAACAGGAACAAGGTACTGTTGCCCAGGGCACAACCCTGTTTAGGTCTTACTCCAACCATGCTCAACCTTTCTTCCAGTCCCTCCCACCCCCCAGTAGTGTATTCATCTTGAATGAGAATTTCATGTTGACATCAGAGCACTCACCATCCAATGCTTCCCTCCAAACCCACCTATGAAGATGGCTCATGTGGGGACTGAATCTTCGGCACAGGAGCCTTTTGTGGGAGATTTCAGATGCAAACCCTAGTGGTGTGCTTTGGCAGATGCAAGAGGACCTGAGATATTCTGGAGTCCAAAGCCTTCGGTAGGAACAGACATTAGGTCTGTTGAAGTGCTCTGCCTAGTTCTTCCTCAGGGAGGACTGTGGAGGCTGTCTTTGTTGGTATTGGTGCTGAATTGGAGAGCTCTCAGGTGTGTGGCTCTGGCCTTTTCTGGCACAGGCTCTCAGATGTTGGCGTGTCCTAGGGAGCACCTCCTGAGTGCCACCTTCTTTTTGTACACCCCTCTCTCCCCAGAGCTGAGGGTTCCAGCAGAGGCCAACGTATTTTATGCCAAGAATCCTCACAAAAAATCCAACTTTGTGCTGAGGAAAAGGAGCCTCTCCCAAAAGAATGATGGGTGGATCGAGCCTCAACCTCCCTCTCGTCCTGCAAAGAAGGCTCCTGCCCTCCTGAGGATGCTTGCAAAACCATTCTGTTGCTGTGTGCCTGGGCGGGGCTGAGGCAGCCCAGGAATATTTACATTGATTACTATTTTCTTCAAAGTTTGAATCTATAGTTTGCCATTGTCCTTGACCTTGTTTAGTAACACAGTTGTTACTCTATCCTGTATTTGTTGTTTCCATTAATATATTATTATTATTTTAAAATATATATGTTTTTGTTACCTGATCTACTGTGATGATTTGAGTATACTAAATGTAGCAGTGATTCCTAAAGGACACATCCAAACCAACAGGAAGGAATGTTTCATTCTATCAGCAAGAACTTTGGTTTTTAGGAGTTTGGCAGATGGCATTATCTGAGTCAGTTTTCCAATGGGGGCAATGAAGTATCAGCTATGATGGTACAAACACAAACAAAGACACACAAACACACACAAGAGCACACACACTCACTGAGAGATAGATAGACAGATGGAGTTGGTCTCTGCTGAAATACTTTGGAGACATGGTTCTGATTTCTCCCCTTTTGGAGTATTTTCAATTGCACAAGGTGTCTTGCAAATGAACCCATGTCTGAGGAAGACATGCATGTGTACTTCACATGCCACTTTTCACATAGCAGGAAGGTCATGTAATATTTTTCATGCAGCTGTCTTTTGACTGTGAACCATCCCATGAGGTCAGCTGTGGAATTTTCAACTTGTAGCATCACAATGGGGATCCACTCTTTGGATTTGGGGATATTTCCGATTTTCTTGATTCAGATTGGAATGATATATATATTAGTTTTTGATGAAAATTCTGCATTTGATGGTAATGAATGTCGTGCATCTAGGAATCTGTAGAGTGCAGACAATGAATGGATGCCTACTGTTGTCTGGACTGGTCTGAAAAGTCCTGTAGCATCTGAGCATGTGTGAGGGCTGTACAGGTCTTGCCAAAAGCCCAGGTCAGATGATCCTGCACAAAGCTGAACTCCTAGTGGTCTCCACAACAGTGTAAGGGCCAAGGAGAAACACACTTCCACACAGAAGTTGGGAAGCTACCTTATGAAGGTGATCATAGATACGGGATTATTAATATATCCAGGTTGGCGTCTATTATTTTTTTAGCTTTTGACTTTCGCAGCTGTGGGCATCTTGACAACCATCAACTCCCTGTAAGCACAGACAACTCTATAAGAACCTGAGGATAAATTTCCCTGTGCATGTCCCCTTGTGAAACTGCTTAAGCACCGCCTGGTTTACACACAGGTGGAATTTCTAGGTCAAAGTGTGCATGTTTACTTCTTTGACTAAGCACTGCCAGGTGGCTCTTCTGCATAGCTCTACCTGTGGCCAGGATTGTATTATCTAGCTTTCTAACTTTTGCATGTTGAGTAGATATATAGTGGGAGCACACTGTTTTTGTTGGTATTTTTCTTGGTATCTATTCTGATGCTTTTCACTGGGGGATTTTTTCCTGTGAAAATGGGCTTCCTCTACTTGACCTTATTTTCTTCTTTTTAAAATTTTTTCAATGTGACTTTTTAATTTTAGTTTTATTAAAGACATTGCCCCTTGCTTGCATAGTCTATATCTAAAGCACTAGTCCTTGCTCCAAGGCCCAGCTTGCTCTCAGCTGCCCCAGGAGGGGAACAGTCTTTGGCGGTAGACAAGAGACACCCCTGCAGGGGGCACAAGTGCTTTGGCCCTCTGGTGTCTTGCCAGCAGTGCTTCCTATGCTCACAGAGGGTTTCAGACACTGAGTCAATGGTCCAGGTGGTCTTTTGTTCAGTCTGATCTCAAATTGAGCTCCTCTGAGAGGTCATATTGAAGTCCTTGTGTGTACCTGATCCATCATTTTAAACAATATTCCAAGTTCACTTTTTGTGTGTACGTGGGTTCTGGGGATTGAACCCAGGGCCTTGAGCCTGTGTGGCAAGTGACCTACCTGAGCTACACCCTCAGAGACCCCTGTAAAAGTATTTCCCCTTTGCCTCGGGGTCTAAGTTGCCAAGGCTGACCTCAAACGTTCCTCTTGCCTCAGCCTCCCTGGTGGCTGGCATGACAGGCATGCACCTGGGACTGTCACACTCGAGCCTGTGATGGGAACTCATGTGCATCTGTCCAGGGCTGAGCATGGTTAGGCAGAGCTGTGCTCCAGGCTCCCTGCAGGGCTGTGGAGGCTTCTGCTGCCCAGCAGCCCTGGTGCCATGGCCAGGGCTCCTCCCAGCCGAGGGCAGGCAGCTGCCCATTGCTGTAGGCTGACCTTATTTTCTTCTTATGGCACTCGTCCGTTCTCTGGACTATGTTGTATGGTTTGTCCATTAGGAGTCTAACAGGTCCTCTAGAACCTTCAAACAATTAGTAAAATTCCTGAACAGTAAGTGAGCGCGCGCAGAAATTGGGCTAATATTTTGGGAAGAACAATGTTGGATGATATATTCATGGCTTGAATATATCATCCAACATGAAGTTATATTTTATTACTTACAAAATAATAAAATAATGAAGCAATACCATGGGCTGAGCTAAAATAGATCCTTAGGATCTTAGGCATTCTGTAATAAATCTGTGTCACTTGAAGTATAGAGTTGATCGACTCTGAGTAATGAAACAGAAGTAAAGGTATCAAAGCCAATGATCATCTGTTTCCAATTTTCTGTGATTTGGTTCAAGTGGTAAAGTGGTGATATTTATTAATAATGGATCGAATAGGTTCATAATTGTTTTAGAGTACAATTAGATGCCTTCAAACTTTAGGCTACATGGGCACATTTGAGAACGGTTCCAGCCATTCTCTCATCCTTTGGGTCATTCCCCTCCTATGTCCTGTGAGACATTTTCTATGTGAGGCTTTAAGAAGAAGAAGAGAATATTCTGTAAAGAAAACCTTGTGATCTGTGCAGTATGAAGTTGAATGGATTCATTCAGAAATCAGAAATTCTATTGAAAGATATTTATTTGCATGAGCCAAATAAAACCTATTTTTAGGCATCCTGGTGAAGACAAGGTTTTATCTTTATGTCTCATTTTCTATGTTTTGTTGTTGTTGTTGTTGTTAGAATGAAATTCATATGTTGCCAGACCATTCTATCAGATGTGTAACTAGATGCCATTTAAATTACCCACTTTTACATGGTAGACAGTTTTTAATGAACACTGCCTGTCTGCACCTTTTTTAAAAACAGGACTGGGATCAGAAGCCCAAATACCAATGGTTAGCTGGAGCATATTTTTCATTTGGCCTATCTGTCAGTATTCCCTGAGGTCATCTGTGCAATCAGCTTCGTTACTCCTGCTCCCTCACTGGATTTCATAGAAACCATATGCTATGTATGAATCAGGGACACCAAGCCCACAACATAGCATTCTTGGAATATCCAAAGTCCCACTTTTCACTTCGCCATGCCTGAGATCAGCAGTAATATTTATCAGCAAATGTGAGATTTTCAAAGATCCAATTCTATGTGCTCCTTTCTCATAGAGCCTTAGGCAGGGATATAGCATACATAAATATTAAGTAAAGTCCATAGTTTTTAAAATGTCATCCATTGAATAGTTGACACATGTCTGAGATACTTTTTATTTTGGAGGAGGTATTATTTAATAGGGAATTCCAACAGCTACCTAATAGTGAAATGAGAAGTCTTGCATCCATTTTATTTTGTTTCTGATGATTTTTATGAGTAAGGGTAAGATACTTCCTTGTTCTGATGCAGATGTTGCCCACTTTTGTGAATGGATGCGGGGTGTCACCTACTACTTGCATATCTGCATATTGGGCTTGACACTGCTATCGTACTTGGTAGTTGGCAAAAAGTCAATACTGAAGTTAAGCTCTTGTGTTCTAGCAGCAGAGCTGAAGATCCTTGATGTGCCACCTTCTGCAATCCATGCTGCTCTCTTCATGTTCCTTATTGACTTCCTGGTGATGAGCATCATGGTCTCCTGGTCTTGAGAATGGCCAAGCATTGCTCTGTGAATGTGGAAGATGGGCATGTGGAAGGCTCCAGGGAGGAGGGATCATTGAACATGTACTCGAATCCATGTGCCTGTTGAATGACCTGTTTTTTTATTTTTGGGTTTTAAGGGAGACACTGCCCTAAAACACTTCTGTGCAGCTGGGGATGCAGGCTTCTGCTTCACCTTGCAGGAAGCATTAACGAATCCTTTCCAGAAGACATGAGAAGAGAGAAGTGAGCCTCTGGTATCATGCAGGTTCCTTGCATTGCCCATGGGCTAGAAGAGAGAAGAGTTGCTTCATGAGATTTGATCCCCTTTTTCCTGAAAAGTTCCACACAGAGGTGAGTCCCCAGCATGTTTAGAAATCATTTCAGACACCTTTCTGGACGGAATTGAATCAGAGCCCCTGATGATGTGGAAGAGCTAAAGATGGGTTTGCTATGAATTTTCTATTTCATTCATCAGGGCCTGAGTCAAGTCAGTCATTGTGCTGTCAACACATGAGCTGCTGGTCAAGTGTGAGGAAGTGGTCTTGCTTTATGAAAACACCACCCTGATTCAGTGAGCCAGAGGCAGCCTGCAGTCCCTGTTTTCCTGTAAAGGCAGATTGCTGTGGATGGCCTCTGGCCTCGTCATGCAGCCCTGCTCAGAGTAGGGGATTGAGGGACCAGGCAGATCCCTAGTTCCTTTTGACCTTTATTGCCATTGGGCCACCCCAGGGTCCTTGGACTCTACCTGGTCTTCTGGCCTGGGTCAGGGGATGTGAGGTTTGGAATCCCCCTCTGTGGCAGGATCCCAGCCCCCCAGCCACTTGAGGTCAGCACATCCTTCCCTAATTGTGTTAGAGTTGGAGACTTCTCCCACCCATCCTCATCCATGCTCATCCCACATTTTGTAGCTTGGCACCTGAGGACCTTTATTCATTGACTTAGTTGTTAGTGATGATGGTTACTAAGACTAAGTGACTCTTTCGAGTCACATCACTTGCATGGTAGGGCTAGAGCATGTATCTTCCTAATTGATTTCATGGGACTCTCTCATGGAAACTGTGACTGCTTCCTAAACACACACTCTACATTTGGAGTGTCAAAATTCTTGCCACTGCCTCCTTGGCAAGTGTATCTTGTCTTCTACGTGGGAATTTCACAAATATTTTCCTTTGGTTTGTGGAGGTCATGCAGAAGGGATTTCATTTGAAATAGCCCAAACAAGAAATACCAGTTGTCTTTTTCGCACATGGATGTGTGTAGTGAACACCCCTTTCTGTGTGCTTGCATGAGTTACTCCTTTGAATTTGTTGAAGAATGGTTGGCTGGGGAGCAAGTTAACGAGAGATGGATATCAATGGTTGTCAAGTATTCTGACGTGAAGAATGTATTGAGGATGTGAAGGCTTTTCTAGCCAGTTCCTATGGCTCAGTCAGGGATCAGTCAGAGGATTCTGTCTGGTAGACTCTTTGGCACAGATGTCAAAGTGGCCTGGTCTTACCCTGTCCAGGACTGAATGCTGAGCTTGAGTGGGAGCTTCTTGTCATTTCAAGCATTTCCATGAGTCTGTCCTCTGTTCTCTTGTATCCAAGTGGTTTCTAATAGGAAAGCAGAACAAAAATTGAAAGTATGGTGATTGATTATTTTTACCAATGTTATTTCAATCCACTTTGTTTAATACGAAATTACCTTTATGCTAGTAAGTTTTCATATGTGAGGAAATAATGAAAATATTGGGGTTAGGGGATGAGAATATGCAAATCAAACATTTTTGAGCACCAAGACCCGTTTTTTGTTTTTGTTTTTGTTTTTTTTTTTTTAACTTAAATAATATTAAGTGCCAGAGGACCACCGCTGCCATTCAGCCTCAACAACCTCCAGGTCCAGCCTCCAGGTGGCCCATTTCACCAGGGTGTGTGGGACCACACTGTCCTGGGATGAGAGAACAGTACCCACGGATGTTGACATCTCACAGAGTAGATATTGCCAGTGACAGTAGGGAGCTATTGGCACATGAGGAAGGGAAGAGCTCTCAGGATGGCAAGAGGGGGCCGCATCGAGACTCATTGGGTATGGCACGAGGCTGCTGGGTGTGGTGTTGGCCTGGGCCCACTGAGTGGGGCAGATCCGTGGTCTGTGTTTCTGTACCCTCCTCTGTAGCCTGTGTTGGCAGCAGATCAGGGAATTGCGATCAGAAGTGCTCCCAGTAACACAGGCACCAGCCCCCAGAGTGTGTGCCTATCCGTTTCCCCACCTGGCCTGACTTAGTGCCTGTCTTGCCTCAGGGCTGAGACCCTACAATCTCTGATGAGGGTGTCTGTGGTCCAGATCCAACCTGCATGGCCAACATGCTCAGACCTTCAGCTGGGTCCTAGGCTGCTGCAACCAAACTCTGTTAACTGGGTGGCCGACAACAGAGGAAGTGTCTTCCGTTGAGCTCCAGAGGCTCAACACAGTAGGTGTTGGGCTGTCCCAGTGCCATAACCCCTCCCAGGTTTCAAGGGGACTATCTCCCCAACTCTCCCAGCCCTTGCCCACTCTCCTATTGCTGCCCACGATCTGTGGTTCCCATATGGGCATCCCGCCCTGGCTCCAACCTCACATATCCGGTATCCCCCAGTCTGGGTCCAGACTCTCCTCTTCCTACAAGAATATCAGATATTGGATTTGGTCCCAGTTGATGCTGGTGTCCATCATGTGAGCTCTTAGCTTCATCACTGTGCAAAGACTCTTTTCCCACACAAGTTCGCACGACTTTTGGCTGGCTAAGAATTTTCAGGCGACACTTTTCTAATGAGTACACTTTCCTTCCTTCCGATCTCCCACCAGTGAGCATTCCTCGCACCCTTGTCCTAGTTCCTTTATGGCAGTTTCCCTCCTTATGGCTGAGAGGACCTAGTGACCCCTGAATTCACACGTTCTCCTTAATAACCAACACACTGCAGAATTCTCCAGGGGGCCATATATGCTCCTGGAAGTTGGTGTTGGAAATAGTTCTCCATCCATTAATCACTCCCTCACTCACTAATGTCCTTGTGTCCTTGAGAAAGGCTCTCCCTTTCCTGGTTTTCCTGAATAGAAATCCTCTTGCCTCTTGGGTGAATAGGGTTATGGGTTGTGCAGAGGGTGTTGGTCCACTGAGCATCTTAGAGACTGTCCTTTATGGAGCCTAATGATCCTCACTGGGGAATGAGGCCAGGGTCCTAACTGTGGTTAGTTAGAGAGGGAAAGAAGGACAAGGGAAACTCAGATGTCCCTTCATGGCCCCTGGAGTTAGAGGACTTACCCCTTTGCACCTGGGATCAGGAGACCTCATTTCCTCGAGGACACGCACACTCAGACGTTAATCTTGAGTGTGGGTTCCTTTCTGGGGTCCAGGGCTGTTGTTAGCCACCAGGAATGACAGTGCTCTCCATGCTGAGTGGAGCCATTTTTGCCAGGAAAGAGAGCCCATGGTCACGCCTTGTGCAAAGCATCCCACGCCAGGGGCTCCCATGCCTACATTCCTGTCCTGAAAGGAAGCCACTCAGAGGCAAGGTGGGTCCAACCACCTCCCATGTGTTCACTCATCACTGTGTTCCAGCAGTCACCCCAGTGAACAGTCCTGATGGGATTGGATGTGGCTCAGAATGTCACCCTCATGAGCTCTACCCTGCCACAGCTGCAGTTCTGCAGTGGGAGAAACTCAAAACCTCAAAACACATGCACATGAAAGAAAAGAGCAAGAGCCAGAGCCCAAACAGGCCAGGTGTGGCAAAGACAGCTGGAGTGCCTAGGTTGGGACTCAGAATTATGTCAGTGGGGTGGCATTGCTGCTGGCACCAGCATGATAACCGAGAGCCAGCCCTGCTCATTTTGGGGAGCAGTGTGTTGGGGAAGGCAGCAGAAATTGAGAGGCAGGATTGAGTTTGGCCCTAGGAGGAGGTTGGGTAAGAGGCCAGTGTGGGTTGGAGAGCCTGGGCAGATAGACAGAGGCCAGGGCACACCCCAAAGCCTGGAGACTGCACTTGATGTCCAGGGTTGTGAAACACCACTTCCCCTCTTACTCACAACTGAGAGCAAGGGGCATTGATGAGTTCAGTTTGTGTGCGGCTGCATCCAAGGTGGCTCGGCTAGGAACCTCTGTTTCCTTGACTCAGGAGGCTGGGAGTCCAGGCTCCACTGAGGCTCGGCTGGGAGGATCGGAGTCTGAGTTTATGCCTGTGTTCCCTGTAGGATCCATGTTGGCTGAGCCTCAGTGTTTTTGTAATGAGAGGATGGGTGACCGTCATGTCTTTATCACAGGACACACTTGCTAAATGGATTTGTTTGCTCTGAGGAGGAAAGAGAGAGGGGGGAGTGGTGCTGGAGACAGGGATGCAGACAGGGGTCATGGACTTGGCATAACTCAGTCTTGGAGGTGATATCCCATCACCTGTACCCACTTCAATTCCCATGAATCCAGAGGCTGAGCCCCCTTGAGGTGAGGGGTGAACCGGTTCTGGGCAGCAGGATGCTGTGGTACCTCGGAGTCTCTGTGAGACCCCAACACTAGACACACTTGGCCCTTTTGAAATCTTAGGAGAAGCCTTGGGAAGTTGTATGGCAGAGGGGAGCAGCCTCTGCATCTCAGTCCCCTCCAACTTGCCATGGTGTAGAGAGGGAACTGCAGCCACGATGGGACGGACATTGGCCATGTCCCTGTGTGGGACACAGGCCTGATTGAGTTAGGGTGCATTCTTTGTCTCTCCCTTTCTTGTGATTATCCCATCTCTACATTTGTGCTTTAGCCACCTGTGAGTCCCATCTCTGGTTTCAGAGAGAACAGAGGGTGTTATGGGCCAATAGACACAATAAACCCTAGAGATTAGATGCTACCCTACTTTCCAGAAAAGACTGGGCACACCATGAGTTGCACAATGATGGGACCAGGGTCCAAAAGCTGCTGAGAGGGAAGGACTGGTTGTGAATGCATTTTTGAAGGCTCCAAGCTGGAACTCTAGTGGCACCAAGCAGGGCAGATGCTGGTGGGGATGTTTGGGTAGTTGTTGGTGAACACCTGCGCACCTGAGATGGGTAGGCATGGAGGAGAAATCGGCAGCCCATAGGGCTGTTGAAAGTGGTCTTATGTGAAAAGAGGCTCAGGTATGGGCACAGGAAATGACATCATTGCCTTGACAATGGATCAAACAGAACATGGAACCCTGGTATCCAGGCACCCACTTCACTGACCAAGCCATCCGAGCTCACTTGGTTGGAGCCACTGGAGGGAGAAGGATGTTCTCCTGTGGTTGCAGACAATGCCGAGCCTCAGGCTCCCAGGAATCTCAGGGGGGCCAACTAGCCCTTTTGTGGATACACTGGGTGAGGCTTCATCTTAGACGCCAGAGCCTCTGGCGATTGTCGCAGAGGAGCTCAAGAGTAACAGTGAGTAGCACAGGGCAGGTGAGCCCAGCAGGCCCTCTAGTCTGATCCCTGATGAATGGCCCAGGACTCCTATTCTGACTCTGTGTGTGTGTGTGTGTGTGTGTGTGTGTGTGTGTGTGTGTGTGTACTGATGGGAACTGTCCCATTGTGCTTTGACTCTAGTGTATTGGCACAAGTCATTTTTCTGTTTGTCACCATTTCCATTTTGAACCCACCATTCTTGGTCCCAACCCAGGGTGAAAATGATCAGAACACGGAGGAGCCCTTCAGGGTTCAGAGCCTTGAACCTTACAGGCAGGACCAGCTTAGGAATGAGCTCCTGCCTGTCATTTGTGGGAGGAGCCTACATTTCAGCAGCAACATGGGGTTAATCTCCTGGGATTTCATCCCCACCCAGCAGGTGCTGGATCTCTTGTTCCCAAAACAGCCACCTTCTTCAGTCTTTACTCCTGGTGCCACTCCACATCCTCCAAGGGGACAAGAACCTCAGGTTCTGGATGGATGTTGTAGAATGCCCACAGAGCCAACTGCCAGGCTGGGTGGGGTGCAGTTGCTGGGCTTTGCTGATGTTGTCATCCCCCACAGTTCTTGGAACCTTCTGTGGCAGTGGCATCCAGGACCCCAGCAGCTGTGAGTAGCAGCTCCTCACTGCTTCACTCCAGCGAGCAGGTGGAAGACAGCCGCGTTGTTCACGTCCTCCTAGAGGGACAGAGCCTGAGGGAGACAAAGCGCATCCCGGTAAGCCCGACAGCAGGGCTGCCTCCTGGGTGTCCACACAGTGGAAGGCAGGAGACACAGCCAACCCCAGGGCTATGGTGGGAAATAAAGAAGAGAGAGGTCCGTCTTAAGGGCTTGACCTGAGGAGGGAGAGCATCAGCATGCCCAGCTTCAGTGGTGAGTGGGCCTGTGTATTGTGGGTTTTGCAGGCCAGAAGTGCAGACGGAAGTGCTGTGGACAGATGAAGGCAGAGATATGTCCAGGGTGCAGGCTGCAGTGCCTAGAACTTGGTATTCTCAATGAGTGAAGTTGGAGCAGAGGAGGTGGCAGTGACTTGTCACATGTGTAGGAGGGGATGTGTTCCTGGTGGCAGGGAAGAGAACCTCCTTAGCATGACTAGGTGTAGGAATTTGGGGTCGGGATCACCAGGGGGGTCATGCCAAAGCTTCGGAATGTTAGGCTTTGCATGTAGGTAAATACGGAGCTAAAGGGGTTCTTGGCAGAATTTCTATGGATGTGCAGTAGACACGCTAATGCTGCAGGTGTCCAGCTGCAGAGGAGACATGTTCAGTGACTGCCAGTGCTGAGTCAAGTACATCATTACAACCAGACCCGCACCGAGCTTCCAGAGGCCAGGGCCTCTCAAAGCTATCATGAAGCACTCAAGTGCACACTCTTGTATCTGAGTCTGTTTTGTGTTGTGGCAGTCAGGACCCAAATTTTCAGTGCATCTGCCTCTTCCACCCACAAAGGCAGCCTGCATCCCAGATCACACTTGGTGCGCAGATCCCTGGCCCATTGCTCTCATCTCAGTGAGATGAGAGTGTGTCTGTGCATAGGCAGTTTGGTCCTTTGACATGAGTGGAATGTGGCTCCCCAGGGGGAGGGGAGATGGCAGGTACAGGCAGATATTTGTACCAGGATTGTTCTAGTAGCACATTGCAAGAACCCAGGTGGTATATGGAGGACACACTCAGGTAGCAGGATAACAAGATTGTGCCCTTGTATATGTAGCTGAGATTTCTCCTGAATGTTTGACCACAGTCTTCTGGGTAGCTCTTCTAAAAGCCATTCTCTGATGACATTTGTCCCACCCTGATCCAGGTGACCTTTCAGGAGACGGTGACAAGCCTCATCCGCAGGGCCTTGGACCAAAATTTGTTGCAGCATGAGGATGTGGACAACTTTGAGCTGCTGTATATGATGTCTGAGGATGAGAGTAAGTAGGACAATCAGACAGTGGGGAGACATGATCCACAGTGGGCTCAGGATAACTGACAGCCAAGAGAAAGTGGGCCGTGGCCCCAAAATACCAAAGTGTGATTGGCCTCGCGGAGACTCTGAGGGGTTGTGGGTGTTTTGTGGTATAATCCTTGAGTGCCACCTAACAATTCTCTCCACTTCGCTCTGCAGAAATCAAGGTCTCTGACCACTCACTCGTGTGTCTGTCCATGAATCTGGGAATACAATCTTTCATGGTGAGGAAACGCCCCCAGGTCAAGGGAAAGGAGGTAAACACCTACCTTATTCAAGCTGTGCATGTGCTGCCATTCCACTCCGACCTGAGGAAATAAGAAGCCTCAGCACCTGGACATATTTGCTGGAAGCCCATAGAGACAACTGACAGTCTGGGGTGGCTTTCTGTTTCTGGGTTTGCTGATGTTCCATCCCCCACAGTTCTCAGAATCAACCTGCAAGTCCTCCAGCCCGCTTTCCCACAAGCAGGTGGGAGACACCTGCTTAATTCGTGTCCACTTAGAAACACAAAGTCCAGAGATGGCCAAGAGTGTTCTGGTAAGCCTGGGAGCAGGGGTGTCCCGTGGTGCTTACACCTGGGTGGGGAGCAGACACTGGTCCAATACCATGGACTACTCATGCCCTCTTGAATTTGGAGCTTCTGGATGATCAGGAGGATAGATGGGAATCAAGAAGGGAGAGGTCAGTGTGAAGGGCTGGAGCTGAGATGAGCGAGTGCAGCAGCTTGTCCACTGCCATGTCTGAGGGAGTCTGTGTGTCAGGTGGCAGCATGCAGTCCAGAAGGGCAGGGACAGGTATGGGTGACAGATGAGAATAGGACAGGAACTAGGTTGCAGGTTCCCTTGTATGGGATGCTGACGTCTATGGAGGAGGACAGCAGTGTGAGGTTCTCCATGTTCCTTGAACAAGGAGCTGAGAGAGTCTCTCTGCAGAGTCGATATGGATGTGGAGCAAGCACACTAAATGTCCAGGTAACCCAATGACCACCCTTGCCGGATGAGGTGGCCTCCTACATCCCAGCCAGCACTGAGCCTCTGGAGGCCAGGAGGTCTCGTGGCTATCTTTCAGCTCTCCTGTGTGTGGTCATGTTCCTGGGTCTGTTTTTGGCCCTGGCAATCCAGACCAAAGCCTCTAGGTTTTGTGCCTAGGCCATTCCCAATGCCGCCTGCATCCTCGGGCAGACCTGGGATCTTGGAGGCTATTGTCCCATTCCTCCCAACTTGTGGGATGAGATTGCATCTGTATGCAGGTAGTGGGGTCCTTTCACTCCGAGAGGAGTGCAGCTCCACAAAGAGCAATGGCAGGCCCAGGAAGTCCTATGTACAAGGATTGGGCTAGTAGCCTGTGGGAAGAGCCCACACGATGAGCAGGAGGTCAGCCTCGGGTAGTAGGGTCATGGATGTTGCCCTTGTATTTAGAGTGGAGGTGCCTCCAGAATGCCCCTGCCCACTGTCCTTGAGTAGTCACTTCAAGGCCCATTTCCTGAAGGCCTGTCTCCCATGCTGCTCCAGGTGACCTGCCACGATAGGGCTCCTGTCGTCATCCGCAGCGCCCTCGACCTACACTTCCTTACTGAGGAGAATCCAGAGGATTATGAGCTGGGCCAAATCATCTCTCGCCGTCAGAGTAAGTGAGACAATCAGATAGCAGAGAGCAAGGGTCAGGATGTGGACTCAGGTCAACTCTTAGCAACAAAGAGTAGTCTCTGACCCCCAAGAACACTCCAACAGGTGTGTTGGGTTCGTGCACAAAGCCAACTGCACTTCTGCTGGTGGAAGGTCTTGAGGTCCAATGGTATACCCCGGTGGATATTGCGGCTCCCCACCAGGTGCCCTCCCCTGGACATGAACAGGCATCCAAAGCTGACATCTTTGAGGAGTGAGGAGGAAAGCCTCTCTCCAGGAGCAGTATGTTTTCATGGTCTGGGATAGGAGTGGTTTCAAAGGAACATGGGAATGCATGGGCTAAAGAGGGAACTGGCATTTTGTGGACTGAAGCAGTACTATTGAAAGCCTTCTGTGTGACCAAAAAACCACTGCCTGGGCAGAGCATTGCCAGGATTCTAGCAAGCAGTAACAGGATGAAATTGGGAAGAAAACACAGCCTGGGAGACAGCCTGAATCATCTGTTTTTGCATAAATTCCATGGTCTTACGCACCTGAGTCCACTAGGCAAGGAGTGATCACAATAGCCAGGTTGTGATCCCTAACTAAAGTCAGATGAGGGCTTCCTGAGCACGTAGCCACAGAGCTCATCTGATAATAATGCCAGCGCTTTTTCGTTGGTTGGTTGGTTGGTTTTTGTGAGCCAAACACCACAGCAGCCATTATCCCAGCCTATGTACCCTGAAGACCACCATCCCTATGAGTTCTAGGATCACTTGTCTCCTATCTTAACCTACTGTTAGGTTAGTAGAGTCTATGGAAGAGGAAGTCTGTCTGGGGCCTTGGTAGCCTAAGAAATTCATAGCAGAGATCTCCACATCCAACCCAGAAGGGATGGAGAACAGGCTCTAGGTTAGAGGAGGGCGACAGGAAACACATGTTCAGAGGAAGGAGAAGCGGCTGTTGTATTCCCCCACTCGGGGTCATGGCACCACTGGGCCATACACCATGTTGGAGGGAAGCAGTCCCTTTGCTGGTCTTTGGAACCATTGTTCTCAGTAGGGCAGTATTTGGAATGTGGCCTCCATTCTCAGAAGCCTGGTGCACATGGAGGCGGGCTCCACCAATGCAGAAGCATGGCTCTAACGTGGTATCCGTGCTGGTCAGCCTGTCCTCACTGTGGCCATACTTGAGGAAAATAACTCAGAGGAGGAATCCTAGGCCTTTTTTCTCTGGGTTTCATAGCTTTCTCTTTGGTTGTGCACTGAGGCTGTCCATAAAGCTCTAGTGTGTGGCAGTGGAGAGCTCCTCAGCCCTTGCCACAAAGGCATAGACTGGGAGAGAGAGAACGAGGCTGGCAGAGAGGGAGAGAGAGAAAGATGGAGAGGGAGGACCTCTCCTTGGAGAATGAGGATTCAGTGGAGCCAACAGGAACAAGGTACTGTTGCCCAGGGCACAACCCTGTTTAGGTCTTACTCCAACCATGCTCAACCTTTCTTCCAGTCCCTCCCACCCCCCAGTAGTGTATTCATCTTGAATGAGAATTTCATGTTGACATCAGAGCACTCACCATCCAATGCTTCCCTCCAAACCCACCTATGAAGATGGCTCATGTGGGGACTGAATCTTCGGCACAGGAGCCTTTTGTGGGAGATTTCAGATGCAAACCCTAGTGGTGTGCTTTGGCAGATGCAAGAGGACCTGAGATATTCTGGAGTCCAAAGCCTTCGGTAGGAACAGACATTAGGTCTGTTGAAGTGCTCTGCCTAGTTCTTCCTCAGGGAGGACTGTGGAGGCTGTCTTTGTTGGTATTGGTGCTGAATTGGAGAGCTCTCAGGTGTGTGGCTCTGGCCTTTTCTGGCACAGGCTCTCAGATGTTGGCGTGTCCTAGGGAGCACCTCCTGAGTGCCACCTTCTTTTTGTACACCCCTCTCTCCCCAGAGCGGAGGATTCCAGCAGAGGCCAACGTATTTTATGCCAAGAATCCTCACAAAAAATCCAACTTTGTGCTGAGGAAAAGGAGCCTCTCCCAAAAGAATGATGGGTGGATCGAGCCTCAACCTCCCTCTCGTCCTGCAAAGAAGGCTCCTGCCTTCCTGAGGATGCTTGCAAAACCATTCTGGGGCTGTGTGCCTGGGCGGGGCTGAGGCAGCCCAGGAATATTTACATTGATTACTATTTTCTTCAAAGTTTGAATCTATAGTTTGCCATTGTCCTTGACCTTGTTTAGTAACACAGTTGTTACTCTATCCTGTATTTGTTGTTTCCATTAATATATTATTATTATTTTAAAATATATATGTTTTTGTTACCTGATCTACTGTGATGATTTGAGTATACTAAATGTAGCAGTGATTCCTAAAGGACACATCCAAACCAACAGGAAGGAATGCTTCATTCTATCAGCAAGAACTTTGGTTTTTAGGAGTTTGGCAGATGGCATTATCTGAGTCAGTTTTCCAATGGGGGCAATGAAGTATCAGCTATGATGGTACAAACACAAACAAAGACACACAAACACACACAAGAGCACACACACTCACTGAGAGATAGATAGAGAGATGGAGTTGGTCTCTGCTGAAATACTTTGGAGACATGGTTCTGATTTCTCCCCTTTTGGAGTATTTTCAATTGCACAAGGTGTCTTGCAAATGAACCCATGTCTGAGGAAGACATGCATGTGTACTTCACATGCCACTTTTCACATAGCAGGAAGGTCATGTAATATTTTTCATGCAGCTGTCTTTTGACTGTGAACCATCCCATGAGGTCAGCTGTGGAATTTTCAACTTGTAGCATCACAATGGGGATCCACTCTTTGGATTTGGGGATATTTCCGATTTTCTTGATTCAGATTGGAATGATATATATATTAGTTTTTGATGAAAATTCTGCATTTGATGGTAATGAATGTCGTGCATCTAGGAATCTGTAGAGTGCAGACAATGAATGGATGCCTACTGTTGTCTGGACTGGTCTGAAAAGTCCTGTAGCATCTGAGCATGTGTGAGGGCTGTACAGGTCTTGCCAAAAGTCCAGGTCAGATGATCCTGCACAAAGCTGAACTCCTAGTGGTCTCCACAACAGTGTAAGGGCCAAGGAGAAACTCACTTCCACACAGAAGTTGGGAAGCTACCTTATGAAGGTGATCATAGATACGGGATTATTAATATATCCAGGTTGGCATCTATTATTTTTTTAGCTTTTGACTTTCGCAGCTGTGGGCATCTTGACAACCATCAACTCCCTGTAAGCACAGACAACTCTATAAGAACCTGAGGATAAATTTCCCTGTGCATGTCCCCTTGTGAAACTGCTTAAGCACCACCTGGTTTACACACAGGTGGAATTTCTAGATCAAAGTGTGCATGTTTACTTCTTTGACTAAGCACTGACAGGTGGCTCTTCTGCATAGCTCTACCTGTGGCCAGGATTGTATTATCTAGCTTTCTAACTTTTGCATGTTGAGTAGATACATAGTGGGAGCACACTGTTTTTGTTGGTATTTTTCTTGGTATCTATTCTGATGCTTTTCACTGGGGGATTTTTTCCTGTGAAAATGGGCTTCCTCTACTTGACCTTATTTTCTTCTTTTTAAAATTTTTTCAATGTGACTTTTTAATTTTAGTTTTATTAAAGACATTGCCCCTTGCTTGCATAGTCTATATCTAAAGCACTAGTCCTTGCTCCAAGGCCCAGCTTGCTCTCAGCTGCCCCAGGAGGGGAACAGTCTTTGGCGGTAGACAAGAGACGCCCCTGCAGGGGGCACAAGTGCTTTGGCCCTCTGGTGTCTTGCCAGCAGTGCTTCTCATGCTCACAGAGGGTTTCAGACACTGAGTCAATGGTCCAGGTGGTCTTTTGTTCAGTCTGATCTCAAATTGAGCTCCTCTGAGAGGTCATATTGAAGTCCTTGTGTGTACCTGACCCATCATTTTAAACAATATTCCAAGTTCACTTTTTGTGTGTACGTGGGTTCTGGGGATTGAACCCAGGGCCTTGAGCCTGTGAGGCAAGTGACCTACCTGAGCTACACCCTCAGAGACCCCTGTAAAAGTATTTCCCCTTTGCCTCGGGGTCTAAGTTGCCAAGGCTGACCTCAAACGTTCCTCTTGCCTCAGCCTCCCTGGTGGCTGGCATGACAGGCATGCACCTGGGACTGTCACACTCGAGCCTGTGATGGGAACTCATGTGCATCTGTCCAGGGCTGAGCATGGTTAGGCAGAGCTGTGCTCCAGGCTCCCTGCAGGGCTGTGGAGGCTTCTGCTGCCCAGCAGCCCTGGTGCCATGGCCAGGGCTCCTCCCAGCCGAGGGCAGGCAGCTGCCCATTGCTGTAGGCTGACCTTATTTTCTTCTTATGGCACTCGTCCGTTCTCTGGACTATGTTGTATGGTTTGTCCATTAGGAGTCTAACAGGTCCTCTAGAACCTTCAAACAATTAGTAAAATTCCTGAACAGTAAGTGAGCGCGCGCAGAAATTGGGCTAATATTTTGGGAAGAACAATGTTGGATGATATATTCATGGCTTGAATATATCATCCAACATGAAGTTATATTTTATTACTTACAAAATAATAAAATAATGAAGCAATACCATGGGCTGAGCTAAAATAGATCCTTAGGATCTTAGGCATTCTGTAATAAATCTGTGTCACTTGAAGTATAGAGTTGATCGACTCTGAGTAATGAAACAGAAGTAAAGGTATCAAAGCCAATGATCATCTGTTTCCAATTTTCTGTGATTTGGTTCAAGTGGTAAAGTGGTGATATTTATTAATAATGGATCGAATAGGTTCATAATTGTTTTAGAGTACAATTAGATGCCTTCAAACTTTAGGCTACATGGGCACATTTGAGAACGGTTCCAGCCATTCTCTCATCCTTTGGGTCATTCCCCTCCTATGTCCTATGAGACATTTTCTATTAGAGGCTTTAAGAAGAAGAAGAGAATATTCTGTAAAGAAAACCTTGTGATCTGTGCAGTATGAAGTTGAATGGATTCATTCAGAAATCAGAAATTCTATTGAAAGATATTTATTGGCATGAGCCAAATAAAACCTATTTTTAGGCATCCTGGTGAAGACAAGGTTTTATCTTTATGTCTCATTTTCTATGTTTTGTTGTTGTTGTTGTTGTTAGAATGAAATTCATATGTTGCCAGACCATTCTATCAGATGTGTAACTAGATGCCATTTAAATTACCCACTTTTACATGGTAGACAGTTTTTAATGAACACTGCCTGTCTGCACCTTTTTTAAAAACAGGACTGGGATCAGAAGCCCAAATACCAATGGTTAGCTGGAGCATATTTTTCATTTGGCCTATCTGTCAGTATTCCCTGAGGTCATCTGTGCAATCAGCTTCGTTACTCCTGCTCCCTCACTGGATTTCATAGAAACCATATGCTATGTATGAATCAGGGACACCAATCCCAAAACATAGCATTCTTGGAATATCCAAAGTCCCACTTTTCACTTCGCCATGCCTGAGATCAGCAGTAATATTTATCAGCAAATGTGAGATTTTCAAAGATCCAATTCTATGTGCTCCTTTCTCATAGAGCCTTAGGCAGGGATATAGCATACATAAATATTAAGTAAAGTCCATAGTTTTTAAAATGTCATCCATTGAATAGTTGACACATGTCTGAGATACTTTTTATTTTGGAGGAGGTATTATTTAATAGGGAATTCCAACAGCTACCTAATAGTGAAATGAGAAGTCTTGCATCCATTTTATTTTGTTTCTGATGATTTTTATGAGTAAGGGTAAGATACTTCCTTGTTCTGATGCAGATGTTGCCCACTTTTGTGAATGGATGCGGGGTGTCACCTACTACTTGCATATCTGCATATTGGGCTTGACACTGCTATCGTACTTGGTAGTTGGCAAAAAGTCAATACTGAAGTTAAGCTCTTGTGTTCTAGCAGCAGAGCTGAAGATCCTTGATGTGCCACCTTCTGCAATCCATGCTGCTCTCTTCATGTTCCTTATTGACTTCCTGGTGATGAGCATCATGGTCTCCTGGTCTTGAGAATGGCCAAGCATTGCTCTGTGAATGTGGAAGATGGGCATGTGGAAGGCTCCAGGGAGGAGGGATCATTGAACATGTACTCGAATCCATGTGCCTGTTGAATGACCTGTTTTTTTATTTTTGGGTTTTAAGGGAGACACTGCCCTAAAACACTTCTGTGCAGCTGGGGATGCAGGCTTCTGCTTCACCTTGCAGGAAGCATTAACGAATCCTTTCCAGAAGACATGAGAAGAGAGAAGTGAGCCTCTGGTATCATGCAGGTTCCTTGCATTGCCCATGGGCTAGAAGAGAGAAGAGTTGCTTCATGAGATTTGATCCCCTTTTTCCTGAAAAGTTCCACACAGAGGTGAGTCCCCAGCATGTTTAGAAATCATTTCAGACACCTTTCTGGACGGAATTGAATCAGAGCCCCTGATGATGTGGAAGAGCTAAAGATGGGTTTGCTATGAATTTTCTATTTCATTCATCAGGGCCTGAGTCAAGTCAGTCATTGTGCTGTCAACACATGAGCTGCTGGTCAAATGTGAGGAAGTGGTCTTGCTTTATTGAAAACACCACCCTGATTCAGTGAGCCAGAGGCAGCCTGCAGTCCCTGTTTTCCTGTAAAGGCAGATTGCTGTGGATGGCCTCTGGCCTCGTCATGCAGCCCTGCTCAGAGTAGGGGATTGAGGGACCAGGCAGATCCCTAGTTCCTTTTGACCTTTATTGCCATTGGGCCACCCCAGGGTCCTTGGACTCTACCTGGTCTTCTGGCCTGGGTCAGGGGATGTGAGGTTTGGAATCCCCCTCTGTGGCAGGATCCCAGCCCCCCAGCCACTTGAGGTCAGCACATCCTTCCCTAATTGTGTTAGAGTTGGAGACTTCTCCCACCCATCCTCATCCATGCTCATCCCACATTTTGTAGCTTGGCACCTGAGGACCTTTATTCATTGACTTAGTTGTTAGTGATGATGGTTACTAAGACTAAGTGACTCTTTCAAGTCACATCACTTGCATGGTAGGGCTAGAGCATGGATCTTCCTAATTGATTTCATGGGACTCTCTCATGGAAACTGTGACTGCTTCCTAAACACACACTCTACATTTGGAGTGTCAAAATTCTTGCCACTGCCTCCTTGGCAAGTGTATCTTGTCTTCTACGTGGGAATTTCACAAATATTTTCCTTTGGTTTGTGGAGGTCATGCAGAAGGGATTTCATTTGAAATAGCCCAAACAAGAAATACCAGTTGTCTTTTTCGCACATGGATGTGTGTAGTGAACACCCCTTTCTGTGTGCTTGCATGAGTTACTCCTTTGAATTTGTTGAAGAATGGTTGGCTGGGGAGCAAGTTAACGAGAGATGGATATCAATGGTTGTCAAGTATTCTGACGTGAAGAATGTATTGAGGATGTGAAGGCTTTTCTAGCCAGTTCCTATGGCTCAGTCAGGGATCAGTCAGAGGATTCTGTCTGGTAGACTCTTTGGCACAGATGTCAAAGTGGCCTGGTCTTACCCTGTCCAGGACTGAATGCTGAGCTTGAGTGGGAGCTTCTTGTCATTTCAAGCATTTCCATGAGTCTGTCCTCTGTTCTCTTGTATCCAAGTGGTTTCTAATAGGAAAGCAGAACAAAAATTGAAAGTATGGTGATTGATTATTTTTACCAATGTTATTTCAATCCACTTTGTTTAATACGAAATTACTTTATGCTAGTAAGATTTCATATGTGAGGAAATAATGAAAATATTGGGGTTAGGGGATGAGAATATGCAAATCAAACATTTTTGAGCACCAAGACCCGTTTTTTGTTTTTGTTTTTGTTTTTTTTTTAACTTAAATATTATTAAGTGCCAGAGGACCACTGCTGCCATTCAGCCTCAACAACCTCCAGGTCCAGCCTCCAGGTGGCCCATTTCACCAGGGTGTGTGGGACCACACTGTCCTGGGATGAGAGAACAGTACCCACGGATGTTGACATCTCACAGAGTAGATATTGCCAGTGACAGTAGGGAGCTATTGGCACATGAGGAAGGGAAGAGCTCTCAGGATGGCAAGAGGGGGCCGCTTCGAGACTCATTGGGTATGGCACGAGGCTGCTGGGTGTGGTGTTGGCCTGGGCCCACTGAGTGGGGCAGATCCGTGGTCTGTGTTTCTGTACCCTCCTCTGTAGCCTGTGTTGGCAGCAGATCAGGGAATTGCGATCAGAAGTGCTCCCAGTAACACAGGCACCAGCCCCCAGAGTGTGTGCCTATCTGTTTCCCCACCTGGCCTGACTTAGTGCCTGTCTTGCCTCAGGGCTGAGACCCTACAATCTCTGATGAGGGTGTCTGTGGTCCAGATCCAACCTGCATGGCCAACATGCTCAGACCTTCAGCTGGGTCCTAGGCTGCTGCAACCAAACTCTGTTAACTGGGTGGCCGACAACAGAGGAAGTGTCTTCCGTTGAGCTCCAGAGGCTCAACACAGTAGGTGTTGGGCTGTCCCAGTGCCATAACCCCTCCCAGGTTTCAAGGGGACTGTCTCCCCAACTCTCCCAGCCCTTGCCCACTCTCCTATTGCTGCCCACGATCTGTGGTTCCCATATGGGCATCCCGCCCTGGCTCCAACCTCACATATCCGGTATCCCCCAGTCTGGGTCCAGACTCTCCTCTTCCTACAAGAATATCAGATATTGGATTTGGTCCCAGTTGATGCTGTGTTCCATCATGTGAGCTCTTAGCTTCATCACTGTGCAAAGACTCTTTTCCCACACAAGTTCGCACGACTTTTGGCTGGCTAAGAATTTTCAGGCGACACTTTTCTAATGAGTACACTTTCCTTCCTTCCGATCTCCCACCAGTGAGCATTCCTCGCACCCTTGTCCTAGTTCCTTTATGGCAGTTTCCCTCCTTATGGCTGAGAGGACCTAGTGACCCCTGAATTCACACGTTCTCCTTAATCACCAACACACTGCAGAATTCTCCAGGGGGCCATATATGCTCCTGGAAGTTGGTGTTGGAAATAGTTCTCCATCCATTAATCACTCCCTCACTCACTAATGTCCTTGTGTCCTTGAGAAAGGCTCTCCCTTTCCTGGTTTTCCTGAATAGAAATCCTCTTGCCTCTTGGGTGAATAGGGTTATGGGTTGTGCAGAGGGTGTTGGTCCACTGAGCATCTTAGAGACTGTCCTTTATGGAGCCTAATGATCCTCACTGGGGAATGAGGCCAGGGTCCTAACTGTGGTTAGTTAGAGAGGGAAAGAAGGACAAGGGAAACTCAGATGTCCCTTCATGGCCCCTGGAGTTAGAGGACTTACCCCTTTGCACCTGGGATCAGGAGACCTCATTTCCTCGAGGACACGCACACTCAGACGTTAATCTTGAGTGTGGGTTCCTTTCTGGGGTCCAGGGCTGTTGTTAGCCACCAGGAATGACAGTGCTCTCCATGCTGAGTGGAGCCATTTTTGCCAGGAAAGAGAGCCCATGGTCACGCCTTGTGCAAAGCATCCCACGCCAGGGGCTCCCATGCCTACATTCCTGTCCTGAAAGGAAGCCACTCAGAGGCAAGGTGGGTCCAACCACCTCCCATGTGTTCACTCATCACTGTGTTCCAGCAGTCACCCCAGTGAACAGTCCTGATGGGATTGGATGTGGCTCAGAATGTCACCCTCATGAGCTCTACCCTGCCACAGCTGCAGTTCTGCAGTGGGAGAAACTCAAAACCTCAAAACACATGCACATGAAAGAAAAGAGCAAGAGCCAGAGCCCAAACAGGCCAGGTGTGGCAAAGACAGCTGGAGTGCCTAGGTTGGGACTCAGAATTATGTCAGTGGGGTGGCATTGCTGCTGGCACCAGCATGATAACCGAGAGCCAGCCCTGCTCATTTTGGGGAGCAGTGTGTTGGGGAAGGCAGCAGAAATTGAGAGGCAGGATTGAGTTTGGCCCTAGGAGGAGGTTGGGTAAGAGGCCAGTGTGGGTTGGAGAGCCTGGGCAGATAGACAGAGGCCAGGGCACACCCCAAAGCCTGGAGACTGCCCTTGATGTCCAGGGTTGTGAAACACCACTTCCCCTCTTACTCACAACTGAGAGCAAGGGGCATTGATGAGTTCAGTTTGTGTGCGGCTGCATCCAAGGTGGCTCGGCTAGGAACCTCTGTTTCCTTGACTCAGGAGGCTGGGAGTCCAGGCTCCACTGAGGCTCGGCTGGGAGGATCGGAGTCTGAGTTTATGCCTGTGTTCCCTGTAGGATCCATGTTGGCTGAGCCTCAGTGTTTTTGTAATGAGAGGATGGGTGACCGTCATGTCTTTATCACAGGACACACTTGCTAAATGGATTTGTTTGCTCTGAGGAGGAAAGAGAGAGGGGGGAGTGGTGCTGGAGACAGGGATGCAGACAGGGGTCATGGACTTGGCATAACTCAGTCTTGGAGGTGATATCCCATCACTTGTACCCACTTCAATTCCCATGAATCCAGAGGCTGAGCCCCCTTGAGGTGAGGGGTGAACCGGTTCTGGGCAGCAGGATGCTGTGGTACCTCGGAGTCTCTGTGAGACCCCAACACTAGACACACTTGGCCCTTTTGAAATCTTAGGAGAAGCCTTGGGAAGTTGTATGGCAGAGGGGAGCAGCCTCTGCATCTCAGTCCCCTCCAACTTGCCATGGTGTAGAGAGGGAACTGCAGCCACGATGGGACGGACATTGGCCATGTCCCTGTGTGGGACACAGGCCTGATTGAGTTAGGGTGCATTCTTTGTCTCTCCCTTTCTTGTGATTATCCCATCTCTACATTTGTGCTTTAGCCACCTGTGAGTCCCATCTCTGGTTTCAGAGAGAACAGAGGGTGTTATGGGCCAATAGACACAATAAACCCTAGAGATTAGATGCTACCCTACTTTCCAGAAAAGACTGGGCACACCATGAGTTGCACAATGATGGGACCAGGGTCCAAAAGCTGCTGAGAGGGAAGGACTGGTTGTGAATGCATTTTTGAAGGCTCCAAGCTGGAACTCTAGTGGCACCAAGCAGGGCAGATGCTGGTGGGGATGTTTGGGTAGTTGTTGGTGAACACCTGCGCACCTGAGATGGGTAGGCATGGAGGAGAAATCGGCAGCCCATAGGGCTGTTGAAAGTGGTCTTATGTGAAAAGAGGCTCAGGTATGGGCACAGGAAATGACATCATTGCCTTGACAATGGATCAAACAGAACATGGAACCCTGGTATCCAGGCACCCACTTCACTGACCAAGCCATCCGAGCTCACTTGGTTGGAGCCACTGGAGGGAGAAGGATGTTCTCCTGTGGTTGCAGACAATGCCGAGCCTCAGGCTCCCAGGAATCTCAGGGGGGGCCAACTAGCCCTTTTGTGGATACACTGGGTGAGGCTTCATCTTAGACGCCAGAGCCTCTGGCGATTGTCGCAGAGGAGCTCAAGAGTAACAGTGAGTAGCACAGGGCAGGTGAGCCCAGCAGGCCCTCTAGTCTGATCCCTGATGAATGGCCCAGGACTCCTATTCTGACTCTGTGTGTGTATGTGTGTGTGTGTGTGTGTGTGTGTGTGTGTGTGTTTGTACTGATGGGAACTGTCCCATTGTGCTTTGACTCTAGTGTATTGGCACAAGTCATTTTTCTGTTTGTCACCATTTCCATTTTGAACCCACCATTCTTGGTCCCAACCCAGGGTGAAAATGATCAGAACACGGAGGAGCCCTTCAGGGTTCAGAGCCTTGAACCTTACAGGCAGGACCAGCTTAGGAATGAGCTCCTGCCTGTCATTTGTGGGAGGAACCTACATTTCAGCAGCAACATGGGGTTAATCTCCTGGGATTTCATCCCCACCCAGCAGGTGCTGGATCTCTTGTTCCCAAAACAGCCACCTTCTTCAGTCTTTACTCCTGGTGCCACTCCACATCCTCCAAGGGGACAAGAACCTCAGGTTCTGGATGGATGTTGTAGAATGCCCACAGAGCCAACTGCCAGGCTGGGTGGGGTGCAGTTGCTGGGCTTTGCTGATGTTGTCATCCCCCACAGTTCTTGGAACCTTCTGTGGCAGTGGCATCCAGGACCCCAGCAGCTGTGAGTAGCAGCTCCTCACTGCTTCACTCCAGCGAGCAGGTGGAAGACAGCCGCGTTGTTCACGTCCTCCTAGAGGGACAGAGCCTGAGGGAGACAAAGCGCATCCCGGTAAGCCCGACAGCAGGGCTGCCTCCTGGGTGTCCACACAGTGGAAGGCAGGAGACACAGCCAACCCCAGGGCTATGGTGGGAAATAAAGAAGAGAGAGGTCCGTCTTAAGGGCTTGACCTGAGGAGGGAGAGCATCAGCATGCCCAGCTTCAGTGGTGAGTGGGCCTGTGTATTGTGGGTTTTGCAGGCCAGAAGTGCAGACGGAAGTGCTGTGGACAGATGAAGGCAGAGATATGTCCAGGGTGCAGGCTGCAGTGCCTAGAACTTGGTATTCTCAATGAGTGAAGTTGGAGCAGAGGAGGTGGCAGTGACTTGTCACATGTGTAGGAGGGGATGTGTTCCTGGTGGCAGGGAAGAGATCCTCCTTAGCATGACTAGGTGTAGGAATTTGGGGTCGGGATCACCTGGGGGGTCATGCCAAAGCTTCGGAATGTTAGGCTTTGCATGTAGGTAAATACGGAGCTAAAGGGGTTCTTGGCAGAATTTCTATGGATGTGCAGTAGACACGCTAATGCTGCAGGTGTCCAGCTGCAGAGGAGACATGTTCAGTGACTGCCAGTGCTGAGTCAAGTACATCATTACAACCAGACCCGCACCGAGCTTCCAGAGGCCAGGGCCTCTCAAAGCTATCATGAAGCACTCAAGTGCACACTCTTGTATCTGAGTCTGTTTTGTGTCGTGGCAGTCAGGACCCAAATTTTCAGTGCATCTGCCTCTTGCACCCACAAAGGCAGCCTGCATCCCAGATCACACTTGGTGCGCAGATCCCTGGCCCATTGCTCTCATCTCAGTGAGATGAGAGTGTGTCTGTGCATAGGCAGTTTGGTCCTTTGACATGAGTGGAATGTGGCTCCCCAGGGGGAGGGGAGATGGCAGGTACAGGCAGATATTTGTACCAGGATTGTTCTAGTAGCACATTGCAAGAACCCAGGTGGTATATGGAGGACACACTCAGGTAGCAGGATAACAAGATTGTGCCCTTGTATATGTAGCTGAGATTTCTCCTGAATGTTTGACCACAGTCTTCTGGGTAGCTCTTCTAAAAGCCATTCTCTGATGACATTTGTCCCACCCTGATCCAGGTGACCTTTCAGGAGACGGTGACAAGCCTCATCCGCAGGGCCTTGGACCAAAATTTGTTGCAGCATGAGGATGTGGACAACTTTGAGCTGCTGTATATGATGTCTGAGGATGAGAGTAAGTAGGACAATCAGACAGTGGGGAGACATGATCCACAGTGGGCTCAGGATAACTGACAGCCAAGAGAAAGTGGGCCTTGGCCCCAAAATACCAAAGTGTGATGGGCCTGGCGGAGACTCTCAGGGGTTGTGGGTGTTTTGTGGTATAATCCTTGAGTGCCACCTAACAATTCTCTCCACTTCGCTCTGCAGAAATCAAGGTCTCTGACCACTCACTCGTGTGTCTGTCCATGAATCTGGGAATACAATATTTCATCGTGAGGAAACGCCCCCAGGTCAAGGGAAAGGAGGTAAACACCTACCTTATTCAAGCTGTGCATGTGCTGCCATTCCACTCCGACCTGAGGAAATAAGAAGCCTCAGCACCTGGACATATTTGCTGGAAGCCCATAGAGCCAACTGACAGTCTGGGGTGGCTTTCTGTTTCTGGGTTTGCTGATGTTCCATCCCCCACAGTTCTCAGAATCAACCTGCAAGTCCTCCAGGCCGCTTTCCCACAAGCAGGTGGGAGACACCTGCTTAATTCGTGTCCACTTAGAAACACAAAGTCCAGAGATGGCCAAGAGTGTTCTGGTAAGCCTGGGAGCAGGGGTGTCCCGTGGTGCTTACACCTGGGTGGGGAGCAGACACTGGTCCAATACCATGGACTACTCATGCCCTCTTGAATTTGGAGCTTCTGGATGATCAGGAGGATAGATGGGAATCAAGAAGGGAGAGGTCAGTGTGAAGGGCTGGAGCTGAGATGAGCGAGTGCAGCAGCTTGTCCACTGCCATGTCTGAGGGAGTCTGTGTGTCAGGTGGCAGCATGCAGTCCAGAAGGGCAGGGACAGGTATGGGTGACAGATGAGAATAGGACAGGAACTAGGTTGCAGGTTCCCTTGTATGGGATGCTGACGTCTATGGAGGAGGACAGCAGTGTGAGGTTCTCCATGTTCCTTGAACAAGGAGCTGAGAGAGTCTCTCTGCAGAGTCGATATGAATGTGGAGCAAGCACACTAAATGTCCAGGTAACCCAATGACCACCCTTGCCGGATGAGGTGCCCTCCTATATCCCAGCCAGCACTGAGCCTCTGGAGGCCAGGAGCTCTCGTGGCTATCTTTCAGCTCTCCTGTGTGTGGTCATGTTCCTGGGTCTGTTTTTGGCCCTGGCAATCCAGACCAAAGCCTCTAGGTTTTGTGCCTAGGCCATTCCCAATGCTGCCTGCATCCTCGTGCAGACCTGGGATCTTGGAGGCTATTGTCCCATTCCTCCCAACTTGTGGGATGAGATTGCATCTGTATGCAGGTAGTGGGGTCCTTTCACTCCGAGAGGAGTGCAGCTCCACAAAGAGCAATGGCAGGCCCAGGAAATCCTATGTACAAGGATTGGGCTAGTAGCCTGTGGGAAGAGCCCACACGATGAGCAGGAGGTCAGCCTCGGGTAGTAGGGTCATGGATGTTGCCCTTGTATTTAGAGTGGAGGTGCCTCCAGAATGCCCCTGACCACTGTCCTTGAGTAGTCACTTCAAGGCCCATTTCCTGAAGGCCTGTCTCCCATGCTGCTCCAGGTGACCTGCCACGATAGGGCTCCTGTCGTCATCCGCAGCGCCCTCGACCTACACTTCCTTACTGAGGAGAATCCAGAGGATTATGAGCTGGGCCAAATCATCTCTCACCGTCAGAGTAAGTGAGACAATCAGATAGCAGAGAGCAAGGGTCAGGATGTGGACTCAGGTCAACTCTTAGCAACAAAGACTAGTCTCTGACCCCCAAGAACACTCCAACAGGTGTGTTGGGTTCGTGCACAAAGCCAACTGCACTTCTGCTGGTGGAAGGTCTTGAGGTCCAATGGTATACCCCGGTGGATATTGCGGCTCCCCACCAGGTGCCCTCCCCTGGACATGAACAGGCATCCAAAGCTGACATCTTTGAGGAGTGAGGAGGAAAGCCTCTCTCCAGGAGCAGTATGTTTTCATGGTCTGGGATAGGAGTGGTTTCAAAGGAACATGGGAATGCATGGGCTAAAGAGGGAACTGGCATTTTGTGGACTGAAGCAGTACTATTGAAAGCCTTCTGTGTGACCAAAAAACCACTGCCTGGGCAGAGCATTGCCAGGATTCTAGCAAGCAGTAACAGGATGAAATTGGGAAGAAAACACAGCCTGGGAGACAGCCTGAATCATCTGTTTTTGCATAAATTCCATGGTCTTACGCACCTGAGTCCACTAGGCAAGGAGTGATCACAATAGCCAGGTTGTGATCCCTAACTAAAGTCAGATGAGGGCTTCCTGAGCACGTAGCCACAGAGCTCATCTGATAATAATGCCAGCGCTTTTTCGTTGGTTGGTTGGTTGGTTTTTGTGAGCCAAACACCACAGCAGCCATTATCCCAGCCTATGTACCCTGAAGACCACCATCCCTATGAGTTCTAGGATCACTTGTCTCCTATCTTAACCTACTGTTAGGTTAGTAGAGTCTATGGAAGAGGAAGTCTGTCTGGGGCCTTGGTAGCCTAAGAAATTCATAGCAGAGATCTCCACATCCAACCCAGAAGGGATGGAGAACAGGCTCTAGGTTAGAGGAGGGCGACAGGAAACACATGTTCAGAGGAAGGAGAAGTGGCTGTTGTATTCCCCCACTCGGGGTCATGGCACCACTGGGCCATACACCATGTTGGAGGGAAGCAGTCCCTTTGCTGGTCTTTGGAACCATTGTTCTCAGTAGGGCAGTATTTGGAATGTGGCCTCCATTCTCAGAAGCCTGGTTCACATGGAGGCGGGCTCCACCAATGCAGAAGCATGGCTCTAACGTGGTATCCGTGCTGTTCAGCCTGTCCTCACTGTGGCCATACTTGTGGAAAATAACTCAGAGGAGGAATCCTAGGCCTTTTTTCTCTGGGTTTCATAGCTTTCTCTTTGGTTGTGCACTGAGGCTGTCCATAAAGCTCTAGTGTGTGGCAGTGGAGAGCTCCTCAGCCCTTGCCACAAAGGCATAGACTGGGAGAGAGAGAACGAGGCTGGCAGAGAGGGAGAGAGAGAAAGATGGAGAGGGAGGACCTCTCCTTGGAGAATGAGGATTCAGTGGAGCCAACAGGAACAAGGTACTGTTGCCCAGGGCACAACCCTGTTTAGGTCTTACTCCAACCATGCTCAACCTTTCTTCCAGTCCCTCCCACCCCCCAGTAGTGTATTCATCTTGAATGAGAATTTCATGTTGACATCAGAGCACTCACCATCCAATGCTTCCCTCCAAACCCACCTATGAAGATGGCTCATGTGGGGACTGAATCTTCGGCACAGGAGCCTTTTGTGGGAGATTTCAGATGCAAACCCTAGTGGTGTGCTTTGGCAGATGCAAGAGGACCTGAGATATTCTGGAGTCCAAAGCCTTCGGTAGGAACAGACATTAGGTCTGTTGAAGTGCTCTGCCTAGTTCTTCCTCAGGGAGGACTGTGGAGGCTGTCTTTGTTGGTATTGGTGCTGAATTGGAGAGCTCTCAGGTGTGTGGCTCTGGCCTTTTCTGGCACAGGCTCTCAGATGTTGGCGTGTCCTAGGGAGCACCTCCTGAGTGCCACCTTCTTTTTGTACACCCCTCTCTCCCCAGAGCTGAGGGTTCCAGCAGAGGCCAACGTATTTTATGCCAAGAATCCTCACAAAAAATCCAACTTTGTGCTGAGGAAAAGGAGCCTCTCCCAAAAGAATGATGTGTGGATCGAGCCTCAACCTCCCTCTCGTCCTGCAAAGAAGGCTCCTGCCCTCCTGAGGATGCTTGCAAAACCATTCTGTTGCTGTGTGCCTGGGCGGGGCTGAGGCAGCCCAGGAATATTTACATTGATTACTATTTTCTTCAAAGTTTGAATCTATAGTTTGCCATTGTCCTTGACCTTGTTTAGTAACACAGTTTTTACTCTATCCTGTATTTGTTGTTTCCATTAATATATTATTATTATTTTAAAATATATATGTTTTTGTTACCTGATCTACTGTGATGATTTGAGTATACTAAATGTAGCAGTGATTCCTAAAGGACACATCCAAACCAACAGGAAGGAATGCTTCATTCTATCAGCAAGAACTTTGGTTTTTAGGAGTTTGGCAGATGGCATTATCTGAGTCAGTTTTCCAATGGGGGCAATGAAGTATCAGCTATGATGGTACAAACACAAACAAAGACACACAAACACACACAAGAGCACACACACTCACTGAGAGATAGATAGACAGATGGAGTTGGTCTCTGCTGAAATACTTTGGAGACATGGTTCTGATTTCTCCCCTTTTGGAGTATTTTCAATTGCACAAGGTGTCTTGCAAATGAACCCATGTCTGAGGAAGACATGCATGTGTACTTCACATGCCACTTTTCACATAGCAGCAAGGTCATGTAATATTTTTCATGCAGCTGTCTTTTGACTGTGAACCATCCCATGAGGTCAGCTGTGGAATTTTCAACTTGTAGCATCACAATGGGGATCCACTCTTTGGATTTGGGGATATTTCCGATTTTCTTGATTCAGATTGGAATGATATATATATTAGTTTTTGATGAAAATTCTGCATTTGATGGTAATGAATGTCGTGCATCTAGGAATCTGTAGAGTGCAGACAATGAATGGATGCCTACTGTTGTCTGGACTGGTCTGAAAAGTCCTGTAGCATCTGAGCATGTGTGAGGGCTGTACAGGTCTTGCCAAAACCCCAGGTCAGATGATCCTGCACAAAGCTGAACTCCTAGTGGTCTCCACAACAGTGTAAGGGCCAAGGAGGAACTCACTTCCACACAGAAGTTGGGAAGCTACCTTATGAAGGTGATCATAGATACGGGATTATTAATATATCCAGGTTGGCATCTATTACTTTTTTAGCTTTTGACTTTCGCAGCTGTGGGCATCTTGACAACCATCAACTCCCTGTAAGCACAGACAACTCTATAAGAACCTGAGGATAAATTTCCCTGTGCATGTCCCCTTGTGAAACTGCTTAAGCACCGCCTGGTTTACACACAGGTGGAATTTCTAGGTCAAAGTGTGCATGTTTACTTCTTTGACTAAGCACTGCCAGGTGGCTCTTCTGCATAGCTCTACCTGTGGCCAGGATTGTATTATCTAGCTTTCTAACTTTTGCATGTTGAGTAGATACATAGTGGGAGCACACTGTTTTTGTTGGTATTTTTCTTGGTATCTATTCTGATGCTTTTCACTGGGGGATTTTTTCCTGTGAAAATGGGCTTCCTCTACTTGACCTTATTTTCTTCTTTTTAAAATTTTTTCAATGTGACTTTTTAATTTTAGTTTTATTAAAGACATTGCCCCTTGCTTGCATAGTCTATATCTAAAGCACTAGTCCTTGCTCCAAGGCCCAGCTTGCTCTCAGCTGCCCCAGGAGGGGAACAGTCTTTGGCGGTAGACAAGAGACGCCCCTGCAGGGGGCACAAGTGCTTTGGCCCTCTGGTGTCTTGCCAGCAGTGCTTCCCATGCTCACAGAGGGTTTCAGACACTGAGTCAATGGTCCAGGTGGTCTTTTGTTCAGTCTGATCTCAAATTGAGCTCCTCTGAGAGGTCATATTGAAGTCCTTGTGTGTACCTGACCCATCATTTTAAACAATATTCCAAGTTCACTTTTTGTGTGTACGTGGGTTCTGGGGATTGAACCCAGGGCCTTGAGCCTGTGAGGCAAGTGACCTACCTGAGCTACACCCTCAGAGACCCCTGTAAAAGTATTTCCCCTTTGCCTCGGGGTCTAAGTTGCCAAGGCTGACCTCAAACGTTCCTCTTGCCTCAGCCTCCCTGGTGGCTGGCATGACAGGCATGCACCTGGGACTGTCACACTCGAGCCTGTGATGGGAACTCATGTGCATCTGTCCAGGGCTGAGCATGGTTAGGCAGAGCTGTGCTCCAGGCTCCCTGCAGGGCTGTGGAGGCTTCTGCTGCCCAGCAGCCCTGGTGCCATGGCCAGGGCTCCTCCCAGCCGAGGGCAGGCAGCTGCCCATTGCTGTAGGCTGACCTTATTTTCTTCTGATGGCACTCGTCCGTTCTCTGGACTATGTTGTATGGTTTGTCCATTAGGAGTCTAACAGGTCCTCTAGAACCTTCAAACAATTAGTAAAATTCCTGAACAGTAAGTGAGCGCGCGCAGAAATTGGGCTAATATTTTGGGAAGAACAATGTTGGATGATATATTCATGGCTTGAATATATCATCCAACATGAAGTTATATTTTATTACTTACAAAATAATAAAATAATGAAGCAATACCATGGGCTGAGCTAAAATAGATCCTTAGGATCTTAGGCATTCTGTAATAAATCTGTGTCACTTGAAGTATAGAGTTGATCGACTCTGAGTAATGAAACAGAAGTAAAGGTATCAAAGCCAATGATCATCTGTTTCCAATTTTCTGTGATTTGGTTCAAGTGGTAAAGTGGTGATATTTATTAATAATGGATCGAATAGGTTCATAATTGTTTTAGAGTACAATTAGATGCCTTCAAACTTTAGGCTACATGGGCACATTTGAGAACGGTTCCAGCCATTCTCTCATCCTTTGGGTCATTCCCCTCCTATGTCCTATGAGACATTTTCTATTAGAGGCTTTAAGAAGAAGAAGAGAATATTCTGTAAAGAAAACCTTGTGATCTGTGCAGTATGAAGTTGAATGGATTCATTCAGAAATCAGAAATTCTATTGAAAGATATTTATTGGCATGAGCCAAATAAAACCTATTTTTAGGCATCCTGGTGAAGACAAGGTTTTATCTTTATGTCTCATTTTCTATGTTTTGTTGTTGTTGTTGTTGTTAGAATGAAATTCATATGTTGCCAGACCATTCTATCAGATGTGTAACTAGATGCCATTTAAATTACCCACTTTTACATGGTAGACAGTTTTTAATGAACACTGCCTGTCTGCACCTTTTTTAAAAACAGGACTGGGATCAGAAGCCCAAATACCAATGGTTAGCTGGAGCATATTTTTCATTTGGCCTATCTGTCAGTATTCCCTGAGGTCATCTGTGCAATCAGCTTCGTTACTCCTGCTCCCTCACTGGATTTCATAGAAACCATATGCTATGTATGAATCAGGGACACCAATCCCACAACATAGCATTCTTGGAATATCCAAAGTCCCACTTTTCACTTCGCCATGCCTGAGATCAGCAGTAATATTTATCAGCAAATGTGAGATTTTCAAAGATCCAATTCTATGTGCTCCTTTCTCATAGAGCCTTAGGCAGGGATATAGCATACATAAATATTAAGTAAAGTCCATAGTTTTTAAAATGTCATCCATTGAATAGTTGACACATGTCTGAGATACTTTTTATTTTGGAGGAGGTATTATTTAATAGGGAATTCCAACAGCTACCTAATAGTGAAATGAGAAGTCTTGCATCCATTTTATTTTGTTTCTGATGATTTTTATGAGTAAGGGTAAGATACTTCCTTGTTCTGATGTAGATGTTGCCCACTTTTGTGAATGGATGCGGGGTGTCACCTACTACTTGCATATCTGCATATTGGGCTTGACACTGCTATCGTACTTGGTAGTTGGCAAAAAGTCAATACTGAAGTTAAGCTCTTGTGTTCTAGCAGCAGAGCTGAAGATCCTTGATGTGCCACCTTCTGCAATCCATGCTGCTCTCTTCATGTTCCTTATTGACTTCCTGGTGAGGAGCATCATGGTCTCGTGGTCTTGAGAATGGCCAAGCATTGCTCTGTGAATGTGGAAGATGGGCATGTGGAAGGCTCCAGGGAGGAGGGATCATTGAACATGTACTCGAATCCATGTGCCTGTTGAATGACCTGTTTTTTTATTTTTGGGTTTTAAGGGAGACACTGCCCTAAAACACTTCTGTGCAGCTGGGGATGCAGGCTTCTGCTTCACCTTGCAGGAAGCATTAACGAATCCTTTCCAGAAGACATGAGAAGAGAGAAGTGAGCCTCTGGTATCATGCAGGTTCCTTGCATTGCCCATGGGCTAGAAGAGAGAAGAGTTGCTTCATGAGATTTGATCCCCTTTTTCCTGAAAAGTTCCACACAGAGGTGAGTCCCCAGCATGTTTAGAAATCATTTCAGACACCTTTCTGGACGGAATTGAATCAGAGCCCCTGATGATGTGGAAGAGCTAAAGATGGGTTTGCTATGAATTTTCTATTTCATTCATCAGGGCCTGAGTCAAGTCAGTCATTGTGCTGTCAACACATGAGCTGCTGGTCAAATGTGAGGAAGTGGTCTTGCTTTATGAAAACACCACCCTGATTCAGTGAGCCAGAGGCAGCCTGCAGTCCCTGTTTTCCTGTAAAGGCAGATTGCTGTGGATGGCCTCTGGCCTCGTCATGCAGCCCTGCTCAGAGTAGGGGATTGAGGGACCAGGCAGATCCCTAGTTCCTTTTGACCTTTATTGCCATTGGGCCACCCCAGGGTCCTTGGACTCTACCTGGTCTTCTGGCCTGGGTCAGGGGATGTGAGGTTTGGAATCCCCCTCTGTGGCAGGATCCCAGCCCCCCAGCCACTTGAGGTCAGCACATCCTTCCCTAATTGTGTTAGAGTTGGAGACTTCTCCCACCCATCCTCATCCATGCTCATCCCACATTTTGTAGCTTGGCACCTGAGGACCTTTATTCATTGACTTAGTTGTTAGTGATGATGGTTACTAAGACTAAGTGACTCTTTCGAGTCACATCACTTGCATGGTAGGGCTAGAGCATGGATCTTCCTAATTGATTTCATGGGACTCTCTCATGGAAACTGTGACTGCTTCCTAAACACACACTCTACATTTGGAGTGTCAAAATTCTTGCCACTGCCTCCTTGGCAAGTGTATCTTGTCTTCTACGTGGGAATTTCACAAATATTTTCCTTTGGTTTGTGGAGGTCATGCAGAAGGGATTTCATTTGAAATAGCCCAAACAAGAAATACCAGTTGTCTTTTTCGCACATGGATGTGTGTAGTGAACACCCCTTTCTGTGTGCTTGCATGAGTTACTCCTTTGAATTTGTTGAAGAATGGTTGGCTGGGGAGCAAGTTAACGAGAGATGGATATCAATGGTTGTCAAGTATTCTGACGTGAAGAATGTATTGAGGATGTGAAGGCTTTTCTAGCCAGTTCCTATGGCTCAGTCAGGGATCAGTCAGAGGATTCTGTCTGGTAGACTCTTTGGCACAGATGTCAAAGTGGCCTGGTCTTACCCTGTCCAGGACTGAATGCTGAGCTTGAGTGGGAGCTTCTTGTCATTTCAAGCATTTCCATGAGTCTGTCCTCTGTTCTCTTGTATCCAAGTGGTTTCTAATAGGAAAGCAGAACAAAAATTGAAAGTATGGTGATTGATTATTTTTACCAATGTTATTTCAATCCACTTTGTTTAATACGAAATTACCTTTATGCTAGTAAGTTTTCATATGTGAGGAAATAATGAAAATATTGGGGTTAGGGGATGAGAATATGCAAATCAAACATTTTTGAGCACCAAGACCCGTTTTTTGTTTTTGTTTTTGTTTTTTTTTTTTTAACTTAAATAATATTAAGTGCCAGAGGACCACCGCTGCCATTCAGCCTCAACAACCTCCAGGTCCAGCCTCCAGGTGGCCCATTTCACCAGGGTGTGTGGGACCACACGGTCCTGGGATGAGAGAACAGTACCCACGGATGTTGACATCTCACAGAGTAGATATTGCCAGTGACAGTAGGGAGCTATTGGCACATGAGGAAGGGAAGAGCTCTCAGGATGGGAAGAGGGGGCCGCTTCGAGACTCATTGGGTATGGCACGAGGCTGCTGGGTGTGGTGTTGGCCTGGGCCCACTGAGTGGGGCAGATCCGTGGTCTGTGTTTCTGTACCCTCCTCTGTAGCCTGTGTTGGCAGCAGATCAGGGAATTGCGATCAGAAGTGCTCCCAGTAACACAGGCACCAGCCCCCAGAGTGTGTGCCTATCCGTTTCCCCACCTGGCCTGACTTAGTGCCTGTCTTGCCTCAGGGCTGAGACCCTACAATCTCTGATGAGGGTGTCTGTGGTCCAGATCCAACCTGCATGGCCAACATGCTCAGACCTTCAGCTGGGTCCTAGGCTGCTGCAACCAAACTCTGTTAACTGGGTGGCCGACAACAGAGGAAGTGTCTTCCGTTGAGCTCCAGAGGCTCAACACAGTAGGTGTTGGGCTGTCCCAGTGCCATAACCCCTCCCAGGTTTCAAGGGGACTGTCTCCCCAACTCTCCCAGCCCTTGCCCACTCTCCTATTGCTGCCCACGATCTGTGGTTCCCATATGGGCATCCCGCCCTGGCTCCAACCTCACATATCCGGTATCCCCCAGTCTGGGTCCAGACTCTCCTCTTCCTACAAGAATATCAGATATTGGATTTGGTCCCAGTTGATGCTGTGTTCCATCATGTGAGCTCTTAGCTTCATCACTGTGCAAAGACTCTTTTCCCACACAAGTTCGCACGACTTTTGGCTGGCTAAGAATTTTCAGGCGACACTTTTCTAATGAGTACACTTTCCTTCCTTCCGATCTCCCACCAGTGAGCATTCCTCGCACCCTTGTCCTAGTTCCTTTATGGCAGTTTCCCTCCTTATGGCTGAGAGGACCTAGTGACCCCTGAATTCACACGTTCTCCTTAATCACCAACACACTGCAGAATTCTCCAGGGGGCCATATATGCTCCTGGAAGTTGGTGTTGGAAATAGTTCTCCATCCATTAATCACTCCCTCACTCACTAATGTCCTTGTGTCCTTGAGAAAGGCTCTCCCTTTCCTGGTTTTCCTGAATAGAAATCCTCTTGCCTCTTGGGTGAATAGGGTTATGGGTTGTGCAGAGGGTGTTGGTCCACTGAGCATCTTAGAGACTGTCCTTTATGGAGCCTAATGATCCTCACTGGGGAATGAGGCCAGGGTCCTAACTGTGGTTAGTTAGAGAGGGAAAGAAGGACAAGGGAAACTCAGATGTCCCTTCATGGCCCCTGGAGTTAGAGGACTTACCCCTTTGCACCTGGGATCAGGAGACCTCATTTCCTCGAGGACACGCACACTCAGACGTTAATCTTGAGTGTGGGTTCCTTTCTGGGGTCCAGGGCTGTTGTTAGCCACCAGGAATGACAGTGCTCTCCATGCTGAGTGGAGCCATTTTTGCCAGGAAAGAGAGCCCATGGTCACGCCTTGTGCAAAGCATCCCACGCCAGGGCCGCCCATGCCTACATTCCTGTCCTGAAAGGAAGCCACTCAGAGGCAAGGTGGGTCCAACCACCTCCCATGTGTTCACTCATCACTGTGTTCCAGCAGTCACCCCAGTGAACAGTCCTGATGGGATTGGATGTGGCTCAGAATGTCACCCTCATGAGCTCTACCCTGCCACAGCTGCAGTTCTGCAGTGGGAGAAACTCAAAACCTCAAAACACATGCACATGAAAGAAAAGAGCAAGAGCCAGAGCCCAAACAGGCCAGGTGTGGCAAAGACAGCTGGAGTGCCTAGGTTGGGACTCAGAATTATGTCAGTGGGGTGGCATTGCTGCTGGCACCAGCATGATAACCGAGAGCCAGCCCTGCTCATTTTGGGGAGCAGTGTGTTGGGGAAGGCAGCAGAAATTGAGAGGCAGGATTGAGTTTGGCCCTAGGAGGAGGTTGGGTAAGAGGCCAGTGTGGGTTGGAGAGCCTGGGCAGATAGACAGAGGCCAGGGCACACCCCAAAGCCTGGAGACTGCCCTTGATGTCCAGGGTTGTGAAACACCACTTCCCCTCTTACTCACAACTGAGAGCAAGGGGCATTGATGAGTTCAGTTTGTGTGCGGCTGCATCCAAGGTGGCTCGGCTAGGAACCTCTGTTTCCTTGACTCAGGAGGCTGGGAGTCCAGGCTCCACTGAGGCTCGGCTGGGAGGATCGGAGTCTGAGTTTATGCCTGTGTTCCCTGTAGGATCCATGTTGGCTGAGCCTCAGTGTTTTTGTAATGAGAGGATGGGTGACCGTCATGTCTTTATCACAGGACACACTTGCTAAATGGATTTGTTTGCTCTGAGGAGGAAAGAGAGAGGGGGGAGTGGTGCTGGAGACAGGGATGCAGACAGGGGTCATGGACTTGGCATAACTCAGTCTTGGAGGTGATATCCCATCACCTGTACCCACTTCAATTCCCATGAATCCAGAGGCTGAGCCCCCTTGAGGTGAGGGGTGAACCGGTTCTGGGCAGCAGGATGCTGTGGTACCTCGGAGTCTCTGTGAGACCCCAACACTAGACACACTTGGCCCTTTTGAAATCTTAGGAGAAGCCTTGGGAAGTTGTATGGCAGAGGGGAGCAGCCTCTGCATCTCAGTCCCCTCCAACTTGCCATGGTGTAGAGAGGGAACTGCAGCAACAATGGGACGGACATTGGCCATGTCCCTGTGTGGGACACAGGCCTGATTGAGTTAGGGTGCATTCTTTGTCTCTCCCTTTCTTGTGATTATCCCATCTCTACATTTGTGCTTTAGCCACCTGTGAGTCCCATCTCTGGTTTCAGAGAGAACAGAGGGTGTTATGGGCCAATAGACACAATAAACCCTAGAGATTAGATGCTACCCTACTTTCCAGAAAAGACTGGGCACACCATGAGTTGCACAATGATGGGACCAGGGTCCAAAAGCTGCTGAGAGGGAAGGACTGGTTGTGAATGCATTTTTGAAGGCTCCAAGCTGGAACTCTAGTGGCACCAAGCAGGGCAGATGCTGGTGGGGATGTTTGGGTAGTTGTTGGTGAACACCTGCGCACCTGAGATGGGTAGGCATGGAGGAGAAATCAGCAGCCCATAGGGCTGTTGAAAGTGGTCTTATGTGAAAAGAGGCTCAGGTATGGGCACAGGAAATGACATCATTGCCTTGACAATGGATCAAACAGAACATGGAACCCTGGTATCCAGGCACCCACTTCACTGACCAAGCCATCCGAGCTCACATGGTTGGAGCCACTGGAGGGAGAAGGATGTTCTCCTGTGGTTGCAGACAATGCCGAGCCTCAGGCTCCCAGGAATCTCAGGGGGGGCCAACTAGACCTTTTGTGGATACACTGGGTGAGGCTTCATCTTAGACGCCAGAGCCTCTGGCGATTGTCGCAGAGGAGCTCAAGAGTAACAGTGAGTAGCACAGGGCAGGTGAGCCCAGCAGGCCCTCTAGTCTGATCCCTGATGAATGGCCCAGGACTCCTATTCTGACTCTGTGTGTGTGTGTGTGTGTGTGTGTGTGTGTGTGTGTGTGTGTTTGTACTGATGGGAACTGTCCCATTGTGCTTTGACTCTAGTGTATTGGCACAAGTCATTTTTCTGTTTGTCACCATTTCCATTTTGAACCCACCATTCTTGGTCCCAACCCAGGGTGAAAATGATCAGAACACGGAGGAGCCCTTCAGGGTTCAGAGCCTTGAACCTTACAGGCAGGACCAGCTTAGGAATGAGCTCCTGCCTGTCATTTGTGGGAGGAACCTACATTTCAGCAGCAACATGGGGTTAATCTCCTGGGATTTCATCCCCACCCAGCAGGTGCTGGATCTCTTGTTCCCAAAACAGCCACCTTCTTCAGTCTTTACTCCTGGTGCCACTCCACATCCTCCAAGGGGACAAGAACCTCAGGTTCTGGATGGATGTTGTAGAATGCCCACAGAGCCAACTGCCAGGCTGGGTGGGGTGCAGTTGCTGGGCTTTGCTGATGTTGTCATCCCCCACAGTTCTTGGAACCTTCTGTGGCAGTGGCATCCAGGACCCCAGCAGCTGTGAGTAGCAGCTCCTCACTGCTTCACTCCAGCGAGCAGGTGGAAGACAGCCGCGTTGTTCACGTCCTCCTAGAGGGACAGAGCCTGAGGGAGACAAAGCGCATCCCGGTAAGCCCGACAGCAGGGCTGCCTCCTGGGTGTCCACACAGTGGAAGGCAGGAGACACAGCCAACCCCAGGGCTATGGTGGGAAATAAAGAAGAGAGAGGTCCGTCTTAAGGGCTTGACCTGAGGAGGGAGAGCATCAGCATGCCCAGCTTCAGTGGTGAGTGGGCCTGTGTATTGTGGGTTTTGCAGGCCAGAAGTGCAGACGGAAGTGCTGTGGACAGATGAAGGCAGAGATATGTCCAGGGTGCAGGCTGCAGTGCCTAGAACTTGGTATTCTCAATGAGTGAAGTTGGAGCAGAGGAGGTGGCAGTGACTTGTCACATGTGTAGGAGGGGATGTGTTCCTGGTGGCAGGGAAGAGATCCTCCTTAGCATGACTAGGTGTAGGAATTTGGGGTCGGGATCACCTGGGGGGTCATGCCAAAGCTTCGGAATGTTAGGCTTTGCATGTAGGTAAATACGGAGCTAAAGGGGTTCTTGGCAGAATTTCTATGGATGTGCAGTAGACACGCTAATGCTGCAGGTGTCCAGCTGCAGAGGAGACATGTTCAGTGACTGCCAGTGCTGAGTCAAGTACATCATGACAACCAGACCCGCACCGAGCTTCCAGAGGCCAGGGCCTCTCAAAGCTATCATGAAGCACTCAAGTGCACACTCTTGTATCTGAGTCTGTTTTGTGTCGTGGCAGTCAGGACCCAAATTTTCAGTGCATCTGCCTCTTGCACCCACAAAGGCAGCCTGCATCCCAGATCACACTTGGTGCGCAGATCCCTGGCCCATTGCTCTCATCTCAGTGAGATGAGAGTGTGTCTGTGCATAGGCAGTTTGGTCCTTTGACATGAGTGGAATGTGGCTCCCCAGGGGGAGGGGAGATGGCAGGTACAGGCAGATATTTGTACCAGGATTGTTCTAGTAGCACATTGCAAGAACCCAGGTGGTATATGGAGGACACACTCAGGTAGCAGGATAACAAGATTGTGCCCTTGTATATGTAGCTGAGATTTCTCCTGAATGTTTGACCACAGTCTTCTGGGTAGCTCTTCTAAAAGCCATTCTCTGATGACATTTGTCCCACCCTGATCCAGGTGACCTTTCAGGAGACGGTGACAAGCCTCATCCGCAGGGCCTTGGACCAAAATTTGTTGCAGCATGAGGATGTGGACAACTTTGAGCTGCTGTATATGATGTCTGAGGATGAGAGTAAGTAGGACAATCAGACAGTGGGGAGACATGATCCACAGTGGGCTCAGGATAACTGACAGCCAAGAGAAAGTGGGCCTTGGCCCCAAAATACCAAAGTGTGATGGGCCTGGCGGAGACTCTCAGGGGTTGTGGGTGTTTTGTGGTATAATCCTTGAGTGCCACCTAACAATTCTCTCCACTTCGCTCTGCAGAAATCAAGGTCTCTGACCACTCACTCGTGTGTCTGTCCATGAATCTGGGAATACAATCTTTCATGGTGAGGAAACGCCCCCAGGTCAAGGGAAAGGAGGTAAACACCTACCTTATTCAAGCTGTGCATGTGCTGCCATTCCACTCCGACCTGAGGAAATAAGAAGCCTCAGCACCTGGACATATTTGCTGGAAGCCCATAGAGCCAACTGACAGTCTGGGGTGGCTTTCTGTTTCTGGGTTTGCTGATGTTCCATCCCCCACAGTTCTCAGAATCAACCTGCAAGTCCTCCAGGCCGCTTTCCCACAAGCAGGTGGGAGACACCTGCTTAATTCGTGTCCACTTAGAAACACAAAGTCCAGAGATGGCCAAGAGTGTTCTGGTAAGCCTGGGAGCAGGGGTGTCCCGTGGTGCTTACACCTGGGTGGGGAGCAGACACTGGTCCAATACCATGGACTACTCATGCCCTCTTGAATTTGGAGCTTCTGGATGATCAGGAGGATAGATGGGAATCAAGAAGGGAGAGGTCAGTGTGAAGGGCTGGAGCTGAGATGAGCGAGTGCAGCAGCTTGTCCACTGCCATGTCTGAGGGAGTCTGTGTGTCAGGTGGCAGCATGCAGTCCAGAAGGGCAGGGACAGGTATGGGTGACAGATGAGAATAGGACAGGAACTAGGTTGCAGGTTCCCTTGTATGGGATGCTGACGTCTATGGAGGAGGACAGCAGTGTGAGGTTCTCCATGTTCCTTGAACAAGGAGCTGAGAGAGTCTCTCTGCAGAGTCGATATGGATGTGGAGCAAGCACACTAAATGTCCAGGTAACCCAATGACCACCCTTGCCGGATGAGGTGGCCTCCTACATCCCAGCCAGCACTGAGCCTCTGGAGGCCAGGAGCTCTCCTGGCTATCTTTCAGCTCTCCTGTGTGTGGTCATGTTCCTGGGTCTGTTTTTGGCCCTGGCAATCCAGACCAAAGCCTCTAGGTTTTGTGCCTAGGCCATTCCCAATGCCGCCTGCATCCTCGGGCAGACCTGGGATCTTGGAGGCTATTGTCCCATTCCTCCCAACTTGTGGGATGAGATTGCATCTGTATGCAGGTAGTGGGGTCCTTTCACTCCGAGAGGAGTGCAGCTCCACAAAGAGCAATGGCAGGCCCAGGAAGTCCTATGTACAAGGATTGGGCTAGTAGCCTGTGGGAAGAGCCCACACGATGAGCAGGAGGTCAGCCTCGGGTAGTAGGGTCATGGATGTTGCCCTTGTATTTAGAGTGGAGGTGCCTCCAGAATGCCCCTGCCCACTGTCCTTGAGTAGTCACTTCAAGGCCCATTTCCTGAAGGCCTGTCTCCCATGCTGCTCCAGGTGACCTGCCACGATAGGGCTCCTGTCGTCATCCGCAGCGCCCTCGACCTACACTTCCTTACTGAGGAGAATCCAGAGGATTATGAGCTGGGCCAAATCATCTCTCGCCGTCAGAGTAAGTGAGACAATCAGATAGCAGAGAGCAAGGGTCAGGATGTGGACTCAGGTCAACTCTTAGCAACAAAGAGTAGTCTCTGACCCCCAAGAACACTCCAACAGGTGTGTTGGGTTCGTGCACAAAGCCAACTGCACTTCTGCTGGTGGAAGGTCTTGAGGTCCAATGGTATACCCCGGTGGATATTGCGGCTCCCCACCAGGTGCCCTCCCCTGGACATGAACAGGCATCCAAAGCTGACATCTTTGAGGAGTGAGGAGGAAAGCCTCTCTCCAGGAGCAGTGTGTTTTCATGGTCTGGGATAGGAGTGGTTTCAAAGGAACATGGGAATGCATGGGCTAAAGAGGGAACTGGCATTTTGTGGACTGAAGCAGTACTATTGAAAGCCTTCTGTGTGACCAAAAAACCACTGCCTGGGCAGAGTATTGCCAGGATTCTAGCAAGCAGTAACAGGATGAAATTGGGAAGAAAACACAGCCTGGGAGACAGCCTGAATCATCTGTTTTTGCATAAATTCCATGGTCTTACGCACCTGAGTCCACTAGGCAAGGAGTGATCACAATAGCCAGGTTGTGATCCCTAACTAAAGTCAGATGAGGGCTTCCTGAGCACGTAGCCACAGAGCTCATCTGATAATAATGCCAGCGCTTTTTCGTTGGTTGGTTGGTTGGTTTTTGTGAGCCAAACACCACAGCAGCCATTATCCCAGCCTATGTACCCTGAAGACCACCATCCCTATGAGTTCTAGGATCACTTGTCTCCTATCTTAACCTACTGTTAGGTTAGTAGAGTCTATGGAAGAGGAAGTCTGTCTGGGGCCTTGGTAGCCTAAGAAATTCATAGCAGAGATCTCCACATCCAACCCAGAAGGGATGGAGAACAGGCTCTAGGTTAGAGGAGGGCGACAGGAAACACATGTTCAGAGGAAGGAGAAGCGGCTGTTGTATTCCCCCACTCGGGGTCATGGCACCACTGGGCCATACACCATGTTGGAGGGAAGCAGTCCCTTTGCTGGTCTTTGGAACCATTGTTCTCAGTAGGGCAGTATTTGGAATGTGGCCTCCATTCTCAGAAGCCTGGTTCACATGGAGGCGGGCTCCACCAACGCAGAAGCATGGCTCTAACGTGGTATCCGTGCTGGTCAGCCTGTCCTCACTGTGGCCATACTTGAGGAAAATAACTCAGAGGAGGAATCCTAGGCCTTTTTTCTCTGGGTTTCATAGCTTTCTCTTTGGTTGTGCACTGAGGCTGTCCATAAAGCTCTAGTGTGTGGCAGTGGAGAGCTCCTCAGCCCTTGCCACAAAGGCATAGACTGGGAGAGAGAGAACGAGGCTGGCAGAGAGGGAGAGAGAGAAAGATGGAGAGGGAGGACCTCTCCTTGGAGAATGAGGATTCAGTGGAGCCAACAGGAACAAGGTACTGTTGCCCAGGGCACAACCCTGTTTAGGTCTTACTCCAACCATGCTCAACCTTTCTTCCAGTCCCTCCCACCCCCCAGTAGTGTATTCATCTTGAATGAGAATTTCATGTTGACATCAGAGCACTCACCATCCAATGCTTCCCTCCAAACCCACCTATGAAGATGGCTCATGTGGGGACTGAATCTTCGGCACAGGAGCCTTTTGTGGGAGATTTCAGATGCAAACCCTAGTGGTGTGCTTTGGCAGATGCAAGAGGACCTGAGATATTCTGGAGTCCAAAGCCTTCGGTAGGAACAGACATTAGGTCTGTTGAAGTGCTCTGCCTAGTTCTTCCTCAGGGAGGACTGTGGAGGCTGTCTTTGTTGGTATTGGTGCTGAATTGGAGAGCTCTCAGGTGTGTGGCTCTGGCCTTTTCTGGCACAGGCTCTCAGATGTTGGCGTGTCCTAGGGAGCACCTCCTGAGTGCCACCTTCTTTTTGTACACCCCTCTCTCCCCAGAGCTGAGGATTCCAGCAGAGGCCAACGTATTTTATGCCAAGAATCCTCACAAAAAATCCAACTTTGTGCTGAGGAAAAGGAGCCTCTCCCAAAAGAATGATGGGTGGATCGAGCCTCAACCTCCCTCTCGTCCTGCAAAGAAGGCTCCAGCCCTCCTGAGGATGCTTGCAAAACCATTCTGGGGCTGTGTGCCTGGGCGGGGCTGAGGCAGCCCAGGAATATTTACATTGATTACTATTTTCTTCAAAGTTTGAATCTATAGTTTGCCATTGTCCTTGACCTTGTTTAGTAACACAGTTGTTACTCTATCCTGTATTTGTTGTTTCCATTAATATATTATTATTATTTTAAAATATATATGTTTTTGTTACCTGATCTACTGTGATGATTTGAGTATACTAAATGTAGCAGTGATTCCTAAAGGACACATCCAAACCAACAGGAAGGAATGTTTCATTCTATCAGCAAGAACTTTGGTTTTTAGGAGTTTGGCAGATGGCATTATCTGAGTCAGTTTTCCAATGGGGGCAATGAAGTATCAGCTGTGATGGTACAAACACAAACAAAGACACACAAACACACACAAGAGCACACACACTCACTGAGAGATAGATAGACAGATGGAGTTGGTCTCTGCTGAAATACTTTGGAGACATGGTTCTGATTTCTCCCCTTTTGGAGTATTTTCAATTGCACAAGGTGTCTTGCAAATGAACCCATGTCTGAGGAAGACATGCATGTGTACTTCACATGCCACTTTTCACATAGCAGGAAGGTCATGTAATATTTTACATGCAGCTGTCTTTTGACTGTGAACCATCCCATGAGGTCAGCTGTGGAATTTTCAACTTGTAGCATCACAATGGGGATCCACTCTTTGGATTTGGGGATATTTCCGATTTTCTTGATTCAGTTTGGAATGATATATATATTAGTTTTTGATGAAAATTCTGCATTTGATGGTAATGAATGTCGTGCATCTAGGAATCTGTAGAGTGCAGACAATGAATGGATGCCTACTGTTGTCTGGACTGGTCTGAAAAGTCCTGTAGCATCTGAGCATGTGTGAGGGCTGTACAGGTCTTGCCAAAAGTCCAGGTCAGATGATCCTGCACAAAGCTGAACTCCTAGTGGTCTCCACAACAGTGTAAGGGCCAAGGAGGAACTCACTTCCACACAGAAGTTGGGAAGCTACCTTATGAAGGTGATCATAGATACGGGATTATTAATATATCCAGGTTGGCATCTATTATTTTTTTAGCTTTTGACTTTCGCAGCTGTGGGCATCTTGACAACCATCAACTCCCTGTAAGCACAGACAACTCTATAAGAACCTGAGGATAAATTTCCCTGTGCATGTCCCCTTGTGAAACTGCTTAAGCACCGCCTGGTTTACACACAGGTGGAATTTCTAGGTCAAAGTGTGCATGTTTACTTCTTTGACTAAGCACTGCCAGGTGGCTCTTCTGCATAGCTCTACCTGTGGCCAGGATTGTATTATCTAGCTTTCTAACTTTTGCAGGTTGAGTAGATACATAGTGGGAGCACACTGTTTTTGTTGGTATTTTTCTTGGTATCTATTCTGATGCTTTTCACTGGGGGATTTTTTCCTGTGAAAATGAGCTTCCTCTACTTGACCTTATTTTCTTCTTTTTAAAATTTTTTCAATGTGACTTTTTAATTTTAGTTTTATTAAAGACATTGCCCCTTGCTTGCATAGTCTATATCTAAAGCACTAGTCCTTGCTCCAAGGCCCAGCTTGCTCTCAGCTGCCCCAGGAGGGGAACAGTCTTTGGCGGTAGACAAGAGACGCCCCTGCAGGGGGCACAAGTGCTTTGGCCCTCTGGTGTCTTGCCAGCAGTGCTTCCCATGCTCACAGAGGGTTTCAGACACTGAGTCAATGGTCCAGGTGGTCTTTTGTTCAGTCTGATCTCAAATTGAGCTCCTCTGAGAGGTCATATTGAAGTCCTTGTGTGTACCTGATCCATCATTCTAAACAATATTCCAAGTTCACTTTTTGTGTGTACGTGGGTTCTGGGGATTGAACCCAGGGCCTTGAGCCTGTGAGGCAAGTGACCTACCTGAGCTACACCCTCAGAGACCCCTCTAAAAGTATTTCCCCTTTGCCTCGGGGTCTAAGTTGCCAAGGCTGACCTCAAACGTTCCTCTTGCCTCAGCCTCCCTGGTGGCTGGCATGACAGGCATGCACCTGGGACTGTCACACTCGAGCCTGTGATGGGAACTCATGTGCATCTGTCCAGGGCTGAGCATGGTTAGGCAGAGCTGTGCTCCAGGCTCCCTGCAGGGCTGTGGAGGCTTCTGCTGCCCAGCAGCCCTGGTGCCATGGCCAGGGCTCCTCCCAGCCGAGGGCAGGCAGCTGCCCATTGCTGTAGGCTGACCTTATTTTCTTCTTATGGCACTCGTCCATTCTCTGGAGTATGTTGTATGGTTTGTCCATTAGGAGTCTAACAGGTCCTCTAGAACCTTCAAACAATTAGTAAAATTCCTGAACAGTAAGTGAGCGCGCGCAGAAATTGGGCTAATATTTTGGGAAGAACAATGTTGGATGATATATTCATGGCTTGAATATATCATCCAACATGAAGTTATATTTTATTACTTACAAAATAATAAAATAATGAAGCAATACCATGGGCTGAGCTAAAATAGATCCTTAGGATCTTAGGCATTCTGTAATAAATCTGTGTCACTTGAAGTATAGAGTTGATCGACTCTGAGTAATGAAACAGAAGTAAAGGTATCAAAGCCAATGATCATCTGTTTCCAATTTTCTGTGATTTGGTTCAAGTGGTAAAGTGGTGATATTTATTAATAATGGATCGAATAGGTTCATAATTGTTTTAGAGTACAATTAGATGCCTTCAAACTTTAGGCTACATGGGCACATTTGAGAACGGTTCCAGCCATTCTCTCATCCTTTGGGTCATTCCCCTCCTATGTCCTGTGAGACATTTTCTATGTGAGGCTTTAAGAAGAAGAAGAGAATATTCTGTAAAGAAAACCTTGTGATCTGTGCAGTATGAAGTTGAATGGATTCATTCAGAAATCAGAAATTCTATTGAAAGATATTTATTGGCATGAGCCAAATAAAACCTATTTTTAGGCATCCTGGTGAAGACAAGGTTTTATCTTTATGTCTCATTTTCTATGTTTTGTTGTTGTTGTTGTTGTTAGAATGAAATTCATATGTTGCCAGACCATTCTATCAGATGTGTAACTAGATGCCATTTAAATTACCCACTTTTACATGGTAGACAGTTTTTAATGAACACTGCCTGTCTGCACCTTTTTTAAAAACAGGACTGGGATCAGAAGCCCAAATACCAATGGTTAGCTGGAGCATATTTTTCATTTGGCCTATCTGTCAGTATTCCCTGAGGTCATCTGTGCAATCAGCTTCGTTACTCCTGCTCCCTCACTGGATTTCATAGAAACCATATGCTATGTATGAATCAGGGACACCAATCCCACAACATAGCATTCTTGGAATATCTAAAGTCCCACTTTTCACTTCGCCATGCCTGAGATCAGCAGTAATATTTATCAGCAAATGTGAGATTTTCAAAGATCCAATTCTATGTGCTCCTTTCTCATAGAGCCTTAGGCAGGGATATAGCATACATAAATATTAAGTAAAGTCCATAGTTTTTAAAATGTCATCCATTGAATAGTTGACACATGTCTGAGATACTTTTTATTTTGGAGGAGGTATTATTTAATAGGGAATTCCAACAGCTACCTAATAGTGAAATGAGAAGTCTTGCATCCATTTTATTTTGTTTCTGTTGATTTTTATGAGTAAGGGTAAGATACTTCCTTGTTCTGATGCAGATGTTGCCCACTTTTGTGAATGGATGCGGGGTGTCACCTACTACTTGCATATCTGCATATTGGGCTTGACACTGCTATCGTACTTGGTAGCTGGCAAAAAGTCAATACTGAAGTTAAGCTCTTGTGTTCTAGCAGCAGAGCTGAAGATCCTTGATGTGCCACCTTCTGCAATCCATGCTGCTCTCTTCATGTTCCTTATTGACTTCCTGGTGATGAGCATCATGGTCTCCTGGTCTTGAGAATGGCCAAGCATTGCTCTGTGAATGTGGAAGATGGGCATGTGGAAGGCTCCAGGGAGGAGGGATCATTGAACATGTACTTGAATCCATGTGCCTGTTGAATGACCTGTTTTTTTTATTTTTGGGTTTTAAGGGAGACACTGCCCTAAAACACTTCTGTGCAGCTGGGGATGCAGGCTTCTGCTTCACCTTGCAGGAAGCATTAACGAATCCTTTCCAGAAGACATGAGAAGAGAGAAGTGAGCCTCTGGTATCATGCAGGTTCCTTGCATTGCCCATGGGCTAGAAGAGAGAAGAGTTGCTTCATGAGATTTGATCCCCTTTTTCCTGAAAAGTTCCACACAGAGGTGAGTCCCCAGCATGTTTAGAAATCATTTCAGACACCTTTCTGGACGGAATTGAATCAGAGCCCCTGATGATGTGGAAGAGCTAAAGATGGGTTTGCTATGAATTTTCTATTTCATTCATCAGGGCCGGAGTCAAGTCAGTCATTGGGCTGTCAACACATGAGCTGCTGGTCAAATGTGAGGAAGTGGTCTTGCTTTATGAAAACACCACCCTGATTCAGTGAGCCAGAGGCAGCCTGCAGTCCCTGTTTTCCTGTAAAGGCAGATTGCTGTGGATGGCCTCTGGCCTCGTCATGCAGCCCTGCTCAGAGTAGGGGATTGAGGGACCAGGCAGATCCCTAGTTCCTTTTGACCTTTATTGCCATTGGGCCACCCCAGGGTCCTTGGACTCTACCTGGTCTTCTGGCCTGGGTCAGGGGATGTGAGGTTTGGAATCCCCCTCTGTGGCAGGATCCCAGCCCCCCAGCCACTTGAGGTCAGCACATCCTTCCCTAATTGTGTTAGAGTTGGAGACTTCTCCCACCCATCCTCATCCATGCTCATCCCACATTTTGTAGCTTGGCACCTGAGGACCTTTATTCATTGACTTAGTTGTTAGTGATGATGGTTACTAAGACTAAGTGACTCTTTCAAGTCACATCACTTGCATGGTAGGGCTAGAGCATGGATCTTCCTAATTGATTTCATGGGACTCTCTCATGGAAACTGTGACTGCTTCCTAAACACACACTCTACATTTGGAGTGTCAAAATTCTTGCCACTGCCTCCTTGGCAAGTGTATCTTGTCTTCTACGTGGGAATTTCACAAATATTTTCCTTTGGTTTGTGGAGGTCATGCAGAAGGGATTTCATTTGAAATAGCCCAAACAAGAAATACCAGTTGTCTTTTTCGCACATGGATGTGTGTAGTGAACACCCCTTTCTGTGTGCTTGCATGAGTTACTCCTTTGAATTTGTTGAAGAATGGTTGGCTGGGGAGCAAGTTAACGAGAGATGGATATCAATGGTTGTCAAGTATTCTGACGTGAAGAATGTATTGAGGATGTGAAGGCTTTTCTAGCCAGTTCCTATGGCTCAGTCAGGGATCAGTCAGAGGATTCTGTCTGGTAGACTCTTTGGCACAGATGTCAAAGTGGCCTGGTCTTACCCTGTCCAGGACTGAATGCTGAGCTTGAGTGGGAGCTTCTTGTCATTTCAAGCATTTCCATGAGTCTGTCCTCTGTTCTCTTGTATCCAAGTGGTTTCTAATAGGAAAGCAGAACAAAAATTGAAAGTATGGTGATTGATTATTTTTACCAATGTTATTTCAATCCACTTTGTTTAATACGAAATTACCTTTATGCTAGTAAGATTTCATATGTGAGGAAATAATGAAAATATTGGGGTTAGGGAATGAGAATATGCAAATCAAACATTTTTGAGCACCAAGACCCGTTTTTTGTTTTTGTTTTTGTTTTTTTTTTAACTTAAATAATATTAAGTGCCAGAGGACCACCGCTGCCATTCAGCCTCAACAACCTCCAGGTCCAGCCTCCAGGTGGCCCATTTCACCAGGGTGTGTGGGACCACACTGTCCTGGGATGAGAGAACAGTACCCACGGATGTTGACATCTCACAGAGTAGATATTGCCAGTGACAGTAGGGAGCTATTGGCACATGAGGAAGGGAAGAGCTCTCAGGATGGGAAGAGGGGGCCGCTTCGAGACTCATTGGGTATGGCACGAGGCTGCTGGGTGTGGTGTTGGCCTGGGCCCACTGAGTGGGGCAGATCCGTGGTCTGTGTTTCTGTACGCTCCTCTGTAGCCTGTGTTGGCAGCAGATCAGGGAATTGCGATCAGAAGTGCTCCCAGTAACACAGGCACCAGCCCCCAGAGTGTGTGCCTATCCGTTTCCCCACCTGGCCTGACTTAGTGCCTGTCTTGCCTCAGGGCTGAGACCCTACAATCTCTGATGAGGGTGTCTGTGGTCCAGATCCAACCTGCATGGCCAACATGCTCAGACCTTCAGCTGGGTCCTAGGCTGCTGCAACCAAACTCTGTTAACTGGGTGGCCGACAACAGAGGAAGTGTCTTCCGTTGAGCTCCAGAGGCTCAACACAGTAGGTGTTGGGCTGTCCCAGTGCCATAACCCCTCCCAGGTTTCAAGGGGACTGTCTCCCCAACTCTCCCAGCCCTTCCCCACTCTCCTATTGCTGCCCACGATCTGTGGTTCCCATATGGGCATCCCGCCCTGGCTCCAACCTCACATATCCGGTATCCCCCAGTCTCCCTGGTATCTGGGACCAGACTCTCCTATTCCTACAAGAATATCAGATATTGGATTTGGTCCCAGTTGATGCTGTGTTCCATCATGTGAGCTCTTAGCTTCATCACTGTGCAAAGACTCTTTTCCCACACAAGTTCGCACGACTTTTGGCTGGCTAAGAATTTTCAGGCGACACTTTTCTAATGAGTACACTTTCCTTCCTTCCGATCTCCCACCAGTGAGCATTCCTCGCACCCTTGTCCTAGTTCCTTTATGGCAGTTTCCCTCCTTATGGCTGAGAGGACCTAGTGACCCCTGAATTCACACGTTCTCCTTAATCACCAACACACTGCAGAATTCTCCAGGGGGCCATATATGCTCCTGGAAGTTGGTGTTGGAAATAGTTCTCCATCCATTAATCACTCCCTCACTCACTAATGTCCTTGTGTCCTTGAGAAAGGCTCTCCCTTTCCTGGTTTTCCTGAATAGAAATCCTCTTGCCTCTTGGGTGAATAGGGTTATGGGTTGTGCAGAGGGTGTTGGTCCACTGAGCATCTTAGAGACTCTCCTTTATGGAGCCTAATGATCCTCACTGGGGAATGAGGCCAGGGTCCTAACTGTGGTTAGTTAGAGAGGGAAAGAAGGACAAGGGAAACTCAGATGTCCCTTCATGGCCCCTGGAGTTAGAGGACTTACCCCTTTGCACCTGGGATCAGGAGACCTCATTTCCTCGAGGACACGCACACTCAGACGTTAATCTTGAGTGTGGGTTCCTTTCTGGGGTCCAGGGCTGTTGTTAGCCACCAGGAATGACAGTGCTCTCCATGCTGAGTGGAGCCATTTTTGCCAGGAAAGAGAGCCCATGGTCACGCCTTGTGCAAAGCATCCCACGCCAGGGGCTCCCATGCCTACATTCCTGTCCTGAAAGGAAGCCACTCAGAGGCAAGGTGGGTCCAACCACCTCCCATGTGTTCACTCATCACTGTGTTCCAGCAGTCACCCCAGTGAACAGTCCTGATGGGATTGGATGTGGCTCAGAATGTCACCCTCATGAGCTCTACCCTGCCACAGCTGCAGTTCTGCAGTGGGAGAAACTCAAAACCTCAAAACACATGCACATGAAAGAAAAGAGCAAGAGCCAGAGCCCAAACAGGCCAGGTGTGGCAAAGACAGCTGGAGTGCCTAGGTTGGGACTCAGAATTATGTCAGTGGGGTGGCATTGCTGCTGGCACCAGCATGATAACCGAGAGCCAGCCCTGCTCATTTTGGGGAGCAGTGTGTTGGGGAAGGCAGCAGAAATTGAGAGGCAGGATTGAGTTTGGCCCTAGGAGGAGGTTGGGTAAGAGGCCAGTGTGGGTTGGAGAGCCTGGGCAGATAGACAGAGGCCAGGGCACACCCCAAAGCCTGGAGACTGCACTTGATGTCCAGGGTTGTGAAACACCACTTCCCCTCTTACTCACAACTGAGAGCATTGATGAGTTCAGTTTGTGTGCGGCTGCATCCAAGGTGGCTCGGCTAGGAACCTCTCTTTCCTTGACTCAGGAGGCTGGGAGTCCAGGCTCCACTGAGGCTCGGCTGGGAGGATCGGAGTCTGAGTTTATGCCTGTGTTCCCTGTAGGATCCATGTTGGCTGAGCCTCAGTGTTTTTGTAATGAGAGGATGGGTGACCGTCATGTCTTTATCACAGGACACACTTGCTAAATGGATTTGTTTGCTCTGAGGAGGAAAGAGAGAGGGGGGAGTGGTGCTGGAGACAGGGATGCAGACAGGGGTCATGGACTTGGCATAACTCAGTCTTGGAGGTGATATCCCATCACCTGTACCCACTTCAATTCCCATGAATCCAGAGGCTGAGCCCCCTTGAGGTGAGGGGTGAACCGGTTCTGGGCAGCAGGATGCTGTGGTACCTCGGAGTCTCTGTGAGACCCCAACACTAGACACACTTGGCCCTTTTGAAATCTTAGGAGAAGCCTTGGGAAGTTGTATGGCAGAGGGGAGCAGCCTCTGCATCTCAGTCCCCTCCAACTTGCCATGGTGTAGAGAGGGAACTGCAGCCACGATGGGACAGACATTTGCCATGTCCCTGTGTGGGACACAGGCCTGATTGAGTTAGGGTGCATTCTTTGTCTCTCCCTTTCTTGTGATTATCCCATCTCTACATTTGTGCTTTAGCCACCTGTGAGTCCCATCTCTGGTTTCAGAGAGAACAGAGGGTGTTATGGGCCAATAGACACAATAAACCCTAGAGATTAGATGCTACCCTACTTTCCAGAAAAGACTGGGCACACCATGAGTTGCACAATGATGGGACCAGGGTCCAAAAGCTGCTGAGAGGGAAGGACTGGTTGTGAATGCATTTTTGAAGGCTCCAAGCTGGAACTCTAGTGGCACCAAGCAGGGCAGATGCTGGTGGGGATGTTTGGGTAGTTGTTGGTGAACACCTGCGCACCTGAGATGGGTAGGCATGGAGGAGAAATCGGCAGCCCATAGGGCTGTTGAAAGTGGTCTTATGTGAAAAGAGGCTCAGGTATGGGCACAGGAAATGACATCATTGCCTTGACAATGGATCAAACAGAACATGGAACCCTGGTATCCAGGCACCCACTTCACTGACCAAGCCATCCGAGCTCACTTGGTTGGAGCCACTGGAGGGAGAAGGATGTTCTCCTGTGGTTGCAGACAATGCCGAGCCTCAGGCTCCCAGGAATCTCAGGGGGGCCAACTAGCCCTTTTGTGGATACACTGGGTGAGGCTTCATCTTAGACGCCAGAGCCTCTGGCGATTGTCGCAGAGGAGCTCAAGAGTAACAGTGGGTAGCACAGGGCAGGTGAGCCCAGCAGGCCCTCTAGTCTGATCCCTGATGAATGGCCCAGGACTCCTATTCTGACTCTGTGTGTGTGTGTGTGTGTGTGTGTGTGTGTGTGTGTGTGTGTTTGTACTGATGGGAACTGTCCCATTGTGCTTTGACTCTAGTGTATTGGCACAAGTCATTTTTCTGTTTGTCACCAATTCCATTTTGAACCCACCATTCTTGGTCCCAACCCAGGGTGAAAATGATCAGAACACGGAGGAGCCCTTCAGGGTTCAGAGCCTTGAACCTTACAGGCAGGACCAGCTTAGGAATGAGCTCCTGCCTGTCATTTGTGGGAGGAACCTACATTTCAGCAGCAACATGGGGTTAATCTCCTGGGATTTCATCCCCACCCAGCAGGTGCTGGATCTCTTGTTCCCAAAACAGCCACCTTCTTCAGTCTTTACTCCTGGTGCCACTCCACATCCTCCAAGGGGACAAGAACCTCAGGTTCTGGATGGATGTTGTAGAATGCCCACAGAGCCAACTGCCAGGCTGGGTGGGGTGCAGTTGCTGGGCTTTGCTGATGTTGTCATCCCCCACAGTTCTTGGAACCTTCTGTGGCAGTGGCATCCAGGACCCCAGCAGCTGTGAGTAGCAGCTCCTCACTGCTTCACTCCAGCGAGCAGGTGGAAGACAGCCGCGTTGTTCACGTCCTCCTAGAGGGACAGAGCCTGAGGGAGACAAAGCGCATCCCGGTAAGCCCGACAGCAGGGCTGCCTCCTGGGTGTCCACACAGTGGAAGGCAGGAGACACAGCCAACCCCAGGGCTATGGTGGGAAATAAAGAAGAGAGAGGTCCGTCTTAAGGGCTTGACCTGAGGAGGGAGAGCATCAGCATGCCCAGCTTCAGTGGTGAGTGGGCCTGTGTATTGTGGGTTTTGCAGGCCAGAAGTGCAGACGGAAGTGCTGTGGACAGATGAAGGCAGAGATATGTCCAGGGTGCAGGCTGCAGTGCCTAGAACTTGGTATTCTCAATGAGTGAAGTTGGAGCAGAGGAGGTGGCAGTGACTTGTCACATGTGTAGGAGGGGATGTGTTCCTGGTGGCAGGGAAGAGAACCTCCTTAGCATGACTAGGTGTAGGAATTTGGGGTCGGGATCACCTGGGGGGTCATGCCAAAGCTTCGGAATGTTAGGCTTTGCATGTATGTAAATACGGAGCTAAAGGGGTTCTTGGCAGAATTTCTATGGATGTGCAGTAGACACGCTAATGCTGCAGGTGTCCAGCTGCAGAGGAGACATGTTCAGTGACTGCCAGTGCTGAGTCAAGTACATCATGACAACCAGACCCGCACCGAGCTTCCAGAGGCCAGGGCCTCTCAAAGCTATCATGAAGCACTCAAGTGCACACTCTTGTATCTGAGTCTGTTTTGTGTCGTGGCAGTCAGGACCCAAATTTTCAGTGCATCTGCCTCTTCCACCCACAAAGGCAGCCTGCATCCCAGATCACACTTGGTGCGCAGATCCCTGGCCCATTGCTCTCATCTCAGTGAGATGAGAGTGTGTCTGTGCATAGGCAGTTTGGTCCTTTGACATGAGTGGAATGTGGCTCCCCAGGGGGAGGGGAGATGGCAGGTACAGGCAGATATTTGTACCAGGATTGTTCTAGTAGCACATTGCAAGAACCCAGGTGGTATATGGAGGACACACTCAGGTAGCAGGATAACAAGATTGTGCCCTTGTATATGTAGCTGAGATTTCTCCTGAATGTTTGACCACAGTCTTCTGGGTAGCTCTTCTAAAAGCCATTCTCTGATGACATTTGTCCCACCCTGATCCAGGTGACCTTTCAGGAGACGGTGACAAGCCTCATCCGCAGGGCCTTGGACCAAAATTTGTTGCAGCATGAGGATGTGGACAACTTTGAGCTGCTGTATATGATGTCTGAGGATGAGAGTAAGTAGGACAATCAGACAGTGGGGAGACATGATCCACAGTGGGCTCAGGATAACTGACAGCCAAGAGAAAGTGGGCCTTGGCCCCAAAATACCAAACTGTGATGGGCCTGGCGGAGACTCTCAGGGGTTGTGGGTGTTTTGTGGTATAATCCTTGAGTGCCACCTAACAATTCTCTCCACTTCGCTCTGCAGAAATCAAGGTGTCTGACCACTCACTTGTGTGTCTGTCCATGAATTTGGGAATATAATCTTTCATCGTGAGGAAACGCCCCCAGGTCAAGGGAAAGGAGGTAAACACCTACCTTATTCAAGCTGTGCATGTGCTGCCATTCCACTCCGACCTGAGGAAATAAGAAGCCTCAGCACCTGGACATATTTGCTGGAAGCCCATAGAGCCAACTGACAGTCTGGGGTGGCTTTCTGTTTCTGGGTTTGCTGATGTTCCATCCCCCACAGTTCTCAGAATCAACCTGCAAGTCCTCCAGGCCGCTTTCCCACAAGCAGGTGGGAGACACCTGCTTAATTCGTGTCCACTTAGAAACACAAAGTCCAGAGATGGCCAAGAGTGTTCTGGTAAGCCTGGGAGCAGGGGTGTCCCGTGGTGCTTACACCTGGGTGGGGAGCAGACACTGGTCCAATACCATGGACTACTCATGCCCTCTTGAATTTGGAGCTTCTGGATGATCAGGAGGATAGATGGGAATCAAGAAGGGAGAGGTCAGTGTGAAGGGCTGGAGCTGAGATGAGCGAGTGCAGCAGCTTGTCCACTGCCATGTCTGAGGGAGTCTGTGTGTCAGGTGGCAGCATGCAGTCCAGAAGGGCAGGGACAGGTATGGGTGACAGATGAGAATAGGACAGGAACTAGGTTGCAGGTTCCCTTGTATGGGATGCTGACGTCTATGGAGGAGGACAGCAGTGTGAGGTTCTCCATGTTCCTTGAACAAGGAGCTGAGAGAGTCTCTCTGCAGAGTCGATATGGATGTGGAGCAAGCACACTAAATGTCCAGGTAACCCAATGACCACCCTTGCCGGATGAGGTGCCCTCCTACATCCCAGCCAGCACTGAGCCTCTGGAGGCCAGGAGCTCTCGTGGCTATCTTTCAGCTCTCCTGTGTGTGGTCATGTTCCTGGGTCTGTTTTTGGCCCTGGCAATCCAGACCAAAGCCTCTAGGTTTTGTGCCTAGGCCATTCCCAATGCCGCCTGCATCCTCGGGCAGACCTGGGATCTTGGAGGCTATTGTCCCATTCCTCCCAACTTGTGGGAAGAGATTGCATCTGTATGCAGGTAGTGGGGTCCTTTCACTCCGAGAGGAGTGCAGCTCCACAAAGAGCAATGGCAGGCCCAGGAAGTCCTATGTACAAGGATTGGGCTAGTAGCCTGTGGGAAGAGCCCACACGATGAGCAGGAGGTCAGCCTCGGGTAGTAGGGTCATGGATGTTGCCCTTGTATTTAGAGTGGAGGTGCCTCCAGAATGCCCCTGCCCACTGTCCTTGAGTAGTCACTTCAAGGCCCATTTCCTGAAGGCCTGTCTCCCATGCTGCTCCAGGTGACCTGCCACGATAGGGCTCCTGTCGTCATCCGCAGCGCCCTCGACCTACACTTCCTTACTGAGGAGAATCCAGAGGATTATGAGCTGGGCCAAATCATCTCTCGCCGTCAGAGTAAGTGAGACAATCAGATAGCAGAGAGCAAGGGTCAGGATGTGGACTCAGGTCAACTCTTAGCAACAAAGAGTAGTCTCTGACCCCCAAGAACACTCCAACAGGTGTGTTGGGTTCGTGCACAAAGCCAACTGCACTTCTGCTGGTGGAAGGTCTTGAGGTCCAATGGTATACCCCGGTGGATATTGCGGCTCCCCACCAGGTGCCCTCCCCTGGACATGAACAGGCATCCAAAGCTGACATCTTTGAGGAGTGAGGAGGAAAGCCTCTCTCCAGGAGAAGTATGTTTTCATGGTCTGGGATAGGAGTGGTTTCAAAGGAACATGGGAATGCATGGGCTAAAGAGGGAACTCGCATTTTGTGGACTGAAGCAGTACTATTGAAAGCCTTCTGTGTGACCAAAAAACCACTGCCTGGGCAGAGCATTGCCAGGATTCTAGCAAGCAGTAACAGGATGAAATTGGGAAGAAAACACAGCCTGGGAGACAGCCTGAATCATCTGTTTTTGCATAAATTCCATGGTCTTACGCACCTGAGTCCACTAGGCAAGGAGTGATCACAATAGCCAGGTTGTGATCCCTAACTAAAGTCAGATGAGGGCTTCCTGAGCACGTAGCCACAGAGCTCATCTGATAATAATGCCAGCGCTTTGGCGTTGGTTGGTTGGTTGGTTTTTGTGAGCCAAACACCACAGCAGCCATTATCCCAGCCTATGTACCCTGAAGACCACCATCCCTATGAGTTCTAGGATCACTTGTCTCCTATCTTAACCTACTGTTAGGTTAGTAGAGTCTATGGAAGAGGAAGTCTGTCTGGGGCCTTGGTAGCCTAAGAAATTCATAGCAGAGATCTCCACATCCAACCCAGAAGGGATGGAGAACAGGCTCTAGGTTAGAGGAGGGCGACAGGAAACACATGTTCAGAGGAAGGAGAAGCGGCTGTTGTATTCCCCCACTCGGGGTCATGGCACCACTGGGCCATACACCATGTTGGAGGGAAGCAGTCCCTTTGCTGGTCTTTGGAACCATTGTTCTCAGTAGGGCAGTATTTGGAATGTGGCCTCCATTCTCAGAAGCCTGGTTCACATGGAGGCGGGCTCCACCAATGCAGAAGCATGGCTCTAACGTGGTATCCGTGCTGGTCAGCCTGTCCTCACTGTGGCCATACTTGAGGAAAATAACTCAGAGGAGGAATCCTAGGCCTTTTTTCTCTGGGTTTCATAGCTTTCTCTTTGGTTGTGCACTGAGGCTGTCCATAAAGCTCTAGTGTGTGGCAGTGGAGAGCTCCTCAGCCCTTGCCACAAAGGCATAGACTGGGAGAGAGAGAACGAGGCTGGCAGAGAGGGAGAGAGAGAAAGATGGAGAGGGAGGACCTCTCCTTGGAGAATGAGGATTCAGTGGAGCCAACAGGAACAAGGTACTGTTGCCCAGGGCACAACCCTCTTTAGGTCTTACTCCAACCATTCTCAACCTTTCTTCCAGTCCCTCCCACCCCCCAGTAGTGTATTCATCTTGAATGAGAATTTCATGTTGACATCAGAGCACTCACCATCCAATGCTTCCCTCCAAACCCACCTATGAAGATGGCTCATGTGGGGACTGAATCTTCGGCACAGGAGCCTTTTGTGGGAGATTTCAGATGCAAACCCTAGTGGTGTGCTTTGGCAGATGCAAGAGGACCTGAGATATTCTGGAGTCCAAAGCCTTCGGTAGGAACAGACATTAGGTCTGTTGAAGTGCTCTGCCTAGTTCTTCCTCAGGGAGGACTGTGGAGGCTGTCTTTGTTGGTATTGGTGCTGAATTGGAGAGCTCTCAGGTGTGTGGCTCTGGCCTTTTCTGGCACAGGCTCTCAGATGTTGGCATGTCCTAGGGAGCACCTCCTGAGTGCCACCTTCTTTTTGTACACCCCTCTCTCCCCAGAGCTGAGGATTCCAGCAGAGGCCAACGTATTTTATGCCAAGAATCCTCACAAAAAATCCAACTTTGTGCTGAGGAAAAGGAGCCTCTCCCAAAAGAATGATGGGTGGATCGAGCCTCAACCTCCCTCTCATCCTGCAAAGAAGGCTCCTGCCCTCCTGAGGATGCTTGCAAAACCATTCTGTTGCTGTGTGCCTGGGCGGGGCTGAGGCAGCCCAGGAATATTTACATTGATTACTATTTTCTTCAAAGTTTGAATCTATACTTTGCCATTGTCCTTGACCTTGTTTAGTAACACAGATGTTACTCTATCCTGTATTTGTTGTTTCCATTAAAATATTATTATTATTTTAAAATATATATGTTTTTGTTACCTGATCTACTGTGATGATTTGAGTATACTAAATGTAGCAGTGATTCCTAAAGGACACATCCAAACCAACAGGAAGGAATGCTTCATTCTATCAGCAAGAACTTTGGTTTTTAGGAGTTTGGCAGATGGCATTATCTGAGTCAGTTTTCCAATGGGGGCAATGAAGTATCAGCTATGATGGTACAAACACAAACAAAGACACACAAACACACACAAGAGCACACACACTCACTGAGTGATAGATAGACAGATGGAGTTGGTCTCTGCTGAAATACTTTGGAGACATGGTTCTGATTTCTCCCCTTTTGGAGTATTTTCAATTGCACAAGGTGTCTTGCAAATGAACCCATGTCTGAGGAAGACATGCATGTGTACTTCACATGCCACTTTTCACATAGCAGGAAGGTCATGTAATATTTTTCATGCAGCTGTCTTTTGACTGTGAACCATCCCATGAGGTCAGCTGTGGAATTTTCAACTTGTAGCATCACAATGGGGATCCACTCTTTGGATTTGGGGATATTTCCGATTTTCTTGATTCAGATTGGAATGATATATATATTAGTTTTTGATGAAAATTCTGCATTTGATGGTAATGAATGTCGTGCATCTAGGAATCTGTAGAGTGCAGACAATGAATGGATGCCTACTGTTGTCTGGACTGGTCTGAAAAGTCCTGTAGCATCTGAGCATGTGTGAGGGCTGTACAGGTCTTGCCAAAAGCCCAGGTCAGATGATCCTGCACAAAGCTGAACTCCTAGTGGTCTCCACAACAGTGTAAGGGCCAAGGAGAAACACACTTCCACACAGAAGTTGGGAAGCTACCTTATGAAGGTGATCATAGATACGGGATTATTAATATATCCAGGTTGGCATCTATTATTTTTTTAGCTTTTGACTTTCGCAGCTGTGGGCATCTTGACAACCATCAACTCCCTGTAAGCACAGACAACTCTATAAGAACCTGAGGATAAATTTCCCTGTGCATGTCCCCTTGTGAAACTGCTTAAGCACCGCCTGGTTTACACACAGGTGGAATTTCTAGGTCAAAGTGTGCATGTTTACTTCTTTGACTAAGCACTGCCAGGTGGCTCTTCTGCATAGCTCTACCTGTTTCCAGGATTGTATTATCTAGCTTTCTAACTTTTGCATGTTGAGTAGATACATAGTGGGAGCACACTGTTTTTGTTGGTATTTTTCTTGGTATCTATTCTGATGCTTTTCACTGGGGGATTTTTTCCTGTGAAAATGGGCTTCCTCTACTTGACCTTATTTTCTTCTTTTTAAAATTTTTTCAATGTGACTTTTTAATTTTAGTTTTATTAAAGACATTGCCCCTTGCTTGCATAGTCTATATCTAAAGCACTAGTCCTTGCTCCAAGGCCCAGCTTGCTCTCAGCTGCCCCAGGAGGGGAACAGTCTTTGGCGGTAGACAAGAGACGCCCCTGCAGGGGGCACAAGTGCTTTGGCCCTCTGGTGTCTTGCCAGCAGTGCTTCCCATGCTCACAGAGGGTTGCAGACACTGAGTCAATGGTCCAGGTGGTCTTTTGTTCAGTCTGATCTCAAATTGAGCTCCTCTGAGAGGTCATATTGAAGTCCTTGTGTGTACCTGACCCATCATTTTAAACAATATTCCAAGTTCACTTTTTGTGTGTACGTGGGTTCTGGGGATTGAACCCAGGGCCTTGAGCCTGTGAGGCAAGTGACCTACCTGAGCTACACCCTCAGAGACCCCTGTAAAAGTATTTCCCCTTTGCCTCGGGGTCTAAGTTGCCAAGGCTGACCTCAAACGTTCCTCTTGCCTCAGCCTCCCTGGTGGCTGGCATGACAGGCATGCACCTGGGACTGTCACACTCGAGCCTGTGATGGGAACTCATGTGCATCTGTCCAGGGCTGAGCATGGTTAGGCAGAGCTGTGCTCCAGGCTCCCTGCAGGGCTGTGGAGGCTTCTGCTGCCCAGCAGCCCTGGTGCCATGGCCAGGGCTCCTCCCAGCCGAGGGCAGGCAGCTGCCCATTGCTGTAGGCTGACCTTATTTTCTTCTTATGGCACTCGTCCGTTCTCTGGAGTATGTTGTATGGTTTGTCCATTAGGAGTCTAACAGGTCCTCTAGAACCTTCAAACAATTAGTAAAATTCCTGAACAGTAAGTGAGCGCGCGCAGAAATTGGGCTAATATTTTGGGAAGAACAATGTTGGATGATATATTCATGGCTTGAATATATCATCCAACATGAAGTTATATTTTATTACTTACAAAATAATAAAATAATGAAGCAATACCATGGGCTGAGCTAAAATAGATCCTTAGGATCTTAGGCATTCTGTAATAAATCTGTGTCACTTGAAGTATAGAGTTGATCGACTCTGAGTAATGAAACAGAAGTAAAGGTATCAAAGCCAATGATCATCTGTTTCCAATTTTCTGTGATTTGGTTCAAGTGGTAAAGTGGTGATATTTATTAATAATGGATCGAATAGGTTCATAATTGTTTTAGAGTACAATTAGATGCCTTCAAACTTTAGGCTACATGGGCACATTTGAGAACGGTTCCAGCCATTCTCTCATCCTTTGGGTCATTCCCCTCCTATGTCCTGTGAGACATTTTCTATGTGAGGCTTTAAGAAGAAGAAGAGAATATTCTGTAAAGAAAACCTTGTGATCTGTGCAGTATGAAGTTGAATGGATTCATTCAGAAATCAGAAATTCTATTGAAAGATATTTATTGGCATGAGCCAAATAAAACCTATTTTTAGGCATCCTGGTGAAGACAAGGTTTTATCTTTATGTCTCATTTTCTATGTTTTGTTGTTGTTGTTGTTGTTAGAATGAAATTCATATGTTGCCAGACCATTCTATCAGATGTGTAACTAGATGCCATTTAAATTACCCACTTTTACATGGTAGACAGTTTTTAATGAACACTGCCTGTCTGCACCTTTTTTAAAAACAGGACTGGGATCAGAAGCCCAAATACCAATGGTTAGCTGGAGCATATTTTTCATTTGGCCTATCTGTCAGTATTCCCTGAGGTCATCTGTGCAATCAGCTTCGTTACTCCTGCTCCCTCACTGGATTTCATAGAAACCATATGCTATGTATGAATCAGGGACACCAATCCCACAACATAGCATTCTTGGAATATCTAAAGTCCCACTTTTCACTTCGCCATGCCTGAGATCAGCAGTAATATTTATCAGCAAATGTGAGATTTTCAAAGATCCAATTCTATGTGCTCCTTTCTCATAGAGCCTTAGGCAGGGATATAGCATACATAAATATTAAGTAAAGTCCATAGTTTTTAAAATGTCATCCATTGAATAGTTGACACATGTCTGAGATACTTTTTATTTTGGAGGAGGTATTATTTAATAGGGAATTCCAACAGCTACCTAATAGTGAAATGAGAAGTCTTGCATCCATTTTATTTTGTTTCTGATGATTTTTATGAGTAAGGGTAAGATACTTCCTTGTTCTGATGCAGATGTTGCCCACTTTTGTGAATGGATGCGGGGTGTCACCTACTACTTGCATATCTGCATATTGGGCTTGACACTGCTATCGTACTTGGTAGCTGGCAAAAAGTCAATACTGAAGTTAAGCTCTTGTGTTCTAGCAGCAGAGCTGAAGATCCTTGATGTGCCACCTTCTGCAATCCATGCTGCTCTCTTCATGTTCCTTATTGACTTCCTGGTGATGAGCATCATGGTCTCCTGGTCTTGAGAATGGCCAAGCATTGCTCTGTGAATGTGGAAGATGGGCATGTGGAAGGCTCCAGGGAGGAGGGATCATTGAACATGTACTTGAATCCATGTGCCTGTTGAATGACCTGTTTTTTTTATTTTTGGGTTTTAAGGGAGACACTGCCCTAAAACACTTCTGTGCAGCTGGGGATGCAGGCTTCTGCTTCACCTTGCAGGAAGCATTAACGAATCCTTTCCAGAAGACATGAGAAGAGAGAAGTGAGCCTCTGGTATCATGCAGGTTCCTTGCATTGCCCATGGGCTAGAAGAGAGAAGAGTTGCTTCATGAGATTTGATCCCCTTTTTCCTGAAAAGTTCCACACAGAGGTGAGTCCCCAGCATGTTTAGAAATCATTTCAGACACCTTTCTGGACGGAATTGAATCAGAGCCCCTGATGATGTGGAAGAGCTAAAGATGGGTTTGCTATGAATTTTCTATTTCATTCATCAGGGCCGGAGTCAAGTCAGTCATTGGGCTGTCAACACATGAGCTGCTGGTCAAATGTGAGGAAGTGGTCTTGCTTTATGAAAACACCACCCTGATTCAGTGAGCCAGAGGCAGCCTGCAGTCCCTGTTTTCCTGTAAAGGCAGATTGCTGTGGATGGCCTCTGGCCTCGTCATGCAGCCCTGCTCAGAGTAGGGGATTGAGGGACCAGGCAGATCCCTAGTTCCTTTTGACCTTTATTGCCATTGGGCCACCCCAGGGTCCTTGGACTCTACCTGGTCTTCTGGCCTGGGTCAGGGGATGTGAGGTTTGGAATCCCCCTCTGTGGCAGGATCCCAGCCCCCCAGCCACTTGAGGTCAGCACATCCTTCCCTAATTGTGTTAGAGTTGGAGACTTCTCCCACCCATCCTCATCCATGCTCATCCCACATTTTGTAGCTTGGCACCTGAGGACCTTTATTCATTGACTTAGTTGTTAGTGATGATGGTTACTAAGACTAAGTGACTCTTTCAAGTCACATCACTTGCATGGTAGGGCTAGAGCATGGATCTTCCTAATTGATTTCATGGGACTCTCTCATGGAAACTGTGACTGCTTCCTAAACACACACTCTACATTTGGAGTGTCAAAATTCTTGCCACTGCCTCCTTGGCAAGTGTATCTTGTCTTCTACGTGGGAATTTCACAAATATTTTCCTTTGGTTTGTGGAGGTCATGCAGAAGGGATTTCATTTGAAATAGCCCAAACAAGAAATACCAGTTGTCTTTTTCGCACATGGATGTGTGTAGTGAACACCCCTTTCTGTGTGCTTGCATGAGTTACTCCTTTGAATTTGTTGAAGAATGGTTGGCTGGGGAGCAAGTTAACGAGAGATGGATATCAATGGTTGTCAAGTATTCTGACGTGAAGAATGTATTGAGGATGTGAAGGCTTTTCTAGCCAGTTCCTATGGCTCAGTCAGGGATCAGTCAGAGGATTCTGTCTGGTAGACTCTTTGGCACAGATGTCAAAGTGGCCTGGTCTTACCCTGTCCAGGACTGAATGCTGAGCTTGAGTGGGAGCTTCTTGTCATTTCAAGCATTTCCATGAGTCTGTCCTCTGTTCTCTTGTATCCAAGTGGTTTCTAATAGGAAAGCAGAACAAAAATTGAAAGTATGGTGATTGATTATTTTTACCAATGTTATTTCAATCCACTTTGTTTAATACGAAATTACCTTTATGCTAGTAAGATTTCATATGTGAGGAAATAATGAAAATATTGGGGTTAGGGAATGAGAATATGCAAATCAAACATTTTTGAGCACCAAGACCCGTTTTTTGTTTTTGTTTTTGTTTTTTTTTTTAACTTAAATAATATTAAGTGCCAGAGGACCACCGCTGCCATTCAGCCTCAACAACCTCCAGGTCCAGCCTCCAGGTGGCCCATTTCACCAGGGTGTGTGGGACCACACTGTCCTGGGATGAGAGAACAGTACCCACGGATGTTGACATCTCACAGAGTAGATATTGCCAGTGACAGTAGGGAGCTATTGGCACATGAGGAAGGGAAGAGCTCTCAGGATGGGAAGAGGGGGCCGCTTCGAGACTCATTGGGTATGGCACGAGGCTGCTGGGTGTGGTGTTGGCCTGGGCCCACTGAGTGGGGCAGATCCGTGGTCTGTGTTTCTGTACGCTCCTCTGTAGCCTGTGTTGGCAGCAGATCAGGGAATTGCGATCAGAAGTGCTCCCAGTAACACAGGCACCAGCCCCCAGAGTGTGTGCCTATCCGTTTCCCCACCTGGCCTGACTTAGTGCCTGTCTTGCCTCAGGGCTGAGACCCTACAATCTCTGATGAGGGTGTCTGTGGTCCAGATCCAACCTGCATGGCCAACATGCTCAGACCTTCAGCTGGGTCCTAGGCTGCTGCAACCAAACTCTGTTAACTGGGTGGCCGACAACAGAGGAAGTGTCTTCCGTTGAGCTCCAGAGGCTCAACACAGTAGGTGTTGGGCTGTCCCAGTGCCATAACCCCTCCCAGGTTTCAAGGGGACTGTCTCCCCAACTCTCCCAGCCCTTGCCCACTCTCCTATTGCTGCCCACGATCTGTGGTTCCCATATGGGCATCCCGCCCTGGCTCCAACCTCACATATCCGGTATCCCCCAGTCTCCCTGGTATCTGGGACCAGACTCTCCTATTCCTACAAGAATATCAGATATTGGATTTGGTCCCAGTTGATGCTGTGTTCCATCATGTGAGCTCTTAGCTTCATCACTGTGCAAAGACTCTTTTCCCACACAAGTTCGCACGACTTTTGGCTGGCTAAGAATTTTCAGGCGACACTTTTCTAATGAGTACACTTTCCTTCCTTCCGATCTCCCACCAGTGAGCATTCCTCGCACCCTTGTCCTAGTTCCTTTATGGCAGTTTCCCTCCTTATGGCTGAGAGGACCTAGTGACCCCTGAATTCACACGTTCTCCTTAATCACCAACACACTGCAGAATTCTCCAGGGGGCCATATATGCTCCTGGAAGTTGGTGTTGGAAATAGTTCTCCATCCATTAATCACTCCCTCACTCACTAATGTCCTTGTGTCCTTGAGAAAGGCTCTCCCTTTCCTGGTTTTCCTGAATAGAAATCCTCTTGCCTCTTGGGTGAATAGGGTTATGGGTTGTGCAGAGGGTGTTGGTCCACTGAGCATCTTAGAGACTCTCCTTTATGGAGCCTAATGATCCTCACTGGGGAATGAGGCCAGGGTCCTAACTGTGGTTAGTTAGAGAGGGAAAGAAGGACAAGGGAAACTCAGATGTCCCTTCATGGCCCCTGGAGTTAGAGGACTTACCCCTTTGCACCTGGGATCAGGAGACCTCATTTCCTCGAGGACACGCACACTCAGACGTTAATCTTGAGTGTGGGTTCCTTTCTGGGGTCCAGGGCTGTTGTTAGCCACCAGGAATGACAGTGCTCTCCATGCTGAGTGGAGCCATTTTTGCCAGGAAAGAGAGCCCATGGTCACGCCTTGTGCAAAGCATCCCACGCCAGGGGCTCCCATGCCTACATTCCTGTCCTGAAAGGAAGCCACTCAGAGGCAAGGTGGGTCCAACCACCTCCCATGTGTTCACTCATCACTGTGTTCCAGCAGTCACCCCAGTGAACAGTCCTGATGGGATTGGATGTGGCTCAGAATGTCACCCTCATGAGCTCTACCCTGCCACAGCTGCAGTTCTGCAGTGGGAGAAACTCAAAACCTCAAAACACATGCACATGAAAGAAAAGAGCAAGAGCCAGAGCCCAAACAGGCCAGGTGTGGCAAAGACAGCTGGAGTGCCTAGGTTGGGACTCAGAATTATGTCAGTGGGGTGGCATTGCTGCTGGCACCAGCATGATAACCGAGAGCCAGCCCTGCTCATTTTGGGGAGCAGTGTGTTGGGGAAGGCAGCAGAAATTGAGAGGCAGGATTGAGTTTGGCCCTAGGAGGAGGTTGGGTAAGAGGCCAGTGTGGGTTGGAGAGCCTGGGCAGATAGACAGAGGCCAGGGCACACCCCAAAGCCTGGAGACTGCACTTGATGTCCAGGGTTGTGAAACACCACTTCCCCTCTTACTCACAACTGAGAGCAAGGGGCATTGATGAGTTCAGTTTGTGTGCGGCTGCATCCAAGGTGGCTCGGCTAGGAACCTCTCTTTCCTTGACTCAGGAGGCTGGGAGTCCAGGCTCCACTGAGGCTCGGCTGGGAGGATCGGAGTCTGAGTTTATGCCTGTGTTCCCTGTAGGATCCATGTTGGCTGAGCCTCAGTGTTTTTGTAATGAGAGGATGGGTGACCGTCATGTCTTTATCACAGGACACACTTGCTAAATGGATTTGTTTGCTGTGAGGAGGAAAGAGAGAGGGGGGAGTGGTGCTGGAGACAGGGATGCAGACAGGGGTCATGGACTTGGCATAACTCAGTCTTGGAGGTGATATCCCATCACCTGTACCCACTTCAATTCCCATGAATCCAGAGGCTGAGCCCCCTTGAGGTGAGGGGTGAACCGGTTCTGGGCAGCAGGATGCTGTGGTACCTCGGAGTCTCTGTGAGACCCCAACACTAGACACACTTGGCCCTTTTGAAATCTTAGGAGAAGCCTTGGGAAGTTGTATGGCAGAGGGGAGCAGCCTCTGCATCTCAGTCCCCTCCAACTTGCCATGGTGTAGAGAGGGAACTGCAGCCACGATGGGACAGACATTTGCCATGTCCCTGTGTGGGACACAGGCCTGATTGAGTTAGGGTGCATTCTTTGTCTCTCCCTTTCTTGTGATTATCCCATCTCTACATTTGTGCTTTAGCCACCTGTGAGTCCCATCTCTGGTTTCAGAGAGAACAGAGGGTGTTATGGGCCAATAGACACAATAAACCCTAGAGATTAGATGCTACCCTACTTTCCAGAAAAGACTGGGCACACCATGAGTTGCACAATGATGGGACCAGGGTCCAAAAGCTGCTGAGAGGGAAGGACTGGTTGTGAATGCATTTTTGAAGGCTCCAAGCTGGAACTCTAGTGGCACCAAGCAGGGCAGATGCTGGTGGGGATGTTTGGGTAGTTGTTGGTGAACACCTGCGCACCTGAGATGGGTAGGCATGGAGGAGAAATCGGCAGCCCATAGGGCTGTTGAAAGTGGTCTTATGTGAAAAGAGGCTCAGGTATGGGCACAGGAAATGACATCATTGCCTTGACAATGGATCAAACAGAACATGGAACCCTGGTATCCAGGCACCCACTTCACTGACCAAGCCATCCGAGCTCACTTGGTTGGAGCCACTGGAGGGAGAAGGATGTTCTCCTGTGGTTGCAGACAATGCCGAGCCTCAGGCTCCCAGGAATCTCAGGGGGGCCAACTAGCCCTTTTGTGGATACACTGGGTGAGGCTTCATCTTAGACGCCAGAGCCTCTGGCGATTGTCGCAGAGGAGCTCAAGAGTAACAGTGGGTAGCACAGGGCAGGTGAGCCCAGCAGGCCCTCTAGTCTGATCCCTGATGAATGGCCCAGGACTCCTATTCTGACTCTGTGTGTGTGTGTGTGTGTGTGTGTGTGTGTGTGTGTGTGTGTGTGTGTTTGTACTGATGGGAACTGTCCCATTGTGCTTTGACTCTAGTGTATTGGCACAAGTCATTTTTCTGTTTGTCACCAATTCCATTTTGAACCCACCATTCTTGGTCCCAACCCAGGGTGAAAATGATCAGAACACGGAGGAGCCCTTCAGGGTTCAGAGCCTTGAACCTTACAGGCAGGACCAGCTTAGGAATGAGCTCCTGCCTGTCATTTGTGGGAGGAACCTACATTTCAGCAGCAACATGGGGTTAATCTCCTGGGATTTCATCCCCACCCAGCAGGTGCTGGATCTCTTGTTCCCAAAACAGCCACCTTCTTCAGTCTTTACTCCTGGTGCCACTCCACATCCTCCAAGGGGACAAGAACCTCAGGTTCTGGATGGATGTTGTAGAATGCCCACAGAGCCAACTGCCAGGCTGGGTGGGGTGCAGTTGCTGGGCTTTGCTGATGTTGTCATCCCCCACAGTTCTTGGAACCTTCTGTGGCAGTGGCATCCAGGACCCCAGCAGCTGTGAGTAGCAGCTCCTCACTGCTTCACTCCAGCGAGCAGGTGGAAGACAGCCGCGTTGTTCACGTCCTCCTAGAGGGACAGAGCCTGAGGGAGACAAAGCGCATCCCGGTAAGCCCGACAGCAGGGCTGCCTCCTGGGTGTCCACACAGTGGAAGGCAGGAGACACAGCCAACCCCAGGGCTATGGTGGGAAATAAAGAAGAGAGAGGTCCGTCTTAAGGGCTTGACCTGAGGAGGGAGAGCATCAGCATGCCCAGCTTCAGTGGTGAGTGGGCCTGTGTATTGTGGGTTTTGCAGGCCAGAAGTGCAGACGGAAGTGCTGTGGACAGATGAAGGCAGAGATATGTCCAGGGTGCAGGCTGCAGTGCCTAGAACTTGGTATTCTCAATGAGTGAAGTTGGAGCAGAGGAGGTGGCAGTGACTTGTCACATGTGTAGGAGGGGATGTGTTCCTGGTGGCAGGGAAGAGAACCTCCTTAGCATGACTAGGTGTAGGAATTTGGGGTCGGGATCACCTGGGGGGTCATGCCAAAGCTTCGGAATGTTAGGCTTTGCATGTATGTAAATACGGAGCTAAAGGGGTTCTTGGCAGAATTTCTATGGATGTGCAGTAGACACGCTAATGCTGCAGGTGTCCAGCTGCAGAGGAGACATGTTCAGTGACTGCCAGTGCTGAGTCAAGTACATCATGACAACCAGACCCGCACCGAGCTTCCAGAGGCCAGGGCCTCTCAAAGCTATCATGAAGCACTCAAGTGCACACTCTTGTATCTGAGTCTGTTTTGTGTCGTGGCAGTCAGGACCCAAATTTTCAGTGCATCTGCCTCTTCCACCCACAAAGGCAGCCTGCATCCCAGATCACACTTGGTGCGCAGATCCCTGGCCCATTGCTCTCATCTCAGTGAGATGAGAGTGTGTCTGTGCATAGGCAGTTTGGTCCTTTGACATGAGTGGAATGTGGCTCCCCAGGGGGAGGGGAGATGGCAGGTACAGGCAGATATTTGTACCAGGATTGTTCTAGTAGCACATTGCAAGAACCCAGGTGGTATATGGAGGACACACTCAGGTAGCAGGATAACAAGATTGTGCCCTTGTATATGTAGCTGAGATTTCTCCTGAATGTTTGACCACAGTCTTCTGGGTAGCTCTTCTAAAAGCCATTCTCTGATGACATTTGTCCCACCCTGATCCAGGTGACCTTTCAGGAGACGGTGACAAGCCTCATCCGCAGGGCCTTGGACCAAAATTTGTTGCAGCATGAGGATGTGGACAACTTTGAGCTGCTGTATATGATGTCTGAGGATGAGAGTAAGTAGGACAATCAGACAGTGGGGAGACATGATCCACAGTGGGCTCAGGATAACTGACAGCCAAGAGAAAGTGGGCCTTGGCCCCAAAATACCAAACTGTGATGGGCCTGGCGGAGACTCTCAGGGGTTGTGGGTGTTTTGTGGTATAATCCTTGAGTGCCACCTAACAATTCTCTCCACTTCGCTCTGCAGAAATCAAGGTCTCTGACCACTCACTCGTGTGTCTGTCCATGAATCTGGGAATACAATATTTCATCGTGAGGAAACGCCCCCAGGTCAAGGGAAAGGAGGTAAACACCTACCTTATTCAAGCTGTGCATGTGCTGCCATTCCACTCCGACCTGAGGAAAAAAGAAGCCTCAGCACCTGGACATATTTGCTGGAAGCCCATAGAGCCAACTGACAGTCTCGGGTGGCTTTCTGTTTCTGGGTTTGCTGATGTTCCATCCCCCACAGTTCTCAGAATCAACCTGCAAGTCCTCCAGGCCGCTTTCCCACAAGCAGGTGGGAGACACCTGCTTAATTCGTGTCCACTTAGAAACACAAAGTCCAGAGATGGCCAAGAGTGTTCTGGTAAGCCTGGGAGCAGGGGTGTCCCGTGGTGCTTACACCTGGGTGGGGAGCAGACACTGGTCCAATACCATGGACTACTCATGCCCTCTTGAATTTGGAGCTTCTGGATGATCAGGAGGATAGATGGGAATCAAGAAGGGAGAGGTCAGTGTGAAGGGCTGGAGCTGAGATGAGCGAGTGCAGCAGCTTGTCCACTGCCATGTCTGAGGGAGTCTGTGTGTCAGGTGGCAGCATGCAGTCCAGAAGGGCAGGGACAGGTATGGGTGACAGATGAGAATAGGACAGGAACTAGGTTGCAGGTTCCCTTGTATGGGATGCTGACGTCTATGGAGGAGGACAGCAGTGTGAGGTTCTCCATGTTCCTTGAACAAGGAGCTGAGAGAGTCTCTCTGCAGAGTCGATATGGATGTGGAGCAAGCACACTAAATGTCCAGGTAACCCAATGACCACCCTTGCCGGATGAGGTGCCCTCCTACATCCCAGCCAGCACTGAGCCTCTGGAGGCCAGGAGCTCTCGTGGCTATCTTTCAGCTCTCCTGTGTGTGGTCATGTTCCTGGGTCTGTTTTTGGCCCTGGCAATCCAGACCAAAGCCTCTAGGTTTTGTGCCTAGGCCATTCCCAATGCCGCCTGCATCCTCGGGCAGACCTGGGATCTTGGAGGCTATTGTCCCATTCCTCCCAACTTGTGGGAAGAGATTGCATCTGTATGCAGGTAGTGGGGTCCTTTCACTCCGAGAGGAGTGCAGCTCCACAAAGAGCAATGGCAGGCCCAGGAAGTCCTATGTACAAGGATTGGGCTAGTAGCCTGTGGGAAGAGCCCACACGATGAGCAGGAGGTCAGCCTCGGGTAGTAGGGTCATGGATGTTGCCCTTGTATTTAGAGTGGAGGTGCCTCCAGAATGCCCCTGCCCACTGTCCTTGAGTAGTCACTTCAAGGCCCATTTCCTGAAGGCCTGTCTCCCATGCTGCTCCAGGTGACCTGCCACGATAGGGCTCCTGTCGTCATCCGCAGCGCCCTCGACCTACACTTCCTTACTGAGGAGAATCCAGAGGATTATGAGCTGGGCCAAATCATCTCTCGCCGTCAGAGTAAGTGAGACAATCAGATAGCAGAGAGCAAGGGTCAGGATGTGGACTCAGGTCAACTCTTAGCAACAAAGAGTAGTCTCTGACCCCCAAGAACACTCCAACAGGTGTGTTGGGTTCGTGCACAAAGCCAACTGCACTTCTGCTGGTGGAAGGTCTTGAGGTCCAATGGTATACCCCGGTGGATATTGCGGCTCCCCACCAGGTGCCCTCCCCTGGACATGAACAGGCATCCAAAGCTGACATCTTTGAGGAGTGAGGAGGAAAGCCTCTCTCCAGGAGCAGTATGTTTTCATGGTCTGGGATAGGAGTGGTTTCAAAGGAACATGGGAATGCATGGGCTAAAGAGGGAACTGGCATTTTGTGGACTGAAGCAGTACTATTGAAAGCCTTCTGTGTGACCAAAAAACCACTGCCTGGGCAGAGCATTGCCAGGATTCTAGCAAGCAGTAACAGGATGAAATTGGGAAGAAAACACAGCCTGGGAGACAGCCTGAATCATCTGTTTTTGCATAAATTCCATGGTCTTACGCACCTGAGTCCACTAGGCAAGGAGTGATCACAATAGCCAGGTTGTGATCCCTAACTAAAGTCAGATGAGGGCTTCCTGAGCACGTAGCCACAGAGCTCATCTGATAATAATGCCAGCGCTTTTTCGTTGGTTGGTTGGTTGGTTTTTGTGAGCCAAACACCACAGCAGCCATTATCCCAGCCTATGTACCCTGAAGACCACCATCCCTATGAGTTCTAGGATCACTTGTCTCCTATCTTAACCTACTGTTAGGTTAGTAGAGTCTATGGAAGAGGAAGTCTGTCTGGGGCCTTGGTAGCCTAAGAAATTCATAGCAGAGATCTCCACATCCAACCCAGAAGGGATGGAGAACAGGCTCTAGGTTAGAGGAGGGCGACAGGAAACACATGTTCAGAGGAAGGAGAAGCGGCTGTTGTATTCCCCCACTCGGGGTCATGGCACCACTGGGCCATACACCATGTTGGAGGGAAGCAGTCCCTTTGCTGGTCTTTGGAACCATTGTTCTCAGTAGGGCAGTATTTGGAATGTGGCCTCCATTCTCAGAAGCCTGGTTCACATGGAGGCGGGCTCCACCAACGCAGAAGCATGGCTCTAACGTGGTATCCGCGCTGGTCAGCCTGTCCTCACTGTGGCCATACTTGAGGAAAATAACTCAGAGGAGGAATCCTAGGCCTTTTTTCTCTGGGTTTCATAGCTTTCTCTTTGGTTGTGCACTGAGGCTGTCCATAAAGCTCTAGTGTGTGGCAGTGGAGAGCTCCTCAGCCCTTGCCACAAAGGCATAGACTGGGAGAGAGAGAACGAGGCTGGCAGAGAGGGAGAGAGAGAAAGATGGAGAGGGAGGACCTCTCCTTGGAGAATGAGGATTCAGTGGAGCCAACAGGAACAAGGTACTGTTGCCCAGGGCACAACCCTGTTTAGGTCTTACTCCAACCATGCTCAACCTTTCTTCCAGTCCCTCCCACCCCCCAGTAGTGTATTCATCTTGAATGAGAATTTCATGTTGACATCAGAGCACTCACCATCCAATGCTTCCCTCCAAACCCACCTATGAAGATGGCTCATGTGGGGACTGAATCTTCGGCACAGGAGCCTTTTGTGGGAGATTTCAGATGCAAACCCTAGTGGTGTGCTTTGGCAGATGCAAGAGGACCTGAGATATTCTGGAGTCCAAAGCCTTCGGTAGGAACAGACATTAGGTCTGTTGAAGTGCTCTGCCTAGTTCTTCCTCAGGGAGGACTGTGGAGGCTGTCTTTGTTGGTATTGGTGCTGAATTGGAGAGCTCTCAGGTGTGTGGCTCTGGCCTTTTCTGGCACAGGCTCTCAGATGTTGGCGTGTCCTAGGGAGCACCTCCTGAGTGCCACCTTCTTTTTGTACACCCCTCTCTCCCCAGAGCTGAGGATTCCAGCAGAGGCCAACGTATTTTATGCCAAGAATCCTCACAAAAAATCCAACTTTGTGCTGAGGAAAAGGAGCCTCTCCCAAAAGAATGATGGGTGGATCGAGCCTCAACCTCCCTCTCGTCCTGCAAAGAAGGCTCCTGCCCTCCTGAGGATGCTTGCAAAACCATTCTGTTGCTGTGTGCCTGGGCGGGGCTGAGGCAGCCCAGGAATATTTACATTGATTACTATTTTCTTCAAAGTTTGAATCTATACTTTGCCATTGTCCTTGACCTTGTTTAGTAACACAGTTGTTACTCTATCCTGTATTTGTTGTTTCCATTAATATATTATTATTATTTTAAAATATATATGTTTTTGTTACCTGATCTACTGTGATGATTTGAGTATACTAAATGTAGCAGTGATTCCTAAAGGACACATCCAAACCAACAGGAAGGAATGTTTCATTCTATCAGCAAGAACTTTGGTTTTTAGGAGTTTGGCAGATGGCATTATCTGAGTCAGTTTTCCAATGGGGGCAATGAAGTATCAGCTGTGATGGTACAAACACAAACAAAGACACACAAACACACACAAGAGCACACACACTCACTGAGAGATAGATAGACAGATGGAGTTGGTCTCTGCTGAAATACTTTGGAGACATGGTTCTGATTTCTCCCCTTTTGGAGTATTTTCAATTGCACAAGGTGTCTTGCAAATGAACCCATGTCTGAGGAAGACATGCATGTGTACTTCACATGCCACTTTTCACATAGCAGGAAGGTCATGTAATATTTTTCATGCAGCTGTCTTTTGACTGTGAACCATCCCATGAGGTCAGCTGTGGAATTTTCAACTTGTAGCATCACAATGGGGATCCACTCTTTGGATTTGGGGATATTTCCGATTTTCTTGATTCAGATTGAAATGATATATATATATATTAGTTTTTGATGAAAATTCTGCATTTGATGGTAATGAATGTCGTGCATCTAGGAATCTGTAGAGTGCAGACAATGAATGGATGCCTACTGTTGTCTGGACTGGTCTGAAAAGTCCTGTAGCATCTGAGCATGTGTGAGGGCTGTACAGGTCTTGCCAAAAGTCCAGGTCAGATGATCCTGCACAAAGCTGAACTCCTAGTGGTCTCCACAACAGTGTAAGGGCCAAGGAGGAACTCACTTCCACACAGAAGTTGGGAAGCTACCTTATGAAGGTGATCATAGATACGGGATTATTAATATATCCAGGTTGGCATCTATTATTTTTTTAGCTTTTGACTTTCGCAGCTGTGGGCATCTTGACAACCATCAACTCCCTGTAAGCACAGACAACTCTATAAGAACCTGAGGATAAATTTCCCTGTGCATGTCCCCTTGTGAAACTGCTTAAGCACCGCCTGGTTTACACACAGGTGGAATTTCTAGGTCAAAGTGTGCATGTTTACTTCTTTGACTAAGCACTGCCAGGTGGCTCTTCTGCATAGCTCTACCTGTGGCCAGGATTGTATTATCTAGCTTTCTAACTTTTGCAGGTTGAGTAGATACATAGTGGGAGCACACTGTTTTTGTTGGTATTTTTCTTGGTATCTATTCTGATGCTTTTCACTGGGGGATTTTTTCCTGTGAAAATGGGCTTCCTCTACTTGACCTTATTTTCTTCTTTTTAAAATTTTTTCAATGTGACTTTTTAATTTTAGTTTTATTAAAGACATTGCCCCTTGCTTGCATAGTCTATATCTAAAGCACTAGTCCTTGCTCCAAGGCCCAGCTTGCTCTCAGCTGCCCCAGGAGGGGAACAGTCTTTGGCGGTAGACAAGAGACGCCCCTGCAGGGGGCACAAGTGCTTTGGCCCTCTGGTGTCTTGCCAGCAGTGCTTCCCATGCTCACAGAGGGTTTCAGACACTGAGTCAATGGTCCAGGTGGTCTTTTGTTCAGTCTGATATCAAATTGAGATCCTCTGAGAGGTCATATTGAAGTCCTTGTGTGTACCTGATCCATCATTTTAAACAATATTCCAAGTTCACTTTTTGTGTGTACGTGGGTTCTGGGGATTGAACCCAGGGCCTTGAGCCTGTGAGGCAAGTGACCTACCTGAGCTACACCCTCAGAGACCCCTGTAAAAGTATTTCCCCTTTGCCTCGGGGTCTAAGTTGCCAAGGCTGACCTCAAACGTTCCTCTTGCCTCAGCCTCCCTGGTGGCTGGCATGACAGGCATGCACCTGGGACTGTCACACTCGAGCCTGTGATGGGAACTCATGTGCATCTGTCCAGGGCTGAGCATGGTTAGGCAGAGCTGTGCTCCAGGCTCCCTGCAGGGCTGTGGAGGCTTCTGCTGCCCAGCAGCCCTGGTGCCATGGCCAGGGCTCCTCCCAGCCGAGGGCAGGCAGCTGCCCATTGCTGTAGGCTGACCTTATTTTCTTCTTATGGCACTCGTCCGTTCTCTGGACTATGTTGTATGGTTTGTCCATTAGGAGTCTAACAGGTCCTCTAGAACCTTCAAACAATTAGTAAAATTCCTGAACAGTAAATGAGCACGCGCAGAAATTGGGCTAATATTTTGGGAAGAACAATGTTGGATGATATATTCATGGCTTGAATATATCATCCAACATGAAGTTATATTTTATTACTTACAAAATAATAAAATAATGAAGCAATACCATGGGCTGAGCTAAAATAGATCCTTAGGATCTTAGGCATTCTGTAATAAATCTGTGTCACTTGAAGTATAGAGTTGATCGACTCTGAGTAATGAAACAGAAGTAAAGGTATCAAAGCCAATGATCATCTGTTTCCAATTTTCTGTGATTTGGTTCAAGTGGTAAAGTGGTGATATTTATTAATAATGGATCGAATAGGTTCATAATTGTTTTAGAGTACAATTAGATGCCTTCAAACTTTAGCCCTCCTATGTCCTGTGAGACATTTTCTATGTGAGGCTTTAAGAAGAAGAAGAGAATATTCTGTAAAGAAAACCTTGTAATCTGTGCAGTATGAAGTTGAATGGATTCATTCAGAAATCAGAAATTCTATTGAAAGATATTTATTGGCATGAGCCAAATAAAACCTATTTTTAGGCATCCTGGTGAAGACAAGGTTTTATCTTTATGTCTCATTTTCTATGTTTTGTTGTTGTTGTTGTTGTTAGAATGAAATTCATATGTTGCCAGACCATTCTATCAGATGTGTAACTAGATGCCATTTAAATTACCCACTTTTACATGGTAGACAGTTTTTAATGAACACTGCCTGTCTGCACCTTTTTTAAAAACAGGACTGGGATCAGAAGCCCAAATACCAATGGTTAGCTGGAACATATTTTTCATTTGGCCTATCTGTCAGTATTCCCTGAGGTCATCTGTGCAATCAGCTTCGTTACTCCTGCTCCCTCACTGGATTTCATAGAAACCATATGCTATGTATGAATCAGGGACACCAATCCCACAACATAGCATTCTTGGAATATCCAAAGTCCCACTTTTCACTTCGCCATGCCTGAGATCAGCAGTAATATTTATCAGCAAATGTGAGATTTTCAAAGATCCAATTCTATGTGCTCCTTTCTCATAGAGCCTTAGGCAGGGATATAGCATACATAAATATTAAGTAAAGTCCATAGTTTTTAAAATGTCATCCATTGAATAGTTGACACATGTCTGAGATACTTTTTATTTTGGAGGAGGTATTATTTAATAGGGAATTCCAACAGCTACCTAATAGTGAAATGAGAAGTCTTGCATCCATTTTATTTTGTTTCTGATGATTTTTATGAGTAAGGGTAAGATACTTCCTTGTTCTGATGCAGATGTTGCCCACTTTTGTGAATGGATGCGGGGTGTCACCTACTACTTGCATATCTGCATATTGGGCTTGACACTGCTATCGTACTTGGTAGCTGGCAAAAAGTCAATACTGAAGTTAAGCTCTTGTGTTCTAGCAGCAGAGCTGAAGATCCTTGATGTGCCACCTTCTGCAATCCATGCTGCTCTCTTCATGTTCCTTATTGACTTCCTGGTGATGAGCATCATGGTCTCCTGGTCTTGAGAATGGCCAAGCATTGCTCTGTGAATGTGGAAGATGGGCATGTGGAAGGCTCCAGGGAGGAGGGATCATTGAACATGTACTCGAATACATGTGCCTGTTGAATGACCTGTTTTTTTATTTTTGGGTTTTAAGGGAGACACTGCCCTAAAACACTTCTGTGCAGCTGGGGATGCAGGCTTCTGCTTCACCTTGCAGGAAGCATTAACGAATCCTTTCCAGAAGACATGAGAAGAGAGAAGTGAGCCTCTGGTATCATGCAGGTTCCTTGCATTGCCCATGGGCTAGAAGAGAGAAGAGTTGCTTCATGAGATTTGATCCCCTTTTTCCTGAAAAGTTCCACACAGAGGTGAGTCCCCAGCATGTTTAGAAATCATTTCAGACACCTTTCTGGACGGAATTGAATCAGAGCCCCTGATGATGTGGAAGAGCTAAAGATGGGTTTGCTATGAATTTTCTATTTCATTCATCAGGGCCGGAGTCAAGTCAGTCATTGTGCTGTCAACACATGAGCTGCTGGTCAAATGTGAGGAAGTGGTCTTGCTTTATGAAAACACCACCCTGATTCAGTGAGCCAGAGGCAGCCTGCAGTCCCTGTTTTCCTGTAAAGGCAGATTGCTGTGGATGGCCTCTGGCCTCGTCATGCAGCCCTGCTCAGAGTAGGGGATTGAGGGACCAGGCAGATCCCTAGTTCCTTTTGACCTTTATTGCCATTGGGCCACCCCAGGGTCCTTGGACTCTACCTGGTCTTCTGGCCTGGGTCAGGGGATGTGAGGTTTGGAATCCCCCTCTGTGGCAGGATCCCAGCCCCCCAGCCACTTGAGGTCAGCACATCCTTCCCTAATTGTGTTAGAGTTGGAGACTTCTCCCACCCATCCTCATCCATGCTCAACCCACATTTTGTAGCTTGGCACCTGAGGACCTTTATTCATTGACTTAGTTGTTAGTGATGATGGTTACTAAGACTAAGTGACTCTTTCAAGTCACATCACTTGCATGGTAGGGCTAGAGCATGGATCTTCCTAATTGATTTCATGGGACTCTCTCATGGAAACTGTGACTGCTTCCTAAACACACACTCTACATTTGGAGTGTCAAAATTCTTGCCACTGCCTCCTTGGCAAGTGTATCTTGTCTTCTACGTGGGAATTTCACAAATATTTTCCTTTGGTTTGTGGAGGTCATGCAGAAGGGATTTCATTTGAAATAGCCCAAACAAGAAATACCAGTTGTCTTTTTCGCACATGGATGTGTGTAGTGAACACCCCTTTCTGTGTGCTTGCATGAGTTACTCCTTTGAATTTGTTGAAGAATGGTTGGCTGGGGAGCAAGTTAACGAGAGATGGATATCAATGGTTGTCAAGTATTCTGACGTGAAGAATGTATTGAGGATGTGAAGGCTTTTCTAGCCAGTTCCTATGGCTCAGTCAGGGATCAGTCAGAGGATTCTGTCTGGTAGACTCTTTGGCACAGATGTCAAAGTGGCCTGGTCTTACCCTGTCCAGGACTGAATGCTGAGCTTGAGTGGGAGCTTCTTGTCATTTCAAGCATTTCCATGAGTCTGTCCTCTGTTCTCTTGTATCCAAGTGGTTTCTAATAGGAAAGCAGAACAAAAATTGAAAGTATGGTGATTGATTATTTTTACCAATGTTATTTCAATCCACTTTGTTTAATACGAAATTACCTTTATGCTAGTAAGATTTCATATGTGAGGAAATAATGAAAATATTGGGGTTAGGGGATGAGAATATGCAAATCAAACATTTTTTTTTTTTTTTTTTTTTTTCAGGGTTTTTTAAAAACTTTTAATTGATTTTTTAAAAAAATAAATGACAGAGGAATGCATTACAATTCTTATTATACACATACAGCATGATTTTTCATATCTCTGGTTGTATATAAAATATGTCCACACCAATTCGTGTCTTCATGTACTTTGAATAATGGTGTTCATCACATTCCTGATTCGTTATATATATAATGGAGTACTGACAGGGTCCTTTAGCTTTGCTATTCTCATATGGGTTAGTAGTGACTATATAGTTGATTTCCTCCACTGGACTGATGCAATGTTTTTGCTTTTCTACTTACAAGGTCATATATATTTTAAACAAAATGTTAAGGACTATAATGCAATTTCTAAACAATGTGAAAATTTTCAGGTATTACTAAACATCCTTTTTCTCCTTTAAAAAGTGCTGTTGGGATTCTTTGACAAATTCGATTTAATGGAACATCTTTGTTAAATAGAATAAAAGCAGCAACAAAACTTAAACTGAATGTATTTACCCCAAAGCATAAAATATCTAAACAATAATAGTCACAACAATAGCAGACATTCATTGGCTGCTTTGTATGTTTTAGGCATGAGATAAGCATTTGAAAGCATTAGTTCATTTACTCTTCAAAAATGTATGTTTTATGTATAACTAATTAGAACAAATGTTTTAAAAATTAAAAAATATATGAATTAAATGCTAGTAAAGGGTAATGATTGAGTTTTAAAACTTTCTAATACTGAGATGTATCACTTAAACTCACAGTTCCAGACTAGCCTTGGCAATATAATGAAGCCCTGCCTCCCCAAAACAAAGAAATAGCAACACTGAAAACTTTCTTGGGGATGGTAATGTATCTCAATGGTAGAGCAAATCAAACATTTTTGAGCACCAAGACCCGTTTTTTGTTTTTGTTTTTGTTTTTTTTTAACTTAAATAATATTAAGTGCCAGAGGACCACCGCTGCCATTCAGCCTCAACAACCTCCAGGTCCAGCCTCCAGGTGGCCCATTTCACCAGGGTGTGTGGGACCACACGGTCCTGGGATGAGAGAACAGTACCCACGGATGTTGACATCTCACAGAGTAGATATTGCCAGTGACAGTAGGGAGCTATTGGCACATGAGGAAGGGAAGAGCTCTCAGGATGGGAAGAGGGGGCCGCTTCGAGACTCATTGGGTATGGCACGAGGCTGCTGGGTGTGGTGTTGGCCTGGGCCCACTGAGTGGGGCAGATCCGTGGTCTGTGTTTCTGTACCCTCCTCTGTAGCCTGTGTTGGCAGCAGATCAGGGAATTGCGATCAGAAGTGCTCCCAGTAACACAGGCACCAGCCCCCAGAGTGTGTGCCTATCCGTTTCCCCACCTGGCCTGACTTAGTGCCTGTCTTGCCTCAGGGCTGAGACCCTACAATCTCTGATGAGGGTGTCTGTGGTCCAGATCCAACCTGCATGGCCAACATGCTCAGACCTTCAGCTGGGTCCTAGGCTGCTGCAACCAAACTCTGTTAACTGGGTGGCCGACAACAGAGGAAGTGTCTTCCGTTGAGCTCCAGAGGCTCAACACAGTAGGTGTTGGGCTGTCCCAGTGCCATAACCCCTCCCAGGTTTCAAGGGGACTGTCTCCCCAACTCTCCCAGCCCTTGCCCACTCTCCTATTGCTGCCCACGATCTGTGGTTCCCATATGGGCATCCCGCCCTGGCTCCAACCTCACATATCCGGTATCCCCCAGTCTGGGTCCAGACTCTCCTCTTCCTACAAGAATATCAGATATTGGATTTGGTCCCAGTTGATGCTGTGTTCCATCATGTGAGCTCTTAGCTTCATCACTGTGCAAAGACTCTTTTCCCACACAAGTTCGCACGACTTTTGGCTGGCTAAGAATTTTCAGGCGACACTTTTCTAATGAGTACACTTTCCTTCCTTCCGATCTCCCACCAGTGAGCATTCCTCGCACCCTTGTCCTAGTTCCTTTATGGCAGTTTCCCTCCTTATGGCTGAGAGGACCTAGTGACCCCTGAATTCACACGTTCTCCTTAATCACCAACACACTGCAGAATTCTCCAGGGGGCCATATATGCTCCTGGAAGTTGGTGTTGGAAATAGTTCTCCATCCATTAATCACTCCCTCACTCACTAATGTCCTTGTGTCCTTGAGAAAGGCTCTCCCTTTCCTGGTTTTCCTGAATAGAAATCCTCTTGCCTCTTGGGTGAATAGGGTTATGGGTTGTGCAGAGGGTGTTGGTCCACTGAGCATCTTAGAGACTGTCCTTTATGGAGCCTAATGATCCTCACTGGGGAATGAGGCCAGGGTCCTAACTGTGGTTAGTTAGAGAGGGAAAGAAGGACAAGGGAAACTCAGATGTCCCTTCATGGCCCCTGGAGTTAGAGGACTTACCCCTTTGCACCTGGGATCAGGAGACCTCATTTCCTCGAGGACACGCACACTCAGACGTTAATCTTGAGTGTGGGTTCCTTTCTGGGGTCCAGGGCTGTTGTTAGCCACCAGGAATGACAGTGCTCTCCATGCTGAGTGGAGCCATTTTTGCCAGGAAAGAGAGCCCATGGTCACGCCTTGTGCAAAGCATCCCACGCCAGGGGCTCCCATGCCTACATTCCTGTCCTGAAAGGAAGCCACTCAGAGGCAAGGTGGGTCCAACCACCTCCCATGTGTTCACTCATCACTGTGTTCCAGCAGTCACCCCAGTGAACAGTCCTGATGGGATTGGATGTGGCTCAGAATGTCACCCTCATGAGCTCTACCCTGCCACAGCTGCAGTTCTGCAGTGGGAGAAACTCAAAACCTCAAAACACATGCACATGAAAGAAAAGAGCAAGAGCCAGAGCCCAAACAGGCCAGGTGTGGCAAAGACAGCTGGAGTGCCTAGGTTGGGACTCAGAATTATGTCAGTGGGGTGGCATTGCTGCTGGCACCAGCATGATAACCGAGAGCCAGCCCTGCTCATTTTGGGGAGCAGTGTGTTGGGGAAGGCAGCAGAAATTGAGAGGCAGGATTGAGTTTGGCCCTAGGAGGAGGTTGGGTAAGAGGCCAGTGTGGGTTGGAGAGCCTGGGCAGATAGACAGAGGCCAGGGCACACCCCAAAGCCTGGAGACTGCACTTGATGTCCAGGGTTGTGAAACACCACTTCCCCTCTTACTCACAACTGAGAGCATTGATGAGTTCAGTTTGTGTGCGGCTGCATCCAAGGTGGCTCGGCTAGGAACCTCTGTTTCCTTGACTCAGGAGGCTGGGAGTCCAGGCTCCACTGAGGCTCGGCTGGGAGGATCGGAGTCTGAGTTTATGCCTGTGTTCCCTGTAGGATCCATGTTGGCTGAGCCTCAGTGTTTTTGTAATGAGAGGATGGGTGACCGTCATGTCTTTATCACAGGACACACTTGCTAAATGGATTTGTTTGCTCTGAGGAGGAAAGAGAGAGGGGGGAGTGGTGCTGGAGACAGGGATGCAGACAGGGGTCATGGACTTGGCATAACTCAGTCTTGGAGGTGATATCCCATCACCTGTACCCACTTCAATTCCCATGAATCCAGAGGCTGAGCCCCCTTGAGGTGAGGGGTGAACCGGTTCTGGGCAGCAGGATGCTGTGGTACCTCGGAGTCTCTGTGAGACCCCAACACTAGACACACTTGGCCCTTTTGAAATCTTAGGAGAAGCCTTGGGAAGTTGTATGGCAGAGGGGAGCAGCCTCTGCATCTCAGTCCCCTCCAACTTGCCATGGTGTAGAGAGGGAACTGCAGCCACGATGGGACGGACATTGGCCATGTCCCTGTGTGGGACACAGGCCTGATTGAGTTAGGGTGCATTCTTTGTCTCTCCATTTCTTGTGATTATCCCATCTCTACATTTGTGCTTTAGCCACCTGTGAGTCCCATCTCTGGTTTCAGAGAGAACAGAGGGTGTTATGGGCCAATAGACACAATAAACCCTAGAGATTAGATGCTACCCTACTTTCCAGAAAAGACTGGGCACACCATGAGTTGCACAATGATGGGACCAGGGTCCAAAAGCTGCTGAGAGGGAAGGACTGGTTGTGAATGCATTTTTGAAGGCTCCAAGCTGGAACTCTAGTGGCACCAAGCAGGGCAGATGCTGGTGGGGATGTTTGGGTAGTTGTTGGTGAACACCTGCGCACCTGAGATGGGTAGGCATGGAGGAGAAATCGGCAGCCCATAGGGCTGTTGAAAGTGGTCTTATGTGAAAAGAGGCTCAGGTATGGGCACAGGAAATGACATCATTGCCTTGACAATGGATCAAACAGAACATGGAACCCTGGTATCCAGGCACCCACTTCACTGACCAAGCCATCCGAGCTCACATGGTTGGAGCCACTGGAGGGAGAAGGATGTTCTCCTGTGGTTGCAGACAATGCCGAGCCTCAGGCTCCCAGGAATCTCAGGGGGGGCCAACTAGCCCTTTTGTGGATACACTGGGTGAGGCTTCATCTTAGACGCCAGAGCCTCTGGCGATTGTCGCAGAGGAGCTCAAGAGTAACAGTGAGTAGCACAGGGCAGGTGAGCCCAGCAGGCCCTCTAGTCTGATCCCTGATGAATGGCCCAGGACTCCTATTCTGACTCTGTGTGTGTGTGTGTGTGTGTGTGTGTGTGTGTGTGTGTGTGTGTTTGTACTGATGGGAACTGTCCCATTGTGCTTTGACTCTAGTGTATTGGCACAAGTCATTTTTCTGTTTGTCACCATTTCCATTTTGAACCCACCATTCTTGGTCCCAACCCAGGGTGAAAATGATCAGAACACGGAGGAGCCCTTCAGGGTTCAGAGCCTTGAACCTTACGGGCAGGACCAGCTTAGGAATGAGCTCCTGCCTGTCATTTGTGGGAGGAACCTACATTTCAGCAGCAACATGGGGTTAATCTCCTGGGATTTCATCCCCACCCAGCAGGTGCTGGATCTCTTGTTCCCAAAACAGCCACCTTCTTCAGTCTTTACTCCTGGTGCCACTCCACATCCTCCAAGGGGACAAGAACCTCAGGTTCTGGATGGATGTTGTAGAATGCCCACAGAGCCAACTGCCAGGCTGGGTGGGGTGCAGTTGCTGGGCTTTGCTGATGTTGTCATCCCCCACAGTTCTTGGAACCTTCTGTGGCAGTGGCATCCAGGACCCCAGCAGCTGTGAGTAGCAGCTCCTCACTGCTTCACTCCAGCGAGCAGGTGGAAGACAGCCGCGTTGTTCACGTCCTCCTAGAGGGACAGAGCCTGAGGGAGACAAAGCGCATCCCGGTAAGCCCGACAGCAGGGCTGCCTCCTGGGTGTCCACACAGTGGAAGGCAGGAGACACAGCCAACCCCAGGGCTATGGTGGGAAATAAAGAAGAGAGAGGTCCGTCTTAAGGGCTTGACCTGAGGAGGGAGAGCATCAGCATGCCCAGCTTCAGTGGTGAGTGGGCCTGTGTATTGTGGGTTTTGCAGGCCAGAAGTGCAGACGGAAGTGCTGTGGACAGATGAAGGCAGAGATATGTCCAGGGTGCAGGCTGCAGTGCCTAGAACTTGGTATTCTCAATGAGTGAAGTTGGAGCAGAGGAGGTGGCAGTGACTTGTCACATGTGTAGGAGGGGATGTGTTCCTGGTGGCAGGGAAGAGAACCTCCTTAGCATGACTAGGTGTAGGAATTTGGGGTCGGGATCACCTGGGGGGTCATGCCAAAGCTTCGGAATGTTAGGCTTTGCATGTATGTAAATATGGAGCTAAAGGGGTTCTTGGCAGAATTTCTATGGATGTGCAGTAGACACGCTCATGCTGCAGGTGTCCAGCTGCAGAGGAGACATGTTCAGTGACTGCCAGTGCTGAGTCAAGTACATCATGACAACCAGACCCGCACCGAGCTTCCAGAGGCCAGGGCCTCTCAAAGCTATCATGAAGCACTCAAGTGCACACTCTTGTATCTGAGTCTGTTTTGTGTCGTGGCAGTCAGGACCCAAATTTTCAGTGCATCTGCCTCTTGCACCCACAAAGGCAGCCTGCATCCCAGATCACACTTGGTGCGCAGATCCCTGGCCCATTGCTCTCATCTCAGTGAGATGAGAGTGTGTCTGTGCATAGGCAGTTTGGTCCTTTGACATGAGTGGAATGTGGCTCCCCAGGGGGAGGGGAGATGGCAGGTACAGGCAGATATTTGTACCAGGATTGTTCTAGTAGCACATTGCAAGAACCCAGGTGGTATATGGAGGACACACTCAGGTAGCAGGATAACAAGATTGTGCCCTTGTATATGTAGCTGAGATTTCTCCTGAATGTTTGACCACAGTCTTCTGGGTAGCTCTTCTAAAAGCCATTCTCTGATGACATTTGTCCCACCCTGATCCAGGTGACCTTTCAGGAGACGGTGACAAGCCTCATCCGCAGGGCCTTGGACCAAAATTTGTTGCAGCATGAGGATGTGGACAACTTTGAGCTGCTGTATATGATGTCTGAGGATGAGAGTAAGTAGGACAATCAGACAGTGGGGAGACATGATCCACAGTGGGCTCAGGATAACTGACAGCCAAGAGAAAGTGGGCCTTGGCCCCAAAATACCAAAGTGTGATGGGCCTGGCGGAGACTCTCAGGGGTTGTGGGTGTTTTGTGGTATAATCCTTGAGTGCCACCTAACAATTCTCTCCACTTCGCTCTGCAGAAATCAAGGTCTCTGACCACTCACTCGTGTGTCTGTCCATGAATCTGGGAATACAATATTTCATCGTGAGGAAACGCCCCCAGGTCAAGGGAAAGGAGGTAAACACCTACCTTATTCAAGCTGTGCATGTGCTGCCATTCCACTCCGCCCTGAGGAAATAAGAAGCCTCAGCACCTGGACATATTTGCTGGAAGCCCATAGAGCCAACTGACAGTCTGGGGTGGCTTTCTGTTTCTGGGTTTGCTGATGTTCCATCCCCCACAGTTCTCAGAATCAACCTGCAAGTCCTCCAGGCCGCTTTCCCACAAGCAGGTGGGAGACACCTGCTTAATTCGTGTCCACTTAGAAACACAAAGTCTAGAGATGGCCAAGAGTGTTCTGGTAAGCCTGGGAGCAGGGGTGTCCCGTGGTGCTTACACCTGGGTGGGGAGCAGACACTGGTCCAATACCATGGACTACTCATGCCCTCTTGAATTTGGAGCTTCTGGATGATCAGGAGGATAGATGGGAATCAAGAAGGGAGAGGTCAGTGTGAAGGGCTGGAGCTGAGATGAGCGAGTGCAGCAGCTTGTCCACTGCCATGTCTGAGGGAGTCTGTGTGTCAGGTGGCAGCATGCAGTCCAGAAGGGCAGGGACAGGTATGGGTGACAGATGAGAATAGGACAGGAACTAGGTTGCAGGTTCCCTTGTATGGGATGCTGACGTCTATGGAGGAGGACAGCAGTGTGAGGTTCTCCATGTTCCTTGAACAAGGAGCTGAGAGAGTCTCTCTGCAGAGTCGATATGGATGTGGAGCAAGCACACTAAATGTCCAGGTAACCCAATGACCACCCTTGCCGGATGAGGTGCCCTCCTACATCCCAGCCAGCACTGAGCCTCTGGAGGCCAGGAGCTCTCGTGGCTATCTTTCAGCTCTCCTGTGTGTGGTCATGTTCCTGGGTCTGTTTTTGGCCCTGGCAATCCAGACCAAAGCCTCTAGGTTTTGTGCCTAGGCCATTCCCAATGCCGCCTGCATCCTCGGGCAGACCTGGGATCTTGGAGGCTATTGTCCCATTCCTCCCAACTTGTGGGATGAGATTGCATCTGTATGCAGGTAGTGGGGTCCTTTCACTCCGAGAGGAGTGCAGCTCCACAAAGAGCAATGGCAGGCCCAGGAAGTCCTATGTACAAGGATTGGGCTAGTAGCCTGTGGGAAGAGCCCACACGATGAGCAGGAGGTCAGCCTCGGGTAGTAGGGTCATGGATGTTGCCCTTGTATTTAGAGTGGAGGTGCCTCCAGAATGCCCCTGCCCACTGTCCTTGAGTAGTCACTTCAAGGCCCATTTCCTGAAGGCCTGTCTCCCATGCTGCTCCAGGTGACCTGCCATGATAGGGCTCCTGTCGTCATCCGCAGCGCCCTCGACCTACACTTCCTTACTGAGGAGAATCCAGAGGATTATGAGCTGGGCCAAATCATCTCTCGCCGTCAGAGTAAGTGAGACAATCAGATAGCAGAGAGCAAGGGTCAGGATGTGGACTCAGGTCAACTCTTAGCAACAAAGAGTAGTCTCTGACCCCCAAGAACACTCCAACAGGTGTGTTGGGTTCGTGCACAAAGCCAACTGCACTTCTGCTGGTGGAAGGTCTTGAGGTCCAATGGTATACCCCGGTGGATATTGCGGCTCCCCACCAGGTGCCCTCCCCTGGACATGAACAGGCATCCAAAGCTGACATCTTTGAGGAGTGAGGAGGAAAGCCTCTCTCCAGGAGCAGTATGTTTTCATGGTCTGGGATAGGAGTGGTTTCAAAGGAACATGGGAATGCATGGGCTAAAGAGGGAACTGGCATTTTGTGGACTGAAGCAGTACTATTGAAAGCCTTCTGTGTGACCAAAAAACCACTGCCTGGGCAGAGCATTGCCAGGATTCTAGCAAGCAGTAACAGGATGAAATTGGGAAGAAAACACAGCCTGGGAGACAGCCTGAATCATCTGTTTTTGCATAAATTCCATGGTCATACGCACCTGAGTCCACTAGGCAAGGAGTGATCACAATAGCCAGGTTGTGATCCCTAACTAAAGTCAGATGAGGGCTTCCTGAGCACGTAGCCACAGAGCTCATCTGATAATAATGCCAGCGCTTTTTCGTTGGTTGGTTGGTTGGTTTTTGTGAGCCAAACACCACAGCAGCCATTATCCCAGCCTATGTACCCTGAAGACCACCATCCCTATGAGTTCTAGGATCACTTGTCTCCTATCTTAACCTACTGTTAGGTTAGTAGAGTCTATGGAAGAGGAAGTCTGTCTGGGGCCTTGGTAGCCTAAGAAATTCATAGCAGAGATCTCCACATCCAACCCAGAAGGGATGGAGAACAGGCTCTAGGTTAGAGGAGGGCGACAGGAAACACATGTTCAGAGGAAGGAGAAGCGGCTGTTGTATTCCCCCACTCGGGGTCATGGCACCACTGGGCCATACACCATGTTGGAGGGAAGCAGTCCCTTTGCTGGTCTTTGGAACCATTGTTCTCAGTAGGGCAGTATTTGGAATGTGGCCTCCATTCTCAGAAGCCTGGTTCACATGGAGGCGGGCTCCACCAACACAGAAGCATGGCTCTAACGTGGTATCCGCGCTGGTCAGCCTGTCCTCACTGTGGTCATACTTGAGGAAAATAACTCAGAGGAGGAATCCTAGGCCTTTTTTCTCTGGGTTTCATAGCTTTCTCTTTGGTTGTGCACTGAGGCTGTCCATAAAGCTCTAGTGTGTGGCAGTGGAGAGCTCCTCAGCCCTTGCCACAAAGGCATAGACTGGGAGAGAGAGAACGAGGCTGGCAGAGAGGGAGAGAGAGAAAGATGGAGAGGGAGGACCTCTCCTTGGAGAATGAGGATTCAGTGGAGCCAACAGGAACAAGGTACTGTTGCCCAGGGCACAACCCTGTTTAGGTCTTACTCCAACCATGCTCAACCTTTCTTCCAGTCCCTCCCACCCCCCAGTAGTGTATTCATCTTGAATGAGAATTTCATGTTGACATCAGAGCACTCACCATCCAATGCTTCCCTCCAAACCCACCTATGAAGATGGCTCATGTGGGGACTGAATCTTCGGCACAGGAGCCTTTTGTGGGAGATTTCAGATGCAAACCCTAGTGGTGTGCTTTGGCAGATGCAAGAGGACCTGAGATATTCTGGAGTCCAAAGCCTTCGGTAGGAACAGACATTAGGTCTGTTGAAGTGCTCTGCCTAGTTCTTCCTCAGGGAGGACTGTGGAGGCTGTCTTTGTTGGTATTGGTGCTGAATTGGAGAGCTCTCAGGTGTGTGGCTCTGGCCTTTTCTGGCACAGGCTCTCAGATGTTGGCGTGTCCTAGGGAGCACCTCCTGAGTGCCACCTTCTTTTTGTACACCCCTCTCTCCCCAGAGCTGAGGATTCCAGCAGAGGCCAACGTATTTTATGCCAAGAATCCTCACAAAAAATCCAACTTTGTGCTGAGGAAAAGGAGCCTCTCCCAAAAGAATGATGGGTGGATCGAGCCTCAACCTCCCTCTCGTCCTGCAAAGAAGGCTCCTGCCCTCCGGAGGATGCTTGCAAAACCATTCTGTTGCTGTGTGCCTGGGCGGGGCTGAGGCAGCCCAGGAATATTTACATTGATTACTATTTTCTTCAAAGTTTGAATCTATAGTTTGCCATTGTCCTTGACCTTGTTTAGTAACACAGTTGTTACTCTATCCTGTATTTGTTGTTTCCATTAATATATTATTATTATTTTAAAATATATATGTTTTTGTTACCTGATCTACTGTGATGATTTGAGTATACTAAATGTAGCAGTGATTCCTAAAGGACACATCCAAACCAACAGGAAGGAATGTTTCATTCTATCAGCAAGAACTTTGGTTTTTAGGAGTTTGGCAGATGGCATTATCTGAGTCAGTTTTCCAATGGGGGCAATGAAGTATCAGCTGTGATGGTACAAACACAAACAAAGACACACAAACACACACAAGAGCACACACACTCACTGAGAGATAGATAGACAGATGGAGTTGGTCTCTGCTGAAATACTTTGGAGACATGGTTCTGATTTCTCCCCTTTTGGAGTATTTTCAATTGCACAAGGTGTCTTGCAAATGAACCCATGTCTGAGGAAGACATGCATGTGTACTTCACATGCCACTTTTCACATAGCAGGAAGGTCATGTAATATTTTTCATGCAGCTGTCTTTTGACTGTGAACCATCCCATGAGGTCAGCTGTGGAATTTTCAACTTGTAGCATCACAATGGGGATCCACTCTTTGGATTTGGGGATATTTCCGATTTTCTTGATTCAGATTGGAATGATATATATATTAGTTTTTGATGAAAATTCTGCATTTGATGGTAATGAATGTCGTGCATCTAGGAATCTGTAGAGTGCAGACAATGAATGGATGCCTACTGTTGTCTGGACTGGTCTGAAAAGTCCTGTAGCATCTGAGCATGTGTGAGGGCTGTACAGGTCTTGCCAAAAGTCCAGGTCAGATGATCCTGCACAAAGCTGAACTCCTAGTGGTCTCCACAACAGTGTAAGGGCCAAGGAGAAACACACTTCCACACAGAAGTTGGGAAGCTACCTTATGAAGGTGATCATAGATACGGGATTATTAATATATCCAGGTTGGCATCTATTATTTTTTTAGCTTTTGACTTTCGCAGCTGTGGGCATCTTGACAACCATCAACTCCCTGTAAGCACAGACAACTCTATAAGAACCTGAGGATAAATTTCCCTGTGCATGTCCCCTTGTGAAACTGCTTAAGCACCGCCTGGTTTACACACAGGTGGAATTTCTAGGTCAAAGTGTGCATGTTTACTTCTTTGACTAAGCACTGCCAGGTGGCTCTTCTGCATAGCTCTACCTGTGGCCAGGATTGTATTATCTAGCTTTCTAACTTTTGCATGTTGAGTAGATACATAGTGGGAGCACACTGTTTTTGTTGGTATTTTTCTTGGTATCTATTCTGATGCTTTTCACTGGGGGATTTTTTCCTGTGAAAATGGGCTTCCTCTACTTGACCTTATTTTCTTCTTTTTAAAATTTTTTCAATGTGACTTTTTAATTTTAGTTTTATTAAAGACATTGCCCCTTGCTTGCATAGTCTATATCTAAAGCACTAGTCCTTGCTCCAAGGCCCAGCTTGCTCTCAGCTGCCCCAGGAGGGGAACAGTCTTTGGCGGTAGACAAGAGACGCCCCTGCAGGGGGCACAAGTGCTTTGGCCCTCTGGTGTCTTGCCAGCAGTGCTTCCCATGCTCACAGAGGGTTTCAGACACTGAGTCAATGGTCCAGGTGGTCTTTTGTTCAGTCTGATCTCAAATTGAGCTCCTCTGAGAGGTCATATTGAAGTCCTTGTGTGTACCTGACCCATCATTTTAAACAATATTCCAAGTTCACTTTTTGTGTGTACGTGGGTTCTGGGGATTGAACCCAGGGCCTTGAGCCTGTGAGGCAAGTGACCTACCTGAGCTACACCCTCAGAGACCCCTGTAAAAGTATTTCCCCTTTGCCTCGGGGTCTAAGTTGCCAAGGCTGACCTCAAACGTTCCTCTTGCCTCAGCCTCCCTGGTGGCTGGCATGACAGGCATGCACCTGGGACTGTCACACTCGAGCCTGTGATGGGAACTCATGTGCATCTGTCCAGGGCTGAGCATGGTTAGGCAGAGCTGTGCTCCAGGCTCCCTGCAGGGCTGTGGAGGCTTCTGCTGCCCAGCAGCCCTGGTGCCATGGCCAGGGCTCCTCCCAGCCGAGGGCAGGCAGCTGCCCATTGCTGTAGGCTGACCTTATTTTCTTCTTATGGCACTCGTCCGTTCTCTGGAGTATGTTGTATGGTTTGTCCATTAGGAGTCTAACAGGTCCTCTAGAACCTTCAAACAATTAGTAAAATTCCTGAACAGTAAGTGAGCGCGCGCAGAAATTGGGCTAATATTTTGGGAAGAACAATGTTGGATGATATATTCATGGCTTGAATATATCATCCAACATGAAGTTATATTTTATTACTTACAAAATAATAAAATAATGAAGCAATACCATGGGCTGAGCTAAAATAGATCCTTAGGATCTTAGGCATTCTGTAATAAATCTGTGTCACTTGAAGTATAGAGTTGATCGACTCTGAGTAATGAAACAGAAGTAAAGGTATCAAAGCCAATGATCATCTGTTTCCAATTTTCTGTGATTTGGTTCAAGTGGTAAAGTGGTGATATTTATTAATAATGGATCGAATAGGTTCATAATTGTTTTAGAGTACAATTAGATGCCTTCAAACTTTAGGCTACATGGGCACATTTGAGAACGGTTCCAGCCATTCTCTCATCCTTTGGGTCATTCCCCTCCTATGTCCTGTGAGACATTTTCTATGTGAGGCTTTAAGAAGAAGAAGAGAATATTCTGTAAAGAAAACCTTGTGATCTGTGCAGTATGAAGTTGAATGGATTCATTCAGAAATCAGAAATTCTATTGAAAGGTATTTCTTTGCATGAGCCAAATAAAACCTATTTTTAGGCATCCTGGTGAAGACAAGGTTTTATCTTTATGTCTCATTTTCTATGTTTTGTTGTTGTTGTTGTTGTTAGAATGAAATTCATATGTTGCCAGACCATTCTATCAGATGTGTAACTAGATGCCATTTAAATTACCCACTTTTACATGGTAGACAGTTTTTAATGAACACTGCCTGTCTGCACCTTTTTTAAAAACAGGACTGGGATCAGAAGCCCAAATACCAATGGTTAGCTGGAGCATATTTTTCATTTGGCCTATCTGTCAGTATTCCCTGAGGTCATCTGTGCAATCAGCTTCGTTACTCCTGCTCCCTCACTGGATTTCATAGAAACCATATGCTATGTATGAATCAGGGACACCAATCCCACAACATAGCATTCTTGGAATATCCAAAGTCCCACTTTTCACTTCGCCATGCCTGAGATCAGCAGTAATATTTATCAGCAAATGTGAGATTTTCAAAGATCCAATTCTATGTGCTCCTTTCTCATAGAGCCTTAGGCAGGGATATAGCATACATAAATATTAAGTAAAGTCCATAGTTTTTAAAATGTCATCCATTGAATAGTTGACACATGTCTGAGATACTTTTTATTTTGGAGGAGGTATTATTTAATAGGGAATTCCAACAGCTACCTAATAGTGAAATGAGAAGTCTTGCATCCATTTTATTTTGTTTCTGATGATTTTTATGAGTAAGGGTAAGATACTTCCTTGTTCTGATGCAGATGTTGCCCACTTTTGTGAATGGATGCGGGGTGTCACCTACTACTTGCATATCTGCATATTGGGCTTGACACTGCTATCGTACTTGGTAGTTGGCAAAAAGTCAATACTGAAGTTAAGCTCTTGTGTTCTAGCAGCAGAGCTGAAGATCCTTGATGTGCCACCTTCTGCAATCCATGCTGCTCTCTTCATGTTCCTTATTGACTTCCTGGTGATGAGCATCATGGTATCCTGGTCTTGAGAATGGCCAAGCATTGCTCTGTGAATGTGGAAGATGGGCATGTGGAAGGCTCCAGGGAGGAGGGATCATTGAACATGTACTCGAATCCATGTGCCTGTTGAATGACCTGTTTTTTTATTTTTGGGTTTTAAGGGAGACACTGCCCTAAAACACTTCTGTGCAGCTGGGGATGCAGGCTTCTGCTTCACCTTGCAGGAAGCATTAACGAATCCTTTCCAGAAGACACGAGAAGAGAGAAGTGAGCCTCTGGTATCATGCAGGTTCCTTGCATTGCCCATGGGCTAGAAGAGAGAAGAGTTGCTTCATGAGATTTGATCCCCTTTTTCCTGAAAAGTTCCACACAGAGGTGAGTCCCCAGCATGTTTAGAAATCATTTCAGACACCTTTCTGGACGGAATTGAATCAGAGCCCCTGATGATGTGGAAGAGCTAAAGATGGGTTTGCTATGAATTTTCTACTTCATTCATCAGGGCCTGAGTCAAGTCAGTCATTGTGCTGTCAACACATGAGCTGCTGGTCAAATGTGAGGAAGTGGTCTTGCTTTATGAAAACACCACCCTGATTCAGTGAGCCAGAGGCAGCCTGCAGTCCCTGTTTTCCTGTAAAGGCAGATTGCTGTGGATGGCCTCTGGCCTCGTCATGCAGCCCTGCTCAGAGTAGGGGATTGAGGGACCAGGCAGATCCCTAGTTCCTTTTGACCTTATTGCCATTGGGCCACCCCAGGGTCCTTGGACTCTACCTGGTCTTCTGGCCTGGGTCAGGGGATGTGAGGTTTGGAATCCCCCTCTGTGGCAGGATCCCAGCCCCCCAGCCACTTGAGGTCAGCACATCCTTCCCTAATTGTGTTAGAGTTGGAGACTTCTCCCACCCATCCTCATCCATGCTCATCCCACATTTTGTAGCTTGGCACCTGAGGACCTTTATTCATTGACTTAGTTGTTAGTGATGATGGTTACTAAGACTAAGTGACTCTTTCAAGTCACATCACTTGCATGGTAGGGCTAGAGCATGGATCTTCCTAATTGATTTCATGGGACTCTCTCATGGAAACTGTGACTGCTTCCTAAACACACACTCTACATTTGGAGTGTCAAAATTCTTGCCACTGCCTCCTTGGCAAGTGTATCTTGTCTTCTACGTGGGAATTTCACAAATATTTTCCTTTGGTTTGTGGAGGTCATGCAGAAGGGATTTCATTTGAAATAGCCCAAACAAGAAATACCAGTTGTCTTTTTCGCACATGGATGTGTGTAGTGAACACCCCTTTCTGTGTGCTTGCATGAGTTACTCCTTTGAATTTGTTGAAGAATGGTTGGCTGGGGAGCAAGTTAACGAGAGATGGATATCAATGGTTGTCAAGTATTCTGACGTGAAGAATGTTTTGAGGATGTGAAGGCTTTTCTAGCCAGTTCCTATGGCTCAGTCAGGGATCAGTCAGAGAATTCTGTCTGGTAGACTCTTTGGCACAGATGTCAAAGTGGCCTGGTCTTACCCTGTCCAGGACTGAATGCTGAGCTTGAGTGGGAGCTTCTTGTCATTTCAAGCATTTCCATGAGTCTGTCCTCTGTTCTCTTGTATCCAAGTGGTTTCTAATAGGAAAGCAGAACAAAAATTGAAAGTATGGTGATTGATTATTTTTACCAATGTTATTTCAATCCACTTTGTTTAATACGAAATTACCTTTATGCTAGTAAGATTTCATATGTGAGGAAATAATGAAAATATTGGGGTTAGGGGATGAGAATATGCAAATCAAACATTTTTGAGCACCAAGACCCATTTTTTGTTTTTGTTTTTTTTTTTTTTTTTTTAACTTAAATAATATTAAGTGCCAGAGGACCACCGCTGCCATTCAGCCTCAACAACCTCCAGGTCCAGCCTCCAGGTGGCCCATTTCACCAGGGTGTGTGGGACCACACTGTCCTGGGATGAGAGAACAGTACCCACGGATGTTGACATCTCACAGAGTAGATATTGCCAGTGACAGTAGGGAGCTATTGGCACATGAGGAAGGGAAGAGCTCTCAGGATGGGAAGAGGGGGCCGCTTCGAGACTCATTGGGTATGGCACGAGGCTGCTGGGTGTGGTGTTGGCCTGGGCCCACTGAGTGGGGCAGATCCGTGGTCTGTGTTTCTGTACCCTCCTCTGTAGCCTGTGTTGGCAGCAGATCAGGGAATTGCGATCAGAAGTGCTCCCAGTAACACAGGCACCAGCCCCCAGAGTGTGTGCCTATCCGTTTCCCCACCTGGCCTGACTTAGTGCCTGTCTTGCCTCAGGGCTGAGACCCTACAATCTCTGATGAGGGTGTCTGTGGTCCAGATCCAACCTGCATGGCCAACATGCTCAGACCTTCAGCTGGGTCCTAGGCTGCTGCAACCAAACTCTGTTAACTGGGTGGCCGACAACAGAGGAAGTGTCTTCCGTTGAGCTCCAGAGGCTCAACACAGTAGGTGTTGGGCTGTCCCAGTGCCATAACCCCTCCCAGGTTTCAAGGGGACTGTCTCCCCAACTCTCCCAGCCCTTGCCCACTCTCCTATTGCTGCCCACGATCTGTGGTTCCCATATGGGCATCCCGCCCTGGCTCCAACCTCACATATCCGGTATCCCCCAGTCTTCCTGGTATCTGGGTCCAGACTCTCCTCTTCCTACAAGAATATCAGATATTGGATTTGGTCCCAGTTGATGCTGTGTTCCATCATGTGAGCTCTTAGCTTCATCACTGTGCAAAGACTCTTTTCCCACACAAGTTCGCACGACTTTTGGCTGGCTAAGAATTTTCAGGCGACACTTTTCTAATGAGTACACTTTCCTTCCTTCCGATCTCCCACCAGTGAGCATTCCTCGCACCCTTGTCCTAGTTCCTTTATGGCAGTTTCCCTCCTTATGGCTGAGAGGACCTAGTGACCCCTGAATTCACACGTTCTCCTTAATCACCAACACACTGCAGAATTCTCCAGGGGGCCATATATGCTCCTGGAAGTTGGTGTTGGAAATAGTTCTCCATCCATTAATCACTCCCTCACTCACTAATGTCCTTGTGTCCTTGAGAAAGGCTCTCCCTTTCCTGGTTTTCCTGAATAGAAATCCTCTTGCCTCTTGGGTGAATAGGGTTATGGGTTGTGCAGAGGGTGTTGGTCCACTGAGCATCTTAGAGACTGTCCTTTATGGAGCCTAATGATCCTCACTGGGGAATGAGGCCAGGGTCCTAACTGTGGTTAGTTAGAGAGGGAAAGAAGGACAAGGGAAACTCAGATGTCCCTTCATGGCCCCTGGAGTTAGAGGACTTACCCCTTTGCACCTGGGATCAGGAGACCTCATTTCCTCGAGGACACGCACACTCAGACGTTAATCTTGAGTGTGGGTTCCTTTCTGGGGTCCAGGGCTGTTGTTAGCCACCAGGAATGACAGTGCTCTCCATGCTGAGTGGAGCCATTTTTGCCAGGAAAGAGAGCCCATGGTCACGCCTTGTGCAAAGCATCCCACGCCAGGGGCTCCCATGCCTACATTCCTGTCCTGAAAGGAAGCCACTCAGAGGCAAGGTGGGTCCAACCACCTCCCATGTGTTCACTCATCACTGTGTTCCAGCAGTCACCCCAGTGAACAGTCCTGATGGGATTGGATGTGGCTCAGAATGTCACCCTCATGAGCTCTACCCTGCCACAGCTGCAGTTCTGCAGTGGGAGAAACTCAAAACCTCAAAACACATGCACATGAAAGAAAAGAGCAAGAGCCAGAGCCCAAACAGGCCAGGTGTGGCAAAGACAGCTGGAGTGCCTAGGTTGGGACTCAGAATTATGTCAGTGGGGTGGCATTGCTGCTGGCACCAGCATGATAACCGAGAGCCAGCCCTGCTCATTTTGGGGAGCAGTGTGTTGGGGAAGGCAGCAGAAATTGAGAGGCAGGATTGAGTTTGGCCCTAGGAGGAGGTTGGGTAAGAGGCCAGTGTGGGTTGGAGAGCCTGGGCAGATAGACAGAGGCCAGGGCACACCCCAAAGCCTGGAGACTGCACTTGATGTCCAGGGTTGTGAAACACCACTTCCCCTCTTACTCACAACTGAGAGCAAGGGGCATTGATGAGTTCAGTTTGTGTGCGGCTGCATCCAAGGTGGCTCGGCTAGGAACCTCTGTTTCCTTGACTCAGGAGGCTGGGAGTCCAGGCTCCACTGAGGCTCGGCTGGGAGGATCGGAGTCTGAGTTTATGCCTGTGTTCCCTGTAGGATCCATGTTGGCTGAGCCTCAGTGTTTTTGTAATGAGAGGATGGGTGACCGTCATGTCTTTATCACAGGACACACTTGCTAAATGGATTTGTTTGCTCTGAGGAGGAAAGAGAGAGGGGGGAGTGGTGCTGGAGACAGGGATGCAGACAGGGGTCATGGACTTGGCATAACTCAGTCTTGGAGGTGATATCCCATCACCTGTACCCACTTCAATTCCCATGAATCCAGAGGCTGAGCCCCCTTGAGGTGAGGGGTGAACCGGTTCTGGGCAGCAGGATGCTGTGGTACCTCGGAGTCTCTGTGAGACCCCAACACTAGACACACTTGGCCCTTTTGAAATCTTAGGAGAAGCCTTGGGAAGTTGTATGGCAGAGGGGAGCAGCCTCTGCATCTCAGTCCCCTCCAACTTGCCATGGTGTAGAGAGGGAACTGCAGCCACGATGGGACGGACATTGGCCATGTCCCTGTGTGGGACACAGGCCTGATTGAGTTAGGGTGCATTCTTTGTCTCTCCCTTTCTTGTGATTATCGCATCTCTACATTTGTGCTTTAGCCACCTGTGAGTCCCATCTCTGGTTTCAGAGAGAACAGAGGGTGTTATGGGCCAATAGACACAATAAACCCTAGAGATTAGATGCTACCCTACTTTCCAGAAAAGACTGGGCACACCATGAGTTGCACAATGATGGGACCAGGGTCCAAAAGCTGCTGAGAGGGAAGGACTGGTTGTGAATGCATTTTTGAAGGCTCCAAGCTGGAACTCTAGTGGCACCAAGCAGGGCAGATGCTGGTGGGGATGTTTGGGTAGTTGTTGGTGAACACCTGCGCACCTGAGATGGGTAGGCATGGAGGAGAAATCGGCAGCCCATAGGGCTGTTGAAAGTGGTCTTATGTGAAAAGAGGCTCAGGTATGGGCACAGGAAATGACATCATTGCCTTGACAATGGATCAAACAGAACATGGAACCCTGGTATCCAGGCACCCACTTCACTGACCAAGCCATCCGAGCTCACTTGGTTGGAGCCACTGGAGGGAGAAGGATGTTCTCCTGTGGTTGCAGACAATGCCGAGCCTCAGGCTCCCAGGAATCTCAGGGGGGCCAACTAGCCCTTTTGTGGATACACTGGGTGAGGCTTCATCTTAGACGCCACAGCCTCTGGTGATTGTCGCAGAGGAGCTCAAGAGTAACAGTGAGTAGCACAGGGCAGGTGAGCCCAGCAGGCCCTCTAGTCTGATCCCTGATGAATGGCCCAGGACTCCTATTCTGACTCTGTGTGTGTGTGTGTGTGTGTGTGTGTGTGTGTGTGTGTGTGTGTGTGTTTGTACTGATGGGAACTGTCCCATTGTGCTTTGACTCTAGTGTATTGGCACAAGTCATTTTTCTGTTTGTCACCATTTCCATTTTGAACCCACCATTCTTGGTCCCAACCCAGGGTGAAAATGATCAGAACACGGAGGAGCCCTTCAGGGTTCAGAGCCTTGAACCTTACAGGCAGGACCAGCTTAGGAATGAGCTCCTGCCTGTCATTTGTGGGAGGAACCTACATTTCAGCAGCAACATGGGGTTAATCTCCTGGGATTTCATCCCCACCCAGCAGGTGCTGGATCTCTTGTTCCCAAAACAGCCACCTTCTTCAGTCTTTACTCCTGGTGCCACTCCACATCCTCCAAGGGGACAAGAACCTCAGGTTCTGGATGGATGTTGTAGAATGCCCACAGAGCCAACTGCCAGGCTGGGTGGGGTGCAGTTGCTGGGCTTTGCTGATGTTGTCATCCCCCACAGACCTTGGAACCTTCTGTGGCAGTGGCATCCAGGACCCCAGCAGCTGTGAGTAGCAGCTCCTCACTGCTTCACTCCAGTGAGCAGGTGGAAGACAGCCGCGTTGTTCACGTCCTCCTAGAGGGACAGAGCCTGAGGGAGACAAAGCGCATCCCGGTAAGCCCGACAGCAGGGCTGCCTCCTGGGTGTCCACACAGTGGAAGGCAGGAGACACAGCCAACCCCAGGGCTATGGTGGGAAATAAAGAAGAGAGAGGTCCGTCTTAAGGGCTTGACCTGAGGAGGGAGAGCATCAGCATGCCCAGCTTCAGTGGTGAGTGGGCCTGTGTATTGTGGGTTTTGCAGGCCAGAAGTGCAGACGGAAGTGCTGTGGACAGATGAAGGCAGAGATATGTCCAGGGTGCAGGCTGCAGTGCCTAGAACTTGGTATTCTCAATGAGTGAAGTTGGAGCAGAGGAGGTGGCAGTGACTTGTCACATGTGTAGGAGGGGATGTGTTCCTGGTGGCAGGGAAGAGAACCTCCTTAGCATGACTAGGTGTAGGAGTTTGGGGTCGGGGTCACCTGGGGGGTCATGCCAAAGCTTCGGAATGTTAGGCTTTGCATGTATGTAAATACGGAGCTAAAGGGGTTCTTGGCAGAATTTCTATGGATGTGCAGTAGACACGCTAATGCTGCAGGTGTCCAGCTGCAGAGGAGACATGTTCAGTGACTGCCAGTGCTGAGTCAAGTACATCATTACAACCAGACCCGCACCGAGCTTCCAGAGGCCAGGGCCTCTCAAAGCTATCATGAAGCACTCAAGTGCACACTCTTGTATCTGAGTCTGTTTTGTGTCGTGGCAGTCAGGACCCAAATTTTCAGTGCATCTGCCTCTTGCACCCACAAAGGCAGCCTGCATCCCAGATCACACTTGGTGCGCAGATCCCTGGCCCATTGCTCTCATCTCAGTGAGATGAGAGTGTGTCTGTGCATAGGCAGTTTGGTCCTTTGACATGAGTGGAATGTGGCTCCCCAGGGGGAGGGGAGATGGCAGGTACAGGCAGATATTTGTACCAGGATTGTTCTAGTAGCACATTGCAAGAACCCAGGTGGTATATGGAGGACACACTCAGGTAGCAGGATAACAAGATTGTGCCCTTGTATATGTAGCTGAGATTTCTCCTGAATGTTTGACCACAGTCTTCTGGGTAGCTCTTCTAAAAGCCATTCTCTGATGACATTTGTCCCACCCTGATCCAGGTGACCTTTCAGGAGACGGTGACAAGCCTCATCCGCAGGGCCTTGGACCAAAATTTGTTGCAGCATGAGGATGTGGACAACTTTGAGCTGCTGTATATGATGTCTGAGGATGAGAGTAAGTAGGACAATCAGACAGTGGGGAGACATGATCCACAGTGGGCTCAGGATAACTGACAGCCAAGAGAAAGTGGGCCTTGGCCCCAAAATACCAAAGTGTGATGGGCCTGGCGGAGACTCTCAGGGGTTGTGGGTGTTTTGTGGTATAATCCTTGAGTGCCACCTAACAATTCTCTCCACTTCGCTCTGCAGAAATCAAGGTCTCTGACCACTCACTCGTGTGTCTGTCCATGAATCTGGGAATACAATATTTCATCGTGAGGAAACGCCCCCAGGTCAAGGGAAAGGAGGTAAACACCTACCTTATTCAAGCTGTGCATGTGCTGCCATTCCACTCCGCCCTGAGGAAATAAGAAGCCTCAGCACCTGGACATATTTGCTGGAAGCCCATAGAGCCAACTGACAGTCTGGGGTGGCTTTCTGTTTCTGGGTTTGCTGATGTTCCATCCCCCACAGTTCTCAGAATCAACCTGCAAGTCCTCCAGGCCGCTTTCCCACAAGCAGGTGGGAGACACCTGCTTAATTCGTGTCCACTTAGAAACACAAAGTCCAGAGATGGCCAAGAGTGTTCTGGTAAGCCTGGGAGCAGGGGTGTCCCGTGGTGCTTACACCTGGGTGGGGAGCAGACACTGGTCCAATACCATGGACTACTCATGCCCTCTTGAATTTGGAGCTTCTGGATGATCAGGAGGATAGATGGGAATCAAGAAGGGAGAGGTCAGTGTGAAGGGCTGGAGCTGAGATGAGCGAGTGCAGCAGCTTGTCCACTGCCATGTCTGAGGGAGTCTGTGTGTCAGGTGGCAGCATGCAGTCCAGAAGGGCAGGGACAGGTATGGGTGACAGATGAGAATAGGACAGGAACTAGGTTGCAGGTTCCCTTGTATGGGATGCTGACGTCTATGGAGGAGGACAGCAGTGTGAGGTTCTCCATGTTCCTTGAACAAGGAGCTGAGAGAGTCTCTCTGCAGAGTCGATATGGATGTGGAGCAAGCACACTAAATGTCCAGGTAACCCAATGACCACCCTTGCCGGATGAGGTGCCCTCCTACATCCCAGCCAGCACTGAGCCTCTGGAGGCCAGGAGCTCTCGTGGCTATCTTTCAGCTCTCCTGTGTGTGGTCATGTTCCTGGGTCTGTTTTTGGCCCTGGCAATCCAGACCAAAGCCTCTAGGTTTTGTGCCTAGGCCATTCCCAATGCCGCCTGCATCCTCGGGCAGACCTGGGATCTTGGAGGCTATTGTCCCATTCCTCCCAACTTGTGGGATGAGATTGCATCTGTATGCAGGTAGTGGGGTCCTTTCACTCCGAGAGGAGTGCAGCTCCACAAAGAGCAATGGCAGGCCCAGGAAGTCCTATGTACAAGGATTGGGCTAGTAGCCTGTGGGAAGAGCCCACACGATGAGCAGGAGGTCAGCCTCGGGTAGTAGGGTCATGGATGTTGCCCTTGTATTTAGAGTGGAGGTGCCTCCAGAATGCCCCTGCCCACTGTCCTTGAGTAGTCACTTCAAGGCCCATTTCCTGAAGGCCTGTCTCCCATGCTGCTCCAGGTGACCTGCCACGATAGGGATCCTGTCGTCATCCGCAGCGCCCTCGACCTACACTTCCTTACTGAGGAGAATCCAGAGGATTATGAGCTGGGCCAAATCATCTCTCGCCGTCAGAGTAAGTGAGACAATCAGATAGCAGAGAGCAAGGGTCAGGATGTGGACTCAGGTCAACTCTTAGCAACAAAGAGTAGTCTCTGACCCCCAAGAACACTCCAACAGGTGTGTTGGGTTCGTGCACAAAGCCAACTGCACTTCTGCTGGTGGAAGGTCTTGAGGTCCAATGGTATACCCCGGTGGATATTGCGGCTCCCCACCAGGTGCCCTCCCCTGGACATGAACAGGCATCCAAAGCTGACATCTTTGAGGAGTGAGGAGGAAAGCCTCTCTCCAGGAGCAGTATGTTTTCATGGTCTGGGATAGGAGTGGTTTCAAAGGAACATGGGAATGCATGGGCTAAAGAGGGAACTGGCATTTTGTGGACTGAAGCAGTACTATTGAAAGCCTTCTGTGTGACCAAAAAACCACTGCCTGGGCAGAGCATTGCCAGGATTCTAGCAAGCAGTAACAGGATGAAATTGGGAAGAAAACACAGCCTGGGAGACAGCCTGAATCATCTGTTTTTGCATAAATTCCATGGTCTTACGCACCTGAGTCCACTAGGCAAGGAGTGATCACAATAGCCAGGTTGTGATCCCTAACTAAAGTCAGATGAGGGCTTCCTGAGCACGTAGCCACAGAGCTCATCTGATAATAATGCCAGCGCTTTTTCGTTGGTTGGTTGGTTGGTTTTTGTGAGCCAAACACCACAGCAGCCATTATCCCAGCCTATGTACCCTGAAGACCACCATCCCTATGAGTTCTAGGATCACTTGTCTCCTATCTTAACCTACTGTTAGGTTAGTAGAGTCTATGGAAGAGGAAGTCTGTCTGGGGCCTTGGTAGCCTAAGAAATTCATAGCAGAGATCTCCACATCCAACCCAGAAGGGATGGAGAACAGGCTCTAGGTTAGAGGAGGGCGACAGGAAACACATGTTCAGAGGAAGGAGAAGCGGCTGTTGTATTCCCCCACTCGGGGTCATGGCACCACTGGGCCATACACCATGTTGGAGGGAAGCAGTCCCTTTGCTGGTCTTTGGAACCATTGTTCTCAGTAGGGCAGTATTTGGAATGTGGCCTCCATTCTCAGAAGCCTGGTTCACATGGAGGCGGGCTCCACCAATGCAGAAGCATGGCTCTAACGTGGTATCCGTGCTGGTCAGCCTGTCCTCACTGTGGCCATACTTGAGGAAAATAACTCAGAGGAGGAATCCTAGGCCTTTTTTCTCTGGGTTTCATAGCTTTCTCTTTGGTTGTGCACTGAGGCTGTCCATAAAGCTCTAGTGTGTGGCAGTGGAGAGCTCCTCAGCCCTTGCCACAAAGGCATAGACTGGGAGAGAGAGAACGAGGCTGGCAGAGAGGGAGAGAGAGAAAGATGGAGAGGGAGGACCTCTCCTTGGAGAATGAGGATTCAGTGGAGCCAACAGGAACAAGGTACTGTTGCCCAGGGCACAACCCTGTTTAGGTCTTACTCCAACCATGCTCAACCTTTCTTCCAGTCCCTCCCACCCCCCAGTAGTGTATTCATCTTGAATGAGAATTTCATGTTGACATCAGAGCACTCACCATCCAATGCTTCCCTCCAAACCCACCTATGAAGATGGCTCATGTGGGGACTGAATCTTCGGCACAGGAGCCTTTTGTGGGAGATTTCAGATGCAAACCCTAGTGGTGTGCTTTGGCAGATGCAAGAGGACCTGAGATATTCTGGAGTCCAAAGCCTTCGGTAGGAACAGACATTAGGTCTGTTGAAGTGCTCTGCCTAGTTCTTCCTCAGGGAGGACTGTGGAGGCTGTCTTTGTTGGTATTGGTGCTGAATTGGAGAGCTCTCAGGTGTGTGGCTCTGGCCTTTTCTGGCACAGGCTCTCAGATGTTGGCATGTCCTAGGGAGCACCTCCTGAGTGCCACCTTCTTTTTGTACACCCCTCTCTCCCCAGAGCTGAGGATTCCAGCAGAGGCCAACGTATTTTATGCCAAGAATCCTCACAAAAAATCCAACTTTGTGCTGAGGAAAAGGAGCCTCTCCCAAAAGAATGATGGGTGGATCGAGCCTCAACCTCCCTCTCGTCCTGCAAAGAAGGCTCCTGCCCTCCTGAGGATGCTTGCAAAACCATTCTGTTGCTGTGTGCCTGGGCGGGGCTGAGGCAGCCCAGGAATATTTACATTGATTACTATTTTCTTCAAAGTTTGAATCTATAGTTTGCCATTGTCCTTGACCTTGTTTAGTAACACAGATGTTACTCTATCCTGTATTTGTTGTTTCCATTAATATATTATTATTATTTTAAAATATATATGTTTTTGTTACCTGATCTACTGTGATGATTTGAGTATACTAAATGTAGCAGTGATTCCTAAAGGACACATCCAAACCAACAGGAAGGAATGCTTCATTCTATCAGCAAGAACTTTGGTTTTTAGGAGTTTGGCAGATGGCATTATCTGAGTCAGTTTTCCAATGGGGGCAATGAAGTATCAGCTATGATGGTACAAACACAAACAAAGACACACAAACACACACAAGAGCACACACACTCACTGAGTGATAGATAGACAGATGGAGTTGGTCTCTGCTGAAATACTTTGGAGACATGGTTCTGATTTCTCCCCTTTTGGAGTATTTTCAATTGCACAAGGTGTCTTGCAAATGAACCCATGTCTGAGGAAGACATGCATGTGTACTTCACATGCCACTTTTCACATAGCAGGAAGGTCATGTAATATTTTTCATGCAGCTGTCTTTTGACTGTGAACCATCCCATGAGGTCAGCTGTGGAATTTTCAACTTGTAGCATCACAATGGGGATCCACTCTTTGGATTTGGGGATATTTCCGATTTTCTTGATTCAGATTGGAATGATATATATATTAGTTTTTGATGAAAATTCTGCATTTGATGGTAATGAATGTCGTGCATCTAGGAATCTGTAGAGTGCAGACAATGAATGGATGCCTACTGTTGTCTGGACTGGTCTGAAAAGTCCTGTAGCATCTGAGCATGTGTGAGGGCTGTACAGGTCTTGCCAAAAGTCCAGGTCAGATGATCCTGCACAAAGCTGAACTCCTAGTGGTCTCCACAACAGTGTAAGGGCCAAGGAGAAACACACTTCCACACAGAAGTTGGGAAGCTACCTTATGAAGGTGATCATAGATACGGGATTATTAATATATCCAGGTTGGCATCTATTATTTTTTTAGCTTTTGACTTTCGCAGCTGTGGGCATCTTGACAACCATCAACTCCCTGTAAGCACAGACAACTCTATAAGAACCTGAGGATAAATTTCCCTGTGCATGTCCCCTTGTGAAACTGCTTAAGCACCGCCTGGTTTACACACAGGTGGAATTTCTAGGTCAAAGTGTGCATGTTTACTTCTTTGACTAAGCACTGCCAGGTGGCTCTTCTGCATAGCTCTACCTGTGGCCAGGATTGTATTATCTAGCTTTCTAACTTTTGCAGGTTGAGTAGATACATAGTGGGAGCACACTGTTTTTGTTGGTATTTTTCTTGGTATCTATTCTGATGCTTTTCACTGGGGGATTTTTTCCTGTGAAAATGGGCTTCCTCTACTTGACCTTATTTTCTTCTTTTTAAAATTTTTTCAATGTGACTTTTTAATTTTAGTTTTATTAAAGACATTGCCCCTTGCTTGCATAGTCTATATCTAAAGCACTAGTCCTTGCTCCAAGGCCCAGCTTGCTCTCAGCTGCCCCAGGAGGGGAACAGTCTTTGGTGGTAGACAAGAGACGCCCCTGCAGGGGGCACAAGTGCTTTGGCCCTCTGGTGTCTTGCCAGCAGTGCTTCCCATGCTCACAGAGGGTTGCAGACACTGAGTCAATGGTCCAGGTGGTCTTTTGTTCAGTCTGATCTCAAATTGAGCTCCTCTGAGAGGTCATATTGAAGTCCTTGTGTGTACCTGACCCATCATTTTAAACAATATTCCAAGTTCACTTTTTGTGTGTACGTGGGTTCTGGGGATTGAACCCAGGGCCTTGAGCCTGTGAGGCAAGTGACCTACCTGAGCTACACCCTCAGAGACCCCTGTAAAAGTATTTCCCCTTTGCCTCGGGGTCTAAGTTGCCAAGGCTGACCTCAAACGTTCCTCTTGCCTCAGCCTCCCTGGTGGCTGGCATGACAGGCATGCACCTGGGACTGTCACACTCGAGCCTGTGATGGGAACTCATGTGCATCTGTCCAGGGCTGAGCATGGTTAGGCAGAGCTGTGCTCCAGGCTCCCTGCAGGGCTGTGGAGGCTTCTGCTGCCCAGCAGCCCTGGTGCCATGGCCAGGGCTCCTCCCAGCCGAGGGCAGGCAGCTGCCCATTGCTGTAGGCTGACCTTATTTTCTTCTTATGGCACTCGTCCGTTCTCTGGAGTATGTTGTATGGTTTGTCCATTAGGAGTCTAACAGGTCCTCTAGAACCTTCAAACAATTAGTAAAATTCCTGAACAGTAAGTGAGCGCGCGCAGAAATTGGGCTAATATTTTGGGAAGAACAATGTTGGATGATATATTCATGGCTTGAATATATCATCCAACATGAAGTTATATTTTATTACTTACAAAATAATAAAATAATGAAGCAATACCATGGGCTGAGCTAAAATAGATCCTTAGGATCTTAGGCATTCTGTAATAAATCTGTGTCACTTGAAGTATAGAGTTGATCGACTCTGAGTAATGAAACAGAAGTAAAGGTATCAAAGCCAATGATCATCTGTTTCCAATTTTCTGTGATTTGGTTCAAGTGGTAAAGTGGTGATATTTATTAATAATGGATCGAATAGGTTCATAATTGTTTTAGAGTACAATTAGATGCCTTCAAACTTTAGGCTACATGGGCACATTTGAGAACGGTTCCAGCCATTCTCTCATCCTTTGGGTCATTCCCCTCCTATGTCCTGTGAGACATTTTCTATGTGAGGCTTTAAGAAGAAGAAGAGAATATTCTGTAAAGAAAACCTTGTGATCTGTGCAGTATGAAGTTGAATGGATTCATTCAGAAATCAGAAATTCTATTGAAAGATACTTATTTGCATGAGCCAAATAAAACCTATTTTTAGGCATCCTGGTGAAGACAAGGTTTTATCTTTATGTCTCATTTTCTATGTTTTGTTGTTGTTGTTGTTGTTAGAATGAAATTCATATGTTGCCAGACCATTCTATCAGATGTGTAACTAGATGCCATTTAAATTACCCACTTTTACATGGTAGACAGTTTTTAATGAACACTGCCTGTCTGCACCTTTTTTAAAAACAGGACTGGGATCAGAAGCCCAAATACCAATGGTTAGCTGGAGCATATTTTTCATTTGGCCTATCTGTCAGTATTCCCTGAGGTCATCTGTGCAATCAGCTTCGTTACTCCTGCTCCCTCACTGGATTTCATAGAAACCATATGCTATGTATGAATCAGGGACACCAATCCCACAACATAGCATTCTTGGAATATCCAAAGTCCCACTTTTCACTTCGCCATGCCTGAGATCAGCAGTAATATTTATCAGCAAATGTGAGATTTTCAAAGATCCAATTCTATGTGCTCCTTTCTCATAGAGCCTTAGGCAGGGATATAGCATACATAAATATTAAGTAAAGTCCATAGTTTTTAAAATGTCATCCATTGAATAGTTGACACATGTCTGAGATACTTTTTATTTTGGAGGAGGTATTATTTAATAGGGAATTCCAACAGCTACCTAATAGTGAAATGAGAAGTCTTGCATCCATTTTATTTTGTTTCTGATGATTTTTATGAGTAAGGGTAAGATACTTCCTTGTTCTGATGCAGATGTTGCCCACTTTTGTGAATGGATGCGGGGTGTCACCTACTACTTGCATATCTGCATATTGGGCTTGACACTGCTATCGTACTTGGTAGTTGGCAAAAAGTCAATACTGAAGTTAAGCTCTTATGTTCTAGCAGCAGAGCTGAAGATCCTTGATGTGCCACCTTCTGCAATCCATGCTGCTCTCTTCATGTTCCTTATTGACTTCCTGGTGATGAGCATCATGGTCTCCTGGTCTTGAGAATGGCCAAGCATTGCTCTGTGAATGTGGAAGATGGGCATGTGGAAGGCTCCAGGGAGGAGGGATCATTGAACATGTACTCGAATCCATGTGCCTGTTGAATGACCTGTTTTTTTATTTTTGGGTTTTAAGGGAGACACTGCCCTAAAACACTTCTGTGCAGCTGGGGATGCAGGCTTCTGCTTCACCTTGCAGGAAGCATTAACGAATCCTTTCCAGAAGACATGAGAAGAGAGAAGTGAGCCTCTGGTATCATGCAGGTTCCTTGCATTGCCCATGGGCTAGAAGAGAGAAGAGTTGCTTCATGAGATTTGATCCCCTTTTTCCTGAAAAGTTCCACACAGAGGTGAGTCCCCAGCATGTTTAGAAATCATTTCAGACACCTTTCTGGACGGAATTGAATCAGAGCCCCTGATGATGTGGAAGAGCTAAAGATGGGTTTGCTATGAATTTTCTATTTCATTCATCAGGGCCTGAGTCAAGTCAGTCATTGTGCTGTCAACACATGAGCTGCTGGTCAAATGTGAGGAAGTGGTCTTGCTTTATGAAAACACCACCCTGATTCAGTGAGCCAGAGGCAGCCTGCAGTCCCTGTTTTCCTGTAAAGGCAGATTGCTGTGGATGGCCTCTGGCCTCGTCATGCAGCCCTGCTCAGAGTAGGGGATTGAGGGACCAGGCAGATCCCTAGTTCCTTTTGACCTTTATTGCCATTGGGCCACCCCAGGGTCCTTGGACTCTACCTGGTCTTCTGGCCTGGGTCAGGGGATGTGAGGTTTGGAATCCCCCTCTGTGGCAGGATCCCAGCCCCCCAGCCACTTGAGGTCAGCACATCCTTCCCTAATTGTGTTAGAGTTGGAGACTTCTCCCACCCATCCTCATCCATGCTCATCCCACATTTTGTAGCTTGGCACCTGAGGACCTTTATTCATTGACTTAGTTGTTAGTGATGATGGTTACTAAGACTAAGTGACTCTTTCAAGTCACATCACTTGCATGGTAGGGCTAGAGCATGGATCTTCCTAATTGATTTCATGGGACTCTCTCATGGAAACTGTGACTGCTTCCTAAACACACACTCTACATTTGGAGTGTCAAAATTCTTGCCACTGCCTCCTTGGCAAGTGTATCTTGTCTTCTACGTGGGAATTTCACAAATATTTTCCTTTGGTTTGTGGAGGTCATGCAGAAGGGATTTCATTTGAAATAGCCCAAACAAGAAATACCAGTTGTCTTTTTCGCACATGGATGTGTGTAGTGAACACCCCTTTCTGTGTGCTTGCATGAGTTACTCCTTTGAATTTGTTGAAGAATGGTTGGCTGGGGAGCAAGTTAACGAGAGATGGATATCAATGGTTGTCAAGTATTCTGACGTGAAGAATGTATTGAGGATGTGAAGGCTTTTCTAGCCAGTTCCTATGGCTCAGTCAGGGATCAGTCAGAGGATTCTGTCTGGTAGACTCTTTGGCACAGATGTCAAAGTGGCCTGGTCTTACCCTGTCCAGGACTGAATGCTGAGCTTGAGTGGGAGCTTCTTGTCATTTCAAGCATTTCCATGAGTCTGTCCTCTGTTCTCTTGTATCCAAGTGGTTTCTAATAGGAAAGCAGAACAAAAATTGAAAGTATGGTGATTGATTATTTTTACCAATGTTATTTCAATCCACTTTGTTTAATACGAAATTACCTTTATGCTAGTAAGATTTCATATGTGAGGAAATAATGAAAATATTGGGGTTAGGGGATGAGAATATGCAAATCAAACATTTTTGAGCACCAAGACCCGTTTTTTGTTTTTGTTTTTGTTTTTTTTTTAACTTAAATAATATTAAGTGCCAGAGGACCACCGCTGCCATTCAGCCTCAACAACCTCCAGGTCCAGCCTCCAGGTGGCCCATTTCACCAAGGTGTGTGGGACCACACTGTCCTGGGATGAGAGAACAGTACCCACGGATGTTGACATCTCACAGAGTAGATATTGCCAGTGACAGTAGGGAGCTATTGGCACATGAGGAAGGGAAGAGCTCTCAGGATGGGAAGAGGGGGCCGCTTCGAGACTCATTGGGTATGGCACGAGGCTGCTGGGTGTGGTGTTGGCCTGGGCCCACTGAGTGGGGCAGATCCGTGGTCTGTGTTTCTGTACCCTCCTCTGTAGCCTGTGTTGGCAGCAGATCAGGGAATTGCGATCAGAAGTGCTCCCAGTAACACAGGCACCAGCCCCCAGAGTGTGTGCCTATCCGTTTCCCCACCTGGCCTGACTTAGTGCCTGTCTTGCCTCAGGGCTGAGACCCTACAATCTCTGATGAGGGTGTCTGTGGTCCAGATCCAACCTGCATGGCCAACATGCTCAGACCTTCAGCTGTGTCCTAGGCTGCTGCAACCAAACTCTGTTAACTGGGTGGCCGACAACAGAGGAAGTGTCTTCCGTTGAGCTCCAGAGGCTCAACACAGTAGGTGTTGGGCTGTCCCAGTGCCATAACCCCTCCCAGGTTTCAAGGGGACTGTCTCCCCAACTCTCCCAGCCCTTGCCCACTCTCCTATTGCTGCCCACGATCTGTGGTTCCCATATGGGCATCCCGCCCTGGCTCCAACCTCACATATCCGGTATCCCCCAGTCTCCCTGGTATCTGGGTCCAGACTCTCCTCTTCCTACAAGAATATCAGATATTGGATTTGGTCCCAGTTGATGCTGTGTTCCATCATGTGAGCTCTTAGCTTCATCACTGTGCAAAGACTCTTTTCCCACACAAGTTCGCACGACTTTTGGCTGGCTAAGAATTTTCAGGCGACACTTTTCTAATGAGTACACTTTCCTTCCTTCCGATCTCCCACCAGTGAGCATTCCTCGCACCCTTGTCCTAGTTCCTTTATGGCAGTTTCCCTCCTTATGGCTGAGAGGACCTAGTGACCCCTGAATTCACACGTTCTCCTTAATCACCAACACACTGCAGAATTCTCCAGGGGGCCATATATGCTCCTGGAAGTTGGTGTTGGAAATAGTTCTCCATCCATTAATCACTCCCTCACTCACTAATGTCCTTGTGTCCTTGAGAAAGGCTCTCCCTTTCCTGGTTTTCCTGAATAGAAATCCTCTTGCCTCTTGGGTGAATAGGGTTATGGGTTGTGCAGAGGGTGTTGGTCCACTGAGCATCTTAGAGACTGTCCTTTATGGAGCCTAATGATCCTCACTGGGGAATGAGGCCAGGGTCCTAACTGTGGTTAGTTAGAGAGGGAAAGAAGGACGAGGGAAACTCAGATGTCCCTTCATGGCCCCTGGAGTTAGAGGACTTACCCCTTTGCACCTGGGATCAGGAGACCTCATTTCCTCGAGGACACGCACACTCAGACGTTAATCTTGAGTGTGGGTTCCTTTCTGGGGTCCAGGGCTGTTGTTAGCCACCAGGAATGACAGTGCTCTCCATGCTGAGTGGAGCCATTTTTGCCAGGAAAGAGAGCCCATGGTCACGCCTTGTGCAAAGCATCCCACGCCAGGGGCTCCCATGCCTACATTCCTGTCCTGAAAGGAAGCCACTCAGAGGCAAGGTGGGTCCAACCACCTCCCATGTGTTCACTCATCACTGTGTTCCAGCAGTCACCCCAGTGAACAGTCCTGATGGGATTGGATGTGGCTCAGAATGTCACCCTCATGAGCTCTACCCTGCCACAGCTGCAGTTCTGCAGTGGGAGAAACTCAAAACCTCAAAACACATGCACATGAAAGAAAAGAGCAAGAGCCAGAGCCCAAACAGGCCAGGTGTGGCAAAGACAGCTGGAGTGCCTAGGTTGGGACTCAGAATTATGTCAGTGGGGTGGCATTGCTGCTGGCACCAGCATGATAACCGAGAGCCAGCCCTGCTCATTTTGGGGAGCAGTGTGTTGGGGAAGGCAGCAGAAATTGAGAGGCAGGATTGAGTTTGGCCCTAGGAGGAGGTTGGGTAAGAGGCCAGTGTGGGTTGGAGAGCCTGGGCAGATAGACAGAGGCCAGGGCACACCCCAAAGCCTGGAGACTGCACTTGATGTCCAGGGTTGTGAAACACCACTTCCCCTCTTACTCACAACTGAGAGCAAGGGGCATTGATGAGTTCAGTTTGTGTGCGGCTGCATCCAAGGTGGCTCGGCTAGGAACCTCTGTTTCCTTGACTCAGGAGGCTGGGAGTCCAGGCTCCACTGAGGCTCGGCTGGGAGGATCGGAGTCTGAGTTTATGCCTGTGTTCCCTGTAGGATCCATGTTGGCTGAGCCTCAGTGTTTTTGTAATGAGAGGATGGGTGACCGTCATGTCTTTATCACAGGACACACTTGCTAAATGGATTTGTTTGCTCTGAGGAGGAAAGAGAGAGGGGGGAGTGGTGCTGGAGACAGGGATGCAGACAGGGGTCATGGACTTGGCATAACTCAGTCTTGGAGGTGATATCCCATCACCTGTACCCACTTCAATTCCCATGAATCCAGAGGCTGAGCCCCCTTGAGGTGAGGGGTGAACCGGTTCTGGGCAGCAGGATGCTGTGGTACCTCGGAGTCTCTGTGAGACCCCAACACTAGACACACTTGGCCCTTTTGAAATCTTAGGAGAAGCCTTGGGAAGTTGTATGGCAGAGGGGAGCAGCCTCTGCATCTCAGTCCCCTCCAACTTGCCATGGTGTAGAGAGGGAACTGCAGCCACGATGGGACGGACATTGGCCATGTCCCTGTGTGGGACACAGGCCTGATTGAGTTAGGGTGCATTCTTTGTCTCTCCCTTTCTTGTGATTATCCCATCTCTACATTTGTGCTTTAGCCACCTGTGAGTCCCATCTCTGGTTTCAGAGAGAACAGAGGGTGTTATGGGCCAATAGACACAATAAACCCTAGAGATTAGATGCTACCCTACTTTCCAGAAAAGACTGGGCACACCATGAGTTGCACAATGATGGGACCAGGGTCCAAAAGCTGCTGAGAGGGAAGGACTGGTTGTGAATGCATTTTTGAAGGCTCCAAGCTGGAACTCTAGTGGCACCAAGCAGGGCAGATGCTGGTGGGGATGTTTGGGTAGTTGTTGGTGAACACCTGCGCACCTGAGATGGGTAGGCATGGAGGAGAAATCGGCAGCCCATAGGGCTGTTGAAAGTGGTCTTATGTGAAAAGAGGCTCAGGTATGGGCACAGGAAATGACATCATTGCCTTGACAATGGATCAAACAGAACATGGAACCCTGGTATCCAGGCACCCACTTCACTGACCAAGCCATCCGAGCTCACTTGGTTGGAGCCACTGGAGGGAGAAGGATGTTCTCCTGTGGTTGCAGACAATGCCGAGCCTCAGGCTCCCAGGAATCTCAGGGGGGCCAACTAGCCCTTTTGTGGATACACTGGGTGAGGCTTCATCTTAGACGCCAGAGCCTCTGGCGATTGTCGCAGAGGAGCTCAAGAGTAACAGTGAGTAGCACAGGGCAGGTGAGCCCAGCAGGCCCTCTAGTCTGATCCCTGATGAATGGCCCAGGACTCCTATTCTGACTCTCTGTGTGTGTGTGTGTGTGTGTGTGTGTGTGTGTGTGTGTGTGTGTTTGTACTGATGGGAACTGTCCCATTGTGCTTTGACTCTAGTGTATTGGCACAAGTCATTTTTCTGTTTGTCACCATTTCCATTTTGAACCCACCATTCTTGGTCCCAACCCAGGGTGAAAATGATCAGAACACGGAGGAGCCCTTCAGGGTTCAGAGCCTTGAACCTTACAGGCAGGACCAGCTTAGGAATGAGCTCCTGCCTGTCATTTGTGGGAGGAACCTACATTTCAGCAGCAACATGGGGTTAATCTCCTGGGATTTCATCCCCACCCAGCAGGTGCTGGATCTCTTGTTCCCAAAACAGCCACCTTCTTCAGTCTTTACTCCTGGTGCCACTCCACATCCTCCAAGGGGACAAGAACCTCAGGTTCTGGATGGATGTTGTAGAATGCCCACAGAGCCAACTGCCAGGCTGGGTGGGGTGCAGTTGCTGGGCTTTGCTGATGTTGTCATCCCCCACAGTTCTTGGAACCTTCTGTGGCAGTGGCATCCAGGACCCCAGCAGCTGTGAGTAGCAGCTCCTCACTGCTTCACTCCAGCGAGCAGGTGGAAGACAGCCGCGTTGTTCACGTCCTCCTAGAGGGACAGAGCCTGAGGGAGACAAAGCGCATCCCGGTAAGCCCGACAGCAGGGCTGCCTCCTGGGTGTCCACACAGTGGAAGGCAGGAGACACAGCCAACCCCAGGGCTATGGTGGGAAATAAAGAAGAGAGAGGTCCGTCTTAAGGGCTTGACCTGAGGAGGGAGAGCATCAGCATGCCCACCTTCAGTGGTGAGTGGGCCTGTGTATTATGGGTTTTGCAGGCCAGAAGTGCAGACGGAAGTGCTGTGGACAGATGAAGGCAGAGATATGTCCAGGGTGCAGGCTGCAGTGCCTAGAACTTGGTATTCTCAATGAGTGAAGTTGGAGCAGAGGAGGTGGCAGTGACTTGTCACATGTGTAGGAGGGGATGTGTTCCTGGTGGCAGGGAAGAGATCCTCCTTAGCATGACTAGGTGTAGGAATTTGGGGTTGGGATCACCTGGGGGGTCATGCCAAAGCTTCGGAATGTTAGGCTTTGCATGTATGTAAATACGGAGCTAAAGGGGTTCTTGGCAGAATTTCTATGGATGTGCAGTAGACACGCTAATGCTGCAGGTGTCCAGCTGCAGAGGAGACATGTTCAGTGACTGCCAGTGCTGAGTCAAGTACATCATTACAACCAGACCCGCACCGAGCTTCCAGAGGCCAGGGCCTCTCAAAGCTATCATGAAGCACTCAAGTGCACACTCTTGTATCTGAGTCTGTTTTGTGTCGTGGCAGTCAGGACCCAAATTTTCAGTGCATCTGCCTCTTCCACCCACAAAGGCAGCCTGCATCCCAGATCACACTTGGTGCGCAGATCCCTGGCCCATTGCTCTCATCTCAGTGAGATGAGAGTGTGTCTGTGCATAGGCAGTTTGGTCCTTTGACATGAGTGGAATGTGGCTCCCCAGGGGGAGGGGAGATGGCAGGTACAGGCAGATATTTGTACCAGGATTGTTCTAGTAGCACATTGCAAGAACCCAGGTGGTATATGGAGGACACACTCAGGTAGCAGGATAACAAGATTGTGCCCTTGTATATGTAGCTGAGATTTCTCCTGAATGTTTGACCACAGTCTTCTGGGTAGCTCTTCTAAAAGCCATTCTCTGATGACATTTGTCCCACCCTGATCCAGGTGACCTTTCAGGAGACGGTGACAAGCCTCATCCGCAGGGCCTTGGACCAAAATTTGTTGCAGCATGAGGATGTGGACAACTTTGAGCTGCTGTATATGATGTCTGAGGATGAGAGTAAGTAGGACAATCAGACAGTGGGGAGACATGATCCACAGTGGGCTCAGGATAACTGACAGCCAAGAGAAAGTGGGCCTTGGCCCCAAAATACCAAAGTGTGATGGGCCTGGCGGAGACTCTCAGGGGTTGTGGGTGTTTTGTGGTATAATCCTTGAGTGCCACCTAACAATTCTCTCCACTTCGCTCTGCAGAAATCAAGGTCTCTGACCACTCACTCGTGTGTCTGTCCATGAATCTGGGAATACAATATTTCATCGTGAGGAAACGCCCCCAGGTCAAGGGAAAGGAGGTAAACACCTACCTTATTCAAGCTGTGCATGTGCTGCCATTCCACTCCGCCCTGAGGAAATAAGAAGCCTCAGCACCTGGACATATTTGCTGGAAGCCCATAGAGCCAACTGACAGTCTGGGGTGGCTTTCTGTTTCTGGGTTTGCTGATGTTCCATCCCCCACAGTTCTCAGAATCAACCTGCAAGTCCTCCAGGCCGCTTTCCCACAAGCAGGTGGGAGACACCTGCTTAATTCGTGTCCACTTAGAAACACAAAGTCCAGAGATGGCCAAGAGTGTTCTGGTAAGCCTGGGAGCAGGGGTGTCCCGTGGTGCTTACACCTGGGTGGGGAGCAGACACTGGTCCAATACCATGGACTACTCATGCCCTCTTGAATTTGGAGCTTCTGGATGATCAGGAGGATAGATGGGAATCAAGAAGGGAGAGGTCAGTGTGAAGGGCTGGAGCTGAGATGAGCGAGTGCAGCAGCTTGTCCACTGCCATGTCTGAGGGAGTCTGTGTGTCAGGTGGCAGCATGCAGTCCAGAAGGGCAGGGACAGGTATGGGTGACAGATGAGAATAGGACAGGAACTAGGTTGCAGGTTCCCTTGTATGGGATGCTGACGTCTATGGAGGAGGACAGCAGTGTGAGGTTCTCCATGTTCCTTGAACAAGGAGCTGAGAGAGTCTCTCTGCAGAGTCGATATGGATGTGGAGCAAGCACACTAAATGTCCAGGTAACCCAATGACCACCCTTGCCGGATGAGGTGCCCTCCTACATCCCAGCCAGCACTGAGCCTCTGGAGGCCAGGAGCTCTCGTGGCTATCTTTCAGCTCTCCTGTGTGTGGTCATGTTCCTGGGTCTGTTTTTGGCCCTGGCAATCCAGACCAAAGCCTCTAGGTTTTGTGCCTAGGCCATTCCCAATGCCGCCTGCATCCTCGGGCAGACCTGGGATCTTGGAGGCTATTGTCCCATTCCTCCCAACTTGTGGGATGAGATTGCATCTGTATGCAGGTAGTGGGGTCCTTTCACTCCGAGAGGAGTGCAGCTCCACAAAGAGCAATGGCAGGCCCAGGAAGTCCTATGTACAAGGATTGGGCTAGTAGCCTGTGGGAAGAGCCCACACGATGAGCAGGAGGTCAGCCTCGGGTAGTAGGGTCATGGATGTTGCCCTTGTATTTAGAGTGGAGGTGCCTCCAGAATGCCCCTGCCCACTGTCCTTGAGTAGTCACTTCAAGGCCCATTTCCTGAAGGCCTGTCTCCCATGCTGCTCCAGGTGACCTGCCACGATAGGGCTCCTGTCGTCATCCGCAGCGCCCTCGACCTACACTTCCTTACTGAGGAGAATCCAGAGGATTATGAGCTGGGCCAAATCATCTCTCGCCGTCAGAGTAAGTGAGACAATCAGATAGCAGAGAGCAAGGGTCAGGATGTGGACTCAGGTCAACTCTTAGCAACAAAGAGTAGTCTCTGACCCCCAAGAACACTCCAACAGGTGTGTTGGGTTCGTGCACAAAGCCAACTGCACTTCTGCTGGTGGAAGGTCTTGAGGTCCAATGGTATACCCCGGTGGATATTGCGGCTCCCCACCAGGTGCCCTCCCCTGGACATGAACAGGCATCCAAAGCTGACATCTTTGAGGAGTGAGGAGGAAAGCCTCTCTCCAGGAGCAGTATGTTTTCATGGTCTGGGATAGGAGTGGTTTCAAAGGAACATGGGAATGCATGGGCTAAAGAGGGAACTGGCATTTTGTGGACTGAAGCAGTACTATTGAAAGCCTTCTGTGTGACCAAAAAACCACTGCCTGGGCAGAGCATTGCCAGGATTCTAGCAAGCAGTAACAGGATGAAATTGGGAAGAAAACACAGCCTGGGAGACAGCCTGAATCATCTGTTTTTGCATAAATTCCATGGTCTTACGCACCTGAGTCCACTAGGCAAGGAGTGATCACAATAGCCAGGTTGTGATCCCTAACTAAAGTCAGATGAGGGCTTCCTGAGCACGTAGCCACAGAGCTCATCTGATAATAATGCCAGCGCTTTTTCGTTGGTTGGTTGGTTGGTTTTTGTGAGCCAAACACCACAGCAGCCATTATCCCAGCCTATGTACCCTGAAGACCACCATCCCTATGAGTTCTAGGATCACTTGTCTCCTATCTTAACCTACTGTTAGGTTAGTAGAGTCTATGGAAGAGGAAGTCTGTCTGGGGCCTTGGTAGCCTAAGAAATTCATAGCAGAGATCTCCACATCCAACCCAGAAGGGATGGAGAACAGGCTCTAGGTTAGAGGAGGGCGACAGGAAACACATGTTCAGAGGAAGGAGAAGCGGCTGTTGTATTCCCCCACTCGGGGTCATGGCACCACTGGGCCATACACCATGTTGGAGGGAAGCAGTCCCTTTGCTGGTCTTTGGAACCATTGTTCTCAGTAGGGCAGTATTTGGAATGTGGCCTCCATTCTCAGAAGCCTGGTTCACATGGAGGCGGGCTCCACCAATGCAGAAGCATGGCTCTAACGTGGTATCCGTGCTGGTCAGCCTGTCCTCACTGTGGCCATACTTGAGGAAAATAACTCAGAGGAGGAATCCTAGGCCTTTTTTCTCTGGGTTTCATAGCTTTCTCTTTGGTTGTGCACTGAGGCTGTCCATAAAGCTCTAGTGTGTGGCAGTGGAGAGCTCCTCAGCCCTTGCCACAAAGGCATAGACTGGGAGAGAGAGAACGAGGCTGGCAGAGAGGGAGAGAGAGAAAGATGGAGAGGGAGGACCTCTCCTTGGAGAATGAGGATTCAGTGGAGCCAACAGGAACAAGGTACTGTTGCCCAGGGCACAACCCTCTTTAGGTCTTACTCCAACCATTCTCAACCTTTCTTCCAGTCCCTCCCACCCCCCAGTAGTGTATTCATCTTGAATGAGAATTTCATGTTGACATCAGAGCACTCACCATCCAATGCTTCCCTCCAAACCCACCTATGAAGATGGCTCATGTGGGGACTGAATCTTCGGCACAGGAGCCTTTTGTGGGAGATTTCAGATGCAAACCCTAGTGGTGTGCTTTGGCAGATGCAAGAGGACCTGAGATATTCTGGAGTCCAAAGCCTTCGGTAGGAATAGACATTAGGTCTGTTGAAGTGCTCTGCCTAGTTCTTCCTCAGGGAGGACTGTGGAGGCTGTCTTTGTTGGTATTGGTGCTGAATTGGAGAGCTCTCAGGTGTGTGGCTCTGGCCTTTTCTGGCACAGGCTCTCAGATGTTGGCATGTCCTAGGGAGCACCTCCTGAGTGCCACCTTCTTTTTGTACACCCCTCTCTCCCCAGAGCTGAGGATTCCAGCAGAGGCCAACGTATTTTATGCCAAGAATCCTCACAAAAAATCCAACTTTGTGCTGAGGAAAAGGAGCCTCTCCCAAAAGAATGATGGGTGGATCGAGCCTCAACCTCCCTCTCGTCCTGCAAAGAAGGCTCCTGCCCTCCTGAGGATGCTTGCAAAACCATTCTGTTGCTGTGTGCCTGGGCGGGGCTGAGGCAGCCCAGGAATATTTACATTGATTACTATTTTCTTCAAAGTTTGAATCTATAGTTTGCCATTGTCCTTGACCTTGTTTAGTAACACAGATGTTACTCTATCCTGTATTTGTTGTTTCCATTAATATATTATTATTATTTTAAAATATATATGTTTTTGTTACCTGATCTACTGTGATGATTTGAGTATACTAAATGTAGCAGTGATTCCTAAAGGACACATCCAAACCAACAGGAAGGAATGCTTCATTCTATCAGCAAGAACTTTGGTTTTTAGGAGTTTGGCAGATGGCATTATCTGAGTCAGTTTTCCAATGGGGGCAATGTAGTATCAGCTATGATGGTACAAACACAAACAAAGACACACAAACACACACAAGAGCACACACACTCACTGAGTGATAGATAGACAGATGGAGTTGGTCTCTGCTGAAATACTTTGGAGACATGGTTCTGATTTCTCCCCTTTTGGAGTATTTTCAATTGCACAAGGTGTCTTGCAAATGAACCCATGTCTGAGGAAGACATGCATGTGTACTTCACATGCCACTTTTCACATAGCAGGAAGGTCATGTAATATTTTTCATGCAGCTGTCTTTTGACTGTGAACCATCCCATGAGGTCAGCTGTGGAATTTTCAACTTGTAGCATCACAATGGGGATCCACTCTTTGGATTTGGGGATATTTCCGATTTTCTTGATTCAGATTGGAATGATATATATATTAGTTTTTGATGAAAATTCTGCATTTGATGGTAATGAATGTCGTGCATCTAGGAATCTGTAGAGTGCAGACAATGAATGGATGCCTACTGTTGTCTGGACTGGTCTGAAAAGTCCTGTAGCATCTGAGCATGTGTGAGGGCTGTACAGGTCTTGCCAAAAGTCCAGGTCAGATGATCCAGCACAAAGCTGAACTCCTAGTGGTCTCCACAACAGTGTAAGGGCCAAGGAGAAACACACTTCCACACAGAAGTTGGGAAGCTACCTTATGAAGGTGATCATAGATACGGGATTATTAATATATCCAGGTTGGCATCTATTATTTTTTTAGCTTTTGACTTTCGCAGCTGTGGGCATCTTGACAACCATCATCTCCCTGTAAGCACAGACAACTCTATAAGAACCTGTGGATAAATTTCCCTGTGCATGTCCCCTTGTGAAACTGCTTAAGCACCGCCTGGTTTACACACAGGTGGAATTTCTAGGTCAAAGTGTGCATGTTTACTTCTTTGACTAAGCACTGCCAGGTGGCTCTTCTGCATAGCTCTACCTGTGGCCAGGATTGTATTATCTAGCTTTCTAACTTTTGCATGTTGAGTAGATACATAGTGGGAGCACACTGTTTTTGTTGGTATTTTTCTTGGTATCTATTCTGATGCTTTTCACTGGGGGATTTTTTCCTGTGAAAATGGGCTTCCTCTACTTGACCTTATTTTCTTCTTTTTAAAATTTTTTCAATGTGACTTTTTAATTTTAGTTTTATTAAAGACATTGCCCCTTGCTTGCATAGTCTATATCTAAAGCACTAGTCCTTGCTCCAAGGCCCAGCTTGCTCTCAGCTGCCCCAGGAGGGGAACAGTCTTTGGCGGTAGACAAGAGACGCCCCTGCAGGGGGCACAAGTGCTTTGGCCCTCTGGTGTCTTGCCAGCAGTGCTTCCCATGCTCACAGAGGGTTTCAGACACTGAGTCAATGGTCCAGGTGGTCTTTTGTTCAGTCTGATCTCAAATTGAGCTCCTCTGAGAGGTCATATTGAAGTCCTTGTGTGTACCTGACCCATCATTTTAAACAATATTCCAAGTTCACTTTTTGTGTGTACGTGGGTTCTGGGGATTGAACCCAGGGCCTTGAGCCTGTGAGGCAAGTGACCTACCTGAGCTACACCCTCAGAGACCCCTGTAAAAGTATTTCCCCTTTGCCTCGGGGTCTAAGTTGCCAAGGCTGACCTCAAACGTTCCTCTTGCCTCAGCCTCCCTGGTGGCTGGCATGACAGGCATGCACCTGGGACTGTCACACTCGAGCCTGTGATGGGAACTCATGTGCATCTGTCCAGGGCTGAGCATGGTTAGGCAGAGCTGTGCTCCAGGCTCCCTGCAGGGCTGTGGAGGCTTCTGCTGCCCAGCAGCCCTGGTGCCATGGCCAGGGCTCCTCCCAGCCGAGGGCAGGCAGCTGCCCATTGCTGTAGGCTGACCTTATTTTCTTCTTATGGCACTCGTCCGTTCTCTGGAGTATGTTGTATGGTTTGTCCATTAGGAGTCTAACAGGTCCTCTAGAACCTTCAAACAATTAGTAAAATTCCTGAACAGTAAGTGAGCGCGCGCAGAAATTGGGCTAATATTTTGGGAAGAACAATGTTGGATGATATATTCATGGCTTGAATATATCATCCAACATGAAGTTATATTTTATTACTTACAAAATAATAAAATAATGAAGCAATACCATGGGCTGAGCTAAAATAGATCCTTAGGATCTTAGGCATTCTGTAATAAATCTGTGTCACTTGAAGTATAGAGTTGATCGACTCTGAGTAATGAAACAGAAGTAAAGGTATCAAAGCCAATGATCATCTGTTTCCAATTTTCTGTGATTTGGTTCAAGTGGTAAAGTGGTGATATTTATTAATAATGGATCGAATAGGTTCATAATTGTTTTAGAGTACAATTAGATGCCTTCAAACTTTAGGCTACATGGGCACATTTGAGAACGGTTCCAGCCATTCTCTCATCCTTTGGGTCATTCCCCTCCTATGTCCTGTGAGACATTTTCTATGTGAGGCTTTAAGAAGAAGAAGAGAATATTCTGTAAAGAAAACCTTGTGATCTGTGCAGTATGAAGTTGAATGGATTCATTCAGAAATAAGAAATTCTATTGAAAGATACTTATTTGCATGAGCCAAATAAAACCTATTTTTAGGCATCCTGGTGAAGACAAGGTTTTATCTTTATGTCTCATTTTCTATGTTTTGTTGTTGTTGTTGTTGTTAGAATGAAATTCATATGTTGCCAGACCATTCTATCAGATGTGTAACTAGATGCCATTTAAATTACCCACTTTTACATGGTAGACAGTTTTTAATGAACACTGCCTGTCTGCACCTTTTTTAAAAACAGGACTGGGATCAGAAGCCCAAATACCAATGGTTAGCTGGAGCATATTTTTCATTTGGCCTATCTGTCAGTATTCCCTGAGGTCATCTGTGCAATCAGCTTCGTTACTCCTGCTCCCTCACTGGATTTCATAGAAACCATATGCTATGTATGAATCAGGGACACCAATCCCACAACATAGCATTCTTGGAATATCCAAAGTCCCACTTTTCACTTCGCCATGCCTGAGATCAGCAGTAATATTTATCAGCAAATGTGAGATTTTCAAAGATCCAATTCTATGTGCTCCTTTCTCATAGAGCCTTAGGCAGGGATATAGCATACATAAATATTAAGTAAAGTCCATAGTTTTTAAAATGTCATCCATTGAATAGTTGACACATGTCTGAGATACTTTTTATTTTGGAGGAGGTATTATTTAATAGGGAATTCCAACAGCTACCTAATAGTGAAATGAGAAGTCTTGCATCCATTTTATTTTGTTTCTGATGATTTTTATGAGTAAGGGTAAGATACTTCCTTGTTCTGATGCAGATGTTGCCCACTTTTGTGAATGGATGCGGGGTGTCACCTACTACTTGCATATCTGCATATTGGGCTTGACACTGCTATCGTACTTGGTAGTTGGCAAAAAGTCAATACTGAAGTTAAGCTCTTGTGTTCTAGCAGCAGAGCTGAAGATCCTTGATGTGCCACCTTCTGCAATCCATGCTGCTCTCTTCATGTTCCTTATTGACTTCCTGGTGATGAGCATCATGGTCTCCTGGCCTTGAGAATGGCCAAGCATTGCTCTGTGAATGTGGAAGATGGGCATGTGGAAGGCTCCAGGGAGGAGGGATCATTGAACATGTACTCGAATCCATGTGCCTGTTGAATGACCTGTTTTTTTATTTTTGGGTTTTAAGGGAGACACTGCCCTAAAACACTTCTGTGCAGCTGGGGATGCAGGCTTCTGCTTCACCTTGCAGGAAGCATTAACGAATCCTTTCCAGAAGACATGAGAAGAGAGAAGTGAGCCTCTGGTATCATGCAGGTTCCTTGCATTGCCCATGGGCTAGAAGAGAGAAGAGTTGCTTCATGAGATTTGATCCCCTTTTTCCTGAAAAGTTCCACACAGAGGTGAGTCCCCAGCATGTTTAGAAATCATTTCAGACACCTTTCTGGACGGAATTGAATCAGAGCCCCTGATGATGTGGAAGAGCTAAAGATGGGTTTGCTATGAATTTTCTATTTCATTCATCAGGGCCTGAGTCAAGTCAGTCATTGTGCTGTCAACACATGAGCTGCTGGTCAAATGTGAGGAAGTGGTCTTGCTTTATGAAAACACCACCCTGATTCAGTGAGCCAGAGGCAGCCTGCAGTCCCTGTTTTCCTGTAAAGGCAGATTGCTGTGGATGGCCTCTGGCCTCGTCATGCAGCCCTGCTCAGAGTAGGGGATTGAGGGACCAGGCAGATCCCTAGTTCCTTTTGACCTTTATTGCCATTGGGCCACCCCAGGGTCCTTGGACTCTACCTGGTCTTCTGGCCTGGGTCAGGGGATGTGAGGTTTGGAATCCCCCTCTGTGGCAGGATCCCAGCCCCCCAGCCACTTGAGGTCAGCACATCCTTCCCTAATTGTGTTAGAGTTGGAGACTTCTCCCACCCATCCTCATCCATGCTCATCCCACATTTTGTAGCTTGGCACCTGAGGACCTTTATTCATTGACTTAGTTGTTAGTGATGATGGTTACTAAGACTAAGTGACTCTTTCAAGTCACATCACTTGCATGGTAGGGCTAGAGCATGGATCTTCCTAATTGATTTCATGGGACTCTCTCATGGAAACTGTGACTGCTTCCTAAACACACACTCTACATTTGGAGTGTCAAAATTCTTGCCACTGCCTCCTTGGCAAGTATATCTTGTCTTCTACGTGGGAATTTCACAAATATTTTCCTTTGGTTTGTGGAGGTCATGCAGAAGGGATTTCATTTGAAATAGCCCAAACAAGAAATACCAGTTGTCTTTTTCGCACATGGATGTGTGTAGTGAACACCCCTTTCTGTGTGCTTGCATGAGTTACTCCTTTGAATTTGTTGAAGAATGGTTGGCTGGGGAGCAAGTTAACGAGAGATGGATATCAATGGTTGTCAAGTATTCTGACGTGAAGAATGTATTGAGGATGTGAAGGCTTTTCTAGCCAGTTCCTATGGCTCAGTCAGGGATCAGTCAGAGGATTCTGTCTGGTAGACTCTTTGGCACAGATGTCAAAGTGGCCTGGTCTTACCCTGTCCAGGACTGAATGCTGAGCTTGAGTGGGAGCTTCTTGTCATTTCAAGCATTTCCATGAGTCTGTCCTCTGTTCTCTTGTATCCAAGTGGTTTCTAATAGGAAAGCAGAACAAAAATTGAAAGTATGGTGATTGATTATTTTTACCAATGTTATTTCAATCCACTTTGTTTAATACGAAATTACCTTTATGCTAGTAAGATTTCATATGTGAGGAAATAATGAAAATATTGGGGTTAGGGGATGAGAATATGCAAATCAAACATTTTTGAGCACCAAGACCCGTTTTTTGTTTTTGTTTTTGTTTTTTTTTTAACTTAAATAATATTAAGTGCCAGAGGACCACCGCTGCCATTCAGCCTCAACAACCTCCAGGTCCAGCCTCCAGGTGGCCCATTTCACCAAGGTGTGTGGGACCACACTGTCCTGGGATGAGAGAACAGTACCCACGGATGTTGACATCTCACAGAGTAGATATTGCCAGTGACAGTAGGGAGCTATTGGCACATGAGGAAGGGAAGAGCTCTCAGGATGGGAAGAGGGGGCCGCTTCGAGACTCATTGGGTATGGCACGAGGCTGCTGGGTGTGGTGTTGGCCTGGGCCCACTGAGTGGGGCAGATCCGTGGTCTGTGTTTCTGTACCCTCCTCTGTAGCCTGTGTTGGCAGCAGATCAGGGAATTGCGATCAGAAGTGCTCCCAGTAACACAGGCACCAGCCCCCAGAGTGTGTGCCTATCCGTTTCCCCACCTGGCCTGACTTAGTGCCTGTCTTGCCTCAGGGCTGAGACCCTACAATCTCTGATGAGGGTGTCTGTGGTCCAGATCCAACCTGCATGGCCAACATGCTCAGACCTTCAGCTGGGTCCTAGGCTGCTGCAACCAAACTCTGTTAACTGGGTGGCCGACAACAGAGGAAGTGTCTTCCGTTGAGCTCCAGAGGCTCAACACAGTAGGTGTTGGGCTGTCCCAGTGCCATAACCCCTCCCAGGTTTCAAGGGGACTGTCTCCCCAACTCTCCCAGCCCTTGCCCACTCTCCTATTGCTGCCCACGATCTGTGGTTCCCATATGGGCATCCCGCCCTGGCTCCAACCTCACATATCCGGTATCCCCCAGTCTCCCTGGTATCTGGGTCCAGAATCTCCTCTTCCTACAAGAATATCAGATATTGGATTTGGTCCCAGTTGATGCTGTGTTCCATCATGTGAGCTCTTAGCTTCATCACTGTGCAAAGACTCTTTTCCCACACAAGTTCGCACGACTTTTGGCTGGCTAAGAATTTTCAGGCGACACTTTTCTAATGAGTACACTTTCCTTCCTTCCGATCTCCCACCAGTGAGCATTCCTCGCACCCTTGTCCTAGTTCCTTTATGGCAGTTTCCCTCCTTATGGCTGAGAGGACCTAGTGACCCCTGAATTCACACGTTCTCCTTAATCACCAACACACTGCAGAATTCTCCAGGGAGCCATATATGCTCCTGGAAGTTGGTGTTGGAAATAGTTCTCCATCCATTAATCACTCCCTCACTCACTAATGTCCTTGTGTCCTTGAGAAAGGCTCTCCCTTTCCTGGTTTTCCTGAATAGAAATCCTCTTGCCTCTTGGGTGAATAGGGTTATGGGTTGTGCAGAGGGTGTTGGTCCACTGAGCATCTTAGAGACTGTCCTTTATGGAGCCTAATGATCCTCACTGGGGAATGAGGCCAGGGTCCTAACTGTGGTTAGTTAGAGAGGGAAAGAAGGACAAGGGAAACTCAGATGTCCCTTCATGGCCCCTGGAGTTAGAGGACTTACCCCTTTGCACCTGGGATCAGGAGACCTCATTTCCTCGAGGACACGCACACTCAGACGTTAATCTTGAGTGTGGGTTCCTTTCTGGGGTCCAGGGCTGTTGTTAGCCACCAGGAATGACAGTGCTCTCCATGCTGAGTGGAGCCATTTTTGCCAGGAAAGAGAGCCCATGGTCACGCCTTGTGCAAAGCATCCCACGCCAGGGGCTCCCATGCCTACATTCCTGTCCTGAAAGGAAGCCACTCAGAGGCAAGGTGGGTCCAACCACCTCCCATGTGTTCACTCATCACTGTGTTCCAGCAGTCACCCCAGTGAACAGTCCTGATGGGATTGGATGTGGCTCAGAATGTCACCCTCATGAGCTCTACCCTGCCACAGCTGCAGTTCTGCAGTGGGAGAAACTCAAAACCTCAAAACACATGCACATGAAAGAAAAGAGCAAGAGCCAGAGCCCAAACAGGCCAGGTGTGGCAAAGACAGCTGGAGTGCCTAGGTTGGGACTCAGAATTATGTCAGTGGGGTGGCATTGCTGCTGGCACCAGCATGATAACCGAGAGCCAGCCCTGCTCATTTTGGGGAGCAGTGTGTTGGGGAAGGCAGCAGAAATTGAGAGGCAGGATTGAGTTTGGCCCTAGGAGGAGGTTGGGTAAGAGGCCAGTGTGGGTTGGAGAGCCTGGGCAGATAGACAGAGGCCAGGGCACACCCCAAAGCCTGGAGACTGCACTTGATGTCCAGGGTTGTGAAACACCACTTCCCCTCTTACTCACAACTGAGAGCAAGGGGCATTGATGAGTTCAGTTTGTGTGCGGCTGCATCCAAGGTGGCTCGGCTAGGAACCTCTGTTTCCTTGACTCAGGAGGCTGGGAGTCCAGGCTCCACTGAGGCTCGGCTGGGAGGATCGGAGTCTGAGTTTATGCCTGTGTTCCCTGTAGGATCCATGTTGGCTGAGCCTCAGTGTTTTTGTAATGAGAGGATGGGTGACCGTCATGTCTTTATCACAGGACACACTTGCTAAATGGATTTGTTTGCTCTGAGGAGGAAAGAGAGAGGGGGGAGTGGTGCTGGAGACAGGGATGCAGACAGGGGTCATGGACTTGGCATAACTCAGTCTTGGAGGTGATATCCCATCACCTGTACCCACTTCAATTCCCATGAATCCAGAGGCTGAGCCCCCTTGAGGTGAGGGGTGAACCGGTTCTGGGCAGCAGGATGCTGTGGTACCTCGGAGTCTCTGTGAGACCCCAACACTAGACACACTTGGCCCTTTTGAAATCTTAGGAGAAGCCTTGGGAAGTTGTATGGCAGAGGGGAGCAGCCTCTGCATCTCAGTCCCCTCCAACTTGCCATGGTGTAGAGAGGGAACTGCAGCCACGATGGGACGGACATTGGCCATGTCCCTGTGTGGGACACAGGCCTGATTGAGTTAGGGTGCATTCTTTGTCTCTCCCTTTCTTGTGATTATCCCATCTCTACATTTGTGCTTTAGCCACCTGTGAGTCCCATCTCTGGTTTCAGAGAGAACAGAGGGTGTTATGGGCCAATAGACACAATAAACCCTAGAGATTAGATGCTACCCTACTTTCCAGAAAAGACTGGGCACACCATGAGTTGCACAATGATGGGACCAGGGTCCAAAAGCTGCTGAGAGGGAAGGACTGGTTGTGAATGCACTTTTGAAGGCTCCAAGCTGGAACTCTAGTGGCACCAAGCAGGGCAGATGCTGGTGGGGATGTTTGGGTAGTTGTTGGTGAACACCTGCGCACCTGAGATGGGTAGGCATGGAGGAGAAATCGGCAGCCCATAGGGCTGTTGAAAGTGGTCTTATGTGAAAAGAGGCTCAGGTATGGGCACAGGAAATGACATCATTGCCTTGACAATGGATCAAACAGAACATGGAACCCTGGTATCCAGGCACCCACTTCACTGACCAAGCCATCCGAGCTCACTTGGTTGGAGCCACTGGAGGGAGAAGGATGTTCTCCTGTGGTTGCAGACAATGCCGAGCCTCAGGCTCCCAGGAATCTCAGGGGGGCCAACTAGCCCTTTTGTGGATACACTGGGTGAGGCTTCATCTTAGACGCCAGAGCCTCTGGCGATTGTCACAGAGGAGCTCAAGAGTAACAGTGAGTAGCACAGGGCAGGTGAGCCCAGCAGGCCCTCTAGTCTGATCCCTGATGAATGGCCCAGGACTCCTATTCTGACTCTGTGTGTGTGTGTGTGTGTGTGTGTGTGTGTGTGTGTGTGTGTGTGTTTGTACTGATGGGAACTGTCCCATTGTGCTTTGACTCTAGTGTATTGGCACAAGTCATTTTTCTGTTTGTCACCATTTCCATTTTGAACCCACCATTCTTGGTCCCAACCCAGGGTGAAAATGATCAGAACACGGAGGAGCCCTTCAGGGTTCAGAGCCTTGAACCTTACAGGCAGGACCAGCTTAGGAATGAGCTCCTGCCTGTCATTTGTGGGAGGAACCTACATTTCAGCAGCAACATGGGGTTAATCTCCTGGGATTTCATCCCCACCCAGCAGGTGCTGGATCTCTTGTTCCCAAAACAGCCACCTTCTTCAGTCTTTACTCCTGGTGCCACTCCACATCCTCCAAGGGGACAAGAACCTCAGGTTCTGGATGGATGTTGTAGAATGCCCACAGAGCCAACTGCCAGGCTGGGTGGGGTGCAGTTGCTGGGCTTTGCTGATGTTGTCATCCCCCACAGTTCTTGGAACCTTCTGTGGCAGTGGCATCCAGGACCCCAGCAGCTGTGAGTAGCAGCTCCTCACTGCTTCACTCCAGCGAGCAGGTGGAAGACAGCCGCGTTGTTCACGTCCTCCTAGAGGGACAGAGCCTGAGGGAGACAAAGCGCATCCCGGTAAGCCCGACAGCAGGGCTGCCTCCTGGGTGTCCACACAGTGGAAGGCAGGAGACACAGCCAACCCCAGGGCTATGGTGGGAAATAAAGAAGAGAGAGGTCCGTCTTAAGGGCTTGACCTGAGGAGGGAGAGCATCAGCATGCCCACCTTCAGTGGTGAGTGGGCCTGTGTATTGTGGGTTTTGCAGGCCAGAAGTGCAGACGGAAGTGCTGTGGACAGATGAAGGCAGAGATATGTCCAGGGTGCAGGCTGCAGTGCCTAGAACTTGGTATTCTCAATGAGTGAAGTTGGAGCAGAGGAGGTGGCAGTGACTTGTCACATGTGTAGGAGGGGATGTGTTCCTGGTGGAAGGGAAGAGAACCTCCTTTGCATGACTAGGTGTAGGAATTTGGGGTCGGGATCACCTGGGGGGTCATGCCAAAGCTTCGGAATGTTAGGCTTTGCATGTATGTAAATACGGAGCTAAAGGGGTTCTTGGCAGAATTTCTATGGATGTGCAGTAGACACGCTAATGCTGCAGGTGTCCAGCTGCAGAGGAGACATGTTCAGTGACTGCCAGTGCTGAGTCAAGTACATCATTACAACCAGACCCGCACCGAGCTTCCAGAGGCCAGGGCCTCTCAAAGCTATCATGAAGCACTCAAGTGCACACTCTTGTATCTGAGTCTGTTTTGTGTCGTGGCAGTCAGGACCCAAGTTTTCAGTGCATCTGCCTCTTGCACCCACAAAGGCAGCCTGCATCCCAGATCACACTTGGTGCGCAGATCCCTGGCCCATTGCTCTCATCTCAGTGAGATGAGAGTGTGTCTGTGCATAGGCAGTTTGGTCCTTTGACATGAGTGGAATGTGGCTCCCCAGGGGGAGGGGAGATGGCAGGTACAGGCAGATATTTGTACCAGGATTGTTCTAGTAGCACATTGCAAGAACCCAGGTGGTATATGGAGGACACACTCAGGTAGCAGGATAACAAGATTGTGCCCTTGTATATGTAGCTGAGATTTCTCCTGAATGTTTGACCACAGTCATCTGGGTAGCTCTTCTAAAAGCCATTCTCTGATGACATTTGTCCCACCCTGATCCAGGTGACCTTTCAGGAGACGGTGACAAGCCTCATCCGCAGGGCCTTGGACCAAAATTTGTTGCAGCATGAGGATGTGGACAACTTTGAGCTGCTGTATATGATGTCTGAGGATGAGAGTAAGTAGGACAATCAGACAGTGGGGAGACATGATCCACAGTGGGCTCAGGATAACTGACAGCCAAGAGAAAGTGGGCCTTGGCCCCAAAATACCAAAGTGTGATGGGCCTGGCGGAGACTCTCAGGGGTTGTGGGTGTTTTGTGGTATAATCCTTGAGTGCCACCTAATAATTCTCTCCACTTCGCTCTGAAGAAATCAAGGTCTCTGACCACTCACTCGTGTGTCTGTCCATGAATCTGGGAATACAATATTTCATGGTGAGGAAACGCCCCCAGGTCAATTGAAAGGAGGTAAACACCTACCTTATTCAAGCTGTGCATGTGCTGCCATTCCACTCCGACCTGAGGAAATAAGAAGCCTCAGCACCTGGACATATTTGCTGAAAGCCCATAGAGCCAACTGACAGTCTGGGGTGGCTTTCTGTTTCTGGGTTTGCTGATGTTCCATCCCCCACAGTTCTCAGAATCAACCTGCAAGTCCTCCAGGCCGCTTTCCCACAAGCAGGTGGGAGACACCTGCTTAATTCGTGTCCACTTAGAAACACAAAGTCCAGAGATGGCCAAGAGTGTTCTGGTAAGCCTGGGAGCAGGGGTGTCCCGTGGTGCTTACACCTGGGTGGGGAGCAGACACTGGTCCAATACCATGGACTACTCATGCCCTCTTGAATTTGGAGCTTCTGGATGATCAGGAGGATAGATGGGAATCAAGAAGGGAGAGGTCAGTGTGAAGGGCTGGAGCTGAGATGAGCGAGTGCAGCAGCTTGTCCACTGCCATGTCTGAGGGAGTCTGTGTGTCAGGTGGCAGCATGCAGTCCAGAAGGGCAGGGACAGGTATGGGTGACAGATGAGAATAGGACAGGAACTAGGTTGCAGGTTCCCTTGTATGGGATGCTGACGTCTATGGAGGAGGACAGCAGTGTGAGGCTCTCCATGTTCCTTGAACAAGGAGCTGAGAGAGTCTCTCTGCAGAGTCGATATGGATGTGGAGCAAGCACACTAAATGTCCAGGTAACCCAATGACCACCCTTGCCGGATGAGGTGCCCTCCTACATCCCAGCCAGCACTGAGCCTCTGGAGGCCAGGAGCTCTCGTGGCTATCTTTCAGCTCTCCTGTGTGTGGTCATGTTCCTGGGTCTGTTTTTGGCCCTGGCAATCCAGACCAAAGCCTCTAGGTTTTGTGCCTAGGCCATTCCCAATGCCGCCTGCATCCTCGGGCAGACCTGGGATCTTGGAGGCTATTGTCCCATTCCTCCCAACTTGTGGGATGAGATTGCATCTGTATGCAGGTAGTGGGGTCCTTTCACTCCGAGAGGAGTGCAGCTCCACAAAGAGCAATGGCAGGCCCAGGAAGTCCTATGTACAAGGATTGGGCTAGTAGCCTGTGGGAAGAGCCCACACGATGAGCAGGAGGTCAGCCTCGGGTAGTAGGGTCATGGATGTTGCCCTTGTATTTAGAGTGGAGGTGCCTCCAGAATGCCCCTGCCCACTGTCCTTGAGTAGTCACTTCAAGGCCCATTTCCTGAAGGCCTGTCTCCCATGCTGCTCCAGGTGACCTGCCACGATAGGGCTCCTGTCGTCATCCACAGCGCCCTCGACCTACACTTCCTTACTGAGGAGAATCCAGAGGATTATGAGCTGGGCCAAATCATCTCTCGCCGTCAGAGTAAGTGAGACAATCAGATAGCAGAGAGCAAGGGTCAGGATGTGGACTCAGGTCAACTCTTAGCAACAAAGAGTAGTCTCTGACCCCCAAGAACACTCCAACAGGTGTGTTGGGTTCGTGCACAAAGCCAACTGCACTTCTGCTGGTGGAAGGTCTTGAGGTCCAATGGTATACCCCGGTGGATATTGCGGCTCCCCACCAGGTGCCCTCCCCTGGACATGAACAGGCATCCAAAGCTGACATCTTTGAGGAGTGAGGAGGAAAGCCTCTCTCCATGAGCAGTATGTTTTCATGGTCTGGGATAGGAGTGGTTTCAAAGGAACATGGGAATGCATGGGCTAAAGAGGGAACTGGCATTTTGTGGACTGAAGCAGTACTATTGAAAGCCTTCTGTGTGACCAAAAAACCACTGCCTGGGCAGAGCATTGCCAGGATTCTAGCAAGCAGTAACAGGATGAAATTGGGAAGAAAACACAGCCTGGGAGACAGCCTGAATCATCTGTTTTTGCATAAATTCCATGGTCTTACGCACCTGAGTCCACTAGGCAAGGAGTGATCACAATAGCCAGGTTGTGATCCCTAACTAAAGTCAGATGAGGGCTTCCTGAGCACGTAGCCACAGAGCTCATCTGATAATAATGCCAGCGCTTTTTCGTTGGTTGGTTGGTTGGTTTTTGTGAGCCAAACACCACAGCAGCCATTATCCCAGCCTATGTACCCTGAAGACCACCATCCCTATGAGTTCTAGGATCACTTGTCTCCTATCTTAACCTACTGTTAGGTTAGTAGAGTCTATGGAAGAGGAAGTCTGTCTGGGGCCTTGGTAGCCTAAGAAATTCATAGCAGAGATCTCCACATCCAACCCAGAAGGGATGGAGAACAGGCTCTAGGTTAGAGGAGGGCGACAGGAAACACATGTTCAGAGGAAGGAGAAGCGGCTGTTGTATTCCCCCACTCGGGGTCATGGCACCACTGGGCCATACGCCATGTTGGAGGGAAGCAGTCCCTTTGCTGGTCTTTGGAACCATTGTTCTCAGTAGGGCAGTATTTGGAATGTGGCCTCCATTCTCAGAAGCCTGGTTCACATGGAGGCGGGCTCCACCAACGCAGAAGCATGGCTCTAACGTGGTATCCGCGCTGGTCAGCCTGTCCTCACTGTGGCCATACTTGAGGAAAATAACTCAGAGGAGGAATCCTAGGCCTTTTTTTCTCTGGGTTTCATAGCTTTCTCTTTGGTTGTGCACTGAGGCTGTCCATAAAGCTCTAGTGTGTGGCAGTGGAGAGCTCCTCAGCCCTTGCCACAAAGGCATAGACTGGGAGAGAGAGAACGAGGCTGGCAGAGAGGGAGAGAGAGAAAGATGGAGAGGGAGGACCTCTCCTTGGAGAATGAGGATTCAGTGGAGCCAACAGGAACAAGGTACTGTTGCCCAGGGCACAACCCTGTTTAGGTCTTACTCCAACCATGCTCAACCTTTCTTCCAGTCCCTCCCACCCCCCAGTAGTGTATTCATCTTGAATGAGAATTTCATGTTGACATCAGAGCACTCACCATCCAATGCTTCCCTCCAAACCCACCTATGAAGATGGCTCATGTGGGGACTGAATCTTCGGCACAGGAGCCTTTTGTAGGAGATTTCAGATGCAAACCCTAGTGGTGTGCTTTGGCAGATGCAAGAGGACCTGAGATATTCTGGAGTCCAAAGCCTTCGGTAGGAACAGACATTAGGTCTGTTGAAGTGCTCTGCCTAGTTCTTCCTCAGGGAGGACTGTGGAGGCTGTCTTTGTAGGTATTGGTGCTGAATTGGAGAGCTCTCAGGAGTGTGGCTCTGGCCTTTTCTGGCACAGGCTCTCAGATGTTGGCGTGTCCTAGGGAGCACCTCCTGAGTGCCACCTTCTTTTTTTACACCCCTCTCTCCCCAGAGCTGAGGATTCCAGCAGAGGCCAACGTATTTTATGCCAAGAATCCTCACAAAAAATCCAACTTTGTGCTGAGGAAAAGGAGCCTCTCCCAAAAGAATGATGGGTGGATCGAGCCTCAACCTCCCTCTCGTCCTGCAAAGAAGGCTCCTGCCCTCCTGAGGATGCTTGCAAAACCATTCTGTTGCTGTGTGCCTGGGCGGGGCTGAGGCAGCCCAGGAATATTTACATTGATTACTATTTTCTTCAAAGTTTGAATCTATAGTTTGCCATTGTCCTTGACCTTGTTTAGTAACACAGTTGTTACTCTATCCTGTATTTGTTGTTTCCATTAATATATTATTATTATTTTAAAATATATATGTTTTTGTTACCTGATCTACTGTGATGATTTGAGTATACTAAATGTAGCAGTGATTCCTAAAGGACACATCCAAACCAACAGGAAGGAATGTTTCATTCTATCAGCAAGAACTTTGGTTTTTAGGAGTTTGGCAGATGGCATTATCTGAGTCAGTTTTCCAATGGGGGCAATGAAGTATCAGCTATGATGGTACAAACACAAACAAAGACACACAAACACACACAAGAGCACACACACTCACTGAGAGATAGATAGACAGATGGAGTTGGTCTCTGCTGAAATACTTTGGAGACATGGTTCTGATTTCTCCCCTTTTGGAGTATTTTCAATTGCACAAGGTGTCTTGCAAATGAACCCATGTCTGAGGAAGACATGCATGTGTACTTCACATGCCACTTTTCACATAGCAGGAAGGTCATGTAATATTTTTCATGCAGCTGTCTTTTGACTGTGAACCATCCCATGAGGTCAGCTGTGGAATTTTCAACTTGTAGCATCACAATGGGGATCCACTCTTTGGATTTGGGGATATTTCCGATTTTCTTGATTCAGATTGGAATGATATATATATTAGTTTTTGATGAAAATTCTGCATTTGATGGTAATGAATGTCGTGCATCTAGGAATCTGTAGAGTGCAGACAATGAATGGATGCCTACTGTTGTCTGGACTGGTCTGAAAAGTCCTGTAGCATCTGAGCACGTGTGAGGGCTGTACAGGTCTTGCCAAAAGTCCAGGTCAGATGATCCAGCACAAAGCTGAACTCCTAGTGGTCTCCACAACAGTGTAAGGGCCAAGGAGAAACACACTTCCACACAGAAGTTGGGAAGCTACCTTATGAAGGTGATCATAGATACGGGATTATTAATATATCCAGGTTGGCATCTATTATTTTTTTAGCTTTTGACTTTCGCAGCTGTGGGCATCTTGACAACCATCATCTCCCTGTAAGCACAGACAACTCTATAAGAACCTGTGGATAAATTTCCCTGTGCATGTCCCCTTGTGAAACTGCTTAAGCACCGCCTGGTTTACACACAGGTGGAATTTCTAGGTCAAAGTGTGCATGTTTACTTCTTTGACTAAGCACTGCCAGGTGGCTCTTCTGCATAGCTCTACCTGTGGCCAGGATTGTATTATCTAGCTTTCTAACTTTTGCATGTTGAGTAGATACATAGTGGGAGCACACTGTTTTTGTTGGTATTTTTCTTGGTATCTATTCTGATGCTTTTCACTGGGGGATTTTTTCCTGTGAAAATGGGCTTCCTCTACTTGACCTTATTTTCTTCTTTTTAAAATTTTTTCAATGTGACTTTTTAATTTTAGTTTTATTAAAGACATTGCCCCTTGCTTGCCTAGTCTATATCTAAAGCACTAGTCCTTGCTCCAAGGCCCAGCTTGCTCTCAGCTGCCCCAGGAGGGGAACAGTCTTTGGCGGTAGACAAGAGACGCCCCTGCAGGGGGCACAAGTGCTTTGGCCCTCTGGTGTCTTGCCAGCAGTGCTTCCCATGCTCACAGAGGGTTTCAGACACTGAGTCAATGGTCCAGGTGGTCTTTTGTTCAGTCTGATCTCAAATTGAGCTCCTCTGAGAGGTCATATTGAAGTCCTTGTGTGTACCTGACCCATCATTTTAAACAATATTCCAAGTTCACTTTTTGTGTGTACGTGGGTTCTGGGGATTGAACCCAGGGCCTTGAGCCTGTGAGGCAAGTGACCTACCTGAGCTACACCCTCAGAGACACCTGTAAAAGTATTTCCCCTTTGCCTCGGGGTCTAAGTTGCCAAGGCTGACCTCAAACGTTCCTCTTGCCTCAGCCTCCCTGGTGGCTGGCATGACAGGCATGCACCTGGGACTGTCACACTCGAGCCTGTGATGGGAACTCATGTGCATCTGTCCAGGGCTGAGCATGGTTAGGCAGAGCTGTGCTCCAGGCTCCCTGCAGGGCTGTGGAGGCTTCTGCTGCCCAGCAGCCCTGGTGCCATGGCCAGGGCTCCTCCCAGCCGAGGGCAGGCAGCTGCCCATTGCTGTAGGCTGACCTTATTTTCTTCTTATGGCACTCGTCCGTTCTCTGGAGTATGTTGTATGGTTTGTCCATTAGGAGTCTAACAGGTCCTCTAGAACCTTCAAACAATTAGTAAAATTCCTGAACAGTAAGTGAGCGCGCGCAGAAATTGGGCTAATATTTTGGGAAGAACAATGTTGGATGATATATTCATGGCTTGAATATATCATCCAACATGAAGTTATATTTTATTACTTACAAAATAATAAAATAATGAAGCAATACCATGGGCTGAGCTAAAATAGATCCTTAGGATCTTAGGCATTCTGTAATAAATCTGTGTCACTTGAAGTATAGAGTTGATCGACTCTGAGTAATGAAACAGAAGTAAAGGTATCAAAGCCAATGATCATCTGTTTCCAATTTTCTGTGATTTGGTTCAAGTGGTAAAGTGGTGATATTTATTAATAATGGATCGAATAGGTTCATAATTGTTTTAGAGTACAATTAGATGCCTTCAAACTTTAGGCTACATGGGCACATTTGAGAACGGTTCCAGCCATTCTCTCATCCTTTGGGTCATTCCCCTCCTATGTCCTGTGAGACATTTTCTATGTGAGGCTTTAAGAAGAAGAAGAGAATATTCTGTAAAGAAAACCTTGTGATCTGTGCAGTATGAAGTTGAATGGATTCATTCAGAAATCAGAAATTCTATTGAAAGATACTTATTTGCATGAGCCAAATAAAACCTATTTTTAGGCATCCTGGTGAAGACAAGGTTTTATCTTTATGTCTCATTTTCTATGTTTTGTTGTTGTTGTTGTTGTTAGAATGAAATTCATATGTTGCCAGACCATTCTATCAGATGTGTAACTAGATGCCATTTAAATTACCCACTTTTACATGGTAGACAGTTTTTAATGAACACTGCCTGTCTGCACCTTTTTTAAAAACAGGACTGGGATCAGAAGCCCAAATACCAATGGTTAGCTGGAGCATATTTTTCATTTGGCCTATCTGTCAGTATTCCCTGAGGTCATCTGTGCAATCAGCTTCGTTACTCCTGCTCCCTCACTGGATTTCATAGAAACCATATGCTATGTATGAATCAGGGACACCAATCCCACAACATAGCATTCTTGGAATATCCAAAGTCCCACTTTTCACTTCGCCATGCCTGAGATCAGCAGTAATATTTATCAGCAAATGTGAGATTTTCAAAGATCCAATTCTATGTGCTCCTTTCTCATAGAGCCTTAGGCAGGGATATAGCATACATAAATATTAAGTAAAGTCCATAGTTTTTAAAATGTCATCCATTGAATAGTTGACACATGTCTGAGATACTTTTTATTTTGGAGGAGGTATTATTTAATAGGGAATTCCAACAGCTACCTAATAGTGAAATGAGAAGTCTTGCATCCATTTTATTTTGTTTCTGATGATTTTTATGAGTAAGGGTAAGATACTTCCTTGTTCTGATGCAGATGTTGCCCACTTTTGTGAATGGATGCGGGGTGTCACCTACTACTTGCATATCTGCATATTGGGCTTGACACTGCTATCGTACTTGGTAGTTGGCAAAAAGTCAATACTGAAGTTAAGCTCTTATGTTCTAGCAGCAGAGCTGAAGATCCTTGATGTGCCACCTTCTGCAATCCATGCTGCTCTCTTCATGTTCCTTATTGACTTCCTGGTGATGAGCATCATGGTCTCCTGGTCTTGAGAATGGCCAAGCATTGCTCTGTGAATGTGGAAGATGGGCATGTGGAAGGCTCCAGGGAGGAGGGATCATTGAACATGTACTCGAATACATGTGCCTGTTGAATGACCTGTTTTTTTATTTTTGGGTTTTAAGGGAGACACTGCCCTAAAACACTTCTGTGCAGCTGGGGATGCAGGCTTCTGCTTCACCTTGCAGGAAGCATTAACGAATCCTTTCCAGAAGACATGAGAAGAGAGAAGTGAGCCTCTGGTATCATGCAGGTTCCTTGCATTGCCCATGGGCTAGAAGAGAGAAGAGTTGCTTCATGAGATTTGATCCCCTTTTTCCTGAAAAGTTCCACACAGAGGTGAGTCCCCAGCATGTTTAGAAATCATTTCAGACACCTTTCTGGACGGAATTGAATCAGAGCCCCTGATGATGTGGAAGAGCTAAAGATGGGTTTGCTATGAATTTTCTATTTCATTCATCAGGGCCTGAGTCAAGTCAGTCATTGTGCTGTCAACACATGAGCTGCTGGTCAAATGTGAGGAAGTGGTCTTGCTTTATGAAAACACCACCCTGATTCAGTGAGCCAGAGGCAGCCTGCAGTCCCTGTTTTCCTGTAAAGGCAGATTGCTGTGGATGGCCTCTGGCCTCGTCATGCAGCCCTGCTCAGAGTAGGGGATTGAGGGACCAGGCAGATCCCTAGTTCCTTTTGACCTTTATTGCCATTGGGCCACCCCAGGGTCCTTGGACTCTACCTGGTCTTCTGGCCTGGGTCAGGGGATGTGAGGTTTGGAATCCCCCTCTGTGGCAGGATCCCAGCCCCCCAGCCACTTGAGGTCAGCACATCCTTCCCTAATTGTGTTAGAGTTGGAGACTTCTCCCACCCATCCTCATCCATGCTCATCCCACATTTTGTAGCTTGGCACCTGAGGACCTTTATTCATTGACTTAGTTGTTAGTGATGATGGTTACTAAGACTAAGTGACTCTTTCAAGTCACATCACTTGCATGGTAGGGCTAGAGCATGGATCTTCCTAATTGATTTCATGGGACTCTCTCATGGAAACTGTGACTGCTTCCTAAACACACACTCTACATTTGGAGTGTCAAAATTCTTGCCACTGCCTCCTTGGCAAGTGTATCTTGTCTTCTACGTGGGAATTTCACAAATATTTTCCTTTGGTTTGTGGAGGTCATGCAGAAGGGATTTCATTTGAAATAGCCCAAACAAGAAATACCAGTTGTCTTTTTCGCACATGGATGTGTGTAGTGAACACCCCTTTCTGTGTGCTTGCATGAGTTACTCCTTTGAATTTGTTGAAGAATGGTTGGCTGGGGAGCAAGTTAACGAGAGATGGATATCAATGGTTGTCAAGTATTCTGACGTGAAGAATGTATTGAGGATGTGAAGGCTTTTCTAGCCAGTTCCTATGGCTCAGTCAGGGATCAGTCAGATGATTCTGTCTGGTAGACTCTTTGGCACAGATGTCAAAGTGGCCTGGTCTTACCCTGTCCAGGACAGAATGCTGAGCTTGAGTGGGAGCTTCTTGTCATTTCAACCATTTCCATGAGTCTGTCCTCTGTTCTCTTGTATCCAAGTTGTTTCTAATAGGAAAGCAGAACAAAAATTGAAAGTATGGTGATTGATTATTTTTACCAATGTTATTTCAATCCACTTTGTTTAATACGAAATTACCTTTATGCTAGTAAGATTTCATATGTGAGGAAATAATGAAAATATTGGGGTTAGGGGATGAGAATATGCAAATCAAACATTTTTGAGCACCAAGACCCGTTTTTTGTTTTTGTTTTTTTTTTTTTTTTTTTAACTTAAATAATATTAAGTGCCAGAGGACCACCTCTGCCATTCAGCCTCAACAACCTCCAGGTCCAGCCTCCAGGTGGCCCATTTCACCAGGGTGTGTGGGACCACACTGTCCTGGGATGAGAGAACAGTACCCACGGATGTTGACATCTCACAGAGTAGATATTGCCAGTGACAGTAGGGAGCTATTGGCACATGAGGAAGGGAAGAGCTCTCAGGATGGGAAGAGGGGGCCGCTTCGAGACTCATTGGGTATGGCACGAGGCTGCTGGGTGTGGTGTTGGCCTGGGCCCACTGAGTGGGGCAGATCCGTGGTCTGTGTTTCTGTACCCTCCTCTGTAGCCTGTGTTGGCAGCAGATCAGGGAATTGCGATCAGAACTGCTCCCAGTAACACAGGCACCAGCCCCCAGAGTGTGTGCCTATCCATTTCCCCACCTGGCCTGACTTAGTGCCTGTCTTGCCTCAGGGCTGTGACCCTACAATCTCTGATGAGGGTGTCTGTGGTCCAGATCCAACCTGCATGGCCAACATGCTCAGACCTTCAGCTGGGTCCTAGGCTGCTGCAACCAAACTCTGTTAACTGGGTGGCCGACAACAGAGGAAGTGTCTTCCGTTGAGCTCCAGAGGCTCAACACAGTAGGTGTTGGGCTGTCCCAGTGCCATAACCCCTCCCAGGTTTCAAGGGGACTGTCTCCCCAACTCTCCCAGCCCTTGCCCACTCTCCTATTGCTGCCCACGATCTGTGGTTCCCATATGGGCATCCCGCCCTGGCTCCAACCTCACATATCCGGTATCCCCCAGTCTCCCTGGTATCTGGGTCCAGACTCTCCTCTTCCTACAAGAATATCAGATATTGGATTTGGTCCCAGTTGATGCTGTGTTCCATCATGTGAGCTCTTAGCTTCATCACTGTGCAAAGACTCTTTTCCCACACAAGTTCGCACGACTTTTGGCTGGCTAAGAATTTTCAGGCGACACTTTTCTAATGAGTACACTTTCCTTCCTTCCGATCTCCCACCAGTGAGCATTCCTCGCACCCTTGTCCTAGTTCCTTTATGGCAGTTTCCCTCCTTATGGCTGAGAGGACCTAGTGACCCCTGAATTCACACGTTCTCCTTAATCACCAACACACTGCAGAATTCTCCAGGGGGCCATATATGCTCCTGGAAGTTGGTGTTGGAAATAGTTCTCCATCCATTAATCACTCCCTCACTCACTAATGTCCTTGTGTCCTTGAGAAAGGCTCTCCCTTTCCTGGTTTTCCTGAATAGAAATCCTCTTGCCTCTTGGGTGAATAGGGTTATGGGTTGTGCAGAGGGTGTTGGTCCACTGAGCATCTTAGAGACTGTCCTTTATGGAGCCTAATGATCCTCACTGGGGAATGAGGCCAGGGTCCTAACTGTGGTTAGTTAGAGAGGGAAAGAAGGACGAGGGAAACTCAGATGTCCCTTCATGGCCCCTGGAGTTAGAGGACTTACCCCTTTGCACCTGGGATCAGGAGACCTCATTTCCTCGAGGACACACACACTCAGACGTTAATCTTGAGTGTGGGTTCCTTTCTGGGGTCCAGGGCTGTTGTTAGCCACCAGGAATGACAGTGCTCTCCATGCTGAGTGGAGCCATTTTTGCCAGGAAAGAGAGCCCATGGTCACGCCTTGTGCAAAGCATCCCACGCCAGGGGCTCCCATGCCTACATTCCTGTCCTGAAAGGAAGCCACTCAGAGGCAAGGTGGGTCCAACCACCTCCCATGTGTTCACTCATCACTGTGTTCCAGCAGTCACCCCAGTGAACAGTCCTGATGGGATTGGATGTGGCTCAGAATGTCACCCTCATGAGCTCTACCCTGCCACAGCTGCAATTCTGCAGTGGGAGAAACTCAAAACCTCAAAACACATGCACATGAAAGAAAAGAGCAAGAGCCAGAGCCCAAACAGGCCAGGTGTGGCAAAGACAGCTGGAGTGCCTAGGTTGGGACTCAGAATTATGTCAGTGGGGTGGCATTGCTGCTGGCACCAGCATGATAACCGAGAGCCAGCCCTGCTCATTTTGGGGAGCAGTGTGTTGGGGAAGGCAGCAGAAATTGAGAGGCAGGATTGAGTTTGGCCCTAGGAGGAGGTTGGGTAAGAGGCCAGTGTGGGTTGGAGAGCCTGGGCAGATAGACAGAGGCCAGGGCACACCCCAAAGCCTGGAGACTGCACTTGATGTCCAGGGTTGTGAAACACCACTTCCCCTCTTACTCACAACTGAGAGCAAGGGGCATTGATGAGTTCAGTTTGTGTGCGGCTGCATCCCAAGGTGGCTCGGCTAGGAACCTCTGTTTCCTTGACTCAGGAGGCTGGGAGTCCAGGCTCCACTGAGGCTCGGCTGGGAGGATCGGAGTCTGAGTTTATGCCTGTGTTCCCTGTAGGATCCATGTTGGCTGAGCCTCAGTGTTTTTGTAATGAGAGGATGGGTGACCGTCATGTCTTTATCACAGGACACACTTGCTAAATGGATTTGTTTGCTCTGAGGAGGAAAGAGAGAGGGGGGAGTGGTGCTGGAGACAGGGATGCAGACAGGGGTCATGGACTTGGCATAACTCAGTCTTGGAGGTGATATCCCATCACCTGTACCCACTTCAATTCCCATGAATCCAGAGGCTGAGCCCCCTTGAGGTGAGGGGTGAACCGGTTCTGGGCAGCAGGATGCTGTGGTACCTCGGAGTCTCTGTGAGACCCCAACACTAGACACACTTGGCCCTTTTGAAATCTTAGGAGAAGCCTTGGGAAGTTGTATGGCAGAGGGCAGCAGCCTCTGCATCTCAGTCCCCTCCAACTTGCCATGGTGTAGAGAGGGAACTGCAGCCACGATGGGACGGACATTGGCCATGTCCCTGTGTGGGACACAGGCCTGATGGAGTTAGGGTGCATTCTTTGTCTCTCCCTTTCTTGTGATTATCCCATCTCTACATTTGTGCTTTAGCCACCTGTGAGTCCCATCTCTGGTTTCAGAGAGAACAGAGGGTGTTATGGGCCAATAGACACAATAAACCCTAGAGATTAGATGCTACCCTACTTTCCAGAAAAGACTGGGCACACCATGAGTTGCACAATGATGGGACCAGGGTCCAAAAGCTGCTGAGAGGGAAGGACTGGTTGTGAATGCATTTTTGAAGGCTCCAAGCTGGAACTCTAGTGGCACCAAGCAGGGCAGATGCTGGTGGGGATGTTTGGGTAGTTGTTGGTGAACACCTGCACACCTGAGATGGGTAGGCATGGAGGAGAAATCGGCAGCCCATAGGGCTGTTGAAAGTGGTCTTATGTGAAAAGAGGCTCAGGTATGGGCACAGGAAATGACATCATTGCCTTGACAATGGATCAAACAGAACATGGAACCCTGGTATCCAGGCACCCACTTCACTGACCAAGCCATCCGAGCTCACTTGGTTGGAGCCACTGGAGGGAGAAGGATGTTCTCCTGTGGTTGCAGACAATGCCGAGCCTCAGGCTCCCAGGAATCTCAGGGGGGCCAACTAGCCCTTTTGTGGATACACTGGGTGAGGCTTCATCTTAGACGCCAGAGCCTCTGGCGATTGTCGCAGAGGAGCTCAAGAGTAACAGTGAGTAGCACAGGGCAGGTGAGCCCAGCAGGCCCTCTAGTCTGATCCCTGATGAATGGCCCAGGACTCCTGTTCTGACTCTGTGTGTGTGTGTGTGTGTGTGTGTGTGTGTGTGTGTGTGTGTGTGTTTGTACTGATGGGAACTGTCCCATTGTGCTTTGACTCTAGTGTATTGGCACAAGTCATTTTTCTGTTTGTCACCATTTCCATTTTGAACCCACCATTCTTGGTCCCAACCCAGGGTGAAAATGATCAGAACACGGAGGAGCCCTTCAGGGTTCAGAGCCTTGAACCTTACAGGCAGGACCAGCTTAGGAATGAGCTCCTGCCTGTCATTTGTGGGAGGAACCTACATTTCAGCAGCAACATGGGGTTAATCTCCTGGGATTTCATCCCCACCCAGCAGGTGCTGGATCTCTTGTTCCCAAAACAGCCACCTTCTTCAGTCTTTACTCCTGGTGCCACTCCACATCCTCCAAGGGGACAAGAACCTCAGGTTCTGGATGGATGTTGTAGAATGCCCACAGAGCCAACTGCCAGGCTGGGTGGGGTGCAGTTGCTGGGCTTTGCTGATGTTGTCATCCCCCACAGTTCTTGGAACCTTCTGTGGCAGTGGCATCCAGGACCCCAGCAGCTGTGAGTAGCAGCTCCTCACTGCTTCACTCCAGCGAGCAGGTGGAAGACAGCCGCGTTGTTCACGTCCTCCTAGAGGGACAGAGCCTGAGGGAGACAAAGCGCATCCCGGTAAGCCCGACAGCAGGGCTGCCTCCTGGGTGTCCACACAGTGGAAGGCAGGAGACACAGCCAACCCCAGGGCTATGGTGGGAAATAAAGAAGAGAGAGGTCCGTCTTAAGGGCTTGACCTGAGGAGGGAGAGCATCAGCATGCCCAGCTTCAGTGGTGAGTGGGCCTGTGTATTGTGGTTTTGCAGGCCATAAGTGCAGACGGAAGTGCTGTGGACAGATGAAGGCAGAGATATGTCCAGGGTGCAGGCTGCAGTGCCTAGAACTTGGTATTCTCAATGAGTGAAGTTGGAGCAGAGGAGGTGGCAGTGACTTGTCACATGTGTAGGAGGGGATGTGTTCCTGGTGGCAGGGAAGAGAACCTCCTTTGCATGACTAGGTGTAGGAATTTGGGGTCGGGATCACCTGGGGGGTCATGCCAAAGCTTCGGAATGTTAGGCTTTGCATGTATGTAAATACGGAGCTAAAGGGGTTCTTGGCAGAATTTCTATGGATGTGCAGTAGACACGCTAATGCTGCAGGTGTCCAGCTGCAGAGGAGACATGTTCAGTGACTGCCAGTGCTGAGTCAAGTACATCATTACAACCAGACCCGCACCGAGCTTCCAGAGGCCAGGGCCTCTCAAAGCTATCATGAAGCACTCAAGTGCACACTCTTGTATCTGAGTCTGTTTTGTGTCGTGGCAGTCAGGACCCAAGTTTTCAGTGCATCTGCCTCTTCCACCCACAAAGGCAGCCTGCATCCCAGATCACACTTGGTGCGCAGATCCCTGGCCCATTGCTCTCATCTCAGTGAGATGAGAGTGTGTCTGTGCATAGGCAGTTTGGTCCTTTGACATGAGTGGAATGTGGCTCCCCAGGGGGAGGGGAGATGGCAGGTACAGGCAGATATTTGTACCAGGATTGTTCTAGTAGCACATTGCAAGAACCCAGGTGGTATATGGAGGACACACTCAGGTAGCAGGATAACAAGATTGTGCCCTTGCATATGTAGCTGAGATTTCTCCTGAATGTTTGACCACAGTCTTCTGGGTAGCTCTTCTAAAAGCCATTCTCTGATGACATTTGTCCCACCCTGATCCAGGTGACCTTTCAGAAGACGGTGACAAGCCTCATCCGCAGGGCCTTGGACCAAAATTTGTTGCAGCATGAGGATGTGGACAACTTTGAGCTGCTGTATATGATGTCTGAGGATGAGAGTAAGTAGGACAATCAGACAGTGGGGAGACATGATCCACAGTGGGCTCAGGATAACTGACAGCCAAGAGAAAGTGGGCCTTGGCCCCAAAATACCAAAGTGTGATGGGCCTGGCGGAGACTCTCAGGGGTTGTGGGTGTTTTGTGGTATAATCCTTGAGTGCCACCTAACAATTCTCTCCACTTCGCTCTGCAGAAATCAAGGTCTCTGACCACTCACTCGTGTGTCTGTCCATGAATCTGGGAATACAATATTTCATGGTGAGGAAACGCCCCCAGGTCAAGGGAAAGGAGGTAAACACCTACCTTATTCAAGCTGTGCATGTGCTGCCATTCCACTCCGACCTGAGGAAATAAGAAGCCTCAGCACCTGGACATATTTGCTGGAAGCCCATAGAGCCAACTGACAGTCTGGGGTGGCTTTCTGTTTCTGGGTTTGCTGATGTTCCATCCCCCACAGTTCTCAGAATCAACCTGCAAGTCCTCCAGGCCGCTTTCCCACAAGCAGGTGGGAGACACCTGCTTAATTCGTGTCCACTTAGAAACACAAAGTCCAGAGATGGCCAAGAGTGTTCTGGTAAGCCTGGGAGCAGGGGTGTCCCGTGGTGCTTACACCTGGGTGGGGAGCAGACACTGGTCCAATACCATGGACTACTCATGCCCTCTTGAATTTGGAGCTTCTGGATGATCAGGAGGATAGATGGGAATCAAGAAGGGAGAGGTCAGTGTGAAGGGCTGGAGCTGAGATGAGCGAGTGCAGCAGCTTGTCCACTGCCATGTCTGAGGGAGTCTGTGTGTCAGGTGGCAGCATGCAGTCCAGAAGGGCAGGGACAGGTATGGGTGACAGATGAGAATAGGACAGGAACTAGGTTGCAGGTTCCCTTGTATGGGATGCTGACGTCTATGGAGGAGGACAGCAGTGTGAGGTTCTCCATGTTCCTTGAACAAGGAGCTGAGAGAGTCTCTCTGCAGAGTCGATATGGATGTGGAGCAAGCACACTAAATGTCCAGGTAACCCAATGACCACCCTTGCCGGATGAGGTGCCCTCCTACATCCCAGCCAGCACTGAGCCTCTGGAGGCCAGGAGCTCTTGTGGCTATCTTTCAGCTCTCCTGTGTGTGGTCATGTTCCTGGGTCTGTTTTTTGGCCCTGGCAATCCAGACCAAAGCCTCTAGGTTTTGTGCCTAGGCCACTCCCAATGCCGCCTGCATCCTCGGGCAGACCTGGCATCTTGGAGGCTATTGTCCCATTCCTCCCAACTTGTGGGATGAGATTGCATCTGTATGCAGGTAGTGGGGTCCTTTCACTCCGAGAGGAGTGCAGCTCCACAAAGAGCAATGGCAGGCCCAGGAAGTCCTATGTACAAGGATTGGGCTAGTAGCCTGTGGGAAGAGCCCACACGATGAGCAGGAGGTCAGCCTCGGGTAGTAGGGTCATGGATGTTGCCCTTGTATTTAGAGTGCAGGTGCCTCCAGAATGCCCCTGCCCACTGTCCTTGAGTAGTCACTTCAAGGCCCATTTCCTGAAGGCCTGTCTCCCATGCTGCTCCAGGTGACCTGCCACGATAGGGCTCCTGTCGTCATCCGCAGCGCCCTCGACCTACACTTCCTTACTGAGGAGAATCCAGAGGATTATGAGCTGGGCCAAATCATCTCTCGCCGTCAGAGTAAGTGAGACCATCAGATAGCAGAGAGCAAGGGTCAGGATGTGGACTCAGGTCAACTCTTAGCAACAAAGAGTAGTCTCTGACCCCCAAGAACACTCCAACAGGTGTGTTGGGTTCGTGCACAAAGCCAACTGCACTTCTGCTGGTGGAAGGTCTTGAGGTCCAATGGTATACCCCGGTGGATATTGCGGCTCCCCACCAGGTGCCATCCCCTGGACATGAAGAGGGATCCAAAGCTGACATCTTTGAGGAGTGAGGAGGAAAGCCTCTCTCCAGGAGCAGTATGTTTTCATGGTCTGGGATAGGAGTGGTTTCAAAGGAACATGGGAATGCATGGGCTAAAGAGGGAACTGGCATTTTGTGGACTGAAGCAGTACTATTGAAAGCCTTCTGTGTGACCAAAAAACCACTGCCTGGGCAGAGCACTGCCAGGATTCTAGCAAGCAGTAACAGGATGAAATTGGGAAGAAAACACAGCCTGGGAGACAGCCTGAATCATCTGTTTTTGCATAAATTCCATGGTCTTACGCACCTGAGTCCACTAGGCAAGGAGTGATCACAATAGCCAGGTTGTGATCCCTAACTAAAGTCAGATGAGGGCTTCCTGAGCACGTAGCCACAGAGCTCATCTGATAATAATGCCAGCGCTTTTTCGTTGGTTGGTTGGTTGGTTTTTGTGAGCCAAACACCACAGCAGCCATTATCCCAGCCGATGTCCCTGAAGACCACCATCCCTATGAGTTCTAGGATCACTTGTCTCCTATCTTAACCTACTGTTAGGTTAGTAGAGTCTATGGAAGAGGAAGTCTGTCTGGGGCCTTGGTAGCCTAAGAAATTCATAGCAGAGATCTCCACATCCAACCCAGAGGGGATGGAGAACAGGCTCTAGGTTAGAGGAGGGCGACAGGAAACACATGTTCAGAGGAAGGAGAAGAGGCTGTTGTATTCCCCCACTCGGGGTCATGGCACCACTGGGCCATACGCCATGTTGGAGGGAAGCAGTCCCTTTGCTGGTCTTTGGAACCATTGTTCTCAGTAGGGCAGTATTTGGAATGTGGCCTCCATTCTCAGAAGCCTGGTTCACATGGAGGCGGGTTCCACCAACGCAGAAGCATGGCTCTAACGTGGTATCCGTGCTGGTCAGCCTGTCCTCACTGTGGCCATACTTGAGGAAAATAACTCAGAGGAGGAATCCTAGGCCTTTTTTCTCTGGGTTTCATAGCTTTCTCTTTGGTTGTGCACTGAGGCTGTCCATAAAGCTCTAGTGTGTGGCAGTGGAGAGCTCCTCAGCCCTTGCCACAAAGGCATAGACTGGGAGAGAGAGAATGAGGCTGGCAGAGAGGGAGAGAGAGAAAGATGGAGAGGGAGGACCTCTCCTTGGAGAATGAGGATTCAGTGGAGCCAACAGGAACAAGGTACTGTTGCCCAGGGCACAACCCTGTTTAGGTCTTACTCCAACCATGCTCAACCTTTCTTCCAGTCCCTCCCACCCCCCAGTAGTGTATTCATCTTGAATGAGAATTTCATGTTGACATCAGAGCACTCACCATCCAATGCTTCCCTCCAAACCCACCTATGAAGATGGCTCATGTGGGGACTGAATCTTCGGCACAGGAGCCTTTTGTGGGAGATTTCAGATGCAAACCCTAGTGGTGTGCTTTGGCAGATGCAAGAGGACCTGAGATATTCTGGAGTCCAAAGCCTTCGGTAGGAACAGACATTAGGTCTGTTGAAGTGCTCTGCCTAGTTCTTCCTCAGGGAGGACTGTGGAGGCTGTCTTTGTAGGTATTGGTGCTGAATTGGAGAGCTCTCAGGTGTGTGGCTCTGGCCTTTTCTGGCACAGGCTCTCAGATGTTGGCGTGTCCTAGGGAGCACCTCCTGAGTGCCACCTTCTTTTTGTACACCCCTCTCTCCCCAGAGCTGAGGATTCCAGCAGAGGCCAACGTATTTTATGCCAAGAATCCTCACAAAAAATCCAACTTTGTGCTGAGGAAAAGGAGCCTCTCCCAAAAGAATGATGGGTGGATCCAGCCTCAACCTCCCTCTCGTCCTGCAAAGAAGGCTCCTGCCCTCCTGAGGATGCTTGCAAAACCATTCTGTTGCTGTATGCCTGGGCGGGGCTGAGGCAGCCCAGGAATATTTACATTGATTACTATTTTCTTCAAAGTTTGAATCTATAGTTTGCCATTGTCCTTGACCTTGTTTAGTAACACAGTTGTTACTCTATCCTGTATTTGTTGTTTCCATTAATATATTATTATTATTTTAAAATATATATGTTTTTGTTACCTGATCTACTGTGATGATTTGAGTATACTAAATGTAGCAGTGATTCCTAAAGGACACATCCGAACCAACAGGAAGGAATGCTTCATTCTATCAGCAAGAACTTTGGTTTTTAGGAGTTTGGCAGATGGCATTATCTGAGTCAGTTTTCCAATGGGGGCAATGAAGTATCAGCTGTGATGGTACAAACACAAACAAAGACACACAAACACACACAAGAGCACACACACTCACTGAGAGATAGATAGACAGATGGAGTTGGTCTCTGCTGAAATACTTTGGAGACATGGTTCTGATTTCTCCCCTTTTGGAGTATTTTCAATTGCACAAGGTGTCTTGAAAATGAACCCATGTCTGAGGAAGACATGCATGTGTACTTCACATGCCACTTTTCACATAGCAGGAAGGTCATGTAATATTTTTCATGCAGCTGTCTTTTGACTGTGAACCATCCCATGAGGTCAGCTGTGGAATTTTCAACTTGTAGCATCACAATGGGGATCCACTCTTTGGATTTGGGGATATTTCCGATTTTCTTGATTCAGATTGGAATGATATATATATTAGTTTTTGATGAAAATTCTGCATTTGATGGTAATGAATGTCGTGCATCTAGGAATCTGTAGAGTGCAGACAATGAATGGATGCCTACTGTTGTCTGGACTGGTCTGAAAAGTCCTGTAGCATCTGAGCACGTGTGAGGGCTGTACAGGTCTTGCCAAAAGTCCAGGTCAGATGATCCTGCACAAAGCTGAACTCCTAGTGGTCTCCACAACAGTGTAAGGGCCAAGGAGAAACACACTTCCACACAGAAGTTGGGAAGCTACCTTATGAAGGTGATCATAGATACGGGATTATTAATATATCCAGGTTGGCATCTATTATTTTTTTAGCTTTTGACTTTCGCAGCTGTGGGCATCTTGACAACCATCAACTCCCTGTAAGCACAGACAACTCTATAAGAACCTGAGGATAAATTTCCCTGTGCATGTCCCCTTGTGAAACTGCTTAAGCACCGCCTGGTTTACACACAGGTGGAATTTCTAGGTCAAAGTGTGCATGTTTACTTCTTTGACTAAGCACTGCCAGGTGGCTCTTCTGCATAGCTCTACCTGTGGCCAGGATTGTATTATCTAGCTTTCTAACTTTTGCAGGTTGAGTAGATACATAGTGGGAGCACACTGTTTTTGTTGGTATTTTTCTTGGTATCTATTCTGATGCTTTTCACTGGGGGATTTTTTCCTGTGAAAATGGGCTTCCTCTACTTGACCTTATTTTCTTCTTTTTAAAATTTTTTCAATGTGACTTTTTAATTTTAGTTTTATTAAAGACATTGCCCCTTGCTTGCATAGTCTATATCTAAAGCACTAGTCCTTGCTCCAAGGCCCAGCTTGCTCTCAGCTGCCCCAGGAGGGGAACAGTCTTTGGCGGTAGACAAGAGACGCCCCTGCAGGGGGCACAAGTGCTTTGGCCCTCTGGTGTCTTGCCAGCAGTGCTTCCCATGCTCACAGAGGGTTTCAGACACTGAGTCAATGGTCCAGGTGGTCTTTTGTTCAGTCTGATCTCAAATTGAGCTCCTCTGAGAGGTCATATTGAAGTCCTTGTGTGTACCTGACCCATCATTTTAAACAATATTCCAAGTTCACTTTTTGTGTGTACGTGGGTTCTGGGGATTGAACCCAGGGCCTTGAGCCTGTGAGGCAAGTGACCTACCTGAGCTACACCCTCAGAGACCCCTGTAAAAGTATTTCCCCTTTGCCTCGGGGTCTAAGTTGCCAAGGCTGACCTCAAACGTTCCTCTTGCCTCAGCCTCCCTGGTGGCTGGCATGACAGGCATGCACCTGGGACTGTCACACTCGAGCCTGTGATGGGAACTCATGTGCATCTGTCCAGGGCTGAGCATGGTTAGGCAGAGCTGTGCTCCAGGCTCCCTGCAGGGCTGTGGAGGCTTCTGCTGCCCAGCAGCCCTGGTGCCATGGCCAGGGCTCCTCCCAGCCGAGGGCAGGCAGCTGCCCATTGCTGTAGGCTGACCTTATTTTCTTCTTATGGCACTCGTCCGTTCTCTGGAGTATGTTGTATGGTTTGTCCATTAGGAGTCTAACAGGTCCTCTAGAACCTTCAAACAATTAGTAAAATTCCTGAACAGTAAGTGAGCGCGCGCAGAAATTGGGCTAATATTTTGGGAAGAACAATGTTGGATGATATATTCATGGCTTGAATATATCATCCAACATGAAGTTATATTTTATTACTTACAAAATAATAAAATAATGAAGCAATACCATGGGCTGAGCTAAAATAGATCCTTAGGATCTTAGGCATTCTGTAATAAATCTGTGTCACTTGAAGTATAGAGTTGATCGACTCTGAGTAATGAAACAGAAGTAAAGGTATCAAAGCCAATGATCATCTGTTTCCAATTTTCTGTGATTTGGTTCAAGTGGTAAAGTGGTGATATTTATTAATAATGGATCGAATAGGTTCATAATTGTTTTAGAGTACAATTAGATGCCTTCAAACTTTAGGCTACATGGGCACATTTGAGAACGGTTCCAGCCATTCTCTCATCCTTTGGGTCATTCCCCTCCTATGTCCTGTGAGACATTTTCTATGTGAGGCTTTAAGAAGAAGAAGAGAATATTCTGTAAAGAAAACCTTGTGATCTGTGCAGTATGAAGTTGAATGGATTCATTCAGAAATCAGAAATTCTATTGAAAGATACTTATTTGCATGAGCCAAATAAAACCTATTTTTAGGCATCCTGGTGAAGACAAGGTTTTATCTTTATGTCTCATTTTCTATGTTTTGTTGTTGTTGTTGTTGTTAGAATGAAATTCATATGTTGCCAGACCATTCTATCAGATGTGTAACTAGATGCCATTTAAATTACCCACTTTTACATGGTAGACAGTTTTTAATGAACACTGCCTGTCTGCACCTTTTTTAAAAACAGGACTGGGATCAGAAGCCCAAATACCAATGGTTAGCTGGAGCATATTTTTCATTTGGCCTATCTGTCAGTATTCCCTGAGGTCATCTGTGCAATCAGCTTCGTTACTCCTGCTCCCTCACTGGATTTCATAGAAACCATATGCTATGTATGAATCAGGGACACCAATCCCACAACATAGCATTCTTGGAATATCCAAAGTCCCACTTTTCACTTCGCCATGCCTGAGATCAGCAGTAATATTTATCAGCAAATGTGAGATTTTCAAAGATCCAATTCTATGTGCTCCTTTCTCATAGAGCCTTAGGCAGGGATATAGCATACATAAATATTAAGTAAAGTCCATAGTTTTTAAAATGTCATCCATTGAATAGTTGACACATGTCTGAGATACTTTTTATTTTGGAGGAGGTATTATTTAATAGGGAATTCCAACAGCTACCTAATAGTGAAATGAGAAGTCTTGCATCCATTTTATTTTGTTTCTGATGATTTTTATGAGTAAGGGTAAGATACTTCCTTGTTCTGATGCAGATGTTGCCCACTTTTGTGAATGGATGCGGGGTGTCACCTACTACTTGCATATCTGCATATTGGGCTTGACACTGCTATCGTACTTGGTAGTTGGCAAAAAGTCAATACTGAAGTTAAGCTCTTGTGTTCTAGCAGCAGAGCTGAAGATCCTTGATGTGCCACCTTCTGCAATCCATGCTGCTCTCTTCATGTTCCTTATTGACTTCCTGGTGATGAGCATCATGGGCTCCTGGTCTTGAGAATGGCCAAGCATTGCTCTGTGAATGTGGAAGATGGGCATGTGGAAGGCTCCAGGGAGGAGGGATCATTGAACATGTACTCGAATCCATGTGCCTGTTGAATGACCTGTTTTTTTTTTTATTTTGGGGTTTTAAGGGAGACACTGCCCTAAAACACTTCTGTGCAGCTGGGGATGCAGGCTTCTGCTTCACCTTGCAGGAAGCATTAACGAATTCTTTCCAGAAGACATGAGAAGAGAGAAGTGAGCCTCTGGTATCATGCAGGTTCCTTGCATTGCCCATGGGCTAGAAGAGAGAAGAGTTGCTTCATGAGATTTGATCCCCTTTTTCCTGAAAAGTTCCACACAGAGGTGAGTCCCCAGCATGTTTAGAAATCATTTCAGACACCTTTCTGGACGGAATTGAATCAGAGCCCCTGATGATGTGGAAGAGCTAAAGATGGGTTTGCTATGAATTTTCTATTTCATTCATCAGGGCCTGAGTCAAGTCAGTCATTGTGCTGTCAACACATGAGCTGCTGGTCAAATGTGAGGAAGTGGTCTTGCTTTATGAAAACACCACCCTGATTCAGTGAGCCAGAGGCAGCCTGCAGTCCCTGTTTTCCTGTAAAGGCAGATTGCTGTGGATGGCCTCTGGCCTCGTCATGCAGCCCTGCTCAGAGTAGGGGATTGAGGGACCAGGCAGATCCCTAGTTCCTTTTGACCTTTATTGCCATTGGGCCACCCCAGGGTCCTTGGACTCTACCTGGTCTTCTGGCCTGGGTCAGGGGATGTGAGGTTTGGAATCCCCCTCTGTGGCAGGATCCCAGCCCCCCAGCCACTTGAGGTCAGCACATCCTTCCCTAATTGTGTTAGAGTTGGAGATTTCTCCCACCCATCCTCATCCATGCTCATCCCACATTTTGTAGCTTGGCACCTGAGGACCTTTATTCATTGACTTAGTTGTTAGTGATGATGGTTACTAAGACTAAGTGACTCTTTCAAGTCACATCACTTGCATGGTAGGGCTAGAGCATGGATCTTCCTAATTGATTTCATGGGACTCTCTCATGGAAACTGTGACTGCTTCCTAAACACACACTCTACATTTGGAGTGTCAAAATTCTTGCCACTGCCTCCTTGGCAAGTGTATCTTGTCTTCTACGTGGGAATTTCACAAATATTTTCCTTTGGTTTGTGGAGGTCATGCAGAAGGGATTTCATTTGAAATAGCCCAAACAAGAAATACCAGTTGTCTTTTTCGCACATGGATGTGTGTAGTGAACACCCCTTTCTGTGTGCTTGCATGAGTTACTCCTTTGAATTTGTTGAAGAATGGTTGGCTGGGGAGCAAGTTAACGAGAGATGGATATCAATGGTTGTCAAGTATTCTGACGTGAAGAATGTATTGAGGATGTGAAGGCTTTTCTAGCTAGTTCCTATGGCTCAGTCAGGGATCAGTCAGAGGATTCTGTCTGGTAGACTCTTTGGCACAGATGTCAAAGTGGCCTGGTCTTACCCTGTCCAGGACTGAATGCTGAGCTTGAGTGGGAGCTTCTTGTCATTTCAAGCATTTCCATGAGTCTGTCCTCTGTTCTCTTGTATCCAAGTGGTTTCTAATAGGAAAGCAGAACAAAAATTGAAAGTATGGTGATTGATTATTTTTACCAATGTTATTTCAATCCACTTTGTTTAATACGAAATTACCTTTATGCTAGTAAGATTTCATATGTGAGGAAATAATGAAAATATTGGGGTTAGGGGATGAGAATATGCAAATCAAACATTTTTGAGCACCAAGACCCGTTTTTTGTTTTTGTTTTTGTTTTTTTTTTTAACTTAAATAATATTAAGTGCCAGAGGACCACCGCTGCCATTCAGCCTCAACAACCTCCAGGTCCAGCCTCCAGGTGGCCCATTTCACCAGGGTGTGTGGGACCACACTGTCCTGGGATGAGAGAACAGTACCCACGGATGTTGACATCTCACAGAGTAGATATTGCCAGTGACAGTAGGGAGCTATTGGCACATGAGGAAGGGAAGAGCTCTCAGGATGGGAAGAGGGGGCCGCTTCGAGACTCATTGGGTATGGCACGAGGCTGCTGGGTGTGGTGTTGGCCTGGGCCCACTGAGTGGGGCAGATCCGTGGTCTGTGTTTCTGTACCCTCCTCTGTAGCCTGTGTTGGCAGCAGATCAGGGAATTGCGATCAGAAGTGCTCCCAGTAACACAGGCACCAGCCCCCAGAGTGTGTGCCTATCCGTTTCCCCACCTGGCCTGACTTAGTGCCTGTCTTGCCTCAGGGCTGAGACCCTACAATCTCTGATGAGGGTGTCTGTGGTCCAGATCCAACCTGCATGGCCAACATGCTCAGACCTTCAGCTGGGTCCTAGGCTGCTGCAACCAAACTCTGTTAACTGGGTGGCCGACAACAGAGGAAGTGTCTTCCGTTGAGCTCCAGAGGCTCAACACAGTAGGTGTTGGGCTGTCCCAGTGCCATAACCCCTCGCAGGTTTCAAGGGGACTGTCTCCCCAACTCTCCCAGCCCTTGCCCACTCTCCTATTGCTGCCCACGATCTGTGGTTCCCATATGGGCATCCCGCCCTGGCTCCAACCTCACATATCCGGTATCCCCCAGTCTCCCTGGTATCTGGGTCCAGACTCTCCTCTTCCTACAAGAATATCAGATATTGGATTTGGTCCCAGTTGATGCTGTGTTCCATCATGTGAGCTCTTAGCTTCATCACTGTGCAAAGACTCTTTTCCCACACAAGTTCGCACGACTTTTGGCTGGCTAAGAATTTTCAGGCGACACTTTTCTAATGAGTACACTTTCCTTCCTTCCGATCTCCCACCAGTGAGCATTCCTCGCACCCTTGTCCTAGTTCCTTTATGGCAGTTTCCCTCCTTATGGCTGAGAGGACCTAGTGACCCCTGAATTCACACGTTCTCCTTAATCACCAACACACTGCAGAATTCTCCAGGGGGCCATATATGCTCCTGGAAGTTGGTGTTGGAAATAGTTCTCCATCCATTAATCACTCCCTCACTCACTAATGTCCTTGTGTCCTTGAGAAAGGCTCTCCCTTTCCTGGTTTTCCTGAATAGAAATCCTCTTGCCTCTTGGGTGAATAGGGTTATGGGTTGTGCAGAGGGTGTTGGTCCACTGAGCATCTTAGAGACTGTCCTTTATGGAGCCTAATGATCCTCACTGGGGAATGAGGCCAGGGTCCTAACTGTGGTTAGTTAGAGAGGGAAAGAAGGACGAGGGAAACTCAGATGTCCCTTCATGGCCCCTGGAGTTAGAGGACTTACCCCTTTGCACCTGGGATCAGGAGACCTCATTTCCTCGAGGACACGCACACTCAGACGTTAATCTTGAGTGTGGGTTCCTTTCTGGGGTCCAGGGCTGTTGTTAGCCACCAGGAATGACAGTGCTCTCCATGCTGAGTGGAGCCATTTTTGCCAGGAAAGAGAGCCCATGGTCACGCCTTGTGCAAAGCATCCCACGCCAGGGGCTCCCATGCCTACATTCCTGTCCTGAAAGGAAGCCACTCAGAGGCAAGGTGGGTCCAACCACCTCCCATGTGTTCACTCATCACTGTGTTCCAGCAGTCACCCCAGTGAACAGTCCTGATGGGATTGGATGTGGCTCAGAATGTCACCCTCATGAGCTCTACCCTGCCACAGCTGCAGTTCTGCAGTGGGAGAAACTCAAAACCTCAAAACACATGCACATGAAAGAAAAGAGCAAGAGCCAGAGCCCAAACAGGCCAGGTGTGGCAAAGACAGCTGGAGTGCCTAGGTTGGGACTCAGAATTATGTCAGTGGGGTGGCATTGCTGCTGGCACCAGCATGATAACCGAGAGCCAGCCCTGCTCATTTTGGGGAGCAGTGTGTTGGGGAAGGCAGCAGAAATTGAGAGGCAGGATTGAGTTTGGCCCTAGGAGGAGGTTGGGTAAGAGGCCAGTGTGGGTAGGAGAGCCTGGGCAGATAGACAGAGGCCAGGGCACACCCCAAAGCCTGGAGACTGCACTTGATGTCCAGGGTTGTGAAACACCACTTCCCCTCTTACTCACAACTGAGAGCAAGGGGCATTGATGAGTTCAGTTTGTGTGTGGCTGCATCCAAGGTGGCTCGGCTAGGAACCTCTGTTTCCTTGACTCAGGAGGCTGGGAGTCCAGGCTCCACTGAGGCTCGGCTGGGAGGATCGGAGTCTGAGTTTATGCCTGTGTTCCCTGTAGGATCCATGTTGGCTGAGCCTCAGTGTTTTTGTAATGAGAGGATGGGTGACCGTCATGTCTTTATCACAGGACACACTTGCTAAATGGATTTGTTTGCTCTGAGGAGGAAAGAGAGAGGGGGGAGTGGTGCTGGAGACAGGGATGCAGACAGGGGTCATGGACTTGGCATAACTCAGTCTTGGAGGTGATATCCCATCACCTGTACCCACTTCAATTCCCATGAATCCAGAGGCTGAGCCCCCTTGAGGTGAGGGGTGAACCGGTTCTGGGCAGCAGGATGCTGTGGTACCTCGGAGTCTCTGTGAGACCCCAACACTAGACACACTTGGCCCTTTTGAAATCTTAGGAGAAGCCTTGGGAAGTTGTATGGCAGAGGGGAGCAGCCTCTGCATCTCAGTCCCCTCCAACTTGCCATGGTGTAGAGAGGGAACTGCAGCCACGATGGGACGGACATTGGCCATGTCCCTGTGTGGGACACAGGCCTGATGGAGTTAGGGTGCATTCTTTGTCTCTCCCTTTCTTGTGATTATCCCATCTCTACATTTGTGCTTTAGCCACCTGTGAGTCCCATCTCTGGTTTCAGAGAGAACAGAGGGTGTTATGGGCCAATAGACACAATAAACCCTAGAGATTAGATGCTACCCTACTTTCCAGAAAAGACTGGGCACACCATGAGTTGCACAATGATGGGACCAGGGTCCAAAAGCTGCTGAGAGGGAAGGACTGGTTGTGAATGCATTTTTGAAGGCTCCAAGCTGGAACTCTAGTGGCACCAAGCAGGGCAGATGCTGGTGGGGATGTTTGGGTAGTTGTTGGTGAACACCTGCGCACCTGAGATGGGTAGGCATGGAGGAGAAATCGGCAGCCCATAGGGCTGTTGAAAGTGGTCTTATGTGAAAAGAGGCTCAGGTATGGGCACAGGAAATGACATCATTGCCTTGACAATGGATCAAACAGAACATGGAACCCTGGTATCCAGGCACCCACTTCACTGACCAAGCCATCCGAGCTCACTTGGTTGGAGCCACTGGAGGGAGAAGGATGTTCTCCTGTGGTTGCAGACAATGCCGAGCCTCAGGCTCCCAGGAGTCTCAGGGGGGCCAACTAGCCCTTTTGTGGATACACTGGGTGAGGCTTCATCTTAGACGCCAGAGCCTCTGGCGATTGTCGCAGAGGAGCTCAAGAGTAACAGTGAGTAGCACAGGGCAGGTGAGCCCAGCAGGCCCTCTAGTCTGATCCCTGATGAATGGCCCAGGACTCCTATTCTGACTCTCTCTGTGTGTGTGTGTGTGTGTGTGTGTGTGTGTGTGTGTGTGTGTGTTTGTACTGATGGGAACTGTCCCATTGTGCTTTGACTCTAGTGTATTGGCACAAGTCATTTTTCTGTTTGTCACCATTTCCATTTTGAACCCACCATTCTTGGTCCCAACCCAGGGTGAAAATGATCAGAACACGGAGGAGCCCTTCAGGGTTCAGAGCCTTGAACCTTACAGGCAGGACCAGCTTAGGAATGAGCTCCTGCCTGTCATTTGTGGGAGGAACCTACATTTCAGCAGCAACATGGGGTTAATCTCCTGGGATTTCATCCCCACCCAGCAGGTGCTGGATCTCTTGTTCCCAAAACAGCCACCTTCTTCAGTCTTTACTCCTGGTACCACTCCACATCCTCCAAGGGGACAAGAACCTCAGGTTCTGGATGGATGTTGTAGAATGCCCACAGAGCCAACTGCCAGGCTGGGTGGGGTGCAGTTGCTGGGCTTTGCTGATGTTGTCATCCCCCACAGTTCTTGGAACCTTCTGTGGCAGTGGCATCCAGGACCCCAGCAGCTGTGAGTAGCAGCTCCTCACTGCTTCACTCCAGCGAGCAGGTGGAAGACAGCCGCGTTGTTCACGTCCTCCTAGAGGGACAGAGCCTGAGGGAGACAAAGCGCATCCTGGTAAGCCCGACAGCAGGGCTGCCTCCTGGGTGTCCACACAGTGGAAGGCAGGAGACACAGCCAACCCCAGGGCTATGGTGGGAAATAAAGAAGAGAGAGGTCCGTCTTAAGGGCTTGACCTGAGGAGGGAGAGCATCAGCATGCCCAGCTTCAGTGGTGAGTGGGCCTGTGTATTGTGGGTTTTGCAGGCCAGAAGTGCAGACGGAAGTGCTGTGGACAGATGAAGGCAGAGATATGTCCAGGGTGCAGGCTGCAGTGCCTAGAACTTGGTATTCTCAATGAGTGAAGTTGGAGCAGAGGAGGTGGCAGTGACTTGTCACATGTGTAGGAGGGGATGTGTTCCTGGTGGCAGGGAAGAGAACCTCCTTAGCATGACTAGGTGTAGGAATTTGGGGTCGGGATCACCTGGGGGGTCATGCCAAAGCTTCGGAATGTTAGGCTTTGCATGTATGTAAATACGGAGCTAAAGGGGTTCTTGGCAGAATTTCTATGGATGTGCAGTAGACACGCTAATGCTGCAGGTGTCCAGCTGCAGAGGAGACATGTTCAGTGACTGCCAGTGCTGAGTCAAGTACATCATTACAACCAGACCCGCACCGAGCTTCCAGAGGCCAGGGCCTCTCAAAGCTATCATGAAGCACTCAAGTGCACACTCTTGTATCTGAGTCTGTTTTGTGTCGTGGCAGTCAGGACCCAAATTTTCAGTGCATCTGCCTCTTGCACCCACAAAGGCAGCCTGCATCCCAGATCACACTTGGTGCGCAGATCCCTGGCCCATTGCTCTCATCTCAGTGAGATGAGAGTGTGTCTGTGCATAGGCAGTTTGGTCCTTTGACATGAGTGGAATGTGGCTCCCCAGGGGGAGGGGAGATGGCAGGTACAGGCAGATATTTGTACCAGGATTGTTCTAGTAGCACATTGCAAGAACCCAGGTGGTATATGGAGGACACACTCAGGTAGCAGGATAACAAGATTGTGCCCTTGCATATGTAGCTGAGATTTCTCCTGAATGTTTGACCACAGTCTTCTGGGTAGCTCTTCTAAAAGCCATTCTCTGATGACATTTGTCCCACCCTGATCCAGGTGACCTTTCAGGAGACGGTGACAAGCCTCATCCGCAGGGCCTTGGACCAAAATTTGTTGCAGCATGAGGATGTGGACAACTTTGAGCTGCTGTATATGATGTCTGAGGATGAGAGTAAGTAGGACAATCAGACAGTGGGGAGACATGATCCACAGTGGGCTCAGGATAACTGACAGCCAAGAGAAAGTGGGCCTTGGCCCCAAAATACCAAAGTGTGATGGGCCTGGCGGAGACTCTCAGGGGTTGTGGGTGTTTTGTGGTATAATCCTTGAGTGCCACCTAACAATTCTCTCCACTTCGCTCTGCAGAAATCAAGGTCTCTGACCACTCACTCGTGTGTCTGTCCATGAATCTGGGAATACAATATTTCATGGTGAGGAAACGCCCCCAGGTCAAGGGAAAGGAGGTAAACACCTACCTTATTCAAGCTGTGCATGTGCTGCCATTCCACTCCGACCTGAGGAAATAAGAAGCCTCAGCACCTGGACATATTTGCTGGAAGCCCATAGAGCCAACTGACAGTCTGGGGTGGCTTTCTGTTTCTGGGTTTGCTGATGTTCCATCCCCCACAGTTCTCAGAATCAACCTGCAAGTCCTCCAGGCCGCTTTCCCACAAGCAGGTGGGAGACACCTGCTTAATTCGTGTCCACTTAGAAACACAAAGTCTAGAGATGGCCAAGAGTGTTCTGGTAAGCCTGGGAGCAGGGGTGTCCCGTGGTGCTTACACCTGGGTGGGGAGCAGACACTGGTCCAATACCATGGACTACTCATGCCCTCTTGAATTTGGAGCTTCTGGATGATCAGGAGGATAGATGGGAATCAAGAAGGGAGAGGTCAGTGTGAAGGGCTGGAGCTGAGATGAGCGAGTGCAGCAGCTTGTCCACTGCCATGTCTGAGGGAGTCTGTGTGTCAGGTGGCAGCATGCAGTCCAGAAGGGCAGGGATAGGTATGGGTGACAGATGAGAATAGGACAGGAACTAGGTTGCAGGTTCCCTTGTATGGGATGCTGACGTCTATGGAGGAGGACAGTAGTGTGAGGTTCTCCATGTTCCTTGAACAAGGAGCTGAGAGAGTCTCTCTGCAGAGTCGATATGGATGTAGAGCAAGCACACTAAATGTCCAGGTAACCCAATGACCACCCTTGCCGGATGAGGTGCCCTCCTACATCCCAGCCAGCACTGAGCCTCTGGAGGCCAGGAGCTCTCGTGGCTATCTTTCAGCTCTCCTGTGTGTGGTCATGTTCCTGGGTCTGTTTTTGGCCCTGGCAATCCAGACCAAAGCCTCTAGGTTTTGTGCCTAGGCCATTCCCAATGCCGCCTGCATCCTCGGGCAGACCTGGGATCTTGGAGGCTATTGTCCCATTCCTCCCAACTTGTGGGATGAGATTGCATCTGTATGCAGGTAGTGGGGTCCTTTCACTCCGAGAGGAGTGCAGCTCCACAAAGAGCAATGGCAGGCCCAGGAAGTCCTATGTACAAGGATTGGGCTAGTAGCCTGTGGGAAGAGCCCACACGATGAGCAGGAGGTCAGCCTCGGGTAGTAGGGTCATGGATGTTGCCCTTGTATTTAGAGTGGAGGTGCCTCCAGAATGCCCCTGCCCACTGTCCTTGAGTAGTCACTTCAAGGCCCATTTCCTGAAGGCCTGTCTCCCATGCTGCTCCAGGTGACCTGCCACGATAGGGCTCCTGTCGTCATCCGCAGCGCCCTCGACCTACACTTCCTTACTGAGGAGAATCCAGAGGATTATGAGCTGGGCCAAATCATCTCTCGCCGTCAGAGTAAGTGAGACCATCAGATAGCAGAGAGCAAGGGTCAGGATGTGGACTCAGGTCAACTCTTAGCAACAAAGACTAGTCTCTGACCCCCAAGAACACTCCAACAGGTGTGTTGGGTTCGTGCACAAAGCCAACTGCACTTCTGCTGGTGGAAGGTCTTGAGGTCCAATGGTATACCCCGGTGGATATTGCGGCTCCCCACCAGGTGCCATCCCCTGGACATGAACAGGCATCCAAAGCTGACATCTTTGAGGAGTGAGGAGGAAAGCCTCTCTCCAGGAGCAGTATGTTTTCATGGTCTGGGATAGGAGTGGTTTCAAAGGAACATGGGAATGCATGGGCTAAAGAGGGAACTGGCATTTTGTGGACTGAAGCAGTACTATTGAAAGCCTTCTGTGTGACCAAAAAACCACTGCCTGGGCAGAGCATTGCCAGGATTCTAGCAAGCAGTAACAGGATGAAATTGGGAAGAAAACACAGCCTGGGAGACAGCCTGAATCATCTGTTTTTGCATAAATTCCATGGTCTTACGCACCTGAGTCCACTAGGCAAGGAGTGATCACAATAGCCAGGTTGTGATCCCTAACTAAAGTCAGATGAGGGCTTCCTGAGCACGTAGCCACAGAGCTCATCTGATAATAATGCCAGCGCTTTTTCGTTGGTTGGTTGGTTGGTTTTTGTGAGCCAAACACCACAGCAGCCATTATCCCAGCCTATGTACCCTGAAGACCACCATCCCTATGAGTTCTAGGATCACTTGTCTCCTATCTTAACCTACTGTTAGGTTAGTAGAGTCTATGGAAGAGGAAGTCTGTCTGGGGCCTTGGTAGCCTAAGAAATTCATAGCAGAGATCTCCACATCCAACCCAGAAGGGATGGAGAACAGGCTCTAGGTTAGAGGAGGGCGACAGGAAACACATGTTCAGAGGAAGGAGAAGCGGCTGTTGTATTCCCCCACTCGGGGTCATGGCACCACTGGGCCATACGCCATGTTGGAGGGAAGCAGTCCCTTTGCTGGTCTTTGGAACCATTGTTCTCAGTAGGGCAGTATTTGGAATGTGGCCTCCATTCTCAGAAGCCTGGTTCACATGGAGGCGGGCTCCACCAACGCAGAAGCATGGCTCTAACGTGGTATCCGCGCTGGTCAGCCTGTCCTCACTGTGGCCATACTTGAGGAAAATAACTCAGAGGAGGAATCCTAGGCCTTTTTTTCTCTGGGTTTCATAGCTTTCTCTTTGGTTGTGCACTGAGGCTGTCCATAAAGCTCTAGTGTGTGGCAGTGGAGAGCTCCTCAGCCCTTGCCACAAAGGCATAGACTGGGAGAGAGAGAACGAGGCTGGCAGAGAGGGAGAGAGAGAAAGATGGAGAGGGAGGACCTCTCCTTGGAGAATGAGGATTCAGTGGAGCCAACAGGAACAAGGTACTGTTGCCCAGGGCACAACCCTGTTTAGGTCTTACTCCAACCATGCTCAACCTTTCTTCCAGTCCCTCCCACCCCCCAGTAGTGTATTCATCTTGAATGAGAATTTCATGTTGACATCAGAGCACTCACCATCCAATGCTTCCCTCCAAACCCACCTATGAAGATGGCTCATGTGGGGACTGAATCTTCGGCACAGGAGCCTTTTGTGGGAGATTTCAGATGCAAACCCTAGTGGTGTGCTTTGGCAGATGCAAGAGGACCTGAGATATTCTGGAGTCCAAAGCCTTCGGTAGGAACAGACATTAGGTCTGTTGAAGTGCTCTGCCTAGTTCTTCCTCAGGGAGGACTGTGGAGGCTGTCTTTGTTGGTATTGGTGCTGAATTGGAGAGCTCTCAGGTGTGTGGCTCTGGCCTTTTCTGGCACAGGCTCTCAGATGTTGGCGTGTCCTAGGGAGCACCTCCTGAGTGCCACCTTCTTTTTGTACACCCCTCTCTCCCCAGAGCTGAGGATTCCAGCAGAGGCCAACGTATTTGATGCCAAGAATCCTCACAAAAAATCCAACTTTGTGCTGAGGAAAAGGAGCCTCTCCCAAAAGAATGATGGGTGGATCGAGCCTCAACCTCCCTCTCGTCCTGCAAAGAAGGCTCCTGCCCTCCTGAGGATGCTTGCAAAACCATTCTGTTGCTGTGTGCCTGGGCGGGGCTGAGGCAGCCCAGGAATATTTACATTGATTACTATTTTCTTCAAAGTTTGAATCTATAGTTTGCCATTGTCCTTGACCTTGTTTAGTAACACAGTTGTTACTCTATCCTGTATTTGTTGTTTCCATTAATATATTATTATTATTTTAAAATATATATGTTTTTGTTACCTGATCTACTGTGATGATTTGAGTATACTAAATGTAGCAGTGATTCCTAAAGGACACATCCAAACCAACAGGAAGGAATGTTTCATTCTATCAGCAAGAACTTTGGTTTTTAGGAGTTTGGCAGATGGCATTATCTGAGTCAGTTTTCCAATGGGGGCAATGAAGTATCAGCTGTGATGTTACAAACACAAACAAAGACACACAAACACACACAAGAGCACACACACTCACTGAGAGATAGATAGACAGATGGAGTTGGTCTCTGCTGAAATACTTTGGAGACATGGTTCTGATTTCTCCCCTTTTGGAGTATTTTCAATTGCACAAGGTGTCTTGAAAATGAACCCATGTCTGAGGAAGACATGCATGTGTACTTCACATGCCACTTTTCACATAGCAGGAAGGTCATGTAATATTTTTCATGCAGCTGTCTTTTGACTGTGAACCATCCCATGAGGTCAGCTGTGGAATTTTCAACTTGTAGCATCACAATGGGGATCCACTCTTTGGATTTGGGGATATTTCCGATTTTCTTGATTCAGATTGGAATGATATATATATTAGTTTTTGATGAAAATTCTGCATTTGATGGTAATGAATGTCGTGCATCTAGGAATCTGTAGAGTGCAGACAATGAATGGATGCCTACTGTTGTCTGGACTGGTGTGAAAAGTCCTGTAGCATCTGAGCATGTGTGAGGGCTGTACAGGTCTTGCCAAAAGTCCAGGTCAGATGATCCTGCACAAAGCTGAACTCCTAGTGGTCTCCACAACAGTGTAAGGGCCAAGGAGAAACACACTTCCACACAGAAGTTGGGAAGCTACCTTATGAAGGTGATCATAGATACGGGATTATTAATATATCCAGGTTGGCATCTATTATTTTTTTAGCTTTTGACTTTCACAGCTGTGGGCATCTTGACAACCATCAACTCCCTGTAAGCACAGACAACTCTATAAGAACCTGAGGATAAATTTCCCTGTGCATGTCCCCTTGTGAAACTGCTTAAGCACCGCCTGGTTTACACACAGGTGGAATTACTAGGTCAAAGTGTGCATGCTTACTTCTTTGACTAAGCACTGCCAGGTGGCTCTTCTGCATAGCTCTACCTTTGGCCAGGATTGTATTATCTAGCTTACTAACTTTTGCATGTTGAGTAGATACATAGTGGGAGCACACTGTTTTTGTTGGTATTTTTCTTGGTATCTATTCTGATGCTTTTCACTGGGGGATTTTTTCCTGTGAAAATGGGCTTCCTCTACTTGACCTTATTTTCTTCTTTTTAAAAATTTTTCAATGTGACTTTTTAATTTTAGTTTTATTAAAGACATTGCCCCTTGCTTGCATAGTCTATATCTAAAGCACTAGTCCTTGCTCCAAGGCCCAGCTTGCTCTCAGCTGCCCCAGGAGGGGAACAGTCTTTGGCGGTAGACAAGAGACACCCCTGCAGGGGGCACAAGTGCTTTGGCCCTCTGGTGTCTTGCCAGCAGTGCTTCCCATGCCCACAGAGGTTTTCAGACACTGAGTCAATGGTCCAGGTGGTCTTTTGTTCAGTCTGATCTCAAATTGAGCTCCTCTGAGAGGTCATATTGAAGTCCTTGTGTGTACCTGACCCATCATTTTAAACAATATTCCAAGTTCACTTTTTGTGTGTACGTGGGTTCTGGGGATTGAACCCAGGGCCTTGAGCCTGTGAGGCAAGTGACCTACCTGAGCTACACCCTCAGAGACCCCTGTAAAATATTTCCCCTTTGCCTCGGGGTCTAAGTTGCCAAGGCTGACCTCAAACGTTCCTCTTGCCTCAGCCTCCCTGGTGGCTGGCATGACAGGCATGCACCTGGGACTGTCACACTCGAGCCTGTGATGGGAACTCATGTGCATCTGTCCAGGGCTGAGCATGGTTAGGCAGAGCTGTGCTCCAGGCTCCCTGCAGGGCTGTGGAGGCTTCTGCTGCCCAGCAGCCCTGGTGCCATGGCCAGGGCTCCTCCCAGCCGAGGGCAGGCAGCTGCCCATTGCTGTAGGTTGACCTTATTTTCTTCTTATGGCACTCGTCCGTTCTCTGGAGTATGTTGTATGGTTTGTCCATTAGGAGTCTAACAGGTCCTCTAGAACCTTCAAACAATTAGTAAAATTCCTGAACAGTAAGTGAGCGCGCGCAGAAATTGGGCTAATATTTTGGGAAGAACAATGTTGGATGATATATTCATGGCTTGAATATATCATCCAACATGAAGTTATAATTTATTACTTACAAAATAATAAAATAATGAAGCAATACCATGGGCTGAGCTAAAATAGATCCTTAGGATCTTAGGCATTCTGTAATAAATCTGTGTCACTTGAAGTATAGAGTTGATCGACTCTGAGTAATGAAACAGAAGTAAAGGTATCAAAGCCAATGATCATCTGTTTCCAATTTTCTGTGATTTGGTTCAAGTGGTAAAGTGGTGATATTTATTAATAATGGATCGAATAGGTTCACAATTGTTTTAGAGTACAATTAGATGCCTTCAAACTTTAGGCTACATGGGCACATTTGAGAACGGTTCCAGCCATTCTCTCATCCTTTGGGTCATTCCCCTCCTATGTCCTGTGAGACATTTTCTATGTGAGGCTTTAAGAAGAAGAAGAGAATATTCTGTAAAGAAAACCTTGTGATCTGTGCAGTATGAAGTTGAATGGATTCATTCAGAAATCAGAAATTCTATTGAAAGATATTTATTTGCATGAGCCAAATAAAAGCTATTTTTAGGCATCCTGGTGAAGACAAGGTTTTATCTTTATGTCTCATTTTCTATGTTTTGTTGTTGTTGTTGTTGTTAGAATGAAATTCATATGTTGCCAGACCATTCTATCAGATGTGTAACTAGATGCCACTTAAATTACCCACTTTTACATGGTAGACAGTTTTTAATGAACACTGCCTGTCTGCACCTTTTTTAAAAACAGGACTGGGATCAGAAGCCCAAATACCAATGGTTAGCTGGAGCATATTTTTCATTTGGCCTATCTGTCAGTATTCCCTGAGGTCATCTGTGCAATCAGCTTCGTTACTCCTGCTCCCTCACTGGATTTCATAGAAACCATATGCTATGTATGAATCAGGGACAACAATCCCACAACATAGCATTCTTGGAATATCCAAAGTCCCACTTTTCACTTCGCCATGCCTGAGATCAGCAGTAATATTTATCAGCAAATGTGAGATTTTCAAAGATCCAATTCTATGTGCTCCTTTCTCATAGAGCCTTAGGCAGGGATATAGCATACATAAATATTAAGTAAAGTCCATAGTTTTTAAAATGTCATCCATTGAATAGTTGACACATGTCTGAGATACTTTTTATTTTGGAGGAGGTATTATTTAATAGGGAATTCCAACAGCTACCTAATAGTGAAATGAGAAGTCTTGCATCCATTTTATTTTGTTTCTGATGATTTTTATGTGTAAGGGTAAGATACTTCCTTGTTCTGATGCAGATGTTGCCCACTTTTGTGAATGGATGCGGGGTGTCACCTACTACTTGCATATCTGCATATTGGGCTTGACACTGCTATCATACTTGGTAGTTGGCAAAAAGTCAATACTGAAGTTAAGCTCTTGTGTTCTAGCAGCAGAGCTGAAGATCCTTGATGTGCCACCTTCTGCAATCCATGCTGCTCTCTTCATGTTCCTTATTGACTTCCTGGTGATGAGCATCATGGTCTCCTGGTCTTGAGAATGGCCAAGCATTGCTCTGTGAATGTGGAAGATGGGCATGTGGAAGGCTCCAGGGAGGAGGGATCATTGAACATGTACTCGAATCCATGTGCCTGTTGAATGACCTGTTTTTTTATTTTTGGGTTTTAAGGGAGACACTGCCCTAAAACACTTCTGTGCAGCTGGGGATGCAGGCTTCTGCTTCACCTTGCAGGAAGCATTAACGAATCCTTTCCAGAAGACATGAGAAGAGAGAAGTGAGCCTCTGGTATCATGCAGGTTCCTTGCATTGCCCATGGGCTAGAAGAGAGAAGAGTTGCTTCATGAGATTTGATCCCCTTTTTCCTGAAAAGTTCCACACAGAGGTGAGTCCCCAGCATGTTTAGAAATCATTTCAGACACCTTTCTGGACGGAATTGAATCAGAGCCCCTGATGATGTGGAAGAGCTAAAGATGGGTTTGCTATGAATTTTCTATTTCATTCATCAGGGCCTGAGTCAAGTCAGTCATTGTGCTGTCAACACATGAGCTGCTGGTCAAATGTGAGGAAGTGGTCTTGCTTTATGAAAACACCACCCTGATTCAGTGAGCCAGAGGCAGCCTGCAGTCCCTGTTTTCCTGTAAAGGCAGATTGCTGTGGATGGCCTCTGGCCTCGTCATGCAGCCCTGCTCAGAGTAGGGGATTGAGGGACCAGGCAGATCCCTAGTTCCTTTTGACCTTTATTGCCATTGGGCCACCCCAGGGTCCTTGGACTCTACCTGGTCTTCTGGCCTGGGTCAGGGGATGTGAGGTTTGGAATCCCCCTCTGTGGCAGGATCCCAGCCCCCCAGCCACTTGAGGTCAGCACATCCTTCCCTAATTGTGTTAGAGTTGGAGATTTCTCCCACCCATCCTCATCCATGCTCATCCCACATTTTGTAGCTTGGCACCTGAGGACCTTTATTCATTGACTTAGTTGTTAGTGATGATGGTTACTAAGACTAAGTGACTCTTTCAAGTCACATCACTTGCATGGTAGGGCTAGAGCATGGATCTTCCTAATTGATTTCATGGGACTCTCTCATGGAAACTGTGACTGCTTCCTAAACACACACTCTACATTTGGAGTGTCAAAATTCTTGCCACTGCCTCCTTGGCAAGTGTATCTTGTCTTCTACGTGGGAATTTCACAAATATTTTCCTTTGGTTTGTGGAGGTCATGCAGAAGGGATTTCATTTGAAATAGCCCAAACAAGAAATACCAGTTGTCTTTTTCGCACATGGATGTGTGTAGTGAACACCCCTTTCTGTGTGCTTGCATGAGTTACTCCTTTGAATTTGTTGAAGAATGGTTGGCTGGGGAGCAAGTTAACGAGAGATGGATATCAATGGTTGTCAAGTATTCTGACGTGAAGAATGTATTGAGGATGTGAAGGCTTTTCTAGCCAGTTCCTATGGCTCAGTCAGGGATCAGTCAGAGGATTCTGTCTGGTAGACTCTTTGGCACAGATGTCAAAGTGGCCTGGTCTTACCCTGTCCAGGACTGAATGCTGAGCTTGAGTGGGAGCTTCTTGTCATTTCAAGCATTTCCATGAGTCTGTCCTCTGTTCTCTTGTATCCAAGTGGTTTCTAATAGGAAAGCAGAACAAAAATTGAAAGTATGGTGATTGATTATTTTTACCAATGTTATTTCAATCCACTTTGTTTAATACGAAATTACCTTTATGCTAGTAAGATTTCATATGTGAGGAAATAATGAAAATATTGGGGTTAGGGGATGAGAATATGCAAATCAAACATTTTTGAGCACCAAGACCCGTTTTTTGTTTTTGTTTTTGTTTTTTTTTTTAACTTAAATAATATTAAGTGCCAGAGGACCACCGCTGCCATTCAGCCTCAACAACCTCCAGGTCCAGCCTCCAGGTGGCCCATTTCACCAGGGTGTGTTGGACCACACTGTCCTGGGATGAGAGAACAGTACCCACGGATGTTGACATCTCACAGAGTAGATATTGCCAGTGACAGTAGGGAGCTATTGAGGAAGGGAAGAGCTCTCAGGATGGGAAGAGGGGGCCGCTTCGAGACTCATTGGGTATGGCACGAGGCTGCTGGGTGTGGTGTTGGCCTGGGCCCACTGAGTGGGGCAGATCCGTGGTCTGTGTTTCTGTACCCTCCTCTGTAGCCTGTGTTGGCAGCAGATCAGGGAATTGCGATCAGAAGTGCTCCCAGTAACACAGGCACCAGCCCCCAGAGTGTGTGCCTATCCGTTTCCCCACCTGGCCTGACTTAGTGCCTGTCTTGCCTCAGGGCTGAGACCCTACAATCTCTGATGAGGGTGTCTGTGGTCCAGATCCAACCTGCATGGCCAACATGCTCAGACCTTCAGCTGGGTCCTAGGCTGCTGCAACCAAACTCTGTTAACTGGGTGGCCGACAACAGAGGAAGTGTCTTCCGTTGAGCTCCAGAGGCTCAACACAGTAGGTGTTGGGCTGTCCCAGTGCCATAACCCCTCCCAGGTTTCAAGGGGACTGTCTCCCCAACTCTCCCAGCCCTTGCCCACTCTCCTATTGCTGCCCACGATCTGTGGTTCCCATATGGGCATCCCGCCCTGGCTCCAACCTCACATATCCGGTATCCCCCAGTCTCCCTGGTATCTGGGTCCAGACTCTCCTCTTCCTACAAGAATATCAGATATTGGATTTGGCCCCAGTTGATGCTGTGTTCCATCATGTGAGCTCTTAGCTTCATCACTGTGCAAAGACTCTTTTCCCACACAAGTTCGCACGACTTTTGGCTGGCTAAGAATTTTCAGGCGACACTTTTCTAATGAGTACACTTTCCTTCCTTCCGATCTCCCACCACTGAGCATTCCTCGCACCCTTGTCCTAGTTCCTTTATGGCAGTTTCCCTCCTTATGGCTGAGAGGACCTAGTGACCCCTGAATTCACACGTTCTCCTTAATCACCAACACACTGCAGAATTCTCCAGGGGGCCATATATGCTCCTGGAAGTTGGTGTTGGAAATAGTTCTCCATCCATTAATCACTCCCTCACTCACTAATGTCCTTGTGTCCTTGAGAAAGGCTCTCCCTTTCCTGGTTTTCCTGAATAGAAATCCTCTTGCCTCTTGGGTGAATAGGGTTATGGGTTGTGCAGAGGGTGTTGGTCCACTGAGCATCTTAGAGACTGTCCTTTATGGAGCCTAATGATCCTCACTGGGGAATGAGGCCAGGGTCCTAACTGTGGTTAGTTAGAGAGGGAAAGAAGGACGAGGGAAACTCAGATGTCCCTTCATGGCCCCTGGAGTTAGAGGACTTACCCCTTTGCACCTGGGATCAGGAGACCTCATTTCCTCGAGGACACGCACACTCAGACGTTAATCTTGAGTGTGGGTTCCTTTCTGGGGTCCAGGGCTGTTGTTAGCCACCAGGAATGACAGTGCTCTCCATGCTGAGTGGAGCCATTTTTGCCAGGAAAGAGAGCCCATGGTCACGCCTTGTGCAAAGCATCCCACGCCAGGGGCTCCCATGGCTACATTCCTGTCCTGAAAGGAAGCCACTCAGAGGCAAGGTGGGTCCAGCCACCTCCCATGTGTTCACTCATCACTGTGTTCCAGCAGTCACCTCAGTGAACAGTCCTGATGGGATTGGATGTGGCTCAGAATGTCACCCTCATGAGCTCTACCCTGCCACAGCTGCAGTTCTGCAGTGGGAGAAACTCAAAACCTCAAAACACATGCACATGAAAGAAAAGAGCAAGAGCCAGAGCCCAAACAGGCCAGGTGTGGCAAAGACAGCTGGAGTGACTAGGTTGGGACTCAGAATTAAGTCAGTGGGGTGGCATTGCTGCTGGCACCAGCATGATAACCGAGAGCCAGCCCTGCTCATTTTGGGGAGCAGTGTGTTGGGGAAGGCAGCAGAAATTGAGAGGCAGGATTGAGTTTGGCCCTAGGAGGAGGTTGGGTAAGAGGCCAGTGTGGGTTGGAGAGCCTGGGCAGATAGACAGAGGCCAGGGCACACCCCAAAGCCTGGAGACTGCACTTGATGTCCAGGGTTGTGAAACACCACTTCCCCTCTTACTCACAACTGAGAGCAAGGGGCATTGATGAGTTCAGTTTGTGTGCGGCTGCATCCAAGGTGGCTCGGCTAGGAACCTCTGTTTCCTTGACTCAGGAGGCTGGGAGTCCAGGCTCCACTGAGGCTCGGCTGGGAGGATCGGAGTCTGAGTTTATGCCTGTGTTCCCTGTAGGATCCATGTTGGCTGAGCCTCAGTGATTTGTAATGAGAGGATGGGTGACCGTCATGTCTTTATCACAGGACACACTTGCTAAATGGATTTGTTTGCTCTGAGGAGGAAAGAGAGAGGGGGGAGTGGTGCTGGAGACAGGGATGCAGACAGGGGTCATGGACTTGGCATAACTCAGTCTTGGAGGTGATATCCCATCACCTGTACCCACTTCAATTCCCATGAATCCAGAGGCTGAGCCCCCTTGAGGTGAGGGGTGAACCGGTTCTGGGCAGCAGGATGCTGTGGTACCTCGGAGTCTCTGTGAGACCCCAACACTAGACACACTTGGCCCTTTTGAAATCTTAGGAGAAGCCTTGGGAAGTTGTATGGCAGAGGGGAGCAGCCTCTGCATCTCAGTCCCCTCCAACTTGCCATGGTGTAGAGAGGGAACTGCAGCCACGATGGGACGGACATTGGCCATGTCCCTGTGTGGGACACAGGCCTGATTGAGTTAGGGTGCATTCTTTGTCTCTCCCTTTCTTGTGATTATCCCATCTCTACATGTGTGCTTTAGCCACCTGTGAGTCCCATCTCTGGTTTCAGAGAGAACAGAGGGTGTTATGGGCCAATAGACACAAAAAACCCTAGAGATTAGATGCTACCCTACTTTCCAGAAAAGACTGGGCACACCATGAGTTGCACAATGATGGGACCAGGGTCCAAAAGCTGCTGAGAGGGAAGGACTGGTTGTGAATGCATTTTTGAAGGCTCCAAGCTGGAACTCTAGTGGCACCAAGCAGGGCAGATGCTGGTGGGGATGTTTGGGTAGTTGTTGGTGAACACCTGCGCACCTGAGATGGGTAGGCATGGAGGAGAAATCGGCAGCCCATAGGGCTGTTGAAAGTGGTCTTATGTGAAAAGAGGCTCAGGTATGGGCACAGGAAATGACATCATTGCCTTGACAATGGATCAAACAGAACATGGAACCCTGGTATCCAGGCACCCACTTCACTGACCAAGCCATCCGAGCTCACTTGGTTGGAGCCACTGGAGGGAGAAGGATGTTCTCCTGTGGTTGCAGACAATGCCGAGCCTCAGGCTCCCAGGGATCTCAGGGGGGCCAACTAGCCCTTTTGTGGATACACTGGGTGAGGCTTCATCTTAGACGCCAGAGCCTCTGGCGATTGTCGCAGAGGAGCTCAAGAGTAACAGTGAGTAGCACAGGGCAGGTGAGCCCAGCAGGCCCTCTAGTCTGATCCCTGATGAATGGCCCAGGACTCCTATTCTGACTCTGTGTGTGTGTGTGTGTGTGTGTGTGTGTGTGTGTGTGTGTGTGTGTGTTTGTACTGATGGGAACTGTCCCATTGTGCTTTGACTCTAGTGTATTGGCACAAGTCATTTTTCTGTTTGTCACCATTTCCATTTTGAACCCACCATTCTTGGTCCCAACCCAGGGTGAAAATGATCAGAACACGGAGGAGCCCTTCAGGGTTCAGAGCCTTGAACCTTACAGGCAGGACCAGCTTAGGAATGAGCTCCTGCCTGTCATTTGTGGGAGGAACCTACATTTCAGCAGCAACATGGGGTTAATCTCCTGGGATTTCATCCCCACCCAGCAGGTGCTGGATCTCTTGTTCCCAAAACAGCCACCTTCTTCAGTCTTTACTCCTGGTGCCACTCCACATCCTCCAAGGGGACAAGAACCTCAGGTTCTGGATGGATGTTGTAGAATGCCCACAGAGCCAACTGCCAGGCTGGGTGGGGTGCAGTTGCTGGGCTTTGCTGATGTTGTCATCCCCCACAGTTCTTGGAACCTTCTGTGGCAGTGGCATCCAGGACCCCAGCAGCTGTGAGTAGCAGCTCCTCACTGCTTCACTCCAGCGAGCAGGTGGAAGACAGCCGCGTTGTTCACGTCCTCCTAGAGGGACAGAGCCTGAGGGAGACAAAGCGCATCCCGGTAAGCCCGACAGCAGGGCTGCCTCCTGGGTGTCCACACAGTGGAAGGCAGGAGACACAGCCAACCCCAGGGCTATGGTGGGAAATAAAGAAGAGAGAGGTCCGTCTTAAGGGCTTGACCTGAGGAGGGAGAGCATCAGCATGCCCAGCTTCAGTGGTGAGTGGGCCTGTGTATTGTGGGTTTTGCAGGCCAGAAGTGCAGATGGAAGTGCTGTGGACAGATGAAGGCAGAGATATGTCCAGGGTGCAGGCTGCAGTGCCTAGAACTTGGTATTCTCAATGAGTGAAGTTGGAGCAGAGGAGGTGGCAGTGACTTGTCACATGTGTAGGAGGGGATGTGTTCCTGGTGGCAGGGAAGAGAACCTCCTTAGCATGACTAGGTGTAGGAATTTGGGGTCAGGATCACCTGGGGCGTCATGCCAAAGCTTCGGAATGTTAGGCTTTGCATGTATGTAAATACGGAGCTAAAGGGGTTCTTGGCAGAATTTCTATGGATGTGCAGTAGACACGCTAATGCTGCAGGTGTCCAGCTGCAGAGGAGACATGTTCAGTGACTGCCAGTGCTGAGTCAAGTACATCATTACAACCAGACCCGCACCGAGCTTCCAGAGGCCAGGGCCTCTCAAAGCTATCATGAAGCACTCAAGTGCACACTCTTGTATCTGAGTCTGTTTTTTTTTTTTTTTTTTTTTTTTTTTTTAAGGTATAAATTAAGATGTTTAATATTGAAGCAAAAGCCACAGAGGTTAAAGTACAAACCTATCTTTCATAAACTCAAGAAAAAAAAAAACATTGTGGAATAATTCCCACCCCCTCACCCCCGTAGCTGAACAATGACCAAATTCAGGATGCTGCTATTGTTTGGGGATTATTGAGGATTCTGAGTTTTCAATCTTGGCTTATCCATTTAGTGGAATATGCAGCATCTTCCATGCTTATCTTTGTGCTGTAGTTTTTATGACAAATCAGCAGCCTCTATTCTGAATGTCCTCACTTTGATCCATTTGTGAAAAAGGTCACTAACGAGAGAATATTTCCAATCTTCTCCATTACTGAAAGGAAGGAATCCAAGGTCCTTAACATCATCCATGTGGGCCTCTGTAATCTGATTCTTACTTATTCTTTAAGCTTCAGTTTCTAACATTTTGTCCCTTGAACTTTATATTCCAACATTTTCAGGTACAAGAATTTCCTCCAACTCATGAGCTGCCGTTAGGCCTCTCTGGGTTTTCCTGTGGTATTCTATCTCTCTTGGCAACCCTCCCTTTGCTCATTCTTTTCCCTCTACCTAATCCTACTTATCTATCAAGTCATAACTCAGGTGTCACCGCATCTAGGAAGTCATTGTCAACACCCTCCACTATTCCTTCACATGGGATTAGACACCTGGGCATGACATTCTCAGGAGAATTGCCATATTTTGATTGAAACTATTTTTGTGTTTATATCTTCTATTAAATCATATGTCCCTAAAAAGCAAATACAATGTCCTATTTATCTTTGTATCCCCTTTGCTAAGTAAAAAATGAAGGGGGGGGGTACTTAATTGAATTGAATCAAAAAAGGATAGCATGGAATGGAGGGGAAAACACTGAATTTCAAATACAAGGCCTGATAGGCAGGTCTACCTCACCTCCTCAACCCACTGGCTGAGGCTCACTTTGTTGCTGACAACTTCAGTCTTCCTTGGTTGCCAGCACAGTTTTTTGGTTACTCTCAAGGCATGGCCTATGTTGTCTTTCTCTTCTTGCCAGTGGAATTCCAGTAACGACAGTCTCTGCTCTAAGTCATTCAGGCAAAACAAATTAATTCTCTAATCTTGCTACCCACCTGTTAATAGCCAACAGCTGAAATCTAGGGCAGAAATGAACCAATAACCAGAACCCATTTCCTTATCAGACCATTATTTCCTCCACAATTATTTTTTTAACTTTTTATAGTTGTAGATGGACAGCACCACATAAAAATAAACATAAAGGCATGCTAAGAATCAAACCCAGTACCTCATGGGTGCAAGGCAAGCACTCTGCCACTGAGCTACAGCTTCAGACCCTGTAATTATTTTTTTTTTTTTTTTTTTTATGATTTTTTTTTTTCCCACTCTTTTTTTTTTTATTGGTCGTTCATAACATTACATAGTTCATAATACATCATATTACACAGTTTGATTCACGTGGATTATGAACTCCCCCTTTTACCCCATATACAAATTGCTGTATCATATCAGTTTCCCTTCCATTGCTTGACATATTGCCTTTCTAGTGTCTGATGTATTCTGCTGTCTGTCCTATTCTCTACTGTCCCCCCTCCCCTCCCCTCCCCTCCCCTCCCCTTTTCTTTCTCTACCCCTTCTACTGTAAATCATTTCTTCCATTTGTATTATCTTGTCTTGCCCCTCCTTTCCTCTTATATGACATTTTGTATAACCCTGAGGATCGCCTTCCATTTCCATGCAATTTCCCTTCTCACTCCCTTTCCCTCCCACCTCTCATCCCTGTTTAATGTAAATCTTCTTCTCAAGCTCTTCGTCCCTACCCTGTCCTTGTTTACTCCCCTTATATCAAAGGAGTCATTTGGTATTTGTTTTTTAAAGATTGACTAGCTTCACTTAGCATAATCTGCTCTAATGCCATCCATTTTCCTCCAAATTCTATGATTTTGTCATTTTTAAATGCAGAATAATACTCCATAGTATATAAATGCCACATTTTTTTTATCCATTCATCTATTGAAGGGCATCTAGGCTGGTTCCACAGTCTTGCTATCGTGAATTGAGCTGCTATGAACATCGATGTAGCAGTGTCCCTGTAGCATGCTCTTGTTAGGGCTTTAGGGAATAGACCGAGAAGGGGAATAGCTGGGTCAAATGGTGGTTCCATTCCCAGCTTTCCGAGAAATCTCCATACTGCTTTCCAAATTGGCTGCACCAATTTGCAGTCCCACCAGCAATGAACAAGAGTGCCCTTTTCCCCACATCTTCTCCAGCACTTATTGTTGTTTGACTTCCTAATGGCTGCCAGTCTTACTGGAGTGAGATGGTATCTTAGGGTAGTTTTGATTTGCATTTCTCTGACTGCTAGCGATGGTGAGCATTTTTTCATGTACTTGTTGATTGATTGTATGTCCTCCTCTGAGAAGTGTCTATTCAGGTCCTTGGCCCATTTATTGATTGGGTTATTTGTTATCTTATTGTCTAATTTTTTGAGTTCTTTGTATATTCTTGTTATTAGGGCTCTATCTGAAGTGTGTGGAGTAAAGATTTGTTCCCAAGAAGTAGGCTCCCTGTTTATCTCTCTTATTGTTTCTTTTGCTGAGAAAAAACTTTTTAGTTTGAGTAAGTCCCATTTGTTGATTCTATTTGTTAACTCTAGCGCTATGGGTGTCCTATTGAGGAATTTGGAGCCCGACCCCACAGCATGTAGGTCGTAGCCAACTTTTTCTTCTATCAGATGCCATGTCTCTGATTTAATATCAAGCTCCTTGATCCATTTTGAGTTAACTTTTGTGCACGGGGAGAGATAGGGATTCAGATTCATTTTGGTGCAAATGGATTTCCAGTTTTCCCAGCACCATTTGTTGAAGATGCTATCTTTCCTCCATTGCATGCTTTTAGCCCCTTTATCAAAAATAAGATAGTTGTAGTTTTGTGGATTGGTTACTGTGTCCTCTATTCTGTACCATTGGTCCACCCACCTGTTTTGGTACCAGTACCATGCTGTTTTTGTTACTATTGCTCTGTAGTATAGTTTGAAGTCTGGTATCGCTATACCGCCTGATTCACACTTCCTGCTTAGTATTGTTTTTGCTATTCTGGGTCTTTTATTATTCCATATGAATTTCATGATTCTTTTATCGATTTCTGCAAGATATGCTGTTGGGATTTTGATTGGCATTGCATTGAACTTATATAGGACTTTTGGTAATATCGCCATTTTGATGATGTTAGTTCTGCCTATCCATGAGCAGGGTATATTTTTCCATCTTCTAAGGTCTTCTTCTATATCTTTCTTTAGGGTTCTGTAATTTTCATTGTATAAATCTTTCACCTCTTTTGTTAGGTTGATTCCCAAGTATTTTATTTTTTGGGGGGATATTGTGAATGGAGTAGTTGTCCTCATTTCCGTTTCGGAGGATTTGTTGCTGATATACAGGAATGCCTTTGATTTATGCGTGTTGATCTTATATCCTGCCACTTTGCTGAATTCATTTATTAGCTCTAATAGCTTCTTTGTAGACCCTTTTGGGTCTGCTAGGTATAGAATCATATCATCTGCAAATAGTGATAATTTAAGTTCTTCTTTTCCTATTTTTATGCCTTTAATTTCTTTCGTCTGCCTTATTGCTCTGGCCAGTGTTTCGAGGACTATGTTGAACAGAAGTGGTGAGAGAGGGCATCCCTGTCTTGTACCAGATCTTAGAGGGAATGCCTTCAATTTTTCTCCATTCAGAATGATGCTGGCCTGTGGCTTATCATAGATTGCTTTTACAATGTTGAGGTATGATCCAGTTATCCCTAATTTTTCTAGAGTTTTGAACATAAAGGGATGCTGTACTTTGTCGAATGCTTTTTCTGCATCTATCGAGATGATCATATGGTTCTTATTTTTAAGTCTATTGATGTGGTGGATAACATTTATTGATTTCCGTATATTGAACCAACCTTGCATACCAGGGATGAATCCTACTTGATCATGGTGTATAATTTTTTTGATATGTATTTGAATCCGATTCGCCAGAATTTTATTGAGGATTTTTGCATCAAGGTTCATTAGAGATATTGGTCTGTAGTTTTCTTTCTTTGAAGTGTCTTTGTCTGGTTTCGGAATCAGGGTGATGTTGACCTCGTAGAATGAATTTGGAAGTTCTCCCTCTTTTTCTATTTCCTGAAATAGCTTGAAAAGTATTGGTGTTAGTTCCTCTTTAAAGGTTTTGTAAAACTCTGCTGTATACCCGTCCGGTCCTGGGCTTTTCTTAGTTGGTAGTCTTTTGATGGTTTCTTCTATTTCCTCTATTGTTATTGGTCTGTTTAGGTTGTCTATATCCTCCTGGCTCAATCTGGGCAGATCGTAAGACTCAAGGAATTTATCTATGCCTTCACTATCTTCTATTTTATTGGAGTATAAGGATTCAAAGTAATTTCTGATTATCTTCTGTATTTCTGTAGTGTCTGTTGTGATATTGCCTTTTTCATCCCGTATGCTAGTAATTTGGGTTCTCTCTCTTCTTCTCTTCGTTAGCATGGCTAAGGGTCTGTCAATTTTATTTATTTTTTCAAAGAACCAGCTTTTAGTTTTGTCAATTTTTTCAATTGTTTCTTTTGTTTCAAATTCATTAATTTCAGCTCTGATTTTAATTATTTCTTGCCTTCTACTTCTTTTGCTGTTGTTTTGCTCTTCTTTTTCTAGGATTTTGAGATGAAGTATGAGATCATTTATTTGTTGGTTTTTTCTTTTTTTGAGGAATGAACTCCAAGCAATGAATTTTCCTCTTAGAACTGCTTTCAATGTGTCCCAAAGATTCCGATATGTTGTGTCTGTGTTTTCATTTAACTCTAGGAATTTTTTAATTTCCTCCTTGATGTCTTCTAATACCCATTGATCACTCAGCAACCTATTGTTCATTCTCCAGGTGGTGCTTGATTTTTCCTTTCTTCTTTTATCATTGATTTTCAGTTTCATTCCATTATGATCAGACAAGATGCATGGTATTATCTCTACCTCTTTGTATTGTCTAAGAGTTGCCCTGTGACATAGTATATGGTCTATTTTTGAGAAGGTTCCATGTGCTGCTGAGAAAAAAGTGTAGCTACTTGATGTTGGGTGGTATAGTCTATATATGTCAATTAAGTCTAGGTTGTTAATTGTGTTATTGAGTTCTATAGTTTCCTTATTTAACTTTTGTTTGGAAGATCTGTCCAGTGGTGAGAGAGGTGTGTTGAAGTCTCCCATGATTACTGTATGGTGGTCTATTAGACTCTTGAACTTGAGAAGAGTTTGCTTGATGAACACGGCTGCACCATTATTTGGGGCATATATATTTATGATTGTTATGTCTTGTTGGTGTATGGTTCCCTTGAGCAGTATGAAGTGTCCTTCTTTATCCCTTTTGATTAGCTTTGGCTTGAAATCTATTTTATTAGATATGAGTATGGACACTCCTGCTTGTTTCCGTGGTCCATATGAGTGATATGATTTTTCCCAACCTTTCACCTTCAGTCTATGTACATCTTTTCCTATCAAATGCGTCTCCTGTAGACAGCATATTGTTGGGTCTTGTTTTGTGATCCATTCTACTAGCCTGTGTCTCTTAATTGGTGAGTTTAAGCCATTAACATTTAGGGTTATTATTGAGATATGGTTTGTTCTTCTATCCATATTTGTTTATTGATGTTACTAAACCTGATTTGTTATCCTCTTTGACTACTTTCCCCCCTTTACTGTCCAACCTCCCATTGTTGGTTATCAATGTTATTTTCCATTTCCTCTTCCTGTAATGTTTTGCCAAGGATTTTTTGAAGAGATGGTTTTCTAGCTGCAAATTCTTTTAACTTTTGTTTATCATGGAAGGTTTTAATTTCATCTTCTAACCTGAAGCTTAATTTCGCCGGATACACGATTCTTGGTTGGAATCCATTTTCTTTAAGCGTTTGAAATATGTTATTCCAGGATCTTCTAGCTTTTAGAGTCTGTGTTGAGAGATCAGCTGTTATCCTGATTGGTTTACCCCTAAATGTAATCTGCTTCCTTTCCCTTGTAGCTTTTAAAATTCTCTCCTTATTCTGTATGTTGGACATCTTCATTATAATGTGTCTAGGTGTGGATCTCTTATGATTTTGCACATTCGGCGTCCTGTAGGCTTCTAGGATTTGGGATTCTGTCTCATTCTTCAAGTCTGGGAAGTTTTCTTGTATTATTTCACTGAATAGATTGCTTAATCCTTTGGTTTGGAGCTCTGTGCCTTCCTGTATCCCAATGACTCTTAAGTTTGGTCTTTTGATATTATCCCATAGCTCTTGAATGTGCTGCTCATGGTTTCTTAGTAGACTTGCTGAGCTATCTATGTTCTTTTCAAGTTGAAATACTCTGTCTTCATTGTCTGATGTTCTATCTTCTAAGTGATCCACTCTGCTGGTAGTATTCTCAATTGAGTTTTTAAGTTGGTTTATTGTTTCCTGCATTTCTAGTATTTCTATTTGTTTGTTTTTTATTACCTCTATCTCCCTGTGAAATTGATCTTTTACCTCCTGGATTTGTTTGTCGATGTGATCTTTCATTGTCTGATTTTGCTGTCTCATGTCTTCCTTGAGACTCCAGATCATCTGAAGCATGTATGTCCTGAGCTCTCTATCTGACATTCCATCTGTTGCAGCTATTACCTCTTCTAAAGTTGAGTTGACCTGCATTGCCTGTGGTCCTTTCTTTCCTTGTCGTTTCATACCGCTGGCGTTTCTTTCTGCTTGGTGAAATTGTTGTGTCTTTGATATTTTCCCTCTATTTATTTATATTGCTCTTGTATAGTTGGAAAATCACTCTTGCAGGGCAGGTAGTGGTTGTGATCCTCCTCCAATTAGTGTGAACCATCTACCATGCTGGCAGGCCCTAGGTCTGCTTTGCTGGTCGGTCAAAGGTCCACCTACTCAGCAGGCGCCAGGGGCACCTGTGTCACTCCGTAGGTTGCTGGGCCTAACCTCCTGATGGGTTGCAGGTTCGCCTCGTTTGCAGGCTCTGGGGGAGGGGCCGATTCCACCCCTCAGCAGGCTTTGGGCCCGCTCTGCTGTTGTTCACAGTCCCCCGCCTACCTGCAGACACTGGGGGAGGGGACGGGCCTAGCCCTCAGCCGTCCACCGGACCTGTCTTAGTGGGTCCGGTCCGCGTTCCCTGCAGGCGCGTGTATCTGCTGTCTCTTGGCTGGTTGCTGGGCCTGACCCGCCCGCCCTAGGCTTGCAGGTTCGCCTCGCTTGCAGGCACTGGGGGAGGGACACACTCAGGTAGCAGGATAACAAGATTGTGCCCTTGTATATGTAGCTGAGATTTCTCCTGAATGTTTGACCACAGTCTTCTGGGTAGCTCTTCTAAAAGCCATTCTCTGATGACATTTGTCCCACCCTGATCCAGGTGACCTTTCAGGAGACGGTGACAAGCCTCATCCGCAGGGCCTTGGACCAAAATTTGTTGCAGCATGAGGATGTGGACAACTTTGAGCTGCTGTATATGATGTCTGAGGATGAGAGTAAGTAGGACAATCAGACAGTGGGGAGACATGATCCACAGTGGGCTCAGGATAACTGACAGCCAAGAGAAAGTGGGCCTTGGCCCCAAAATACCAAAGTGTGATGGGCCTGGCGGAGACTCTCAGGGGTTGTGGGTGTTTTGTGGTATAATCCTTGAGTGCCACCTAACAATTCTCTCCACTTCGCTCTGCAGAAATCGAGGTCTCTGACCACTCACTCGTGTGTCTGTACATGAATCTGGGAATACAATCTTTCATCGTGAGGAAACGCCCCCAGGTCAAGGGAAAGGAGGTAAACACCTACCTTATTCAAGCTGTGCATGTGCTGCCATTCCACTCCGACCTGAGGAAATAAGAAGCCTCAGCACCTGGACATATTTGCTGGAAGCCCATAGAGCCAACTGACAGTCTGGGGTGGCTTTCTGTTTCTGGGTTTGCTGATGTTCCATCCCCCACAGTTCTCAGAATCAACCTGCAAGTCCTCCAGGCCGCTTTCCCACAAGCAGGTGGGAGACACCTGCTTAATTCGTGTCCACTTAGAAACACAAAGTCTAGAGATGGCCAAGAGTGTTCTGGTAAGCCTGGGAGCAGGGGTGTCCCGTGGTGCTTACACCTGGGTGGGGAGCAGACACTGGTCCAATACCATGGACTACTCATGCCCTCTTGAATTTGGAGCTTCTGGATGATCAGGAGGATAGATGGGAATCAAGAAGGGAGAGGTCAGTGTGAAGGGCTGGAGCTGAGATGAGCGAGTGCAGCAGCTTGTCCACTGCCATGTCTGAGGGAGTCTGTGTGTCAGGTGGCAGCATGCAGTCCAGAAGGGCAGGGATAGGTATGGGTGACAGATGAGAATAGGACAGGAACTAGGTTGCAGGTTCCCTTGTATGGGATGCCTACGTCTATGGAGGAGGACAGCAGTGTGAGGTTCTCCATGTTCCTTGAACAAGGAGCTGAGAGAGTCTCTCTGCAGAGTCGATATGGATGTAGAGCAAGCACACTAAATGTCCAGGTAACCCAATGACCACCCTTGCCGGATGAGGTGCCCTCCTACATCCCAGCCAGCACTGAGCCTCTGGAGGCCAGGAGCTCTCGTGGCTATCTTTCAGCTCTCCTGTGTGTGGTCATGTTCCTGGGTCTGTTTTTGGCCCTGGCAATCCAGACCAAAGCCTCTAGGTTTTGTGCCTAGGCCATTCCCAATGCCGCCTGCATCCTCGTGCAGACCTGGGATCTTGGAGGCTATTGTCCCATTCCTCCCAACTTGTGGGATGAGATTGCATCTGTATGCAGGTAGTGGGGTCCTTTCACTCCGAGAGGAGTGCAGCTCCACAAAGAGCAATGGCAGGCCCAGGAAGTCCTATGTACAAGGATTGGGCTAGTAGCCTGTGGGAAGAGCCCACACGATGAGCAGTAGGTCAGCCTCGGGTAGTAGGGTCATGGATGTTGCCCTTGTATTTAGAGTGCAGGTGCCTCCAGAATGCCCCTGCCCACTGTCCTTGAGTAGTCACTTCAAGGCCCATTTCCTGAAGGCCTGTCTCCCATGCTGCTCCAGGTGACCTGCCACGATAGGGCTCCTGTCGTCATCCGCAGCGCCCTCGACCTACACTTCCTTACTGAGGAGAATCCAGAGGATTATGAGCTGGGCCAAATCATCTCTCGCCGTCAGAGTAAGTGAGACCATCAGATAGCAGAGAGCAAGGGTCAGGATGTGGACTCAGGTCAACTCTTAGCAACAAAGAGTAGTCTCTGACCCCCAAGAACACTCCAACAGGTGTGTTGGGTTCGTGCACAAAGCCAACTGCACTTCTGCTGGTGGAAGGTCTTGAGGTCCAATGGTATACCCCGGTGGATATTGCGGCTCCCCACCAGGTGCCCTCCCCTGGACATGAACAGGCATCCAAAGCTGACATCTTTGAGGAGTGAGGAGGAAAGCCTCTCTCCAGGAGCAGTATGTTTTCATGGTCTGGGATAGGAGTGGTTTCAAAGGAACATGGGAATGCATGGGCTAAAGAGGGAACTGGCATTTTGTGGACTGAAGCAGTACTATTGAAAGCCGTCTGTGTGACCAAAAAACCACTGCCTGGGCAGAGCACTGCCAGGATTCTAGCAAGCAGTAACAGGATGAAATTGGGAAGAAAACACAGCCTGGGAGACAGCCTGAATCATCTGTTTTTGCATAAATTCCATGGTCTTACGCACCTGAGTCCACTAGGCAAGGAGTGATCACAATAGCCAGGTTGTGATCCCTATCTAAAGTCAGATGAGGGCTTCCTGAGCACGTAGCCACAGAGCTCATCTGATAATAATGCCAGCGCTTTTTCGTTGGTTGGTTGGTTGGTTTTTGTGAGCCAAACACCACAGCAGCCATTATCCCAGCCTATGTACCCTGAAGACCACCATCCCTATGAGTTCTAGGATCACTTGTCTCCTATCTTAACCTACTGTTAGGTTAGTAGAGTCTATGGAAGAGGAAGTCTGTCTGGGGCCTTGGTAGCCTAAGAAATTCATAGCAGAGATCTCCACATCCAACCCAGAAGGGATGGAGAACAGGCTCTAGGTTAGAGGAGGGCGACAGGAAACACATGTTCAGAGGAAGGAGAAGAGGCTGTTGTATTCCCCCACTCGGGGTCATGGCACCACTGGGCCATACGCCATTTTGGAGGGAAGCAGTCCCTTTGCTGGTCTTTGGAACCATTGTTCTCAGTAGGGCAGTATTTGGAATGTGGCCTCCATTCTCAGAAGCCTGGTTCACATGGAGGCGGGCTCCACCAACGCAGAAGCATGGCTCTAACGTGGTATCCGCGCTGGTCAGCCTGTCCTCACTGTGGCCATACTTGAGGAAAATAACTCAGAGGAGGAATCCTAGGCCTTTTTTTATCTGGGTTTCATAGCTTTCTCTTTGGTTGTGCACTGAGGCTGTCCATAAAGCTCTAGTGTGTGGCAGTGGAGAGCTCCTCAGCCCTTGCCACAAAGGCATAGACTGGGAGAGAGAGAACGAGGCTGGCAGAGAGGGAGAGAGAGAAAGATGGAGAGGGAGGACCTCTCCTTGGAGAATGAGGATTCAGTGGAGCCAACAGGAACAAGGTACTGTTGCCCAGGGCACAACCCTGTTTAGGTCTTACTCCAACCATGCTCAACCTTTCTTCCAGTCCCTCCCACCCCCCAGTAGTGTATTCATCTTGAATGAGAATTTCATGTTGACATCAGAGCACTCACCATCCAATGCTTCCCTCCAAACCCACCTATGAAGATGGCTCATGTGGGGACTGAATCTTCGGCACAGGAGCCTTTTGTGGGAGATTTCAGATGCAAACCCTAGTGGTGTGCTTTGGCAGATGCAAGAGGACCTGAGATATTCTGGAGTCCAAAGCCTTCGGTAGGAACAGACATTAGGTCTGTTGAAGTGCTCTGCCTAGTTCTTCCTCAGGGAGGACTGTGGAGGCTGTCTTTGTTGGTATTGGTGCTGAATTGGAGAGCTCTCAGGTGTGTGGCTCTGGCCTTTTCTGGCACAGGCTCTCAGATGTTGGCGTGTCCTAGGGAGAACCTCCTGAGTGCCACCTTCTTTTTGTACACCCCTCTCTCCCCAGAGCTGAGGATTCCAGCAGAGGCCAACGTATTTTATGCCAAGAATCCTCACAAAAAATCCAACTTTGTGCTGAGGAAAAGGAGCCTCTCCCAAAAGAATGATGGGTGGATCGAGCCTCAACCTCCCTCTCGTCCTGCAAAGAAGGCTCCTGCCCTCCTGAGGATGCTTGCAAAACCATTCTGTTGCTGTGTGCCTGGGCGGGGCTGAGGCAGCCCAGGAATATTTACATTGATTACTATTTTCTTCAAAGTTTGAATCTATAGTTTGCCATTGTCCTTGACCTTGTTTAGTAACACAGTTGTTACTCTATCCTGTATTTGTTGTTTCCATTAATATATTATTATTATTTAAAAATATATATGTTTTTGTTACCTGATCTACTGTGATGATTTGAGTATACTAAATGTAGCAGTGATTCCTAAAGGACACATCCAAACCAACAGGAAGGAATGTTTCATTCTATCAGCAAGAACTTTGGTTTTTAGGAGTTTGGCAGATGGCATTATCTGAGTCAGTTTTCCAATGGGGGCAATGAAGTATCAGCTGTGATGGTACAAACACAAACAAAGACACACAAACACACACAAGAGCACACACACTCACTGAGAGATAGATAGACAGATGGAGTTGGTCTCTGCTGAAATACTTTGGAGACATGGTTCTGATTTCTCCCCTTTTGGAGTATTTTCAATTGCACAAGGTGTCTTGCAAATGAACCCATGTCTGAGGAAGACATGCATGTGTACTTCACATGCCACTTTTCACATAGCAGGAAGGTCATGTAATATTTTTCATGCAGCTGTCTTTTGACTGTGAACCATCCCATGAGGTCAGCTGTGGAATTTTCAACTTGTAGCATCACAATGGGGATCCACTCTTTGGATTTGGGGATATTTCCGATTTTCTTGATTCAGATTGGAATGATATATATATTAGTTTTTGATGAAAATTCTGCATTTGATGGTAATGAATGTCGTGCATCTAGGAATCTGTAGAGTGCAGACAATGAATGGATGCCTACTGTTGTCTGGACTGGTCTGAAAAGTCCTGTAGCATCTGAGCACGTGTGAGGGCTGTACAGGTCTTGCCAAAAGTCCAGGTCAGATGATCCTGCACAAAGCTGAACTCCTAGTGGTCTCCACAACAGTGTAAGGGCCAAGGAGAAACACACTTCCACACAGAAGTTGGGAAGCTACCTTATGAAGGTGATCATAGATACGGGATTATTAATATATCCAGGTTGGCATCTATTATTTTTTTAGCTTTTGACTTTCGCAGCTGTGGGCATCTTGACAACCATCAACTCCCTGTAAGCACAGACAACTCTATAAGAACCTGAGGATAAATTTCCCTGTGCATGTCCCCTTGTGAAACTGCTTAAGCACCGCCTGGTTTACACACAGGTGGAATTTCTAGGTCAAAGTGTGCATGTTTACTTCTTTGACTAAGCACTGCCAGGTGGCTCTTCTGCATAGCTCTACCTGTGGCCAGGATTGTATTATCTAGCTTTCTAACTTTTGCATGTTGAGTAGATATATAGTGGGAGCACACTGTTTTTGTTGGTATTTTTCTTGGTATCTATTCTGATGCTTTTCACTGGGGGATTTTTTCCTGTGAAAATGGGCTTCCTCTACTTGACCTTATTTTCTTCTTTTTAAAATTTTTTCAATGTGACTTTTTAATTTTAGTTTTATTAAAGACATTGCCCCTTGCTTGCATAGTCTATATCTAAAGCACTAGTCCTTGCTCCAAGGCCCAGCTTGCTCTCAGCTGCCCCAGGAGGGGAACAGTCTTTGGCGGTAGACAAGAGACGCCCCTGCAGGGGGCACAAGTGCTTTGGCCCTCTGGTGTCTTGCCAGCAGTGCTTCCCATGCTCACAGAGGGTTTCAGACACTGAGTCAATGGTCCAGGTGGTCTTTTGTTCAGTCTGATCTCAAATTGAGCTCCTCTGAGAGGTCATATTGAAGTCCTTGTGTGTACCTGACCCATCATTTTAAACAATATTCCAAGTTCACTTTTTGTGTGTACGTGGGTTCTGGGGATTGAACCCAGGGCCTTGAGCCTGTGAGGCAAGTGACCTACCTGAGCTACACCCTCAGAGACACCTGTAAAAGTATTTCCCCTTTGCCTCGGGGTCTAAGTTGCCAAGGCTGACCTCAAACGTTCCTCTTGCCTCAGCCTCCCTGGTGGCTGGCATGACAGGCATGCACCTGGGACTGTCACACTCGAGCCTGTGATGGGAACTCATGTGCATCTGTCCAGGGCTGAGCATGGTTAGGCAGAGCTGTGCTCCAGGCTCCCTGCAGGGCTGTGGAGGCTTCTGCTGCCCAGCAGCCCTGGTGCCATGGCCAGGGCTCCTCCCAGCCGAGGGCAGGCAGCTGCCCATTGCTGTAGGCTGACCTTATTTTCTTCTTATGGCACTCGTCCGTTCTCTGGAGTATGTTGTATGGTTTGTCCATTAGGAGTCTAACAGGTCCTCTAGAACCTTCAAACAATTAGTAAAATTCCTGAACAGTAAGTGAGCGCGCGCAGAAATTGGGCTAATATTTTGGGAAGAACAATGTTGGATGATATATTCATGGCTTGAATATATCATCCAACATGAAGTTATATTTTATTACTTACAAAATAATAAAATAATGAAGCAATACCATGGGCTGAGCTAAAATAGATCCTTAGGATCTTAGGCATTCTGTAATAAATCTGTGTCACTTGAAGTATAGAGTTGATCGACTCTGAGTAATGAAACAGAAGTAAAGGTATCAAAGCCAATGATCATCTGTTTCCAATTTTCTGTGATTTGGTTCAAGTGGTAAAGTGGTGATATTTATTAATAATGGATCGAATAGGTTCACAATTGTTTTAGAGTACAATTAGATGCCTTCAAACTTTAGGCTACATGGGCACATTTGAGAACGGTTCCAGCCATTCTCTCATCCTTTGGGTCATTCCCCTCCTATGTCCTGTGAGACATTTTCTATGTGAGGCTTTAAGAAGAAGAAGAGAATATTTTGTAAAGAAAACCTTGTGATCTGTGCAGTATGAAGTTGAATGGATTCATTCAGAAATCAGAAATTCTATTGAAAGATACTTATTTGCATGAGCCAAATAAAAGCTATTTTTAGGCATCCTGGTGAAGACAAGGTTTTATCTTTATGTCTCATTTTCTATGTTTTGTTGTTGTTGTTGTTGTTAGAATGAAATTCATATGTTGCCAGACCATTCTATCAGATGTGTAACTAGATGCCATTTAAATTACCCACTTTTACATGGTAGACAGTTTTTAATGAACACTGCCTGTCTGCACCTTTTTTAAAAACAGGACTGGGATCAGAAGCCCAAATACCAATGGTTAGCTAGAGCATATTTTTCATTTGGTCTATCTGTCAGTATTCCCTGAGGTCATCTGTGCAATCAGCTTCGTTACTCCTGCTCCCTCACTGGATTTCATAGAAACCATATGCTATGTATGAATCAGGGACACCAATCCCACAACATAGCATTCTTGGAATATCCAAAGTCCCACTTTTCACTTCGCCATGCCTGAGATCAGCAGTAATATTTATCAGCAAATGTGAGATTTTCAAAGATCCAATTCTATGTGCTCCTTTCTCATAGAGCCTTAGGCAGGGATATAGCATACATAAATATTAAGTAAAGTCCATAGTTTTTAAAATGTCATCCATTGAATAGTTGACACATGTCTGAGATACTTTTTATTTTGGAGGAGGTATTATTTAATAGGGAATTCCAACAGCTACCTAATAGTGAAATGAGAAGTCTTGCATCCATTTTATTTTGTTTCTGATGATTTTTATGAGTAAGGGTAAGATACTTCCTTGTTCTGATGCAGATGTTGCCCACTTTTGTGAATGGATGCGGGGTGTCACCTACTACTTGCATATCTGCATATTGGGCTTGACACTGCTATCGTACTTGGTAGTTGGCAAAAAGTCAATACTGAAGTTAAGCTCTTGTGTTCTAGCAGCAGAGCTGAATATCCTTGATGTGCCACCTTCTGCAATCCATGCTGCTCTCTTCATGTTCCTTATTGACTTCCTGGTGATGAGCATCATGGTCTCCTGGTCTTGAGAATGGCCAAGCATTGCTCTGTGAATGTGGAAGATGGGCATGTGGAAGGCTCCAGGGAGGAGGGATCATTGAACATGTACTCGAATCCATGTGCCTGTTGAATGACCTGTTTTTTTATTTTTGGGTTTTAAGGGAGACACTGCCCTAAAACACTTCTGTGCAGCTGGGGATGCAGGCTTCTGCTTCACCTTGCAGGAAGCATTAACGAATCCTTTCCAGAAGACATGAGAAGAGAGAAGTGAGCCTCTGGTATCATGCAGGTTCCTTGCATTGCCCATGGGCTAGAAGAGAGAAGAGTTGCTTCATGAGATTTGATCCCCTTTTTCCTGAAAAGTTCCACACAGAGGTGAGTCCCCAGCATGTTTAGAAATCATTTCAGACACCTTTCTGGACGGAATTGAATCAGAGCCCCTGATGATGTGGAAGAGCTAAAGATGGGTTTGCTATGAATTTTCTACTTCATTCATCAGGGCCTGAGTCAAGTCAGTCATTGTGCTGTCAACACATGAGCTGCTGGTCAAATGTGAGGAAGTGGTCTTGCTTTATGAAAACACCACCCTGATTCAGTGAGCCAGAGGCAGCCTGCAGTCCCTGTTTTCCTGTAAAGGCAGATTGCTGTGGATGGCCTCTGGCCTCGTCATGCAGCCCTGCTCAGAGTAGGGGATTGAGGGACCAGGCAGATCCCTAGTTCCTTTTGACCTTTATTGCCATTGGGCCACCCCAGGGTCCTTGGACTCTACCTGGTCTTCTGGCCTGGGTCAGGGGATGTGAGGTTTGGAATCCCCCTCTGTGGCAGGATCCCAGCCCCCCAGCCACTTGAGGTCAGCACATCCTTCCCTAATTGTGTTAGAGTTGGAGACTTCTCCCACCCATCCTCATCCATGCTCATCCCACATTTTGTAGCTTGGCACCTGAGGACCTTTATTCATTGACTTAGTTGTTAGTGATGATGGTTACTAAGACTAAGTGACTCTTTCAAGTCACATCACTTGCATGGTAGGGCTAGAGCATGGATCTTCCTAATTGATTTCATGGGACTCTCTCATGGAAACTGTGACTGCTTCCTAAACACACACTCTACATTTGGAGTGTCAAAATTCTTGCCACTGCCTCCTTGGCAAGTGTATCTTGTCTTCTACGTGGGAATTTCACAAATGTTTTCCTTTGGTTTGTGGAGGTCATGCAGAAGGGATTTCATTTGAAATAGCCCAAACAAGAAATACCAGTTGTCTTTTTCGCACATGGATGTGTGTAGTGAACACCCCTTTCTGTGTGCTTGCATGAGTTACTCCTTTGAATTTGTTGAAGAATGGTTGGCTGGGGAGCAAGTTAACGAGAGATGGATATCAATGGTTGTCAAGTATTCTGACGTGAAGAATGTATTGAGGATGTGAAGGCTTTTCTAGCCAGTTCCTATGGCTCAGTCAGGGATCAGTCAGAGGATTCTGTCTGGTAGACTCTTTGGCACAGATGTCAAAGTGGCCTGGTCTTACCCTGTCCAGGACTGAATGCTGAGCTTGAGTGGGAGCTTCTTGTCATTTCAAGCATTTCCATGAGTCTGTCCTCTGTTCTCTTGTATCCAAGTGGTTTCTAATAGGAAAGCAGAACAAAAATTGAAAGTATGGTGATTGATTATTTTTACCAATGTTATTTCAATCCACTTTGTTTAATACGAAATTACCTTTATGCTAGTAAGATTTCATATGTGAGGAAATAATGAAAATATTGGGGTTAGGGGATGAGAATATGCAAATCAAACATTTTTGAGCACCAAGACCCGTTTTTTGTTTTTGTTTTTGTTTTTTTTTTTAACTTAAATAATATTAAGTGCCAGAGGACCACCGCTGCCATTCAGCCTCAACAACCTCCAGGTCCAGCCTCCAGGTGGCCCATTTCACCAGGGTGTGTGGGACCACACTGTCCTGGGATGAGAGAACAGTACCCACGGATGTTGACATCTCACAGAGTAGATATTGCCAGTGACAGTAGGGAGCTATTGGCACATGAGGAAGGGAAGAGCTCTCAGGATGGGAAGAGGGGGCCGCTTCGAGACTCATTGGGTATGGCACGAGGCTGCTGGGTGTGGTGTTGGCCTGGGCCCACTGAGTGGGGCAGATCCGTGGTCTGTGTTTCTGTACCCTCCTCTGTAGCCTGTGTTGGCAGCAGATCAGGGAATTGCGATCAGAAGTGCTCCCAGTAACACAGGCACCAGCCCCCAGAGTGTGTGCCTATCCGTTTCCCCACCTGGCCTGACTTAGTGCCTGTCTTGCCTCAGGGCTGAGACCCTACAATCTCTGATGAGGGTGTCTGTGGTCCAGATCCAACCTGCATGGCCAACATGCTCAGACCTTCAGCTGGGTCCTAGGCTGCTGCAACCAAACTCTGTTAACTGGGTGGCCGACAACAGAGGAAGTGTCTTCCGTTGAGCTCCAGAGGCTCAACACAGTAGGTGTTGGGCTGTCCCAGTGCCATAACCCCTCCCAGGTTTCAAGGGGACTGTCTCCCCAACTCTCCCAGCCCTTGCCCACTCTCCTATTGCTGCCCACGATCTGTGGTTCCCATATGGGCATCCCGCCCTGGCTCCAACCTCACATATCCGGTATCCCCCAGTCTCCCTGGTATCTGGGTCCAGACTCTCCTCTTCCTACAAGAATATCAGATATTGGATTTGGTCCCAGTTGATGCTGTGTTCCATCATGTGAGCTCTTAGCTTCATCACTGTGCAAAGACTCTTTTCCCACACAAGTTCGCACGACTTTTGGCTGGCTAAGAATTTTCAGGCGACACTTTTCTAATGAGTACACTTTCCTTCCTTCCGATCTCCCACCAGTGAGCATTCCTCGCACCCTTGTCCTAGTTCCTTTATGGCAGTTTCCCTCCTTATGGCTGAGAGGACCTAGTGACCCCTGAATTCACACGTTCTCCTTAATCACCAACACACTGCAGAATTCTCCAGGGGGCCATATATGCTCCTGGAAGTTGGTGTTGGAAATAGTTCTCCATCCATTAATCACTCCCTCACTCACTAATGTCCTTGTGTCCTTGAGAAAGGCTCTCCCTTTCCTGGTTTTCCTGAATAGAAATCCTCTTGCCTCTTGGGTGAATAGGGTTATGGGTTGTGCAGAGGGTGTTGGTCCACTGAGCATCTTAGAGACTGTCCTTTATGGAGCCTAATGATCCTCACTGGGGAATGAGGCCAGGGTCCTAACTGTGGTTAGTTAGAGAGGGAAAGAAGGACAAGGGAAACTCAGATGTCCCTTCATGGCCCCTGGAGTTAGAGGACTTACCCCTTTGCACCTGGGATCAGGAGACCTCATTTCCTCGAGGACACGCACACTCAGACGTTAATCTTGAGTGTGGGTTCCTTTCTGGGGTCCAGGGCTGTTGTTAGCCACCAGGAATGACAGTGCTCTCCATGCTGAGTGGAGCCATTTTTGCCAGGAAAGAGAGCCCATGGTCACGCCTTGTGCAAAGCATCCCACGCCAGGGGCTCCCATGCCTACATTCCTGTCCTGAAAGGAAGCCACTCAGAGGCAAGGTGGGTCCAACCACCTCCCATGTGTTCACTCATCACTGTGTTCCAGCAGTCACCCCAGTGAACAGTCCTGATGGGATTGGATGTGGCTCAGAATGTGACCCTCATGAGCTCTACCCTGCCACAGCTGCAGTTCTGCAGTGGGAGAAACTCAAAACCTCAAAACACATGCACATGAAAGAAAAGAGCAAGAGCCAGAGCCCAAACAGGCCAGGTGTGGCAAAGACAGCTGGAGTGCCTAGGTTGGGACTCAGAATTATGTCAGTGGGGTGGCATTGCTGCTGGCACCAGCATGATAACCGAGAGCCAGCCCTGCTCATTTTGGGGAGCAGTGTGTTGGGGAAGGCAGCAGAAATTGAGAGGCAGGATTGAGTTTGGCCCTAGGAGGAGGTTGGGTAAGAGGCCAGTGTGGGTAGGAGAGCCTGGGCAGATAGACAGAGGCCAGGGCACACCCCAAAGCCTGGAGACTGCACTTGATGTCCAGGGTTGTGAAACACCACTTCCCCTCTTACTCACAACTGAGAGCAAGGGGCATTGATGAGTTCAGTTTGTGTGTGGCTGCATCCAAGGTGGCTCGGCTAGGAACCTCTGTTTCCTTGACTCAGGAGGCTGGGAGTCCAGGCTCCACTGAGGCTCGGCTGGGAGGATCGGAGTCTGAGTTTATGCCTGTGTTCCCTGTAGGATCCATGTTGGCTGAGCCTCAGTGTTTTTGTAATGAGAGGATGGGTGACCGTCATGTCTTTATCACAGGACACACTTGCTAAATGGATTTGTTTGCTCTGAGGAGGAAAGAGAGAGGGGGGAGTGGTGCTGGAGACAGGGATGCAGACAGGGGTCATGGACTTGGCATAACTCAGTCTTGGAGGTGATATCCCATCACCTGTACCCACTTCAATTCCCATGAATCCAGAGGCTGAGCCCCCTTGAGGTGAGGGGTGAACCGGTTCTGGGCAGCAGGATGCTGTGGTACCTCGGAGTCTCTGTGAGACCCCAACACTAGACACACTTGGCCCTTTTGAAATCTTAGGAGAAGCCTTGGGAAGTTGTATGGCAGAGGGGAGCAGCCTCTGCATCTCAGTCCCCTCCAACTTGCCATGGTGTAGAGAGGGAACTGCAGCCACGATGGGACGGACATTGGCCATGTCCCTGTGTGGGACACAGGTCTGATGGAGTTAGGGTGCATTCTTTGTCTCTCCCTTTCTTGTGATTATCCCATCTCTACATTTGTGCTTTAGCCACCTGTGAGTCCCATCTCTGGTTTCAGAGAGAACAGAGGGTGTTATGGGCCAATAGATACAATAAACCCTAGAGATTAGATGCTACCCTACTTTCCAGAAAAGACTGGGCACACCATGAGTTGCACAATGATGGGACCAGGGTCCAAAAGCTGCTGAGAGGGAAGGACTGGTTGTGAATGCATTTTTGAAGGCTCCAAGCTGGAACTCTAGTGGCACCAAGCAGGGCAGATGCTGGTGGGGATGTTTGGGTAGTTGTTGGTGAACACCTGCGCACCTGAGATGGGTAGGCATGGAGGAGAAATCGGCAGCCCATAGGGCTGTTGAAAGTGGTCTTATGTGAAAAGAGGCTCAGGTATGGGCACAGGAAATGACATCATTGCCTTGACAATGGATCAAACAGAACATGGAACCCTGGTATCCAGGCACCCACTTCACTGACCAAGCCATCCGAGCTCACTTGGTTGGAGCCACTGGAGGGAGAAGGATGTTCTCCTGTGGTTGCAGACAATGCCGAGCCTCAGGCTCCCAGGAATCTCAGGGGGGCCAACTAGCCCTTTTGTGGATACACTGGGTGAGGCTTCATCTTAGACGCCAGAGCCTCTGGCGATTGTCGCAGAGGAGCTCAAGAGTAACAGTGAGTAGCACAGGGCAGGTGAGCCCAGCAGGCCCTCTAGTCTGATCCCTGATGAATGGCCCAGGACTCCTATTCTGACTCTGTGTGTGTGTGTGTGTGTGTGTGTGTGTGTGTGTGTGTGTTTGTACTGATGGGAACTGTCCCATTGTGCTTTGACTCTAGTGTATTGGCACAAGTCATTTTTCTGTTTGTCACCATTTCCATTTTGAACCCACCATTCTTGGTCCCAACCCAGGGTGAAAATGATCAGAACACGGAGGAGCCCTTCAGGGTTCAGAGCCTTGAACCTTACAGGCAGGACCAGCTTAGGAATGAGCTCCTGCCTGTCATTTGTGGGAGGAACCTACATTTCAGCAGCAACATGGGGTTAATCTCCTGGGATTTCATCCCCACCCAGCAGGTGCTGGATCTCTTGTTCCCAAAACAGCCACCTTCTTCAGTCTTTACTCCTGGTGCCACTCCACATCCTCCAAGGGGACAAGAACCTCAGGTTCTGGATGGATGTTGTAGAATGCCCACAGAGCCAACTGCCAGGCTGGGTGGGGTGCAGTTGCTGGGCTTTGCTGATGTTGTCATCCCCCACAGACCTTGGAACCTTCTGTGGCAGTGGCATCCAGGACCCCAGCAGCTGTGAGTAGCAGCTCCTCACTGCTTCACTCCAGCGAGCAGGTGGAAGACAGCCGCGTTGTTCACGTCCTCCTAGAGGGACAGAGCCTGAGGGAGACAAAGCGCATCCCGGTAAGCCCGACAGCAGGGCTGCCTCCTGGGTGTCCACACAGTGGAAGGCAGGAGACACAGCCAACCCCAGGGCTATGGTGGGAAATAAAGAAGAGAGAGGTCCGTCTTAAGGGCTTGACCTGAGGAGGGAGAGCATCAGCATGCCCAGCTTCAGTGGTGAGTGGGCCTGTGTATTGTGGGTTTTGCAGGCCAGAAGTGCAGACGGAAGTGCTGTGGACAGATGAAGGCAGAGATATGTCCAGGGTGCAGGCTGCAGTGCCTAGAACTTGGTATTCTCAATGAGTGAAGTTGGAGCAGAGGAGGTGGCAGTGACTTGTCACATGTGTAGGAGGGGATGTGTTCCTGGTGGCAGGGAAGAGAACCTCCTTAGCATGACTAGGTGTAGGAATTTGGGGTCGGGATCACCTGGGGGGTCATGCCAAAGCTTCGGAATGTTAGGCTTTGCATGTATGTAAATACGGAGCTAAAGGGGTTCTTGGCAGAATTTCTATGGATGTGCAGTAGACACGCTAATGCTGCAGGTGTCCAGCTGCAGAGGAGACATGTTCAGTGACTGCCAGTGCTGAGTCAAGTACATCATTACAACCAGACCCGCACCGAGCTTCCAGAGGCCAGGGCCTCTCAAAGCTATCATGAAGCACTCAAGTGCACACTCTTGTATCTGAGTCTGTTTTGTGTCGTGGCAGTCAGGACCCAAATTTTCAGTGCATCTGCCTCTTGCACCCACAAAGGCAGCCTGCATCCCAGATCACACTTGGTGCGCAGATCCCTGGCCCATTGCTCTCATCTCAGTGAGATGAGAGTGTGTCTGTGCATAGGCAGTGTGGTCCTTTGACATGAGTGGAATGTGGCTCCCCAGGGGGAGGGGAGATGGCAGGTACAGGCAGATATTTGTACCAGGATTGTTCTAGTAGCACATTGCAAGAACCCAGGTGGTATATGGAGGACACACTCAGGTAGCAGGATAACAAGATTGTGCCCTTGTATATGTAGCTGAGATTTCTCCTGAATGTTTGACCACAGTCTTCTGGGTAGCTCTTCTAAAAGCCATTCTCTGATGACATTTGTCCCACCCTGATCCAGGTGACCTTTCAGGAGACGGTGACAAGCCTCATCCGCAGGGCCTTGGACCAAAATTTGTTGCAGCATGAGGATGTGGACAACTTTGAGCTGCTGTATATGATGTCTCAGGATGAGAGTAAGTAGGACAATCAGACAGTGGGGAGACATGATCCACAGTGGGCTCAGGATAACTGACAGCCAAGAGAAAGTGGGCCTTGGCCCCAAAATACCAAAGTGTGATGGGCCTGGCGGAGACTCTCAGGGGTTGTGGGTGTTTTGTGGTATAATCCTTGAGTGCCACCTAACAATTCTCTCCACTTCGCTCTGCAGAAATCGAGGTCTCTGACCACTCACTCGTGTGTCTGTCCATGAATCTGGGAATACAATATTTCATCGTGAGGAAACGCCCCCAGGTCAAGGGAAAGGAGGTAAACACCTACTTTATTCAAGCTGTGCATGTGCTGCCATTCCACTCCGACCTGAGGAAATAAGAAGCCTCAGCACCTGGACATATTTGCTGGAAGCCCATAGAGCCAACTGACAGTCTGGGGTGGCTTTCTGTTTCTGGGTTTGCTGATGTTCCATCCCCCACAGTTCTCAGAATCAACCTGCAAGTCCTCCAGGACGCTTTCCCACAAGCAGGTGGGAGACACCTGCTTAATTCGTGTCCACTTAGAAACACAAACTCTAGAGATGGCCAAGAGTGTTCTGGTAAGCCTGGGAGCAGGGGTGTCCCGTGGTGCTTACACCTGGGTGGGGAGCAGACACTGGTCCAATACCATGGACTACTCATGCCCTCTTGAATTTGGAGCTTCTGGATGATCAGGAGGATAGATGGGAATCAAGAAGGGAGAGGTCAGTGTGAAGGGCTGGAGCTGAGATGAGCGAGTGCAGCAGCTTGTCCACTGCCATGTCTGAGGGAGTCTGTGTGTCAGGTGGCAGCATGCAGTCCAGAAGGGCAGGGATAGGTATGGGTGACAGATGAGAATAGGACAGGAACTAGGTTGCAGGTTCCCTTGTATGGGATGCCTACGTCTATGGAGGAGGACAGCAGTGTGAGGTTCTCCATGTTCCTTGAACAAGGAGCTGAGAGAGTCTCTCTGCAGAGTCGATATGGATGTAGAGCAAGCACACTAAATGTCCAGGTAACCCAATGACCACCCTTGCCGGATGAGGTGCCCTCCTACATCCCAGCCAGCACTGAGCCTCTGGAGGCCAGGAGCTCTCGTGGCTATCTTTCAGCTCTCCTGTGTGTGGTCATGTTCCTGGGTCTGTTTTTGGCCCTGGCAATCCAGACCAAAGCCTCTAGGTTTTGTGCCTAGGCCATTCCCAATGCCGCCTGCATCCTCGGGCAGACCTGGGATCTTGGAGGCTATTGTCCCATTCCTCCCAACTTGTGGGATGAGATTGCATCTGTATGCAGGTAGTGGGGTCCTTTCACTCCGAGAGGAGTGCAGCTCCACAAAGAGCAATGGCAGGCCCAGGAAGTCCTATGTACAAGGATTGGGATAGTAGCCTGTGGGAAGAGCCCACACGATGAGCAGGAGGTCAGCCTCGGGTAGTAGGGTCATGGATGTTGCCCTTGTATTTAGAGTGCAGGTGCCTCCAGAATGCCCCTGCCCACTGTCCTTGAGTAGTCACTTCAAGGCCCATTTCCTGAAGGCCTGTCTCCCATGCTGCTCCAGGTGACCTGCCACGATAGGGCTCCTGTCGTCATCCGCAGCGCCCTCGACCTACACTTCCTTACTGAGGAGAATCCAGAGGATTATGAGCTGGGCCAAATCATCTCTCCCCGTCAGAGTAAGTGAGACAATCAGATAGCAGAGAGCAAGGGTCAGGATGTGGACTCAGGTCAACTCTTAGCAACAAAGAGTAGTCTCTGACCCCCAAGAACACTCCAACAGGTGTGTTGGGTTCGTGCACAAAGCCAACTGCACTTCTGCTGGTGGAAGGTCTTGAGGTCCAATGGTATACCCCGGTGGATATTGCGGCTCCCCACCAGGTGCCCTCCCCTGGACATGAACAGGCATCCAAAGCTGACATCTTTGAGGAGTGAGGAGGAAAGCCTCTCTCCAGGAGCAGTATGTTTTCATGGTCTGGGATAGGAGTGGTTTCAAAGGAACATGGGAATGCATGGGCTAAAGAGGGAACTGGCATTTTGTGGACTGAAGCAGTACTATTGAAAGCCTTCTGTGTGACCAAAAAACCACTGCCTGGGCAGAGCACTGCCAGGATTCTAGCAAGCAGTAACAGGATGAAATTGGGAAGAAAACACAGACTGGGAGACAGCCTGAATCATCTGTTTTTGCATAAATTCCATGGTCTTACGCACCTGAGTCCACTAGGCAAGGAGTGATCACAATAGCCAGGTTGTGATCCCTAACTAAAGTCAGATGAGGGCTTCCTGAGCACGTAGCCACAGAGCTCATCTGATAATAATGCCAGCGCTTTTTCGTTGGTTGGTTGGTTGGTTTTTGTGAGCCAAACACCACAGCAGCCATTATCCCAGCCTATGTACCCTGAAGACCACCATCCCTATGAGTTCTAGGATCACTTGTCTCCTATCTTAACCTACTGTTAGGTTAGTAGAGTCTATGGAAGAGGAAGTCTGTCTGGGGCCTTGGTAGCCTAAGAAATTCATAGCAGAGATCTCCACATCCAACCCAGAAGGGATGGAGAACAGGCTCTAGGTTAGAGGAGGGCGACAGGAAACACATGTTCAGAGGAAGGAGAAGAGGCTGTTGTATTCCCCCACTCGGGGTCATGGCACCACTGGGCCATACGCCATGTTGGAGGGAAGCAGTCCCTTTGCTGGTCTTTGGAACCATTGTTCTCAGTAGGGCAGTATTTGGAATGTGGCCTCCATTCTCAGAAGCCTGGTTCACATGGAGGCGGGCTCCACCAACGCAGAAGCATGGCTCTAACGTGGTATCCGCGCTGGTCAGCCTGTCCTCACTGTGGCCATACTTGAGGAAAATAACTCAGAGGAGGAATCCTAGGCCTTTTTTTCTCTGGGTTTCATAGCTTTCTCTTTGGTTGTGCACTGAGGCTGTCCATAAAGCTCTAGTGTGTGGCAGTGGAGAGCTCCTCAGCCCTTGCCACAAAGGCATAGACTGGGAGAGAGAGAACGAGGCTGGCAGAGAGGGAGAGAGAGAAAGATGGAGAGGGAGGACCTCTCCTTGGAGAATGAGGATTCAGTGGAGCCAACAGGAACAAGGTACTGTTGCCCAGGGCACAACCCTGTTTAGGTCTTACTCCAACCATGCTCAACCTTTCTTCCAGTCCCTCCCACCCCCCAGTAGTGTATTCATCTTGAATGAGAATTTCATGTTGACATCAGAGCACTCACCATCCAATGCTTCCCTCCAAACCCACCTATGAAGATGGCTCATGTGGGGACTGAATCTTCGGCACAGGAGCCTTTTGTGGGAGATTTCAGATGCAAACCCTAGTGGTGTGCTTTGGCAGATGCAAGAGGACCTGAGATATTCTGGAGTCCAAAGCCTTCGGTAGGAACAGACATTAGGTCTGTTGAAGTGCTCTGCCTAGTTCTTCCTCAGGGAGGACTGTGGAGGCTGTCTTTGTTGGTATTTGTGCTGAATTGGAGAGCTCTCAGGTGTGTGGCTCTGGCCTTTTCTGGCACAGGCTCTCAGATGTTGGCGTGTCCTAGGGAGCACCTCCTGAGTGCCACCTTCTTTTTGTACACCCCTCTCTCCCCAGAGCTGAGGATTCCAGCAGAGGCCAACGTATTTGATGCCAAGAATCCTCACAAAAAATCCAACTTTGTGCTGAGGAAAAGGAGCCTCTCCCAAAAGAATGATGGGTGGATCGAGCCTCAACCTCCCTCTCGTCCTGCAAAGAAGGCTCCTGCCCTCCTGAGGATGCTTGCAAAACCATTCTGTTGCTGTGTGCCTGGGCGGGGCTGAGGCAGCCCAGGAATATTTACATTGATTACTATTTTCTTCAAAGTTTGAATCTATAGTTTGCCATTGTCCTTGACCTTGTTTAGTAACACAGTTGTTACTCTATCCTGTATTTGTTGTTTCCATTAATATATTATTATTATTTAAAAATATATATGTTTTTGTTACCTGATCTACTGTGATGATTTGAGTATACTAAATGTAGCAGTGATTCCTAAAGGACACATCCAAACCAACAGGAAGGAATGTTTCATTCTATCAGCAAGAACTTTGGTTTTTAGGAGTTTGGCAGATGGCATTATCTGAGTCAGTTTTCCAATGGGGGAAATGAAGTATCAGCTGTGATGGTACAAACACAAACAAAGACACACAAACACACACAAGAGCACACACACTCACTGAGAGATAGATAGACAGATGGAGTTGGTCTCTGCTGAAATACTTTGGAGACATGGTTCTGATTTCTCCCCTTTTGGAGTATTTTCAATTGCACAAGGTGTCTTGCAAATGAACCCATGTCTGAGGAAGACATGCATGTGTACTTCACATGCCACTTTTCACATAGCAGGAAGGTCATGTAATATTTTTCATGCAGCTGTCTTTTGACTGTGAACCATCCCATGAGGTCAGCTGTGGAATTTTCAACTTGTAGCATCACAATGGGGATCCACTCTTTGGATTTGGGGATATTTCCGATTTTCTTGATTCAGATTGGAATGATATATATATTAGTTTTTGATGAAAATTCTGCATTTGATGGTAATGAATGTCGTGCATCTAGGAATCTGTAGAGTGCAGACAATGAATGGATGCCTACTGTTGTCTGGACTGGTCTGAAAAGTCCTGTAGCATCTGAGCACGTGTGAGGGCTGTACAGGTCTTGCCAAAAGTCCAGGTCAGATGATCCTGCACAAAGCTGAACTCCTAGTGGTCTCCACAACAGTGTAAGGGCCAAGGAGAAACACACTTCCACACAGAAGTTGGGAAGCTACCTTATGAAGGTGATCATAGATACGGGATTATTAATATATCCAGGTTGGCATCTATTATTTTTTTAGCTTTTGACTTTCGCAGCTGTGGGCATCTTGACAACCATCAACTCCCTGTAAGCACAGACAACTCTATAAGAACCTGAGGATAAATTTCCCTGTGCATGTCCCCTTGTGAAACTGCTTAAGCACCGCCTGGTTTACACACAGGTGGAATTTCTAGGTCAAAGTGTGCATGTTTACTTCTTTGACTAAGCACTGCCAGGTGGCTCTTCTGCATAGCTCTACCTGTGGCCAGGATTGTATTATCTAGCTTTCTAACTTTTGCAGGTTGAGTAGATACATAGTGGGAGCACACTGTTTTTGTTGGTATTTTTCTTGGTATCTATTCTGATGCTTTTCACTGGGGGATTTTTTCCTGTGAAAATGGGCTTCCTCTACTTGACCTTATTTTCTTCTTTTTAAAATTTTTTCAATGTGACTTTTTAATTTTAGTTTTATTAAAGACATTGCCCCTTGCTTGCATAGTCTATATCTAAAGCACTAGTCCTTGCTCCAAGGCCCAGCTTGCTCTCAGCTGCCCCAGGAGGGGAACAGTCTTTGGCGGTAGACAAGAGACGCCCCTGCAGGGGGCACAAGTGCTTTGGCCCTCTGGTGTCTTGCCAGCAGTGCTTCCCATGCTCACAGAGGGTTTCAGACACTGAGTCAATGGTCCAGGTGGTCTTTTGTTCAGTCTGATCTCAAATTGAGCTCCTCTGAGAGGTCATATTGAAGTCCTTGTGTGTACCTGACCCATCATTTTAAACAATATTCCAAGTTCACTTTTTGTGTGTACGTGGGTTCTGGGGATTGAACCCAGGGCCTTGAGCCTGTGAGGCAAGTGACCTACCTGAGCTACACCCTCAGAGACCCCTGTAAAAGTATTTCCCCTTTGCCTCGGGGTCTAAGTTGCCAAGGCTGACCTCAAACGTTCCTCTTGCCTCAGCCTCCCTGGTGGCTGGCATGACAGGCATGCACCTGGGACTGTCACACTCGAGCCTGTGATGGGAACTCATGTGCATCTGTCCAGGGCTGAGCATGGTTAGGCAGAGCTGTGCTCCAGGCTCCCTGCAGGGCTGTGGAGGCTTCTGCTGCCCAGCAGCCCTGGTGCCATGGCCAGGGCTCCTCCCAGCCGAGGGCAGGCAGCTGCCCATTGCTGTAGGCTGACCTTATTTTCTTCTTATGGCACTCGTCCGTTCTCTGGAGTATGTTGTATGGTTTGTCCATTAGGAGTCTAACAGGTCCTCTAGAACCTTCAAACAATTAGTAAAATTCCTGAACAGTAAGTGAGCGCGCGCAGAAATTGGGCTAATATTTTGGGAAGAACAATGTTGGATGATATATTCATGGCTTGAATATATCATCCAACATGAAGTTATATTTTATTACTTACAAAATAATAAAATAATGAAGCAATACCATGGGCTGAGCTAAAATAGATCCTTAGGATCTTAGGCATTCTGTAATAAATCTGTGTCACTTGAAGTATAGAGTTGATCGACTCTGAGTAATGAAACAGAAGTAAAGGTATCAAAGCCAATGATCATCTGTTTCCAATTTTCTGTGATTTGGTTCAAGTGGTAAAGTGGTGATATTTATTAATAATGGATCGAATAGGTTCACAATTGTTTTAGAGTACAATTAGATGCCTTCAAACTTTAGGCTACATGGGCACATTTGAGAACGGTTCCAGCCATTCTCTCATCCTTTGGGTCATTCCCCTCCTATGTCCTGTGAGACATTTTCTATGTGAGGCTTTAAGAAGAAGAAGAGAATATTCTGTAAAGAAAACCTTGTGATCTGTGCAGTATGAAGTTGAATTGATTCATTCAGAAATCAGAAATTCTATTGAAAGATACTTATTTGCATGAGCCAAATAAAACCTATTTTTAGGCATCCTGGTGAAGACAAGGTTTTATCTTTATGTCTCATTTTCTATGTTTTGTTGTTGTTGTTGTTGTTAGAATGAAATTCATATGTTGCCAGACCATTCTATCAGATGTGTAACTAGATGCCATTTAAATTACCCACTTTTACATGGTAGACAGTTTTTAATGAACACTGCCTGTCTGCACCTTTTTTAAAAACAGGACTGGGATCAGAAGCCCAAATACCAATGGTTAGCTGGAGCATATTTTTCATTTGGCCTATCTGTCAGTATTCCCTGAGGTCATCTGTGCAATCAGCTTCGTTACTCCTGCTCCCTCACTGGATTTCATAGAAACCATATGCTATGTATGAATCAGGGACACCAATCCCACAACATAGCATTCTTGGAATATCCAAAGTCCCACTTTGCACTTCGCCATGCCTGAGATCAGCAGTAATATTTATCAGCAAATGTGAGATTTTCAAAGATCCAATTCTATGTGCTCCTTTCTCATAGAGCCTTAGGCAGGGATATAGCATACATAAATATTAAGTAAAGTCCATAGTTTTTAAAATGTCATCCATTGAATAGTTGACACATGTCTGAGATACTTTTTATTTTGGAGGAGGTATTATTTAATAGGGAATTCCAACAGCTACCTAATAGTGAAATGAGAAGTCTTGCATCCATTTTATTTTGTTTCTGATGATTTTTATGAGTAAGGGTAAGATACTTCCTTGTTCTGATGCAGATGTTGCCCACTTTTGTGAATGGATGCGGGGTGTCACCTACTACTTGCATATCTGCATATTGGGCTTGACACTGCTATCGTACTTGGTAGTTGGCAAAAAGTCAATACTGAAGTTAAGCTCTTGTGTTCTAGCAGCAGAGCTGAAGATCCTTGATGTGCCACCTTCTGCAATCCATGCTGCTCTCTTCATGTTCCTTATTGACTTCCTGGTGATGAGCATCATGGTCTCCTGGTCTTGAGAATGGCCAAGCATTGCTCTGTGAATGTGGAAGATGGGCATGTGGAAGGCTCCAGGGAGGAGGGATCATTGAACATGTACTCGAATCCATGTGCCTGTTGAATGACCTGTTTTTTTATTTTTGGGTTTTAAGGGAGACACTGCCCTAAAACACTTCTGTGCAGCTGGGGATGCAGGCTTCTGCTTCACCTTGCAGGAAGCATTAACGAATCCTTTCCAGAAGACATGAGAAGAGAGAAGTGAGCCTCTGGTATCATGCAGGTTCCTTGCATTGCCCATGGGCTAGAAGAGAGAAGAGTTGCTTCATGAGATTTGATCCCCTTTTTCCTGAAAAGTTCCACACAGAGGTGAGTCCCCAGCATGTTTAGAAATCATTTCAGACACCTTTCTGGACGGAATTGAATCAGAGCCCCTGATGATGTGGAAGAGCTAAAGATGGGTTTGCTATGAATTTTCTATTTCATTCATCAGGGCCTGAGTCAAGTCAGTCATTGTGCTGTGAACACATGAGCTGCTGGTCAAATGTGAGGAAGTGGTCTTGCTTTATGAAAACACCACCCTGATTCAGTGAGCCAGAGGCAGCCTGCAGTCCCTGTTTTCCTGTAAAGGCAGATTGCTGTGGATGGCCTCTGGCCTCGTCATGCAGCCCTGCTCAGAGTAGGGGATTGAGGGACCAGGCAGATCCCTAGTTCCTTTTGACCTTTATTGCCATTGGGCCACCCCAGGGTCCTTGGACTCTACCTGGTCTTCTGGCCTGGGTCAGGGGATGTGAGGTTTGGAATCCCCCTCTGTGGCAGGATCCCAGCCCCCCAGCCACTTGAGGTCAGCACATCCTTCCCTAATTGTGTTAGAGTTGGAGACTTCTCCCACCCATCCTCATCCATGCTCATCCCACATTTTGTAGCTTGGCACCTGAGGACCTTTATTCATTGACTTAGTTGTTAGTGATGATGGTTACTAAGACTAAGTGACTCTTTCAAGTCACATCACTTGCATGGTAGGGCTAGAGCATGGATCTTCCTAATTGATTTCATGGGACTCTCTCATGGAAACTGTGACTGCTTCCTAAACACACACTCTACATTTGGAGTGTCAAAATTCTTGCCACTGCCTCCTTGGCAAGTGTATCTTGTCTTCTACGTGGGAATTTCACAAATATTTTCCTTTGGTTTGTGGAGGTCATGCAGAAGGGATTTCATTTGAAATAGCCCAAACAAGAAATACCAGTTGTCTTTTTCGCACATGGATGTGTGTAGTGAACACCCCTTTCTGTGTGCTTGCATGAGTTACTCCTTTGAATTTGTTGAAGAATGGTTGGCTGGGGAGCAAGTTAACGAGAGATGGATATCAATGGTTGTCAAGTATTCTGACGTGAAGAATGTATTGAGGATGTGAAGGCTTTTCTAGCCAGTTCCTATGGCTCAGTCAGGGATCAGTCAGAGGATTCTGTCTGGTAGACTCTTTGGCACAGATGTCAAAGTGGCCTGGTCTTACCCTGTCCAGGACTGAATGCTGAGCTTGAGTGGGAGCTTCTTGTCATTTCAAGCATTTCCATGAGTCTGTCCTCTGTTCTCTTGTATCCAAGTGGTTTCTAATAGGAAAGCAGAACAAAAATTGAAAGTATGGTGATTGATTATTTTTACCAATGTTATTTCAATCCACTTTGTTTAATACGAAATTACCTTTATGCTAGTAAGATTTCATATGTGAGGAAATAATGAAAATATTGGGGTTAGGGGATGAGAATATGCAAATCAAACATTTTTGAGCACCAAGACCCGTTTTTTTGTTTTGTTTTTGTTTTTTTTTTTTACCTTCAATAATATTAAGTGCCAGAGGACCACCGCTGCCATTCAGCCTCAACAACCTCCAGGTCCAGCCTCCAGGTGGCCCATTTCACCAGGGTGTGTGGGACCACACTGTCCTGGGATGAGAGAACAGTACCCACGGATGTTGACATCTCACAGAGTAGATATTGCCAGTGACAGTAGGGGGCTATTGGCACATGAGGAAGGGAAGAGCTCTCAGGATGGGAAGAGGGGGCCGCTTCGAGACTCATTGGGTATGGCACGAGGCTGCTGGGTGTGGTGTTGGCCTGGGCCCACTGAGTGGGGCAGATCCGTGGTCTGTGTTTCTGTACCCTCCTCTGTAGCCTGTGTTGGCAGCAGATCAGGGAATTGCGATCAGAAGTGCTCCCAGTAACACAGGCACCAGCCCCCAGAGTGTGTGCCTATCCATTTCCCCACCTGGCCTGACTTAGTGCCTGTCTTGCCTCAGGGCTGAGACACTACAATCTCTGATGAGGGTGTCTGTGGTCCAGATCCAACCTGCATGGCCAACATGCTCAGACCTTCAGCTGGGTCCTAGGCTGCTGCAACCAAACTCTGTTAACTGGGTGGCCGACAACAGAGGAAGTGTCTTCCGTTGAGCTCCAGAGGCTCAACACAGTAGGTGTTGGGCTGTCCCAGTGCCATAACCCCTCCCAGGTTTCAAGGGGACTGTCTCCCCAACTCTCCCAGCCCTTGCCCACTCTCCTATTGCTGCCCACGATCTGTGGTTCCCATATGGGCATCCCGCCCTGGCTCCAACCTCACATATCCGGTATCCCCCAGTCTCCCTGGTATCTGGGTCCAGACTCTCCTCTTCCTACAAGAATATCAGATATTGGATTTGGTCCCAGTTGATGCTGTGTTCCATCATGTGAGCTCTTAGCTTCATCACTGTGCAAAGACTCTTTTCCCACACAAGTTCGCACGACTTTTGGCTGGCTAAGAATTTTCAGGCGACACTTTTCTAATGAGTACACTTTCCTTCCTTCCGATCTCCCACCAGTGAGCATTCCTCGCACCCTTGTCCTAGTTCCTTTATGGCAGTTTCCCTCCTTATGGCTGAGAGGACCTAGTGACCCCTGAATTCACACGTTCTCCTTAATCACCAACACACTGCAGAATTCTCCAGGGGGCCATATATGCTCCTGGAAGTTGGTGTTGGAAATAGTTCTCCATCCATTAATCACTCCCTCACTCACTAATGTCCTTGTGTCCTTGAGAAAGGCTCTCCCTTTCCTGGTTTTCCTGAATAGAAATCCTCTTGCCTCTTGGGTGAATAGGGTTATGGGTTGTGCAGAGGGTGTTGGTCCACTGAGCATCTTAGAGACTGTCCTTTATGGAGCCTAATGATCCTCACTGGGGAATGAGGCCAGGGTCCTAACTGTGGTTAGTTAGAGAGGGAAAGAAGGACAAGGGAAACTCAGATGTCCCTTCATGGCCCCTGGAGTTAGAGGACTTACCCCTTTGCACCTGGGATCAGGAGACCTCATTTCCTCGAGGACACGCACACTCAGACGTTAATCTTGAGTGTGGGTTCCTTTCTGGGGTCCAGGGCTGTTGTTAGCCACCAGGAATGACAGTGCTCTCCATGCTGAGTGGAGCCATTTTTGCCAGGAAAGAGAGCCCATGGTCACGCCTTGTGCAAAGCATCCCACGCCAGGGGCTCCCATGCCTACATTCCTGTCCTGAAAGGAAGCCACTCAGAGGCAAGGTGGGTCCAACCACCTCCCATGTGTTCACTCATCACTGTGTTCCAGCAGTCACCCCAGTGAACAGTCCTGATGGGATTGGATGTGGCTCAGAATGTCACCCTCATGAGCTCTACCCTGCCACAGCTGCAGTTCTGCAGTGGGAGAAACTCAAAACCTCAAAACACATGCACATGAAAAAAAAGAGCAAGAGCCAGAGCCCAAACAGGCCAGGTGTGGCAAAGACAGCTGGAGTGCCTAGGTTGGGACTCAGAATTAAGTCAGTGGGGTGGCATTGCTGCTGGCACCAGCATGATAACCGAGAGCCAGCCCTGCTCATTTTGGGGAGCAGTGTGTTGGGGAAGGCAGCAGAAATTGAGAGGCAGGATTGAGTTTGGCCCTAGGAGGAGGTTGGGTAAGAGGCCAGTGTGGGTAGGAGAGCCTGGGCAGATAGACAGAGGCCAGGGCACACCCCAAAGCCTGGAGACTGCACTTGATGTCCAGGGTTGTGAAACACCACTTCCCCTCTTACTCACAACTGAGAGCAAGGGGCATTGATGAGTTCAGTTTGTGTGTGGCTGCATCCAAGGTGGCTCGGCTAGGAACCTCTGTTTCCTTGACTCAGGAGGCTGGGAGTCCAGGCTCCACTGAGGCTCGGCTGGGAGGATCGGAGTCTGAGTTTATGCCTGTGTTCCCTGTAGGATCCATGTTGGCTGAGCCTCAGTGTTTTTGTAATGAGAGGATGGGTGACCGTCATGTCTTTATCACAGGACACACTTGCTAAATGGATTTGTTTGCTCTGAGGAGGAAAGAGAGAGGGGGGAGTGGTGCTGGAGACAGGGATGCAGACAGGGGTCATGGACTTGGCATAACTCAGTCTTGGAGGTGATATCCCATCACCTGTACCCACTTCAATTCCCATGAATCCAGAGGCTGAGCCCCCTTGAGGTGAGGGGTGAACCGGTTCTGGGCAGCAGGATGCTGTGGTACCTCGGAGTCTCTGTGAGACCCCAACACTAGACACACTTGGCCCTTTTGAAATCTTAGGAGAAGCCTTGGGAAGTTGTATGGCAGAGGGGAGCAGCCTCTGCATCTCAGTCCCCTCCAACTTGCCATGGTGTAGAGAGGGAACTGCAGCCACGATGGGACGGACATTGGCCATGTCCCTGTGTGGGACACAGGCCTGATGGAGTTAGGGTGCATTCTTTGTCTCTCCCTTTCTTGTGATTATCCCATCTCTACATTTGTGCTTTAGCCACCTGTGAGTCCCATCTCTGGTTTCAGAGAGAACAGAGGGTGTTATGGGCCAATAGACACAATAAACCCTAGAGATTAGATGCTACCCTACTTTCCAGAAAAGACTGGGCACACCATGAGTTGCACAATGATGGGACCAGGGTCCAAAAGCTGCTGAGAGGGAAGGACTGGTTGTGAATGCATTTTTGAAGGCTCCAAGCTGGAACTCTAGTGGCACCAAGCAGGGCAGATGCTGGTGGGGATGTTTGGGTAGTTGTTGGTGAACACCTGCGCACCTGAGATGGGTAGGCATGGAGGAGAAATCGGCAGCCCATAGGGCTGTTGAAAGTGGTCTTATGTGAAAAGAGGCTCAGGTATGGGCACAGGAAATGACATCATTGCCTTGACAATGGATCAAACAGAACATGGAACCCTGGTATCCAGGCACCCACTTCACTGACCAAGCCATCCGAGCTCACTTGGTTGGAGCCACTGGAGGGAGAAGGATGTTCTCCTGTGGTTGCAGACAATGCCGAGCCTCAGGCTCCCAGGAATCTCAGGGGGGCCAACTAGCCCTTTTGTGGATACACTGGGTGAGGCTTCATCTTAGACGCCAGAGCCTCTGGCGATTGTCACAGAGGAGCTCAAGAGTAACAGTGAGTAGCACAGGGCAGGTGAGCCCAGCAGGCCCTCTAGTCTGATCCCTGATGAATGGCCCAGGACTCCTATTCTGACTCTGTGTGTGTGTGTGTGTGTGTGTGTGTGTGTGTGTGTGTGTGTGTGTTTGTACTGATGGGGACTGTCCCATTGTGCTTTGACTCTAGTGTATTGGCACAAGTCATTTTTCTGTTTGTCACCATTTCCATTTTGAACCCACCATTCTTGGTCCCAACCCAGGGTGAAAATGATCAGAACACGGAGGAGCCCTTCAGGGTTCAGAGCCTTGAACCTTACAGGCAGGACCAGCTTAGGAATGAGCTCCTGCCTGTCATTTGTGGGAGGAACCTACATTTCAGCAGCAACATGGGGTTAATCTCCTGGGATTTCATCCCCACCCAGCAGGTGCTGGATCTCTTGTTCCCAAAACAGCCACCTTCTTCAGTCTTTACTCCTGGTGCCACTCCACATCCTCCAAGGGGACAAGAACCTCAGGTTCTGGATGGATGTTGTAGAATGCCCACAGAGCCAATTGCCAGGCTGGGTGGGGTGCAGTTGCTGGGCTTTGCTGATGTTGTCATCCCCCACAGACCTTGGAACCTTCTGTGGCAGTGGCATCCAGGACCCCAGCAGCTGTGAGTAGCAGCTCCTCACTGCTTCACTCCAGCGAGCAGGTGGAAGACAGCCGCGTTGTTCACGTCCTCCTAGAGGGACAGAGCCTGAGGGAGACAAAGCGCATCCCGGTAAGCCCGACAGCAGGGCTGCCTCCTGGGTGTCCACACAGTGGAAGGCAGGAGACACAGCCAACCCCAGGGCTATGGTGGGAAATAAAGAAGAGAGAGGTCCGTCTTAAGGGCTTGACCTGAGGAGGGAGAGCATCAGCATGCCCAGCTTCAGTGGTGAGTGGGCCTGTGTATTGTGGGTTTTGCAGGCCAGAAGTGCAGATGGAAGTGCTGTGGACAGATGAAGGCAGAGATATGTCCAGGGTGCAGGCTGCAGTGCCTAGAACTTGGTATTCTCAATGAGTGAAGTTGGAGCAGAGGACGTGGCAGTGACTTGTCACATGTGTAGGAGGGGATGTGTTCCTGGTGGCAGGGAAGAGAACCTCCTTAGCATGACTAGGTGTAGGAATTTGGGGTCAGGATCACCTGGGGGGTCATGCCAAAGCTTCGGAATGTTAGGCTTTGCATGTATGTAAATACGGAGCTAAAGGGGTTCTTGGCAGAATTTCTATGGATGTGCAGTAGACACGCTAATGCTGCAGGTGTCCAGCTGCAGAGGAGACATGTTCAGTGACTGCCAGTGCTGTGTCAAGTACATCATTACAACCAGACCCGCACCGAGCTTCCAGAGGCCAGGGCCTCTCAAAGCTATCATGAAGCACTCAAGTGCACACTCTTGTATCTGAGTCTGTTTTGTGTCGTGGCAGTCAGGACCCAAGTTTTCAGTGCATCTGCCTCTTCCACCCACAAAGGCAGCCTGCATCCCAGATCACACTTGGTGCGCAGATCCCTGGCCCATTGCTCTCATCTCAGTGAGATGAGAGTGTGTCTGTGCATAGGCAGTTTGGTCCTTTGACATGAGTGGAATGTGGCTCCCCAGGGGGAGGGGAGATGGCAGGTACAGGCAGATATTTGTACCAGGATTGTTCTAGTAGCACATTGCAAGAACCCAGGTGGTATATGGAGGACACACTCAGGTAGCAGGATAACAAGATTGTGCCCTTGTATATGTAGCTGAGATTTCTCCTGAATGTTTGACCACAGTCTTCTGGGTAGCTCTTCTAAAAGCCATTCTCTGATGACATTTGTCCCACCCTGATCCAGGTGACCTTTCAGGAGACGGTGACAAGCCTCATCCAGGGCCTTGGACCAAAATTTGTTGCAGCATGAGGATGTGGACAACTTTGAGCTGCTGTATATGATGTCTGAGGATGAGAGTAAGTAGGACAATCAGACAGTGGGGAGACATGATCCACAGTGGGCTCAGGATAACTGACAGCCAAGAGAAAGTGGGCCTTGGCCCCAAAATACCAAAGTGTGATGGGCCTGGCGGAGACTCTCAGGGGTTGTGGGTGTTTTGTGGTATAATCCTTGAGTGCCACCTAACAATTCTCTCCACTTCGCTCTGCAGAAATCAAGGTCTCTGACCACTCACTCGTGTGTCTGTCCATGAATCTGGGAATACAATATTTCATCGTGAGGAAACGCCCCCAGGTCAAGGGAAAGGAGGTAAACACCTACCTTATTCAAGCTGTGCATGTGCTGCCATTCCACTCCGACCTGAGGAAATAAGAAGCCTCAGCACCTGGACATATTTGCTGGAAGCCCATAGAGCCAACTGACAGTCTGGGGTGGCTTTCTGTTTCTGGGTTTGCTGATGTTCCATCCCCCACAGTTCTCAGAATCAACCTGCAAGTCCTCCAGGCCGCTTTCCCACAAGCAGGTGGGAGACACCTGCTTAATTCGTGTCCACTTAGAAACACAAAGTCCAGAGATGGCCAAGAGTGTTCTGGTAAGCCTGGGAGCAGGGGTGTCCCGTGGTGCTTACACCTGGGTGGGGAGCAGACACTGGTCCAATACCATGGACTACTCATGCCCTCTTGAATTTGGAGCTTCTGGATGATCAGGAGGATAGATGGGAATCAAGAAGGGAGAGGTCAGTGTGAAGGGCTGGAGCTGAGATGAGCGAGTGCAGCAGCTTGTCCACTGCCATGTCTGAGGGAGTCTGTGTGTCAGGTGGCAGCATGCAGTCCAGAAGGGCAGGGACAGGTATGGGTGACAGATGAGAATAGGACAGGAACTAGGTTGCAGGTTCCCTTGTATGGGATGCTGACGTCTATGGAGGAGGACAGCAGTGTGAGGTTCTCCATGTTCCTTGAACAAGGAGCTGAGAGAGTCTCTCTGCAGAGTCGATATGGATGTGGAGCAAGCACACTAAATGTCCAGGTAACCCAATGACCACCCTTGCCGGATGAGGTGCCCTCCTACATCCCAGCCAGCACTGAGCCTCTGGAGGCCAGGAGCTCTCGTGGCTATCTTTCAGCTCTCCTGTGTGTGGTCATGTTCCTGGGTCTGTTTTTGGCCCTGGCAATCCAGACCAAAGCCTCTAGGTTTTGTGCCTAGGCCATTCCCAATGCCGCCTGCATCCTCGGGCAGACCTGGGATCTTGGAGGCTATTGTCCCATTCCTCCCAACTTGTGGGATGAGATTGCATCTGTATGCAGGTAGTGGGGTCCTTTCACTCCGAGAGGAGTGCAGCTCCACAAAGAGCAATGGCAGGCCCAGGAAGTCCTATGTACAAGGATTGGGCTAGTAGCCTGTGGGAAGAGCCCACACGATGAGCAGGAGGTCAGCCTCGGGTAGTAGGGTCATGGATGTTGCCCTTGTATTTAGAGTGGAGGTGCCTCCAGAATGCCCCTGCCCACTGTCCTTGAGTAGTCACTTCAAGGCCCATTTCCTGAAGGCCTGTCTCCCATGCTGCTCCAGGTGACCTGCCACGATAGGGCTCCTGTCGTCATCCGCAGCGCCCTCGACCTACACTTCCTTACTGAGGAGAATCCAGAGGATTATGAGCTGGGCCAAATCATCTCTCGCCGTCAGAGTAAGTGAGACAATCAGATAGCAGAGAGCAAGGGTCAGGATGTGGACTCAGGTCAACTCTTAGCAACAAAGAGTAGTCTCTGACCCCCAAGAACACTCCAACAGGTGTGTTGGGTTCGTGCACAAAGCCAACTGCACTTCTGCTGGTGGAAGGTCTTGAGGTCCAATGGTATACCCCGGTGGATATTGCGGCTCCCCACCAGGTGCCCTCCCCTGGACATGAACAGGCATCCAAAGCTGACATCTTTGAGGAGTGAGGAGGAAAGCCTCTCTCCAGGAGCAGTATGATTTCATGGTCTGGGATAGGAGTGGTTTCAAAGGAACATGGGAATGCATGGGCTAAAGAGGGAACTGGCATTTTGTGGACTGAAGCAGTACTATTGAAAGCCTTCTGTGTGACCAAAAAACCACTGCCTGGGCAGAGCATTGCCAGGATTCTAGCAAGCAGTAACAGGATGAAATTGGGAAGAAAACACAGCCTGGGAGACAGCCTGAATCATCTGTTTTTGCATAAATTCCATGGTCTTACGCACCTGAGTCCACTAGGCAAGGAGTGATCACAATAGCCAGGTTGTGATCCCTAACTAAAGTCAGATGAGGGCTTCCTGAGCACGTAGCCACAGAGCTCATCTGATAATAATGCCAGCGCTTTTTCGTTGGTTGGTTGGTTGGTTTTTGTGAGCCAAACACCACAGCAGCCATTATCCCAGCCTATGTACCCTGAAGACCACCATCCCTATGAGTTCTAGGATCACTTGTCTCCTATCTTAACCTACTGTTAGGTTAGTAGAGTCTATGGAAGAGGAAGTCTGTCTGGGGCCTTGGTAGCCTAAGAAATTCATAGCAGAGATCTCCACATCCAACCCAGAAGGGATGGAGAACAGGCTCTAGGTTAGAGGAGGGCGACAGGAAACACATGTTCAGAGGAAGGAGAAGCGGCTGTTGTATTCCCCCACTCGGGGTCATGGCACCACTGGGCCATACACCATGTTGGAGGGAAGCAGTCCCTTTGCTGGTCTTTGGAACCATTGTTCTCAGTAGGGCAGTATTAGGAATGTGGCCTCCATTCTCAGAAGCCTGGTTCACATGGAGGCGGGCTCCACCAACTCAGAAGCATGGCTCTAACGTGGTATCCGTGCTGGTCAGCCTGTCCTCACTGTGGCCATACTTGAGGAAAATAACTCAGAGGAGGAATCCTAGGCCTTTTTTCTCTGGGTTTCATAGCTTTCTCTTTGGTTGTGCACTGAGGCTGTCCATAAAGCTCTAGTGTGTGGCAGTGGAGAGCTCCTCAGCCCTTGCCACAAAGGCATAGACTGGGAGAGAGAGAACGAGGCTGGCAGAGAGGGAGAGAGAGAAAGATGGAGAGGGAGGACCTCTCCTTGGAGAATGAGGATTCAGTGGAGCCAACAGGAACAAGGTACTGTTGCCCAGGGCACAACCCTGTTTAGGTCTTACTCCAACCATGCTCAAACTTTCTTCCAGTCCTTCCCACCCCCCAGTAGTGTATTCATCTTGAATGAGAATTTCATGTTGACATCAGAGCACTCACCATCCAATGCTTCCCTCCAAACCCACCTATGAAGATGGCTCATGTGGGGACTGAATCTTCGGCACAGGAGCCTTTTGTGGGAGATTTCAGATGCAAACCCTAGTGGTGTGCTTTGGCAGATGCAAGAGGACCTGAGATATTCTGGAGTCCAAAGCCTTCGGTAGGAACAGACATTAGGTCTGTTGAAGTGCTCTGCCTCGTTCTTCCTCAGGGTGGACTGTGGAGGCTGTCTTTGTTGGTATTGGTGCTGAATTGGAGAGCTCTCAGGTGTGTGGCTCTGGCCTTTTCTGGCACAGGCTCTGAGATGTTGGCGTGTCCTAGGGAGAACCTCCTGAGTGCCACCTTCTTTTTATACACCCCTCTCTCCCCAGAGCTGAGGATTCCAGCAGAGGCCAACGTATTTGATGCCAAGAATCCTCACAAAAAATCCAACTTTGTGCTGAGGAAAAGGAGCCTCTCCCAAAAGAATGATGGGTGGATCCAGCCTCAACCTCCCTCTCGTCCTGCAAAGAAGGCTCCTGTCCTCCTGAGGATGCTTGCAATACCATTCTGTTGCTGTGTGCCTGGGCGGGGCTGAGGCAGCCCAGGAATATTTACATTGATTACTATTTTCTTCAAAGTTTGAATCTATAGTTTGCCATTGTCCTTGACCTTGTTTAGTAACACAGTTGTTACTCTATCCTGTATTTGTTGTTTCCATTAATATATTATTATTATTTTAAAATATATATGTTTTTGTTACCTGATCTACTGTGATGATTTGAGTATACTAAATGTAGCAGTGATTCCTAAAGGACACATCCAAACCAACAGGAAGGAATGTTTCATTCTATCAGCAAGAACTTTGGTTTTTAGGAGTTTGGCAGATGGCATTATCTGAGTCAGTTTTCCAATGGGGGCAATGAAGTATCAGCTGTGATGGTACAAACACAAACAAAGACACACAAACACACACAAGAGCACACACACTCACTGAGAGATAGATAGACAGATGGAGTTGGTCTCTGCTGAAATACTTTGGAGACATGGTTCTGATTTCTCCCCTTTTGGAGTATTTTCAATTGCACAAGGTGTCTTGCAAATGAACCCATGTCTGAGGAAGACATGCATGTGTACTTCACATGCCACTTTTCACATAGCAGGAAGGTCATGTAATATTTTTCATGCAGCTGTCTTTTGACTGTGAACCATCCCATGAGGTCAGCTGTGGAATTTTCAACTTGTAGCATCACAATGGGGATCCACTCTTTGGATTTGGGGATATTTCCGATTTTCTTGATTCAGATTGGAATGATATATATATTAGTTTTTGATGAAAATTCTGCATTTGATGGTAATGAATGTCGTGCATCTAGGAATCTGTAGAGTGCAGACAATGAATGGATGCCTACTGTTGTCTGGACTGGTCTGAAAAGTCCTGTAGCATCTGAGCATGTGTGAGGGCTGTACAGGTCTTGCCAAAAGTCCAGGTCAGATGATCCTGCACAAAGCTGAACTCCTAGTGGTCTCCACAACAGTGTAAGGGCCAAGGAGAAACACACTTCCACACAGAAGTTGGGAAGCTACCTTATGAAGGTGATCATAGATACGGGATTATTAATATATCCAGGTTGGCATCTATTATTTTTTTAGCTTTTGACTTTCGCAGCTGTGGGCATCTTGACAACCATCAACTCCCTGTAAGCACAGACAACTCTATAAGAACCTGAGGATAAATTTCCCTGTGCATGTCCCCTTGTGAAACTGCTTAACCACCGCCTGGTTTACACACAGGTGGAATTTCTAGGTCAAAGTGTGCATGTTTACTTCTTTGACTAAGCACTGCCAGGGGGCTCTTCTGCATAGCTCTACCTGTGGCCAGGATTGTATTATCTAGCTTTCTAACTTTTGCAGGTTGAGTAGATACATAGTGGGAGCACACTGTGTTTGTTGGTATTTTTCTTGGTATCTATTCTGATGCTTTTCACTGGGGGATTTTTTCCTGTGAAAATGGGCTTCCTCTACTTGACCTTATTTTCTTCTTTTTAAAATTTTTTCAATGTGACTTTTTAATTTTAGTTTTATTAAAGACATTGCCCCTTGCTTGCATAGTCTATATCTAAAGCACTAGTCCTTGCTCCAAGGCCCAGCTTGCTCTCAGCTGCCCCAGGAGGGGAACAGTCTTTGGCGGTAGACAAGAGACGCCCCTGCAGGGGGCACAAGTGCTTTGGCCCTCTGGTGTCTTGCCAGCAGTGCTTCCCATGCTCACAGAGGGTTTCAGACACTGAGTCAATGGTCCAGGTGGTCTTTTGTTCAGTCTGATCTCAAATTGAGCTCCTCTGAGAGGTCATATTGAAGTCCTTGTGTGTACCTGACCCATCATTTTAAACAATATTCCAAGTTCACTTTTTGTGTGTACGTGGGTTCTGGGGATTGAACCCAGGGCCTTGAGCCTGTGAGGCAAGTGACCTACCTGAGCTACACCCTCAGAGACCCCTGTAAAAGTATTTCCCCTTTGCCTCGGGGTCTAAGTTGCCAAGGCTGACCTCAAACGTTCCTCTTGCCTCAGCCTCCCTGGTGGCTGGCATGACAGGCATGCACCTGGGACTGTCACACTCGAGCCTGTGATGGGAACTCATGTGCATCTGTCCAGGGCTGAGCATGGTTAGGCAGAGCTGTGCTCCAGGCTCCCTGCAGGGCTGTGGAGGCTTCTGCTGCCCAGCAGCCCTGGTGCCATGGCCAGGGCTCCTCCCAGCCGAGGGCAGGCAGCTGCCCATTGCTGTAGGCTGACCTTATTTTCTTCTTATGGCACTCGTCCGTTCTCTGGAGTATGTTGTATGGTTTGTCCATTAGGAGTCTAACAGGTCCTCTAGAACCTTCAAACAATTAGTAAAATTCCTGAACAGTAAGTGAGCGCGCGCAGAAATTGGGCTAATATTTTGGGAAGAACAATGTTGGATGATATATTCATGGCTTGAATATGTCATCCAACATGAAGTTATATTTTATTACTTACAAAATAATAAAATAATGAAGCAATACCATGGGCTGAGCTAAAATAGATCCTTAGGATCTTAGGCATTCTGTAATAAATCTGTGTCACTTGAAGCATAGAGTTGATCGACTCTGAGTAATGAAACAGAAGTAAAGGTATCAAAGCCAATGATCATCTGTTTCCAATTTTCTGTGATTTGGTTCAAGTGGTAAAGAGGTGATATTTATTAATAATGGATCGAATAGGTTCATAATTGTTTTAGAGTACAATTAGATGCCTTCAAACTTTAGGCTACATGGGCACATTTGAGAACGGTTCCAGCCATTCTCTCATCCTTTGGGTCATTCCCCTCCTATGTCCTGTGAGACATTTTCTATGTGAGGCTTTAAGAAGAAGAAGAGAATATTCTGTAAAGAAAACCTTGTGATCTGTGCAGTATGAAGTTGAATGGATTCATTCAGAAATCAGAAATTCTATTGAAAGATATTTATTTGCATGAGCCAAATAAAACCTATTTTTAGGCATCCTGGTGAAGACAAGGTTTTATCTTTATGTCTCATTTTCTATGTTTTGTTGTTGTTGTTGTTGTTAGAATGAAATTCATATGTTGCCAGACCATTGTATCAGATGTGTAACTAGATGCCATTTAAATTACCCACTTTTACATGGTAGACAGTTTTTAATGAACACTGCCTGTCTGCACCTTTTTTAAAAACAGGACTGGGATCAGAAGCCCAAATACCAATGGTTAGCTGGAGCATATTTTTCATTTGGCCTATCTGTCAGTATTCCCTGAGGTCATCTGTGCAATCAGCTTCGTTACTCCTGCTCCCTCACTGGATTTCATAGAAACCATATGCTATGTATGAATCAGGGACACCAATCCCACAACATAGCATTCTTGGAATATCCAAAGTCCCACTTTTCACTTCGCCATGCCTGAGATCAGCAGTAATATTTATCAGCAAATGTGAGATTTTCAAAGATCCAATTCTATGTGCTCCTTTCTCATAGAGCTTTAGGCAGGGATATAGCATACATAAATATTAAGTAAAGTCCATAGTTTTTAAAATGTCATCCATTGAATAGTTGACACATGTCTGAGATACTTTTTATTTTGGAGGAGGTATTATTTAATAGGGAATTCCAACAGCTACCTAATAGTGAAATGAGAAGTCTTGCATCCATTTTATTTTGTTTCTGATGATTTTTATGAGTAAGGGTAAGATACTTCCTTGTTCTGATGCAGATGTTGCCCACTTTTGTGAATGGATGCGGGGTGTCACCTACTACTTGCATATCTGCATATTGGGCTTGACACTGCTATCGTACTTGGTAGTTGACAAAAAGTCAATACTGAAGTTAAGCTCTTGTGTTCTAGCAGCAGAGCTGAAGATCCTTGATGTGCCACCTTCTGCAATCCATGCTGCTCTCTTCATGTTCCTTATTGACTTCCTGGTGAGGAGCATCATGGTCTCCTGGTCTTGAGAATGGCCAAGCATTGCTCTGTGAATGTGGAAGATGGGCATGTGGAAGGCTCCAGGGAGGAGGGATCATTGAACATGTACTCGAATCCATGTGCCTGTTGAATGACCTGTTTTTTTTATTTTGGGGTTTTAAGGGAGACACTGCCCTAAAACACTTCTGTGCAGCTGGGGATGCAGGCTTCTGCTTCACCTTGCAGGAAGCATTAACGAATCCTTTCCAGAAGACATGAGAAGAGAGAAGTGAGCCTCTGGTATCATGCAGGTTCCTTGCATTGCCCATGGGCTAGAAGAGAGAAGAGTTGCTTCATGAGATTTGATCCCCTTTTTCCTGAAAAGTTCCACACAGAGGTGAGTCCCCAGCATGTTTAGAAATCATTTCAGACACCTTTCTGGACGGAATTGAATCAGAGCCCCTGATGATGTGGAAGAGCTAAAGATGGGTTTGCTATGAATTTTCTATTTCATTCATCAGGGCGTGAGTCAAGTCAGTCATTGTGCTGTCAACACATGAGCTGCTGGTCAAATGTGAGGAAGTGGTCTTGCTTTATGAAAACACCACCCTGATTCAGTGAGCCAGAGGCAGCCTGCAGTCCCTGTTTTCCTGTAAAGGCAGATTGCTGTGGATGGCCTCTGGCCTCGTCATGCAGCCCTGCTCAGAGTAGGGGATTGAGGGACCAGGCAGATCCCTAGTTCCTTTTGACCTTTATTGCCATTGGGCCACCCCAGGGTCCTTGGACTCTACCTGGTCTTCTGGCCTGGGTCAGGGGATGTGAGGTTTGGAATCCCCCTCTGTGGCAGGATCCCAGCCCCCCAGCCATTTGAGGTCAGCACATCCTTCCCTAATTGTGTTAGAGTTGGAGACTTCTCCCACCCATCCTCATCCATGCTCATCCCACATTTTGGAGCTTGGCACCTGAGGACCTTTATTCATTGACTTAGTTGTTAGTGATGATGGTTACTAAGACTAAGTGACTCTTTCAAGTCACATCACTTGCATGGTAGGGCTAGAGCATGGATCTTCCTAATTGATTTCATGGGACTCTCTCATGGAAACTGTGACTGCTTCCTAAACACACACTCTACATTTGGAGTGTCAAAATTCTTGCCACTGCCTCCTTGGCAAGTGTATCTTGTCTTCTACGTGGGAATTTCACAAATATTTTCCTTTGGTTTGTGGAGGTCATGCAGAAGGGATTTCATTTGAAATAGCCCAAACAAGAAATACCAGTTGTCTTTTTCGCACATGGATGTGTGTAGTGAACATCCCTTTCTGTGTGCTTGCATGAGTTACTCCTTTGAATTTGTTGAAGAATGGTTGGCTGGGGAGCAAGTTAACGAGAGATGGATATCAATGGTTGTCAAGTATTCTGACGTGAAGAATGTATTGAGGATGTGAAGGCTTTTCTAGCCAGTTCCTATGGCTCAGTCAGGGATCAGTCAGAGGATTCTGTCTGGTAGACTCTTTGGCACAGATGTCAAAGTGGCCTGGTCTTACCCTGTCCAGGACTGAATGCTGAGCTTGAGTGGGAGCTTCTTGTCATTTCAAGCATTTCCATGAGTCTGTCCTCTGTTCTCTTGTATCCAAGTGGTTTCTAATAGGAAAGCAGAACAAAAATTGAAAGTATGGTGATTGATTATTTTTACCAATGTTATTTCAATCCACTTTGTTTAATACGAAATTACCTTTATGCTAGTAAGATTTCATATGTGAGGAAATAATGAAAATATTGGGGTTAGGGGATGAGAATATGCAAATCAAACATTTTTGAGCACCAAGACCCGTTTTTTGTTTTTGTTTTTGTTTTTTTTTTAACTTAAATAATATTAAGTGCCAGAGGACCACCGCTGCCATTCAGCCTCAACAACCTCCAGGTCCAGCCTCCAGGTGGCCCATTTCACCAGGGTGTGTGGGACCACACTGTCCTGGGATGAGAGAACAGTACCCACGGATGTTGACATCTCACAGAGTAGATATTGCCAGTGACAGTAGGGAGCTATTGGCACATGAGGAAGGGAAGAGCTCTCAGGATGGGAAGAGGGGGCCGCTTCGAGACTCATTGGGTATGGCACGAGGCTGCTGGGTGTGGTGTTGGCCTGGGCCCACTGAGTGGGGCAGATCCGTGGTCTGTGTTTCTGTACCCTCCTCTGTAGCCTGTGTTGGCAGCAGATCAGGGAATTGCGATCAGAAGTGCTCCCAGTAACACAGGCACCAGCCCCCAGAGTGTGTGCCTATCCGTTTCCCCACCTGGCCTGACTTAGTGCCTGTCTTGCCTCAGGGCTGAGACCCTACAATCTCTGATGAGGGTGTCTGTGGTCCAGATCCAACCTGCATGGCCAACATGCTCAGACCTTCAGCTGGGTCCTAGGCTGCTGCAACCAAACTCTGTTAACTGGGTGGCCGACAACAGAGGAAGTGTCTTCCGTTGAGCTCCAGAGGCTCAACACAGTAGGTGTTGGGCTGTCCCAGTGCCATAACCCCTCCCAGGTTTCAAGGGGACTGTCTCCCCAACTCTCCCAGCCCTTGCCCACTCTCCTATTGCTGCCCACGATCTGTGGTTCCCATATGGGCATCCCGCCCTGGCTCCAACCTCACATATCCGGTATCCCCCAGTCTCCCTGGTATCTGGGTCCAGACTCTCCTCTTCCTACAAGAATATCAGATATTGGATTTGGTCCCAGTTGATGCTGTGTTCCATCATGTGAGCTCTTAGCTTCATCACTGTGCAAAGACTCTTTTCCCACACAAGTTCGCACGACTTTTGGCTGGCTAAGAATTTTCAGGCGACACTTTTCTAATGAGTACACTTTCCTTCCTTCCGATCTCCCACCAGTGAGCATTCCTCGCACCCTTGTCCTAGTTCCTTTATGGCAGTTTCCCTCCTTATGGCTGAGAGGACCTAGTGACCCCTGAATTCACACGTTCTCCTTAATCACCAACACACTGCAGAATTCTCCAGGGGGGCATATATGCTCCTGGAAGTTGGTGTTGGAAATAGTTCTCCATCCATTAATCACTCCCTCACTCACTAATGTCCTTGTGTCCTTGAGAAAGGCTCTCCCTTTCCTGGTTTTCCTGAATAGAAATCCTCTTGCCTCTTGGGTGAATAGGGTTATGGGTTGTGCAGAGGGTTTTGGTCCACTGAGCATCTTAGAGACTGTCCTTTATGGAGCCTAATGATCCTCACTGGGGAATGAGGCCAGGGTCCTAACTGTGGTTAGTTAGAGAGGGAAAGAAGGACAAGGGAAACTCAGATGTCCCTTCATGGCCCCTGGAGTTAGAGGACTTACCCCTTTGCACCTGGGATCAGGAGACCTCATTTCCTCGAGGACACGCACACTCAGACGTTAATCTTGAGTGTGGGTTCCTTTCTGGGGTCCAGGGCTGTTGTTAGCCACCAGGAATGACAGTGCTCTCCATGCTGAGTGGAGCCATTTTTGCCAGGAAAGAGAGCCCATGGTCACGCCTTGTGCAAAGCATCCCACGCCAGGGGCTCCCATGCCTACATTCCTGTCCTGAAAGGAAGCCACTCAGAGGCAAGGTGGGTCCAACCACCTCCCATGTGTTCACTCATCACTGTGTTCCAGCAGTCACCCCAGTGAACAGTCCTGATGGGATTGGATGTGGCTCAGAATGTCACCCTCATGAGCTCTACCCTGCCACAGCTGCAGTTCTGCAGTGGGAGAAACTCAAAACCTCAAAACACATGCACATGAAAGAAAAGAGCAAGAGCCAGAGCCCAAACAGGCCAGGTGTGGCAAAGACAGCTGGAGTGCCTAGGTTGGGACTCAGAATTATGTCAGTGGGGTGGCATTGCTGCTGGCACCAGCATGATAACCGAGAGCCAGCCCTGCTCATTTTGGGGAGCAGTGTGTTGGGGAAGGCAGCAGAAATTGAGAGGCAGGATTGAGTTTGGCCCTAGGAGGAGGTTGGGTAAGAGGCCAGTGTGGGTTGGAGAGCCTGGGCAGATAGACAGAGGCCAGGGCACACCCCAAAGCCTGGAGACTGCACTTGATGTCCAGGGTTGTGAAACACCACTTCCCCTCTTACTCACAACTGAGAGCAAGGGGCATTGATGAGTTCAGTTTGTGTGCGGCTGCATCCAAGGTGGCTCGGCTAGGAACCTCTGTTTCCTTGACTCAGGAGGCTGGGAGTCCAGGCTCCACTGAGGCTCGGCTGGGAGGATCGGAGTCTGAGTTTATGCCTGTGTTCCCTGTAGGATCCATGTTGGCTGAGCCTCAGTGTTTTTGTAATGAGAGGATGGGTGACCGTCATGTCTTTATCACAGGACACACTTGCTAAATGGATTTGTTTGCTCTGAGGAGGAAAGAGAGAGGGGGGAGTGGTGCTGGAGACAGGGATGCAGACAGGGGTCATGGACTTGGCATAACTCAGTCTTGGAGGTGATATCCCATCACCTGTACCCACTTCAATTCCCATGAATCCAGAGGCTGAGCCCCCTTGAGGTGAGGGGTGAACCGGTTCTGGGCAGCAGGATGCTGTGGTACCTCGGAGTCTCTGTGAGACCCCAACACTAGACACACTTGGCCCTTTTGAAATCTTAAGAGAAGCCTTGGGAAGTTGTATGGCAGAGGGGAGCAGCCTCTGCATCTCAGTCCCCTCCAACTTGCCATGGTGTAGAGAGGGAACTGCAGCCACGATGGGACGGACATTGGCCATGTCCCTGTGTGGGACACAGGCCTGATTGAGTTAGGGTGCATTCTTTGTCTCTCCCTTTCTTGTGATTATCCCATCTCTACATTTGTGCTTTAGCCACCTGTGAGTCCCATCTCTGGTTTCAGAGAGAACAGAGGGTGTTATGGGCCAATAGACACAATAAACCCTAGAGATTAGATGCTACCCTACTTTCCAGAAAAGACTGGGCACACCATGAGTTGCACAATGATGGGACCAGGGTCCAAAAGCTGCTGAGAGGGAAGGACTGGTTGTGAATGCATTTTTGAAGGCTCCAAGCTGGAACTCTAGTGGCACCAAGCAGGGCAGATGCTGGTGGGGATGTTTGGGTAGTTGTTGGTGAACACCTGCGCACCTGAGATGGGTAGGCATGGAGGAGAAATCGGCAGCCCATAGGGCTGTTGAAAGTGGTCTTATGTGAAAAGAGGCTCAGGTATGGGCACAGGAAATGACATCATTGCCTTGACAATGGATCAAACAGAACATGGAACCCTGGTATCCAGGCACCCACTTCACTGACCAAGCCATCCGAGCTCACTTGGTTGGAGCCACTGGAGGGAGAAGGATGTTCTCCTGTGGTTGCAGACAATGCCGAGCCTCAGGCTCCCAGGGATCTCAGGGGGGCCAACTAGCCCTTTTGTGGATACACTGGGTGAGGCTTCATCTTAGACGCCAGAGCCTCTGGCGATTGTCACAGAGGAGCTCAAGAGTAACAGTGAGTAGCACAGGGCAGGTGAGCCCAGCAGGCCCTCTAGTCTGATCCCTGATGAATGGCCCAGGACTCCTATTCTGACTCTGTGTGTGTGTGTGTGTGTGTGTGTGTGTGTGTGTGTGTGTGTGTGTTTGTACTGATGGGAACTGTCCCATTGTGCTTTGACTCTAGTGTATTGGCACAAGTCATTTTTCTGTTTGTCACCATTTCCATTTTGAACCCACCATTCTTGGTCCCAACCCAGGGTGAAAATGATCAGAACACGGAGGAGCCCTTCAGGGTTCAGAGCCTTGAACCTTACAGGCAGGACCAGCTTAGGAATGAGCTCCTGCCTGTCATTTGTGGGAGGAACCTACATTTCAGCAGCAACATGGGGTTAATCTCCTGGGATTTCATCCCCACCCAGCAGGTGCTGGATCTCTTGTTCCCAAAACAGCCACCTTCTTCAGTCTTTACTCCTGGTGCCACTCCACATCCTCCAAGGGGACAAGAACCTCAGGTTCTGGATGGATGTTGTAGAATGCCCACAGAGCCAACTGCCAGGCTGGGTGGGGTGCAGTTGCTGGGCTTTGCTGATGTTGTCATCCCCCACAGTTCTTGGAACCTTCTGTGGCAGTGGCATCCAGGACCCCAGCAGCTGTGAGTAGCAGCTCCTCACTGCTTCACTCCAGCGAGCAGGTGGAAGACAGCCGCGTTGTTCACGTCCTCCTAGAGGGACAGAGCCTGAGGGAGACAAAGCGCATCCCGGTAAGCCCGACAGCAGGGCTGCCTCCTGGGTGTCCACACAGTGGAAGGCAGGAGACACAGCCAACCCCAGGGCTATGGTGGGAAATAAAGAAGAGAGAGGTCCGTCTTAAGGGCTTGACCTGAGGAGGGAGAGCATCAGCATGCCCAGCTTCAGTGGTGAGTGGGCCTGTGTATTGTGGGTTTTGCAGGCCAGAAGTGCAGATGGAAGTGCTGTGGACAGATGAAGGCAGAGATATGTCCAGGGTGCAGGCTGCAGTGCCTAGAACTTGGTATTCTCAATGAGTGAAGTTGGAGCAGAGGACGTGGCAGTGACTTGTCACATGTGTAGGAGGGGATGTGTTCCTGGTGGCAGGGAAGAGAACCTCCTTAGCATGACTAGGTGTAGGAATTTGGGGTCAGGATCACCTGGGGGGTCATGCCAAAGCTTCGGAATGTTAGGCTTTGCATGTATGTAAATACGGAGCTAAAGGGGTTCTTGGCAGAATTTCTATGGATGTGCAGTAGACACGCTAATGCTGCAGGTGTCCAGCTGCAGAGGAGACATGTTCAGTGACTGCCAGTGCTGAGTCAAGTACATCATGACAACCAGACCCGCACCGAGCTTCCAGAGGCCAGGGCCTCTCAAAGCTATCATGAAGCACTCAAGTGCACACTCTTGTATCTGAGTCTGTTTTGTGTCGTGGCAGTCAGGACCCAAGTTTTCAGTGCATCTGCCTCTTCCACCCACAAAGGCAGCCTGCATCCCAGATCACACTTGGTGCGCAGATCCCTGGCCCATTGCTCTCATCTCAGTGAGATGAGAGTGTGTCTGTGCATAGGCAGTTTGGTCCTTTGACATGAGTGGAATGTGGCTCCCCAGGGGGAGGGGAGATGGCAGGTACAGGCAGATATTTGTACCAGGATTGTTCTAGTAGCACATTGCAAGAACCCAGGTGGTATATGGAGGACACACTCAGGTAGCAGGATAACAAGATTGTGCCCTTGTATATGTAGCTGAGATTTCTCCTGAATGTTTGACCACAGTCTTCTGGGTAGCTCTTCTAAAAGCCATTCTCTGATGACATTTGTCCCACCCTGATCCAGGTGACCTTTCAGGAGACGGTGACAAGCCTCATCCAGGGCCTTGGACCAAAATTTGTTGCAGCATGAGGATGTGGACAACTTTGAGCTGCTGTATATGATGTCTGAGGATGAGAGTAAGTAGGACAATCAGACAGTGGGGAGACATGATCCACAGTGGGCTCAGGATAACTGACAGCCAAGAGAAAGTGGGCCTTGGCCCCAAAATACCAAAGTGTGATGGGCCTGGCGGAGACTCTCAGGGGTTGTGGGTGTTTTGTGGTATAATCCTTGAGTGCCACCTAACAATTCTCTCCACTTCGCTCTGCAGAAATCAAGGTCTCTGACCACTCACTCGTGTGTCTGTCCATGAATCTGGGAATACAATATTTCATGGTGAGGAAACGCCCCCAGGTCAAGGGAAAGGAGGTAAACACCTACCTTATTCAAGCTGTGCATGTGCTGCCATTCCACTCCGACCTGAGGAAATAAGAAGCCTCAGCACCTGGACATATTTGCTGGAAGCCCATAGAGCCAACTGACAGTCTGGGGTGGCTTTCTGTTTCTGGGTTTGCTGATGTTCCATCCCCCACAGTTCTCAGAATCAACCTGCAAGTCCTCCAGGCCGCTTTCCCACAAGCAGGTGGGAGACACCTGCTTAATTCGTGTCCACTTAAAAACACAAAGTCCAGAGATGGCCAAGAGTGTTCTGGTAAGCCTGGGAGCAGGGGTGTCCCGTGGTGCTTACACCTGGGTGGGGAGCAGACACTGGTCCAATACCATGGACTACTCATGCCCTCTTGAATTTGGAGCTTCTGGATGATCAGGAGGATAGATGGGAATCAAGAAGGGAGAGGTCAGTGTGAAGGGCTGGAGCTGAGATGAGCGAGTGCAGCAGCTTGTCCACTGCCATGTCTGAGGGAGTCTGTGTGTCAGGTGGCAGCATGCAGTCCAGAAGGGCAGGGACAGGTATGGGTGACAGATGAGAATAGGACAGGAACTAGGTTGCAGGTTCCCTTGTATGGGATGCTGACGTCTATGGAGGAGGACAGCAGTGTGAGGTTCTCCATGTTCCTTGAACAAGGAGCTGAGAGAGTCTCTCTGCAGAGTCGATATGGATGTGGAGCAAGCACACTAAATGTCCAGGTAACCCAATGACCACCCTTGCCGGATGAGGTGGCCTCCTACATCCCAGCCAGCACTGAGCCTCTGGAGGCCAGGAGCTCTCGTGGCTATCTTTCAGCTCTCCTGTGTGTGGTCATGTTCCTGGGTCTGTTTTTGGCCCTGGCAATCCAGACCAAAGCCTCTAGGTTTTGTGCCTAGGCCATTCCCAATGCCGCCTGCATCCTCGGGCAGACCTGGGATCTTGGAGGCTATTGTCCCATTCCTCCCAACTTGTGGGATGAGATTGCATCTGTATGCAGGTAGTGGGGTCCTTTCACTCCGAGAGGAGTGCAGCTCCACAAAGAGCAATGGCAGGCCCAGGAAGTCCTATGTACAAGGATTGGGCTAGTAGCCTGTGGGAAGAGCCCACACGATGAGCAGGAGGTCAGCCTCGGGTAGTAGGGTCATGGATGTTGCCCTTGTATTTAGAGTGGAGGTGCCTCCAGAATGCCCCTGCCCACTGTCCTTGAGTAGTCACTTCAAGGCCCATTTCCTGAAGGCCTGTCTCCCATGCTGCTCCAGGTGACCTGCCACGATAGGGCTCCTGTCGTCATCCGCAGTGCCCTCGACCTACACTTCCTTACTGAGGAGAATCCAGAGGATTATGAGCTGGGCCAAATCATCTCTCGCCGTCAGAGTAAGTGAGACAATCAGATAGCAGAGAGCAAGGGTCAGGATGTGGACTCAGGTCAACTCTTAGCAACAAAGAGTAGTCTCTGACCCCCAAGAACACTCCAACAGGTGTGTTGGGTTCGTGCACAAAGCCAACTGCACTTCTGCTGGTGGAAGGTCTTGAGGTCCAATGGTATACCCCGGTGGATATTGCGGCTCCCCACCAGGTGCCCTCCCCTGGACATGAACAGGCATCCAAAGCTGACATCTTTGAGGAGTGAGGAGGAAAGCCTCTCTCCAGGAGCAGTATGTTTTCATGGTCTGGGATAGGAGTGGTTTCAAAGGAACATGGGAATGCATGGGCTAAAGAGGGAACTGGCATTTTGTGGACTGAAGCAGTACTATTGAAAGCCTTCTGTGTGACCAAAAAACCACTGCCTGGGCAGAGCATTGCCAGGATTCTAGCAAGCAGTAACAGGATGAAATTGGGAAGAAAACACAGCCTGGGAGACAGCCTGAATCATCTGTTTTTGCATAAATTCCATGGTCTTACGCACCTGAGTCCACTAGGCAAGGAGTGATCACAATAGCCAGGTTGTGATCCCTAACTAAAGTCAGATGAGGGCTTCCTGAGCACGTAGCCACAGAGCTCATCTGATAATAATGCCAGCGCTTTTTCGTTGGTTGGTTGGTTGGTTTTTGTGAGCCAAACACCACAGCAGCCATTATCCCAGCCTATGTACCCTGAAGACCACCATCCCTATGAGTTCTAGGATCACTTGTCTCCTATCTTAACCTACTGTTAGGTTAGTAGAGTCTATGGAAGAGGAAGTCTGTCTGGGGCCTTGGTAGCCTAAGAAATTCATAGCAGAGATCTCCACATCCAACCCAGAAGGGATGGAGAACAGGCTCTAGGTTAGAGGAGGGCGACAGGAAACACATGTTCAGAGGAAGGAGAAGCGGCTGTTGTATTCCCCCACTCGGGGTCATGGCACCACTGGGCCATACACCATGTTGGAGGGAAGCAGTCCCTTTGCTGGTCTTTGGAACCATTGTTCTCAGTAGGGCAGTATTTGGAATGTGGCCTCCATTCTCAGAAGCCTGGTTCACATGGAGGCGGGCTCCACCAACGCAGAAGCATGGCTCTAACGTGGTATCCGTGCTGGTCAGCCTGTCCTCACTGTGGCCATACTTGAGGAAAATAACTCAGAGGAGGAATCCTAGGCCTTTTTTCTCTGGGTTTCATAGCTTTCTCTTTGGTTGTGCACTGAGGCTGTCCATAAAGCTCTAGTGTGTGGCAGTGGAGAGCTCCTCAGCCCTTGCCACAAAGGCATAGACTGGGAGAGAGAGAACGAGGCTGGCAGAGAGGGAGAGAGAGAAAGATGGAGAGGGAGGACCTCTCCTTGGAGAATGAGGATTCAGTGGAGCCAACAGGAACAAGGTACTGTTGCCCAGGGCACAACCCTGTTTAGGTCTTACTCCAACCATGCTCAACCTTTCTTCCAGTCCTTCCCACCCCCCAGTAGTGTATTCATCTTGAATGAGAATTTCATGTTGACATCAGAGCACTCACCATCCAATGCTTCCCTCCAAACCCACCTATGAAGATGGCTCATGTGGGGACTGAATCTTCGGCACAGGAGCCTTTTGTGGGAGATTTCAGATGCAAACCCTAGTGGTGTGCTTTGGCAGATGCAAGAGGACCTGAGATATTCTGGAGTCCAAAGCCTTCGGTAGGAACAGACATTAGGTCTGTTGAAGTGCTCTGCCTCGTTCTTCCTCAGGGAGGACTGTGGAGGCTGTCTTTGTTGGTATTGGTGCTGAATTGGAGAGCTCTCAGGTGTGTGGCTCTGGCCTTTTCTGGCACAGGCTCTGAGATGTTGGCGTGTCCTAGGGAGAACCTCCTGAGTGCCACCTTCTTTTTGTACACCCCTCTCTCCCCAGAGCTGAGGATTCCAGCAGAGGCCAACGTATTTGATGCCAAGAATCCTCACAAAAAATCCAACTTTGTGCTGAGGAAAAGGAGCCTCTCCCAAAAGAATGATGGGTGGATCCAGCCTCAACCTCCCTCTCGTCCTGCAAAGAAGGCTCCTGTCCTCCTGAGGATGCTTGCAATACCATTCTGTTGCTGTGTGCCTGGGCGGGGCTGAGGCAGCCCAGGAATATTTACATTGATTACTATTTTCTTCAAAGTTTGAATCTATAGTTTGCCATTGTCCTTGACCTTGTTTAGTAACACAGTTGTTACTCTATCCTGTATTTGTTGTTTCCATTAATATATTATTATTATTTTAAAATATATATGTTTTTGTTATCTGATCTACTGTGATGATTTGAGTATACTAAATGTAGCAGTGATTCCTAAAGGACACATCCAAACCAACAGGAAGGAATGTTTCATTCTATCAGCAAGAACTTTGGTTTTTAGGAGTTTGGCAGATGGCATTATCTGAGTCAGTTTTCCAATGGGGGCAATGAAGTATCAGCTGTGATGGTACAAACACAAACAAAGACACACAAACACACACAAGAGCACACACACTCACTGAGAGATAGATAGACAGATGGAGTTGGTCTCTGCTGAAATACTTTGGAGACATGGTTCTGATTTCTCCCCTTTTGGAGTATTTTCAATTGCACAAGGTGTCTTGCAAATGAACCCATGTCTGAGGAAGACATGCATGTGTACTTCACATGCCACTTTTCACATAGCAGGAAGGTCATGTAATATTTTTCATGCAGCTGTCTTTTGACTGTGAACCATCCCATGAGGTCAGCTGTGGAATTTTCAACTTGTAGCATCACAATGGGGATCCACTCTTTGGATTTGGGGATATTTCCGATTTTCTTGATTCAGATTGGAATGATATATATATTAGTTTTTGATGAAAATTCTGCATTTGATGGTAATGAATGTCGTGCATCTAGGAATCTGTAGAGTGCAGACAATGAATGGATGCCTACTGTTGTCTGGACTGGTCTGAAAAGTCCTGTAGCATCTGAGCATGTGTGAGGGCTGTACAGGTCTTGCCAAAAGTCCAGGTCAGATGATCCTGCACAAAGCTGAACTCCTAGTGGTCTCCACAACAGTGTAAGGGCCAAGGAGAAACACACTTCCACACAGAAGTTGGGAAGCTACCTTATGAAGGTGATCATAGATACGGGATTATTAATATATCCAGGTTGGCATCTATTATTTTTTTAGCTTTTGACTTTCGCAGCTGTGGGCATCTTGACAACCATCAACTCCCTGTAAGCACAGACAACTCTATAAGAACCTGAGGATAAATTTCCCTGTGCATGTCCCCTTGTGAAACTGCTTAAGCACCGCCTGGTTTACACACAGGTGGAATTTCTAGGTCAAAGTGTGCATGTTTACTTCTTTGACTAAGCACTGCCAGGTGGCTCTTCTGCATAGCTCTACCTGTGGCCAGGATTGTATTATCTAGCTTTCTAACTTTTGCAGGTTGAGTAGATACATAGTGGGGGCACACTGTGTTTGTTGGTATTTTTCTTGGTATCTATTCTGATGCTTTTCACTGGGGGATTGTTTCCTGTGAAAATGGGCTTCCTCTACTTGACCTTATTTTCTTCTTTTTAAAATTTTTTCAATGTGACTTTTTAATTTTAGTTTTATTAAAGACATTGCCCCTTGCTTGCATAGTCTATATCTAAAGCACTAGTCCTTGCTCCAAGGCCCAGCTTGCTCTCAGCTGCCCCAGGAAGTTAACAGTCTTTGGCGGTAGACAAGAGACGCCCCTGCAGGGGGCACAAGTGCTTTGGCCCTCTGGTGTCTTGCCAGCAGTGCTTCTCATGCTCACAGAGGGTTTCAGACACTGAGTCAATGGTCCAGGTGGTCTTTTGTTCAGTCTGATCTCAAATTGAGCTCCTCTGAGAGGTCATATTGAAGTCCTTGTGTGTACCTGACCCATCATTTTAAACAATATTCCAGGTTCACTTTTTGTGTGTACGTGGGTTCTGGGGATTGAACCCAGGGCCTTGAGCCTGTGAGGCAAGTGTCCCACCTGAGCTACACCCTCAGAGACCCCTGTAAAAGTATTTCCCCTTTGCCTCGGGGTCTAAGTTGCCAAGGCTGACCTCAAAAGTTCCTCTTGCCTCAGCCTCCCTGGTGGCTGGCATGACAGGCATGCACCTGGGACTGTCACACTCGAGCCTGTGATGGGAACTCATGTGCATCTGTCCAGGGCTGAGCATGGTTAGGCAGAGCTGTGCTCCAGGCTCCCTGCAGGGCTGTGGAGGCTTCTGCTGCCCAGCAGCCCTGGTGCCATGGCCAGGGCTCCTCCCAGCCGAGGGCAGGCAGCTGCCCATTGCTGTAGGCTGATCTTATTTTCTTCTTATGGCACTCGTCCGTTCTCTGGAGTATGTTGTATGGTTTGTCCATTAGGAGTCTAACAGGTCCTCTAGAACCTTCAAACAATTAGTAAAATTCCTGAACAGTAAGTGAGCGCACGCAGAAATTGGGCTAATATTTTGGGAAGAACAATGTTGGATGATATATTCATGGCTTGAATATATCATCCAACATGAAGTTATATTTTATTACTTACAAAATAATAAAATAATGAAGCAATACCATGGGCTGAGCTAAAATAGATCCTTAGGATCTTAGGCATTCTGTAATAAATCTGTGTCACTTGAAGTATAGAGTTGATCGACTCTGAGTAATGAAACAGAAGTAAAGGTATCAAAGCCAATGATCATCTGTTTCCAATTTTCTGTGATTTGGTTCAAGTGGTAAAGTGGTGATATTTATTAATAATGGATCGAATAGGTTCATAATTGTTTTAGAGTACAATTAGATGCCTTCAAACTTTAGGCTACATGGGCACATTTGAGAACGGTTCCAGCCATTCTCTCATCCTTTGGGTCATTCCCCTCCTATGTCCTGTGAGACATTTTCTATGTGAGGCTTTAAGAAGAAGAAGAGAATATTCTGTAAAGAAAACCTTGTGATCTGTGCAGTATGAAGTTGAATGGATTCATTCAGAAATCAGAAATTCTATTGAAAGATATTTATTTGCATGAGCCAAATAAAACCTACTTTTAGGCATCCTGGTGAAGACAAGGTTTTATCTTTATGTCTCATTTTCTATGTTTTGTTGTTGTTGTTGTTGTTAGAATGAAATTCATATGTTGCCAGACCATTGTATCAGATGTGTAACTAGATGCCATTTAAATTACCCACTTTTACATGGTAGACAGTTTTTAATGAACACTGCCTGTCTGCACCTTTTTTAAAAACAGGACTGGGATCAGAAGCCCAAATACCAATGGTTAGCTGGAGCATATTTTTCATTTGGCCTATCTGTCAGTATTCCCTGAGGTCATCTGTGCAATCAGCTTCGTTACTCCTGCTCCCTCACTGGATTTCATAGAAACCATATGCTATGTATGAATCAGGGACACCAATCCCACAACATAGCATTCTTGGAATATCCAAAGTCCCACTTTTCACTTCGCCATGCCTGAGATCAGCAGTAATATTTATCAGCAAATGTGAGATTTTCAAAGATCCAATTCTATGTGCTCCTTTCTCATAGAGCCTTAGGCAGGGATATAGCATACATAAATATTAAGTAAAGTCCATAGTTTTTAAAATGTCATCCATTGAATAGTTGACACATGTCTGAGATACTTTTTATTTTGGAGGAGGTATTATTTAATAGGGAATTCCAACAGCTACCTAATAGTGAAATGAGAAGTCTTGCATCCATTTTATTTTGTTTCTGATGATTTTTATGAGTAAGGGTAAGATACTTCCTTGTTCTGATGCAGATGTTGCCCACTTTTGTGAATGGATGCGGGGTGTCACCTACTACTTGCATATCTGCATATTGGGCTTGACACTGCTATCGTACTTGGTAGTTGGCAAAAAGTCAATACTGAAGTTAAGCTCTTGTGTTCTAGCAGCAGAGCTGAAGATCCTTGATGTGCCACCTTCTGCAATCCATGCTGCTCTCTTCATGTTCCTTATTGACTTCCTGGTGATGAGCATCATGGTCTCCTGGTCTTGAGAATGGCCAAGCATTGCTCTGTGAATGTGGAAGATGGGCATGTGGAAGGCTCCAGGGAGGAGGGATCATTGAACATGTACTCGAATCCATGTGCCTGTTGAATGACCTGTTTTTTTTATTTTTGGGTTTTAAGGGAGACACTGCCCTAAAACACTTCTGTGCAGCTGGGGATGCAGGCTTCTGCTTCACCTTGCAGGAAGCATTAACGAATCCTTTCCAGAAGACATGAGAAGAGAGAAGTGAGCCTCTGGTATCATGCAGGTTCCTTGCATTGCCCATGGGCTAGAAGAGAGAAGAGTTGCTTCATGAGATTTGATCCCCTTTTTCCTGAAAAGTTCCACACAGAGGTGAGTCCCCAGCATGTTTAGAAATCATTTCAGACACCTTTCTGGACGGAATTGAATCAGAGCCCCTGATGATGTGGAAGAGCTAAAGATGGGTTTGCTATGAATTTTCTATTTCATTCATCAGGGCCTGAGTCAAGTCAGTCATTGTGCTGTCAACACATGAGCTGCTGGTCAAATGTGAGGAAGTGGTCTTGCTTTATGAAAACACCACCCTGATTCAGTGAGCCAGAGGCAGCCTGCAGTCCCTGTTTTCCTGTAAAGGCAGATTGCTGTGGATGGCCTCTGGCCTCGTCATGCAGCCCTGCTCAGAGTAGGGGATTGAGGGACCAGGCAGATCCCTAGTTCCTTTTGACCTTTATTGCCATTGGGCCACCCCAGGGTCCTTGGACTCTACCTGGTCTTCTGGCCTGGGTCAGGGGATGTGAGGTTTGGAATCCCCCTCTGTGGCAGGATCCCAGCCCCCCAGCCATTTGAGGTCAGCACATCCTTCCCTAATTGTGTTAGAGTTGGAGACTTCTCCCACCCATCCTCATCCATGCTCATCCCACATTTTGGAGCTTGGCACCTGAGGACCTTTATTCATTGACTTAGTTGTTAGTGATGATGGTTACTAAGACTAAGTGACTCTTTCAAGTCACATCACTTGCATGGTAGGGCTAGAGCATGGATCTTCCTAATTGATTTCATGGGACTCTCTCATGGAAACTGTGACTGCTTCCTAAACACACACTCTACATTTGGAGTGTCAAAATTCTTGCCACTGCCTCCTTGGCAAGTGTATCTTGTCTTCTACGTGGGAATTTCACAAATATTTTCCTTTGGTTTGTGGAGGTCATGCAGAAGGGATTTCATTTGAAATAGCCCAAACAAGAAATACCAGTTGTCTTTTTCGCACATGGATGTGTGTAGTGAACACCCCTTTCTGTGTGCTTGCATGAGTTACTCCTTTGAATTTGTTGAAGAATGGTTGGCTGGGGAGCAAGTTAACGAGAGATGGATATCAATGGTTGTCAAGTATTCTGACGTGAAGAATGTATTGAGGATGTGAAGGCTTTTCTAGCCAGTTCCTATGGCTCAGTCAGGGATCAGTCAGAGGATTCTGTCTGGTAGACTCTTTGGCACAGATGTCAAAGTGGCCTGGTCTTACCCTGTCCAGGACTGAATGCTGAGCTTGAGTGGGAGCTTCTTGTCATTTCAAGCATTTCCATGAGTCTGTCCTCTGTTCTCTTGTATCCAAGTGGTTTCTAATAGGAAAGCAAAACAAAAATTGAAAGTATGGTGATTGATTATATTTTCCAATGTTATTTCAATCCACTTTGTTTAATACGAAATTACCTTTATGCTAGTAAGATTTCATATGTGAGGAAATAATGAAAATATTGGGGTTAGGGGATGAGAATATGCAAATCAAACATTTTTGAGCACCAAGACCCGTTTTTTTTGTTTTTGTTTTTTTTTTAACTTAAATAATATTAAGTGCCAGAGGACCACCGCTGCCATTCAGCCTCAACAACCTCCAGGTCCAGCCTCCAGGTGGCCCATTTCACCAGGGTGTGTGGGACCACACTGTCCTGGGATGAGAGAACAGTACCCACGGATGTTGACATCTCACAGAGTAGATATTGCCAGTGACAGTAGGGAGCTATTGGCACATGAGGAAGGGAAGAGCTCTCAGGATGGGAAGAGGGGGCCGCTTCGAGACTCATTGGGTATGGCACGAGGCTGCTGGGTGTGGTGTTGGCCTGGGCCCACTGAGTGGGGCAGATCCGTGGTCTGTGTTTCTGTACCCTCCTCTGTAGCCTGTGTTGGCAACAGATCAGGGAATTGCGATCAGAAGTGCTCCCAGTAACACAGGCACCAGCCCCCAGAGTGTGTGCCTATCCGTTTCCCCACCTGGCCTGACTTAGTGCCTGTCTTGCCTCAGGGCTGAGACACTACAATCTCTGATGAGGGTGTCTGTGGTCCAGATCCAACCTGCATGGCCAACATGCTCAGACCTTCAGCTGGGTCCTAGGCTGCTGCAACCAAACTCTGTTAACTGGGTGGCCGACAACAGAGGAAGTGTCTTCCGTTGAGCTCCAGAGGCTCAACACAGTAGGTGTTGGGCTGTCCCAGTGCCATAACCCCTCCCAGGTTTCAAGGGGACTGTCTCCCCAACTCTCCCAGCCCTTGCCCACTCTCCTATTGCTGCCCACGATCTGTGGTTCCCATATGGGCATCCCGCCCTGGCTCCAACCTCACATATCCGGTATCCCCCAGTCTCCCTGGTATCTGGGTCCAGACTCTCCTCTTCCTACAAGAATATCAGATATTGGATTTGGTCCCAGTTGATGCTGTGTTCCATCATGTGAGCTCTTAGCTTCATCACTGTGCAAAGACTCTTTTCCCACACAAGTTCGCACGACTTTTGGCTGGCTAAGAATTTTCAGGCGACACTTTTCTAATGAGTACACTTTCCTTCCTTCCGATCTCCCACCAGTGAGCATTCCTCGCACCCTTGTCCTAGTTCCTTTATGGCAGTTTCCCTCCTTATGGCTGAGAGGACCTAGTGACCCCTGAATTCACACGTTCTCCTTAATCACCAACACACTGCAGAATTCTCCAGGGGGCCATATATGCTCCTGGAAGTTGGTGTTGGAAATAGTTCTCCATCCATTAATCACTCCCTCACTCACTAATGTCCTTGTGTCCTTGAGAAAGGCTCTCCCTTTCCTGGTTTTCCTGAATAGAAATCCTCTTGCCTCTTGGGTGAATAGGGTTATGGGTTGTGCAGAGGGTGTTGGTCCACTGAGCATCTTAGAGACTGTCCTTTATGGAGCCTAATGATCCTCACTGGGGAATGAGGCCAGGGTCCTAACTGTGGTTAGTTAGAGAGGGAAAGAAGGACAAGGGAAACTCAGATGTCCCTTCATGGCCCCTGGAGTTAGAGGACTTACCCCTTTGCACCTGGGATCAGGAGACCTCATTTCCTCGAGGACACGCACACTCAGACGTTAATCTTGAGTGTGGGTTCCTTTCTGGGGTCCAGGGCTGTTGTTAGCCACCAGGAATGACAGTGCTCTCCATGCTGAGTGGAGCCATTTTTGCCAGGAAAGAGAGCCCATGGTCACGCCTTGTGCAAAGCATCCCACGCCAGGGGCTCCCATGCCTACATTCCTGTCCTGAAAGGAAGCCACTCAGAGGCAAGGTGGGTCCAACCACCTCCCATGTGTTCACTCATCACTGTGTTCCAGCAGTCACCCCAGTGAACAGTCCTGATGGGATTGGATGTGGCTCAGAATGTCACCCTCATGAGCTCTACCCTGCCACAGCTGCAGTTCTGCAGTGGGAGAAACTCAAAACCTCAAAACACATGCACATGAAAGAAAAGAGCAAGAGCCAGAGCCCAAACAGGCCAGGTGTGGCAAAGACAGCTGGAGTGCCTAGGTTGGGACTCAGAATTATGTCAGTGGGGTGGCATTGCTGCTGGCACCAGCATGATAACCGAGAGCCAGCCCTGCTCATTTTGGGGAGCAGTGTGTTGGGGAAGGCAGCAGAAATTGAGAGGCAGGATTGAGTTTGGCCCTAGGAGGAGGTTGGGTAAGAGGCCAGTGTGGGTTGGAGAGCCTGGGCAGATAGACAGAGGCCAGGGCACACCCCAAAGCCTGGAGACTGCACTTGATGTCCAGGGTTGTGAAACACCACTTCCCCTCTTACTCACAACTGAGAGCAAGGGGCATTGATGAGTTCAGTTTGTGTGCGGCTGCATCCAAGGTGGCTCGGCTAGGAACCTCTGTTTCCTTGACTCAGGAGGCTGGGAGTCCAGGCTCCACTGAGGCTCGGCTGGGAGGATCGGAGTCTGAGTTTATGCCTGTGTTCCCTGTAGGATCCATGTTGGCTGAGCCTCAGTGTTTTTGTAATGAGAGGATGGGTGACCGTCATGTCTTTATCACAGGACACACTTGCTAAATGGATTTGTTTGCTCTGAGGAGGAAAGAGAGAGGGGGGAGTGGTGCTGGAGACAGGGATGCAGACAGGGGTCATGGACTTGGCATAACTCAGTCTTGGAGGTGATATCCCATCACCTGTACCCACTTCAATTCCCATGAATCCAGAGGCTGAGCCCCCTTGAGGTGAGGGGTGAACCGGTTCTGGGCAGCAGGATGCTGTGGTACCTCGGAGTCTCTGTGAGACCCCAACACTAGACACACTTGGCCCTTTTGAAATCTTAGGAGAAGCCTTGGGAAGTTGTATGGCAGAGGGGAGCAGCCTCTGCATCTCAGTCCCCTCCAACTTGCCATGGTGTAGAGAGGGAACTGCAGCCACGATGGGACGGACATTGGCCATGTCCCTGTGTGGGACACAGGCCTGATTGAGTTAGGGTGCATTCTTTGTCTCTCCCTTTCTTGTGATTATCCCATCTCTACATTTGTGCTTTAGCCACCTGTGAGTCCCATCTCTGGTTTCAGAGAGAACAGAGGGTGTTATGGGCCAATAGACACAATAAACCCTAGAGATTAGATGCTACCCTACTTTCCAGAAAAGACTGGGCACACCATGAGTTGCACAATGATGGGACCAGGGTCCAAAAGCTGCTGAGAGGGAAGGACTGGTTGTGAATGCATTTTTGAAGGCTCCAAGCTGGAACTCTAGTGGCACCAAGCAGGGCAGATGCTGGTGGGGATGTTTGGGTAGTTGTTGGTGAACACCTGCGCACCTGAGATGGGTAGGCATGGAGGAGAAATCGGCAGCCCATAGGGCTGTTGAAAGTGGTCTTATGTGAAAAGAGGCTCAGGTATGGGCACAGGAAATGACATCATTGCCTTGACAATGGATCAAACAGAACATGGAACCCTGGTATCCAGGCACCCACTTCACTGACCAAGCCATCCGAGCTCACTTGGTTGGAGCCACTGGAGGGAGAAGGATGTTCTCCTGTGGTTGCAGACAATGCCGAGCCTCAGGCTCCCAGGAATCTCAGGGGGGCCAACTAGCCCTTTTGTGGATACACTGGGTGAGGCTTCATCTTAGACGCCAGAGCCTCTGGCGATTGTCACAGAGGAGCTCAAGAGTAACAGTGAGTAGCACAGGGCAGGTGAGCCCAGCAGGCCCTCTAGTCTGATCCCTGATGAATGGCCCAGGACTCCTATTCTGACTCTGTGTGTGTGTGTGTGTGTGTGTGTGTGTGTGTGTGTGTGTGTGTGTTTGTACTGATGGGAACTGTCCCATTGTGCTTTGACTCTAGTGTATTGGCACAAGTCATTTTTCTGTTTGTCACCATTTCCATTTTGAACCCACCATTCTTGGTCCCAACCCAGGGTGAAAATGATCAGAACACGGAGGAGCCCTTCAGGGTTCAGAGCCTTGAACCTTACAGGCAGGACCAGCTTAGGAATGAGCTCCTGCCTGTCATTTGTGGGAGGAACCTACATTTCAGCAGCAACATGGGGTTAATCTCCTGGGATTTCATCCCCACCCAGCAGGTGCTGGATCTCTTGTTCCCAAAACAGCCACCTTCTTCAGTCTTTACTCCTGGTGCCACTCCACATCCTCCAAGGGGACAAGAACCTCAGGTTCTGGACGGATGTTGTAGAATGCCCACAGAGCCAACTGCCAGGCTGGGTGGGGTGCAGTTGCTGGGCTTTGCTGATGTTGTCATCCCCCACAGTTCTTGGAACCTTCTGTGGCAGTGGCATCCAGGACCCCAGCAGCTGTGAGTAGCAGCTCCTCACTGCTTCACTCCAGCGAGCAGGTGGAAGACAGCCGCGTTGTTCACGTCCTCCTAGAGGGACAGAGCCTGAGGGAGACAAAGCGCATCCCGGTAAGCCCGACAGCAGGGCTGCCTCCTGGGTGTCCACACAGTGGAAGGCAGGAGACACAGCCAACCCCAGGGCTATGGTGGGAAATAAAGAAGAGAGAGGTCCGTCTTAAGGGCTTGACCTGAGGAGGGAGAGCATCAGCATGCCCAGCTTCAGTGGTGAGTGGGCCTGTGTATTGTGGGTTTTGCAGGCCAGAAGTGCAGATGGAAGTGCTGTGGACAGATGAAGGCAGAGATATGTCCAGGGTGCAGGCTGCAGTGCCTAGAACTTGGTATTCTCAATGAGTGAAGTTGGAGCAGAGGACGTGGCAGTGACTTGTCACATGTGTAGGAGGGGATGTGTTCCTGGTGGCAGGGAAGAGAACCTCCTTAGCATGACTAGGTGTAGGAATTTGGGGTCAGGATCACCTGGGGGGTCATGCCAAAGCTTCGGAATGTTAGGCTTTGCATGTATGTAAATACGGAGCTAAAGGGGTTCTTGGCAGAATTTCTATGGATGTGCAGTAGACACGCTAATGCTGCAGGTGTCCAGCTGCAGAGGAGACATGTTCAGTGACTGCCAGTGCTGAGTCAAGTACATCATTACAACCAGACCCGCACCGAGCTTCCAGAGGCCAGGGCCTCTCAAAGCTATCATGAAGCACTCAAGTGCACACTCTTGTATCTGAGTCTGTTTTGTGTCGTGGCAGTCAGGACCCAAGTTTTCAGTGCATCTGCCTCTTCCACCCACAAAGGCAGCCTGCATCCCAGATCACACTTGGTGCGCAGATCCCTGGCCCATTGCTCTCATCTCAGTGAGATGAGAGTGTGTCTGTGCATAGGCAGTTTGGTCCTTTGACATGAGTGGAATGTGGCTCCCCAGGGGGAGGGAAGATGGCAGGTACAGGCAGATATTTGTACCAGGATTGTTCTAGTAGCACATTGCAAGAACCCAGGTGGTATATGGAGGACACACTCAGGTAGCAGGATAACAAGATTGTGCCCTTGTATATGTAGCTGAGATTTCTCCTGAATGTTTGACCACAGTCTTCTGGGTAGCTCTTCTAAAAGCCATTCTCTGATGACATTTGTCCCACCCTGATCCAGGTGACCTTTCAGGAGACGGTGACAAGCCTCATCCAGGGCCTTGGACCAAAATTTGTTGCAGCATGAGGATGTGGACAACTTTGAGCTGCTGTATATGATGTCTGAGGATGAGAGTAAGTAGGACAATCAGACAGTGGGGAGACATGATCCACAGTGGGCTCAGGATAACTGACAGCCAAGAGAAAGTGGGCCTTGGCCCCAAAATACCAAAGTGTGATGGGCCTGGCGGAGACTCTCAGGGGTTGTGGGTGTTTTGTGGTATAATCCTTGAGTGCCACCTAACAATTCTCTCCACTTCGCTCTGCAGAAATCAAGGTCTCTGACCACTCACTCGTGTGTCTGTCCATGAATCTGGGAATACAATATTTCATCGTGAGGAAACGCCCCCAGGTCAAGGGAAAGGAGGTAAACACCTACCTTATTCAAGCTGTGCATGTGCTGCCATTCCACTCCGACCTGAGGAAATAAGAAGCCTCAGCACCTGGACATATTTGCTGGAAGCCCATAGAGCCAACTGACAGTCTGGGGTGGCTTTCTGTTTCTGGGTTTGCTGATGTTCCATCCCCCACAGTTCTCAGAATCAACCTGCAAGTCCTCCAGGCCGCTTTCCCACAAGCAGGTGGGAGACACCTGCTTAATTCGTGTCCACTTAGAAACACAAAGTCCAGAGATGGCCAAGAGTGTTCTGGTAAGCCTGGGAGCAGGGGTGTCCCGTGGTGCTTACACCTGGGTGGGGAGCAGACACTGGTCCAATACCATGGACTACTCATGCCCTCTTGAATTTGGAGCTTCTGGATGATCAGGAGGATAGATGGGAATCAAGAAGGGAGAGGTCAGTGTGAAGGGCTGGAGCTGAGATGAGCGAGTGCAGCAGCTTGTCCACTGCCATGTCTGAGGGAGTCTGTGTGTCAGGTGGCAGCATGCAGTCCAGAAGGGCAGGGACAGGTATGGGTGACAGATGAGAATAGGACAGGAACTAGGTTGCAGGTTCCCTTGTATGGGATGCTGACGTCTATGGAGGAGGACAGCAGTGTGAGGTTCTCCATGTTCCTTGAACAAGGAGCTGAGAGAGTCTCTCTGCAGAGTCGATATGGATGTGGAGCAAGCACACTAAATGTCCAGGTAACCCAATGACCACCCTTGCCGGATGAGGTGGCCTCCTACATCCCAGCCAGCACTGAGCCTCTGGAGGCCAGGAGCTCTCGTGGCTATCTTTCAGCTCTCCTGTGTGTGGTCATGTTCCTGGGTCTGTTTTTGGCCCTGGCAATCCAGACCAAAGCCTCTAGGTTTTGTGCCTAGGCCATTCCCAATGCCGCCTGCATCCTCGGGCAGACCTGGGATCTTGGAGGCTATTGTCCCATTCCTCCCAACTTGTGGGATGAGATTGCATCTGTATGCAGGTAGTGGGGTCCTTTCACTCCGAGAGGAGTGCAGCTCCACAAAGAGCAATGGCAGGCCCAGGAAGTCCTATGTACAAGGATTGGGCTAGTAGCCTGTGGGAAGAGCCCACACGATGAGCAGGAGGTCAGCCTCGGGTAGTAGGGTCATGGATGTTGCCCTTGTATTTAGAGTGGAGGTGCCTCCAGAATGCCCCTGCCCACTGTCCTTGAGTAGTCACTTCAAGGCCCATTTCCTGAAGGCCTGTCTCCCATGCTGCTCCAGGTGACCTGCCACGATAGGGCTCCTGTCGTCATCCGCAGCGCCCTCGACCTACACTTCCTTACTGAGGAGAATCCAGAGGATTATGAGCTGGGCCAAATCATCTCTCGCCGTCAGAGTAAGTGAGACAATCAGATAGCAGAGAGCAAGGGTCAGGATGTGGACTCAGGTCAACTCTTAGCAACAAAGAGTAGTCTCTGACCCCCAAGAACACTCCAACAGGTGTGTTGGGTTCGTGCACAAAGCCAACTGCACTTCTGCTGGTGGAAGGTCTTGAGGTCCAATGGTATACCCCGGTGGATATTGCGGCTCCCCACCAGGTGCCCTCCCCTGGACATGAACAGGCATCCAAAGCTGACATCTTTGAGGAGTGAGGAGGAAAGCCTCTCTCCAGGAGCAGTATGTTTTCATGGTCTGGGATAGGAGTGGTTTCAAAGGAACATGGGAATGCATGGGCTAAAGAGGGAACTGGCATTTTGTGGACTGAAGCAGTACTATTGAAAGCCTTCTGTGTGACCAAAAAACCACTGCCTGGGCAGAGCATTGCCAGGATTCTAGCAAGCAGTAACAGGATGAAATTGGGAAGAAAACACAGCCTGGGAGACAGCCTGAATCATCTGTTTTTGCATAAATTCCATGGTCTTACGCACCTGAGTCCACTAGGCAAGGAGTGATCACAATAGCCAGGTTGTGATCCCTAACTAAAGTCAGATGAGGGCTTCCTGAGCACGTAGCCACAGAGCTCATCTGATAATAATGCCAGCGCTTTTTCGTTGGTTGGTTGGTTGGTTTTTGTGAGCCAAACACCACAGCAGCCATTATCCCAGCCTATGTACCCTGAAGACCACCATCCCTATGAGTTCTAGGATCACTTGTCTCCTATCTTAACCTACTGTTAGGTTAGTAGAGTCTATGGAAGAGGAAGTCTGTCTGGGGCCTTGGTAGCCTAAGAAATTCATAGCAGAGATCTCCACATCCAACCCAGAAGGGATGGAGAACAGGCTCTAGGTTAGAGGAGGGCGACAGGAAACACATGTTCAGAGGAAGGAGAAGCGGCTGTTGTATTCCCCCACTCGGGGTCATGGCACCACTGGGCCATACAACATGTTGGAGGGAAGCAGTCCCTTTGCTGGTCTTTGGAACCATTGTTCTCAGTAGGGCAGTATTTGGAATGTGGCCTCCATTCTCAGAAGCCTGGTTCACATGGAGGCGGGCTCCACCAACGCAGAAGCATGGCTCTAACGTGGTATCCGTGCTGGTCAGCCTGTCCTCACTGTGGCCATACTTGAGGAAAATAACTCAGAGGAGGAATCCTAGGCCTTTTTTCTCTGGGTTTCATAGCTTTCTCTTTGGTTGTGCACTGAGGCTGTCCATAAAGCTCTAGTGTGTGGCAGTGGAGAGCTCCTCAGCCCTTGCCACAAAGGCATAGACTGGGAGAGAGAGAACGAGGCTGGCAGAGAGGGAGAGAGAGAAAGATGGAGAGGGAGGACCTCTCCTTGGAGAATGAGGATTCAGTGGAGCCAACAGGAACAAGGTACTGTTGCCCAGGGCACAACCCTGTTTAGGTCTTACTCCAACCATGCTCAACCTTTCTTCCAGTCCCTCCCACCCCCCAGTAGTGTATTCATCTTGAATGAGAATTTCATGTTGACATCAGAGCACTCACCATCCAATGCTTCCCTCCAAACCCACCTATGAAGATGGCTCATGTGGGGACTGAATCTTCGGCACAGGAGCCTTTTGTGCTAGATTTCAGATGCAAACCCTAGTGGTGTGCTTTGGCAGATGCAAGAGGACCTGAGATATTCTGGAGTCCAAAGCCTTCGGTAGGAACAGACATTAGGTCTGTTGAAGTGCTCTGCCTAGTTCTTCCTCAGGGAGGACTGTGGAGGCTGTCTTTGTTGGTATTGGTGCTGAATTGGAGAGCTCACAGGTGTGTGGCTCTGGCCTTTTCTGGCACAGGCTCTCAGATGTTGGCGTGTCCTAGGGAGCACCTCCTGAGTGCCACCTTCTTTTTGTACACCCCTCTCTCCCCAGAGCTGAGGATTCCAGCAGAGGCCAACGTATTTTATGCCAAGAATCCTCACAAGAAATCCAACTTTGTGCTGAGGAAAAGGAGCCTCTCCCAAAAGAATGATGGGTGGATCGAGCCTCAACCTCCCTCTCGTCCTGCAAAGAAGGCTCCTGCCCTCCTGAGGATGCTTGCAAAACCATTCTGTTGCTGTGTGCCTGGGCGGGGCTGAGGCAGCCCAGGAATATTTACATTGATTACTATTTTCTTCAAAGTTTGAATCTATAGTTTGCCATTGTCCTTGACCTTGTTTAGTAACACAGTTGTTACTCTATCCTGTATTTGTTGTTTCCATTAATATATTATTATTATTTTAAAATATATATGTTTTTGTTACCTGATCTACTGTGATGATTTGAGTATACTAAATGTAGCAGTGATTCCTAAAGGACACATCCAAACCAACAGGAAGGAATGTTTCATTCTATCAGCAAGAACTTTGGTTTTTAGGAGTTTGGCAGATGACATTATCTGAGTCAGTTTTCCAATGGGGGCAATGAAGTATCAGCTATGATGGTACAAACACAAACAAAGACACACAAACACACACAAGAGCACACACACTCACTGAGAGATAGATAGACAGATGGAGTTGGTCTCTGCTGAAATACTTTGGAGACATGGTTCTGATTTCTCCCCTTTTGGAGTATTTTCAATTGCACAAGGTGTCTTGCAAATGAACCCATGTCTGAGGAAGACATGCATGTGTACTTCACATGCCACTTTTCACATAGCAGGAAGGTCATGTAATATTTTTCATGCAGCTGTCTTTTGACTGTGAACCATCCCATGAGGTCAGCTGTGGAATTTTCAACTTGTAGCATCACAATGGGGATCCACTCTTTGGATTTGGGGATATTTCCGAATTTCTTGATTCAGATTGGAATGATATATATATTAGTTTTTGATGAAAATTCTGCATTTGATGGTAATGAAAGTCGTGCATCTAGGAATCTGTAGAGTGCAGACAATGAATGGATGCCTACTGTTGTCTGGACTGGTCTGAAAAGTCCTGTAGCATCTGAGCATGTGTGAGGGCTGTACAGGTCTTGCCAAAAGCCCAGGTCAGATGATCCTGCACAAAGCTGAACTCCTAGTGGTCTCCACAAGAGTGTAAGGGCCAAGGAGAAACACACTTCCACACAGAAGTTGGGAAGCTACCTTATGAAGGTGATCATAGATACGGGATTATTAATATATCCAGGTTGGCATCTATTATTTTTTTAGCTTTTGACTTTCGCAGCTGTGGGCATCTTGACAACCATCAACTCCCTGTAAGCACAGACAACTCTATAAGAACCTGAGGATAAATTTCCCTGTGCATGTCCCCTTGTGAAACTGCTTAAGCACCGCCTGGTTTACACACAGGTGGAATTTCTAGGTCAAAGTGTGCATGTTTACTTCTTTGACTAAGCACTGCCAGGTGGCTCTTCTGCATAGCTCTACCTGTGGCCAGGATTGTATTATCTAGCTTTCTAACTTTTGCATGTTGAGTAGATACATAGTGGGAGCACACTGTTTTTGTTGGTATTTTTCTTGGTATCTATTCTGATGCTTTTCACTGGGGGATTTTTTCCTGTGAAAATGGGCTTCCTCTACTTGACCTTATTTTCTTCTTTTTAAAATTTTTTCAATGTGACTTTTTAATTTTAGTTTTATTAAAGACATTGCCCCTTGCTTGCATAGTCTATATCTAAAGCACTAGTCCTTGCTCCAAGGCCCAGCTTGCTCTCAGCTGCCCCAGGAGGGGAACAGTCTTTGGCGGTAGACAAGAGACGCCTCTGCAGGGGGCACAAGTGCTTTGGCCCTCTGGTGTCTTGCCAGCAGTGCTTCCCATGATCACAGAGGGTTTCAGACACTGAGTCAATGGTCCAGGTGGTCTTTTGTTCAGTCTGATCTCAAATTGAGCTCCTCTGAGAGGTCATATTGAAGTCCTTGTGTGTACCTGATCCATCATTTTAAACAATATTCCAAGTTCACTTTTTGTGTGTACGTGGGTTCTGGGGATTGAACCCAGGGCCTTGAGCCTGTGAGGCAAGTGACCTACCTGAGCTACACCCTCAGAGACCCCTGTAAAAGTATTTCCCCTTTGCCTCGGGGTCTAAGTTGCCAAGGCTGACCTCAAACGTTCCTCTTGCCTCAGCCTCCCTGGTGGCTGGCATGACAGGCATGCACCTGGGACTGTCACACTCGAGCCTGTGATGGGAACTCATGTGCATCTGTCCAGGGCTGAGCATGGTTAGGCAGAGCTGTGCTCCAGGCTCCCTGCAGGGCTGTGGAGGCTTCTGCTGCCCAGCAGCCCTGGTGCCATGGCCAGGGCTCCTCCCAGCCGAGGGCAGGCAGCTGCCCATTGCTGTAGGCTGACCTTATTTTCTTCTTATGGCACTCGTCCGTTCTCTGGAGTATGTTGTATGGTTTGTCCATTAGGAGTCTAACAGGTCCTCTAGAACCTTCAAACAATTAGTAAAATTCCTGAACAGTAAGTGAGCGCGCGCAGAAATTGGGCTAATATTTTGGGAAGAACAATGTTGGATGATATATTCATGGCTTGAATATATCATCCAACATGAAGTTATATTTTATTACTTACAAAATAATAAAATAATGAAGCAATACCATGGGCTGAGCTAAAATAGATCCTTAGGATCTTAGGCATTCTGTAATAAATCTGTGTCACTTGAAGTATAGAGTTGATCGACTCTGAGTAATGAAACAGAAGTAAAGGTATCAAAGCCAATGATCATCTGTTTCCAATTTTCTGTGATTTGGTTCAAGTGGTAAAGTGGTGATATTTATTAATAATGGATCGAATAGGTTCATAATTGTTTTAGAGTACAATTAGATGCCTTCAAACTTTAGGCTACATGGGCACATTTGAGAACGGTTCCAGCCATTCTCTCATCCTTTGGGTCATTCCCCTCCTATGTCCTGTGAGACATTTTCTATGTGAGGCTTTAAGAAGAAGAAGAGAATATTCTGTAAAGAAAACCTTGTGATCTGTGCAGTATGAAGTTGAATGGATTCATTCAGAAATCAGAAATTCTATTGAAAGATATTTCTTGGCATGAGCCAAATAAAACCTATTTTTAGGCATCCTGGTGAAGACAAGGTTTTATCTTTATGTCTCATTTTCTATGTTTTGTTGTTGTTGTTGTTGTTAGAATGAAATTCATATGTTGCCAGACCATTGTATCAGATGTGTAACTAGATGCCATTTAAATTACCCACTTTTACATGGTAGACAGTTTTTAATGAACACTGCCTGTCTGCACCTTTTTTAAAAACAGGACTGGGATCAGAAGCCCAAATACCAATGGTTAGCTGGAGCATATTTTTCATTTGGCCTATCTGTCAGTATTCCCTGAGGTCATCTGTGCAATCAGCTTCGTTACTCCTGCTCCCTCACTGGATTTCATAGAAACCATATGCTATGTATGAATCAGGGACACCAATCCCACAACATAGCATTCTTGGAATATCCAAAGTCCCACTTTGCACTTCGCCATGCCTGAGATCAGCAGTAATATTTATCAGCAAATGTGAGATTTTCAAAGATCCAATTCTATGTGCTCCTTTCTCATAGAGCCTTAGGCAGGGATATAGCATACATAAATATTAAGTAAAGTCCATAGTTTTTAAAATGTCATCCATTGAATAGTTGACACATGTCTGAGATACTTTTTATTTTGGAGGAGGTATTATTTAATAGGGAATTCCAACAGCTACCTAATAGTGAAATGAGAAGTCTTGCATCCATTTTATTTTGTTTCTGATGATTTTTATGAGTAAGGGTAAGATACTTCCTTGTTCTGATGCAGATGTTGCCCACTTTTGTGAATGGATGCGGGGTGTCACCTACTACTTGCATATCTGCATATTGGGCTTGACACTGCTATCGTACTTGGTAGTTGGCAAAAAGTCAATACTGAAGTTAAGCTCTTGTGTTCTAGCAGCAGAGCTGAAGATCCTTGATGTGCCACCTTCTGCAATCCATGCTGCTCTCTTCATGTTCCTTATTGACTTCCTGGTGATGAGCATCATGGTCTCCTGGTCTTGAGAATGGCCAAGCATTGCTCTGTGAATGTGGAAGATGGGCATGTGGAAGGCTCCAGGGAGGAGGGATCATTGAACATGTACTCGAATCCATGTGCCTGTTGAATGACCTGTTTTTTTATTTTTGGGTTTTAAGGGAGACACTGCCCTAAAACACTTCTGTGCAGCTGGGGATGCAGGCTTCTGCTTCACCTTGCAGGAAGCATTAACGAATCCTTTCCAGAAGACATGAGAAGAGAGAAGTGAGCCTCTGGTATCATGCAGGTTCCTTGCATTGCCCATGGGCTAGAAGAGAGAAGAGTTGCTTCATGAGATTTGATCCCCTTTTTCCTGAAAAGTTCCACACAGAGGTGAGTCCCCAGCATGTTTAGAAATCATTTGAGACACCTTTCTGGACGGAATTGAATCAGAGCCCCTGATGATGTGGAAGAGCTAAAGATGGGTTTGCTATGAATTTTCTATTTCATTCATCTGGGCCTGAGTCAAGTCAGTCATTGTGCTGTCAACACATGAGCTGCTGGTCAAATGTGAGGAAGTGGTCTTGCTTTATGAAAACACCACCCTGATTCAGTGAGCCAGAGGCAGCCTGCAGTCCCTGTTTTCCTGTAAAGGCAGATTGCTGTGGATGGCCTCTGGCCTCGTCATGCAGCCCTGCTCAGAGTAGGGGATTGAGGGACCAGGCAGATCCCTAGTTCCTTTTGACCTTTATTGCCATTGGGCCACCCCAGGGTCCTTGGACTCTACCTGGTCTTCTGGCCTGGGTCAGGGGATGTGAGGTTTGGAATCCCCCTCTGTGGCAGGATCCCAGCCCCCCAGCCATTTGAGGTCAGCACATCCTTCCCTAATTGTGTTAGAGTTGGAGACTTCTCCCACCCATCCTCATCCATGCTCATCCCACATTTTGGAGCTTGGCACCTGAGGACCTTTATTCATTGACTTAGTTGTTAGTGATGATGGTTACTAAGACTAAGTGACTCTTTCAAGTCACATCACTTGCATGGTAGGGCTAGAGCATGGATCTTCCTAATTGATTTCATGGGACTCTCTCATGGAAACTGTGACTGCTTCCTAAACACACACTCTACATTTGGAGTGTCAAAATTCTTGCCACTGCCTCCTTGGCAAGTGTATCTTGTCTTCTACGTGGGAATTTCACAAATATTTTCCTTTGGTTTGTGGAGGTCATGCAGAAGGGATTTCATTTGAAATAGCCCAAACAAGAAATACCAGTTGTCTTTTTCGCACATGGATGTGTGTAGTGAACACCCCTTTCTGTGTGCTTGCATGAGTTACTCCTTTGAATTTGTTGAAGAATGGTTGGCTGGGGAGCAAGTTAACGAGAGATGGATATCAATGGTTGTCAAGTATTCTGACGTGAAGAATGTATTGAGGATGTGAAGGCTTTTCTAGCCAGTTCCTATGGCTCAGTCAGGGATCAGTCAGAGGATTCTGTCTGGTAGACTCTTTGGCACAGATGTCAAAGTGGCCTGGTCTTACCCTGTCCAGGACTGAATGCTGAGCTTGAGTGGGAGCTTCTTGTCATTTCAAGCATTTCCATGAGTCTGTCCTCTGTTCTCTTGTATCCAAGTGGTTTCTAATAGGAAAGCAGAACAAAAATTGAAAGTATGGTGATTGATTATTTTTACCAATGTTATTTCAATCCACTTTGTTTAATACGAAATTACCTTTATGCTAGTAAGATTTCATATGTGAGGAAATAATGAAAATATTGGGGTTAGGGGATGAGAATATGCAAATCAAACATTTTTGAGCACCAAGACCCATTTTTTTGTTTTTGTTTTTGTTTTTTTTTTTTAACTTAAATAATATTAAGTGCCAGAGGACCACCGCTGCCATTCAGCCTCAACAACCTCCAGGTCCAGCCTCCAGGTGGCCCATTTCACCAGGGTGTGTGGGACCACACTGTCCTGGGATGAGAGAACAGTACCCACGGATGTTGACATCTCACAGAGTAGATATTGCCAGTGACAGTAGGGAGCTATTGGCACATGAGGAAGGGAAGAGCTCTCAGGATGGGAAGAGGGGGCCGCTTCGAGACTCATTGGGTATGGCACGAGGCTGCTGGGTGTGGTGTTGGCCTGGGCCCACTGAGTGGGGCAGATCCGTGGTCTGTGTTTCTGTACCCTCCTCTGTAGCCTGTGTTGGCAGCAGATCAGGGAATTGCGATCAGAAGTGCTCCCAGTAACACAGGCACCAGCCCCCAGAGTGTGTGCCTATCCGTTTCCCCACCTGGCCTGACTTAGTGCCTGTCTTGCCTCAGGGCTGAGACCCTACAATCTCTGATGAGGGTGTCTGTGGTCCAGATCCAACCTGCATGGCCAACATGCTCAGACCTTCAGCTGGGTCCTAGGCTGCTGCAACCCAACTCTGTTAACTGGGTGGCCGACAACAGAGGAAGTGTATTCTGTTGAGCTCCAGAGGCTCAACACAGTAGGTGTTGGGCTGTCCCAGTGCCATAACCCCTCCCAGGTTTCAAGGGGACTGTCTCCCCAACTCTCCCAGCCCTTGCCCACTCTCCTATTGCTGCCCACGATCTGTGGTTCCCATATGGGCATCCCGCCCTGGCTCCAACCTCACATATCCGGTATCCCCCAGTCTCCCTGGTATCTGGGTCCAGACTCTCCTCTTCCTACAAGAATATCAGATATTGGATTTGGTCCCAGTTGATGCTGTGTTCCATCATGTGAGCTCTTAGCTTCATCACTGTGCAAAGACTCTTTTCCCACACAAGTTCGCACGACTTTTGGCTGGCTAAGAATTTTCAGGCGACACTTTTCTAATGAGTACACTTTCCTTCCTTCCGATCTCCCACCAGTGAGCATTCCTCGCACCCTTGTCCTAGTTCCTTTATGGCAGTTTCCCTCCTTATGGCTGAGAGGACCTAGTGACCCCTGAATTCACACGTTCTCCTTAATCACCAACACACTGCAGAATTCTCCAGGGGGCCATATATGCTCCTGGAAGTTGGTGTTGGAAATAGTTCTCCATCCATTAATCACTCCCTCACTCACTAATGTCCTTGTGTCCTTGAGAAAGGCTCTCCCTTTCCTGGTTTTCCTGAATAGAAATCCTCTTGCCTCTTGGGTGAATAGGGTTATGGGTTGTGCAGAGGGTGTTGGTCCACTGAGCATCTTAGAGACTGTCCTTTATGGAGCCTAATGATCCTCACTGGGGAATGAGGCCAGGGTCCTAACTGTGGTTAGTTAGAGAGGGAAAGAAGGACGAGGGAAACTCAGATGTCCCTTCATGGCCCCTGGAGTTAGAGGACTTACCCCTTTGCACCTGGGATCAGGAGACCTCATTTCCTCGAGGACACGCACACTCAGACGTTAATCTTGAGTGTGGGTTCCTTTCTGGGGTCCAGGGCTGTTGTTAGCCACCAGGAATGACAGTGCTCTCCATGCTGAGTGGAGCCATTTTTGCCAGGAAAGAGAGCCCATGGTCACGCCTTGTGCAAAGCATCCCACGCCAGGGGCTCCCATGCCTACATTCCTGTCCTGAAAGGAAGCCACTCAGAGGCAAGGTGGGTCCAACCACCTCCCATGTGTTCACTCATCACTGTGTTCCAGCAGTCACCCCAGTGAACAGTCCTGATGGGATTGGATGTGGCTCAGAATGTCACCCTCATGAGCTCTACCCTGCCACAGCTGCAGTTCTGCAGTGGGAGAAACTCAAAACCTCAAAACACATGCACATGAAAGAAAAGAGCAAGAGCCAGAGCCCAAACAGGCCAGGTGTGGCAAAGACAGCTGGAGTGCCTAGGTTGGGACTCAGAATTATGTCAGTGGGGTGGCATTGCTGCTGGCACCAGCATGATAACCGAGAGCCAGCCCTGCTCATTTTGGGGAGCAGTGTGTTGGGGAAGGCAGCAGAAATTGAGAGGCAGGATTGAGTTTGGCCCTAGGAGGAGGTTGGGTAAGAGGCCAGTGTGGGTTGGAGAGCCTGGGCAGATAGACAGAGGCCAGGGCACACCCCAAAGCCTGGAGACTGCACTTGATGTCCAGGGTTGTGAAACACCACTTCCCCTCTTACTCACAACTGAGAGCAAGGGGCATTGATGAGTTCAGTTTGTGTGCGGCTGCATCCAAGGTGGCTCGGCTAGGAACCTCTGTTTCCTTGACTCAGGAGGCTGGGAGTCCAGGCTCCACTGAGGCTCGGCTGGGAGGATCGGAGTCTGAGTTTATGCCTGTGTTCCCTGTAGGATCCATGTTGGCTGAGCCTCAGTGTTTTTGTAATGAGAGGATGGGTGACCGTCATGTCTTTATCACAGGACACACTTGCTAAATGGATTTGTTTGCTCTGAGGAGGAAAGAGAGAGGGGGGAGTGGTGCTGGAGACAGGGATGCAGACAGGGGTCATGGACTTGGCATAACTCAGTCTTGGAGGTGATATCCCATCACCTGTACCCACTTCAATTCCCATGAATCCAGAGGCTGAGCCCCCTTGAGGTGAGGGGTGAACCGGTTCTGGGCAGCAGGATGCTGTGGTACCTCGGAGTCTCTGTGAGACCCCAACACTAGACACACTTGGCCCTTTTGAAATCTTAGGAGAAGCCTTGGGAAGTTGTATGGCAGAGGGGAGCAGCCTCTGCATCTCAGTCCCCTCCAACTTGCCATGGTGTAGAGAGGGAACTGCAGCCACGATGGGACGGACATTGGCCATGTCCCTGTGTGGGACACAGGCCTGATTGAGTTAGGGTGCATTCTTTGTCTCTCCCTTTCTTGTGATTATCCCATCTCTACATTTGTGCTTTAGCCACCTGTGAGTCCCATCTCTGGTTTCAGAGAGAACAGAGGGTGTTATGGGCCAATAGACACAATAAACCCTAGAGATTAGATGCTACCCTACTTTCCAGAAAAGACTGAGCACACCATGAGTTGCACAATGATGGGACCAGGGTCCAAAAGCTGCTGAGAGGGAAGGACTGGTTGTGAATGCATTTTTGAAGGCTCCAAGCTGGAACTCTAGTGGCACCAAGCAGGGCAGATGCTGGTGGGGATGTTTGGGTAGTTGTTGGTGAACACCTGCGCACCTGAGATGGGTAGGCATGGAGGAGAAATCGGCAGCCCATAGGGCTGTTGAAAGTGGTCTTATGTGAAAAGAGGCTCAGGTATGGGCACAGGAAATGACATCATTGCCTTGACAATGGATCAAACAGAACATGGAACCCTGGTATCCAGGCACCCACTTCACTGACCAAGCCATCCGAGCTCACTTGGTTGGAGCCACTGGAGGGAGAAGGATGTTCTCCTGTGGTTGCAGACAATGCCGAGCCTCAGGCTCCCAGGAATCTCAGGGGGGCCAACTAGCCCTTTTGTGGATACACTGGGTGAGGCTTCATCTTAGACGCCAGAGCCTCTGGCGATTGTCGCAGAGGAGCTCAAGAGTAACAGTGAGTAGCACAGGGCAGGTGAGCCCAGCAGGCCCTCTAGTCTGATCCCTGATGAATGGCCCAGGACTCCTATTCTGACTCTGTGTGTGTGTGTGTGTGTGTGTGTGTGTGTGTGTGTGTGTGTGTTTGTACTGATGGGAACTGTCCCATTGTGCTTTGACTCTACTTTATTGGCACAAGTCATTTTTCTGTTTGTCACCATTTCCATTTTGAACCCACCATTCTTGGTCCCAACCCAGGGTGAAAATGATCAGAACACGGAGGAGCCCTTCAGGGTTCAGAGCCTTGAACCTTACAGGCAGGACCAGCTTAGGAATGAGCTCCTGCCTGTCATTTGTGGGAGGAACCTACATTTCAGCAGCAACATGGGGTTAATCTCCTGGGATTTCATCCCCACCCAGCAGGTGCTGGATCTCTTGTTCCCAAAACAGCCACCTTCTTCAGTCTTTACTCCTGGTGCCACTCCACATCCTCCAAGGGGACAAGAACCTCAGGTTCTGGATGGATGTTGTAGAATGCCCACAGAGCCAACTGCCAGGCTGGGTGGGGTGCAGTTGCTGGGCTTTGCTGATGTTGTCATCCCCCACAGTTCTTGGAACCTTCTGTGGCAGTGGCATCCAGGACCCCAGCAGCTGTGAGTAGCAGCTCCTCACTGCTTCACTCCAGCGAGCAGGTGGAAGACAGCCGCGTTGTTCACGTCCTCCTAGAGGGACAGAGCCTGAGGGAGACAAAGCGCATCCCGGTAAGCCCGACAGCAGGGCTGCCTCCTGGGTGTCCACACAGTGGAAGGCAGGAGACACAGCCAACCCCAGGGCTATGGTGGGAAATAAAGAAGAGAGAGGTCCGTCTTAAGGGCTTGACCTGAGGAGGGAGAGCATCAGCATGCCCAGCTTCAGTGGTGAGTGGGCCTGTGTATTGTGGGTTTTGCAGGCCAGAAGTGCAGACGGAAGTGCTGTGGACAGATGAAGGCAGAGATATGTCCAGGGTGCAGGCTGCAGTGCCTAGAACTTGGTATTCTCAATGAGTGAAGTTGGAGCAGAGGAGGTGGCAGTGACTTGTCACATGTGTAGGAGGGGATGTGTTCCTGGTGGCAGGGAAGAGAACCTCCTTAGCATGACTAGGTGTAGGAATTTGGGGTCGGGATCACCTGGGGGGTCATGCCAAAGCTTCGGAATGTTAGGCTTTGCATGTATGTAAATACGGAGCTAAAGGGGTTCTTGGCAGAATTTCTATGGATGTGCAGTAGACACGCTAATGCTGCAGGTGTCCAGCTGCAGAGGAGACATGTTCAGTGACTGCCAGTGCTGAGTCAAGTACATCATTACAACCAGACCCGCACCGAGCTTCCAGAGGCCAGGGCCTCTCAAAGCTATCATGAAGCACTCAAGTGCACACTCTTGTATCTGAGTCTGTTTTGTGTCGTGGCAGTCAGGACCCAAATTTTCAGTGCATCTGCCTCTTGCACCCACAAAGGCAGCCTGCATCCCAGATCACACTTGGTGCGCAGATCCCTGGCCCATTGCTCTCATCTCAGTGAGATGAGAGTGTGTCTGTGCATAGGCAGTTTGGTCCTTTGACATGAGTGGAATGTGGCTCCCCAGGGGGAGGGGAGATGGCAGGTACAGGCAGATATTTGTACCAGGATTGTTCTAGTAGCACATTGCAAGAACCCAGGTGGTATATGGAGGACACACTCAGGTAGCAGGATAACAAGATTGTGCCCTTGTATATGTAGCTGAGATTTCTCCTGAATGTTTGACCACAGTCTTCTGGGTAGCTCTTCTAAAAGCCATTCTCTGATGACATTTGTCCCACCCTGATCCAGGTGACCTTTCAGGAGACGGTGACAAGCCTCATCCGCAGGGCCTTGGACCAAAATTTGTTGCAGCATGAGGATGTGGACAACTTTGAGCTGCTGTATATGATGTCTGAGGATGAGAGTAAGTAGGACAATCAGACAGTGGGGAGACATGATCCACAGTGGGCTCAGGATAACTGACAGCCAAGAGAAAGTGGGCCTTGGCCCCAAAATACCAAAGTGTGATGGGCCTGGCGGAGACTCTCAGGGGTTGTGGGTGTTTTGTGGTATAATCCTTGAGTGCCACCTAACAATTCTCTCCACTTCGCTCTGCAGAAATCAAGGTCTCTGACCACTCACTCGTGTGTCTGTCCATGAATCTGGGAATACAATCTTTCATCGTGAGGAAACGCCCCCAGGTCAAGGGAAAGGAGGTAAACACCTACCTTATTCAAGCTGTGCATGTGCTGCCATTCCACTCCGCCCTGAGGAAATAAGAAGCCTCAGCACCTGGACATATTTGCTGGAAGCCCATAGAGCCAACTGACAGTCTGGGGTGGCTTTCTGTTTCTGGGTTTGCTGATGTTCCATCCCCCACAGTTCTCAGAATCAACCTGCAAGTCCTCCAGGCCGCTTTCCCACAAGCAGGTGGGAGACACCTGCTTAATTCGTGTCCACTTAGAAACACAAAGTCCAGAGATGGCCAAGAGTGTTCTGGTAAGCCTGGGAGCAGGGGTGTCCCGTGGTGCTTACACCTGGGTGGGGAGCAGACACTGGTCCAATACCATGGACTACTCATGCCCTCTTGAATTTGGAGCTTCTGGATGATCAGGAGGATAGATGGGAATCAAGAAGGGAGAGGTCAGTGTGAAGGGCTGGAGCTGAGATGAGCGAGTGCAGCAGCTTGTCCACTGCCATGTCTGAGGGAGTCTGTGTGTCAGGTGGCAGCATGCAGTCCAGAAGGGCAGGGACAGGTATGGGTGACAGATGAGAATAGGACAGGAACTAGGTTGCAGGTTCCCTTGTATGGGATGCTGACGTCTATGGAGGAGGACAGCAGTGTGAGGTTCTCCATGTTCCTTGAACAAGGAGCTGAGAGAGTCTCTCTGCAGAGTCGATATGGATGTGGAGCAAGCACACTAAATGTCCAGGTAACCCAATGACCACCCTTGCCGGATGAGTTGCCCTCCTACATCCCAGCCAGCACTGAGCCTCTGGAGGCCAGGAGCTCTCGTGGCTATCTTTCAGCTCTCCTGTGTGTGGTCATGTTCCTGGGTCTGTTTTTGGCCCTGGCAATCCAGACCAAAGCCTCTAGGTTTTGTGCCTAGGCCATTCCCAATGCCGCCTGCATCCTCGGGCAGACCTGGGATCTTGGAGGCTATTGTCCCATTCCTCCCAACTTGTGGGATGAGATTGCATCTGTATGCAGGTAGTGGGGTCCTTTCACTCCGAGAGGAGTGCAGCTCCACAAAGAGCAATGGCAGGCCCAGGAAGTCCTATGTACAAGGATTGGGCTAGTAGCCTGTGGGAAGAGCCCACACGATGAGCAGGAGGTCAGCCTCGGGTAGTAGGGTCATGGATGTTGCCCTTGTATTTAGAGTGCAGGTGCCTCCAGAATGCCCCTGCCCACTGTCCTTGAGTAGTCACTTCAAGGCCCATTTCCTGAAGGCCTGTCTCCCATGCTGCTCCAGGTGACCTGCCACGATAGGGCTCCTGTCGTCATCCGCAGCGCCCTCGACCTACACTTCCTTACTGAGGAGAATCCAGAGGATTATGAGCTGGGCCAAATCATCTCTCGCCGTCAGAGTAAGTGAGACAATCAGATAGCAGAGAGCAAGGGTCAGGATGTGGACTCAGGTCAACTCTTAGCAACAAAGAGTAGTCTCTGACCCCCAAGAACACTCCAACAGGTGTGTTGGGTTCGTGCACAAAGCCAACTGCACTTCTGCTGGTGGAAGGTCTTGAGGTCCAATGGTATACCCCGGTGGATATTGCGGCTCCCCACCAGGTGCCCTCCCCTGGACATGAACAGGCATCCAAAGCTGACATCTTTGAGGAGTGAGGAGGAAAGCCTCTCTCCAGGAGCAGTATGTTTTCATGGTCTGGGATAGGAGTGGTTTCAAAGGAACATGGGAATGCATGGGCTAAAGAGGGAACTGGCATTTTGTGGACTGAAGCAGTACTATTGAAAGCCTTCTGTGTGACCAAAAAACCACTGCCTGGGCAGAGCATTGCCAGGATTCTAGCAAGCAGTAACAGGATGAAATTGGGAAGAAAACACAGCCTGGGAGACAGCCTGAATCATCTGTTTTTGCATAAATTCCATGGTCTTACGCACCTGAGTCCACTAGGCAAGGAGTGATCACAATAGCCAGGTTGTGATCCCTAACTAAAGTCAGATGAGGGCTTCCTGAGCACGTAGCCACAGAGCTCATCTGATAATAATGCCAGCGCTTTTTCGTTGGTTGGTTGGTTGGTTTTTGTGAGCCAAACACCACAGCAGCCATTATCCCAGCCTATGTACCCTGAAGACCACCATCCCTATGAGTTCTAGGATCACTTGTCTCCTATCTTAACCTACTGTTAGGTTAGTAGAGTCTATGGAAGAGGAAGTCTGTCTGGGGCCTTGGTAGCCTAAGAAATTCATAGCAGAGATCTCCACATCCAACCCAGAAGGGATGGAGAACAGGCTCTAGGTTAGAGGAGGGCGACAGGAAACACATGTTCAGAGGAAGGAGAAGCGGCTGTTGTATTCCCCCACTCGGGGTCATGGCACCACTGGGCCATACGCCATGTTGGAGGGAAGCAGTCCCTTTGCTGGTCTTTGGAACCATTGTTCTCAGTAGGGCAGTATTTGGAATGTGGCCTCCATTCTCAGAAGCCTGGTTCACATGGAGGCGGGCTCCACCAACGCAGAAGCATGGCTCTAACGTGGTATCCGTGCTGGTCAGCCTGTCCTCACTGTGGCCATACTTGAGGAAAATAACTCAGAGGAGGAATCCTAGGCCTTTTTTTCTCTGGGTTTCATAGCTTTCTCTTTGGTTGTGCACTGAGGCTGTCCATAAAGCTCTAGTGTGTGGCAGTGGAGAGCTCCTCAGCCCTTGCCACAAAGGCATAGACTGGGAGAGAGAGAACGAGGCTGGCAGAGAGGGAGAGAGAGAAAGATGGAGAGGGAGGACCTCTCCTTGGAGAATGAGGATTCAGTGGAGCCAACAGGAACAAGGTACTGTTGCCCAGGGCACAACCCTGTTTAGGTCTTACTCCAACCATGCTCAACCTTTCTTCCAGTCCCTCCCACCCCCCAGTAGTGTATTCATCTTGAATGAGAATTTCATGTTGACATCAGAGCACTCACCATCCAATGCTACCCTCCAAACCCACCTATGAAGATGGCTCATGTGGGGACTGAATCTTCGGCACAGGAGCCTTTTGTGGGAGATTTCAGATGCAAACCCTAGTGGTGTGCTTTGGCAGATGCAAGAGGACCTGAGATATTCTGGAGTCCAAAGCCTTCGGTAGGAACAGACATTAGGTCTGTTGAAGTGCTCTGCCTAGTTCTTCCTCAGGGAGGACTGTGGAGGCTGTCTTTGTTGGTATTGGTGCTGAATTGGAGAGCTCTCAGGTGTGTGGCTCTGGCCTTTTCTGGCACAGGCTCTCAGATGTTGGCGTGTCCTAGGGAGCACCTCCTGAGTGCCACCTTCTTTTTGTACACCCCTCTCTCCCCAGAGCTGAGGATTCCAGCAGAGGCCAACGTATTTGATGCCAAGAATCCTCACAAAAAATCCAACTTTGTGCTGAGGAAAAGGAGCCTCTCCCAAAAGAATGATGGGTGGATCGAGCCTCAACCTCCCTCTCGTCCTGCAAAGAAGGCTCCTGCCCTCCTGAGGATGCTTGCAAAACCATTCTGTTGCTGTGTGCCTGGGCGGGGCTGAGGCAGCCCAGGAATATTTACATTGATTACTATTTTCTTCAAAGTTTGAATCTATAGTTTGCCATTGTCCTTGACCTTGTTTAGTAACATAGTTGTTACTCTATCCTGTATTTGTTGTTTCCATTAATATATTATTATTATTTTAAAATATATATGTTTTTGTTACCTGATCTACTGTGATGATTTGAGTATACTAAATGTAGCAGTGATTCCTAAAGGACACATCCAAACCAACAGGAAGGAATGTTTCATTCTATCAGCAAGAACTTTGGTTTTTAGGAGTTTGGCAGATGGCATTATCTGAGTCAGTTTTCCAATGGGGGCAATGAAGTATCAGCTATGATGGTACAAACACAAACAAAGACACACAAACACACACAAGAGCACACACACTCACTGAGAGATAGATAGACAGATGGAGTTGGTCTCTGCTGAAATACTTTGGAGACATGGTTCTGATTTCTCCCCTTTTGGGGTATTTTCAATTGCACAAGGTGTCTTGCAAATGAACCCATGTCTGAGGAAGACATGCATGTGTACTTCACATGCCACTTTTCACATAGCAGGAAGGTCATGTAATATTTTTCATGCAGCTGTCTTTTGACTGTGAACCATCCCATGAGGTCAGCTGTGGAATTTTCAACTTGTAGCATCACAATGGGGATCCACTCTTTGGATTTGGGGATATTTCCGATTTTCTTGATTCAGATTGGAATGATATATATATTAGTTTTTGATGAAAATTCTGCATTTGATGGTAATGAATGTCGTGCATCTAGGAATCTGTAGAGTGCAGACAATGAATGGATGCCTACTGTTGTCTGGACTGGTCTGAAAAGTCCTGTAGCATCTGAGCATGTGTGAGGGCTGTACAGGTCTTGCCAAAAGCCCAGGTCAGATGATCCTGCACAAAGCTGAACTCCTAGTGGTCTCCACAACAGTGTAAGGGCCAAGGAGAAACACACTTCCACACAGAAGTTGGGAAGCTACCTTATGAAGGTGATCATAGATACGGGATTATTAATATATCCAGGTTGGCATCTATTATTTTTTTAGCTTTTGACTTTCGCAGCTGTGGGCATCTTGACAACCATCAACTCCCTGTAAGCACAGACAACTCTATAAGAACCTGAGGATAAATTTCCCTGTGCATGTCCCCTTGTGAAACTGCTTAACCACCGCCTGGTTTACACACAGGTGGAATTTCTAGGTCAAAGTGTGCATGTTTACTTCTTTGACTAAGCACTGCCAGGTGGCTCTTCTGCATAGCTCTACCTGTGGCCAGGATTGTATTATCTAGCTTTCTAACTTTTGCATGTTGAGTAGATACATAGTGGGAGCACACTGTTTCTGTTGGTATTTTTCTTGGTATCTATTCTGATGCTTTTCACTGGGGGATTTTTTCCTGTGAAATTGGGCTTCCTCTACTTGACCTTATTTTCTTCTTTTTAAAATTTTTTCAATGTGACTTTTTAATTTTAGTTTTATTAAAGACATTGCCCCTTGCTTGCATAGTCTATATCTAAAGCACTAGTCCTTGCTCCAAGGCCCAGCTTGCTCTCAGCTGCCCCAGGAGGGGAACAGTCTTTGGCGGTAGACAAGAGACGCCCCTGCAGGGGGAACAAGTGCTTTGGCCCTCTGGTGTCTTGCCAGCAGTGCTTCCCATGCTCACAGAGGGTTTCAGACACTGAGTCAATGGTCCAGGTGGTCTTTTGTTCAGTCTGATCTCAAATTGAGCTCCTCTGAGAGGTCATATTGAAGTCCTTGTGTGTACCTGACCCATCATTTTAAACAATATTCCAAGTTCACTTTTTGTGTGTACGTGGGTTCTGGGGATTGAACCCAGGGCCTTGAGCCTGTGAGGCAAGTGACCTACCTGAGCTACACCCTCAGAGACCCCTGTAAAAGTATTTCCCCTTTGCCTCGGGGTCTAAGTTGCCAAGGCTGACCTCAAACGTTCCTCTTGCCTCAGCCTCCCTGGTGGCTGGCATGACAGGCATGCACCTGGGACTGTCACACTCGAGCCTGTGATGGGAACTCATGTGCATCTGTCCAGGGCTGAGCATGGTTAGGCAGAGCTGTGCTCCAGGCTCCCTGCAGGGCTGTGGAGGCTTCTGCTGCCCAGCAGCCCTGGTGCCATGGCCAGGGCTCCTCCCAGCCGAGGGCAGGCAGCTGCCCATTGCTGTAGGCTGACCTTATTTTCTTCTTATGGCACTCGTCCGTTCTCTGGAGTATGTTGTATGGTTTGTCCATTAGGAGTCTAACAGGTCCTCTAGAACCTTCAAACAATTAGTAAAATTCCTGAACAGTAAGTGAGCGCGCGCAGAAATTGGGCTAATATTTTGGGAAGAACAATGTTGGATGATATATTCATGGCTTGAATATGTCATCCAACATGAAGTTATATTTTATTACTTACAAAATAATAAAATAATGAAGCAATACCATGGGCTGAGCTAAAATAGATCCTTAGGATCTTAGGCATTCTGTAATAAATCTGTGTCACTTGAAGCATAGAGTTGATCGACTCTGAGTAATGAAACAGAAGTAAAGGTATCAAAGCCAATGATCATCTGTTTCCAATTTTCTGTGATTTGGTTCAAGTGGTAAAGAGGTGATATTTACTAATAATGGATCGAATAGGTTCATAATTGTTTTAGAGTACAATTAGATGCCTTCAAACTTTAGGCTACATGGGCACATTTGAGAACGGTTCCAGCCATTCTCTCATCCTTTGGGTCATTCCCCTCCTATGTCCTGTGAGACATTTTCTATGTGAGGCTTTAAGAAGAAGAAGAGAATATTCTGTAAAGAAAACCTTGTGATCTGTGCAGTATGAAGTTGAATGGATTCATTCAGAAATCAGAAATTCTATTGAAAGATATTTATTTGCATGAGCCAAATAAAACCTATTTTTAGGCATCCTGGTGAAGACAAGGTTTTATCTTTATGTCTCATTTTCTATGTTTTGTTGTTGTTGTTGTTGTTAGAATGAAATTCATATGTTGCCAGACCATTGTATCAGATGTGTAACTAGATGCCATTTAAATTACCCACTTTTACATGGTAGACAGTTTTTAATGAACACTGCCTGTCTGCACCTTTTTTAAAAACAGGACTGGGATCAGAAGCCCAAATACCAATGGTTAGCTGGAGCATATTTTTCATTTGGCCTATCTGTCAGTATTCCCTGAGGTCATCTGTGCAATCAGCTTCGTTACTCCTGCTCCCTCACTGGATTTCATAGAAACCATATGCTATGTATGAATCAGGGACACCAATCCCACAACATAGCATTCTTGGAATATCCAAAGTCCCACTTTTCACTTCGCCATGCCTGAGATCAGCAGTAATATTTATCAGCAAATGTGAGATTTTCAAAGATCCAATTCTATGTGCTCCTTTCTCATAGAGCCTTAGGCAGGGATATAGCATACATAAATATTAAGTAAAGTCCATAGTTTTTAAAATGTCATCCATTGAATAGTTGACACATGTCTGAGATACTTTTTATTTTGGAGGAGGTATTATTTAATAGGGAATTCCAACAGCTACCTAATAGTGAAATGAGAAGTCTTGCATCCATTTTATTTTGTTTCTGATGATTTTTATGAGTAAGGGTAAGATACTTCCTTGTTCTGATGCAGATGTTGCCCACTTTTGTGAATGGATGCGGGGTGTCACCTACTACTTGCATATCTGCATATTGGGCTTGACACTGCTATCGTACTTGGTAGTTGGCAAAAAGTCAATACTGAAGTTAAGCTCTTGTGTTCTAGCAGCAGAGCTGAAGATCCTTGATGTGCCACCTTCTGCAATCCATGCTGCTCTCTTCATGTTCCTTATTGACTTCCTGGTGATGAGCATCATGGTCTCCTGGTCTTGAGAATGGCCAAGCATTGCTCTGTGAATGTGGAAGATGGGCATGTGGAAGGCTCCAGGGAGGAGGTATCATTGAACATGTACTCGAATCCATGTGCCTGTTGAATGACCTGTTTTTTTATTTTTGGGTTTTAAGGGAGACACTGCCCTAAAACACTTCTGTGCAGCTGGGGATGCAGGCTTCTGCTTCACCTTGCAGGAAGCATTAACGAATCCTTTCCAGAAGACATGAGAAGAGAGAAGTGAGCCTCTGGTATCATGCAGGTTCCTTGCATTGCCCATGGGCTAGAAGAGAGAAGAGTTGCTTCATGAGATTTGATCCCCTTTTTCCTGAAAAGTTCCACACAGAGGTGAGTCCCCAGCATGTTTAGAAATCATTTCAGACACCTTTCTGGACGGAATTGAATCAGAGCCCCTGATGATGTGGAAGAGCTAAAGATGGGTTTGCTATGAATTTTCTATTTCATTCATCAGGGCCTGAGTCAAGTCAGTCATTGTGCTGTCAACACATGAGCTGCTGGTCAAATGTGAGGAAGTGGTCTTGCTTTATGAAAACACCACCCTGATTCAGTGAGCCAGAGGCAGCCTGCAGTCCCTGTTTTCCTGTAAAGGCAGATTGCTGTGGATGGCCTCTGGCCTCGTCATGCAGCCCTGCTCAGAGTAGGGGATTGAGGGACCAGGCAGATCCCTAGTTCCTTTTGACCTTTATTGCCATTGGGCCACCCCAGGGTCCTTGGACTCTACCTGGTCTTCTGGCCTGGGTCAGGGGATGTGAGGTTTGGAATCCCCCTCTGTGGCAGGATCCCAGCACCCCCAGCCACTTGAGGTCAGCACATCCTTCCCTAATTGTGTTAGAGTTGGAGACTTCTCCCACCCATCCTCATCCATGCTCATCCCACATTTTGTAGCTTGGCACCTGAGGACCTTTATTCATTGACTTAGTTGTTAGTGATGATGGTTACTAAGACTAAGTGACTCTTTCAAGTCACATCACTTGCATGGTAGGGCTAGAGCATGGATCTTCCTAATTGATTTCATGGGACTCTCTCATGGAAACTGTGACTGCTTCCTAAACACACACTCTACATTTGGAGTGTCAAAATTCTTGCCACTGCCTCCTTGGCAAGTGTATCTTGTCTTCTACGTGGGAATTTCACAAATATTTTCCTTTGGTTTGTGGAGGTCATGCAGAAGGGATTTCATTTGAAATAGCCCAAACAAGAAATACCAGTTGTCTTTTTCGCACATGGATGTGTGTAGTGAACACCCCTTTCTGTGTGCTTGCATGAGTTACTCCTTTGAATTTGTTGAAGAATGGTTGGCTGGGGAGCAAGTTAACGAGAGATGGATATCAATGGTTGTCAAGTATTCTGACGTGAAGAATGTATTGAGGATGTGAAGGCTTTTCTAGCCAGTTCCTATGGCTCAGTCAGGGATCAGTCAGAGGATTCTGTCTGGTAGACTCTTTGGCACAGATGTCAAAGTGGCCTGGTCTTACCCTGTCCAGGACTGAATGCTGAGCTTGAGTGGGAGCTTCTTGTCATTTCAAGCATTTCCATGAGTCTGTCCTCTGTTCTCTTGTATCCAAGTGGTTTCTAATAGGAAAGCAGAACAAAAATTGAAAGTATGGTGATTGATTATTTTTACCAATGTTATTTCAATCCACTTTGTTTAATGCGAAATTACCTTTATGCTAGTAAGATTTCATATGTGAGGAAATAATGAAAATATTGGGGTTAGGGGATGAGAATATGCAAATCAAACATTTTTGAGCACCAAGACCCGTTTTTTGTTTTTGTTTTTGTTTTTTTTTAACTTAAATAATATTAAGTGCCAGAGGACCACCGCTGCCATTCAGCCTCAACAACCTCCAGGTCCAGCCTCCAGGTGGCCCATTTCACCAGGGTGTGTGGGACCACACTGTCCTGGGATGAGAGAACAGTACCCACGGATGTTGACATCTCACAGAGTAGATATTGCCAGTGACAGTAGGGAGCTATTGGCACATGAGGAAGGGAAGAGCTCTCAGGATGGGAAGAGGGGGCCGCTTCGAGACTCATTGGGTATGGCACGAGGCTGCTGGGTGTGGTGTTGGCCTGGGCCCACTGAGTGGGGCAGATCCGTGGTCTGTGTTTCTCTACCCTCCTCTGTAGCCTGTGTTGGCAGCAGATCAGGGAATTGCGATCAGAAGTGCTCCCAGTAACACAGGCACCAGCCCCCAGAGTGTGTGCCTATCCATTTCCCCACCTGGCCTGACTTAGTGCCTGTCTTGCCTCAGGGCTGAGACCCTACAATCTCTGATGAGGGAGTCTGTGGTCCAGATCCAACCTGCATGGCCAACATGCTCAGACCTTCAGCTGGGTCCTAGGCTGCTGCAACCAAACTCTGTTAACTGGGTGGCCGACAACAGAGGAAGTGTCTTCCGTTGAGCTCCAGAGGCTCAACACAGTAGGTGTTGGGCTGTCCCAGTGCCATAACCCCTCCCAGGTTTCAAGGGGACTGTCTCCCCAACTCTCCCAGCCCTTGCCCACTCTCCTATTGCTGCCCACGATCTGTGGTTCCCATATGGGCATCCCGCCCTGGCTCCAACCTCACATATCCGGTATCCCCCAGTCTCCCTGGTATCTGGGTCCAGACTCTCCTCTTCCTACAAGAATATCAGATATTGGATTTGGTCCCAGTTGATGCTGTGTTCCATCATGTGAGCTCTTAGCTTCATCACTGTGCAAAGACTCTTTTCCCACACAAGTTCGCACGACTTTTGGCTGGCTAAGAATTTTCAGGCGACACTTTTCTAATGAGTACACTTTCCTTCCTTCCGATCTCCCACCAGTGAGCATTCCTCGCACCCTTGTCCTAGTTCCTTTATGGCAGTTTCCCTCCTTATGGCTGAGAGGACCTAGTGACCCCTGAATTCACACGTTCTCCTTAATCACCAACACACTGCAGAATTCTCCAGGGGGCCATATATGCTCCTGGAAGTTGGTGTTGGAAATAGTTCTCCATCCATTAATCACTCCCTCACTCACTAATGTCCTTGTGTCCTTGAGAAAGGCTCTCCCTTTCCTGGTTTTCCTGAATAGAAATCCTCTTGCCTCTTGGGTGAATAGGGTTATGGGTTGTGCAGAGGGTGTTGGTCCACTGAGCATCTTAGAGACTGTCCTTTATGGAGCCTAATGATCCTCACTGGGGAATGAGGCCAGGGTCCTAACTGTGGTTAGTTAGAGAGGGAAAGAAGGACAAGGGAAACTCAGATGTCCCTTCATGGCCCCTGGAGTTAGAGGACTTACCCCTTTGCACCTGGGATCAGGAGACCTCATTTCCTCGAGGACACGCACAATCAGACGTTAATCTTGAGTGTGGGTTCCTTTCTGGGGTCCAGGGCTGTTGTTAGCCACCAGGAATGACAGTGCTCTCCATGCAGAGTGGAGCCATTTTTGCCAGGAAAGAGAGCCCATGGTCACGCCTTGTGCAAAGCATCCCACGCCAGGGGCTCCCATGCCTACATTCCTGTCCTGAAAGGAAGCCACTCAGAGGCAAGGTGGGTCCAACCACCTCCCATGTGTTCACTCATCACTGTGTTCCAGCAGTCACCCCAGTGAACAGTCCTGATGGGATTGGATGTGGCTCAGAATGTCACCCTCATGAGCTCTACCCTGCCACAGCTGCAGTTCTGCAGTGGGAGAAACTCAAAACCTCAAAACACATGCACATGAAAGAAAAGAGCAAGAGCCAGAGCCCAAACAGGCCAGGTGTGGCAAAGACAGCTGGAGTGCCTAGGTTGGGACTCAGAATTATGTCAGTGGGGTGGCATTGCTGCTGGCACCAGCATGATAACCGAGAGCCAGCCCTGCTCATTTTGGGGAGCAGTGTGTTGGGGAAGGCAGCAGAAATTGAGAGGCAGGATTGAGTTTGGCCCTAGGAGGAGGTTGGGTAAGAGGCCAGTGTGGGTTGGAGAGCCTGGGCAGATAGACAGAGGCCAGGGCACACCCCAAAGCCTGGAGACTGCCCTTGATATCCAGGGTTGTGAAACACCACTTCCCCTCTTACTCACAACTGAGAACATTGATGAGTTCAGTTTGTGTGCGGCTGCATCCAAGGTGGCTCGGCTAGGAACCTCTGTTTCCTTGACTCAGGAGGCTGGGAGTCCAGGCTCCACTGAGGCTTGGCTGGGAGGATCGGAGTCTGAGTTTATGCCTGTGTTCCCTGTAGGATCCATGTTGGCTGAGCCTCAGTGTTTTTGTAATGAGAGGATGGGTGACCGTCATGTCTTTATCACAGGACACACTTGCTAAATGGATTTGTTTGCTCTGAGGAGGAAAGAGAGAGGGGGGAGTGGTGCTGGAGACAGGGATGCAGACAGGGGTCATGGACTTGGCATAACTCAGTCTTGGAGGTGATATCCCATCACCTGTACCCACTTCAATTCCCATGAATCCAGAGGCTGAGCCCCCTTGAGGTGAGGGGTGAACCGGTTCTGGGCAGCAGGATGCTGTGGTACCTCGGAGTCTCTGTGAGACCCCAACACTAGACACACTTGGCCCTTTTGAAATCTTAGGAGAAGCCTTGGGAAGTTGTATGGCAGAGGGGAGCAGCCTCTGCATCTCAGTCCCCTCCAACTTGCCATGGTGTAGAGAGGGAACTGCAGCCACGATGGGACGGACATTGGCCATGTCCCTGTGTGAGACACAGGCCTGATGGAGTTAGGGTGCATTCTTTGTCTCTCCCTTTCTTGTGATTATCCCATCTCTACATTTGTGCTTTAGCCACCTGTGAGTCCCATCTCTGGTTTCAGAGAGAACAGAGGGTGTTATGGGCCAATAGACACAATAAACCCTAGAGATTAGATGCTACCCTACTTTCCAGAAAAGACTGGGCACACCATGAGTTGCACAATGATGGGACCAGGGTCCAAAAGCTGCTGAGAGGGAAGGACTGGTTGTGAATGCATTTTTGAAGGCTCCAAGCTGGAACTCTAGTGGCACCAAGCAGGGCAGATGCTGGTGGGGATGTTTGGGTAGTTGTTGGTGAACACCTGCGCACCTGAGATGGGTAGGCATGGAGGAGAAATCGGCAGCCCATAGGGCTGTTGAAAGTGGTCTTATGTGAAAAGAGGCTCAGGTATGGGCACAGGAAATGACATCATTGCCTTGACAATGGATCAAACAGAACATGGAACCCTGGTATCCAGGCACCCACTTCACTGACCAAGCCATCCGAGCTCACTTGGTTGGAGCCACTGGAGGGAGAAGGATGTTCTCCTGTGGTTGCAGACAATGCCGAGCCTCAGGCTCCCAGGAATCTCAGGGGGGGCAACTAGCCCTTTTGTGGATACACTGGGTGAGGCTTCATCTTAGACGCCACAGCCTCTGGCGATTGTCGCAGAGGAGCTCAAGAGTAACAGTGAGTAGCACAGGGCAGGTGAGCCCAGCAGGCCCTCTAGTCTGATCCCTGATGAATGGCCCAGGACTCCTATTCTGACTCTGTGTGTGTGTGTGTGTGTGTGTGTGTGTGTGTGTGTGTGTGTGTGTGTGTGTGTTTGTACTGATGGGAACTGTCCCATTGTGCTTTGACTCTAGTGTATTGGCACAAGTCATTTTTCTGTTTGTCACCATTTCCATTTTGAACCCACCATTCTTGGTCCCAACCCAGGGTGAAAATGATCAGAACACGGAGGAGCCCTTCAGGGTTCAGAGACTTGAACCTTACAGGCAGGACCAGCTTAGGAATGAGCTCCTGCCTGTCATTTGTGGGAGGAACCTACATTTCAGCAGCAACATGGGGTTAATCTCCTGGGATTTCATCCCCACCCAGCAGGTGCTGGATCTCTTGTTCCCAAAACAGCCACCTTCTTCAGTCTTTACTCCTGGTGCCACTCCACATCCTCCAAGGGGACAAGAACCTCAGGTTCTGGATGGATGTTGTAGAATGCCCACAGAGCCAACTGCCAGGCTGGGTGGGGTGCAGTTGCTGGGCTTTGCTGATGTTGTCATCCCCCACAGACCTTGGAACCTTCTGTGGCAGTGGCATCCAGGACCCCAGCAGCTGTGAGTAGCAGCTCCTCACTGCTTCACTCCAGCGAGCAGGTGGAAGACAGCCGCGTTGTTCACGTCCTCCTAGAGGGAAAGAGCCTGAGGGAGACAAAGCGCATCCCGGTAAGCCCGACAGCAGGGCTGCCTCCTGGGTGTCCACACAGTGGAAGGCAGGAGACACAGCCAAACCCAGGGCTATGGTGGGAAATAAAGAAAGAGAGAGGTCCGTCTTAAGGGCTTCACCTGAGGAGGGAGAGCATCAGCATGCCCAGCTTCAGTGGTGAGTGGGCCTGTGTATTGTGGGTTTTGCAGGCCAGAAGTGCAGACGGAAGTGCTGTGGACAGATGAAGGCAGAGATATGTCCAGGGTGCAGGCTGCAGTGCCTAGAACTTGGTATTCTCAATGAGTGAAGTTGGAGCAGAGGAGGTGGCAGTGACTTGTCACATGTGTAGGAGGGGATGTGTTCCTGGTGGCAGGGAAGAGAACCTCCTTAGCATGACTAGGTGTAGGAATTTGGGGTCGGGATCACCTGGGGGGTCATGCCAAAGCTTCGGAATGTTAGGCTTTGCATGTATGTAAATACGGAGCTAAAGGGGTTCTTGGCAGAATTTCTATGGATGTGCAGTAGACACGCTAATGCTGCAGGTTTCCAGCTGCAGAGGAGACATGTTCAGTGACTGCCAGTGCTGAGTCAAGTACATCATTACAACCAGACCCGCACCGAGCTTCCAGAGGCCAGGGCCTCTCAAAGCTATCATGAAGCACTCAAGTGCACACTCTTGTATCTGAGTCTGTTTTGTGTCGTGGCAGTCAGGACCCAAATTTTCAGTGCATCTGCCTCTTGCACCCACAAAGGCAGCCTGCATCCCAGATCACACTTGGTGCGCAGATCCCTGGCCCATTGCTCTCATCTCAGTGAGATGAGAGTGTGTCTGTGCATAGGCAGTTTGGTCCTTTGACATGAGTGGAATGTGGCTCCCCAGGGGGAGGGGAGATGGCAGGTACAGGCAGATATTTGTACCAGGATTGTTCTAGTAGCACATTGCAAGAACCCAGGTGGTATATGGAGGACACACTCAGGTAGCAGGATAACAAGATTGTGCCCTTGTATATGTAGCTGAGATTTCTCCTGAATGTTTGACCACAGTCTTCTGGGTAGCTCTTCTAAAAGCCATTCTCTGATGACATTTGTCCCACCCTGATCCAGGTGACCTTTCAGGAGACGGTGACAAGCCTCATCCAGGGCCTTGGACCAAAATTTGTTGCAGCATGAGGATGTGGACAACTTTGAGCTGCTGTATATGATGTCTGAGGATGAGAGTAAGTAGGACAATCAGACAGTGGGGAGACATGATCCACAGTGGGCTCAGGATAACTGACAGCCAAGAGAAAGTGGGCCTTGGCCCCAAAATACCAAAGTGTGATGGGCCTGGCGGAGACTCTCAGGGGTTGTGGGTGTTTTGTGGTATAATCCTTGAGTGCCACCTAACAATTCTCTCCACTTCGCTCTGCAGAAATCAAGGTCTCTGACCACTCACTCGTGTGTCTGTCCATGAATCTGGGAATACAATCTTTCATGGTGAGGAAACACCCCCAGGTCAAGGGAAAGGAGGTAAACACCTACCTTATTCAAGCTGTGCATGTGCTGCCATTCCACTCCGACCTGAGGAAATAAGAAGCCTCAGCACCTGGACATATTTGCTGGAAGCCCATAGAGCCAACTGACAGTCTGTGGTGGCTTTCTGTTTCTGGGTTTGCTGATGTTCCATCCCCCACAGTTCTCAGAATCAACCTGCAAGTCCTCCAGGCCGCTTTCCCACAAGCAGGTGGGAGACACCTGCTTAATTCGTGTCCACTTAGAAACACAAAGTCCAGAGATGGCCAAGAGTGTTCTGGTAAGCCTGGGAGCAGGGGTGTCCCGTGGTGCTTACACCTGGGTGGGGAGCAGACACTGGTCCAATACCATGGACTACTCATGCCCTCTTGAATTTGGTGCTTCTGGATGATCAGGAGGATAGATGGGAATCAAGAAGGGAGAGGTCAGTGTGAAGGGCTGGAGCTGAGATGAGCGAGTGCAGCAGCTTGTCCACTGCCATGTCTGAGGGAGTCTGTGTGTCAGGTGGCAGCATGCAGTCCAGAAGGGCAGGGACAGGTATGGGTGACAGATGAGAATAGGACAGGAACTAGGTTGCAGGTTCCCTTGTATGGGATGCTGACGTCTATGGAGGAGGACAGCAGTGTGAGGTTCTCCATGTTCCTTGAACAAGGAGCTGAGAGAGTCTCTCTGCAGAGTCGATATGGATGTGGAGCAAGCACACTAAATGTCCAGGTAACCCAATGACCACCCTTGCCGGATGAGTTGCCCTCCTACATCCCAGCCAGCACTGAGCCTCTGGAGGCCAGGAGCTCTCGTGGCTATCTTTCAGCTCTCCTGTGTGTGGTCATGTTCCTGGGTCTGTTTTTGGCCCTGGCAATCCAGACCAAAGCCTCTAGGTTTTGTGCCTAGGCCATTCCCAATGCCGCCTGCATCCTCGGGCAGACCTGGGATCTTGGAGGCTATTGTCCCATTCCTCCCAACTTGTGGGATGAGATTGCATCTGTATGCAGGTAATGGGGTCCTTTCACTCCGAGAGGAGTGCAGCTCCACAAAGAGCAATGGCAGGCCCAGGAAGTCCTATGTACAAGGATTGGGCTAGTAGCCTGTGGGAAGAGCCCACACGATGAGCAGGAGGTCAGCCTCGGGTAGTAGGGTCATGGATGTTGCCCTTGTATTTAGAGTGGAGGTGCCTCCAGAATGCCCCTGCCCACTGTCCTTGAGTAGTCACTTCAAGGCCCATTTCCTGAAGGCCTGTCTCCCATGCTGCTCCAGGTGACCTGCCACGATAGGGATCCTGTTGTCATCCGCAGCGCCCTCGACCTACACTTCCTTACTGAGGAGAATCCAGAGGATTATGAGCTGGGCCAAATCATCTCTCGCCGTCAGAGTAAGTGAGACAATCAGATAGCAGAGAGCAAGGGTCAGGATGTGGACTCAGGTCAACTCTTAGCAACAAAGAGTAGTCTCTGACCCCCAAGAACACTCCAACAGGTGTGTTGGGTTCGTGCACAAAGCCAACTGCACTTCTGCTGGTGGAAGGTCTTGAGGTCCAATGGTATACCCCGGTGGATATTGCGGCTCCCCACCAGGTGCCCTCCCCTGGACATGAACAGGCATCCAAAGCTGACATCTTTGAGGAGTGAGGAGGAAAGCCTCTCTCCAGGAGCAGTATGTTTTCATGGTCTGGGATAGGAGTGGTTTCAAAGGAACATGGGAATGCATGGGCTAAAGAGGGAACTGGCATTTTGTGGACTGAAGCAGTACTATTGAAAGCCTTCTGTGTGACCAAAAAACCACTGCCTGGGCAGAGCATTGCCAGGATTCTAGCAAGCAGTAACAGGATGAAATTGGGAAGAAAACACAGCCTGGGAGACAGCCTGAATCATCTGTTTTTGCATAAATTCCATGGTCTTACGCACCTGAGTCCACTAGGCAAGGAGTGATCACAATAGCCAGGTTGTGATCCCTAACTAAAGTCAGATGAGGGCTTCCTGAGCACGTAGCCACAGAGCTCATCTGATAATAATGCCAGCGCTTTTTCGTTGGTTGGTTGGTTGGTTTTTGTGAGCCAAACACCACAGCAGCCATTATCCCAGCCTATGTACCCTGAAGACCACCATCCCTATGAGTTCTAGGATCACTTGTCTCCTATCTTAACCTACTGTTAGGTTAGTAGAGTCTATGGAAGAGGAAGTCTGTCTGGGGCCTTGGTAGCCTAAGAAATTCATAGCAGAGATCTCCACATCCAACCCAGAAGGGATGGAGAACAGGCTCTAGGTTAGAGGAGGGCGACAGGAAACACATGTTCAGAGGAAGGAGAAGCGGCTGTTGTATTCCCCCACTCGGGGTCATGGCACCACTGGGCCATATGCCATGTTGGAGGGAAGCAGTCCCTTTGCTGGTCTTTGGAACCATTGTTCTCAGTAGGGCAGTATTTGGAATGTGGCCTCCATTCTCAGAAGCCTGGTTCACATGGAGGCGGGCTCCACCAACGCAGAAGCATGGCTCTAACGTGGTATCCGTGCTGGTCAGCCTGTCCTCACTGTGGCCATTCTTGAGGAAAATAACTCAGAGGAGGAATCCTAGGCCTTTTTTCTCTGGGTTTCATAGCTTTCTCTTTCGTTGTGCACTGAGGCTGTCCATAAAGCTCTAGTGTGTGGCAGTGGAGAGCTCCTCAGCCCTTGCCACAAAGGCATAGACTGGGAGAGAGAGAACGAGGCTGGCAGAGAGGGAGAGAGAGAAAGATGGAGAGGGAGGACCTCTCCTTGGAGAATGAGGATTCAGTGGAGCCAACAGGAACAAGGTACTGTTGCCCAGGGCACAACCCTGTTTAGGTCTTACTCCAACCATGCTCAACCTTTCTTCCAGTCCCTCCCACCCCCCAGTAGTGTATTCATCTTGAATGAGAATTTCATGTTGACATCAGAGCACTCACCATCCAATGCTTCCCTCCAAACCCACCTATGAAGATGGCTCATGTGGGGACTGAATCTTCGGCACAGGAGCCTTTTGTGGGAGATTTCAGATGCAAACCCTAGTGGTGTGCTTTGGCAGATGCAAGAGGACCTGAGATATTCTGGAGTCCAAAGCCTTCGGTAGAAACAGACATTAGGTCTGTTGAAGTGCTCTGCCTAGTTCTTCCTCAGGGAGGACTGTGGAGGCTGTCTTTGTTGGTATTGGTGCTGAATTGGAGAGCTCTCAGGTGTGTGGCTCTGGCCTTTTCTGGCACAGGCTCTCAGATGTTGGTGTCCTAGGGAGCACCTCCTGAGTGCCACCTTCTTTTTGTACACCCCTCTCTCCCCAGAGCTGAGGATTCCAGCAGAGGCCAACGTATTTTATGCCAAGAATCCTCACAAAAAATCCAACTTTGTGCTGAGGAAAAGGAGCCTCTCCCAAAAGAATGATGGGTGGATCGAGCCTCAACCTCCCTCTCGTTCTGCAAAGAAGGCTCCTGCCCTCCTGAGGATGCTTGCAAAACCATTCTGTTGCTGTGTGCCTGGGCGGGGCTGAGGCAGCCCAGGAATATTTACATTGATTACTATTTTCTTCAAAGTTTGAATCTATAGTTTGCCATTGTCCTTGACCTTGTTTAGTAACACAGTTGTTACTCTATCCTGTATTTGTTGTTTCCATTAATATATTATTATTATTTTAAAATATATATGTTTTTGTTACCTGATCTACTGTGATGATTTGAGTATACTAAATGTAGCAGTGATTCCTAAAGGACACATCCAAACCAACAGGAAGGAATGTTTCATTCTATCAGCAAGAACTTTGGTTTTTAGGAGTTTGGCAGATGGCATTATCTGAGTCAGTTTTCCAATGGGGGCAATGAAGTATCAGCTATGATGGTACAAACACAAACAAAGACACACAAACACACACAAGAGCACACACACTCACTGAGAGATAGATAGACAGATGGAGTTGGTCTCTGCTGAAATACTTTGGAGACATGGTTCTGATTTCTCCCCTTTTGGAGTATTTTCAATTGCACAAGGTGTCTTGCAAATGAACCCATGTCTGAGGAAGACATACATGTGTACTTCACATGCCACTTTTCACATAGCAAGAAGGTCATGTAATATTTTTCATGCAGCTGTCTTTTGACTGTGAACCATCCCATGAGGTCAGCTGTGGAATTTTCAACTTGTAGCATCACAATGGGGATCCACTCTTTGGATTTGGGGATATTTCCGATTTTCTTGATTCAGAATGGAATGATATATATATTAGTTTTTGATGAAAATTCTGCATTTGATGGTAATGAATGTCGTGCATCTAGGAATCTGTAGAGTGCAGACAATGAATGGATGCCTACTGTTGTCTGGACTGGTCTGAAAAGTCCTGTAGCATCTGAGCATGTGTGAGGGCTGTACAGGTCTTGCCAAAAGTCCAGGTCAGATGATCCTGCACAAAGCTGAACTCCTAGTGGTCTCCACAACAGTGTAAGGGCCAAGGAGAAACTCACTTCCACACAGAAGTTGGGAAGCTACCTTATGAAGGTGATCATAGATACGGGATTATTAATATATCCAGGTTGGCATCTATTATTTTTTTAGCTTTTGACTTTCGCAGCTGTGGGCATCTTGACAACCATCAACTCCCTGTAAGCACAGACAACTCTATAAGAACCTGAGGATAAATTTCCCTGTGCATGTCCCCTTGTGAAACTGCTTAAGCACCGCCTGGTTTACACACAGGTGGAATTTCTAGGTCAAAGTGTGCATGTTTACTTCTTTAACTAAGCACTGCCAGGTGGCTCTTCTGCATAGCTCTACCTGTGGCCAGGATTGTATTATCTAGCTTTCTAACTTTTGCATGTTGAGTAGATACATAGTGGGAGCACACTGTTTTTGTTGGTATTTTTCTTGGTATCTATTCTGATGCTTTTCACTGGGGGATTTTTTCCTGTGAAAATGGGCTTCCTCTACTTGACCTTATTTTCTTTTTTTTTAAATTTTTTCAATGTGACTTTTTAATTTTAGTTTTATTAAAGACATTGCCCCTTGCTTGCATAGTCTATATCTAAAGCACTAGTCCTTGCTCCAAGGCCCAGCTTGCTCTCAGCTGCCCCAGGAGGGGAACAGTCTTTGGCGGTAGACAAGAGACGCCCCTGCAGGGGGCACAAGTGCTTTGGCCCTCTGGTGTCTTGCCAGCAGTGCTTCCCATGCTCACAGAGGGTTTCAGACACTGAGTCAATGGTCCAGGTGGTCTTTTGTTCAGTCTGATCTCAAATTGAGCTCCTCTGAGAGGTCATATTGAAGTCCTTGTGTGTACCTGACCCATCATTTTAAACAATATTCCAAGTTCACTTTTTGTGTGTACGTGGGTTCTGGGGATTGAACCCAGGGCCTTGAGCCTGTGAGGCAAGTTACCTACCTGAGCTACACCCTCAGAGACCCCTGTAAATGTATTTCCCCTTTGCCTCGTGGTCTAAGTTGCCAAGGCTGACCTCAAACGTTCCTCTTGCCTCAGCCTCCCTGGTGGCTGGCATGACAGGCATGCACCTGGGACTGTCACACTCAAGCCTGTGATGGGAACTCATGTGCATCTGTCCAGGGCTGAGCATGGTTAGGCATAGCTGTGCTCCAGGCTCCCTGCAGGGCTGTGGAGGCTTCTGCTGCCCAGCAGCCCTGGTGCCATGGCCAGGGCTCCTCCCAGCCGAGGGCAGGCAGCTGCCCATTGCTGTAGGCTGACCTTATTTTCTTCTTATGGCACTCGACCGTTCTCTGGAGTATGTTGTATGGTTTGTCCATTAGGAGTCTAACAGGTCCTCTAGAACCTTCAAACAATTAGTAAAATTCCTGAACAGTAAGTGAGCGCACGCAGAAATTGGGCTAATATTTTGGGAAGAACAATGTTGGATGATATATTCATGGCTTGAATATATCATCCCACATGAAGTTATATTTTATTACTTACAAAATAATAAAATAATGAAGCAATACCATGGGCTGAGCTAAAATAGATCCTTAGGATCTTAGGCATTCTGTAATAAATCTGTGTCACTTGAAGTATAGAGTTGATCGACTCTGAGTAATGAAACAGAAGTAAAGGTATCAAAGCCAATGATCATCTGTTTCCAATTTTCTGTGATTTGGTTCAAGTGGTAAAGTGGTGATATTTATTAATAATGGATCGAATAGGTTCATAATTGTTTTAGAGTACAATTAGATGCCTTCAAACTTTAGGCTACATGGGCACATTTGAGAACGGTTCCAGCCATTCTCTCATCCTTTGGGTCATTCCCCTCCTATGTCCTGTGAGACATTTTCTATGTGAGGCTTTAAGAAGAAGAAGAGAATATTCTGTAAAGAAAACCTTGTGATCTGTGCAGTATGAAGTTGAATGGATTCATTCAGAAATCAGAAATTCTATTGAAAGATATTTATTGGCATGAGCCAAATAAAACCTATTTTTAGGCATCCTGGTGAAGACAAGGTTTTATCTTTATGTCTCATTTTCTATGTTTTGTTGTTGTTGTTGTTGTTAGAATGAAATTCATATGTTGCCAGACCATTTTATCAGATGTGTAACTAGATGCCATTTAAATTACCCACTTTTACATGGTAGACAGTTTTTAATGAACACTGCCTGTCTGCACCTTTTTTAAAAACAGGACTGGGATCAGAAGCCCAAATACCAATGGTTAGCTGGAGCATATTTTTCATTTGGCCTATCTGTCAGTATTCCCTGAGGTCATCTGTGCAATCAGCTTCGTTACTCCTGCTCCCTCACTGGATTTCATAGAAACCATATGCTATGTATGAATCAGGGACACCAATCCCACAACATAGCATTCTTGGAATATCCAAAGTCCCACTTTTCACTTCGCCATGCCTGAGATCAGCAGTAATATTTATCAGCAAATGTGAGATTTTCAAAGATCCAATTCTATGTGCTCCTTTCTCATAGAGCCTTAGGCAGGGATATAGCATACATAAATATTAAGTAAAGTCCATAGTTTTTAAAATGTCATCCATTGAATAGTTGACACATGTCTGAGATACTTTTTATTTTGGAGGAGGTATTATTTAATAGGGAATTCCAACAGCTACCTAATAGTGAAATGAGAAGTCTTGCATCCATTTTATTTTGTTTCTGATGATTTTTATGAGTAAGGGTAAGATACTTCCTTGTTCTGATGCAGATGTTGCCCACTTTTGTGAATGGATGCGGGGTGTCACCTACTACTTGCATATCTGCATATTGGGCTTGACACTGCTATCGTACTTGGTAGTTGGCAAAAAGTCAATACTGAAGTTAAGCTCTTGTGTTCTAGCAGCAGAGCTGAAGATCCTTGATGTGCCACCTTCTGCAATCCATGCTGCTCTCTTCATGTTCCTTATTGACTTCCTGGTGATGAGCATCATGGTCTCCTGGTCTTGAGAATGGCCAAGCATTGCTCTGTGAATGTGGAAGATGGGCATGTGGAAGGCTCCAGGGAGGAGGGATCATTGAACATGTACTCGAATCCATGTGCCTGTTGAATGACCTGTTTTTTTTATTTTTGGGTTTTAAGGGAGACACTGCCCTAAAACACTTCTGTGCAGCTGGGGATGCAGGCTTCTGCTTCACCTTGCAGGAAGCATTAACGAATCCTTTCCAGAAGACATGAGAAGAGAGAAGTGAGCCTCTGGTATCATGCAGGTTCCTTGCATTGCCCATGGGCTAGAAGAGAGAAGAGTTGCTTCATGAGATTTGATCCCCTTTTTCCTGAAAAGTTCCACACAGAGGTGAGTCCCCAGCATGTTTAGAAATCATTTCAGACACCTTTCTGGACGGAATTGAATCAGAGCCCCTGATGATGTGGAAGAGCTAAAGATGGGTTTGCTATGAATTTTCTATTTCATTCATCAGGGCCTGAGTCAAGTCAGTCATTGTGCTGTCAACACATGAGCTGCTGGTCAAATGTGAGGAAGTGGTCTTGCTTTATGAAAACACCACCCTGATTCAGTGAGCCAGAGGCAGCCTGCAGTCCGTGTTTTCCTGTAAAGGCAGATTGCTGTGGATGGCCTCTGGCCTCGTCATGCAGCCCTGCTCAGAGTAGGGGATTGAGGGACCAGGCAGATCCCTAGTTCCTTTTGACCTTTATTGCCATTGGGCCACCCCAGGGTCCTTGGACTCTACCTGGTCTTCTGGCCTGGGTCAGGGGATGTGAGGTTTGGAATCCCCCTCTGTGGCAGGATCCCAGCCCCCCCAGCCACTTGAGGTCAGCACATCCTTCCCTAATTGTGTTAGAGTTGGAGACTTCTCCCACCCATCCTCATCCATGCTCATCCCACATTTTGTAGCTTGGCACCTGAGGACCTTTATTCATTGACTTAGTTGTTAGTGATGATGGTTACTAAGACTAAGTGACTCTTTCAAGTCACATCACTTGCATGGTAGGGCTAGAGCATGGATCTTCCTAATTGATTTCATGGGACTCTCTCATGGAAACTGTGACTGCTTCCTAAACACACACTCTACATTTGGAGTGTCAAAATTCTTGCCACTGCCTCCTTGGCAAGTGTATCTTGTCTTCTACGTGGGAATTTCACAAATATTTTCCTTTGGTTTGTGGAGGTCATGCAGAAGGGATTTCATTTGAAATAGCCCAAACAAGAAATACCAGTTGTCTTTTTCGCACATGGATGTGTGTAGTGAACACCCCTTTCTGTGTGCTTGCATGAGTTACTCCTTTGAATTTGTTGAAGAATGGTTGGCTGGGGAGCAAGTTAACGAGAGATGGATATCAATGGTTGTCAAGTATTCTGACGTGAAGAATGTATTGAGGATGTGAAGGCTTTTCTAGCCAGTTCCTATGGCTCAGTCAGGGATCAGTCAGAGGATTCTGTCTGGTAGACTCTTTGGCACAGATGTCAAAGTGGCCTGGTCTTACCCTGTCCAGGACTGAATGCTGAGCTTGAGTGGGAGCTTCTTGTCATTTCAAGCATTTCCATGAGTCTGTCCTCTGTTCTCTTGTATCCAAGTGGTTTCTAATAGGAAAGCAGAACAAAAATTGAAAGTATGGTGATTGATTATTTTTACCAATGTTATTTCAATCCACTTTGTTTAATACGAAATTACCTTTATGCTAGTAAGATTTCATATGTGAGGAAATAATGAAAATATTGGGGTTAGGGGATGAGAATATGCAAATCAAACATTTTTGAGCACCAAGACCCGTTTTTTGTTTTTGTTTTTGTTTTTTTTTTAACTTAAATAATATTAAGTGCCAGAGGACCACCGCTGCCATTCAGCCTCAACAACCTCCAGGTCCAGCCTCCAGGTGGCCCATTTCACCAGGGTGTGTGGGACCACACTGTCCTGGGATGAGAGAACAGTACCCACGGATGTTGACATCTCACAGAGTAGATATTGCCAGTGACAGTAGGGAGCTATTGGCACATGAGGAAGGGAAGAGCTCTCAGGATGGGAAGAGGGGGCCGCTTCGAGACTCATTGGGTATGGCACGAGGCTGCTGGGTGTGGTGTTGGCCTGGGCCCACTGAGTGGGGCAGATCCGTGGTCTGTGTTTCTCTACCCTCCTCTGTAGCCTGTGTTGGCAGCAGATCAGGGAATTGCGATCAGAAGTGCTCCCAGTAACACAGGCACCAGCCCCCAGAGTGTGTGCCTATCCGTTTCCCCACCTGGCCTGACTTAGTGCCTGTCTTGCCTCAGGGCTGAGACCCTACAATCTCTGATGAGGGTGTCTGTGGTCCAGATCCAACCTGCATGGCCAACATGCTCAGACCTTCAGCTGGGTCCTAGGCTGCTGCAACCAAACTCTGTTAACTGGGTGGCCGACAACAGAGGAAGTGTCTTCCGTTGAGCTCCAGAGGCTCAACACAGTAGGTGTTAGGCTGTCCCAGTGCCATAACCCCTCCCAGGTTTCAAGGGGACTGTCTCCCCAACTCTCCCAGCCCTTGCCCACTCTCCTATTGCTGCCCACGATCTGTGGTTCCCATATGGGCATCCCGCCCTGGCTCCAACCTCACATATCCGGTATCCCCCAGTCTCCCTGGTATCTGGGTCCAGACTCTCCTCTTCCTACAAGAATATCAGATATTGGATTTGGTCCCAGTTGATGCTGTGTTCCATCATGTGAGCTCTTAGCTTCATCACTGTGCAAAGACTCTTTTCCCACACAAGTTCGCACGACTTTTGGCTGGCTAAGAATTTTCAGGCGACACTTTTCTAATGAGTACACTTTCCTTCCTTCCGATCTCCCACCAGTGAGCATTCCTCGCACCCTTGTCCTAGTTCCTTTATGGCAGTTTCCCTCCTTATGGCTGAGAGGACCTAGTGACCCCTGAATTCACACGTTCTCCTTAATCACCAACACACTGCAGAATTCTCCAGGGGGCCATATATGCTCCTGGAAGTTGGTGTTGGAAATAGTTCTCCATCCATTAATCACTCCCTCACTCACTAATGTCCTTGTGTCCTTGAGAAAGGCTCTCCCTTTCCTGGTTTTCCTGAATAGAAATCCTCTTGCCTCTTGGGTGAATAGGGTTATGGGTTGTGCAGAGGGTGTTGGTCCACTGAGCATCTTAGAGACTGTCCTTTATGGAGCCTAATGATCCTCACTGGGGAATGAGGCCAGGGTCCTAACTGTGGTTAGTTAGAGAGGGAAAGAAGGACAAGGGAAACTCAGATGTCCCTTCATGGCCCCTGGAGTTAGAGGACTTACCCCTTTGCACCTGGGATCAGGAGACCTCATTTCCTCGAGGACACGCACACTCAGACGTTAATCTTGAGTGTGGGTTCCTTTCTGGGGTCCAGGGCTGTTGTTAGCCACCAGGAATGACAGTGCTCTCCATGCTGAGTGGAGCCATTTTTGCCAGGAAAGAGAGCCCATGGTCACGCCTTGTGCAAAGCATCCCACGCCAGGGGCTCCCATGCCTACATTCCTGTCCTGAAAGGAAGCCACTCAGAGGCAAGGTGGGTCCAACCACCTCCCATGTGTTCACTCATCACTGTGTTCCAGCAGTCACCCCAGTGAACAGTCCTGATGGGATTGGATGTGGCTCAGAATGTCACCCTCATGAGCTCTACCCTGCCACAGCTGCAGTTCTGCAGTGGGAGAAACTCAAAACCTCAAAACACATGCACATGAAAGAAAAGAGCAAGAGCCAGAGCCCAAACAGGCCAGGTGTGGCAAAGACAGCTGGAGTGCCTAGGTTGGGACTCAGAATTATGTCAGTGGGGTGGCATTGCTGCTGGCACCAGCATGATAACCGAGAGCCAGCCCTGCTCATTTTGGGGAGCAGTGTGTTGGGGAAGGCAGCAGAAATTGAGAGGCAGGATTGAGTTTGGCCCTAGGAGGAGGTTGGGTAAGAGGCCAGTGTGGGTTGGAGAGCCTGGGCAGATAGACAGAGGCCAGGGCACACCCCAAAGCCTGGAGACTGCCCTTGATGTCCAGGGTTGTGAAACACCACTTCCCCTCTTACTCACAACTGAGAGCATTGATGAGTTCAGTTTGTGTGCGGCTGCATCCAAGGTGGCTTGGCTAGGAACCTCTGTTTCCTTGACTCAGGAGGCTGGGAGTCCAGGCTCCACTGAGGCTCGGCTGGGAGGATCGGAGTCTGAGTTTATGCCTGTGTTCCCTGTAGGATCCATGTTGGCTGAGCCTCAGTGTTTTTGTAATGAGAGGATGGGTGACCGTCATGTCTTTATCACAGGACACACTTGCTAAATGGATTTGTTTGCTCTGAGGAGGAAAGAGAGAGGGGGGAGTGGTGCTGGAGACAGGGATGCAGACAGGGGTCATGGACTTGGCATAACTCAGTCTTGGAGGTGATATCCCATCACCTGTACCCACTTCAATTCCCATGAATCCAGAGGCTGAGCCCCCTTGAGGTGAGGGGTGAACCGGTTCTGGGCAGCAGGATGCTGTGGTACCTCGGAGTCTCTGTGAGACCCCAACACTAGACACACTTGGCCCTTTTGAAATCTTAGGAGAAGCCTTGGGAAGTTGTATGGCAGAGGGGAGCAGCCTCTGCATCTCAGTCCCCTCCAACTTGCCATGGTGTAGAGAGGGAACTGCAGCCACGATGGGACGGACATTGGCCATGTCCCTGTGTGGGACACAGGCCTGATTGAGTTAGGGTGCATTCTTTGTCTCTCCCTTTCTTGTGATTATCCCATCTCTACATTTGTGCTTTAGCCACCTGTGAGTCCCATCTCTGGTTTCAGAGAGAACAGAGGGTGTTATGGGCCAATAGACACAATAAACCCTAGAGATTAGATGCTACCCTACTTTCCAGAAAAGACTGGGCACACCATGAGTTGCACAATGATGGGACCAGGGTCCAAAAGCTGCTGAGAGGGAAGGACTGGTTGTGAATGCATTTTTGAAGGCTCCAAGCTGGAACTCTAGTGGCACCAAGCAGGGCAGATGCTGGTGGGGATGTTTGGGTAGTTGTTGGTGAACACCTGCGCACCTGAGATGGGTAGGCATGGAGGAGAAATCGGCAGCCCATAGGGCTGTTGAAAGTGGTCTTATGTGAAAAGAGGCTCAGGTATGGGCACAGGAAATGACATCATTGCCTTGACAATGGATCAAACAGAACATGGAACCCTGGTATCCAGGCACCCACTTCACTGACCAAGCCATCCGAGCTCACTTGGTTGGAGCCACTGGAGGGAGAAGGATGTTCTCCTGTGGTTGCAGACAATGCCGAGCCTCAGGCTCCCAGGAATCTCAGGGGGGGCAACTAGCCCTTTTGTGGATACACTGGGTGAGGCTTCATCTTAGACGCCAGAGCCTCTGGCGATTGTCGCAGAGGAGCTCAAGAGTAACAGTGAGTAGCACAGGGCAGGTGAGCCCAGCAGGCCCTCTAGTCTGATCCCTGATGAATGGCCCAGGACTCCTATTCTGACTCTGTGTGTGTGTGTGTGTGTGTGTGTGTGTGTGTGTGTGTGTGTTTGTACTGATGGGAACTGTCCCATTGTGCTTTGACTCTAGTGTATTGGCACAAGTCATTTTTCTGTTTGTCACCATTTCCATTTTGAACCGATCATTCTTGGTCCCAACCCAGGGTGAAAATGATCAGAACACGGAGGAGCCCTTCAGGGTTCAGAGCCTTGAACCTTACAGGCAGGACCAGCTTAGGAATGAGCTCCTGCCTGTCATTTGTGGGAGGAACCTACATTTCAGCAGCAACATGGGGTTAATCTCCTGGGATTTCATCCCCACCCAGCAGGTGCTGGATCTCTTGTTCCCAAAACAGCCACCTTCTTCAGTCTTTACTCCTGGTGCCACTCCACATCCTCCAAGGGGACAAGAACCTCAGGTTCTGGATGGATGTTGTAGAATGCCCACAGAGCCAACTGCCAGGCTGGGTGGGGTGCAGTTGCTGGGCTTTGCTGATGTTGTCATCCCCCACAGTTCTTGGAACCTTCTGTGGCAGTGGCATCCAGGACCCCAGCAGCTGTGAGTAGCAGCTCCTCACTGCTTCACTCCAGCGAGCAGGTGGAAGACAGCCGCGTTGTTCACGTCCTCCTAGAGGGACAGAGCCTGAGGGAGACAAAGCGCATCCCGGTAAGCCCGACAGCAGGGCTGCCTCCTGGGTGTCCACACAGTGGAAGGCAGGAGACACAGCCAACCCCAGGGCTATGGTGGGAAATAAAGAAGAGAGAGGTCCGTCTTAAGGGCTTGACCTGAGGAGGGAGAGCATCAGCATGCCCAGCTTCAGTGGTGAGTGGGCCTGTGTATTGTGGGTTTTGCAGGCCAGAAGTGCAGACGGAAGTGCTGTGGACAGATGAAGGCAGAGATATGTCCAGGGTGCAGGCTGCAGTGCCTAGAACTTGGTATTCTCAATGAGTGAAGTTGGAGCAGAGGAGGTGGCAGTGACTTGTCACATGTGTAGGAGGGGATGTGTTCCTGGTGGCAGGGAAGAGAACCTCCTTAGCATGACTAGGTGTAGGAATTTGGGGTCGGGATCACCTGGGGGGTCATGCCAAAGCTTCGGAATGTTAGGCTTTGCATGTATGTAAATACGGAGCTAAAGGGGTTCTTGGCAGAATTTCTATGGATGTGCAGTAGACACGCTAATGCTGCAGGTGTCCAGCTGCAGAGGAGACATGTTCAGTGACTGCCAGTGCTGAGTCAAGTACATCATTACAACCAGACCCGCACCGAGCTTCCAGAGGCCAGGGCCTCTCAAAGCTATCATGAAGCACTCAAGTGCACACTCTTGTATCTGAGTCTGTTTTGTGTCGTGGCAGTCAGGACCCAAATTTTCAGTGCATCTGCCTCTTGCACCCACAAAGGCAGCCTGCATCCCAGATCACACTTGGTGCGCAGATCCCTGGCCCATTGCTCTCATCTCAGTGAGATGAGAGTGTGTCTGTGCATAGGCAGTTTGGTCCTTTGACATGAGTGGAATGTGGCTCCCCAGGGGGAGGGGAGATGGCAGGTACAGGCAGATATTTGTACCAGGATTGTTCTAGTAGCACATTGCAAGAACCCAGGTGGTATATGGAGGACACACTCAGGTAGCAGGATAACAAGATTGTGCCCTTGTATATGTAGCTGAGATTTCTCCTGAATGTTTGACCACAGTCTTCTGGGTAGCTCTTCTAAAAGCCATTCTCTGATGACATTTGTCCCACCCTGATCCAGGTGACCTTTCAGGAGACGGTGACAAGCCTCATCCGCAGGGCCTTGGACTAAAATTTGTTGCAGCATGAGGATGTGGACAACTTTGAGCTGCTGTATATGATGTCTGAGGATGAGAGTAAGTAGGACAATCAGACAGTGGGGAGACATGATCCACAGTGGGCTCAGGATAACTGACAGCCAAGAGAAAGTGGGCCTTGGCCCCAAAATACCAAAGTGTGATGGGCCTGGCGGAGACTCTCAGGGGTTGTGGGTGTTTTGTGGTATAATCCTTGAGTGCCACCTAACAATTCTCTCCACTTCGCTCTGCAGAAATCAAGGTCTCTGACCACTCACTCGTGTGTCTGTCCATGAATCTGGGAATACAATATTTCATGGTGAGGAAACGCCCCCAGGTCAAGGGAAAGGAGGTAAACACCTACCTTATTCAAGCTGTGCATGTGCTGCCATTCCACTCCGACCTGAGGAAATAAGAAGCCTCAGCACCTGGACATATTTGCTGGAAGCCCGTAGAGCCAACTGACAGTCTGGGGTGGCTTTCTGTTTCTGGGTTTGCTGATGTTCCATCCCCCACAGTTCTCAGAATCAACCTGCAAGTCCTCCAGGCCGCTTTCCCACAAGCAGGTGGGAGACACCTGCTTAATTCGTGTCCACTTAGAAACACAAAGTCCAGAGATGGCCAAGAGTGTTCTGGTAAGCCTGGGAGCAGGGGTGTCCCGTGGTGCTTACACCTGGGTGGGGAGCAGACACTGGTCCAATACCATGGACTACTCATGCCCTCTTGAATTTGGAGCTTCTGGATGATCAGGAGGATAGATGGGAATCAAGAAGGGAGAGGTCAGTGTGAAGGGCTGGAGCTGAGATGAGCGAGTGCAGCAGCTTGTCCACTGCCATGTCTGAGGGAGTCTGTGTGTCAGGTGGCAGCATGCAGTCCAGAAGGGCAGGGACAGGTATGGGTGACAGATGAGAATAGGACAGGAACTAGGTTGCAGGTTCCCTTGTATGGGATGCTGACGTCTATGGAGGAGGACAGCAGTGTGAGGTTCTCCATGTTCCTTGAACAAGGAGCTGAGAGAGTCTCTCTGCAGAGTCGATATGGATGTGGAGCAAGCACACTAAATGTCCAGGTAACCCAATGACCACCCTTGCCGGATGAGGTGCCCTCCTACATCCCAGCCAGCACTGAGCCTCTGGAGGCCAGGAGCTCTCGTGGCTATCTTTCAGCTCTCCTGTGTGTGGTCATGTTCCTGGGTCTGTTTTTGGCCCTGGCAATCCAGACCAAAGCCTCTAGGTTTTGTGCCTAGGCCATTCCCAATGCCGCCTGCATCCTCGGGCAGACCTGGGATCTTGGAGGCTATTGTCCCATTCCTCCCAACTTGTGGGATGAGATTGCATCTGTATGCAGGTAGTGGGGTCCTTTCACTCCGAGAGGAGTGCAGCTCCACAAAGAGCAATGGCAGGCCCAGGAAGTCCTATGTACAAGGATTGGGCTAGTAGCCTGTGGGAAGAGCCCACACGATGAGCAGGAGGTCAGCCTCGGGTAGTAGGGTCATGGATGTTGCCCTTGTATTTAGAGTGGAGGTGCCTCCAGAATGCCCCTGCCCACTGTCCTTGAGTAGTCACTTCAAGGCCCATTTCCTGAAGGCCTGTCTCCCATGCTGCTCCAGGTGACCTGCCACGATAGGGCTCCTGTCGTCATCCGCAGCGCCCTCGACCTACACTTCCTTACTGAGGAGAATCCAGAGGATTATGAGCTGGGCCAAATCATCTCTCGCCGTCAGAGTAAGTGAGACAATCAGATAGCAGAGAGCAAGGGTCAGGATGTGGACTCAGGTCAACTCTTAGCAACAAAGAGTAGTCTCTGACCCCCAAGAACACTCCAACAGGTGTGTTGGGTTCGTGCACAAAGCCAACTGCACTTCTGCTGGTGGAAGGTCTTGAGGTCCAATGGTATACCCCGGTGGATATTGCGGCTCCCCACCAGGTGCCCTCCCCTGGACATGAACAGGCATCCAAAGCTGACATCTTTGAGGAGTGAGGAGGAAAGCCTCTCTCCAGGAGCAGTATGTTTTCATGGTCTGGGATAGGAGTGGTTTCAAAGGAACATGGGAATGCATGGGCTAAAGAGGGAACTGGCATTTTGTGGACTGAAGCAGTACTATTGAAAGCCTTCTGTGTGACCAAAAAACCACTGCCTGGGCAGAGCATTGCCAGGATTCTAGCAAGAAGTAACAGGATGAAATTGGGAAGAAAACACAGCCTGGGAGACAGCCTGAATCATCTGTTTTTGCATAAATTCCATGGTCTTACGCACCTGAGTCCACTAGGCAAGGAGTGATCACAATAGCCAGGTTGTGATCCCTAACTAAAGTCAGATGAGGGCTTCCTGAGCACGTAGCCACAGAGCTCATCTGATAATAATGCCAGCGCTTTTTCGTTGGTTGGTTGGTTGGTTTTTGTGAGCCAAACACCACAGCAGCCATTATCCCAGCCTGTGTACCCTGAAGACCACCATCCCTATGAGTTCTAGGATCACTTGTCTCCTATCTTAACCTACTGTTAGGTTAGTAGAGTCTATGGAAGAGGAAGTCTGTCTGGGGCCTTGGTAGCCTAAGAAATTCATAGCAGAGATCTCCACATCCAACCCAGAAGGGATGGAGAACAGGCTCTAGGTTAGAGGAGGGCGACAGGAAACACATGTTCAGAGGAAGGAGAAGCGGCTGTTGTATTCCCCCACTCGGGGTCATGGCACCACTGGGCCATACACCATGTTGGAGGGAAGCAGTCCCTTTGCTGGTCTTTGGAACCATTGTTCTCAGTAGGGCAGTATTTGGAATGTGGCCTCCATTCTCAGAAGCCTGATTCACATGGAGGCGGGCTCCACCAACGCAGAAGCATGGCTCTAACGTGGTATCCGTGCTGGTCAGCCTGTCCTCACTGTGGCCATACTTGAGGAAAATAACTCAGAGGAGGAATCCTAGGCCTTTTTTCTCTGGGTTTCATAGCTTTCTCTTTGGTTGTGCACTGAGGCTGTCCATAAAGCTCTAGTGTGTGGCAGTGGAGAGCTCCTCAGCCCTTGCCACAAAGGCATAGACTGGGAGAGAGAGAACGAGGCTGGCAGAGAGGGAGAGAGAGAAAGATGGAGAGGGAGGACCTCTCCTTGGAGAATGAGGATTCAGTGGAGCCAACAGGAACAAGGTACTGTTGCCCAGGGCACAACCCTGTTTAGGTCTTACTCCAACCATGCTCAACCTTTCTTCCAGTCCCTCCCACCCCCCAGTAGTGTATTCATCTTGAATGAGAATTTCATGTTGACATCAGAGCACTCACCATCCAATGCTTCCCTCCAAACCCACCTATGAAGATGGCTCATGTGGGGACTGAATCTTCGGCACAGGAGCCTTTTGTGGGAGATTTCAGATGCAAACCCTAGTGGTGTGCTTTGGCAGATGCAAGAGGACCTGAGATATTCTGGAGTCCAAAGCCTTCGGTAGGAACAGACATTAGGTCTGTTGAAGTGCTCTGCCTAGTTCTTCCTCAGGGAGGACTGTGGAGGCTGTCTTTGTTGGTATTGGTGCTGAATTGGAGAGCTCTCAGGTGTGTGGCTCTGGCCTTTTCTGGCACAGGCTCTCAGATGTTGGCGTGTCCTAGGGAGCACCTCCTGAGTGCCACCTTCTTTTTGTACACCCCTCTCTCCCCAGAGCTGAGGATTCCAGCAGAGGCCAACGTATTTGATGCCAAGAATCCTCACAAAAAATCCAACTTTTTGCTGAGGAAAAGGAGCCTCTCCCAAAAGAATGATGGGTGGATCGAGCCTCAACCTCCCTCTCGTCCTGCAAAGAAGGCTCCTGCCCTCCTGAGGATGCTTGCAAAACCATTCTGTTGCTGTGTGCCTGGGCGGGGCTGAGGCAGCCCAGGAATATTTACATTGATTACTATTTTCTTCAAAGTTTGAATCTATAGTTTGCCATTGTCCTTGACCTTGTTTAGTAACACAGTTGTTACTCTATCCTGTATTTGTTGTTTCCATTAATATATTATTATTATTTTAAAATATATATGTTTTTGTTACCTGATCTACTGTGATGATTTGAGTATACTAAATGTAGCAGTGATTCCTAAAGGACACATCCAAACCAACAGGAAGGAATGTTTCATTCTATCAGCAAGAACTTTGGTTTTTAGGAGTTTGGCAGATGACATTATCTGAGTCAGTTTTCCAATGGGGGCAATGAAGTATCAGCTGTGATGGTACAAACACAAACAAAGACACACAAACACACACAAGAGCACACACACTCACTGAGAGATAGATAGACAGATGGAGTTGGTCTCTGCTGAAATACTTTGGAGACATGGTTCTGATTTCTCCCCTTTTGGAGTATTTTCAATTGCACAAGGTGTCTTGCAAATGAACCCATGTCTGAGGAAGACATGCATGTGTACTTCACATGCCACTTTTCACATAGCAGGAAGGTCATGTAATATTTTTCATGCAGCTGTCTTTTGACTGTGAACCATCCCATGAGGTCAGCTGTGGAATTTTCAACTTGTAGCATCACAATGGGGATCCACTCTTTGGATTTGGGGATATTTCCGATTTTCTTGATTCAGATTGGAATGATATATATATTAGTTTTTGATGAAAATTCTGCATTTGATGGTAATGAATGTCGTGCATCTAGGAATCTGTAGAGTGCAGACAATGAATGGATGCCTACTGTTGTCTGGACTGGTCTGAAAAGTCCTGTAGCATCTGAGCATGTGTGAGGGCTGTACAGGTCTTGACAAAAGCCCAGGTCAGATGATCCTGCACAAAGCTGAACTCCTAGTGGTCTCCACAACAGTGTAAGGGCCAAGGAGGAACTCACTTCCACACAGAAGTTGGGAAGCTACCTTATGAAGGTGATCATAGATACGGGATTATTAATATATCCAGGTTGGCATCTATTATTTTTTTAGCTTTTGACTTTCGCAGCTGTGGGCATCTTGACAACCATCAACTCCCTGTAAGCACAGACAACTCTATAAGAACCTGAGGATAAATTTCCCTGTGCATGTCCCCTTGTGAAACTGCTTAACCACCGCCTGGTTTACACACAGGTGGAATTTCTAGGTCAAAGTGTGCATGTTTACTTCTTTGACTAAGCACTGCCAGGTGGCTCTTCTGCATAGCTCTACCTGTGGCCAGGATTGTATTATCTAGCTTTCTAACTTTTGCATGTTGAGTAGATACATAGTGGGAGCACACTGTTTTTGTTGGTATTTTTCTTGGTATCTATTCTGATGCTTTTCACTGGGGGATTTTTTCCTGTGAAAATGGGCTTCCTCTACTTGACCTTATTTTCTTCTTTTTAAAATTGTTTCAATGTGACTTTTTAATTTTAGTTTTATTAAAGACATTGCCCCTTGCTTGCATAGTCTATATCTAAAGCACTAGTCCTTGCTCCAAGGCCCAGCTTGCTCTCAGCTGCCCCAGGAGGGGAACAGTCTTTGGCGGTAGACAAGAGACGCCCCTGCAGGGGGCACAAGTGCTTTGGCCCTCTGGTGTCTTGCCAGCAGTGCTTCTCATGCTCACAGAGGGTTTCAGACACTGAGTCAATTGTCCAGGTGGTCTTTTGTTCAGTCTGATCTCAAATTGAGCTCCTCTGAGAGGTCATATTGAAGTCCTTGTGTGTACCTGACCCATCATTTTAAACAATATTCCAAGTTCACTTTTTGTGTGTACGTGGGTTCTGGGGATTGAACCCAGGGCCTTGAGCCTGTGAGGCAAGTGACCTACCTGAGCTACACCCTCAGAGACCCCTGTAAAAGTATTTCCCCTTTGCCTCGGGGTCTAAGTTGCCAAGGCTGACCTCAAACGTTCCTCTTGCCTCAGCCTCCCTGGTGGCTGGCATGACAGGCATGCACCTGGGACTGTCACACTCGAGCCTGTGATGGGAACTCATGTGCATCTGTCCAGGGCTGAGCATGGTTAGGCAGAGCTGTGCTCCAGGCTCCCTGCAGGGCTGTGGAGGCTTCTGCTGCCCAGCAGCCCTGGTGCCATGGCCAGGGCTCCTCCCAGCCGAGGGCAGGCAGCTGCCCATTGCTGTAGGCTGACCTTATTTTCTTCTTATGGCACTCGTCCGTTCTCTGGAGTATGTTGTATGGTTTGTCCATTAGGAGTCTAACAGGTCCTCTAGAACCTTCAAACAATTAGTAAAATTCCTGAACAGTAAGTGAGCGCGCGCAGAAATTGGGCTAATATTTTGGGAAGAACAATGTTGGATGATATATTCATGGCTTGAATATATCATCCAACATGAAGTTATATTTTATTACTTACAAAATAATAAAATAATGAAGCAATACCATGGGCTGAGCTAAAATAGATCCTTAGGATCTTAGGCATTCTGTAATAAATCTGTGTCACTTGAAGTATAGAGTTGATCGACTCTGAGTAATGAAACAGAAGTAAAGGTATCAAAGCCAATGATCATCAGTTTCCAATTTTCTGTGATTTGGTTCAAGTGGTAAAGTGGTGATATTTATTAATAATGGATCGAATAGGTTCATAATTGTTTTAGAGTACAATTAGATGCCTTCAAACTTTAGGCTACATGGGCACATTTGAGAACGGTTCCAGCCATTCTCTCATCCTTTGGGTCATTCCCCTCCTATGTCCTGTGAGACATTTTCTATGTGAGGCTTTAAGAAGAAGAAGAGAATATTCTGTAAAGAAAACCTTGTGATCTGTGCAGTATGAAGTTGAATGGATTCATTCAGAAATCAGAAATTCTATTGAAAGATATTTATTGGCATGAGCCAAATAAAACCTATTTTTAGGCATCCTGGTGAAGACAAGGTTTTATCTTTATGTCTCATTTTCTATGTTTTGTTGTTGTTGTTGTTGTTAGAATGAAATTCATATGTTGCCAGACCATTCTATCAGATGTGTAACTAGATGCCATTTAAATTACCCACTTTTACATGGTAGACAGTTTTTAATGAACACTGCCTGTCTGCACCTTTTTTAAAAACAGGACTGGGATCAGAAGCCCAAATACCAATGGTTAGCTGGAGCATATTTTTCATTTGGCCTATCTGTCAGTATTCCCTGAGGTCATCTGTGCAATCAGCTTCGTTACTCCTGCTCCCTCACTGGATTTCATAGAAACCATATGCTATGTATGAATCAGGGACACCAATCCCACAACATAGCATTCTTGGAATATCTAAAGTCCCACTTTTCACTTCGCCATGCCTGAGATCAGCAGTAATATTTATCAGCAAATGTGAGATTTTCAAAGATCCAATTCTATGTGCTCCTTTCTCATAGAGCCTTAGGCAGGGATATAGCATACATAAATATTAAGTAAAGTCCATAGTTTTTAAAATGTCATCCATTGAATAGTTGACACATGTCTGAGATACTTTTTATTTTGGAGGAGGTATTATTTAATAGGGAATTCCAACAGCTACCTAATAGTGAAATGAGAAGTCTTGCATCCATTTTATTTTGTTTCTGATGATTTTTATGAGTAAGGGTAAGATACTTCCTTGTTCTGATGCAGATGTTGCCCACTTTTGTGAATGGATGCGGGGTGTCACCTACTACTTGCATATCTGCATATTGGGCTTGACACTGCTATCGTACTTGGTAGTTGGCAAAAAGTCAATACTGAAGTTAAGCTCTTGTGTTCTAGCAGCAGAGCTGAAGATCCTTGATGTGCCACCTTCTGCAATCCATGCTGCTCTCTTCATGTTCCTTATTGACTTCCTGGTGATGAGCATCATGGTCTCCTGGTCTTGAGAATGGCCAAGCATTGCTCTGTGAATGTGGAAGATGGGCATGTGGAAGGCTCCAGGGAGGAGGGATCATTGAACATGTACTCGAATCCATGTGCCTGTTGAATGACCTGTTTTTTTTTTTATTTTTGGGTTTTAAGGGAGACACTGCCCTAAAACACTTCTGTGCAGCTGGGGATGCAGGCTTCTGCTTCACCTTGCAGGAAGCATTAACGAATCCTTTCCAGAAGACATGAGAAGAGAGAAGTGAGCCTCTGGTATCATGCAGGTTCCTTGCATTGCCCATGGGCTAGAAGAGAGAAGAGTTGCTTCATGAGATTTGATCCCCTTTTTCCTGAAAAGTTCCACACAGAGGTGAGTCCCCAGCATGTTTAGAAATCATTTCAGACACCTTTCTGGACGGAATTGAATCAGAGCCCCTGATGATGTGGAAGAGCTAAAGATGGGTTTGCTATGAATTTTCTATTTCATTCATCAGGGCCTGAGTCAAGTCAGTCATTGTGCTGTCAACACATGAGCTGCTGGTCAAATGTGAGGAAGTGGTCTTGCTTTATGAAAACACCACCCTGATTCAGTGAGCCAGAGGCAGCCTGCAGTCCCTGTTTTCCTGTAAAGGCAGATTGCTGTGGATGGCCTCTGGCCTCGTCATGCAGCCCTGCTCAGAGTAGGGGATTGAGGGACCAGGCAGATCCCTAGTTCCTTTTGACCTTTATTGCCATTGGGCCACCCCAGGGTCCTTGGACTCTACCTGGTCTTCTGGCCTGGGTCAGGGGATGTGAGGTTTGGAATCCCCCTCTGTGGCAGGATCCCAGCCCCCCAGCCACTTGAGGTCAGCACATCCTTCCCTAATTGTGTTAGAGTTGGAGACTTCTCCCACCCATCCTCATCCATGCTCATCCCACATTTTGTAGCTTGGCACCTGAGGACCTTTATTCATTGACTTAGTTGTTAGTGATGATGGTTACTAAGACTAAGTGACTCTTTCAAGTCACATCACTTGCATGGTAGGGCTAGAGCATGGATCTTCCTAATTGATTTCATGGGACTCTCTCATGGAAACTGTGACTGCTTCCTAAACACACACTCTACATTTGGAGTGTCAAAATTCTTGCCACTGCCTCCTTGGCAAGTGTATCTTGTCTTCTACGTGGGAATTTCACAAATATTTTCCTTTGGTTTGTGGAGGTCATGCAGAAGGGATTTCATTTGAAATAGCCCAAACAAGAAATACCAGTTGTCTTTTTCGCACATGGATGTGTGTAGTGAACATCCCTTTCTGTGTGCTTGCATGAGTTACTCCTTTGAATTTGTTGAAGAATGGTTGGCTGGGGAGCAAGTTAACGAGAGATGGATATCAATGGTTGTCAAGTATTCTGACGTGAAGAATGTATTGAGGATGTGAAGGCTTTTCTAGCCAGTTCCTATGGCTCAGTCAGGGATCAGTCAGAGGATTCTGTCTGGTAGACTCTTTGGCACAGATGTCAAAGTGGCCTGGTCTTACCCTGTCCAGGACTGAATGCTGAGCTTGAGTGGGAGCTTCTTGTCATTTCAAGCATTTCCATGAGTCTGTCCTCTGTTCTCTTGTATCCAAGTGGTTTCTAATAGGAAAGCAGAACAAAAATTGAAAGTATGGTGATTGATTATTTTTACCAATGTTATTTCAATCCACTTTGTTTAATACGAAATTACCTTTATGCTAGTAAGATTTCATATGTGAGGAAATAATGAAAATATTGGGGTTAGGGGATGAGAATATGCAAATCAAACATTTTTGAGCACCAAGACCCGTTTTTTGTTTTTGTTTTTGTTTTTTTTTTTAACTTAAATAATATTAAGTGCCAGAGGACCACCGCTGCCATTCAGCCTCAACAACCTCCAGGTCCAGCCTCCAGGTGGCCCATTTCACCAGGGTGTGTGGGACCACACTGTCCTGGGATGAGAGAACAGTACCCACGGATGTTGACATCTCACAGAGTAGATATTGCCAGTGACAGTAGGGAGCTATTGGCACATGAGGAAGGGAAGAGCTCTCAGGATGGGAAGAGGGGGCCGCTTCGAGACTCATTGGGTATGGCACGAGGCTGCTGGGTGTGGTGTTGGCCTGGGCCCACTGAGTGGGGCAGATCCGTGGTCTGTGTTTCTGTACCCTCCTCTGTAGCCTGTGTTGGCAGCAGATCAGGGAATTGCGATCAGAAGTGCTCCCAGTAACACAGGCACCAGCCCCCAGAGTGTGTGCCTATCCGTTTCCCCACCTGGCCTGACTTAGTGCCTGTCTTGCCTCAGGGCTGAGACCCTACAATCTCTGATGAGGGTGTCTGTGGTCCAGATCCAACCTGCATGGCCAACATGCTCAGACCTTCAGCTGGGTCCTAGGCTGCTGCAACCAAACTCTGTTAACTGGGTGGCCGACAACAGAGGAAGTGTCTTCCGTTGAGCTCCAGAGGCTCAACACAGTAGGTGTTGGGCTGTCCCAGTGCCATAACCCCTCCCAGGTTTCAAGGGGACTGTCTCCCCAACTCTCCCAGCCCTTGCCCACTCTCCTATTGCTGCCCACGATCTGTGGTTCCCATATGGGCATCCCGCCCTGGCTCCAACCTCACATATCCAGTATCCCCCAGTCTCCCTGGTATCTGGGTCCAGACTCTCCTCTTCCTACAAGAATATCAGATATTGGATTTGGTCCCAGTTGATGCTGTGTTCCATCATGTGAGCTCTTAGCTTCATCACTGTGCAAAGACTCTTTTCCCACACAAGTTCGCACGACTTTTGGCTGGCTAAGAATTTTCAGGCGACACTTTTCTAATGAGTACACTTTCCTTCCTTCCGATCTCCCACCAGTGAGCATTCCTCGCACCCTTGTCCTAGTTCCTTTATGGCAGTTTCCCTCCTTATGGCTGAGAGGACCTAGTGACCCCTGAATTCACACGTTCTCCTTAATCACCAACACACTGCAGAATTCTCCAGGGGGCCATATATGCTCCTGGAAGTTGGTGTTGGAAATAGTTCTCCATCCATTAATCACTCCCTCACTCACTAATGTCCTTGTGTCCTTGAGAAAGGCTCTCCCTTTCCTGGTTTTCCTGAATAGAAATCCTCTTGCCTCTTGGGTGAATAGGGTTATGGGTTGTGCAGAGGGTGTTGGTCCACTGAGCATCTTAGAGACTGTCCTTTATGGAGCCTAATGATCCTCACTGGGGAATGAGGCCAGGGTCCTAACTGTGGTTAGTTAGAGAGGGAAAGAAGGACAAGGGAAACTCAGATGTCCCTTCATGGCCCCTGGAGTTAGAGGACTTACCCCTTTGCACCTGGGATCAGGAGACCTCATTTCCTCGAGGACACGCACACTCAGACGTTAATCTTGAGTGTGGGTTCCTTTCTGGGGTCCAGGGCTGTTGTTAGCCACCAGGAATGACAGTGCTCTCCATGCTGAGTGGAGCCATTTTTGCCAGGAAAGAGAGCCCATGGTCACGCCTTGTGCAAAGCATCCCACGCCAGGGGCTCCCATGCCTACATTCCTGTCCTGAAAGGAAGCCACTCAGAGGCAAGGTGGGTCCAACCACCTCCCATGTGTTCACTCATCACTGTGTTCCAGCAGTAACCCCAGTGAACAGTCCTGATGGGATTGGATGTGGCTCAGAATGTCACCCTCATGAGCTCTACCCTGCCACAGCTGCAGTTCTGCAGTGGGAGAAACTCAAAACCTCAAAACACATGCACATGAAAGAAAAGAGCAAGAGCCAGAGCCCAAACAGGCCAGGTGTGGCAAAGACAGCTGGAGTGCCTAGGTTGGGACTCAGAATTATGTCAGTGGGGTGGCATTGCTGCTGGCACCAGCATGATAACCGAGAGCCAGCCCTGCTCATTTTGGGGAGCAGTGTGTTGGGGAAGGCAGCAGAAATTGAGAGGCAGGATTGAGTTTGGCCCTAGGAGGAGGTTGGGTAAGAGGCCAGTGTGGGTTGGAGAGCCTGGGCAGATAGACAGAGGCCAGGGCACACCCCAAAGCCTGGAGACTGCACTTGATGTCCAGGGTTGTGAAACACCACTTCCCCTCTTACTCACAACTGAGAGCAAGGGGCATTGATGAGTTCAGTTTGTGTGCGGCTGCATCCAAGGTGGCTCGGCTAGGAACCTCTGTTTCCTTGACTCAGGAGGCTGGGAGTCCAGGCTCCACTGAGGCTCGGCTGGGAGGATCGGAGTCTGAGTTTATGCCTGTGTTCCCTGTAGGATCCATGTTGGCTGAGCCTCAGTGTTTTTGTAATGAGAGGATGGGTGACCGTCATGTCTTTATCACAGGACACACTTGCTAAATGGATTTGTTTGCTCTGAGGAGGAAAGAGAGAGGGGGGAGTGGTGCTGGAGACAGGGATGCAGACAGGGGTCATGGACTTGGCATAACTCAGTCTTGGAGGTGATATCCCATCACCTATACCCACTTCAATTCCCATGAATCCAGAGGCTGAGCCCCCTTGAGGTGAGGGGTGAACCGGTTCTGGGCAGCAGGATGCTGTGGTACCTCGGAGTCTCTGTGAGACCCCAACACTAGACACACTTGGCCCTTTTGAAATCTTAGGAGAAGCCTTGGGAAGTTGTATGGCAGAGGGGAGCAGCCTCTGCATCTCAGTCCCCTCCAACTTGCCATGGTGTAGAGAGGGAACTGCAGCCACGATGGGACGGACATTGGCCATGTCCCTGTGTGGGACACAGGCCTGATGGAGTTAGGGTGCATTCTTTGTCTCTCCCTTTCTTGTGATTATCCCATCTCTACATTTGTGCTTTAGCCACCTGTGAGTCCCATCTCTGGTTTCAGAGAGAACAGAGGGTGTTATGGGCCAATAGACACAATAAACCCTAGAGATTAGATGCTACCCTACTTTCCAGAAAAGACTGGGCACACCATGAGTTGCACAATGATGGGACCAGGGTCCAAAAGCTGCTGAGAGGGAAGGACTGGTTGTGAATGCATTTTTGAAGGCTCCAAGCTGGAACTCTAGTGGCACCAAGCAGGGCAGATGCTGGTGGGGATGTTTGGGTAGTTGTTGGTGAACACCTGCGCACCTGAGATGGGTAGGCATGGAGGAGAAATCGGCAGCCCATAGGGCTGTTGAAAGTGGTCTTATGTGAAAAGAGGCTCAGGTATGGGCACAGGAAATGACATCATTGCCTTGACAATGGATCAAACAGAACATGGAACCCTGGTATCCAGGCACCCACTTCACTGACCAAGCCATCCGAGCTCACTTGGTTGGAGCCACTGGAGGGAGAAGGATGTTCTCCTGTGGTTGCAGACAATGCCGAGCCTCAGGCTCCCAGGAATCTCAGGGGGGGCAACTAGCCCTTTTGTGGATACACTGGGTGAGGCTTCATCTTAGACGCCACAGCCTCTGGCGACTGTCGCAGAGGAGCTCAAGAGTAACAGTGAGTAGCACAGGGCAGGTGAGCCCAGCAGGCCCTCTAGTCTGATCCCTGATGAATGGCCCAGGACTCCTATTCTGACTCTGTGTGTGTGTGTGTGTGTGTGTGTGTGTGTGTGTGTGTGTGTGTGTTTGTACTGATGGGAACTGTCCCATTGTGCTTTGACTCTAGTGTATTGGCACAAGTCATTTTTCTGTTTGTCACCATTTCCATTTTGAACCCACCATTCTTGGTCCCAACCCAGGGTGAAAATGATCAGAACACGGAGGAGCCCTTCAGGGTTCAGAGCCTTGAACCTTACAGGCAGGACCAGCTTAGGAATGAGCTCCTGCCTGTCATTTGTGGGAGGAACCTACATTTCAGCAGCAACATGGGGTTAATCTCCTGGGATTTCATCCCCACCCAGCAGGTGCTGGATCTCTTGTTCCCAAAACAGCCACCTTCTTCAGTCTTTACTCCTGGTGCCACTCCACATCCTCCAAGGGGACAAGAACCTCAGGTTCTGGATGGATGTTGTAGAATGCCCACAGAGCCAACTGCCAGGCTGGGTGGGGTGCAGTTGCTGGGCTTTACTGATGTTGTCATCCCCCACAGTTCTTGGAACCTTCTGTGGCAGTGGCATCCAGGACCCCAGCAGCTGTGAGTAGCAGCTCCTCACTGCTTCACTCCAGCGAGCAGGTGGAAGACAGCCGCGTTGTTCACGTCCTCCTAGAGGGACAGAGCCTGAGGGAGACAAAGCGCATCCCGGTAAGCCCGACAGCAGGGCTGCCTCCTGGGTGTCCACACAGTGGAAGGCAGGAGACACAGCCAACCCCAGGGCTATGGTGGGAAATAAAGAAGAGAGAGGTCCGTCTTAAGGGCTTGACCTGAGGAGGGAGAGCATCAGCATGCCCAGCTTCAGTGGTGAGTGGGCCTGTGTATTGTGGGTTTTGCAGGCCAGAAGTGCAGACGGAAGTGCTGTGGACAGATGAAGGCAGAGATATGTCCAGGGTGCAGGCTGCAGGGCCTAGAACTTGGTATTCTCAATGAGTGAAGTTGGAGCAGAGGAGGTGGCAGTGACTTGTCACATGTGTAGGAGGGGATGTGTTCCTGGTGGCAGGGAAGAGAACCTCCTTAGCATGACTAGGTGTAGGAATTTGGGGTCGGGATCACCTGGGGGGTCATGCCAAAGCTTCAGAATGTTAGGCTTTGCATGTATGTAAATACGGAGCTAAAGGGGTTCTTGGCAGAATTTCTATGGATGTGCAGTAGACACGCTAATGCTGCAGGTGTCCAGCTGCAGAGGAGACATGTTCAGTGACTGCCAGTGCTGAGTCAAGTACATCATTACAACCAGACCCGCACCGAGCTTCCAGAGGCCAGGGCCTCTCAAAGCTATCATGAAGCACTCAAGTGCACACTCTTGTATCTGAGTCTGTTTTGTGTCGTGGCAGTCAGGACCCAAATTTTCAGTGCATCTGCCTCTTCCACCCACAAAGGCAGCCTGCATCCCAGATCACACTTGGTGCGCAGATCCCTGGCCCATTGCTCTCATCTCAGTGAGATGAGAGTGTGTCTGTGTATAGGCAGTTTGGTCCTTTGACATGAGTGGAATGTGGCTCCCCAGGGGGAGGGGAGATGGCAGGTACAGGCAGATATTTGTACCAGGATTGTTCTAGTAGCACATTGCAAGAACCCAGGTGGTATATGGAGGACACACTCAGGTAGCATGATAACAAGATTGTGCCCTTGTATATGTAGCTGAGATTTCTCCTGAATGTTTGACCACAGTCTTCTGGGTAGCTCTTCTAAAAGCCATTCTCTGATGACATTTGTCCCACCCTGATCCAGGTGACCTTTCAGGAGACGGTGACAAGCCTCATCCGCAGGGCCTTGGACCAAAATTTGTTGCAGCATGAGGATGTGGACAACTTTGAGCTGCTGTATATGATGTCTGAGGATGAGAGTAAGTAGGACAATCAGACAGTGGGGAGACATGATCCACAGTGGGCTCAGGATAACTGACAGCCAAGAGAAAGTGGGCCTTGGCCCCAAAATACCAAAGTGTGATGGGCCTGGCGGAGACTCTCAGGGGTTGTGGGTGTTTTGTGGTATAATCCTTGAGTGCCACCTAACAATTCTCTCCACTTCGCTCTGCAGAAATCGAGGTCTCTGACCACTCACTCGTGTGTCTGTCCATGAATCTGGGAATACAATATTTCATGGTGAGGAAACGCCCCCAGGTCAAGGGAAAGGAGGTAAACACCTACCTTATTCAAGCTGTGCATGTGCTGCCATTCCACTCCGACCTGAGGAAATAAGAAGCCTCAGCACCTGGACATATTTGCTGGAAGCCCATAGAGCCAACTGACAGTCTGGGGTGGCTTTCTGTTTCTGGGTTTGCTGATGTTCCATCCCCCACAGTTCTCAGAATCAACCTGCAAGTCCTCCAGGCCGCTTTCCCACAAGCAGGTGGGAGACACCTGCTTAATTCGTGTCCACTTAGAAACACAAAGTCCAGAGATGGCCAAGAGTGTTCTGGTAAGCCTGGGAGCAGGGGTGTCCCGTGGTGCTTACACCTGGGTGGGGAGCAGACACTGGTCCAATACCATGGACTACTCATGCCCTCTTGAATTTGGAGCTTCTGGATGATCAGGAGGATAGATGGGAATCAAGAAGGGAGAGGTCAGTGTGAAGGGCTGGAGCTGAGATGAGCGAGTGCAGCAGCTTGTCCACTGCCATGTCTGAGGGAGTCTGTGTGTCAGGTGGCAGCATGCAGTCCAGAAGGGCAGGGACAGGTATGGGTGACAGATGAGAATAGGACAGGAACTAGGTTGCAGGTTCCCTTGTATGGGATGCTGACGTCTATGGAGGAGGACAGCAGTGTGAGGTTCTCCATGTTCCTTGAACAAGGAGCTGAGAGAGTCTCTCTGCAGAGTCGATATGGATGTGGAGCAAGCACACTAAATGTCCAGGTAACCCAATGACCACCCTTGCCGGATGAGGTGCCCTCCTACATCCCAGCCAGCACTGAGCCTCTGGAGGCCAGGAGCTCTCGTGGCTATCTTTCAGCTCTCCTGTGTGTGGTCATGTTCCTGGGTCTGTTTTTGGCCCTGGCAATCCAGACCAAAGCCTCTAGGTTTTGTGCCTAGGCCATTCCCAATGCCGCCTGCATCCTCGGGCAGACCTGGGATCTTGGAGGCTATTGTCCCATTCCTCCCAACTTGTGGGATGAGATTGCATCTGTATGCAGGTAGTGGGGTCCTTTCACTCCGAGAGGAGTGCAGCTCCACAAAGAGCAATGGCAGGCCCAGGAAGTCCTATGTACAAGGATTGGGCTAGTAGCCTGTGGGAAGAGCCCACACGATGAGCAGGAGGTCAGCCTCGGGTAGTAGGGTCATGGATGTTGCCCTTGTATTTAGAGTGGAGGTGCCTCCAGAATGCCCCTGCCCACTGTCCTTGAGTAGTCACTTCAAGGCCCATTTCCTGAAGGCCTGTCTCCCATGCTGCTCCAGGTGACCTGCCACGATAGGGCTCCTGTCGTCATCCGCAGCGCCCTCGACCTACACTTCCTTACTGAGGAGAATCCAGAGGATTATGAGCTGGGCCAAATCATCTCTCGCCGTCAGAGTAAGTGAGACAATCAGATAGCAGAGAGCAAGGGTCAGGATGTGGACTCAGGTCAACTCTTAGCAACAAAGAGTAGTCTCTGACCCCCAAGAACACTCCAACAGGTGTGTTGGGTTCGTGCACAAAGCCAACTGCACTTCTGCTGGTGGAAGGTCTTGAGGTCCAATGGTATACCCCGGTGGATATTGCGGCTCCCCACCAGGTGCCCTCCCCTGGACATGAACAGGCATCCAAAGCTGACATCTTTGAGGAGTGAGGAGGAAAGCCTCTCTCCAGGAGCAGTATGTTTTCATGGTCTGGGATAGGAGTGGTTTCAAAGGAACATGGGAATGCATGGGCTAAAGAGGGAACTGGCATTTTGTGGACTGAAGCAGTACTATTGAAAGCCTTCTGTGTGACCAAAAAACCACTGCCTGGGCAGAGCATTGCCAGGATTCTAGCAAGCAGTAACAGGATGAAATTGGGAAGAAAACACAGCCTGGGAGACAGCCTGAATCATCTGTTTTTGCATAAATTCCATGGTCTTACGCACCTGAGTCCACTAGGCAAGGAGTGATCACAATAGCCAGGTTGTGATCCCTAACTAAAGTCAGATGAGGGCTTCCTGAGCACGTAGCCACAGAGCTCATCTGATAATAATGCCAGCGCTTTTTCGTTGGTTGGTTGGTTGGTTTTTGTGAGCCAAACACCACAGCAGCCATTATCCCAGCCTATGTACCCTGAAGACCACCATCCCTATGAGTTCTAGGATCACTTGTCTCCTATCTTAACCTACTGTTAGGTTAGTAGAGTCTATGGAAGAGGAAGTCTGTCTGGGGCCTTGGTAGCCTAAGAAATTCATAGCAGAGATCTCCACATCCAACCCAGAAGGGATGGAGAACAGGCTCTAGGTTAGAGGAGGGCGACAGGAAACACATGTTCAGAGGAAGGAGAAGCGGCTGTTGTATTCCCCCACTCGGGGTCATGGCACCACTGGGCCATACGCCATGTTGGAGGGAAGCAGTCCCTTTGCTGGTCTTTGGAACCATTGTTCTCAGTAGGGCAGTATTTGGAATGTGGCCTCCATTCTCAGAAGCCTGGTTCACATGGAGGCGAGCTCCACCAACGCAGAAGCATGGCTCTAACGTGGTATCCGTGCTGGTCAGCCTGTCCTCACTGTGGCCATACTTGAGGAAAATAACTCAGAGGAGGAATCCTAGGCCTTTTTTCTCTGGGTTTCATAGCTTTCTCTTTGGTTGTGCACTGAGGCTGTCCATAAAGCTCTAGTGTGTGGCAGTGGAGAGCTCCTCAGCCCTTGCCACAAAGGCATAGACTGGGAGAGAGAGAACGAGGCTGGCAGAGAGGGAGAGAGAGAAAGATGGAGAGGGAGGACCTCTCCTTGGAGAATGAGGATTCAGTGGAGCCAACAGGAACAAGGTACTGTTGCCCAGGGCACAACCCTGTTTAGGTCTTACTCCAACCATGCTCAACCTTTCTTCCAGTCCCTCCCACCCCCCAGTAGTGTATTCATCTTGAATGAGAATTTCATGTTGACATCAGAGCACTCACCATCCAATGCTTCCCTCCAAACCCACCTATGAAGATGGCTCATGTGGGGACTGAATCTTCGGCACAGGAGCCTTTTGTGGGAGATTTCAGATGCAAACCCTAGTGGTGTGCTTTGGCAGATGCAAGAGGACCTGAGATATTCTGGAGTCCAAAGCCTTCGGTAGGAACAGACATTAGGTCTGTTGAAGTGCTCTGCCTAGTTCTTCCTCAGGGAGGACTGTGGAGGCTGTCTTTGTTGGTATTGGTGCTGAATTGGAGAGCTCTCAGGTGTGTGGCTCTGGCCTTTTCTGGCACAGGCTCTCAGATGTTGGCGTGTCCTAGGGAGCACCTCCTGAGTGCCACCTTCTTTTTGTACACCCCTCTCTCCCCAGAGCTGAGGATTCCAGCAGAGGCCAACGTATTTTATGCCAAGAATCCTCACAAAAAATCCAACTTTTTGCTGAGGAAAAGGAGCCTCTCCCAAAAGAATGATGGGTGGATCGAGCCTCAACCTCCCTCTCGTCCTGCAAAGAAGGCTCCTGCCCTCCTGAGGATGCTTGCAAAACCATTCTGTTGCTGTGTGCCTGGGCGGGGCTGAGGCAGCCCAGGAATATTTACATTGATTACTATTTTCTTCAAAGTTTGAATCTATAGTTTGCCATTGTCCTTGACCTTGTTTAGTAACACAGTTGTTACTCTATCCTGTATTTGTTGTTTCCATTAATATATTATTATTATTATTTTAAAATATATATGTTTTTGTTACCTGATCTACTGTGATGATTTGAGTATACTAAATGTAGCAGTGATTCCTAAAGGACACATCCAAACCAACAGGAAGGAATGTTTCATTCTATCAGCAAGAACTTTGGTTTTTAGGAGTTTGGCAGATGGCATTATCTGAGTCAGTTTTCCAATGGGGGCAATGAAGTATCAGCTATGATGGTACAAACACAAACAAAGACACACAAACACACACAAGAGCACACACACTCACTGAGAGATAGATAGACAGATGGAGTTGGTCTCTGCTGAAATACTTTGGAGACATGGTTCTGATTTCTCCCCTTTTGGAGTATTTTCAATTGCACAAGGTGTCTTGCAAATGAACCCATGTCTGAGGAAGACATGCATGTGTACTTCACATGCCACTTTTCACATAGCAGGAAGGTCATGTAATATTTTTCATGCAGCTGTCTTTTGACTGTGAACCATCCCATGAGGTCAGCTGTGGAATATTCAACTTGTAGCATCACAATGGGGATCCACTCTTTGGATTTGGGGATATTTCCGATTTTCTTGATTCAGATTGGAATGATATATATATTAGTTTTTGATGAAAATTCTGCATTTGATGGTAATGAGTGTCGTGCATCTAGGAATCTGTAGAGTGCAGACAATGAATGGATGCCTACTGTTGTCTGGACTGGTCTGAAAAGTCCTGTAGCATCTGAGCATGTGTGAGGGCTGTACAGGTCTTGCCAAAAGTCCAGGTCAGATGATCCTGCACAAAGCTGAACTCCTAGTGGTCTCCACAACAGTGTAAGGGCCAAGGAGAAACTCACTTCCACACAGAAGTTGGGAAGCTACCTTATGAAGGTGATCATAGATACGGGATTATTAATATATCCAGGTTGGCATCTATTATTTTTTTAGCTTTTGACTTTCACAGCTGTGGGCATCTTGACAACCATCAACTCCATGTAAGCACAGACAACTCTATAAGAACCTGAGGATAAATTTCCCTGTGCATGTCCCCTTGTGAAACTGCTTAAGCACCGCCTGGTTTACACACAGGTGGAATTTCTAGGTCAAAGTGTGCATGTTTACTTCTTTGACTAAGCACTGCCAGGTGGCTCTTCTGCATAGCTCTACCTGTGGCCAGGATTGTATTATCTAGCTTTCTAACTTTTGCAGGTTGAGTAGATACATAGTGGGAGCACACTGTTTTTGTTGGTATTTTTCTTGGTATCTATTCTGATGCTTTTCACTGGGGGATTTTTTCCTGTGAAAATGGGCTTCCTCTACTTGACCTTATTTTCTTCTTTTTAAAATTTTTTCAATGTGACTTTTTAATTTTAGTTTTATTAAAGACATTGCCCCTTGCTTGCATAGTCTATATCTAAAGCACTAGTCCTTGCTCCAAGGCCCAGCTTGCTCTCAGCTGCCCCAGGAGGGGAACAGTCTTTGGCGGTAGACAAGAGACGCCCCTGCAGGGGGCACAAGTGCTTTGGCCCTCTGGTGTTTTGCCAGCAGTGCTTCTCATGCTCACAGAGGGTTTCAGACACTGAGTCAATGGTCCAGGTGGTCTTTTGTTCAGTCTGATCTCAAATTGAGCTCCTCTGAGAGGTCATATTGAAGTCCTTGTGTGTACCTGACCCATCATTTTAAACAATATTCCAAGTTCACTTTTTGTGTCTACGTGGGTTCTGGGGATTGAACCCAGGGCCTTGAGCCTGTGAGGCAAGTGACCTACCTGAGCTACACCCTCAGAGACCCCTGTAAAAGTATTTCCCCTTTGCCTCGGGGTCTAAGTTGCCAAGGCTGAGCTCAAACGTTCCTCTTGCCTCAGCCTCCCTGGTGGCTGGCATGACAGGCATGCACCTGGGACTGTCACACTCGAGCCTGTGATGGGAACTCATGTGCATCTGTCCAGGGCTGAGCATGGTTAGGCAGAGCTGTGCTCCAGGCTCCCTGCAGGGCTGTGGAGGCTTCTGCTGCCCAGCAGCCCTGGTGCCATGGCCAGGGCTCCTCCCAGCCGAGGGCAGGCAGCTGCCCATTGCTGTAGGCTGACCTTATTTTCTTCTTATGGCACTCGTCCGTTCTCTGGAGTATGTTGTATGGTTTGTCCATTAGGAGTCTAACAGGTCCTCTAGAACCTTCAAACAATTAGTAAAATTCCTGAACAGTAAGTGAGCGCGCGCAGAAATTGGGCTAATATTTTGGGAAGAACAATGTTGGATGATATATTCATGGCTTGAATATATCATCCAACATGAAGTTATATTTTATTACTTACAAAATAATAAAATAATGAAGCAATACCATGGGCTGAGCTAAAATAGATCCTTAGGATCTTAGGCATTCTGTAATAAATCTGTGTCACTTGAAGTATAGAGTTGATCGACTCTGAGTAATGAAACAGAAGTAAAGGTATCAAAGCCAATGATCATCTGTTTCCAATTTTCTGTGATTTGGTTCAAGTGGTAAAGTGGTGATATTTATTAATAATGGATCGAATAGGTTCATAATTGTTTTAGAGTACAATTAGATGCCTTCAAACTTTAGGCTACATGGGCACATTTGAGAACGGTTCCAGCCATTCTCTCATCCTTTGGGTCATTCCCCTCCTATGTCCTGTGAGACATTTTCTATGTGAGGCTTTAAGAAGAAGAAGAGAATATTCTGTAAAGATAACCTTGTGATCTGTGCAGTATGAAGTTGAATGGATTCATTCAGAAATCAGAAATTCTATTGAAAGATACATATTGGCATGAGCCAAATAAAACCTATTTTTAGGCATCCTGGTGAAGACAAGGTTTTATCTTTATGTCTCATTTTCTATGTTTTGTTGTTGTTGTTGTTGTTAGAATGAAATTCATATGTTGCCAGACCATTCTATCAGATGTGTAACTAGATGCCATTTAAATTACCCACTTTTACATGGTAGACAGTTTTTAATGAACACTGCCTGTCTGCACCTTTTTTAAAAACAGGACTGGGATCAGAAGCCCAAATACCAATGGTTAGCTGGAGCATATTTTTCATTTGGCCTATCTGTCAGTATTCCCTGAGGTCATCTGTGCAATCAGCTTCGTTACTCCTGCTCCCTCACTGGATTTCATAGAAACCATATGCTATGTATGAATCAGGGACACCAATCCCACAACATAGCATTCTTGGAATATCCAAAGTTCCACTTTTCACTTCGCCATGCCTGAGATCAGCAGTAATATTTATCAGCAAATGTGAGATTTTCAAAGATCCAATTCTATGTGCTCCTTTCTCATAGAGCCTTAGGCAGGGATATAGCATACATAAATATTAAGTAAAGTCCATAGTTTTTAAAATGTCATCCATTGAATAGTTGACACATGTCTGAGATACTTTTTATTTTGGAGGAGGAATTATTTAATAGGGAATTCCAACAGCTACCTAATAGTGAAATGAGAAGTCTTGCATCCATTTTATTTTGTTTCTGATGATTTTTATGAGTAAGGGTAAGATACTTCCTTGTTCTGATGCAGATGTTGCCCACTTTTGTGAATGGATGCGGGGTGTCACCTACTACTTGCATATCTGCATATTGGGCTTGACACTGCTATCGTACTTGGTAGTTGGCAAAAAGTCAATACTGAAGTTAAGCTCTTGTGTTCTAGCAGCAGAGCTGAAGATCCTTGATGTGCCACCTTCTGCAATCCATGCTGCTCTCTTCATGTTCCTTATTGACTTCCTGGTGATGAGCATCATGGTCTCCTGGTCTTGAGAATGGCCAAGCATTGCTCTGTGAATGTGGAAGATGGGCATGTGGAAGGCTCCAGGGAGGAGGGATCATTGAACATGTACTCGAATCCATGTGCCTGTTGAATGACCTGTTTTTTTATTTTTGGGTTTTAAGGGAGACACTGCCCTAAAACACTTCTGTGCAGCTGGGGATGCAGGCTTCTGCTTCACCTTGCAGGAAGCATTAACGAATCCTTTCCAGAAGACATGAGAAGAGAGAAGTGAGCCTCTGGTATCATGCAGGTTCCTTGCATTGCCCATGGGCTAGAAGAGAGAAGAGTTGCTTCATGAGATTTGATCCCCTTTTTCCTGAAAAGTTCCACACAGAGGTGAGTCCCCAGCATGTTTAGAAATCATTTCAGACACCTTTCTGGACGGAATTGAATCAGAGCCCCTGATGATGTGGAAGAGCTAAAGATGGGTTTGCTATGAATTTTCTATTTCATTCATCAGGGCCTGAGTCAAGTCAGTCATTGTGCTGTCAACACATGAGCTGCTGGTCAAATGTGAGGAAGTGGTCTTGCTTTATGAAAACACCACCCTGATTCAGTGAGCCAGAGGCAGCCTGCAGTCCCTGTTTTCCTGTAAAGGCAGATTGCTGTGGATGGCCTCTGGCCTCGTCATGCAGCCCTGCTCAGAGTAGGGGATTGAGGGACCAGGCAGATCCCTAGTTCCTTTTGACCTTTATTGCCATTGGGCCACCCCAGGGTCCTTGGACTCTACCTGGTCTTCTGGCCTGGGTCAGGGGATGTGAGGTTTGGAATCCCCCTCTGTGGCAGGATCCCAGCCCCCCCAGCCACTTGAGGTCAGCACATCCTTCCCTAATTGTGTTAGAGTTGGAGACTTCTCCCACCCATCCTCATCCATGCTCATCCCACATTTTGTAGCTTGGCACCTGAGGACCTTTATTCATTGACTTAGTTGTTAGTGATGATGGTTACTAAGACTAAGTGACTCTTTCAAGTCACATCACTTGCATGGTAGGGCTAGAGCATGGATCTTCCTAATTGATTTCATGGGACTCTCTCATGGAAACTGTGACTGCTTCCTAAACACACACTCTACATTTGGAGTGTCAAAATTCTTGCCACTGCCTCCTTGGCAAGTGTATCTTGTCTTCTACGTGGGAATTTCACAAATATTTTCCTTTGGTTTGTGGAGGTCATGCAGAAGGGATTTCATTTGAAATAGCCCAAACAAGAAATACCAGTTGTCTTTTTCGCACATGGATGTGTGTAGTGAACACCCCTTTCTGTGTGCTTGCATGAGTTACTCCTTTGAATTTGTTGAAGAATGGTTGGCTGGGGAGCAAGTTAACGAGAGATGGATATCAATGGTTGTCAAGTATTCTGACGTGAAGAATGTATTGAGGATGTGAAGGCTTTTCTAGCCAGTTCCTATGGCTCAGTCAGGGATCAGTCAGAGGATTCTGTCTGGTAGACTCTTTGGCACAGATGTCAAAGTGGCCTGGTCTTACCCTGTCCAGGACTGAATGCTGAGCTTGAGTGGGAGCTTCTTGTCATTTCAAGCATTTCCATGAGTCTGTCCTCTGTTCTCTTGTATCCAAGTGGTTTCTAATAGGAAAGCAGAACAAAAATTGAAAGTATGGTGATTGATTATTTTTACCAATGTTATTTCAATCCACTTTGTTTAATACGAAATTACCTTTATGCTAGTAAGATTTCATATGTGAGGAAATAATGAAAATATTGGGGTTAGGGGATGAGAATATGCAAATCAAACATTTTTGAGCACCAAGACCCGTTTTTTGTTTTTGTTTTTGTTTTTTTTTTAACTTAAATAATATTAAGTGCCAGAGGACCACCGCTGCCATTCAGCCTCAACAACCTCCAGGTCCAGCCTCCAGGTGGCCCATTTCACCAGGGTGTGTGGGACCACACTGTCCTGGGATGAGAGAACAGTACCCACGGATGTTGACATCTCACAGAGTAGATATTGCCAGTGACAGTAGGGAGCTATTGGCACATGAGGAAGGGAAGAGCTCTCAGGATGGGAAGAGGGGGCCGCTTCGAGACTCATTGGGTATGGCACGAGGCTGCTGGGTGTGGTGTTGGCCTGGGCCCACTGAGTGGGGCAGATCCGTGGTCTGTGTTTCTGTACCCTCCTCTGTAGCCTGTGTTGGCAGCAGATCAGGGAATTGCGATCAGAAGTGCTCCCAGTAACACAGGCACCAGCCCCCAGAGTGTGTGCCTATCCGTTTCCCCACCTGGCCTGACTTAGTGCCTGTCTTGCCTCAGGGCTGAGACCCTACAATCTCTGATGAGGGTGTCTGTGGTCCAGATCCAACCTGCATGGCCAACATGCTCAGACCTTCAGCTGGGTCCTAGGCTGCTGCAACCAAACTCTGTTAACTGGGTGGCCGACAACAGAGGAAGTGTCTTCCGTTGAGCTCCAGAGGCTCAACACAGTAGGTGTTGGGCTGTCCCAGTGCCATAACCCCTCCCAGGTTTCAAGGGGACTGTCTCCCCAACTCTCCCAGCCCTTGCCCACTCTCCTATTGCTGCCCACGATCTGTGGTTCCCATATGGGCATCCCGCCCTGGCTCCAACCTCACATATCCGGTATCCCCCAGTCTCCCTGGTATCTGGGTCCAGACTCTCCTCTTCCTACAAGAATATCAGATATTGGATTTGGTCCCAGTTGATGCTGTGTTCCATCATGTGAGCTCTTAGCTTCATCACTGTGCAAAGACTCTTTTCCCACACAAGTTCGCACGACTTTTGGCTGGCTAAGAATTTTCAGGCGACACTTTTCTAATGAGTACACTTTCCTTCCTTCCGATCTCCCACCAGTGAGCATTCCTCGCACCCTTGTCCTAGTTCCTTTATGGCAGTTTCCCTCCTTATGGCTGAGAGGACCTAGTGACCCCTGAATTCACACGTTCTCCTTAATCACCAACACACTGCAGAATTCTCCAGGGGGCCATATATGCTCCTGGAAGTTGGTGTTGGAAATAGTTCTCCATCCATTAATCACTCCCTCACTCACTAATGTCCTTGTGTCCTTGAGAAAGGCTCTCCCTTTCCTGGTTTTCCTGAATAGAAATCCTCTTGCCTCTTGGGTGAATAGGGTTATGGGTTGTGCAGAGGGTGTTGGTCCACTGAGCATCTTAGAGACTGTCCTTTATGGAGCCTAATGATCCTCACTGGGGAATGAGGCCAGGGTCCTAACTGTGGTTAGTTAGAGAGGGAAAGAAGGACAAGGGAAACTCAGATGTCCCTTCATGGCCCCTGGAGTTAGAGGACTTACCCCTTTGCACCTGGGATCAGGAGACCTCATTTCCTCGAGGACACGCACACTCAGACGTTAATCTTGAGTGTGGGTTCCTTTCTGGGGTCCAGGGCTGTTGTTAGCCACCAGGAATGACAGTGCTCTCCATGCTGAGTGGAGCCATTTTTGCCAGGAAAGAGAGCCCATGGTCACGCCTTGTGCAAAGCATCCCACGCCAGGGGCTCCCATGCCTACATTCCTGTCCTGAAAGGAAGCCACTCAGAGGCAAGGTGGGTCCAACCACCTCCCATGTGTTCACTCATCACTGTGTTCCAGCAGTCACCCCAGTGAACAGTCCTGATGGGATTGGATGTGGCTCAGAATGTCACCCTCATGAGCTCTACCCTGCCACAGCTGCAGTTCTGCAGTGGGAGAAACTCAAAACCTCAAAACACATGCACATGAAAGAAAAGAGCAAGAGCCAGAGCCCAAACAGGCCAGGTGTGGCAAAGACAGCTGGAGTGCCTAGGTTGGGACTCAGAATTATGTCAGTGGGGTGGCATTGCTGCTGGCACCAGCATGATAACCGAGAGCCAGCCCTGCTCATTTTGGGGAGCAGTGTGTTGGGGAAGGCAGCAGAAATTGAGAGGCAGGATTGAGTTTGGCCCTAGGAGGAGGTTGGGTAAGAGGCCAGTGTGGGTTGGAGAGCCTGGGCAGATAGACAGAGGCCAGGGCACACCCCAAAGCCTGGAGACTGCACTTGATGTCCAGGGTTGTGAAACACCACTTCCCCTCTTACTCACAACTGAGAGCAAGGGGCATTGATGAGTTCAGTTTGTGTGCGGCTGCATCCAAGGTGGCTCGGCTAGGAACCTCTGTTTCCTTGACTCAGGAGGCTGGGAGTCCAGGCTCCACTGAGGCTCGGCTGGGAGGATTGGAGTCTGAGTTTATGCCTGTGTTCCCTGTAGGATCCATGTTGGCTGAGCCTCAGTGTTTTTGTAATGAGAGGATGGGTGACCGTCATGTCTTTATCACAGGACACACTTGCTAAATGGATTTGTTTGCTCTGAGGAGGAAAGAGAGAGGGGGGAGTGGTGCTGGAGACAGGGATGCAGACAGGGGTCATGGACTTGGCATAACTCAGTCTTGGAGGTGATATCCCATCACCTGTACCCACTTCAATTCCCATGAATCCAGAGGCTGAGCCCCCTTGAGGTGAGGGGTGAACCGGTTCTGGGCAGCAGGATGCTGTGGTACCTCGGAGTCTCTGTGAGACCCCAACACTAGACACACTTGGCCCTTTTGAAATCTTAGGAGAAGCCTTGGGAAGTTGTATGGCAGAGGGGAGCAGCCTCTGCATCTCAGTCCCCTCCAACTTGCCATGGTGTAGAGAGGGAACTGCAGCCACGATGGGACGGACATTGGCCATGTCCCTGTGTGGGACACAGGCCTGATGGAGTTAGGGTGCATTCTTTGTCTCTCCCTTTCTTGTGATTATCCCATCTCTACATTTGTGCTTTAGCCACCTGTGAGTCCCATCTCTGGTTTCAGAGAGAACAGAGGGTGTTATGGGCCAATAGACACAATAAACCCTAGAGATTAGATGCTACCCTACTTTCCAGAAAAGACTGGGCACACCATGAGTTGCACAATGATGGGACCAGGGTCCAAAAGCTGCTGAGAGGGAAGGACTGGTTGTGAATGCATTTTTGAAGGCTCCAAGCTGGAACTCTAGTGGCACCAAGCAGGGCAGATGCTGGTGGGGATGTTTGGGTAGTTGTTGGTGAACACCTGCGCACCTGAGATGGGTAGGCATGGAGGAGAAATCGGCAGCCCATAGGGCTGTTGAAAGTGGTCTTATGTGAAAAGAGGCTCAGGTATGGGCACAGGAAATGACATCATTGCCTTGACAATGGATCAAACAGAACATGGAACCCTGGTATCCAGGCACCCACTTCACTGACCAAGCCATCCGAGCTCACTTGGTTGGAGCCACTGGAGGGAGAAGGATGTTCTCCTGTGGTTGCAGACAATGCCGAGCCTCAGGCTCCCAGGAATCTCAGGGGGGCCAACTAGCCCTTTTGTGGATACACTGGGTGAGGCTTCATCTTAGACGCCAGAGCCTCTGGCGATTGTCGCAGAGGAGCTCAAGAGTAACAGTGAGTAGCACAGGGCAGGTGAGCCCAGCAGGCCCTCTAGTCTGATCCCTGATGAATGGCCCAGGACTCCTATTCTGACTCTGTGTGTGTGTGTGTGTGTGTGTGTGTGTGCGTGTGTGTGTGTGTGTGTGTGTTTGTACTGATGGGAACTGTCCCATTGTGCTTTGACTCTACTTTATTGGCACAAGTCATTTTTCTGTTTGTCACCATTTCCATTTTGAACCCACCATTCTTGGTCCCAACCCAGGGTGAAAATGATCAGAACACGGAGGAGCCCTTCAGGGTTCAGAGCCTTGAACCTTACAGGCAGGACCAGCTTAGGAATGAGCTCCTGCCTGTCATTTGTGGGAGGAACCTACATTTCAGCAGCAACATGGGGTTAATCTCCTGGGATTTCATCCCCATCCAGCAGGTGCTGGATCTCTTGTTCCCAAAACAGCCACCTTCTTCAGTCTTTACTCCTGGTGCCACTCCACATCCTCCAAGGGGACAAGAACCTCAGGTTCTGGATGGATGTTGTAGAATGCCCACAGAGCCAACTGCCAGGCTGGGTGGGGTGCAGTTGCTGGGCTTTGCTGATGTTGTCATCCCCCACAGTTCTTGGAACCTTCTGTGGCAGTGGCATCCAGGACCCCAGCAGCTGTGAGTAGCAGCTCCTCACTGCTTCACTCCAGCGAGCAGGTGGAAGACAGCCGCGTTGTTCACGTCCTCCTAGAGGGACAGAGCCTGAGTGAGACAAAGCGCATCCCGGTAAGCCCGACAGCAGGGCTGCCTCCTGGGTGTCCACACAGTGGAAGGCAGGAGACACAGCCAACCCCAGGGCTATGGTGGGAAATAAAGAAGAGAGAGGTCCGTCTTAAGGGCTTGACCTGAGGAGGGAGAGCATCAGCATGCCCAGCTTCAGTGGTGAGTGGGCCTGTGTATTGTGGGTTTTGCAGGCCAGAAGTGCAGACGGAAGTGCTGTGGACAGATGAAGGCAGAGATATGTCCAGGGTGCAGGCTGCAGTGCCTAGAACTTGGTATTCTCAATGAGTGAAGTTGGAGCAGAGGAGGTGGCAGTGACTTGTCACATGTGTAGGAGGGGATGTGTTCCTGGTGGCAGGGAAGAGAACCTCCTTAGCATGACTAGGTGTAGGAATTTGGGGTCGGGATCACCTGGGGGGTCATGCCAAAGCTTCGGAATGTTAGGCTTTGCATGTATGTAAATACGGAGCTAAAGGGGTTCTTGGCAGAATTTCTATGGATGTGCAGTAGACACGCTAATGCTGCAGGTGTCCAGCTGCAGAGGAGACATGTTCAGTGACTGCCAGTGCTGAGTCAAGTACATCATTACAACCAGACCCGCACCGAGCTTCCAGAGGCCAGGGCCTCTCAAAGCTATCATGAAGCACTCAAGTGCACACTCTTGTATCTGAGTCTGTTTTGTGTCGTGGCAGTCAGGACCCAAATTTTCAGTGCATCTGCCTCTTCCACCCACAAAGGCAGCCTGCATCCCAGATCACACTTGGTGCGCAGATCCCTGGCCCATTGCTCTCATCTCAGTGAGATGAGAGTGTGTCTGTGTATAGGCAGTTTGGTCCTTTGACATGAGTGGAATGTGGCTCCCCAGGGGGAGGGGAGATGGCAGGTACAGGCAGATATTTGTACCAGGATTGTTCTAGTAGCACATTGCAAGAACCCAGGTGGTATATGGAGGACACACTCAGGTAGCAGGATAACAAGATTGTGCCCTTGTATATGTAGCTGAGATTTCTCCTGAATGTTTGACCACAGTCTTCTGGGTAGCTCTTCTAAAAGCCATTCTCTGATGACATTTGTCCCACCCTGATCCAGGTGACCTTTCAGGAGACGGTGACAAGCCTCATCCGCAGGGCCTTGGACCAAAATTTGTTGCAGCATGAGGATGTGGACAACTTTGAGCTGCTGTATATGATGTCTGAGGATGAGAGTAAGTAGGACAATCAGACAGTGGGGAGACATGATCCACAGTGGGCTCAGGATAACTGACAGCCAAGAGAAAGTGGGCCTTGGCCCCAAAATACCAAAGTGTGATGGGCCTGGCGGAGACTCTCAGGGGTTGTGGGTGTTTTGTGGTATAATCCTTGAGTGCCACCTAACAATTCTCTCCACTTCGCTCTGCAGAAATCAAGGTCTCTGACCACTCACTCGTGTGTCTGTCCATGAATCTGGGAATACAATATTTCATGGTGAGGAAACGCCCCCAGGTCAAGGGAAAGGAGGTAAACACCTACCTTATTCAAGCTGTGCATGTGCTGCCATTCCACTCCGACCTGAGGAAATAAGAAGCCTCAGCACCTGGACATATTTGCTGGAAGCCCATAGAGCCAACTGACAGTCTGGGGTGGCTTTCTGTTTCTGGGTTTGCTGATGTTCCATCCCCCACAGTTCTCAGAATCAACCTGCAAGTCCTCCAGGCCGCTTTCCCACAAGCAGGTGGGAGACACCTGCTTAATTCGTGTCCACTTAGAAACACAAAGTCCAGAGATGGCCAAGAGTGTTCTGGTAAGCCTGGGAGCAGGGGTGTCCCGTGGTTCTTACACCTGGGTGGGGAGCAGACACTGGTCCAATACCATGGACTACTCATGCCCTCTTGAATTTGGAGCTTCTGGATGATCAGGAGGATAGATGGGAATCAAGAAGGGAGAGGTCAGTGTGAAGGGCTGGAGCTGAGATGAGCGAGTGCAGCAGCTTGTCCACTGCCATGTCTGAGGGAGTCTGTGTGTCAGGTGGCAGCATGCAGTCCAGAAGGGCAGGGACAGGTATGGGTGACAGATGAGAATAGGACAGGAACTAGGTTGCAGGTTCCCTTGTATGGGATGCTGACGTCTATGGAGGAGGACAGCAGTGTGAGGTTCTCCATGTTCCTTGAACAAGGAGCTGAGAGAGTCTCTCTGCAGAGTCGATATGGATGTGGAGCAAGCACACTAAATGTCCAGGTAACCCAATGACCACCCTTGCCGGATGAGGTGCCCTCCTACATCCCAGCCAGCACTGAGCCTCTGGAGGCCAGGAGCTCTCGTGGCTATCTTTCAGCTCTCCTGTGTGTGGTCATGTTCCTGGGTCTGTTTTTGGCCCTGGCAATCCAGACCAAAGCCTCTAGGTTTTGTGCCTAGGCCATTCCCAATGCCGCCTGCATCCTCGGGCAGACCTGGGATCTTGGAGGCTATTGTCCCATTCCTCCCAACTTGTGGGATGAGATTGCATCTGTATGCAGGTAGTGGGGTCCTTTCACTCCGAGAGGAGTGCAGCTCCACAAAGAGCAATGGCAGGCCCAGGAAGTCCTATGTACAAGGATTGGGCTAGTAGCCTGTGGGAAGAGCCCACACGATGAGCAGGAGGTCAGCCTCGGGTAGTAGGGTCATGGATGTTGCCCTTGTATTTAGAGTGGAGGTGCCTCCAGAATGCCCCTGCCCACTGTCCTTGAGTAGTCACTTCAAGGCCCATTTCCTGAAGGCCTGTCTCCCATGCTGCTCCAGGTGACCTGCCACGATAGGGCTCCTGTCGTCATCCGCAGCGCCCTCGACCTACACTTCCTTACTGAGGAGAATCCAGAGGATTATGAGCTGGGCCAAATCATCTCTCGCCGTCAGAGTAAGTGAGACAATCAGATAGCAGAGAGCAAGGGTCAGGATGTGGACTCAGGTCAACTCTTAGCAACAAAGAGTAGTCTCTGACCCCCAAGAACACTCCAACAGGTGTGTTGGGTTCGTGCACAAAGCCAACTGCACTTCTGCTGGTGGAAGGTCTTGAGGTCCAATGGTATACCCCGGTGGATATTGCGGCTCCCCACCAGGTGCCCTCCCCTGGACATGAACAGGCATCCAAAGCTGACATCTTTGAGGAGTGAGGAGGAAAGCCTCTCTCCAGGAGCAGTATGTTTTCATGGTCTGGGATAGGAGTGGTTTCAAAGGAACATGGGAATGCATGGGCTAAAGAGGGAACTGGCATTTTGTGGACTGAAGCAGTACTATTGAAAGCCTTCTGTGTGACCAAAAAACCACTGCCTGGGCAGAGCATTGCCAGGATTCTAGCAAGCAGTAACAGGATGAAATTGGGAAGAAAACACAGCCTGGGAGACAGCCTGAATCATCTGTTTTTGCATAAATTCCATGGTCTTACGCACCTGAGTCCACTAGGCAAGGAGTGATCACAATAGCCAGGTTGTTATCCCTAACTAAAGTCAGATGAGGGCTTCCTGAGCACGTAGCCACAGAGCTCATCTGATAATAATGCCAGCGCTTTTTCGTTGGTTGGTTGGTTGGTTTTTGTGAGCCAAACACCACAGCAGCCATTATCCCAGCCTATGTACCCTGAAGACCACCATCCCTATGAGTTCTAGGATCACTTGTCTCCTATCTTAACCTACTGTTAGGTTAGTAGAGTCTATGGAAGAGGAAGTCTGTCTGGGGCCTTGGTAGCCTAAGAAATTCATAGCAGAGATCTCCACATCCAACCCAGAAGGGATGGAGAACAGGCTCTAGGTTAGAGGAGGGCGACAGGAAACACATGTTCAGAGGAAGGAGAAGCGGCTGTTGTATTCCCCCACTCGGGGTCATGGCACCACTGGGCCATACGCCATGTTGGAGGGAAGCAGTCCCTTTGCTGGTCTTTGGAACCATTGTTCTCAGTAGGGCAGTATTTGGAATGTGGCCTCCATTCTCAGAAGCCTGGTTCACATGGAGGCGGGCTCCACCAATGCAGAAGCATGGCTCTAACGTGGTATCCGTGCTGGTCAGCCTGTCCTCACTGTGGCCATACTTGAGGAAAATAACTCAGAGGAGGAATCCTAGGCCTTTTTTCTCTGGGTTTCATAGCTTTCTCTTTGGTTGTGCACTGAGGCTGTCCATAAAGCTCTAGTGTGTGGCAGTGGAGAGCTCCTCAGCCCTTGCCACAAAGGCATAGACTGGGAGAGAGAGAACGAGGCTGGCAGAGAGGGAGAGAGAGAAAGATGGAGAGGGAGGACCTCTCCTTGGAGAATGAGGATTCAGTGGAGCCAACAGGAACAAGGTACTGTTGCCCAGGGCACAACCCTGTTTAGGTCTTACTCCAACCATGCTCAACCTTTCTTCCAGTCCCTCCCACCCCCCAGTAGTGTATTCATCTTGAATGAGAATTTCATGTTGACATCAGAGCACTCACCATCCAATGCTTCCCTCCAAACCCACCTATGAAGATGGCTCATGTGGGGACTGAATCTTCGGCACAGGAGCCTTTTGTGGGAGATTTCAGATGCAAACCCTAGTGGTGTGCTTTGGCAGATGCAAGAGGACCTGAGATATTCTGGAGTCCAAAGCCTTCGGTAGGAACAGACATTAGGTCTGTTGAAGTGCTCTGCCTAGTTCTTCCTCAGGGAGGACTGTGGAGGCTGTCTTTGTTGGTATTGGTGCTGAATTGGAGAGCTCTCAGGTGTGTGGCTCTGGCCTTTTCTGGCACAGGCTCTCAGATGTTGGCGTGTCCTAGGGAGCACCTCCTGAGTGCCACCTTCTTTTTGTACACCCCTCTCTCCCCAGAGCTGAGGATTCCAGCAGAGGCCAACGTATTTTATGCCAAGAATCCTCACAAAAAATCCAACTTTTTGCTGAGGAAAAGGAGCCTCTCCCAAAAGAATGATGGGTGGATCGAGCCTCAACCTCCCTCTCGTTCTGCAAAGAAGGCTCCTGCCCTCCTGAGGATGCTTGCAAAACCATTCTGTTGCTGTGTGCCTGGGCGGGGCTGAGGCAGCCCAGGAATATTTACATTGATTACTATTTTCTTCAAAGTTTGAATCTATAGTTTGCCATTGTCCTTGACCTTGTTTAGTAACACAGTTGTTACTCTATCCTGTATTTGTTGTTTCCATTAATATATTATTATTATTTTAAAATATATATGTTTTTGTTACCTGATCTACTGTGATGACTTGAGTATACTAAATGTAGCAGTGATTCCTAAAGGACACATCCAAACCAACAGGAAGGAATGTTTCATTCTATCAGCAAGAACTTTGGTTTTTAGGAGTTTGGATGGCATTATCTGAGTAAGTTTTCCAATGGGGGCAATGAAGTATCAGCTATGATGGTACAAACACAAACAAAGACACACAAACACACACAAGAGCACACACACTCACTGAGAGATAGATAGACAGATGGAGTTGGTCTCTGCTGAAATACTTTGGAGACATGGTTCTGATTTCTCCCCTTTTGGAGTATTTTCAATTGCACAAGGTGTCTTGCAAATGAACCCATGTCTGAGGAAGACATGCATGTGTACTTCACATGCCACTTTTCACATAGCAGGAAGGTCATGTAATATTTTTCATGCAGCTGTCTTTTGACTGTGAACCATCCCATGAGGTCAGCTGTGGAATATTCAACTTGTAGCATCACAATGGGGATCCACTCTTTGGATTTGGGGATATTTCCGATTTTCTTGATTCAGATTGGAATGATATATATATTAGTTTTTGATGAAAATTCTGCATTTGATGGTAATGAATGTCGTGCATCTAGGAATCTGTAGAGTGCAGACAATGAATGGATGCCTACTGTTGTCTGGACTGGTCTGAAAAGTCCTGTAGCATCTGAGCATGTGTGAGGGCTGTACAGGTCTTGCCAAAAGTCCAGGTCAGATGATCCTGCACAAAGCTGAACTCCTAGTGGTCTCCACAACAGTGTAAGGGCCAAGGAGAAACTCACTTCCACACAGAAGTTGGGAAGCTACCTTATGAAGGTGATCATAGATACGGGATTATTAATATATCCAGGTTGGCATCTATTATTTTTTTTAGCTTTTGACTTTCACAGCTGTGGGCATCTTGACAACCATCAACTCCCTGTAAGCACAGACAACTCTATAAGAACCTGAGGATAAATTTCCCTGTGCATGTCCCCTTGTGAAACTGCTTAAGCACCGCCTGGTTTACACACAGGTGGAATTTCTAGGTCAAAGTGTGCATGTTTACTTCTTTGACTAAGCACTGCCAGGTGGCTCTTCTGCATAGCTCTACCTGTGGCCAGGATTGTATTATCTAGCTTTCTAACTTTTGCATGTTGAGTAGATACATAGTGGGAGCACACTGTTTTTGTTGGTATTTTTCTTGGTATCTATTCTGATGCTTTTCACTGGGGGATTTTTTCCTGTGAAAATGGGCTTCCTCTACTTGACCTTATTTTCTTCTTTTTAAAATTTTTTCAATGTGACTTTTTAATTTTAGTTTTATTAAAGACATTGCCCCTTGCTTGCATAGTCTATATCTAAAGCACTAGTCCTTGCTCCAAGGCCCAGCTTGCTCTCAGCTGCCCCAGGAGGGGAACAGTCTTTGGCGGTAGACAAGAGACGCCCCTGCAGGGGGCACAAGTGCTTTGGCCCTCCGGTGTTTTGCCAGCAGTGCTTCTCATGCTCACAGAGGGTTTCAGACACTGAGTCAATGGTCCAGGTGGTCTTTTGTTCAGTCTGATCTCAAATTGAGCTCCTCTGAGAGGTCATATTGAAGTCCTTGTGTGTACCTGACCCATCATTTTAAACAATATTCCAAGTTCACTTTTTGTGTCTACGTGGGTTCTGGGGATTGAACCCAGGGCCTTGAGCCTGTGAGGCAAGTGACCTACCTGAGCTACACCCTCAGAGACCCCTGTAAAAGTATTTCCCCTTTGCCTCGGGGTCTAAGTTGCCAAGGCTGACCTCAAACGTTCCTCTTGCCTCAGCCTCCCTGGTGGCTGGCATGACAGGCATGCACCTGGGACTGTCACACTCGAGCCTGTGATGGGAACTCATGTGCATCTGTCCAGGGCTGAGCATGGTTAGGCAGAGCTGTGCTCCAGGCTCCCTGCAGGGCTGTGGAGGCTTCTGCTGCCCAGCAGCCCTGGTGCCATGGCCAGGGCTCCTCCCAGCGGAGGGCAGGCAGCTGCCCATTGCTGTAGGCTGACCTTATATTCTTCTTATGGCACTCGTCCGTTCTCTGGAGTATGTTGTATGGTTTGTCCATTAGGAGTCTAACAGGTCCTCTAGAACCTTCAAACAATTAGTAAAATTCCTGAACAGTAAGTGAGCGCGCGCAGAAATTGGGCTAATATTTTGGGAAGAACAATGTTGGATGATATATTCATGGCTTGAATATATCATCCAACATGAAGTTATATTTTATTACTTACAAAATAATAAAATAATGAAGCAATACCATGGGCTGAGCTAAAATAGATCCTTAGGATCTTAGGCATTCTGTAATAAATCTGTGTCACTTGAAGTATAGAGTTGATCGACTCTGAGTAATGAAACAGAAGTAAAGGTATCAAAGCCAATGATCATCTGTTTCCAATTTTCTGTGATTTGGTTCAAGTGGTAAAGTGGTGATATTTATTAATAATGGATCGAATAGGTTCATAATTGTTTTAGAGTACAATTAGATGCCTTCAAACTTTAGGCTACATGGGCACATTTGAGAACGGTTCCAGCCATTCTCTCATCCTTTGGGTCATTCCCCTCCTATGTCCTGTGAGACATTTTCTATGTGAGGCTTTAAGAAGAAGAAGAGAATATTCTGTAAAGATAACCTTGTGATCTGTGCAGTATGAAGTTGAATGGATTCATTCAGAAATCAGAAATTCTATTGAAAGATACTTATTGGCATGAGCCAAATAAAACCTATTTTTAGGCATCCTGGTGAAGACAAGGTTTTATCTTTATGTCTCATTTTCTATGTTTTGTTGTTGTTGTTGTTGTTAGAATGAAATTCATATGTTGCCAGACCATTCTATCAGATGTGTAACTAGATGCCATTTAAATTACCCACTTTTACATGGTAGACAGTTTTTAATGAACACTGCCTGTCTGCACCTTTTTTAAAAACAGGACTGGGATCAGAAGCCCAAATACCAATGGTTAGCTGGAGCATATTTTTCATTTGGCCTATCTGTCAGTATTCCCTGAGGTCATCTGTGCAATCAGCTTCGTTACTCCTGCTCCCTCACTGGATTTCATAGAAACCATATGCTATGTATGAATCAGGGACACCAATCCCACAACATAGCATTCTTGGAATATCCAAAGTTCCACTTTTCACTTCGCCATGCCTGAGATCAGCAGTAATATTTATCAGCAAATGTGAGATTTTCAAAGATCCAATTCTATGTGCTCCTTTCTCATAGAGCCTTAGGCAGGGATATAGCATACATAAATATTAAGTAAAGTCCATAGTTTTTAAAATGTCATCCATTGAATAGTTGACACATGTCTGAGATACTTTTTATTTTGGAGGAGGAATTATTTAATAGGGAATTCCAACAGCTACCTAATAGTGAAATGAGAAGTCTTGCATCCATTTTATTTTGTTTCTGATGATTTTTATGAGTAAGGGTAAGATACTTCCTTGTTCTGATGCAGATGTTGCCCACTTTTGTGAATGGATGCGGGGTGTCACCTACTACTTGCATATCTGCATATTGGGCTTGACACTGCTATCGTACTTGGTAGTTGGCAAAAAGTCAATACTGAAGTTAAGCTCTTGTGTTCTAGCAGCAGAGCTGAAGATCCTTGATGTGCCACCTTCTGCAATCCATGCTGCTCTCTTCATGTTCCTTATTGACTTCCTGGTGATGAGCATCATGGTCTCCTGGTCTTGAGAATGGCCAAGCATTGCTCTGTGAATGTGGAAGATGGGCATGTGGAAGGCTCCAGGGAGGAGGGATCATTGAACATGTACTCGAATCCATGTGCCTGTTGAATGACCTGTTTTTTTATTTTTGGGTTTTAAGGGAGACACTGCCCTAAAACACTTCTGTGCAGCTGGGGATGCAGGCTTCTGCTTCACCTTGCAGGAAGCATTAACGAATCCTTTCCAGAAGACATGAGAAGAGAGAAGTGAGCCTCTGGTATCATGCAGGTTCCTTGCATTGCCCATGGGCTAGAAGAGAGAAGAGTTGCTTCATGAGATTTGATCCCCTTTTTCCTGAAAAGTTCCACACAGAGGTGAGTCCCCAGCATGTTTAGAAATCATTTCAGACACCTTTCTGGACGGAATTGAATCAGAGCCCCTGATGATGTGGAAGAGCTAAAGATGGGTTTGCTATGAATTTTCTATTTCATTCATCAGGGCCTGAGTCAAGTCAGTCATTGTGCTGTCAACACATGAGCTGCTGGTCAAATGTGAGGAAGTGGTCTTGCTTTATGAAAACACCACCCTGATTCAGTGAGCCAGAGGCAGCCTGCAGTCCCTGTTTTCCTGTAAAGGCAGATTGCTGTGGATGGCCTCTGGCCTCGTCATGCAGCCCTGCTCAGAGTAGGGGATTGAGGGACCAGGCAGATCCCTAGTTCCTTTTGACCTTTATTGCCATTGGGCCACCCCAGGGTCCTTGGACTCTACCTGGTCTTCTGGCCTGGGTCAGGGGATGTGAGGTTTGGAATCCCCCTCTGTGGCAGGATCCCAGCCCCCCAGCCACTTGAGGTCAGCACATCCTTCCCTAATTGTGTTAGAGTTGGAGACTTCTCCCACCCATCCTCATCCATGCTCATCCCACATTTTGTAGCTTGGCACCTGAGGACCTTTATTCATTGACTTAGTTGTTAGTGATGATGGTTACTAAGACTAAGTGACTCTTTCAAGTCACATCACTTGCATGGTAGGGCTAGAGCATGGATCTTCCTAATTGATTTCATGGGACTCTCTCATGGAAACTGTGACTGCTTCCTAAACACACACTCTACATTTGGAGTGTCAAAATTCTTGCCACTGCCTCCTTGGCAAGTGTATCTTGTCTTCTACGTGGGAATTTCACAAATATTTTCCTTTGGTTTGTGGAGGTCATGCAGAAGGGATTTCATTTGAAATAGCCCAAACAAGAAATACCAGTTGTCTTTTTCGCACATGGATGTGTGTAGTGAACACCCCTTTCTGTGTGCTTGCATGAGTTACTCCTTTGAATTTGTTGAAGAATGGTTGGCTGGGGAGCAAGTTAACGAGAGATGGATATCAATGGTTGTCAAGTATTCTGACGTGAAGAATGTATTGAGGATGTGAAGGCTTTTCTAGCCAGTTCCTATGGCTCAGTCAGGGATCAGTCAGAGGATTCTGTCTGGTAGACTCTTTGGCACAGATGTCAAAGTGGCCTGGTCTTACCCTGTCCAGGACTGAATGCTGAGCTTGAGTGGGAGCTTCTTGTCATTTCAAGCATTTCCATGAGTCTGTCCTCTGTTCTCTTGTATCCAAGTGGTTTCTAATAGGAAAGCAGAACAAAAATTGAAAGTATGGTGATTGATTATTTTTACCAATGTTATTTCAATCCACTTTGTTTAATACGAAATTACCTTTATGCTAGTAAGATTTCATATGTGAGGAAATAATGAAAATATTGGGGTTAGGGGATGAGAATATGCAAATCAAACATTTTTGAGCACCAAGACCCGTTTTTTGTTTTTGTTTTTGTTTTTTTTTTAACTTAAATAATATTAAGTGCCAGAGGACCACCGCTGCCATTCAGCCTCAACAACCTCCAGGTCCAGCCTCCAGGTGGCCCATTTCACCAGGGTGTGTGGGACCACACTGTCCTGGGATGAGAGAACAGTACCCACGGATGTTGACATCTCACAGAGTAGATATTGCCAGTGACAGTAGGGAGCTATTGGCACATGAGGAAGGGAAGAGCTCTCAGGATGGGAAGAGGGGGCCGCTTCGAGACTCATTGGGTATGGCACGAGGCTGCTGGGTGTGGTGTTGGCCTGGGCCCACTGAGTGGGGCAGATCCGTGGTCTGTGTTTCTGTACCCTCCTCTGTAGCCTGTGTTGGCAGCAGATCAGGGAATTGCGATCAGAAGTGCTCCCAGTAACACAGGCACCAGCCCCCAGAGTGTGTGCCTATCCGTTTCCCCACCTGGCCTGACTTAGTGCCTGTCTTGCCTCAGGGCTGAGACCCTACAATCTCTGATGAGGGTGTCTGTGGTCCAGATCCAACCTGCATGGCCAACATGCTCAGACCTTCAGCTGGGTCCTAGGCTGCTGCAACCAAACTCTGTTAACTGGGTGGCCGACAACAGAGGAAGTGTCTTCCGTTGAGCTCCAGAGGCTCAACACAGTAGGTGTTGGGCTGTCCCAGTGCCATAACCCCTCCCAGGTTTCAAGGGGACTGTCTCCCCAACTCTCCCAGCCCTTGCCCACTCTCCTATTGCTGCCCACGATCTGTGGTTCCCATATGGGCATCCCGCCCTGGCTCCAACCTCACATATCCGGTATCCCCCAGTCTCCCTGGTATCTGGGTCCAGACTCTCCTCTTCCTACAAGAATATCAGATATTGGATTTGGTCCCAGTTGATGCTGTGTTCCATCATGTGAGCTCTTAGCTTCATCACTGTGCAAAGACTCTTTTCCCACACAAGTTCGCACGACTTTTGGCTGGCTAAGAATTTTCAGGCGACACTTTTCTAATGAGTACACTTTCCTTCCTTCCGATCTCCCACCAGTGAGCATTCCTCGCACCCTTGTCCTAGTTCCTTTATGGCAGTTTCCCTCCTTATGGCTGAGAGGACCTAGTGACCCCTGAATTCACACGTTCTCCTTAATCACCAACACACTGCAGAATTCTCCAGGGGGCCATATATGCTCCTGGAAGTTGGTGTTGGAAATAGTTCTCCATCCATTAATCACTCCCTCACTCACTAATGTCCTTGTGTCCTTGAGAAAGGCTCTCCCTTTCCTGGTTTTCCTGAATAGAAATCCTCTTGCCTCTTGGGTGAATAGGGTTATGGGTTGTGCAGAGGGTGTTGGTCCACTGAGCATCTTAGAGACTGTCCTTTATGGAGCCTAATGATCCTCACTGGGGAATGAGGCCAGGGTCCTAACTGTGGTTAGTTAGAGAGGGAAAGAAGGACAAGGGAAACTCAGATGTCCCTTCATGGCCCCTGGAGTTAGAGGACTTACCCCTTTGCACCTGGGATCAGGAGACCTCATTTCCTCGAGGACACGCACACTCAGACGTTAATCTTGAGTGTGGGTTCCTTTCTGGGGTCCAGGGCTGTTGTTAGCCACCAGGAATGACAGTGCTCTCCATGCTGAGTGGAGCCATTTTTGCCAGGAAAGAGAGCCCATGGTCACGCCTTGTGCAAAGCATCCCACGCCAGGGGCTCCCATGCCTACATTCCTGTCCTGAAAGGAAGCCACTCAGAGGCAAGGTGGGTCCAACCACCTCCCATGTGTTCACTCATCACTGTGTTCCAGCAGTCACCCCAGTGAACAGTCCTGATGGGATTGGATGTGGCTCAGAATGTCACCCTCATGAGCTCTACCCTGCCACAGCTGCAGTTCTGCAGTGGGAGAAACTCAAAACCTCAAAACACATGCACATGAAAGAAAAGAGCAAGAGCCAGAGCCCAAACAGGCCAGGTGTGGCAAAGACAGCTGGAGTGCCTAGGTTGGGACTCAGAATTATGTCAGTGGGGTGGCATTGCTGCTGGCACCAGCATGATAACCGAGAGCCAGCCCTGCTCATTTTGGGGAGCAGTGTGTTGGGGAAGGCAGCAGAAATTGAGAGGCAGGATTGAGTTTGGCCCTAGGAGGAGGTTGGGTAAGAGGCCAGTGTGGGTTGGAGAGCCTGGGCAGATAGACAGAGGCCAGGGCACACCCCAAAGCCTGGAGACTGCACTTGATGTCCAGGGTTGTGAAACACCACTTCCCCTCTTACTCACAACTGAGAGCAAGGGGCATTGATGAGTTCAGTTTGTGTGCGGCTGCATCCAAGGTGGCTCGGCTAGGAACCTCTGTTTCCTTGACTCAGGAGGCTGGGAGTCCAGGCTCCACTGAGGCTCGGCTGGGAGGATTGGAGTCTGAGTTTATGCCTGTGTTCCCTGTAGGATCCATGTTGGCTGAGCCTCAGTGTTTTTGTAATGAGAGGATGGGTGACCGTCATGTCTTTATCACAGGACACACTTGCTAAATGGATTTGTTTGCTCTGAGGAGGAAAGAGAGAGGGGGGAGTGGTGCTGGAGACAGGGATGCAGACAGGGGTCATGGACTTGGCATAACTCAGTCTTGGAGGTGATATCCCATCACCTGTACCCACTTCAATTCCCATGAATCCAGAGGCTGAGCCCCCTTGAGGTGAGGGGTGAACCGGTTCTGGGCAGCAGGATGCTGTGGTACCTCGGAGTCTCTGTGAGACCCCAACACTAGACACACTTGGCCCTTTTGAAATCTTAGGAGAAGCCTTGGGAAGTTGTATGGCAGAGGGGAGCAGCCTCTGCATCTCAGTCCCCTCCAACTTGCCATGGTGTAGAGAGGGAACTGCAGCCACGATGGGACGGACATTGGCCATGTCCCTGTGTGGGACACAGGCCTGATGGAGTTAGGGTGCATTCTTTGTCTCTCCCTTTCTTGTGATTATCCCATCTCTACATTTGTGCTTTAGCCACCTGTGAGTCCCATCTCTGGTTTCAGAGAGAACAGAGGGTGTTATGGGCCAATAGACACAATAAACCCTAGAGATTAGATGCTACCCTACTTTCCAGAAAAGACTGGGCACACCATGAGTTGCACAATGATGGGACCAGGGTCCAAAAGCTGCTGAGAGGGAAGGACTGGTTGTGAATGCATTTTTGAAGGCTCCAAGCTGGAACTCTAGTGGCACCAAGCAGGGCAGATGCTGGTGGGGATGTTTGGGTAGTTGTTGGTGAACACCTGCGCACCTGAGATGGGTAGGCATGGAGGAGAAATCGGCAGCCCATAGGGCTGTTGAAAGTGGTCTTATGTGAAAAGAGGCTCAGGTATGGGCACAGGAAATGACATCATTGCCTTGACAATGGATCAAACAGAACATGGAACCCTGGTATCCAGGCACCCACTTCACTGACCAAGCCATCCGAGCTCACTTGGTTGGAGCCACTGGAGGGAGAAGGATGTTCTCCTGTGGTTGCAGACAATGCCGAGCCTCAGGCTCCCAGGAATCTCAGGGGGGCCAACTAGCCCTTTTGTGGATACACTGGGTGAGGCTTCATCTTAGACGCCAGAGCCTCTGGCGATTGTCGCAGAGGAGCTCAAGAGTAACAGTGAGTAGCACAGGGCAGGTGAGCCCAGCAGGCCCTCTAGTCTGATCCCTGATGAATGGCCCAGGACTCCTATTCTGACTCTGTGTGTGTGTGTGTGTGTGTGTGTGTGTGCGTGTGTGTGTGTGTGTGTGTGTTTGTACTGATGGGAACTGTCCCATTGTGCTTTGACTCTACTTTATTGGCACAAGTCATTTTTCTGTTTGTCACCATTTCCATTTTGAACCCACCATTCTTGGTCCCAACCCAGGGTGAAAATGATCAGAACACGGAGGAGCCCTTCAGGGTTCAGAGCCTTGAACCTTACAGGCAGGACCAGCTTAGGAATGAGCTCCTGCCTGTCATTTGTGGGAGGAACCTACATTTCAGCAGCAACATGGGGTTAATCTCCTGGGATTTCATCCCCATCCAGCAGGTGCTGGATCTCTTGTTCCCAAAACAGCCACCTTCTTCAGTCTTTACTCCTGGTGCCACTCCACATCCTCCAAGGGGACAAGAACCTCAGGTTCTGGATGGATGTTGTAGAATGCCCACAGAGCCAACTGCCAGGCTGGGTGGGGTGCAGTTGCTGGGCTTTGCTGATGTTGTCATCCCCCACAGTTCTTGGAACCTTCTGTGGCAGTGGCATCCAGGACCCCAGCAGCTGTGAGTAGCAGCTCCTCACTGCTTCACTCCAGCGAGCAGGTGGAAGACAGCCGCGTTGTTCACGTCCTCCTAGAGGGACAGAGCCTGAGTGAGACAAAGCGCATCCCGGTAAGCCCGACAGCAGGGCTGCCTCCTGGGTGTCCACACAGTGGAAGGCAGGAGACACAGCCAACCCCAGGGCTATGGTGGGAAATAAAGAAGAGAGAGGTCCGTCTTAAGGGCTTGACCTGAGGAGGGAGAGCATCAGCATGCCCAGCTTCAGTGGTGAGTGGGCCTGTGTATTGTGGGTTTTGCAGGCCAGAAGTGCAGACGGAAGTGCTGTGGACAGATGAAGGCAGAGATATGTCCAGGGTGCAGGCTGCAGTGCCTAGAACTTGGTATTCTCAATGAGTGAAGTTGGAGCAGAGGAGGTGGCAGTGACTTGTCACATGTGTAGGAGGGGATGTGTTCCTGGTGGCAGGGAAGAGAACCTCCTTAGCATGACTAGGTGTAGGAATTTGGGGTCGGGATCACCTGGGGGGTCATGCCAAAGCTTCGGAATGTTAGGCTTTGCATGTATGTAAATACGGAGCTAAAGGGGTTCTTGGCAGAATTTCTATGGATGTGCAGTAGACACGCTAATGCTGCAGGTGTCCAGCTGCAGAGGAGACATGTTCAGTGACTGCCAGTGCTGAGTCAAGTACATCATTACAACCAGACCCGCACCGAGCTTCCAGAGGCCAGGGCCTCTCAAAGCTATCATGAAGCACTCAAGTGCACACTCTTGTATCTGAGTCTGTTTTGTGTCGTGGCAGTCAGGACCCAAATTTTCAGTGCATCTGCCTCTTCCACCCACAAAGGCAGCCTGCATCCCAGATCACACTTGGTGCGCAGATCCCTGGCCCATTGCTCTCATCTCAGTGAGATGAGAGTGTGTCTGTGTATAGGCAGTTTGGTCCTTTGACATGAGTGGAATGTGGCTCCCCAGGGGGAGGGGAGATGGCAGGTACAGGCAGATATTTGTACCAGGATTGTTCTAGTAGCACATTGCAAGAACCCAGGTGGTATATGGAGGACACACTCAGGTAGCAGGATAACAAGATTGTGCCCTTGTATATGTAGCTGAGATTTCTCCTGAATGTTTGACCACAGTCTTCTGGGTAGCTCTTCTAAAAGCCATTCTCTGATGACATTTGTCCCACCCTGATCCAGGTGACCTTTCAGGAGACGGTGACAAGCCTCATCCGCAGGGCCTTGGACCAAAATTTGTTGCAGCATGAGGATGTGGACAACTTTGAGCTGCTGTATATGATGTCTGAGGATGAGAGTAAGTAGGACAATCAGACAGTGGGGAGACATGATCCACAGTGGGCTCAGGATAACTGACAGCCAAGAGAAAGTGGGCCTTGGCCCCAAAATACCAAAGTGTGATGGGCCTGGCGGAGACTCTCAGGGGTTGTGGGTGTTTTGTGGTATAATCCTTGAGTGCCACCTAACAATTCTCTCCACTTCGCTCTGCAGAAATCAAGGTCTCTGACCACTCACTCGTGTGTCTGTCCATGAATCTGGGAATACAATATTTCATGGTGAGGAAACGCCCCCAGGTCAAGGGAAAGGAGGTAAACACCTACCTTATTCAAGCTGTGCATGTGCTGCCATTCCACTCCGACCTGAGGAAATAAGAAGCCTCAGCACCTGGACATATTTGCTGGAAGCCCATAGAGCCAACTGACAGTCTGGGGTGGCTTTCTGTTTCTGGGTTTGCTGATGTTCCATCCCCCACAGTTCTCAGAATCAACCTGCAAGTCCTCCAGGCCGCTTTCCCACAAGCAGGTGGGAGACACCTGCTTAATTCGTGTCCACTTAGAAACACAAAGTCCAGAGATGGCCAAGAGTGTTCTGGTAAGCCTGGGAGCAGGGGTGTCCCGTGGTTCTTACACCTGGGTGGGGAGCAGACACTGGTCCAATACCATGGACTACTCATGCCCTCTTGAATTTGGAGCTTCTGGATGATCAGGAGGATAGATGGGAATCAAGAAGGGAGAGGTCAGTGTGAAGGGCTGGAGCTGAGATGAGCGAGTGCAGCAGCTTGTCCACTGCCATGTCTGAGGGAGTCTGTGTGTCAGGTGGCAGCATGCAGTCCAGAAGGGCAGGGACAGGTATGGGTGACAGATGAGAATAGGACAGGAACTAGGTTGCAGGTTCCCTTGTATGGGATGCTGACGTCTATGGAGGAGGACAGCAGTGTGAGGTTCTCCATGTTCCTTGAACAAGGAGCTGAGAGAGTCTCTCTGCAGAGTCGATATGGATGTGGAGCAAGCACACTAAATGTCCAGGTAACCCAATGACCACCCTTGCCGGATGAGGTGCCCTCCTACATCCCAGCCAGCACTGAGCCTCTGGAGGCCAGGAGCTCTCGTGGCTATCTTTCAGCTCTCCTGTGTGTGGTCATGTTCCTGGGTCTGTTTTTGGCCCTGGCAATCCAGACCAAAGCCTCTAGGTTTTGTGCCTAGGCCATTCCCAATGCCGCCTGCATCCTCGGGCAGACCTGGGATCTTGGAGGCTATTGTCCCATTCCTCCCAACTTGTGGGATGAGATTGCATCTGTATGCAGGTAGTGGGGTCCTTTCACTCCGAGAGGAGTGCAGCTCCACAAAGAGCAATGGCAGGCCCAGGAAGTCCTATGTACAAGGATTGGGCTAGTAGCCTGTGGGAAGAGCCCACACGATGAGCAGGAGGTCAGCCTCGGGTAGTAGGGTCATGGATGTTGCCCTTGTATTTAGAGTGGAGGTGCCTCCAGAATGCCCCTGCCCACTGTCCTTGAGTAGTCACTTCAAGGCCCATTTCCTGAAGGCCTGTCTCCCATGCTGCTCCAGGTGACCTGCCACGATAGGGCTCCTGTCGTCATCCGCAGCGCCCTCGACCTACACTTCCTTACTGAGGAGAATCCAGAGGATTATGAGCTGGGCCAAATCATCTCTCGCCGTCAGAGTAAGTGAGACAATCAGATAGCAGAGAGCAAGGGTCAGGATGTGGACTCAGGTCAACTCTTAGCAACAAAGAGTAGTCTCTGACCCCCAAGAACACTCCAACAGGTGTGTTGGGTTCGTGCACAAAGCCAACTGCACTTCTGCTGGTGGAAGGTCTTGAGGTCCAATGGTATACCCCGGTGGATATTGCGGCTCCCCACCAGGTGCCCTCCCCTGGACATGAACAGGCATCCAAAGCTGACATCTTTGAGGAGTGAGGAGGAAAGCCTCTCTCCAGGAGCAGTATGTTTTCATGGTCTGGGATAGGAGTGGTTTCAAAGGAACATGGGAATGCATGGGCTAAAGAGGGAACTGGCATTTTGTGGACTGAAGCAGTACTATTGAAAGCCTTCTGTGTGACCAAAAAACCACTGCCTGGGCAGAGCATTGCCAGGATTCTAGCAAGCAGTAACAGGATGAAATTGGGAAGAAAACACAGCCTGGGAGACAGCCTGAATCATCTGTTTTTGCATAAATTCCATGGTCTTACGCACCTGAGTCCACTAGGCAAGGAGTGATCACAATAGCCAGGTTGTTATCCCTAACTAAAGTCAGATGAGGGCTTCCTGAGCACGTAGCCACAGAGCTCATCTGATAATAATGCCAGCGCTTTTTCGTTGGTTGGTTGGTTGGTTTTTGTGAGCCAAACACCACAGCAGCCATTATCCCAGCCTATGTACCCTGAAGACCACCATCCCTATGAGTTCTAGGATCACTTGTCTCCTATCTTAACCTACTGTTAGGTTAGTAGAGTCTATGGAAGAGGAAGTCTGTCTGGGGCCTTGGTAGCCTAAGAAATTCATAGCAGAGATCTCCACATCCAACCCAGAAGGGATGGAGAACAGGCTCTAGGTTAGAGGAGGGCGACAGGAAACACATGTTCAGAGGAAGGAGAAGCGGCTGTTGTATTCCCCCACTCGGGGTCATGGCACCACTGGGCCATACGCCATGTTGGAGGGAAGCAGTCCCTTTGCTGGTCTTTGGAACCATTGTTCTCAGTAGGGCAGTATTTGGAATGTGGCCTCCATTCTCAGAAGCCTGGTTCACATGGAGGCGGGCTCCACCAACGCAGAAGCATGGCTCTAACGTGGTATCCGTGCTGGTCAGCCTGTCCTCACTGTGGCCATACTTGAGGAAAATAACTCAGAGGAGGAATCCTAGGCCTTTTTTCTCTGGGTTTCATAGCTTTCTCTTTGGTTGTGCACTGAGGCTGTCCATAAAGCTCTAGTGTGTGGCAGTGGAGAGCTCCTCAGCCCTTGCCACAAAGGCATAGACTGGGAGAGAGAGAACGAGGCTGGCAGAGAGGGAGAGAGAGAAAGATGGAGAGGGAGGACCTCTCCTTGGAGAATGAGGATTCAGTGGAGCCAACAGGAACAAGGTACTGTTGCCCAGGGCACAACCCTGTTTAGGTCTTACTCCAACCATGCTCAACCTTTCTTCCAGTCCCTCCCACCCCCCAGTAGTGTATTCATCTTGAATGAGAATTTCATGTTGACATCAGAGCACTCACCATCCAATGCTTCCCTCCAAACCCACCTATGAAGATGGCTCATGTGGGGACTGAATCTTCGGCACAGGAGCCTTTTGTGGGAGATTTCAGATGCAAACCCTAGTGGTGTGCTTTGGCAGATGCAAGAGGACCTGAGATATTCTGGAGTCCAAAGCCTTCGGTAGGAACAGACATTAGGTCTGTTGAAGTGCTCTGCCTAGTTCTTCCTCAGGGAGGACTGTGGAGGCTGTCTTTGTTGGTATTGGTGCTGAATTGGAGAGCTCTCAGGTGTGTGGCTCTGGCCTTTTCTGGCACAGGCTCTCAGATGTTGGCGTGTCCTAGGGAGCACCTCCTGAGTGCCACCTTCTTTTTGTACACCCCTCTCTCCCCAGAGCTGAGGATTCCAGCAGAGGCCAACGTATTTTATGCCAAGAATCCTCACAAAAAATCCAACTTTTTGCTGAGGAAAAGGAGCCTCTCCCAAAAGAATGATGGGTGGATCGAGCCTCAACCTCCCTCTCGTTCTGCAAAGAAGGCTCCTGCCCTCCTGAGGATGCTTGCAAAACCATTCTGTTGCTGTGTGCCTGGGCGGGGCTGAGGCAGCCCAGGAATATTTACATTGATTACTATTTTCTTCAAAGTTTGAATCTATAGTTTGCCATTGTCCTTGACCTTGTTTAGTAACACAGTTGTTACTCTATCCTGTATTTGTTGTTTCCATTAATATATTATTATTATTTTAAAATATATATGTTTTTGTTACCTGATCTACTGTGATGACTTGAGTATACTAAATGTAGCAGTGATTCCTAAAGGACACATCCAAACCAACAGGAAGGAATGTTTCATTCTATCAGCAAGAACTTTGGTTTTTAGGAGTTTGGATGGCATTATCTGAGTAAGTTTTCCAATGGGGGCAATGAAGTATCAGCTATGATGGTACAAACACAAACAAAGACACACAAACACACACAAGAGCACACACACTCACTGAGAGATAGATAGACAGATGGAGTTGGTCTCTGCTGAAATACTTTGGAGACATGGTTCTGATTTCTCCCCTTTTGGAGTATTTTCAATTGCACAAGGTGTCTTGCAAATGAACCCATGTCTGAGGAAGACATGCATGTGTACTTCACATGCCACTTTTCACATAGCAGGAAGGTCATGTAATATTTTTCATGCAGCTGTCTTTTGACTGTGAACCATCCCATGAGGTCAGCTGTGGAATATTCAACTTGTAGCATCACAATGGGGATCCACTCTTTGGATTTGGGGATATTTCCGATTTTCTTGATTCAGATTGGAATGATATATATATTAGTTTTTGATGAAAATTCTGCATTTGATGGTAATGAATGTCGTGCATCTAGGAATCTGTAGAGTGCAGACAATGAATGGATGCCTACTGTTGTCTGGACTGGTCTGAAAAGTCCTGTAGCATCTGAGCATGTGTGAGGGCTGTACAGGTCTTGCCAAAAGTCCAGGTCAGATGATCCTGCACAAAGCTGAACTCCTAGTGGTCTCCACAACAGTGTAAGGGCCAAGGAGAAACTCACTTCCACACAGAAGTTGGGAAGCTACCTTATGAAGGTGATCATAGATACGGGATTATTAATATATCCAGGTTGGCATCTATTATTTTTTTTAGCTTTTGACTTTCACAGCTGTGGGCATCTTGACAACCATCAACTCCCTGTAAGCACAGACAACTCTATAAGAACCTGAGGATAAATTTCCCTGTGCATGTCCCCTTGTGAAACTGCTTAAGCACCGCCTGGTTTACACACAGGTGGAATTTCTAGGTCAAAGTGTGCATGTTTACTTCTTTGACTAAGCACTGCCAGGTGGCTCTTCTGCATAGCTCTACCTGTGGCCAGGATTGTATTATCTAGCTTTCTAACTTTTGCATGTTGAGTAGATACATAGTGGGAGCACACTGTTTTTGTTGGTATTTTTCTTGGTATCTATTCTGATGCTTTTCACTGGGGGATTTTTTCCTGTGAAAATGGGCTTCCTCTACTTGACCTTATTTTCTTCTTTTTAAAATTTTTTCAATGTGACTTTTTAATTTTAGTTTTATTAAAGACATTGCCCCTTGCTTGCATAGTCTATATCTAAAGCACTAGTCCTTGCTCCAAGGCCCAGCTTGCTCTCAGCTGCCCCAGGAGGGGAACAGTCTTTGGCGGTAGACAAGAGACGCCCCTGCAGGGGGCACAAGTGCTTTGGCCCTCCGGTGTTTTGCCAGCAGTGCTTCTCATGCTCACAGAGGGTTTCAGACACTGAGTCAATGGTCCAGGTGGTCTTTTGTTCAGTCTGATCTCAAATTGAGCTCCTCTGAGAGGTCATATTGAAGTCCTTGTGTGTACCTGACCCATCATTTTAAACAATATTCCAAGTTCACTTTTTGTGTCTACGTGGGTTCTGGGGATTGAACCCAGGGCCTTGAGCCTGTGAGGCAAGTGACCTACCTGAGCTACACCCTCAGAGACCCCTGTAAAAGTATTTCCCCTTTGCCTCGGGGTCTAAGTTGCCAAGGCTGACCTCAAACGTTCCTCTTGCCTCAGCCTCCCTGGTGGCTGGCATGACAGGCATGCACCTGGGACTGTCACACTCGAGCCTGTGATGGGAACTCATGTGCATCTGTCCAGGGCTGAGCATGGTTAGGCAGAGCTGTGCTCCAGGCTCCCTGCAGGGCTGTGGAGGCTTCTGCTGCCCAGCAGCCCTGGTGCCATGGCCAGGGCTCCTCCCAGCGGAGGGCAGGCAGCTGCCCATTGCTGTAGGCTGACCTTATATTCTTCTTATGGCACTCGTCCGTTCTCTGGAGTATGTTGTATGGTTTGTCCATTAGGAGTCTAACAGGTCCTCTAGAACCTTCAAACAATTAGTAAAATTCCTGAACAGTAAGTGAGCGCGCGCAGAAATTGGGCTAATATTTTGGGAAGAACAATGTTGGATGATATATTCATGGCTTGAATATATCATCCAACATGAAGTTATATTTTATTACTTACAAAATAATAAAATAATGAAGCAATACCATGGGCTGAGCTAAAATAGATCCTTAGGATCTTAGGCATTCTGTAATAAATCTGTGTCACTTGAAGTATAGAGTTGATCGACTCTGAGTAATGAAACAGAAGTAAAGGTATCAAAGCCAATGATCATCTGTTTCCAATTTTCTGTGATTTGGTTCAAGTGGTAAAGTGGTGATATTTATTAATAATGGATTGAATAGGTTCATAATTGTTTTAGAGTACAATTAGATGCCTTCAAACTTTAGGCTACATGGGCACATTTGAGAACGGTTCCAGCCATTCTCTCATCCTTTGGGTCATTCCCCTCCTATGTCCTGTGAGACATTTTCTATGTGAGGCTTTAAGAAGAAGAAGAGAATATTCTGTAAAGAAAACCTTGTGATCTGTGCAGTATGAAGTTGAATGGATTCATTCAGAAATCAGAAATTCTATTGAAAGATACTTATTGGCATGAGCCAAATAAAACCTATTTTTAGGCATCCTGGTGAAGACAAGGTTTTATCTTTATGTCTCATTTTCTATGTTTTGTTGTTGTTGTTGTTGTTAGAATGAAATTCATATGTTGCCAGACCATTCTATCAGATGTGTAACTAGATGCCATTTAAATTACCCACTTTTACATGGTAGACAGTTTTTAATGAACACTGCCTGTCTGCACCTTTTTTAAAAACAGGACTGGGATCAGAAGCCCAAATACCAATGGTTAGCTGGAGCATATTTTTCATTTGGCCTATCTGTCAGTATTCCCTGAGGTCATCTGTGCAATCAGCTTCGTTACTCCTGCCCCCTCACTGGATTTCATAGAAACCATATGCTATGTATGAATCAGGGACACCAATCCCACAACATAGCATTCTTGGAATATCCAAAGTCCCACTTTTCACTTCGCCATGCCTGAGATCAGCAGTAATATTTATCAGCAAATGTGAGATTTTCAAAGATCCAATTCTATGTGCTCCTTTCTCATAGAGCCTTAGGCAGGGATATAGCATACATAAATATTAAGTAAAGTCCATAGTTTTTAAAATGTCATCCATTGAATAGTTGACACATGTCTGAGATACTTTTTATTTTGGAGGAGGTATTATTTAATAGGGAATTCCAACAGCTACCTAATAGTGAAATGAGAAGTCTTGCATCCATTTTATTTTGTTTCTGATGATTTTTATGAGTAAGGGTAAGATACTTCCTTGTTCTGATGCAGATGTTGCCCACTTTTGTGAATGGATGCGGGGTGTCACCTACTACTTGCATATCTGCATATTGGGCTTGACACTGCTATCGTACTTGGTAGTTGGCAAAAAGTCAATACTGAAGTTAAGCTCTTGTGTTCTAGCAGCAGAGCTGAAGATCCTTGATGTGCCACCTTCTGCAATCCATGCTGCTCTCTTCATGTTCCTTATTGACTTCCTGGTGAGGAGCATCATGGTCTCCTGGTCTTGAGAATGGCCAAGCATTGCTCTGTGAATGTGGAAGATGGGCATGTGGAAGGCTCCAGGGAGGAGGGATCATTGAACATGTACTCGAATCCATGTGCCTGTTGAATGACCTGTTTTTTTATTTTTGGGTTTTAAGGGAGACACTGCCCTAAAACACTTCTGTGCAGCTGGGGATGCAGGCTTCTGCTTCACCTTGCAGGAAGCATTAACGAATCCTTTCCAGAAGACATGAGAAGAGAGAAGTGAGCCTCTGGTATCATGCAGGTTCCTTGCATTGCCCATGGGCTAGAAGAGAGAAGAGTTGCTTCATGAGATTTGATCCCCTTTTTCCTGAAAAGTTCCACACAGAGGTGAGTCCCCAGCATGTTTAGAAATCATTTCAGACACCTTTCTGGACGGAATTGAATCAGAGCCCCTGATGATGTGGAAGAGCTAAAGATGGGTTTGCTATGAATTTTCTATTTCATTCATCAGGGCCTGAGTCAAGTCAGTCATTGTGCTGTCAACACATGAGCTGCTGGTCAAATGTGAGGAAGTGGTCTTGCTTTATGAAAACACCACCCTGATTCAGTGAGCCAGAGGCAGCCTGCAGTCCCTGTTTTCCTGTAAAGGCAGATTGCTGTGGATGGCTTCTGGCCTCGTCATGCAGCCCTGCTCAGAGTAGGGGATTGAGGGACCAGGCAGATCCCTAGTTCCTTTTGACCTTTATTGCCATTGGGCCACCCCAGGGTCCTTGGACTCTACCTGGTCTTCTGGCCTGGGTCAGGGGATGTGAGGTTTGGAATCCCCCTCTGTGGCAGGATCCCAGCCCCCCAGCCACTTGAGGTCAGCACATCCTTCCCTAATTGTGTTAGAGTTGGAGACTTCTCCCACCCATCCTCATCCATGCTCATCCCACATTTTGTAGCTTGGCACCTGAGGACCTTTATTCATTGACTTAGTTGTTAGTGATGATGGTTACTAAGACTAAGTGACTCTTTCAAGTCACATCACTTGCATGGTAGGGCTAGAGCATGGATCTTCCTAATTGATTTCATGGGACTCTCTCATGGAAACTGTGACTGCTTCCTAAACACACACTCTACATTTGGAGTGTCAAAATTCTTGCCACTGCCTCCTTGGCAAGTGTATCTTGTCTTCTACGTGGGAATTTCACAAATATTTTCCTTTGGTTTGTGGAGGTCATGCAGAAGGGATTTCATTTGAAATAGCCCAAACAAGAAATACCAGTTGTCTTTTTCGCACATGGATGTGTGTAGTGAACACCCCTTTCTGTGTGCTTGCATGAGTTACTCCTTTGAATTTGTTGAAGAATGGTTGGCTGGGGAGCAAGTTAACGAGAGATGGATATCAATGGTTGTCAAGTATTCTGACGTGAAGAATGTATTGAGGATGTGAAGGCTTTTCTAGCCAGTTCCTATGGCTCAGTCAGGGATCAGTCAGAGGATTCTGTCTGGTAGACTCTTTGGCACAGATGTCAAAGTGGCCTGGTCTTACCCTGTCCAGGACTGAATGCTGAGCTTGAGTGGGAGCTTCTTGTCATTTCAAGCATTTCCATGAGTCTGTCCTCTGTTCTCTTGTATCCAAGTGGTTTCTAATAGGAAAGCAGAACAAAAATTGAAAGTATGGTGATTGATTATTTTTACCAATGTTATTTCAATCCACTTTGTTTAATACGAAATTACCTTTATGCTAGTAAGACTTCATATGTGAGGAAATAATGAAAATATTGGGGTTAGGGGATGAGAATATGCAAATCAAACATTTTTGAGCACCAAGACCCGTTTTTTGTTTTTGTTTTTGTTTTTTTTTTTTTAACTTAAATAATATTAAGTGCCAGAGGACCACCGCTGCCATTCAGCCTCAACAACCTCCAGGTCCAGCCTCCAGGTGGCCCATTTCACCAGGGTGTGTGGGACCACACTGTCCTGGGATGAGAGAACAGTACCCACGGATGTTGACATCTCACAGAGTAGATATTGCCAGTGACAGTAGGGAGCTATTGGCACATGAGGAAGGGAAGAGCTCTCAGGATGGGAAGAGGGGGCCGCTTCGAGACTCATTGGGTATGGCACGAGGCTGCTGGGTGTGGTGTTTGCCTGGGCCCACTGAGTGGGGCAGATCCGTGGTCTGTGTTTCTGTACCCTCCTCTGTAGCCTGTGTTGGCAGCAGATCAGGGAATTGCGATCAGAAGTTCTCCCAGTAACACAGGCACCAGCCCCCAGAGTGTGTGCCTATCCGTTTCCCCACCTGGCCTGACTTAGTGCCTGTCTTGCCTCAGGGCTGAGACCCTACAATCTCTGATGAGGGTGTCTGTGGTCCAGATCCAACCTGCATGGCCAACATGCTCAGACCTTCAGCTGGGTCCTAGGCTGCTGCAACCAAACTCTGTTAACTGGGTGGCCGACAACAGAGGAAGTGTCTTCCGTTGAGCTCCAGAGGCTCAACACAGTAGGTGTTGGGCTGTCCCAGTGCCATAACCCCTCCCAGGTTTCAAGGGGACTGTCTCCCCAACTCTCCCAGCCCTTGCCCACTCTCCTATTGCTGCCCACGATCTGTGGTTCCCATATGGGCATCCCGCCCTGGCTCCAACCTCACATATCCGGTATCCCCCAGTCTCCCTGGTATCTGGGTCCAGACTCTCCTCTTCCTACAAGAATATCAGATATTGGATTTGGTCCCAGTTGATGCTGTGTTCCATCATGTGAGCTCTTAGCTTCATCACTGTGCAAAGACTCTTTTCCCACACAAGTTCGCACGACTTTTGGCTGGCTAAGAATTTTCAGGCGACACTTTTCTAATGAGTACACTTTCCTTCCTTCCGATCTCCCACCAGTGAGCATTCCTCGCACCCTTGTCCTAGTTCCTTTATGGCAGTTTCCCTCCTTATGGCTGAGAGGACCTAGTGACCCCTGAATTCACACGTTCTCCTTAATCACCAACACACTGCAGAATTCTCCAGGGGGCCATATATGCTCCTGGAAGTTGGTGTTGGAAATAGTTCTCCATCCATTAATCACTCCCTCACTCACTAATGTCCTTGTGTCCTTGAGAAAGGCTCTCCCTTTCCTGGTTTTCCTGAATAGAAATCCTCTTGCCTCTTGGGTGAATAGGGTTATGGGTTGTGCAGAGGGTGTTGGTCCACTGAGCATCTTAGAGACTGTCCTTTATGGAGCCTAATGATCCTCACTGGAGAATGAGGCCAGGGTCCTAACTGTGGTTAGTTAGAGAGGGAAAGAAGGACAAGGGAAACTCAGATGTCCCTTCATGGCCCCTGGAGTTAGAGGACTTACCCCTTTGCACCTGGGATCAGGAGACCTCATTTCCTCGAGGACACGCACACTCAGACGTTAATCTTGAGTGTGGGTTCCTTTCTGGGGTCCAGGGCTGTTGTTAGCCACCAGGAATGACAGTGCTCTCCATGCTGAGTGGAGCCATTTTTGCCAGGAAAGAGAGCCCATGGTCACGCCTTGTGCAAAGCATCCCACGCCAGGGGCTCCCATGCCTACATTCCTGTCCTGAAAGGAAGCCACTCAGAGGCAAGGTGGGTCCAACCACCTCCCATGTGTTCACTCATCACTGTGTTCCAGCAGTCACCCCAGTGAACAGTCCTGATGGGATTGGATGTGGCTCAGAATGTCACCCTCATGAGCTCTACCCTGCCACAGCTGCAGTTCTGCAGTGGGAGAAACTCAAAACCTCAAAACACATGCACATGAAAGAAAAGAGCAAGAGCCAGAGCCCAAACAGGCCAGGTGTGGCAAAGACAGCTGGAGTGCCTAGGTTGGGACTCAGAATTATGTCAGTGGGGTGGCATTGCTGCTGGCACCAGCATGATAACCGAGAGCCAGCCCTGCTCATTTTGGGGAGCAGTGTGTTGGGGAAGGCAGCAGAAATTGAGAGGCAGGATTGAGTTTGGCCCTAGGAGGAGGTTGGGTAAGAGGCCAGTGTGGGTTGGAGAGCCTGGGCAGATAGACAGAGGCCAGGGCACACCCCAAAGCCTGGAGACTGCACTTGATGTCCAGGGTTGTGAAACACCACTTCCCCTCTTACTCACAACTGAGAGCAAGGGGCATTGATGAGTTCAGTTTGTGTGCGGCTGCATCCAAGGTGGCTCGGCTAGGAACCTCTGTTTCCTTGACTCAGGAGGCTGGGAGTCCAGGCTCCACTGAGGCTCGGCTGGGAGGATCGGAGTCTGAGTTTATGCCTGTGTTCCCTGTAGGATCCATGTTGGCTGAGCCTCAGTGTTTTTGTAATGAGAGGATGGGTGACCGTCATGTCTTTATCACAGGACACACTTGCTAAATGGATTTGTTTGCTCTGAGGAGGAAAGAGAGAGGGGGGAGTGGTGCTGGAGACAGGGATGCAGACAGGGGTCATGGATTGGCATAACTCAGTCTTGGAGGTGATATCCCATCACCTGTACCCACTTCAATTCCCATGAATCCAGAGGCTGAGCCCCCTTGAGGTGAGGGGTGAACCGGTTCTGGGCAGCAGGATGCTGTGGTACCTCGGAGTCTCTGTGAGACCCCAACACTAGACACACTTGGCCCTTTTGAAATCTTAGGAGAAGCCTTGGGAAGTTGTATGGCAGAGGGGAGCAGCCTCTGCATCTCAGTCCCCTCCAACTTGCCATGGTGTAGAGAGGGAACTGCAGCCACGATGGGACGGACATTGGCCATGTCCCTGTGTGGGACACAGGCCTGATTGAGTTAGGGTGCATTCTTTGTCTCTCCCTTTCTTGTGATTATCCCATCTCTACATTTGTGCTTTAGCCACCTGTGAGTCCCATCTCTGGTTTCAGAGAGAACAGAGGGTGTTATGGGCCAATAGATACAATAAACCCTAGAGATTAGATGCTACCCTACTTTCCAGAAAAGACTGGGCACACCATGAGTTGCACAATGATGGGACCAGGGTCCAAAAGCTGCTGAGAGGGAAGGACTGGTTGTGAATGCATTTTTGAAGGCTCCAAGCTGGAACTCTAGTGGCACCAAGCAGGGCAGATGCTGGTGGGGATGTTTGGGTAGTTGTTGGTGAACACCTGCGCACCTGAGATGGGTAGGCATGGAGGAGAAATCGGCAGCCCATAGGGCTGTTGAAAGTGGTCTTATGTGAAAAGAGGCTCAGGTATGGGCACAGGAAATGACATCATTGCCTTGACAATGGATCAAACAGAACATGGAACCCTGGTATCCAGGCACCCACTTCACTGACCAAGCCATCCGAGCTCACTTGGTTGGAGCCACTGGAGGGAGAAGGATGTTCTCCTGTGGTTGCAGACAATGCCGAGCCTCAGGCTCCCAGGAATCTCAGGGGGGCCAACTAGCCCTTTTGTGGATACACTGGGTGAGGCTTCATCTTAAACGCCACAGCCTCTGGCGATTGTCGCAGAGGAGCTCAAGAGTAACAGTGAGTAGCACAGGGCAGGTGAGCCCAGCAGGCCCTCTAGTCTGATCCCTGATGAATGGCCCAGGACTCCTATTCTGACTCTGTGTGTGTGTGTGTGTGTGTGTGTGTGTGTGTGTGTGTGTGTGTTTGTACTGATGGGAACTGTCCCATTGTGCTTTGACTCTAGTGTATTGGCACAAGTCATTTTTCTGTTTGTCACCATTTCCATTTTGAACCCACCATTCTTGGTCCCAACCCAGGGTGAAAATGATCAGAACACGGAGGAGCCCTTCAGGGTTCAGAGCCTTGAACCTTACAGGCAGGACCAGCTTAGGAATGAGCTCCTGCCTGTCATTTGTGGGAGGAACCTACATTTCAGCAGCAACATGGGGTTAATCTCCTGGGATTTCATCCCCACCCAGCAGGTGCTGGATCTCTTGTTCCCAAAACAGCCACCTTCTTCAGTCTTTACTCCTGGTGCCACTCCACATCCTCCAAGGGGACAAGAACCTCAGGTTCTGGATGGATGTTGTAGAATGCCCACAGAGCCAACTGCCAGGCTGGGTGGGGTGCAGTTGCTGGGCTTTGCTGATGTTGTCATCCCCCACAGTTCTTGGAACCTTCTGTGGCAGTGGCATCCAGGACCCCAGCAGCTGTGAGTAGCAGCTCCTCACTGCTTCACTCCAGCGAGCAGGTGGAAGACAGCCGCGTTGTTCACGTCCTCCTAGAGGGACAGAGCCTGAGGGAGACAAAGCGCATCCCGGTAAGCCCGACAGCAGGGCTGCCTCCTGGGTGTCCACACAGTGGAAGGCAGGAGACACAGCCAACCCCAGGGCTATGGTGGGAAATAAAGAAGAGAGAGGTCCGTCTTAAGGGCTTGACCTGAGGAGGGAGAGCATCAGCATGCCCAGCTTCAGTGGTGAGTGGGCCTGTGTATTGTGGGTTTTGCAGGCCAGAAGTGCAGACGGAAGTGCTGTGGACAGATGAAGGCAGAGATATGTCCAGGGTGCAGGCTGCAGTGCCTAGAACTTGGTATTCTCAATGAGTGAAGTTGGAGCAGAGGAGGTGGCAGTGACTTGTCACATGTGTAGGAGGGGATGTGTTCCTGGTGGCAGGGAAGAGAACCTCCTTAGCATGACTAGGTGTAGGAATTTGGGGTCAGGATCACCTGGGGGGTCATGCCAAAGCTTCGGAATGTTAGGCTTTGCATGTATGTAAATACGGAGCTAAAGGGGTTCTTGGCAGAATTTCTATGGATGTGCAGTAGACACGCTAATGCTGCAGGTGTCCAGCTGCAGAGGAGACATGTTCAGTGACTGCCAGTGCTGAGTCAAGTACATCATTACAACCAGACCCGCACCGAGCTTCCAGAGGCCAGGGCCTCTCAAAGCTATCATGAAGCACTCAAGTGCACACTCTTGTATCTGAGTCTGTTTTGTGTCGTGGCAGTCAGGACCCAAATTTTCAGTGCATCTGCCTCTTCCACCCACAAAGGCAGCCTGCATCCCAGATCACACTTGGTGCGCAGATCCCTGGCCCATTGCTCTCATCTCAGTGAGATGAGAGTGTGTCTGTGTATAGGCAGTTTGGTCCTTTGACATGAGTGGAATGTGGCTCCCCAGGGGGAGGGGAGATGGCAGGTACAGGCAGATATTTGTACCAGGATTGTTCTAGTAGCACATTGCAAGAACCCAGGTGGTATATGGAGGACACACTCAGGTAGCATGATAACAAGATTGTGCCCTTGTATATGTAGCTGAGATTTCTCCTGAATGTTTGACCACAGTCTTCTGGGTAGCTCTTCTAAAAGCCATTCTCTGATGACATTTGTCCCACCCTGATCCAGGTGACCTTTCAGGAGACGGTGACAAGCCTCATCCGCAGGGCCTTGGACCAAAATTTGTTGCAGCATGAGGATGTGGACAACTTTGAGCTGCTGTATATGATGTCTGAGGATGAGAGTAAGTAGGACAATCAGACAGTGGGGAGACATGATCCACAGTGGGCTCAGGATAACTGACAGCCAAGAGAAAGTGGGCCTTGGCCCCAAAATACCAAAGTGTGATGGGCCTGGCGGAGACTCTCAGGGGTTGTGGGTGTTTTGTGGTATAATCCTTGAGTGCCACCTAACAATTCTCTCCACTTCGCTCTGCAGAAATCGAGGTCTCTGACCACTCACTCGTGTGTCTGTCCATGAATCTGGGAATACAATATTTCATCGTGAGGAAACGCCCCCAGGTCAAGGGAAAGGAGGTAAACACCTACCTTATTCAAGCTGTGCATGTGCTGCCATTCCACTCCGACCTGAGGAAATAAGAAGCCTCAGCACCTGGACATATTTGCTGGAAGCCCATAGAGCCAACTGACAGTCTGGGGTGGCTTTCTGTTTCTGGGTTTGCTGATGTTCCATCCCCCACAGTTCTCAGAATCAACCTGCAAGTCCTCCAGCCCGCTTTCCCACAAGCAGGTGGGAGACACCTGCTTAATTCGTGTCCACTTAGAAACACAAAGTCCAGAGATGGCCAAGAGTGTTCTGGTAAGCCTGGGAGCAGGGGTGTCCCGTGGTGCTTACACCTGGGTGGGGAGCAGACACTGGTCCAATACCATGGACTACTCATGCCCTCTTGAATTTGGAGCTTCTGGATGATCAGGAGGATAGATGGGAATCAAGAAGGGAGAGGTCAGTGTGAAGGGCTGGAGCTGAGATGAGCGAGTGCAGCAGCTTGTCCACTGCCATGTCTGAGGGAGTCTGTGTGTCAGGTGGCAGCATGCAGTCCAGAAGGGCAGGGACAGGTATGGGTGACAGATGAGAATAGGACAGGAACTAGGTTGCAGGTTCCCTTGTATGGGATGCTGACGTCTATGGAGGAGGACAGCAGTGTGAGGTTCTCCATGTTCCTTGAACAAGGAGCTGAGAGAGTCTCTCTGCAGAGTCGATATGGATGTGGAGCAAGCACACTAAATGTCCAGGTAACCCAATGACCACCCTTGCCGGATGAGGTGCCCTCCTACATCCCAGCCAGCACTGAGCCTCTGGAGGCCAGGAGCTCTCGTGGCTATCTTTCAGCTCTCCTGTGTGTGGTCATGTTCCTGGGTCTGTTTTTGGCCCTGGCAATCCAGACCAAAGCCTCTAGGTTTTGTGCCTAGGCCATTCCCAATGCCGCCTGCATCCTCGGGCAGACCTGGGATCTTGGAGGCTATTGTCCCATTCCTCCCAACTTGTGGGATGAGATTGCATCTGTATGCAGGTAGTGGGGTCCTTTCACTCCGAGAGGAGTGCAGCTCCACAAAGAGCAATGGCAGGCCCAGGAAGTCCTATGTACAAGGATTGGGCTAGTAGCCTGTGGGAAGAGCCCACACGATGAGCAGGAGGTCAGCCTCGGGTAGTAGGGTCATGGATGTTGCCCTTGTATTTAGAGTGGAGGTGCCTCCAGAATGCCCCTGCCCACTGTCCTTGAGTAGTCACTTCAAGGCCCATTTCCTGAAGGCCTGTCTCCCATGCTGCTCCAGGTGACCTGCCACGATAGGGCTCCTGTCGTCATCCGCAGCGCCCTCGACCTACACTTCCTTACTGAGGAGAATCCAGAGGATTATGAGCTGGGCCAAATCATCTCTCGCCGTCAGAGTAAGTGAGACAATCAGATAGCAGAGAGCAAGGGTCAGGATGTGGACTCAGGTCAACTCTTAGCAACAAAGAGTAGTCTCTGACCCCCAAGAACACTCCAACAGGTGTGTTGGGTTCGTGCACAAAGCCAACTGCACTTCTGCTGGTGGAAGGTCTTGAGGTCCAATGGTATACCCCGGTGGATATTGCGGCTCCCCACCAGGTGCCCTCCCCTGGACATGAACAGGCATCCAAAGCTGACATCTTTGAGGAGTGAGGAGGAAAGCCTCTCTCCAGGAGCAGTATGTTTTCATGGTCTGGGATAGGAGTGGTTTCAAAGGAACATGGGAATGCATGGGCTAAAGAGGGAACTGGCATTTTGTGGACTGAAGCAGTACTATTGAAAGCCTTCTGTGTGACCAAAAAACCACTGCCTGGGCAGAGCATTGCCAGGATTCTAGCAAGCAGTAACAGGATGAAATTGGGAAGAAAAGACAGCCTGGGAGACAGCCTGAATCATCTGTTTTTGCATAAATTCCATGGTCTTACGCACCTGAGTCCACTAGGCAAGGAGTGATCACAATAGCCAGGTTGTGATCCCTAACTAAAGTCAGATGAGGGCTTCCTGAGCACGTAGCCACAGAGCTCATCTGATAATAATGCCAGCGCTTTTTCGTTGGTTGGTTGGTTGGTTTTTGTGAGCCAAACACCACAGCAGCCATTATCCCAGCCTATGTACCCTGAAGACCACCATCCCTATGAGTTCTAGGATCACTTGTCTCCTATCTTAACCTACTGTTAGGTTAGTAGAGTCTATGGAAGAGGAAGTCTGTCTGGGGCCTTGGTAGCCTAAGAAATTCATAGCAGAGATCTCCACATCCAACCCAGAAGGGATGGAGAACAGGCTCTAGGTTAGAGGAGGGCGACAGGAAACACATGTTCAGAGGAAGGAGAAGCGGCTGTTGTATTCCCCCACTCGGGGTCATGGCACCACTGGGCCATACGCCATGTTGGAGGTAAGCAGTCCCTTTGCTGGTCTTTGGAACCATTGTTCTCAGTAGGGCAGTATTTGGAATGTGGCCTCCATTCTCAGAAGCGTGGTTCACATGGAGGCGGGCTCCACCAACGCAGAAGCATGGCTCTAACGTGGTATCCGTGCTGGTCAGCCTGTCCTCACTGTGGCCATACTTGAGGAAAATAACTCAGAGGAGGAATCCTAGGCCTTTTTTCTCTGGGTTTCATAGCTTTCTCTTTGGTTGTGCACTGAGGCTGTCCATAAAGCTCTAGTGTGTGGCAGTGGAGAGCTCCTCAGCCCTTGCCACAAAGGCATAGACTGGGAGAGAGAGAACGAGGCTGGCAGAGAGGGAGAGAGAGAAAGATGGAGAGGGAGGACCTCTCCTTGGAGAATGAGGATTCAGTGGAGCCAACAGGAACAAGGTACTGTTGCCCAGGGCACAACCCTATTTAGGTCTTACTCCAACCATGCTCAACCTTTCTTCCAGTCCCTCCCAGCCCCCAGTACTGTATTCATCTTGAATGAGAATTTCATGTTGACATCAGAGCACTCACCATCCAATGCTTCCCTCCAAACCCACCTATGAAGATGACTCATGTGGGGACTGAATCTTCGGCACAGGAGCCTTTTGTGGGAGATTTCAGATGCAAACCCTAGTGGTGTGCTTTGGCAGATGCAAGAGGACCTGAGATATTCTGGAGTCCAAAGCCTTCGGTAGGAACAGACATTAGGTCTGTTGAAGTGCTCTGCCTAGTTCTTCCTCAGGGAGGACTGTGGAGGCTGTCTTTGTTGGTATTGGTGCTGAATTGGAGAGCTCTCAGGTGTGTGGCTCTGGCCTTTTCTGGCACAGGCTCTCAGATGTTGGCGTGTCCTAGGGAGCACCTCCTGAGTGCCACCTTCTTTTTGTACACCCCTCTCTCCCCAGAGCTGAGGATTCCAGCAGAGGCCAACGTATTTGATGCCAAGAATCCTCACAAAAAATCCAACTTTGTGCTGAGGAAAAGGAGCCTCTCCCAAAAGAACGATGGGTGGATCGAGCCTCAACCTCCCTCTCGTCCTGCAAAGAAGGCTCCTGCCCTCCTGAGGATGCTTGCAAAACCATTCTGTTGCTGTGTGCCTGGGCGGGGCTGAGGCAGCCCAGGAATATTTACATTGATTACTATTTTCTTCAAAGTTTGAATCTATAGTTTGCCATTGTCCTTGACCTTGTTTAGTAACACAGTTGTTACTCTCCTGTATTTGTTGTTTCCATTAATATATTATTATTATTTTAAAATACATATGTTTTTGTTACCTGATCTACTGTGATGATTTGAGTATACTAAATGTAGCAGTGATTCCTAAAGGACACATCCAAACCAACAGGAAGGAATGTTTCATTCTATCAGCAAGAACTTTGGTTTTTAGGAGTTTGGCAGATGGCATTATCTGAGTCAGTTTTCCAATGGGGGCAATGAAGTATCAGCTATGATGGTACAAACACAAACAAAGACACACAAACACACACAAGAGCACACACACTCACTGAGAGATAGATAGACAGATGGAGTTGGTCTCTGCTGAAATACTTTGGAGACATGGTTCTGATTTCTCCCCTTTTGGAGTATTTTCAATTGCACAAGGTGTCTTGCAAATGAACCCATGTCTGAGGAAGACATGCATGTGTGCTTCACATGCCACTTTTCACATAGCAGGAAGGTCATGTAATATTTTTCATGCAGCTGTCTTTTGACTGTGAACCATCCCATGAGGTCAGCTGTGGAATTTTCAACTTGTAGCATCACAATGGGGATCCACTCTTTGGATTTGGGGATATTTCCGATTTTCTTGATTCAGATTGGAATGATATATATATATATATATATATATATATATATATATATATATATATATATATATATATATGTTTTTGATGAAAATTCTGCATTTGATGGTAATGAATGTCGTGCATCTAGGAATCTGTAGAGTGCAGACAATGAATGGATGCCTACTGTTGTCTGGACTGGTCTGAAAAGTCCTGTAGCATCTGAGCATGTGTGAGGGCTGTACAGGTCTTGCCAAAAGTCCAGGTCAGATGATCCTGCACAAAGCTGAACTCCTAGTGGTCTCCACAACAGTGTAAGGGCCAAGGAGAAACACACTTCCACACAGAAGTTGGGAAGCTACCTTATGAAGGTGATCATAGATACGGGATTATTAATATATCCAGGTTGGCATCTATTATTTTTTTAGCTTTTGACTTTCGCAGCTGTGGGCATCTTGACAACCATCAACTCCCTGTAAGCACAGACAACTCTATAAGAACCTGAGGATAAATTTCCCTGTGCATGTCAACTTGTGAAACTGCTTAAGCACCGCCTGGTTTACACACAGGTGGAATTTCTAGGTCAAAGTGTGCATGTTTACTTCTTTGACTAAGCACTGCCAGGTGGCTCTTCTGCATAGCTCTACCTGTGGCCAGGATTGTATTATCTAGCTTTCTAACTTTTGCAGGTTGAGTAGATACATAGTGGGAGCACACTGTTTTTGTTGGTATTTTTCTTGGTATCTATTCTGATGCTTTTCACTGGGGGATTTTTTCCTGTGAAAATGGGCTTCCTCTACTTGACCTTATTTTCTTCTTTTTAAAATTTTTTCAATGTGACTTTTTAATTTTAGTTTTATTAAAGACATTGCCCCTTGCTTGCATAGTCTATATCTAAAGCACTAGTCCTTGCTCCAAGGCCCAGCTTGCTCTCAGCTGCCCCAGGAGGGGAACAGTCTTTGGCGGTAGACAAGAGACGCCCCTGCAGGGGGCACAAGTGCTTTGGCCCTCTGGTGTCTTGCCAGCAGTGCTTCCCATGCTCACAGAGGGTTTCAGACACTGAGTCAATGGTCCAGGTGGTCTTTTGTTCAGTCTGATCTCAAATTGAGCTCCTCTGAGAGGTCATATTGAAGTCCTTGTGTGTACCTGACCCATCATTTTAAACAATATTCCAAGTTCACTTTTTGTGTGTACGTGGGTTCTGGGGATTGAACCCAGGGCCTTGAGCCTGTGAGGCAAGTGACCTACCTGAGCTACACCCTCAGAGACCCCTGTAAAAGTATTTCCCCTTTGCCTCGGGGTCTAAGTTGCCAAGGCTGACCTCAAACGTTCCTCTTGCCTCAGCCTCCCTGGTGGCTGGCATGACAGGCATGCACCTGGGACTGTCACACTCGAGCCTGTGATGGGAACTCATGTGCATCTGTCCAGGGCTGAGCATGGTTAGGCAGAGCTGTGCTCCAGGCTCCCTGCAGGGCTGTGGAGGCTTCTGCTGCCCAGCAGCCCTGGTGCCATGGCCAGGGCTCCTCCCAGCCGAGGGCAGGCAGCTGCCCATTGCTGTAGGCTGACCTTATTTTCTTCTTATGGCACTCGTCCGTTCTCTGGAGTATGTTGTATGGTTTGTCCATTAGGAGTCTAACAGGTCCTCTAGAACCTTCAAACAATTAGTAAAATTCCTGAACAGTAAGTGAGCGCGCGCAGAAATTGGGCTAATATTTTGGGAAGAACAATGTTGGATGATATATTCATGGCTTGAATATATCATCCAACATGAAGTTATATTTTATTACTTACAAAATAATAAAATAATGAAGCAATACCATGGGCTGAGCTAAAATAGATCCTTAGGATCTTAGGCATTCTGTAATAAATCTGTCTCACTTGAAGTATAGAGTTGATCGACTCTGAGTAATGAAACAGAAGTAAAGGTATCAAAGCCAATGATCATCTGTTTCCAATTTTCTGTGATTTGGTTCAAGTGGTAAAGTGGTGATATTTATTAATAATGAATTGAATAGGTTCATAATTGTTTTAGAGTACAATTAGATGCCTTCAAACTTTAGGCTACATGGGCACATTTGAGAACGGTTCCAGCCATTCTCTCATCCTTTGGGTCATTCCCCTCCTATGTCCTGTGAGACATTTTCTATGTGAGGCTTTAAGAAGAAGAAGAGAATATTCTGTAAAGAAAACCTTGTGATCTGTGCAGTATGAAGTTGAATGGATTCATTCAGAAATCAGAAATTCTATTGAAAGATACTTATTTGCATGAGCCAAATAAAACCTATTTTTAGGCATCCTGGTGAAGACAAGGTTTTATCTTTATGTCTCATTTTCTATGTTTTGTTGTTGTTGTTGTTGTTAGAATGAAATTCATATGTTGCCAGACCATTCTATCAGATGTGTAACTAGATGCCATTTAAATTACCCACTTTTACATGGTAGACAGTTTTTAATGAACACTGCCTGTCTGCACCTTTTTTAAAAACAGGACTGGGATCAGAAGCCCAAATACCAATGGTTAGCTGGAGCATATTTTTCATTTGGCCTATCTGTCAGTATTCCCTGAGGTCATCTGTGCAATCAGCTTCGTTACTCCTGCCCCCTCACTGGATTTCATAGAAACCATATGCTATGTATGAATCAGGGACACCAATCCCACAACATAGCATTCTTGGAATATCCAAAGTCCCACTTTTCACTTCGCCATGCCTGAGATCAGCAGTAATATTTATCAGCAAATGTGAGATTTTCAAAGATCCAATTCTATGTGCTCCTTTCTCATAGAGCCTTAGGCAGGGATATAGCATACATAAATATTAAGTAAAGTCCATAGTTTTTAAAATGTCATCCATTGAATAGTTGACACATGTCTGAGATACTTTTTATTTTGGAGGAGGTATTATTTAATAGGGAATTCCAACAGCTACCTAATAGTGAAATGAGAAGTCTTGCATCCATTTTATTTTGTTTCTGATGATTTTTATGAGTAAGGGTAAGATACTTCCTTGTTCTGATGCAGATGTTGCCCACTTTTGTGAATGGATGCGGGGTGTCACCTACTACTTGCATATCTGCATATTGGGCTTGACACTGCTATCGTACTTGGTAGTTGGCAAAAAGTCAATACTGAAGTTAAGCTCTTGTGTTCTAGCAGCAGAGCTGAAGATCATTGATGTGCCACCTTCTGCAATCCATGCTGCTCTCTTCATGTTCCTTATTGACTTCCTGGTGATGAGCATCATGGTCTCCTGGTCTTGAGAATGGCCAAGCATTGCTCTGTGAATGTGGAAGATGGGCATGTGGAAGGCTCCAGGGAGGAGGGATCATTGAACATGTACTCGAATCCATGTGCCTGTTGAATGACCTGTTTTTTTATTTTTGGGTTTTAAGGGAGACACTGCCCTAAAACACTTCTGTGCAGCTGGGGATGCAGGCTTCTGCTTCACCTTGCAGGAAGCATTAACGAATCCTTTCCAGAAGACATGAGAAGAGAGAAGTGAGCCTCTGGTATCATGCAGGTTCCTTGCATTGCCCATGGGCTAGAAGAGAGAAGAGTTGCTTCATGAGATTTGATCCCCTTTTTCCTGAAAAGTTCCACACAGAGGTGAGTCCCCAGCATGTTTAGAAATCATTTCAGACACCTTTCTGGACGGAATTGAATCAGAGCCCCTGATGATGTGGAAGAGCTAAAGATGGGTTTGCTATGAATTTTCTATTTCATTCATCAGGGCCTGAGTCAAGTCAGTCATTGTGCTGTCAACACATGAGCTGCTGGTCAAATGTGAGGAAGTGGTCTTGCTTTATGAAAACACCACCCTGATTCAGTGAGCCAGAGGCAGCCTGCAGTCCCTGTTTTCCTGTAAAGGCAGATTGCTGTGGATGGCCTCTGGCCTCGTCATGCAGCCCTGCTCAGAGTAGGGGATTGAGGGACCAGGCAGATCCCTAGTTCCTTTTGACCTTTATTGCCATTGGGCCACCCCAGGGTCCTTGGACTCTACCTGGTCTTCTGGCCTGGGTCAGGGGATGTGAGGTTTGGAATCCCCCTCTGTGGCAGGATCCCAGCCCCCCAGCCACTTGAGGTCAGCACATCCTTCCCTAATTGTGTTAGAGTTGGAGACTTCTCCCACCCATCCTCATCCATGCTCATCCCACATTTTGTAGCTTGGCACCTGAGGACCTTTATTCATTGACTTAGTTGTTAGTGATGATGGTTACTAAGACTAAGTGACTCTTTCAAGTCACATCACTTGCATGGTAGGGCTAGAGCATGGATCTTCCTAATTGATTTCATGGGACTCTCTCATGGAAACTGTGACTGCTTCCTAAACACACACTCTACATTTGGAGTGTCAAAATTCTTGCCACTGCCTCCTTGGCAAGTGTATCTTGTCTTCTACGTGGGAATTTCACAAATATTTTCCTTTGGTTTGTGGAGGTCATGCAGAAGGGATTTCATTTGAAATAGCCCAAACAAGAAATACCAGTTGTCTTTTTCGCACATGGATGTGTGTAGTGAACACCCCTTTCTGTGTGCTTGCATGAGTTACTCCTTTGAATTTGTTGAAGAATGGTTGGCTGGGGAGCAAGTTAACGAGAGATGGATATCAATGGTTGTCAAGTATTCTGACGTGAAGAATGTATTGAGGATGTGAAGGCTTTTCTAGCCAGTTCCTATGGCTCAGTCAGGGATCAGTCAGAGGATTCTGTCTGGTAGACTCTTTGGCACAGATGTCAAAGTGGCCTGGTCTTACCCTGTCCAGGACTGAATGCTGAGCTTGAGTGGGAGCTTCTTGTCATTTCAAGCATTTCCATGAGTCTGTCCTCTGTTCTCTTGTATCCAAGTGGTTTCTAATAGGAAAGCAGAACAAAAATTGAAAGTATGGTGATTGATTATTTTTACCAATGTTATTTCAATCCACTTTGTTTAATACGAAATTACCTTTATGCTAGTAAGATTTCATATGTGAGGAAATAATGAAAATATTGGGGTTAGGGGATGAGAATATGCAAATCAAACATTTTTGAGCACCAAGACCCGTTTTTTGTTTTTGTTTTTGTTTTTTTTTAACTTAAATAATATTAAGTGCCAGAGGACCACCGCTGCCATTCAGCCTCAACAACCTCCAGGTCCAGCCTCCAGGTGGCCCATTTCACCAGGGTGTGTGGGACCACACTGTCCTGGGATGAGAGAACAGTACCCACGGATGTTGACATCTCACAGAGTAGATATTGCCAGTGACAGTAGGGAGCTATTGGCACATGAGGAAGGGAAGAGCTCTCAGGATGGGAAGAGGGGGCCGCTTCGAGACTCATTGGGTATGGCACGAGGCTGCTGGGTGTGGTGTTGGCCTGGGCCCACTGAGTGGGGCAGATCCGTGGTCTGTGTTTCTGTACGCTCCTCTGTAGCCTGTGTTGGCAGCAGATCAGGGAATTGCGATCAGAAGTGCTCCCAGTAACACAGGCACCAGCCCCCAGAGTGTGTGCCTATCCGTTTCCCCACCTGGCCTGACTTAGTGCCTGTCTTGCCTCAGGGCTGAGACCCTACAATCTCTGATGAGGGAGTCTGTGGTCCAGATCCAACCTGCATGGCCAACATGCTCAGACCTTCAGCTGGGTCCTAGGCTGCTGCAACCCAACTCTGTTAACTGGGTGGCCGACAACAGAGGAAGTGTCTTCCGTTGAGCTCCAGAGGCTCAACACAGTAGGTGTTGGGCTGTCCCAGTGCCATAACCCCTCCCAGGTTTCAAGGGGACTGTCTCCCCAACTCTCCCAGCCCTTGCCCACTCTCCTATTGCTGCCCACGATCTGTGGTTCCCATATGGGCATCCCGCCCTGGCTCCAACCTCACATATCCGGTATCCCCCAGTCTCCCTGATATCTGGGTCCAGACTCTCCTCTTCCTACAAGAATATCAGATATTGGATTTGGTCCCAGTTGATGCTGTGTTCCATCATGTGATCTCTTAGCTTCATCACTGTGCAAAGACTCTTTTCCCACACAAGTTCGCACGACTTTTGGCTGGCTAAGAATTTTCAGGCGACACTTTTCTAATGAGTACACTTTCCTTCCTTCCGATCTCCCACCAGTGAGCATTCCTCGCACCCTTGTCCTAGTTCCTTTATGGCAGTTTCCCTCCTTATGGCTGAGAGGACCTAGTGACCCCTGAATTCACACGTTCTCCTTAATCACCAACACACTGCAGAATTCTCCAGGGGGCCATATATGCTCCTGGAAGTTGGTGTTGGAAATAGTTCTCCATCCATTAATCACTCCCTCACTCACTAATGTCCTTGTGTCCTTGAGAAAGGCTCTCCCTTTCCTGGTTTTCCTGAATAGAAATCCTCTTGCCTCTTGGGTGAATAGGGTTATGGGTTGTGCAGAGGGTGTTGGTCCACTGAGCATCTTAGAGACTGTCCTTTATGGAGCCTAATGATCCTCACTGGGGAATGAGGCCAGGGTCCTAACTGTGGTTAGTTAGAGAGGGAAAGAAGGACGAGGGAAACTCAGATGTCCCTTCATGGCCCCTGGAGTTAGAGGACTTACCCCTTTGCACCTGGGATCAGGAGACCTCATTTCCTCGAGGACACGCACACTCAGACGTTAATCTTGAGTGTGGGTTCCTTTCTGGGGTCCAGGGCTGTTGTTAGCCACCAGGAATGACAGTGCTCTCCATGCTGAGTGGAGCCATTTTTGCCAGGAAAGAGAGCCCATGGTCACGCCTTGTGCAAAGCATCCCACGCCAGGGGCTCCCATGCCTACATTCCTGTCCTGAAAGGAAGCCACTCAGAGGCAAGGTGGGTCCAACCACCTCCCATGTGTTCACTCATCACTGTGTTCCAGCAGTCACCCCAGTGAACAGTCCTGATGGTTTTGGATGTGGCTCAGAATGTCACCCTCATGAGCTCTACCCTGCCACAGCTGCAGTTCTGCAGTGGGAGAAACTCAAAACCTCAAAACACATGCACATGAAAGAAAAGAGCAAGAGCCAGAGCCCAAACAGGCCAGGTGTGGCAAAGACAGCTGGAGTGCCTAGGTTGGGACTCAGAATTATGTCAGTGGGGTGGCATTGCTGCTGGCACCAGCATGATAACCGAGAGCCAGCCCTGCTCATTTTGGGGAGCAGTGTGTTGGGGAAGGCAGCAGAAATTGAGAGGCAGGATTGAGTTTGGCCCTAGGAGGAGGTTGGGTAAGAGGCCAGTGTGGGTTGGAGAGCCTGGGCAGATAGACAGAGGCCAGGGCACACCCCAAAGCCTGGAGACTGCACTTGATGTCCAGGGTTGTGAAACACCACTTCCCCTCTTACTCACAACTGAGAGCAAGGGGCATTGATGAGTTCAGTTTGTGTGCGGCTGCATCCAAGGTGGCTCGGCTAGGAACCTCTGTTTCCTTGACTCAGGAGGCTGGGAGTCCAGGCTCCACTGAGGCTCGGCTGGGAGGATCGGAGTCTGAGTTTATGCCTGTGTTCCCTGTAGGATCCATGTTGGCTGAGCCTCAGTGTTTTTGTAATGAGAGGATGGGTGACCGTCATGTCTTTATCACAGGACACACTTGCTAAATGGATTTGTTTGCTCTGAGGAGGAAAGAGAGAGGGGGGAGTGGTGCTGGAGACAGGGATGCAGACAGGGGTCGTGGACTTGGCATAACTCAGTCTTGGAGGTGATATCCCATCACCTGTACCCACTTCAATTCCCATGAATCCAGAGGCTGAGCCCCCTTGAGGTGAGGGGTGAACCGGTTCTGGGCAGCAGGATGCTGTGGTACCTCGGAGTCTCTGTGAGACCCCAACACTAGACACACTTGGCCCTTTTGAAATCTTAGGAGAAGCCTTGGGAAGTTGTATGGCAGAGGGGAGCAGCCTCTGCATCTCAGTCCCCTCCAACTTGCCATGGTGTAGAGAGGGAACTGCAGCCACTATGGGACGGACATTGGCCATGTCCCTGTGTGGGACACAGGCCTGATTGAGTTAGGGTGCATTCTTTGTCTCTCCCTTTCTTGTGATTATCCCATCTCTACATTTGTGCTTTAGCCACCTGTGAGTCCCATCTCTGGTTTCAGAGAGAACAGAGGGTGTTATGGGCCAATAGACACAATAAACCCTAGAGATTAGATGCTACCCTACTTTCCAGAAAAGACTGGGCACACCATGAGTTGCACAATGATGGGACCAGGGTCCAAAAGCTGCTGAGAGGGAAGGACTGGTTGTGAATGCATTTTTGAAGGCTCCAAGCTGGAACTCTAGTGGCACCAAGCAGGGCAGATGCTGGTGGGGATGTTTGGGTAGTTGTTGGTGAACACCTGCGCACCTGAGATGGGTAGGCATGGAGGAGAAATCGGCAGCCCATAGGGCTGTTGAAAGTGGTCTTATGTGAAAAGAGGCTCAGGTATGGGCACAGGAAATGACATCATTGCCTTGACAATGGATCAAACAGAACATGGAACCCTGGTATCCAGGCACCCACTTCACTGACCAAGCCATCCGAGCTCACTTGGTTGGAGCCACTGGAGGGAGAAGGATGTTCTCCTGTGGTTGCAGACAATGCCGAGCCTCAGGCTCCCAGGAATCTCAGGGGGGCCAACTAGCCCTTTTGTGGATACACTGGGTGAGGCTTCATCTTAGACGCCAGAGCCTCTGGCGATTGTCGCAGAGGAGCTCAAGAGTAACAGTGAGTAGCACAGGGCAGGTGAGCCCAGCAGGCCCTCTAGTCTGATCCCTGATGAATGGCCCAGGACTCCTATTCTGACTCTGTGTGTGTGTGTGTGTGTGTGTGTGTGTGTGTGTGTGTTTGTACTGATGGGAACTGTCCCATTGTGATTTGACTCTAGTGTATTGGCACAAGTCATTTTTCTGTTTGTCACCATTTCCATTTTGAACCCACCATTCTTGGTCCCAACCCAGGGTGAAAATGATCAGAACACGGAGGAGCCCTTCAGGGTTCAGAGCCTTGAACCTTACAGGCAGGACCAGCTTAGGAATGAGCTCCTGCCTGTCATTTGTGGGAGGAACCTACATTTCAGCAGCAACATGGGGTTAATCTCCTGGGATTTCATCCCCACCCAGCAGGTGCTGGATCTCTTGTTCCCAAAACAGCCACCTTCTTCAGTCTTTACTCCTGGTGCCACTCCACATCCTCCAAGGGGACAAGAACCTCAGGTTCTGGATGGATGTTGTAGAATGCCCACAGAGCCAACTGCCAGGCTGGGTGGGGTGCAGTTGCTGGGCTTTGCTGATGTTGTCATCCCCCACAGTTCTTGGAACCTTCTGTGGCAGTGGCATCCAGGACCCCAGCAGCTGTGAGTAGCAGCTCCTCACTGCTTCACTCCAGCGAGCAGGTGGAAGACAGCCGCGTTGTTCACGTCCTCCTAGAGGGACAGAGCCTGAGGGAGACAAAGCGCATCCCGGTAAGCCCGACAGCAGGGCTGCCTCCTGGGTGTCCACACAGTGGAAGGCAGGAGACACAGCCAACCCCAGGGCTATGGTGGGAAATAAAGAAAGAGAGAGGTCCGTCTTAAGGGCTTCACCTGAGGAGGGAGAGCATCAGCATGCCCAGCTTCAGTGGTGAGTGGGCCTGTGAATTGTGGGTTTTGCAGTCCAGAAGTGCAGACGGTAGTGCTGTGGACAGATGAAGGCAGAGATATGTCCAGGGTGCAGGCTGCAGTGCCTAGAACTTGGTATTCTCAATGAGTGAAGTTGGAGCAGAGGAGGTGGCAGTGACTTGTCACATGTGTAGGAGGGGATGTGTTCCTGGTGGCAGGGAAGAGAACCTCCTTAGCATGACTAGGTGTAGGAATTTGGGGTCGGGATCACCTGGGGGGTCATGCCAAAGCTTCGGAATGTTAGGCTTTGCATGTATGTAAATACGGAGCTAAAGGGGTTCTTGGCAGAATTTCTATGGATGTGCAGTAGACACGCTAATGCTGCAGGTGTCCAGCTGCAGAGGAGACATGTTCAGTGACTGCCAGTGCTGAGTCAAGTACATCATTACAACCAGACCCGCACCGAGCTTCCAGAGGCCAGGGCCTCTCAAAGCTATCATGAAGCACTCAAGTGCACACTCTTGTATCTGAGTCTGTTTTGTGTCGTGGCAGTCAGGACCCAAATTTTCAGTGCATCTGCCTCTTGCACCCACAAAGGCAGCCTGCATCCCAGATCACACTTGGTGCGCAGATCCCTGGCCAATTGCTCTCATCTCAGTGAGATGAGAGTGTGTCTGTGCATAGGCAGTTTGGTCCTTTGACATGAGTGGAATGTGGCTCCCCAGGGGGAGGGGAGATGGCAGGTACAGGCAGATATTTGTACCAGGATTGTTCTAGTAGCACATTGCAAGAACCCAGGTGGTATATGGAGGACACACTCAGGTAGCAGGATAACAAGATTGTGCCCTTGTATATGTAGCTGAGATTTCTCCTGAATGTTTGACCACAGTCTTCTGGGTAGCTCTTCTAAAAGCCATTCTCTGATGACATTTGTCCCACCCTGATCCAGGTGACCTTTCAGGAGACGGTGACAAGCCTCATCCGCAGGGCCTTGGACCAAAATTTGTTGCAGCATGAGGATGTGGACAACTTTGAGCTGCTGTATATGATGTCTGAGGATGAGAGTAAGTAGGACAATCAGACAGTGGGGAGACATGATCCACAGTGGGCTCAGGATAACTGACAGCCAAGAGAAAGTGGGCCTTGGCCCCAAAATACCAAAGTGTGATGGGCCTGGCGGAGACTCTCAGGGGTTGTGGGTGTTTTGTGGTATAATCCTTGAGTGCCACCTAACAATTCTCTCCACTTCGCTCTGCAGAAATCAAGGTCTCTGACCACTCACTCGTGTGTCTGTCCATGAATCTGGGAATACAATATTTCATGGTGAGGAAACGCCCCCAGGTCAAGGGAAAGGAGGTAAACACCTACCTTATTCAAGCTGTGCATGTGCTGCCATTCCACTCCGACCTGAGGAAATAAGAAGCCTCAGCACCTGGACATATTTGCTGGAAGCCCATAGAGCCAACTGACAGTCTGGGGTGGCTTTCTGTTTCTGGGTTTGCTGATGTTCCATCCCCCACAGTTCTCAGAATCAACCTGCAAGTCCTCCAGGCCGCTTTCCCACAAGCAGGTGGGAGACACCTGCTTAATTCGTGTCCACTTAGAAACACAAAGTCCAGAGATGGCCAAGAGTGTTCTGGTAAGCCTGGGAGCAGGGGTGTCCCGTGGTGCATACACCTGGGTGGGGAGCAGACACTGGTCCAATACCATGGACTACTCATGCCCTCTTGAATTTGGAGCTTCTGGATGATCAGGATGATAGATGGGAATCAAGAAGGGAGAGGTCAGTGTGAAGGGCTGGAGCTGAGATGAGCGAGTGCAGCAGCTTGTCCACTGCCATGTCTGAGGGAGTCTGTGTGTCAGGTGGCAGCATGCAGTCCAGAAGGGCAGGGACAGGTATGGGTGACAGATGAGAATAGGACAGGAACTAGGTTGCAGGTTCCCTTGTATGGGATGCTGACGTCTATGGAGGAGGACAGCAGTGTGAGGTTCTCCATGTTCCTTGAACAAGGAGCTGAGAGAGTCTCTCTGCAGAGTCGATATGGATGTGGAGCAAGCACACTAAATGTCCAGGTAACCCAATGACCACCCTTGCCGGATGAGTTGCCCTCCTACATCCCAGCCAGCACTGAGCCTCTGGAGGCCAGGAGCTCTCGTGGCTATCTTTCAGCTCTCCTGTGTGTGGTCATGTTCCTGGGTCTGTTTTTGGCCCTGGCAATCCAGACCAAAGCCTCTAGGTTTTGTGCCTAGGCCATTCCCAATGCCGCCTGCATCCTCGGGCAGACCTGGGATCTTGGAGGCTATTGTCCCATTCCTCCCAACTTGTGGGATGAGATTGCATCTGTATGCAGGTAATGGGGTCCTTTCACTCCGAGAGGAGTGCAGCTCCACAAAGAGCAATGGCAGGCCCAGGAAGTCCTATGTACAAGGATTGGGCTAGTAGCCTGTGGGAAGAGCCCACACGATGAGCAGGAGGTCAGCCTCGGGTAGTAGGGTCATGGATGTTGCCCTTGTATTTAGAGTGGAGGTGCCTCCAGAATGCCCCTGCCCACTGTCCTTGAGTAGTCACTTCAAGGCCCATTTCCTGAAGGCCTGTCTCCCATGCTGCTCCAGGTGACCTGCCACGATAGGGATCCTGTTGTCATCCGCAGCGCCCTCGACCTACACTTCCTTACTGAGGAGAATCCAGAGGATTATGAGCTGGGCCAAATCATCTCTCGCCGTCAGAGTAAGTGAGACAATCAGATAGCAGAGAGCAAGCGTCAGGATGTGGACTCAGGTCAACTCTTAGCAACAAAGAGTAGTCTCTGACCCCCAAGAACACTCCAACAGGTGTGTTGGGTTCGTGCAAAAAGCCAACTGCACTTCTGCTGGTGGAAGGTCTTGAGGTCCAATCGTATACCCCGGTGGATATTGCGGATCCCCACCAGGTGCCCTCCCCTGGACATGAACAGGCATCCAAAGCTGACATCTTTGAGGAGTGAGGAGGAAAGCCTCTCTCCAGGAGCAGTATGTTTTCATGGTCTGGGATAGGAGTGGTTTCAAAGGAACATGGGAATGCATGGGCTAAAGAGGGAACTGGCATTTTGTGGACTGAAGCAGTACTATTGAAAGCCTTCTGTGTGACCAAAAAAACACTGCCTGGGCAGAGCATTGCCAGGATTCTAGCAAGCAGTAACAGGATGAAATTGGGAAGAAACCACAGCCTGGGAGACAGCCTGAATCATCTGTTTTTGCATAAATTCCATGGTCTTACGCACCTGAGTCCACTAGGCAAGGAGTGATCACAATAGCCAGGTTGTGATCCCTAACTAAAGTCAGATGAGGGCTTCCTGAGCACGTAGCCACAGAGCTCATCTGATAATAATGCCAGCGCTTTTTCGTTGGTTGGTTGGTTGGTTTTTGTGAGCCAAACACCACAGCAGCCATTATCCCAGCCTATGTACCCTGAAGACCACCATCCCTATGAGTTCTAGGATCACTTGTCTCCTATCTTAACCTACTGTTAGGTTAGTAGAGTCTATGGAAGAGGAAGTCTGTCTGGGGCCTTGGTAGCCTAAGAAATTCATAGCAGAGATCTCCACATCCAACCCAGAAGGGATGGAGAACAGGCTCTAGGTTAGAGGAGGGCTACAGGAAACACATGTTCAGAGGAAGGAGAAGCGGCTGTTGTATTCCCCCACTCGGGGTCATGGCACCACTGGGCCATACACCATGTTGGAGGGAAGCAGTCCCTTTGCTGGTCTTTGGAACCATTGTTCTCAGTAGGGCAGTATTTGGAATGTGGCCTCCATTCTCAGAAGCCTGGTTCACATGGAGGCGGGCTCCACCAACGCAGAAGCATGGCTCTAACGTGGTATCCGCGCTGTTCAGCCTGTCCTCACTGTGGCCATTCTTGAGGAAAATAACTCAGAGGAGGAATCCTAGGCCTTTTTTCTCTGGGTTTCATAGCTTTCTCTTTGGTTGTGCACTGAGGCTGTCCATAAAGCTCTAGTGTGTGGCAGTGGAGAGCTCCTCAGCCCTTGCCACAAAGGCATAGACTGGGAGAGAGAGAACGAGGCTGGCAGAGAGGGAGAGAGAGAAAGATGGAGAGGGAGGACCTCTCCTTGGAGAATGAGGATTCAGTGGAGCCAACAGGAACAAGGTACTGTTGCCCAGGGCACAACCCTGTTTAGGTCTTACTCCAACCATGCTCAACCTTTCTTCCAGTCCCTCCCAGCCCCCAGTAGTGTATTCATCTTGAATGAGAATTTCATGTTGACATCAGAGCACTCACCATCCAATGCTTCCCTCCAAACCCACCTATGAAGATGGCTCATGTGGGGACTGAATCTTCGGCACAGGAGCCTTTTGTGGGAGATTTCAGATGCAAACCCTAGTGGTGTGCTTTGGCAGATGCAAGAGGACCTGAGATATTCTGGAGTCCAAAGCCTTCGGTAGGAACAGACATTAGGTCTGTTGAAGTGCTCTGCCTAGTTCTTCCTCAGGGAGGACTGTGGAGGCTGTCTTTGTTGGTATTGGTGCTGAATTTATAGAGCTCTCAGGTGTGTGGCTCTGGCCTTTTCTGGCACAGGCTCTCAGTGTTGGCGTGTCCGAGGGAGCACCTCCTGAGTGCCACCTTCTTTTTGTACACCCCTCTCTCCCCAGAGCTGAGGATTCCAGCAGAGGCCAACGTATTTTATGCCAAGAATCCTCACAAAAAATCCAACTTTGTGCTGAGGAAAAGGAGCCTCTCCCAAAAGAATGATGGGTGGATCGAGCCTCAACCTCCCTCTCGTCCTGCAAAGAAGGCTCCAGCCCTCCTGAGGATGCTTGCAAAACCATTCTGGGGCTGTGTGCCTGGGCGGGGCTGAGGCAGCCCAGGAATATTTACATTGATTACTATTTTCTTCAAAGTTTGAATCTATAGTTTGCCATTGTCCTTGACCTTGTTTAGTAACACAGTTGTTACTCTATCCTGTATTTGTTGTTTCCATTAATATATTATTATTATTTTAAAATATATATGTTTTTTTTACCTGATCTGCTGTGATGATTTGAGTATACTAAATGTAGCAGTGATTCCTAGAGGACACATCCAAACCAACAGGAAGGAATGTTTCATTCTATCAGCAAGAACTTTGGTTTTTAGGAGTTTGGCAGATGGCATTATCTGAGTCAGTTTTCCAATGGGGGCAATGAAGTATCAGCTGTGATGGTACAAACACAAACAAAGACACACAAACACACACAAGAGCACACACACTCACTGAGAGATAGATAGACAGATGGAGTTGGTCTCTGCTGAAATACTTTGGAGACATGGTTCTGATTTCTCCCCTTTTGGAGTATTTTCAATTGCACAAGGTGTCTTGCAAATGAACCCATGTCTGAGGAAGACATGCATGTGTACTTCACATGCCACTTTTCACATAGCAGGAAGGTCATGTAATATTTTTCATGCAGCTGTCTTTTGACTGTGAACCATCCCATGAGGTCAGCTGTGGAATTTTCAACTTGTAGCATCACAATGGGGATCCACTCTTTGGATTTGGGGATATTTCCGATTTTCTTGATTCAGATTGGAATGATATATATATTAGTTTTTGATGAAAATTCTGCATTTGATGGTAATGAATGTCGTGCATCTAGGAATCTGTAGAGTGCAGACAATGAATGGATGCCTACTGTTGTCTGGACTGGTCTGAAAAGTCCTGTAGCATCTGAGCATGTGTGAGGGCTGTACAGGTCTTGCCAAAAGTCCAGGTCAGATGATCCTGCACAAAGCTGAACTCCTAGTGGTCTCCACAACAGTGTAAGGGCCAAGGAGAAACACACTTCCACACAGAAGTTGGGAAGCTACCTTATGAAGGTGATCATAGATACGGGATTATTAATATATCCAGGTTGGCATCTATTATTTTTTTAGCTTTTGACTTTCGCAGCTGTGGGCATCTTGACAACCATCAACTCCCTGTAAGCACAGACAACTCTATAAGAACCTGAGGATAAATTTCCCTGTGCATGTCCCCTTGTGAAACTGCTTAAGCACCGCCTGGTTTACACACAGGTGGAATTTCTAGGTCAAAGTGTGCATGTTTACTTCTTTGACTAAGCACTGCCAGGTGGCTCTTCTGCATAGCTCTACCTGTGGCCAGGATTGTATTATCTAGCTTTCTAACTTTTGCAGGTTGAGTAGATACATAGTGGGAGCACACTGTTTTTGTTGGTATTTTTCTTGGTATCTATTCTGATGCTTTTCACTGGGGGATTTTTTCCTGTGAAAATGGGCTTCCTCTACTTGACCTTATTTTCTTCTTTTTAAAATTGTTTCAATGTGACTTTTTAATTTTAGTTTTATTAAAGACATTGCCCCTTGCTTGCATAGTCTATATCTAAAGCACTAGTCCTTGCTCCAAGGCCCAGCTTGCTCTCAGCTGCCCCAGGAGGGGAACAGTCTTTGGCGGTAGACAAGAGACGCCCCTGCAGGGGGCACAAGTGCTTTGGCCCTCTGGTGTCTTGCCAGCAGTGCTTCTCATGCTCACAGAGGGTTTCAGACACTGAGTCAATGGTCCAGGTGGTCTTTTGTTCAGTCTGATCTCAAATTGAGCTCCTCTGAGAGGTCATATTGAAGTCCTTGTGTGTACCTGACCCATCATTTTAAACAATATTCCAAGTTCACTTTTTGTGTGTACGTGGGTTCTGGGGATTGAACCCAGGGCCTTGAGCCTGTGAGGCAAGTGACCTACCTGAGCTACACCCTCAGAGACCCCTGTAAAAGTATTTCCCCTTTGCCTCGGGGTCTAAGTTGCCAAGGCTGACCTCAAACGTTCCTCTTGCCTCAGCCTCCCTGGTGGCTGGCATGACACGCATGCACCTGGGACTGTCACACTCGAGCCTGTGATGGGAACTCATGTGCATCTGTCCAGGGCTGAGCATGGTTAGGCAGAGCTGTGCTCCAGGCTCCCTGCAGGGCTGTGGAGGCTTCTGCTGCCCAGCAGCCCTGGTGCCATGGCCAGGGCTCCTCCCAGCCGAGGGCAGGCAGCTGCCCATTGCTGTAGGCTGACCTTATTTTCTTCTTATGGCACTCGTCCGTTCTCTGGAGTATGTTGTATGGTTTGTCCATTAGGAGTCTAACAGGTCCTCTAGAACCTTCAAACAATTAGTAAAATTCCTGAACAGTAAGTGAGCACGCGCAGAAATTGGGCTAATATTTTGGGAAGAACAATGTTGGATGATATATTCATGGCTTGAATATATCATCCAACATGAAGTTATTTTTTATTACTTACAAAATAATAAAATAATGAAGCAATACCATGGGCTGAGCTAAAATAGATCCTTAGGATCTTAGGCATTCTGTAATAAATCTGTGTCACTTGAAGTATAGAGTTGATGGACTCTGAGTAATGAAACAGAAGTAAAGGTATCAAAGCCAATGATCATCTGTTTCCAATTTTCTGTGATTTGGTTCAAGTGGTAAAGTGGTGATATTTACTAATAATGGATCGAATAGGTTCATAATTGTTTTAGAGTACAATTAGATGCCTTCAAACTTTAGGCTACATGGGCACATTTGAGAACGGTTCCAGCCATTCTCTCATCCTTTGGGTCATTCCCCTCCTATGTCCTGTGAGACATTTTCTATGTGAGGCTTTAAGAAGAAGAAGAGAATATTCTGTAAAGAAAACCTTGTGATCTGTGCAGTATGAAGTTGAATGGATTCATTCAGAAATCAGAAATTCTATTGAAAGATATTTATTGGCATGAGCCAAATAAAACCTATTTTTAGGCATCCTGGTGAAGACAAGGTTTTATCTTTATGTCTCATTTTCTATGTTTTGTTGTTGTTGTTGTTGTTAGAATGAAATTCATATGTTGCCAGACCATTCTATCAGATGTGTAACTAGATGCCATTTAAATTACCCATTTTTACATGGTAGACAGTTTTTAATGAACACTGCCTGTCTGCACCTTTTTTAAAAACAGGACTGGGATCAGAAGCCCAAACACCAATGGTTAGCTGGAGCATATTTTTCATTTGGCCTATCTGTCAGTATTCCCTGAGGTCATCTGTGCAATCAGCTTCGTTACTCCTGCCCCCTCACTGGATTTCATAGAAACCATATGCTATGTATGAATCAGGGACACCAATCCCACAACATAGCATTCTTGGAATATCCAAAGTCCCACTTTTCACTTCGCCATGCCTGAGATCAGCAGTAATATTTATCAGCAAATGTGAGATATTCAAAGATCCAATTCTATGTGCTCCTTTCTCATAGAGCCTTAGGCAGGGATATAGCATACGTAAATATTAAGTAAAGTCCATACTTTTTAAAATGTCATCCATTGAATAGTTGACACATGTCTGAGATACTTTTTATTTTGGAGGAGGTATTATTTAATAGGGAATTCCAACAGCTACCTAATAGTGAAATGAGAAGTCTTGCATCCATTTTATTTTGTTTCTGATGATTTTTATGAGTAAGGGTAAGATACTTCCTTGTTCTGATGCAGATGTTGCCCACTTTTGTGAATGGATGCGGGGTGTCACCTACTACTTGCATATCTGCATATTGGGCTTGACACTGCTATCGTACTTGGTAGTTGGCAAAAAGTCAATACTGAAGTTAAGCTCTTGTGTTCTAGCAGCAGAGCTGAAGATCCTTGATGTGCCACCTTCTGCAATCCATGCTGCTCTCTTCATGTTCCTTATTGACTTCCTGGTGATGAGCATCATGGTCTCCTGGTCTTGAGAATGGCCAAGCATTGCTCTGTGAATGTGGAAGATGGGCATGTGGAAGGCTCCAGGGAGGAGGGATCATTGAACATGTACTCGAATCCATGTGCCTGTTGAATGACCTGTTTTTTTATTTTTGGGTTTTAAGGGAGACACTGCCCTAAAACACTTCTGTGCAGCTGGGGATGCATGCTTCTGCTTCACCTTGCAGGAAGCATTAACGAATCCTTTCCAGAAGACATGAGAAGAGAGAAGTGAGCCTCTGGTATCATGCAGGTTCCTTGCATTGCCCATGGGCTAGAAGAGAGAAGAGTTGCTTCATGAGATTTGATCCCCTTTTTCCTGAAAAGTTCCACACAGAGGTGAGTCCCCAGCATGTTTAGAAATCATTTCAGACACCTTTCTGGACGGAATTGAATCAGAGCCCCTGATGATGTGGAAGAGCTAAAGATGGGTTTGCTATGAATTTTCTATTTCATTCATCAGGGCCTGAGTCAAGTCAGTCATTGTGCTGTCAACACATGAGCTGCTGGTCAAATGTGAGGAAGTGGTCTTGCTTTATGAAAACACCACCCTGATTCAGTGAGCCAGAGGCAGCCTGCAGTCCGTGTTTTCCTGTAAAGGCAGATTGCTTTGGATGGCCTCTGGCCTCGTCATGCATCCCTGCTCAGAGTAGGGGATTGAGGGACCAGGCAGATCCCTAGTTCCTTTTGACCTTTATTGCCGTTGGGCCACCCCAGGGTCCTTGGACTCTACCTGGTCTTCTGGCCTGGGTCAGGGGATGTGAGGTTTGGAATCCCCCTCTGTGGCAGGATCCCAGCCCCCCCAGCCACTTGAGGTCAGCACATCCTTCCCTAATTGTGTTAGAGTTGGAGACTTCTCCCACCCATCCTCATCCATGCTCATCCCACATTTTGTAGCTTGGCACCTGAGGACCTTTATTCATTGACTTAGTTGTTAGTGATGATGGTTACTAAGACTAAGTGACTCTTTCAAGTCACATCACTTGCATGGTAGGGCTAGAGCATGGATCTTCCTAATTGATTTCATGGGACTCTCTCATGGAAACTGTGACTGCTTCCTAAACACACACTCTACATTTGGAGTGTCAAAATTCTTGCCACTGCCTCCTTGGCAAGTGTATCTTGTCTTCTACGTGGGAATTTCACAAATATTTTCCTTTGGTTTGTGGAGGTCATGCAGAAGGGATTTCATTTGAAATAGCCCAAACAAGAAATACCAGTTGTCTTTTTCGCACATGGATGTGTGTAGTGAACACCCCTTTCTGTGTGCTTGCATGAGTTACTCCTTTGAATTTGTTGAAGAATGGTTGGCTGGGGAGCAAGTTAACGAGAGATGGATATCAATGGTTGTCAAGTATTCTGACGTGAAGAATGTATTGAGGATGTGAAGGCTTTTCTAGCCAGTTCCTATGGCTCAGTCAGGGATCAGTCAGAGGATTCTGTCTGGTAGACTCTTTGGCACAGATGTCAAAGTGGCCTGGTCTTACCCTGTCCAGGACTGAATGCTGAGCTTGAGTGGGAGCTTCTTGTCATTTCAAGCATTTCCATGAGTCTGTCCTCTGTTCTCTTGTATCCAAGTGGTTTCTAATAGGAAAGCAGAACAAAAATTGAAAGTATGGTGATTGATTATTTTTACCAATGTTATTTCAATCCACTTTGTTTAATACGAAATTACCTTTATGCTAGTAAGATTTCATATGTGAGGAAATAATGAAAATATTGGGGTTAGGGGATGAGAATATGCAAATCAAACATTTTTGAGCACCAAGACCCGTTTTTTGTTTTTGTTTTTGTTTTTTTTTTAACTTAAATAATATTAAGTGCCAGAGGACCACCGCTGCCATTCAGCCTCAACAACCTCCAGGTCCAGCCTCCAGGTGGCCCATTTCACCAGGGTGTGTGGGACCACACTGTCCTGGGATGAGAGAACAGTACCCACGGATGTTGACATCTCACAGAGTAGATATTGCCAGTGACAGTAGGGAGCTATTGGCACATGAGGAAGGGAAGAGCTCTCAGGATGGGAAGAGGGGGCCGCTTCGAGACTCATTGGGTATGGCACGAGGCTGCTGGGTGTGGTGTTGGCCTGGGCCCACTGAGTGGGGCAGATCCGTGGTCTGTGTTTCTGTACCCTCCTCTGTAGCCTGTGTTGGCAGCAGATCAGGGAATTGCGATCAGAAGTGCTCCCAGTAACACAGGCACCAGCCCCCAGAGTGTGTGCCTATCCGTTTCCCCACCTGGCCTGACTTAGTGCCTGTCTTGCCTCAGGGCTGAGACCCTACAATCTCTGATGAGGGTGTCTGTGGTCCAGATCCAACCTGCATGGCCAACATGCTCAGACCTTCAGCTGGGTCCTAGGCTGCTGCAACCAAACTCTGTTAACTGGGTGGCCGACAACAGAGGAAGTGTCTTCCGTTGAGCTCCAGAGGCTCAACACAGTAGGTGTTGGGCTGTCCCAGTGCCATAACCCCTCCCAGGTTTCAAGGGGACTGTCTCCCCAACTCTCCCAGCCCTTGCCCACTCTCCTATTGCTGCCCACGATCTGTGGTTCCCATATGGGCATCCCGCCCTGGCTCCAACCTCACATATCCGGTATCCCCCAGTCTCCCTGGTATCTGGGTCCAGACTCTCCTCTTCCTACAAGAATATCAGATATTGGATTTGGTCCCAGTTGATGCTGTGTTCCATCATGTGAGCTCTTAGCTTCATCACTGTGCAAAGACTCTTTTCCCACACAAGTTCGCACGACTTTTGGCTGGCTAAGAATTTTCAGGCGACACTTTTCTAATGAGTACACTTTCCTTCCTTCCGATCTCCCACCAGTGAGCATTCCTCGCACCCTTGTCCTAGTTCCTTTATGGCAGTTTCCCTCCTTATGGCTGAGAGGACCTAGTGACCCCTGAATTCACACGTTCTCCTTAATCACCAACACACTGCAGAATTCTCCAGGGGGCCATATATGCTCCTGGAAGTTGGTGTTGGAAATAGTTCTCCATCCATTAATCACTCCCTCACTCACTAATGTCCTTGTGTCCTTGAGAAAGGCTCTCCCTTTCCTGGTTTTCCTGAATAGAAATCCTCTTGCCTCTTGGGTGAATAGGGTTATGGGTTGTGCAGAGGGTGTTGGTCCACTGAGCATCTTAGAGACTGTCCTTTATGGAGCCTAATGATCCTCACTGGGGAATGAGGCCAGGGTCCTAACTGTGGTTAGTTAGAGAGGGAAAGAAGGACAAGGGAAACTCAGATGTCCCTTCATGGCCCCTGGAGTTAGAGGACTTACCCCTTTGCACCTGGGATCAGGAGACCTCATTTCCTCGAGGACACGCACACTCAGACGTTAATCTTGAGTGTGGGTTCCTTTCTGGGGTCCAGGGCTGTTGTTAGCCACCAGGAATGACAGTGCTCTCCATGCTGAGTGGAGCCATTTTTGCCAGGAAAGAGAGCCCATGGTCACGCCTTGTGCAAAGCATCCCACGCCAGGGGCTCCCATGCCTACATTCCTGTCCTGAAAGGAAGCCACTCAGAGGCAAGGTGGGTCCAACCACCTCCCATGTGTTCACTCATCACTGTGTTCCAGCAGTCACCCCAGTGAACAGTCCTGATGGGATTGGATGTGGCTCAGAATGTCACCCTCATGAGCTCTACCCTGCCACAGCTGCAGTTCTGCAGTGGGAGAAACTCAAAACCTCAAAACACATGCACATGAAAGAAAAGAGCAAGAGCCAGAGCCCAAACAGGCCAGGTGTGGCAAAGACAGCTGGAGTGCCTAGGTTGGGACTCAGAATTATGTCAGTGGGGTGGCATTGCTGCTGGCACCAGCATGATAACCGAGAGCCAGCCCTGCTCATTTTGGGGAGCAGTGTGTTGGGGAAGGCAGCAGAAATTGAGAGGCAGGATTGAGTTTGGCCCTAGGAGGAGGTTGGGTAAGAGGCCAGTGTGGGTTGGAGAGCCTGGGCAGATAGACAGAGGCCAGGGCACACCCCAAAGCCTGGAGACTGCACTTGATGTCCAGGGTTGTGAAACACCACTTCCCCTCTTACTCACAACTGAGAGCATTGATGAGTTCAGTTTGTGTGCGGCTGCATCCAAGGTGGCTTGGCTAGGAACCTCTGTTTCCTTGACTCAGGAGGCTGGGAGTCCAGGCTCCACTGAGGCTCGGCTGGGAGGATCGGAGTCTGAGTTTATGCCTGTGTTCCCTGTAGGATCCATGTTGGCTGAGCCTCAGTGTTTTTGTAATGAGAGGATGGGTGACCGTCATGTCTTTATCACAGGACACACTTGCTAAATGGATTTGTTTGCTCTGAGGAGGAAAGAGAGAGGGGGGAGTGGTGCTGGAGACAGGGATGCAGACAGGGGTCATGGACTTGGCATAACTCAGTCTTGGAGGTGATATCCCATCACCTGTACCCACTTCAATTCCCATGAATCCAGAGGCTGAGCCCCCTTGAGGTGAGGGGTGAACCGGTTCTGGGCAGCAGGATGCTGTGGTACCTCGGAGTCTCTGTGAGACCCCAACACTAGACACACTTGGCCCTTTTGAAATCTTAGGAGAAGCCTTGGGAAGTTGTATGGCAGAGGGGAGCAGCCTCTGCATCTCAGTCCCCTCCAACTTGCCATGGTGTAGAGAGGGAACTGCAGCCACGATGGGACGGACATTGGCCATGTCCCTGTGTGGGACACAGGCCTGATTGAGTTAGGGTGCATTCTTTGTCTCTCCCTTTCTTGTGATTATCCCATCTCTACATTTGTGCTTTAGCCACCTGTGAGTCCCATCTCTGGTTTCAGAGAGAACAGAGGGTGTTATGGGCCAATAGACACAATAAACCCTAGAGATTAGATGCTACCCTACTTTCCAGAAAAGACTGGGCACACCATGAGTTGCACAATGATGGGACCAGGGTCCAAAAGCTGCTGAGAGGGAAGGACTGGTTGTGAATGCATTTTTGAAGGCTCCAAGCTGGAACTCTAGTGGCACCAAGCAGGGCAGATGCTGGTGGGGATGTTTGGGTAGTTGTTGGTGAACACCTGCGCACCTGAGATGGGTAGGCATGGAGGAGAAATCGGCAGCCCATAGGGCTGTTGAAAGTGGTCTTATGTGAAAAGAGGCTCAGGTATGGGCACAGGAAATGACATCATTGCCTTGACAATGGATCAAACAGAACATGGAACCCTGGTATCCAGGCACCCACTTCACTGACCAAGCCATCCGAGCTCACTTGGTTGGAGCCACTGGAGGGAGAAGGATGTTCTCCTGTGGTTGCAGACAATGCCGAGCCTCAGGCTCCCAGGAATCTCAGGGGGGCCAACTAGCCCTTTTGTGGATACACTGGGTGAGGCTTCATCTTAGACGCCAGAGCCTCTGGCGATTGTCGCAGAGGAGCTCAAGAGTAACAGTGAGTAGCACAGGGCAGGTGAGCCCAGCAGGCCCTCTAGTCTGATCCCTGATGAATGGCCCAGGACTCCTATTCTGACTCTGTGTGTGTGTGTGTGTGTGTGTGTGTGTGTGTGTGTGTTTGTACTGATGGGAACTGTCCCATTGTGCTTTGACTCTAGTGTATTGGCACAAGTCATTTTTCTGTTTGTCACCATTTCCATTTTGAACCCACCATTCTTGGTCCCAACCCAGGGTGAAAATGATCAGAACACGGAGGAGCCCTTCAGGGTTCAGAGCCTTGAACCTTACAGGCAGGACCAGCTTAGGAATGAGCTCCTGCCTGTCATTTGTGGGAGGAACCTACATTTCAGCAGCAACATGGGGTTAATCTCCTGGGATTTCATCCCCACCCAGCAGGTGCTGGATCTCTTGTTCCCAAAACAGCCACCTTCTTCAGTCTTTACTCCTGGTGCCACTCCACATCCTCCAAGGGGACAAGAACCTCAGGTTCTGGATGGATGTTGTAGAATGCCCACAGAGCCAACTGCCAGGCTGGGTGGGGTGCAGTTGCTGGGCTTTGCTGATGTTGTCATCCCCCACAGTTCTTGGAACCTTCTGTGGCAGTGGCATCCAGGACCCCAGCAGCTGTGAGTAGCAGCTCCTCACTGCTTCACTCCAGCGAGCAGGTGGAAGACAGCCGCGTTGTTCACGTCCTCCTAGAGGGACAGAGCCTGAGGGAGACAAAGCGCATCCCGGTAAGCCCGACAGCAGGGCTGCCTCCTGGGTGTCCACACAGTGGAAGGCAGGAGACACAGCCAACCCCAGGGCTATGGTGGGAAATAAAGAAGAGAGAGGTCCGTCTTAAGGGCTTGACCTGAGGAGGGAGAGCATCAGCATGCCCAGCTTCAGTGGTGAGTGGGCCTGTGTATTGTGGGTTTTGCAGGCCAGAAGTGCAGACGGAAGTGCTGTGGACAGATGAAGGCAGAGATATGTCCAGGGTGCAGGCTGCAGTGCCTAGAACTTGGTATTCTCAATGAGTGAAGTTGGAGCAGAGGAGGTGGCAGTGACTTGTCACATGTGTAGGAGGGGATGTGTTCCTGGTGGCAGGGAAGAGAACCTCCTTAGCATGACTAGGTGTAGGAATTTGGGGTCGGGATCACCTGGGGGGTCATGCCAAAGCTTCGGAATGTTAGGCTTTGCATGTATGTAAATACGGAGCTAAAGGGGTTCTTGGCAGAATTTCTATGGATGTGCAGTAGACACGCTAATGCTGCAGGTGTCCAGCTGCAGAGGAGACATGTTCAGTGACTGCCAGTGCTGAGTCAAGTACATCATTACAACCAGACCCGCACCGAGCTTCCAGAGGCCAGGGCCTCTCAAAGCTATCATGAAGCACTCAAGTGCACACTCTTGTATCTGAGTCTGTTTTGTGTCGTGGCAGTCAGGACCCAAATTTTCAGTGCATCTGCCTCTTCCACCCACAAAGGCAGCCTGCATCCCAGATCACACTTGGTGCGCAGATCCCTGGCCCATTGCTCTCATCTCAGTGAGATGAGAGTGTGTCTGTGCATAGGCAGTTTGGTCCTTTGACATGAGTGGAATGTGGCTAACCAGGGGGAGGGGAGATGGCAGGTACAGGCAGATATTTGTACCAGGATTGTTCTAGTAGCACATTGCAAGAACCCAGGTGGTATATGGAGGACACACTCAGGTAGCATGATAACAAGATTGTGCCCTTGTATATGTAGCTGAGATTTCTCCTGAATGTTTGACCACAGTCTTCTGGGTAGCTCTTCTAAAAGCCATTCTCTGATGACATTTGTCCCACCCTGATCCAGGTGACCTTTCAGGAGACGGTGACAAGCCTCATCCGCAGGGCCTTGGACCAAAATTTGTTGCAGCATGAGGATGTGGACAACTTTGAGCTGCTGTATATGATGTCTGAGGATGAGAGTAAGTAGGACAATCAGACAGTGGGGAGACATGATCCACAGTGGGCTCAGGATAACTGACAGCCAAGAGAAAGTGGGCCTTGGCCCCAAAATACCAAAGTGTGATGGGCCTGGCGGAGACTCTCAGGGGTTGTGGGTGTTTTGTGGTATAATCCTTGGGTGCCACCTAACAATTCTCTCCACTTCGCTCTGCAGAAATCGAGGTCTCTGACCACTCACTCGTGTGTCTGTCCATGAATCTGGGAATACAATATTTCATCGTGAGGAAACGCCCCCAGGTCAAGGGAAAGGAGGTAAACACCTACCTTATTCAAGCTGTGCATGTGCTGCCATTCCACTCCGACCTGAGGAAATAAGAAGCCTCAGCACCTGGACATATTTGCTGGAAGCCCATAGAGCCAACTGACAGTCTGGGGTGGCTTTCTGTTTCTGGGTTTGCTGATGTTCCATCCCCCACAGTTCTCAGAATCAACCTGCAAGTCCTCCAGGCCGCTTTCCCACAAGCAGGTGGGAGACACCTGCTTAATTCGTGTCCACTTAGAAACACAAAGTCCAGAGATGGCCAAGAGTGTTCTGGTAAGCCTGGGAGCAGGGGTGTCCCGTGGTGCTTACACCTGGGTGGGGAGCAGACACTGGTCCAATACCATGGACTACTCATGCCCTCTTGAATTTGGAGCTTCTGGATGATCAGGAGGATAGATGGGAATCAAGAAGGGAGAGGTCAGTGTGAAGGGCTGGAGCTGAGATGAGCGAGTGCAGCAGCTTGTCCACTGCCATGTCTGAGGGAGTCTGTGTGTCAGGTGGCAGCATGCAGTCCAGAAGGGCAGGGACAGGTATGGGTGACAGATGAGAATAGGACAGGAACTAGGTTGCAGGTTCCCTTGTATGGGATGCTGACGTCTATGGAGGAGGACAGCAGTGTGAGGTTCTCCATGTTCCTTGAACAAGGAGCTGAGAGAGTCTCTCTGCAGAGTCGATATGGATGTGGAGCAAGCACACTAAATGTCCAGGTAACCCAATGACCACCCTTGCCGGATGAGGTGCCCTCCTACATCCCAGCCAGCACTGAGCCTCTGGAGGCCAGGAGCTCTCGTGGCTATCTTTCAGCTCTCCTGTGTGTGGTCATGTTCCTGGGTCTGTTTTTGGCCCTGGCAATCCAGACCAAAGCCTCTAGGTTTTGTGCCTAGGCCATTCCCAATGCCGCCTGCATCCTCGGGCAGACCTGGGATCTTGGAGGCTATTGTCCCATTCCTCCCAACTTGTGGGATGAGATTGCATCTGTATGCAGGTAGTGGGGTCCTTTCACTCCGAGAGGAGTGCAGCTCCACAAAGAGCAATGGCAGGCCCAGGAAGTCCTATGTACAAGGATTGGGCTAGTAGCCTGTGGGAAGAGCCCACACGATGAGCAGGAGGTCAGCCTCGGGTAGTAGGGTCATGGATGTTGCCCTTGTATTTAGAGTGGAGGTGCCTCCAGAATGCCCCTGCCCACTGTCCTTGAGTAGTCACTTCAAGGCCCATTTCCTGAAGGCCTGTCTCCCATGCTGCTCCAGGTGACCTGCCACGATAGGGCTCCTGTCGTCATCCGCAGCGCCCTCGACCTACACTTCCTTACTGAGGAGAATCCAGAGGATTATGAGCTGGGCCAAATCATCTCTCGCCGTCAGAGTAAGTGAGACAATCAGATAGCAGAGAGCAAGGGTCAGGATGTGGACTCAGGTCAACTCTTAGCAACAAAGAGTAGTCTCTGACCCCCAAGAACACTCCAACAGGTGTGTTGGGTTCGTGCACAAAGCCAACTGCACTTCTGCTGGTGGAAGGTCTTGAGGTCCAATGGTATACCCCGGTGGATATTGCGGATCCCCACCAGGTGCCCTCCCCTGGACATGAACAGGCATCCAAAGCTGACATCTTTGAGGAGTGAGGAGGAAAGCCTCTCTCCAGGAGCAGTATGTTTTCATGGTCTGGGATAGGAGTGGTTTCAAAGGAACATGGGAATGCATGGGCTAAAGAGGGAACTGGCATTTTGTGGACTGAAGCAGTACTATTGAAAGCCTTCTGTGTGACCAAAAAAACACTGCCTGGGCAGAGCATTGCCAGGATTCTAGCAAGCAGTAACAGGATGAAATTGGGAAGAAAACACAGCCTGGGAGACAGCCTGAATCATCTGTTTTTGCATAAATTCCATGGTCTTACGCACCTGAGTCCACTAGGCAAGGAGTGATCACAATAGCCAGGTTGTGATCCCTAACTAAAGTCAGATGAGGGCTTCCTGAGCACGTAGCCACAGAGCTCATCTGATAATAATGCCAGCGCTTTTTCGTTGGTTGGTTGGTTGGTTTTTGTGAGCCAAACACCACAGCAGCCATTATCCCAGCCTATGTACCCTGAAGACCACCATCCCTATGAGTTCTAGGATCACTTGTCTCCTATCTTAACCTACTGTTAGGTTAGTAGAGTCTATGGAAGAGGAAGTCTGTCTGGGGCCTTGGTAGCCTAAGAAATTCATAGCAGAGATCTCCACATCCAACCCAGAAGGGATGGAGAACAGGCTCTAGGTTAGAGGAGGGCGACAGGAAACACATGTTCAGAGGAAGGAGAAGCGGCTGTTGTATTCCCCCACTCGGGGTCATGGCACCACTGGGCCATACGCCATGTTGGAGGTAAGCAGTCCCTTTGCTGGTCTTTGGAACCATTGTTCTCAGTAGGGCAGTATTTGGAATGTGGCCTCCATTCTCAGAAGCCTGGTTCACATGGAGGCGGGCTCCACCAACGCAGAAGCATGGCTCTAACGTGGTATCCGTGCTGGTCAGCCTGTCCTCACTGTGGCCATACTTGAGGAAAATAACTCAGAGGAGGAATCCTAGGCCTTTTTTCTCTGGGTTTCATAGCTTTCTCTTTGGTTGTGCACTGAGGCTGTCCATAAAGCTCTAGTGTGTGGCAGTGGAGAGCTCCTCAGCCCTTGCCACAAAGGCATAGACTGGGAGAGAGAGAACGAGGCTGGCAGAGAGGGAGAGAGAGAAAGATGGAGAGGGAGGACCTCTCCTTGGAGAATGAGGATTCAGTGGAGCCAACAGGAACAAGGTACTGTTGCCCAGGGCACAACCCTATTTAGGTCTTACTCCAACCATGCTCAACCTTTCTTCCAGTCCCTCCCAGCCCCCAGTACTGTATTCATCTTGAATGAGAATTTCATGTTGACATCAGAGCACTCACCATCCAATGCTTCCCTCCAAACCCACCTATGAAGATGACTCATGTGGTGACTGAATCTTCGGCACAGGAGCCTTTTGTGGGAGATTTCAGATGCAAACCCTAGTGGTGTGCTTTGGCAGATGCAAGAGGACCTGAGATATTCTGGAGTCCAAAGCCTTCGGTAGGAACAGACATTAGGTCTGTTGAAGTGCTCTGCCTAGTTCTTCCTCAGGGAGGACTGTGGAGGCTGTCTTTGTTGGTATTGGTGCTGAATTGGAGAGCTCTCAGGTGTGTGGCTCTGGCCTTTTCTGGCACAGGCTCTCAGATGTTGGCGTGTCCTAGGGAGCACCTCCTGAGTGCCACCTTCTTTTTGTACACCCCTCTCTCCCCAGAGCTGAGGATTCCAGCAGAGGCCAACGTATTTGATGCCAAGAATCCTCACAAAAAATCCAACTTTGTGCTGAGGAAAAGGAGCCTCTCCCAAAAGAACGATGGGTGGATCGAGCCTCAACCTCCCTCTCGTCCTGCAAAGAAGGCTCCTGCCCTCCTGAGGATGCTTGCAAAACCATTCTGTTGCTGTGTGCCTGGGCGGGGCTGAGGCAGCCCAGGAATATTTACATTGATTACTATTTTCTTCAAAGTTTGAATCTATAGTTTGCCATTGTCCTTGACCTTGTTTAGTAACACAGTTGTTACTCTCCTGTATTTGTTGTTTCCATTAATATATTATTATTATTTTAAAATACATATGTTTTTGTTACCTGATCTACTGTGATGATTTGAGTATACTAAATGTAGCAGTGATTCCTAAAGGACACATCCAAACCAACAGGAAGGAATGTTTCATTCTATCAGCAAGAACTTTGGTTTTTAGGAGTTTGGCAGATGGCATTATCTGAGTCAGTTTTCCAATGGGGGCAATGAAGTATCAGCTATGATGGTACAAACACAAACAAAGACACACAAACACACACAAGAGCACACACACTCACTGAGAGATAGATAGACAGATGGAGTTGGTCTCTGCTGAAATACTTTGGAGACATGGTTCTGATTTCTCCCCTTTTGGAGTATTTTCAATTGCACAAGGTGTCTTGCAAATGAACCCATGTCTGAGGAAGACATGCATGTGTGCTTCACATGCCACTTTTCACATAGCAGGAAGGTCATGTAATATTTTTCATGCAGCTGTCTTTTGACTGTGAACCATCCCATGAGGTCAGCTGTGGAATTTTCAACTTGTAGCATCACAATGGGGATCCACTCTTTGGATTTGGGGATATTTCCGATTTTCTTGATTCAGATTGGAATGATATATATATATATATATATATATATATATATATATGTTTTTGATGAAAATTCTGCATTTGATGGTAATGAATGTCGTGCATCTAGGAATCTGTAGAGTGCAGACAATGAATGGATGCCTACTGTTGTCTGGACTGGTCTGAAAAGTCCTGTAGCATCTGAGCATGTGTGAGGGCTGTACAGGTCTTGCCAAAAGTCCAGGTCAGATGATCCTGCACAAAGCTGAACTCCTAGTGGTCTCCACAACAGTGTAAGGGCCAAGGAGAAACACACTTCCACACAGAAGTTGGGAAGCTACCTTATGAAGGTGATCATAGATACGGGATTATTAATATATCCAGGTTGGCATCTATTATTTTTTTAGCTTTTGACTTTCGCAGCTGTGGGCATCTTGACAACCATCAACTCCCTGTAAGCACAGACAACTCTATAAGAACCTGAGGATAAATTTCCCTGTGCATGTCCCCTTGTGAAACTGCTTAAGCACCGCCTGGTTTACACACAGGTGGAATTTCTAGGTCAAAGTGTGCATGTTTACTTCTTTGACTAAGCACTGCCAGGTGGCTCTTCTGCATAGCTCTACCTGTGGCCAGGATTGTATTATCTAGCTTTCTAACTTTTGCATGTTGAGTAGATACATAGTGGGAGCACACTGTTTTTGTTGGTATTTTTCTTGGTATCTATTCTGATGCTTTTCACTGGGGGATTTTTTCCTGTGAAAATGGGCTTCCTCTACTTGACCTTATTTTCTTCTTTTTAAAATTTTTTCAATGTGACTTTTTAATTTTAGTTTTATTAAAGACATTGCCCCTTGCTTGCATAGTCTATATCTAAAGCACTAGTCCTTGCTCCAAGGCCCAGCTTGCTCTCAGCTGCCCCAGGAGGGGAACAGTCTTTGGCGGTAGACAAGAGACGCCCCTGCAGGGGGCACAAGTGCTTTGGCCCTCTGGTGTTTTGCCAGCAGTGCTTCTCATGCTCACAGAGGGTTTCAGACACTGAGTCAATGGTCCAGGTGGTCTTTTGTTCAGTCTGATCTCAAATTGAGCTCCTCTGAGAGGTCATATTGAAGTCCTTGTGTGTACCTGACCCATCATTTTAAACAATATTCCAAGTTCACTTTTTGTGTCTACGTGGGTTCTGGGGATTGAACCCAGGGCCTTGAGCCTGTGAGGCAAGTGACCTACCTGAGCTACACCCTCAGAGACCCCTGTAAAAGTATTTCCCCTTTGCCTCGGGGTCTAAGTTGCCAAGGCTGAGCTCAAACGTTCCTCTTGCCTCAGCCTCCCTGGTGGCTGGCATGACAGGCATGCACCTGGGACTGTCACACTCGAGCCTGTGATGGGAACTCATGTGCATCTGTCCAGGGCTGAGCATGGTTAGGCAGAGCTGTGCTCCAGGCTCCCTGCAGGGCTGTGGAGGCTTCTGCTGCCCAGCAGCCCTGGTGCCATGGCCAGGGCTCCTCCCAGCCGAGGGCAGGCAGCTGCCCATTGCTGTAGGCTGACCTTATTTTCTTCTTATGGCACTCGTCCGTTCTCTGGAGTATGTTGTATGGTTTGTCCATTAGGAGTCTAACAGGTCCTCTAGAACCTTCAAACAATTAGTAAAATTCCTGAACAGTAAGTGAGCGCGCGCAGAAATTGGGCTAATATTTTGGGAAGAACAATGTTGGATGATATATTCATGGCTTGAATATATCATCCAACATGAAGTTATATTTTATTACTTACAAAATAATAAAATAATGAAGCAATACCATGGGCTGAGCTAAAATAGATCCTTAGGATCTTAGGCATTCTGTAATAAATCTGTGTCACTTGAAGTATAGAGTTGATCGACTCTGAGTAATGAAACAGAAGTAAAGGTATCAAAGCCAATGATCATCTGTTTCCAATTTTCTGTGATTTGGTTCAAGTGGTAAAGTGGTGATATTTATTAATAATGGATCGAATAGGTTCATAATTGTTTTAGAGTACAATTAGATGCCTTCAAACTTTAGGCTACATGGGCACATTTGAGAACGGTTCCAGCCATTCTCTCATCCTTTGGGTCATTCCCCTCCTATGTCCTGTGAGACATTTTCTATGTGAGGCTTTAAGAAGAAGAAGAGAATATTCTGTAAAGAAAACCTTGTGATCTGTGCAGTATGAAGTTGAATGGATTCATTCAGAAATCAGAAATTCTATTGAAAGATATTTATTGGCATGAGCCAAATAAAACCTATTTTTAGGCATCCTGGTGAAGACAAGGTTTTATCTTTATGTCTCATTTTCTATGTTTTCTTGTTGTTGTTGTTGTTAGAATGAAATCCATATGTTGCCAGACCATTCTATCAGATGTGTAACTAGATGCCATTTAAATTACCCACTTTTACATGGTAGACAGTTTTTAATGAACACTGCCTGTCTGCACCTTTTTTAAAAACAGGACTGGGATCAGAAGCCCAAATACCAATGGTTAGCTGGAGCATATTTTTCATTTGGCCTATCTGTCAGTATTCCCTGAGGTCATCTGTGCAATCAGCTTCGTTACTCCTGCTCCCTCACTGGATTTCAAAGAAACCATATGCTATGTATGAATCAGGGACACCAATCCCACAACATAGCATTCTTGGAATATCCAAAGTCCCACTTGTCACTTCGCCATGCCTGAGATCAGCAGTAATATTTATCAGCAAATGTGAGATTTTCAAAGATCCAATTCTATGTGCTCCTTTCTCATAGAGCCTTAGGCAGGGATATAGCATACATAAATATTAAGTAAAGTCCATAGTTTTTAAAATGTCATCCATTGAATAGTTGACACATGTCTGAGATACTTTTTATTTTGGGGGAGGTATTATTTAATAGGGAATTCCAACAGCTACCTAATAGTGAAATGAGAAGTCTTGCATCCATTTTGTTTTGTTTCTGATGATTTTTATGAGTAAGGGTAAGATACTTCCTTGTTCTGATGCAGATGTTGCCCACTTTTGTGAATGGATGCGGGGTGTCACCTACTACTTGCATATCTGCATATTGGGCTTGACACTGCTATCGTACTTGGTAGTTGGCAAAAAGTCAATACTGAAGTTAAGCTCTTGTGTTCTAGCAGCAGAGCTGAAGATCCTTGATGTGCCACCTTCTGCAATCCATGCTGCTCTCTTCATGTTCCTTATTGACTTCCTGGTGATGAGCATCATGGTCTCCTGGTCTTGAGAATGGCCAAGCATTGCTCTGTGAATGTGGAAGATGGGCATGTGGAAGGCTCCAGGGAGGAGGGATCATTGAACATGTACTCGAATCCATGTGCCTGTTGAATGACCTGTTTTTTTTTATTTTTGGGTTTTAAGGGAGACACTGCCCTAAAACACTTCTGTGCAGCTGGGGATGCATGCTTCTGCTTCACCTTGCAGGAAGCATTAACGAATCCTTTCCAGAAGACATGAGAAGAGAGAAGTGAGCCTCTGGTATCATGCAGGTTCCTTGCATTGCCCATGGGCTAGAAGAGAGAAGAGTTGCTTCATGAGATTTGATCCCCTTTTTCCTGAAAAGTTCCACACAGAGGTGAGTCCCCAGCATGTTTAGAAATCATTTCAGACACCTTTCTGGACGGAATTGAATCAGAGCCCCTGATGATGTGGAAGAGCTAAAGATGGGTTTGCTATGAATTTTCTATTTCATTCATCAGGGCCTGAGTCAAGTCAGTCATTGTGCTGTGAACACATGAGCTGCTGGTCAAATGTGAGGAAGTGGTCTTGCTTTATGAAAACACCACCCTGATTCAGTGAGCCAGAGGCAGCCTGCAGTCCCTGTTTTCCTGTAAAGGCAGATTGCTGTGGATGGCCTCTGGCCTCGTCATGCAGCCCTGCTCAGAGTAGGGGATTGAGGGACCAGGCAGATCCCTAGTTCCTTTTGACCTTTATTGCCATTGGGCCACCCCAGGGTCCTTGGACTCTACCTGGTCTTCTGGCCTGGGTCAGGGGATGTGAGGTTTGGAATCCCCCTCTGTGGCAGGATCCCAGCCCCCCAGCCACTTGAGGTCAGCACATCCTTCCCTAATTGTGTTAGAGTTGGAGACTTCTCCCACCCATCCTCATCCATGCTCATCCCACATTTTGTAGCTTGGCACCTGAGGACCTTTATTCATTGACTTAGTTGTTAGTGATGATGGTTACTAAGACTAAGTGACTCTTTCAAGTCACATCACTTGCATGGTAGGGCTAGAGCATGGATCTTCCTAATTGATTTCATGGGACTCTCTCATGGAAACTGTGACTGCTTCCTAAACACACACTCTACATTTGGAGTGTCAAAATTCTTGCCACTGCCTCCTTGGCAAGTGTATCTTGTCTTCTACGTGGGAATTTCACAAATATTTTCCTTTGGTTTGTGGAGGTCATGCAGAAGGGATTTCATTTGAAATAGCCCAAACAAGAAATACCAGTTGTCTTTTTCGCACATGGATGTGTGTAGTGAACACCCCTTTCTGTGTGCTTGCATGAGTTACTCCTTTGAATTTGTTGAAGAATGGTTGGCTGGGGAGCAAGTTAACGAGAGATGGATATCAATGGTTGTCAAGTATTCTGACGTGAAGAATGTATTGAGGATGTGAAGGCTTTTCTAGCCAGTTCGTATGGCTCAGTCAGGGATCAGTCAGAGGATTCTGTCTGGTAGACTCTTTGGCACAGATGTCAAAGTGGCCTGGTCTTACCCTGTCCAGGACTGAATGCTGAGCTTGAGTGGGAGCTTCTTGTCATTTCAAGCATTTCCATGAGTCTGTCCTCTGTTCTCTTGTATCCAAGTGGTTTCTAATAGGAAAGCAGAACAAAAATTGAAAGTATGGTGATTGATTATTTTTACCAATGTTATTTCAATCCACTTTGTTTAATACGAAATTACCTTTATGCTAGTAAGATTTCATATGTGAGGAAATAATGAAAATATTGGGGTTAGGGGATGAGAATATGCAAATCAAACATTTTTGAGCACCAAGACCCGTTTTTTGTTTTTGTTTTTGTTTTTTTTTTAACTTAAATAATATTAAGTGCCAGAGGACCACCGCTGCCATTCAGCCTCAACAACCTCCAGGTCCAGCCTCCAGGTGGCCCATTTCACCAGGGTGTGTGGGACCACACTGTCCTGGGATGAGAGAACAGTACCCACGGATGTTGACATCTCACAGAGTAGATATTGCCAGTGACAGTAGGGAGCTATTGGCACATGAGGAAGGGAAGAGCTCTCAGGATGGGAAGAGGGGGCCGCTTCGAGACTCATTGGGTATGGCACGAGGCTGCTGGGTGTGGTGTTGGCCTGGGCCCACTGAGTGGGGCAGATCCGTGGTCTGTGTTTCTGTACGCTCCTCTGTAGCCTGTGTTGGCAGCAGATCAGGGAATTGCGATCAGAAGTGCTCCCAGTAACACAGGCACCAGCCCCCAGAGTGTGTGCCTATCCGTTTCCCCACCTGGCCTGACTTAGTGCCTGTCTTGCCTCAGGGCTGAGACCCTACAATCTCTGATGAGGGTGTCTGTGGTCCAGATCCAACCTGCATGGCCAACATGCTCAGACCTTCAGCTGGGTCCTAGGCTGCTGCAACCAAACTCTGTTAACTGGGTGGCGGACAACAGAGGAAGTGTCTTCCGTTGAGCTCCAGAGGCTCAACACAGTAGGTGTTGGGCTGTCCCAGTGCCATAACCCCTCCCAGGTTTCAAGGGGACTGTCTCCCCAACTCTCCCAGCCCTTGCCCACTCTCCTATTGCTGCCCACGATCTGTGGTTCCCATATGGGCATCCCGCCCTGGCTCCAACCTCACATATCCGGTATCCCCCAGTCTCCCTGGTATCTGGGTCCAGACTCTCCTCTTCCTACAAGAATATCAGATATTGGATTTGGTCCCAGTTGATGCTGTGTTCCATCATGTGAGCTCTTAGCTTCATCACTGTGCAAAGACTCTTTTCCCACACAAGTTCGCACGACTTTTGGCTGGCTAAGAATTTTCAGGCGACACTTTTCTAATGAGTACACTTTCCTTCCTTCCGATCTCCCACCAGTGAGCATTCCTCGCACCCTTGTCCTAGTTCCTTTATGGCAGTTTCCCTCCTTATGGCTGAGAGGACCTAGTGACCCCTGAATTCACACGTTCTCCTTAATCACCAACACACTGCAGAATTCTCCAGGGGGCCATATATGCTCCTGGAAGTTGGTGTTGGAAATAGTTCTCCATCCATTAATCACTCCCTCACTCACTAATGTCCTTGTGTCCTTGAGAAAGGCTCTCCCTTTCCTGGTTTTCCTGAATAGAAATCCTCTTGCCTCTTGGGTGAATAGGGTTATGGGTTGTGCAGAGGGTGTTGGTCCACTGAGCATCTTAGAGACTGTCCTTTATGGAGCCTAATGATCCTCACTGGGGAATGAGGCCAGGGTCCTAACTGTGGTTAGTTAGAGAGGGAAAGAAGGACAAGGGAAACTCAGATGTCCCTTCATGGCCCCTGGAGTTAGAGGACTTACCCCTTTGCACCTGGGATCAGGAGACCTCATTTCCTCGAGGACACGCACACTCAGACGTTAATCTTGAGTGTGGGTTCCTTTCTGGGGTCCAGGGCTGTTGTTAGCCACCAGGAATGACAGTGCTCTCCATGCTGAGTGGAGCCATTTTTGCCAGGAAAGAGAGCCCATGGTCACGCCTTGTGCAAAGCATCCCACGCCAGGGGCTCCCATGCCTACATTCCTGTCCTGAAAGGAAGCCACTCAGAGGCAAGGTGGGTCCAACCACCTCCCATGTGTTCACTCATCACTGTGTTCCAGCAGTCACCCCAGTGAACAGTCCTGATGGGATTGGATGTGGCTCAGAATGTCACCCTCATGAGCTCTACCCTGCCACAGCTGCAGTTCTGCAGTGGGAGAAACTCAAAACCTCAAAACACATGCACATGAAAGAAAAGAGCAAGAGCCAGAGCCCAAACAGGCCAGGTGTGGCAAAGACAGCTGGAGTGCCTAGGTTGGGACTCAGAATTATGTCAGTGGGGTGGCATTGCTGCTGGCACCAGCATGATAACCGAGAGCCAGCCCTGCTCATTTTGGGGAGCAGTGTGTTGGGGAAGGCAGCAGAAATTGAGAGGCAGGATTGAGTTTGGCCCTAGGAGGAGGTTGGGTAAGAGGCCAGTGTGGATTGGAGAGCCTGGGCAGATAGACAGAGGCCAGGGCACACCCCAAAGCCTGGAGACTGCACTTGATATCCAGGGTTGTGAAACACCACTTCCCCTCTTACTCACAACTGAGAGCAAGGGGCATTGATGAGTTCAGTTTGTGTGCGGCTGCATCCAAGGTGGCTCGGCTAGGAACCTCTGTTTCCTTGACTCAGGAGGCTGGGAGTCCAGGCTCCACTGAGGCTCGGCTGGGAGGATTGGAGTCTGAGTTTATGCCTGTGTTCCCTGTAGGATCCATGTTGGCTGAGCCTCAGTGTTTTTGTAATGAGAGGATGGGTGACCGTCATGTCTTTATCACAGGACACACTTGCTAAATGGATTTGTTTGCTCTGAGGAGGAAAGAGAGAGGGGGGAGTGGTGCTGGAGACAGGGATGCAGACAGGGGTCATGGACTTGGCATAACTCAGTCTTGGAGGTGATATCCCATCACCTGTACCCACTTCAATTCCCATGAATCCAGAGGCTGAGCCCCCTTGAGGTGAGGGGTGAACCGGTTCTGGGCAGCAGGATGCTGTGGTACCTCGGAGTCTCTGTGAGACCCCAACACTAGACACACTTGGCCCTTTTGAAATCTTAGGAGAAGCCTTGGGAAGTTGTATGGCAGAGGGGAGCAGCCTCTGCATCTCAGTCCCGTCCAACTTGCCATGGTGTAGAGAGGGAACTGCAGCCACGATGGGACGGACATTGGCCATGTCCCTGTGTGGGACACAGGCCTGATTGAGTTAGGGTGCATTCTTTGTCTCTCCCTTTCTTGTGATTATCCCATCTCTACATTTGTGCTTTAGCCACCTGTGAGTCCCATCTCTGGTTTCAGAGAGAACAGAGGGTGTTATGGGCCAATAGACACAATAAACCCTAGAGATTAGATGCTACCCTACTTTCCAGAAAAGACTGGGCACACCATGAGTTGCACAATGATGGGACCAGGGTCCAAAAGCTGCTGAGAGGGAAGGACTGGTTGTGAATGCATTTTTGAAGGCTCCAAGCTGGAACTCTAGTGGCACCAAGCAGGGCAGATGCTGGTGGGGATGTTTGGGTAGTTGTTGGTGAACACCTGCGCACCTGAGATGGGTAGGCATGGAGGAGAAATCGGCAGCCCATAGGGCTGTTGAAAGTGGTCTTATGTGAAAAGAGGCTCAGGTATGGGCACAGGAAATGACATCATTGCCTTGACAATGGATCAAACAGAACATGGAACCCTGGTATCCAGGCACCCACTTCACTGACCAAGCCATCCGAGCTCACTTGGTTGGAGCCACTGGAGGGAGAAGGATGTTCTCCTGTGGTTGCAGACAATGCCGAGCCTCAGGCTCCCAGGAATCTCAGGGGGGCCAACTAGCCCTTTTGTGGATACACTGGGTGAGGCTTCATCTTAGACGCCAGAGCCTCTGGCGATTGTCGCAGAGGAGCTCAAGAGTAACAGTGAGTAGCACAGGGCAGGTGAGCCCAGCAGGCCCTCTAGTCTGATCCCTGATGAATGGCCCAGGACTCCTATTCTGACTCTGTGTGTGTGTGTGTGTGTGTGTGTGTGTGTGTGTGCGTGTGTGTGTGTGTGTGTGTGTGTTTGTACTGATGGGAACTGTCCCATTGTGCTTTGACTCTAGTGTATTGGCACAAGTCATTTTTCTGTTTGTCACCATTTCCATTTTGAACCCACCATTCTTGGTCCCAACCCAGGGTGAAAATGATCAGAACACGGAGGAGCCCTTCAGGGTTCAGAGCCTTGAACCTTACAGGCAGGACCAGCTTAGGAATGAGCTCCTGCCTGTCATTTGTGGGAGGAACCTACATTTCAGCAGCAACATGGGGTTAATCTCCTGGGATTTCATCCCCACCCAGCAGGTGCTGGATCTCTTGTTCCCAAAACAGCCACCTTCTTCAGTCTTTACTCCTGGTGCCACTCCACATCCTCCAAGGGGACAAGAACCTCAGGTTCTGGATGGATGTTGTAGAATGCCCACAGAGCCAACTGCCAGGCTGGGTGGGGTGCAGTTGCTGGGCTTTGCTGATGTTGTCATCCCCCACAGTTCTTGGAACCTTCTGTGGCAGTGGCATCCAGGACCCCAGCAGCTGTGAGTAGCAGCTCCTCACTGCTTCACTCCAGCGAGCAGGTGGAAGACAGCCGCGTTGTTCACGTCCTCCTAGAGGGACAGAGCCTGAGTGAGACAAAGCGCATCCCGGTAAGCCCGACAGCAGGGCTGCCTCCTGGGTGTCCACACAGTGGAAGGCAGGAGACACAGCCAACCCCAGGGCTATGGTGGGAAATAAAGAAGAGAGAGGTCCGTCTTAAGGGCTTGACCTGAGGAGGGAGAGCATCAGCATGCCCAGCTTCAGTGGTGAGTGGGCCTGTGTATTGTGGGTTTTGCAGGCCAGAAGTGCAGACGGAAGTGCTGTGGACAGATGAAGGCAGAGATATGTCCAGGGTGCAGGCTGCAGTGCCTAGAACTTGGTATTCTCAATGAGTGAAGTTGGAGCAGAGGAGGTGGCAGTGACTTGTCACATGTGTAGGAGGGGATGTGTTCCTGGTGGCAGGGAAGAGAACCTCCTTAGCATGACTAGGTGTAGGAATTTGGGGTCAGGATCACCTGGGGGGTCATGCCAAAGCTTCGGAATGTTAGGCTTTGCATGTATGTAAATACGGAGCTAAAGGGGTTCTTGGCAGAATTTCTATGGATGTGCAGTAGACACGCTAATGCTGCAGGTGTCCAGCTGCAGAGGAGACATGTTCAGTGACTGCCAGTGCTGAGTCAAGTACATCATTACAACCAGACCCGCACCGAGCTTCCAGAGGCCAGGGCCTCTCAAAGCTATCATGAAGCACTCAAGTGCACACTCTTGTATCTGAGTCTGTTTTGTGTCGTGGCAGTCAGGACCCAAATTTTCAGTGCATCTGCCTCTTCCACCCACAAAGGCAGCCTGCATCCCAGATCACACTTGGTGCGCAGATCCCTGGCCCATTGCTCTCATCTCAGTGAGATGAGAGTGTGTCTGTGTATAGGCAGTTTGGTCCTTTGACATGAGTGGAATGTGGCTCCCCAGGGGGAGGGGAGATGGCAGGTACAGGCAGATATTTGTACCAGGATTGTTCTAGTAGCACATTGCAAGAACCCAGGTGGTATATGGAGGACACACTCAGGTAGCATGATAACAAGATTGTGCCCTTGTATATGTAGCTGAGATTTCTCCTGAATGTTTGACCACAGTCTTCTGGGTAGCTCTTCTAAAAGCCATTCTCTGATGACATTTGTCCCACCCTGATCCAGGTGACCTTTCAGGAGACGGTGACAAGCCTCATCCGCAGGGCCTTGGACCAAAATTTGTTGCAGCATGAGGATGTGGACAACTTTGAGCTGCTGTATATGATGTCTGAGGATGAGAGTAAGTAGGACAATCAGACAGTGGGGAGACATGATCCACAGTGGGCTCAGGATAACTGACAGCCAAGAGAAAGTGGGCCTTGGCCCCAAAATACCAAAGTGTGATGGGCCTGGCGGAGACTCTCAGGGGTTGTGGGTGTTTTGTGGTATAATCCTTGAGTGCCACCTAACAATTCTCTCCACTTCGCTCTGCAGAAATCGAGGTCTCTGACCACTCACTCGTGTGTCTGTCCATGAATCTGGGAATACAATATTTCATCGTGAGGAAACGCCCCCAGGTCAAGGGAAAGGAGGTAAACACCTACCTTATTCAAGCTGTGCATGTGCTGCCATTCCACTCCGACCTGAGGAAATAAGAAGCCTCAGCACCTGGACATATTTGCTGGAAGCCCATAGAGCCAACTGACAGTCTGGGGTGGCTTTCTGTTTCTGGGTTTGCTGATGTTCCATCCCCCACAGTTCTCAGAATCAACCTGCAAGTCCTCCAGCCCGCTTTCCCACAAGCAGGTGGGAGACACCTGCTTAATTCGTGTCCACTTAGAAACACAAAGTCCAGAGATGGCCAAGAGTGTTCTGGTAAGCCTGGGAGCAGGGGTGTCCCGTGGTGCTTACACCTGGGTGGGGAGCAGACACTGGTCCAATACCATGGACTACTCATGCCCTCTTGAATTTGGAGCTTCTGGATGATCAGGAGGATAGATGGGAATCAAGAAGGGAGAGGTCAGTGTGAAGGGCTGGAGCTGAGATGAGCGAGTGCAGCAGCTTGTCCACTGCCATGTCTGAGGGAGTCTGTGTGTCAGGTGGCAGCATGCAGTCCAGAAGGGCAGGGACAGGTATGGGTGACAGATGAGAATAGGACAGGAACTAGGTTGCAGGTTCCCTTGTATGGGATGCTGACGTCTATGGAGGAGGACAGCAGTGTGAGGTTCTCCATGTTCCTTGAACAAGGAGCTGAGAGAGTCTCTCTGCAGAGTCGATATGGATGTGGAGCAAGCACACTAAATGTCCAGGTAACCCAATGACCACCCTTGCCGGATGAGGTGCCCTCCTACATCCCAGCCAGCACTGAGCCTCTGGAGGCCAGGAGCTCTCGTGGCTATCTTTCAGCTCTCCTGTGTGTGGTCATGTTCCTGGGTCTGTTTTTGGCCCTGGCAATCCAGACCAAAGCCTCTAGGTTTTGTGCCTAGGCCATTCCCAATGCCGCCTGCATCCTCGGGCAGACCTGGGATCTTGGAGGCTATTGTCCCATTCCTCCCAACTTGTGGGATGAGATTGCATCTGTATGCAGGTAGTGGGGTCCTTTCACTCCGAGAGGAGTGCAGCTCCACAAAGAGCAATGGCAGGCCCAGGAAGTCCTATGTACAAGGATTGGGCTAGTAGCCTGTGGGAAGAGCCCACACGATGAGCAGGAGGTCAGCCTCGGGTAGTAGGGTCATGGATGTTGCCCTTGTATTTAGAGTGGAGGTGCCTCCAGAATGCCCCTGCCCACTGTCCTTGAGTAGTCACTTCAAGGCCCATTTCCTGAAGGCCTGTCTCCCATGCTGCTCCAGGTGACCTGCCACGATAGGGCTCCTGTCGTCATCCGCAGCGCCCTCGACCTACACTTCCTTACTGAGGAGAATCCAGAGGATTATGAGCTGGGCCAAATCATCTCTCGCCGTCAGAGTAAGTGAGACAATCAGATAGCAGAGAGCAAGGGTCAGGATGTGGACTCAGGTCAACTCTTAGCAACAAAGAGTAGTCTCTGACCCCCAAGAACACTCCAACAGGTGTGTTGGGTTCGTGCACAAAGCCAACTGCACTTCTGCTGGTGGAAGGTCTTGAGGTCCAATGGTATACCCCGGTGGATATTGCGGCTCCCCACCAGGTGCCCTCCCCTGGACATGAACAGGCATCCAAAGCTGACATCTTTGAGGAGTGAGGAGGAAAGCCTCTCTCCAGGAGCAGTATGTTTTCATGGTCTGGGATAGGAGTGGTTTCAAAGGAACATGGGAATGCATGGGCTAAAGAGGGAACTGGCATTTTGTGGACTGAAGCAGTACTATTGAAAGCCTTCTGTGTGACCAAAAAACCACTGCCTGGGCAGAGCATTGCCAGGATTCTAGCAAGCAGTAACAGGATGAAATTGGGAAGAAACCACAGCCTGGGAGACAGCCTGAATCATCTGTTTTTGCATAAATTCCATGGTCTTACGCACCTGAGTCCACTAGGCAAGGAGTGATCACAATAGCCAGGTTGTGATCCCTAACTAAAGTCAGATGAGGGCTTCCTGAGCACGTAGCCACAGAGCTCATCTGATAATAATGCCAGCGCTTTTTCGTTGGTTGGTTGGTTGGTTTTTGTGATCCAAACACCACAGCAGCCATTATCCCAGCCTATGTACCCTGAAGACCACCATCCCTATGAGTTCTAGGATCACTTGTCTCCTATCTTAACCTACTGTTAGGTTAGTAGAGTCTATGGAAGAGGAAGTCTGTCTGGGGCCTTGGTAGCCTAAGAAATTCATAGCAGAGATCTCCACATCCAACCCAGAAGGGATGGAGAACAGGCTCTAGGTTAGAGGAGGGCGACAGGAAACACATGTTCAGAGGAAGGAGAAGCGGCTGTTGTATTCCCCCACTCGGGGTCATGGCACCACTGGGCCATACACCATGTTGGAGGGAAGCAGTCCCTTTGCTGGTCTTTGGAACCATTGTTCTCAGTAGGGCAGTATTTGGAATGTGGCCTCCATTCTCAGAAGCCTGATTCACATGGAGGCGGGCTCCACCAACGCAGAAGCATGGCTCTAAAGTGGTATCCGCGCTGGTCAGCCTGTCCTCACTGTGGCCATACTTGAGGAAAATAACTCAGAGGAGGAATCCTAGGCCTTTTTTCTCTGGGTTTCATAGCTTTCTCTTTGGTTGTGCACTGAGGCTGTCCATAAAGCTCTAGTGTGTGGCAGTGGAGAGCTCCTCAGCCCTTGCCACAAAGGCATAGACTGGGAGAGAGAGAACGAGGCTGGCAGAGAGGGAGAGAGAGAAAGATGGAGAGGGAGGACCTCTCCTTGGAGAATGAGGATTCAGTGGAGCCAACAGGAACAAGGTACTGTTGCCCAGGGCACAACCCTGTTTAGGTCTTACTCCAACCATGCTCAACCTTTCTTCCAGTCCCTCACACCTCCCAGTAGTGTATTCATCTTGAATGAGAATTTCATGTTGACATCAGAGCACTCACCATCCAATGCTTCCCTCCAAACCAACCTATGAAGATGGCTCATGTGGGGACTGAATCTTCGGCACAGGAGCCTTTTGTGGGAGATTTCAGATGCAAACCCTAGTGGTGTGCTTTGGCAGATGCAAGAGGACCTGAGATATTCTGGAGTCCAAAGCCTTCGGTAGGAACAGACATTAGGTCTGTTGAAGTGCTCTGCCTACTTCTTCCTCAGGGAGGACTGTGGAGGCTGTCTTTGTTGGTATTGGTGCTGAATTGGAGAGCTCTCAGGTGTGTGGCTCTGGCCTTTTCTGGCACAGGCTCTCAGATGTTGGCGTGTCCTAGGGAGCACCTCCTGAGTGCCACCTTCTTTTTGTACACCCCTCTCTCCCCAGAGCTGAGGATTCCAGCAGAGGCCAACGTATTTGATGCCAAGAATCCTCACAAAAAATCCAACTTTGTGCTGAGGAAAAGGAGCCTCTCCCAAAAGAATGATGGGTGGATCGAGCCTCAACCTCCCTCTCGTCCTGCAAAGAAGGCTCCTGCCCTCCTGAGGATGCTTGCAAAACCATTCTGTTGCTGTGTGCCTGGGCGGGGCTGAGGCAGCCCAGGAATATTTACATTGATTACTATTTTCTTCAAAGTTTGAATCTATAGTTTGCCATTGTCCTTGACCTTGTTTAGTAACACAGTTGTTACTCTATCCTGTATTTGTTGTTTCCATTAATATATTATTATTATTTTAAAATATATATGATTTGTTACCTGATCTACTGTGATGATTTGAGTATACTAAATGTAGCAGTGATTCCTAAAGGACACATCCAAACCAACAGGAAGGAATGTTTCATTCTATCAGCAAGAACTTTGGTTTTTAGGAGTTTGGCAGATGGCATTATCTGAGTCAGTTTTCCAATGGGGGCAATGAAGTATCAGCTGTGATGGTACAAACACAAACAAAGACACACAAACACACACAAGAGCACACACACTCACTGAGAGATAGATAGACAGATGGAGTTGGTCTCTGCTGAAATACTTTGGAGACATGGTTCTGATTTCTCCCCTTTTGGAGTATTTTCAATTGCACAAGGTGTCTTGCAAATGAACCCATGTCTGAGGAAGACATGCATGTGTACTTCACATGCCACTTTTCACATAGCAGGAAGGTCATGTAATATTTTTCATGCAGCTGTCTTTTGACTGTGAACCATCCCATGAGGTCAGCTGTGGAATTTTCAACTTGTAGCATCACAATGGGGATCCACTCTTTGGATTTGGGGATATTTCCGATTCTCTTGATTCAGATTGGAATGATATATATATATATATATATATATTAGTTTTTGATGAAAATTCTGCATTTGATGGTAATGAATGTCGTGCATCTAGGAATCTGTAGAGTGCAGACAATGAATGGATGCCTACTGTTGTCTGGACTGGTCTGAAAAGTCCTGTAGCATCTGAGCATGTGTGAGGGCTGTACAGGTCTTGCCAAAAGCCCAGGTCAGATGATCCTGCACAAAGCTGAACTCCTAGTGGTCTCCACAACAGTGTAAGGGCCAAGGAGAAACACACTTCCACACAGAAGTTGGGAAGCTACCTTATGAAGGTGATCATAGATACGGGATTATTAATATATCCAGGTTGGCATCTATTATTTTTTTAGCTTTTGACTTTCGCAGCTGTGGGCATCTTGACAACCATCAACTCCCTGTAAGCACAGACAACTCTATAAGAACCTGAGGATAAATTTCCCTGTGCATGTCCCCTTGTGAAACTGCTTAAGCACCGCCTGGTTTACACACAGGTGGAATTTCTAGGTCAAAGTGTGCATGTTTACTTCTTTGACTAAGCACTGCCAGGTGGCTCTTCTGCATAGCTCTACCTGTGGCCAGGATTGTATTATCTAGCTTTCTAACTTTTGCATGTTGAGTAGATACATAGTGGGAGCACACTGTTTTTGTTGGTATTTTTCTTGGTATCTATTCTGATGCTTTTCACTGGGGGATTTTTTCCTGTGAAAATGGGCTTCCTCTACTTGACCTTATTTTCTTCTTTTTAAAATTTTTTCAATGTGACTTTTTAATTTTAGTTTTATTAAAGACATTGCCCCTTGCTTGCATAGTCTATATCTAAAGCACTAGTCCTTGCTCCAAGGCCCAGCTTGCTCTCAGCTGCCCCAGGAGGGGAACAGTCTTTGGCGGTAGACAAGAGACGCCCCTGCAGGGGGCACAAGTGCTTTGGCCCTCTGGTGTCTTGCCAGCAGTGCTTCCCATGCTCACAGAGGGTTTCAGACACTGAGTCAATGGTCCAGGTGGTCTTTTGTTCAGTCTGATCTCAAATTGAGCTCCTCTGAGAGGTCATATTGAAGTCCTTGTGTGTACCTGACCCATCATTTTAAACAATATTCCAAGTTCACTTTTTGTGTGTACGTGGGTTCTGGGGATTGAACCCAGGGCCTTGAGCCTGTGAGGCAAGTGACCTACCTGAGCTACACCCTCAGAGACCCCTGTAAAAGTATTTCCCCTTTGCCTCGGGGTCTAAGTTGCCAAGGCTGACCTCAAACGTTCCTCTTGCCTCAGCCTCCCTGGTGGCTGGCATGACAGGCATGCACCTGGGACTGTCACACTCGAGCCTGTGATGGGAACTCATGTGCATCTGTCCAGGGCTGAGCATGGTTAGGCAGAGCTGTGCTCCAGGCTCCCTGCAGGGCTGTGGAGGCTTCTGCTGCCCAGCAGCCCTGGTGCCATGGCCAGGGCTCCTCCCAGCCGAGGGCAGGCAGCTACCCATTGCTGTAGGCTGACCTTATATTCTTCTTATGGCACTCGTCCGTTCTCTGGAGTATGTTGTATGGTTTGTCCATTAGGAGTCTAACAGGTCCTCTAGAACCTTCAAACAATTAGTAAAATTCCTGAACAGTAAGTGAGCGCGCGCAGAAATTGGGCTAATATTTTGGGAAGAACAATGTTGGATGATATATTCATGGCTTGAATATATCATCCAACATGAAGTTATATTTTATTACTTACAAAATAATAAAATAATGAAGCAATACCATGGGCTGAGCTAAAATAGATCCTTAGGATCTTAGGCATTCTGTAATAAATCTGTGTCACTTGAAGTATAGAGTTGATCGACTCTGAGTAATGAAACAGAAGTAAAGGTATCAAAGCCAATGATCATCTGTTTCCAATTTTCTGTGATTTGGTTCAAGTGGTAAAGTGGTGATATTTATTAATAATGGATTGAATAGGTTCATAATTGTTTTAGAGTACAATTAGATGCCTTCAAACTTTAGGCTACATGGGCACATTTGAGAACGGTTCCAGCCATTCTCTCATCCTTTGGGTCATTCCCCTCCTATGTCCTGTGAGACATTTTCTATGTGAGGCTTTAAGAAGAAGAAGAGAATATTCTGTAAAGAAAACCTTGTGATCTGTGCAGTATGAAGTTGAATGGATTCATTCAGAAATCAGAAATTCTATTGAAAGATACTTATTGGCATGAGCCAAATAAAACCTATTTTTAGGCATCCTGGTGAAGACAAGGTTTTATCTTTATGTCTCATTTTCTATGTTTTGTTGTTGTTGTTGTTGTTAGAATGAAATTCATATGTTGCCAGACCATTCTATCAGATGTGTAACTAGATGCCATTTAAATTACCCACTTTTACATGGTAGACAGTTTTTAATGAACACTGCCTGTCTGCACCTTTTTTAAAAACAGGACTGGGATCAGAAGCCCAAATACCAATGGTTAGCTGGAGCATATTTTTCATTTGGCCTATCTGTCAGTATTCCCTGAGGTCATCTGTGCAATCAGCTTCGTTACTCCTGCCCCCTCACTGGATTTCATAGAAACCATATGCTATGTATGAATCAGGGACACCAATCCCACAACATAGCATTCTTGGAATATCCAAAGTCCCACTTTTCACTTCGCCATGCCTGAGATCAGCAGTAATATTTATCAGCAAATGTGAGATTTTCAAAGATCCAATTCTATGTGCTCCTTTCTCATAGAGCCTTAGGCAGGGATATAGCATACATAAATATTAAGTAAAGTCCATACTTTTTAAAATGTCATCCATTGAATAGTTGACACATGTCTGAGATACTTTTTTATTTTGGAGGAGGTATTATTTAATAGGGAATTCCAACAGCTACCTAATAGTGAAATGAGAAGTCTTGCATCCATTTTATTTTGTTTCTGATGATTTTTATGAGTAAGGGTAAGATACTTCCTTGTTCTGATGCAGATGTTGCCCACTTTTGTGAATGGATGCGGGGTGTCACCTACTACTTGCATATCTGCATATTGGGCTTGACACTGCTATCGTACTTGGTAGTTGGCAAAAAGTCAATACTGAAGTTAAGCTCTTGTGTTCTAGCAGCAGAGCTGAAGATCCTTGATGTGCCACCTTCTGCAATCCATGCTGCTCTCTTCATGTTCCTTATTGACTTCCTGGTGAGGAGCATCATGGTCTCCTGGTCTTGAGAATGGCCAAGCATTGCTCTGTGAATGTGGAAGATGGGCATGTGGAAGGCTCCAGGGAGGAGGGATCATTGAACATGTACTCGAATCCATGTGCCTGTTGAATGACCTGTTTTTTTATTTTTGGGTTTTAAGGGAGACACTGCCCTAAAACACTTCTGTGCAGCTGGGGATGCAGGCTTCTGCTTCACCTTGCAGGAAGCATTAACGAATCCTTTCCAGAAGACATGAGAAGAGAGAAGTGAGCCTCTGGTATCATGCAGGTTCCTTGCATTGCCCATGGGCTAGAAGAGAGAAGAGTTGCTTCATGAGATTTGATCCCCTTTTTCCTGAAAAGTTCCACACAGAGGTGAGTCCCCAGCATGTTTAGAAATCATTTCAGACACCTTTCTGGACGGAATTGAATCAGAGCCCCTGATGATGTGGAAGAGCTAAAGATGGGTTTGCTATGAATTTTCTATTTCATTCATCAGGGCCTGAGTCAAGTCAGTCATTGTGCTGTCAACACATGAGCTGCTGGTCAAATGTGAGGAAGTGGTCTTGCTTTATGAAAACACCACCCTGATTCAGTGAGCCAGAGGCAGCCTGCAGTCCCTGTTTTCCTGTAAAGGCAGATTGCTGTGGATGGCTTCTGGCCTCGTCATGCAGCCCTGCTCAGAGTAGGGGATTGAGGGACCAGGCAGATCCCTAGTTCCTTTTGATCTTTATTGCCATTGGGCCACCCCAGGGTCCTTGGACTCTACCTGGTCTTCTGGCCTGGGTCAGGGGATGTGAGGTTTGGAATCCCCCTCTGTGGCAGGATCCCAGCCCCCCAGCCACTTGAGGTCAGCACATCCTTCCCTAATTGTGTTAGAGTTGGAGACTTCTCCCACCCATCCTCATCCATGCTCATCCCACATTTTGTAGCTTGGCACCTGAGGACCTTTATTCATTGACTTAGTTGTTAGTGATGATGGTTACTAAGACTAAGTGACTCTTTCAAGTCACATCACTTGCATGGTAGGGCTAGAGCATGGATCTTCCTAATTGATTTCATGGGACTCTCTCATGGAAACTGTGACTGCTTCCTAAACACACACTCTACATTTGGAGTGTCAAAATTCTTGCCACTGCCTCCTTGGCAAGTGTATCTTGTCTTCTACGTGGGAATTTCACAAATATTTTCCTTTGGTTTGTGGAGGTCATGCAGAAGGGATTTCATTTGAAATAGCCCAAACAAGAAATACCAGTTGTCTTTTTCGCACATGGATGTGTGTAGTGAACACCCCTTTCTGTGTGCTTGCATGAGTTACTCCTTTGAATTTGTTGAAGAATGGTTGGCTGGGGAGCAAGTTAACGAGAGATGGATATCAATGGTTGTCAAGTATTCTGACGTGAAGAATGTATTGAGGATGTGAAGGCTTTTCTAGCCAGTTCCTATGGCTCAGTCAGGGATCAGTCAGAGGATTCTGTCTGGTAGACTCTTTGGCACAGATGTCAAAGTGGCCTGGTCTTACCCTGTCCAGGACTGAATGCTGAGCTTGAGTGGGAGCTTCTTGTCATTTCAAGCATTTCCATGAGTCTGTCCTCTGTTCTCTTGTATCCAAGTGGTTTCTAATAGGAAAGCAGAACAAAAATTGAAAGTATGGTGATTGATTATTTTTACCAATGTTATTTCAATCCACTTTGTTTAATACGAAATTACCTTTATGCTAGTAAGACTTCATATGTGAGGAAATAATGAAAATATTGGGGTTAGGGGATGAGAATATGCAAATCAAACATTTTTGAGCACCAAGACCCGTTTTTTGTTTTTGTTTTTGTTTTTTTTTTTAACTTAAATAATATTAAGTGCCAGAGGACCACCGCTGCCATTCACCCTCAACAACCTCCAGGTCCAGCCTCCAGGTGGCCCATTTCACCAGGGTGTGTGGGACCACACTGTCCTGGGATGAGAGAACAGTACCCACGGATGTTGACATCTCACAGAGTAGATATTGCCAGTGACAGTAGGGAGCTATTGGCACATGAGGAAAGGAAGAGCTCTCAGGATGGGAAGAGGGGGCCGCTTCGAGACTCATTGGGTATGGCACGAGGCTGCTGGGTGTGGTGTTTGCCTGGGCCCACTGAGTTGGGCAGATCCGTGGTCTGTGTTTCTGTACCCTCCTCTGTAGCCTGTGTTGGCAGCAGATCAGGGAATTGCGATCAGAAGTGCTCCCAGTAACACAGGCACCAGCCCCGAGAGTGTGTGCCTATCCGTTTCCCCACCTGGCCTGACTTAGTGCCTGTCTTGCCTCAGGGCTGAGACCCTACAATCTCTGATGAGGGTGTCTGTGGTCCAGATCCAACCTGCATGGCCAACATGCTCAGACCTTCAGCTGGGTCCTAGGCTGCTGCAACCAAACTCTGTTAACTGGGTGGCCGACAACAGAGGAAATGTCTTCCGTTGAGCTCCAGAGGCTCAACACAGTAGGTGTTGGGCTGTCCCAGTGCCATAACCCCTCCCAGGTTTCAAGGGGACTGTCTCCCCAACTCTCCCAGCCCTTGCCCACTCTCCTATTGCTGCCCACGATCTGTGGTTCCCATATGGGCATCCCGCCCTGGCTCCAACCTCACATATCCGGTATCCCCCAGTCTCCCTGGTATCTGGGTCCAGACTCTCCTCTTCCTACAAGAATATCAGATATTGGATTTGGTCCCAGTTGATGCTGTGTTCCATCATGTGAGCTCTTAGCTTCATCACTGTGCAAAGACTCTTTTCCCACACAAGTTCGCACGACTTTTGGCTGGCTAAGAATTTTCAGGCGACACTTTTCTAATGAGTACACTTTCCTTCCTTCCGATCTCCCACCAGTGAGCATTCCTCGCACCCTTGTCCTAGTTCCTTTATGGCAGTTTCCCTCCTTATGGCTGAGAGGACCTAGTGACCCCTGAATTCACACGTTCTCCTTAATCACCAACACACTGCAGAATTCTCCAGGGGGCCATATATGCTCCTGGAAGTTGGTGTTGGAAATAGTTCTCCATCCATTAATCACTCCCTCACTCACTAATGTCCTTGTGTCCTTGAGAAAGGCTCTCCCTTTCCTGGTTTTCCTGAATAGAAATCCTCTTGCCTCTTGGGTGAATAGGGTTATGGGTTGTGCAGAGGGTGTTGGTCCACTGAGCATCTTAGAGACTGTCCTTTATGGAGCCTAATGATCCTCACTGGGGAATGAGGCCAGGGTCCTAACTGTGGTTAGTTAGAGAGGGAAAGAAGGACAAGGGAAACTCAGATGTCCCTTCATGGCCCCTGGAGTTAGAGGACTTACCCCTTTGCACCTGGGATCAGGAGACCTCATTTCCTCGAGGACACGCACACTCAGACGTTAATCTTGAGTGTGGGTTCCTTTCTGGGGTCCAGGGCTGTTGTTAGCCACCAGGAATGACAGTGCTCTCCATGCTGAGTGGAGCCATTTTTGCCAGGAAAGAGAGCCCATGGTCACGCCTTGTGCAAAGCATCCCACGCCAGGGGCTCCCATGCCTACATTCCTGTCCTGAAAGGAAGCCACTCAGAGGCAAGGTGGGTCCAACCACCTCCCATGTGTTCACTCATCACTGTGTTCCAGCAGTCACCCCAGTGAACAGTCCTGATGGGATTGGATGTGGCTCAGAATGTCACCCTCATGAGCTCTACCCTGCCACAGCTGCAGTTCTGCAGTGGGAGAAACTCAAAACCTCAAAACACATGCACATGAAAGAAAAGAGCAAGAGCCAGAGCCCAAACAGGCCAGGTGTGGCAAAGACAGCTGGAGTGCCTAGGTTGGGACTCAGAATTATGTCAGTGGGGTGGCATTGCTGCTGGCACCAGCATGATAACCGAGAGCCAGCCCTGCTCATTTTGGGGAGCAGTGTGTTGGGGAAGGCAGCAGAAATTGAGAGGCAGGATTGAGTTTGGCCCTAGGAGGAGGTTGGGTAAGAGGCCAGTGTGGGTTGGAGAGCCTGGGCAGATAGACAGAGGCCAGGGCACACCCCAAAGCCTGGAGACTGCACTTGATGTCCAGGGTTGTGAAACACCACTTCCCCTCTTACTCACAACTGAGAGCAAGGGGCATTGATGAGTTCAGTTTGTGTGCGGCTGCATCCAAGGTGGCTCGGCTAGGAACCTCTGTTTCCTTGACTCAGGAGGCTGGGAGTCCAGGCTCCACTGAGGCTCGGCTGGGAGGATCGGAGTCTGAGTTTATGCCTGTGTTCCCTGTAGGATCCATGTTGGCTGAGCCTCAGTGTTTTTGTAATGAGAGGATGGGTGACCGTCATGTCTTTATCACAGGACACACTTGCTAAATGGATTTGTTTGCTCTGAGGAGGAAAGAGAGAGGGGGGAGTGGTGCTGGAGACAGGGATGCAGACAGGGGTCATGGACTTGGCATAACTCAGTCTTGGAGGTGATATCCCATCACCTGTACCCACTTCAATTCCCATGAATCCAGAGGCTGAGCCCCCTTGAGGTGAGGGGTGAACCGGTTCTGGGCAGCAGGATGCTGTGGTACCTCGGAGTCTCTGTGAGACCCCAACACTAGACACACTTGGCCCTTTTGAAATCTTAGGAGAAGCCTTGGGAAGTTGTATGGCAGAGGGGAGCAGCCTCTGCATCTCAGTCCCCTCCAACTTGCCATGGTGTAGAGAGGGAACTGCAGCCACGATGGGACGGACATTGGCCATGTCCCTGTGTGGGACACAGGCCTGATGGAGTTAGGGTGCATTCTTTGTCTCTCCCTTTCTTGTGATTATCCCATCTCTACATTTGTGCTTTAGCCACCTGTGAGTCCCATCTCTGGTTTCAGAGAGAACAGAGGGTGTTATGGGCCAATAGACACAATAAACCCTAGAGATTAGATGCTACCCTACTTTCCAGAAAAGACTGGGCACACCATGAGTTGCACAATGATGGGACCAGGGTCCAAAAGCTGCTGAGAGGGAAGGACTGGTTGTGAATGCATTTTTGAAGGCTCCAAGCTGGAACTCTAGTGGCACCAAGCAGGGCAGATGCTGGTGGGGATGTTTGGGTAGTTGTTGGTGAACACCTGCGCACCTGAGATGGGTAGGCATGGAGGAGAAATCGGCAGCCCATAGGGCTGTTGAAAGTGGTCTTATGTGAAAAGAGGCTCAGGTATGGGCACAGGAAATGACATCATTGCCTTGACAATGGATCAAACAGAACATGGAACCCTGGTATCCAGGCACCCACTTCACTGACCAAGCCATCCGAGCTCACTTGGTTGGAGCCACTGGAGGGAGAAGGATGTTCTCCTGTGGTTGCAGACAATGCCGAGCCTCAGGCTCCCAGGAATCTCAGGGGGGCCAACTAGCCCTTTTGTGGATACACTGGGTGAGGCTTCATCTTAGACGCCAGAGCCTCTGGCGATTGTCGCAGAGGAGCTCAAGAGTAACAGTGAGTAGCACAGGGCAGGTGAGCCCAGCAGGCCCTCTAGTCTGATCCCTGATGAATGGCCCAGGACTCCTATTCTGACTCTGTGTGTGTGTGTGTGTGTGTGTGTGTGTGTGTGTGAGTGTGTGTGTGTGTTTGTACTGATGGGAACTGTCCCATTGTGCTTTGACTCTAGTGTATTGGCACAAGTCATTTTTCTGTTTGTCACCATTTCCATTTTGAACCCACCATTCTTGGTCCCAACCCAGGGTGAAAATGATCAGAACACGGAGGAGCCCTTCAGGGTTCAGAGCCTTGAACCTTACAGGCAGGACCAGCTTAGGAATGAGCTCCTGCCTGTCATTTGTGGGAGGAACCTACATTTCAGCAGCAACATGGGGTTAATCTCCTGGGATTTCATCCCCACCCAGCAGGTGCTGGATCTCTTGTTCCCAAAACAGCCACCTTCTTCAGTCTTTACTCCTGGTGCCACTCCACATCCTCCAAGGGGACAAGAACCTCAGGTTCTGGATGGATGTTGTAGAATGCCCACAGAGCCAACTGCCAGGCTGGGTGGGGTGCAGTTGCTGGGCTTTGCTGATGTTGTCATCCCCCACAGTTCTTGGAACCTTCTGTGGCAGTGGCATCCAGGACCCCAGCAGCTGTGAGTAGCAGCTCCTCACTGCTTCACTCCAGCGAGCAGGTGGAAGACAGCCGCGTTGTTCACGTCCTCCTAGAGGGACAGAGCCTGAGTGAGACAAAGCGCATCCCGGTAAGCCCGACAGCAGGGCTGCCTCCTGGGTGTCCACACAGTGGAAGGCAGGAGACACAGCCAACCCCAGGGCTATGGTGGGAAATAAAGAAGAGAGAGGTCCGTCTTAAGGGCTTGACCTGAGGAGGGAGAGCATCAGCATGCCCAGCTTCAGTGGTGAGTGGGCCTGTGTATTGTGGGTTTTGCAGGCCAGAAGTGCAGACGGAAGTGCTGTGGACAGATGAAGGCAGAGATATGTCCAGGGTGCAGGCTGCAGTGCCTAGAACTTGGTATTCTCAATGAGTGAAGTTGGAGCAGAGGAGGTGGCAGTGACTTGTCACATGTGTAGGAGGGGATGTGTTCCTGGTGGCAGGGAAGAGAACCTCCTTAGCATGACTAGGTGTAGGAATTTGGGGTCGGGATCACCTGGGGGGTCATGCCAAAGCTTCGGAATGTTAGGCTTTGCATGTATGTAAATACGGAGCTAAAGGGGTTCTTGGCAGAATTTCTATGGATGTGCAGTAGACACGCTAATGCTGCAGGTGTCCAGCTGCAGAGGAGACATGTTCAGTGACTGCCAGTGCTGAGTCAAGTACATCATTACAACCAGACCCGCACCGAGCTTCCAGAGGCCAGGGCCTCTCAAAGCTATCATGAAGCACTCAAGTGCACACTCTTGTATCTGAGTCTGTTTTGTGTCGTGGCAGTCAGGACCCAAATTTTCAGTGCATCTGCCTCTTCCACCCACAAAGGCAGCCTGCATCCCAGATCACACTTGGTGCGCAGATCCCTGGCCCATTGCTCTCATCTCAGTGAGATGAGAGTGTGTCTGTGCATAGGCAATTTGGTCCTTTGACATGAGTGGAATGTGGCTCCCCAGGGGGAGGGGAGATGGCAGGTACAGGCAGATATTTGTACCAGGATTGTTCTAGTAGCACATTGCAAGAACCCAGGTGGTATATGGAGGACACACTCAGGTAGCAGGATAACAAGATTGTGCCCTTGTATATGTAGCTGAGATTTCTCCTGAATGTTTGACCACAGTCTTCTGGGTAGCTCTTCTAAAAGCCATTCTCTGATGACATTTGTCCCACCCTGATCCAGGTGACCTTTCAGGAGACGGTGACAAGCCTCATCCGCAGGGCCTTGGACCAAAATTTGTTGCAGCATGAGGATGTGGACAACTTTGAGCTGCTGTATATGATGTCTGAGGATGAGAGTAAGTAGGACAATCAGACAGTGGGGAGACATGATCCACAGTGGGCTCAGGATAACTGACAGCCAAGAGAAAGTGGGCCTTGGCCCCAAAATACCAAAGTGTGATGGGCCTGGCGGAGACTCTCAGGGGTTGTGGGTGTTTTGTGGTATAATCCTTGAGTGCCACCTAACAATTCTCTCCACTTCGCTCTGCAGAAATCAAGGTCTCTGACCACTCACTCGTGTGTCTGTCCATGAATCTGGGAATACAATATTTCATGGTGAGGAAACGCCCCCAGGTCAAGGGAAAGGAGGTAAACACCTACCTTATTCAAGCTGTGCATGTGCTGCCATTCCACTCCGACCTGAGGAAATAAGAAGCCTCAGCACCTGGACATATTTGCTGGAAGCCCATAGAGCCAACTGACAGTCTGGGGTGGCTTTCTGTTTCTGGGTTTGCTGATGTTCCATCCCCCACAGTTCTCAGAATCAACCTGCAAGTCCTCCAGCCCGCTTTCCCACAAGCAGGTGGGAGACACCTGCTTAATTCGTGTCCACTTAGAAACACAAAGTCCAGAGATGGCCAAGAGTGTTCTGGTAAGCCTGGGAGCAGGGGTGTCCCGTGGTGCTTACACCTGGGTGGGGAGCAGACACTGGTCCAATACCATGGACTACTCATGCCCTCTTGAATTTGGAGCTTCTGGATGATCAGGAGGATAGATGGGAATCAAGAAGGGAGAGGTCAGTGTGAAGGGCTGGAGCTGAGATGAGCGAGTGCAGCAGCTTGTCCACTGCCATGTCTGAGGGAGTCTGTGTGTCAGGTGGCAGCATGCAGTCCAGAAGGGCAGGGACAGGTATGGGTGACAGATGAGAATAGGACAGGAACTAGGTTGCAGGTTCCCTTGTATGGGATGCTGACGTCTATGGAGGAGGACAGCAGTGTGAGGTTCTCCATGTTCCTTGAACAAGGAGCTGAGAGAGTCTCTCTGCAGAGTCGATATGGATGTGGAGCAAGCACACTAAATGTCCAGGTAACCCAATGACAACCCTTGCCGGATGAGGTGCCCTCCTACATCCCAGCCAGCACTGAGCCTCTGGAGGCCAGGAGCTCTCGTGGCTATCTTTCAGCTCTCCTGTGTGTGGTCATGTTCCTGGGTCTGTTTTTGGCCCTGGCAATCCAGACCAAAGCCTCTAGGTTTTGTGCCTAGGCCATTCCCAATGCCGCCTGCATCCTCGGGCAGACCTGGGATCTTGGAGGCTATTGTCCCATTCCTCCCAACTTGTGGGATGAGATTGCATCTGTATGCAGGTAGTGGGGTCCTTTCACTCCGAGAGGAGTGCAGCTCCACAAAGAGCAATGGCAGGCCCAGGAAGTCCTATGTACAAGGATTGGGCTAGTAGCCTGTGGGAAGAGCCCACACGATGAGCAGGAGGTCAGCCTCGGGTAGTAGGGTCATGGATGTTGCCCTTGTATTTAGAGTGGAGGTGCCTCCAGAATGCCCCTGCCCACTGTCCTTGAGTAGTCACTTCAAGGCCCATTTCCTGAAGGCCTGTCTCCCATGCTGCTCCAGGTGACCTGCCACGATAGGGCTCCTGTCGTCATCCGCAGCGCCCTCGACCTACACTTCCTTACTGAGGAGAATCCAGAGGATTATGAGCTGGGCCAAATCATCTCTCGCCGTCAGAGTAAGTGAGACAATCAGATAGCAGAGAGCAAGGGTCAGGATGTGGACTCAGGTCAACTCTTAGCAACAAAGAGTAGTCTCTGACCCCCAAGAACACTCCAACAGGTGTGTTGGGTTCGTGCACAAAGCCAACTGCACTTCTGCTGGTGGAAGGTCTTGAGGTCCAATGGTATACCCCGGTAGATATTGCGGCTCCCCACCAGGTGCCCTCCCCTGGACATGAACAGGCATCCAAAGCTGACATCTTTGAGGAGTGAGGAGGAAAGCCTCTCTCCAGGAGCAGTATGTTTTCATGGTCTGGGATAGGAGTGGTTTCAAAGGAACATGGGAATGCATGGGCTAAAGAGGGAACTGGCATTTTGTGGACTGAAGCAGTACTATTGAAAGCCTTCTGTGTGACCAAAAAACCACTGCCTGGGCAGAGCATTGCCAGGATTCTAGCAAGCAGTAACAGGATGAAATTGGGAAGAAAACACAGCCTGGGAGACAGCCTGAATCATCTGTTTTTGCATAAATTCCATGGTCTTACGCACCTGAGTCCACTAGGCAAGGAGTGATCACAATAGCCAGGTTGTGATCCCTAACTAAATTCAGATGAGGGCTTCCTGAGCACGTAGCCACAGAGCTCATCTGATAATAATGCCAGCGCTTTTTCGTTGGTTGGTTGGTTGGTTTTTGTGAGCCAAACACCACAGCAGCCATTATCCCAGCCTATGTACCCTGAAGACCACCATCCCTATGAGTTCTAGGATCACTATCTTAACCTACTGTTAGGTTAGTAGAGTCTATGGAAGAGGAAGTCTGTCTGGGGCCTTGGTAGCCTAAGAAATTCATAGCAGAGATCTCCACATCCAACCCAGAAGGGATGGAGAACAGGCTCTAGGTTAGAGGAGGGCGACAGGAAACACATGTTCAGAGGAAGGAGAAGCGGCTGTTGTATTCCCCCACTCGGGGTCATGGCACCACTGGGCCATACACCATGTTGGAGGGAAGCAGTCCCTTTGCTGGTCTTTGGAACCATTGTTCTCAGTAGGGCAGTATTTGGAATGTGGCCTCCATTCTCAGAAGCCTGGTTCACATGGAGGCGGGCTCCACCAACGCAGAAGCATGGCTCTAACGTGGTATCCGTGCTGGTCAGCCTGTCCTCACTGTGGCCATACTTGAGGAAAATAACTCAGAGGAGGAAACCTAGGCCTTTTTTCTCTGGGTTTCATAGCTTTCTCTTTGGTTGTGCACTGAGGCTGTCCATAAAGCTCTAGTGTGTGGCAGTGGAGAGCTCCTCAGCCCTTGCCACAAAGGCATAGACTGGGAGAGAGAGAACGAGGCTGGCAGAGAGGGAGAGAGAGAAAGATGGAGAGGGAGGACCTCTCCTTGGAGAATGAGGATTCAGTGGAGCCAACAGGAACAAGGTACTGTTGCCCAGGGCACAACCCTGTTTAGGTCTTACTCCAACCATGCTCAACCTTTCTTCCAGTCCCTCCCAGCCCCCAGTACTGTATTCATCTTGAATGAGAATTTCATGTTGACATCAGAGCACTCACCATCCAATGCTTCCCTCCAAACCCACCTATGAAGATGGCTCATGTGGGGACTGAATCTTCGGCACAGGAGCCTTTTGTGGGAGATTTCAGATGCAAACCCTAGTGGTGTGCTTTGGCAGATGCAAGAGGACCTGAGATATTCTGGAGTCCAAAGCCTTCGGTAGGAACAGACATTAGGTCTGTTGAAGTGCTCTGCCTAGTTCTTCCTCAGGGAGGACTGTGGAGGCTGTCTTTGTTGGTATTGGTGCTGAATTGGAGAGCTCTCAGGTGTGTGGCTCTGGCCTTTTCTGGCACAGGCTCTCAGATGTTGGCGTGTCCTAGGGAGCACCTCCTGAGTGCCACCTTCTTTTTGTACACCCCTCTCTCCCCAGAGCTGAGGATTCCAGCAGAGGCCAACGTATTTGATGCCAAGAATCCTCACAAAAAATCCAACTTTGTGCTGAGGAAAAGGAGCCTCTCCCAAAAGAATGATGGGTGGATCGAGCCTCAACCTCCCTCTCGTCCTGCAAAGAAGGCTCCTGCCCTCCTGAGGATGCTTGCAAAACCATTCTGTTGCTGTGTGCCTGGGCGGGGCTGAGGCAGCCCAGGAATATTTACATTGATTACTATTTTCTTCAAAGTTTGAATCTATAGTTTGCCATTGTCCTTGACCTTGTTTAGTAACACAGTTGTTACTCTCCTGTATTTGTTGTTTCCATTAATATATTATTATTATTTTAAAATACATATGTTTTTGTTACCTGATCTACTGTGATGATTTGAGTATACTAAATGTAGCAGTGATTCCTAAAGGACACATCCAAACCAACAGGAAGGAATGTTTCATTCTATCAGCAAGAACTTTGGTTTTTAGGAGTTTGGCAGATGGCATTATCTGAGTCAGTTTTCCAATGGGGGCAATGAAGTATCAGCTATGATGGTACAAACACAAACAAAGACACACAAACACACACAAGAGCACACACACTCACTGAGAGATAGATAGACAGATGGAGTTGGTCTCTGCTGAAATACTTTGGAGACATGGTTCTGATTTCTCCCCTTTTGGAGTATTTTCAATTGCACAAGGTGTCTTGCAAATGAACCCATGTCTGAGGAAGACATGCATGTGTGCTTCACATGCCACTTTTCACATAGCAGGAAGGTCATGTAATATTTTTCATGCAGCTGTCTTTTGACTGTGAACCATCCCATGAGGTCAGCTGTGGAATTTTCAACTTGTAGCATCACAATGGGGATCCACTCTTTGGATTTGGGGATATTTCCGATTTTCTTGATTCAGATTGGAATGATATATATATATATATATATATATATATATATATATATATATATATATATATATATATATATATGTTTTTGATGAAAATTCTGCATTTGATGGTAATGAATGTCGTGCATCTAGGAATCTGTAGAGTGCAGACAATGAATGGATGCCTACTGTTGTCTGGACTGGTCTGAAAAGTCCTGTAGCATCTGAGCATGTGTGAGGGCTGTACAGGTCTTGCCAAAAGTCCAGGTCAGATGATCCTGCACAAAGCTGAACTCCTAGTGGTCTCCACAACAGTGTAAGGGCCAAGGAGAAACACACTTCCACACAGAAGTTGGGAAGCTACCTTATGAAGGTGATCATAGATACGGGATTATTAATATATCCAGGTTGGCATCTATTATTTTTTTAGCTTTTGACTTTCGCAGCTGTGGGCATCTTGACAACCATCAACTCCCTGTAAGCACAGACAACTCTATAAGAACCTGAGGATAAATTTCCCTGTGCATGTCCCCTTGTGAAACTGCTTAAGCACCGCCTGGTTTACACACAGGTGGAATTTCTAGGTCAAAGTGTGCATGTTTACTTCTTTGACTAAGCACTGCCAGGTGGCTCTTTTGCATAGCTCTACCTGTGGCCAGGATTGTATTATCTAGCTTTCTAACTTTTGCATGTTGAGTAGATACATAGTGGGAGCACACTGTTTTTGTTGGTATTTTTCTTGGTATCTATTCTGATGCTTTTCACTGGGGGATTTTTTCCTGTGAAAATGGGCTTCCTCTACTTGACCTTATTTTCTTCTTTTTAAAATTTTTTCAATGTGACTTTTTAATTTTAGTTTTATTAAAGACATTGCCCCTTGCTTGCATAGTCTATATCTAAAGCACTAGTCCTTGCTCCAAGGCCCAGCTTGCTCTCAGCTGCCCCAGGAGGGGAACAGTCTTTGGCGGTAGACAAGAGACGCCCCTGCAGGGGGCACAAGTGCTTTGGCCCTCTGGTGTCTTGCCAGCAGTGCTTCCCATGCTCACAGAGGGTTTCAGACACTGAGTCAATGGTCCAGGTGGTCTTTTGTTCAGTCTGATCTCAAATTGTGCTCCTCTGAGAGGTCATATTGAAGTCCTTGTGTGTACCTGACCCATCATTATAAACAATATTCCAAGTTCACTTTTTGTGTGTACGTGGGTTCTGGGGATTGAACCCAGGGCCTTGAGCCTGTGAGGCAAGTGACCTACCTGAGCTACACCCTCAGAGACCCCTGTAAAAGTATTTCCCCTTTGCCTCGGGGTCTAAGTTGCCAAGGCTGACCTCAAACGTTCCTCTTGCCTCAGCCTCCCTGGTGGCTGGCATGACAGGCATGCACCTGGGACTGTCACACTCGAGCCTGTGATGGGAACTCATGTGCATCTGTCCAGGGCTGAGCATGGTTAGGCAGAGCTGTGCTCCAGGCTCCCTGCAGGGCTGTGGAGGCTTCTGCTGCCCAGCAGCCCTGGTGCCATGGCCAGGGCTCCTCCCAGCCGAGGGCAGGCAGCTGCCCATTGCTGTAGGCTGACCTTATATTCTTCTTATGGCACTCGTCCGTTCTCTGGAGTATGTTGTATGGTTTGTCCATTAGGAGTCTAACAGGTCCTCTAGAACCTTCAAACAATTAGTAAAATTCCTGAACAGTAAGTGAGCGCGCGCAGAAATTGGGCTAATATTTTGGGAAGAACAATGTTGGATGATATATTCATGGCTTGAATATATCATCCAACATGAAGTTATATTTTATTACTTACAAAATAATAAAATAATGAAGCAATACCATGGGCTGAGCTAAAATAGATCCTTAGGATCTTAGGCATTCTGTAATAAATCTGTCTCACTTGAAGTATAGAGTTGATCGACTCTGAGTAATGAAACAGAAGTAAAGGTATCAAAGCCAATGATCATCTGTTTCCAATTTTCTGTGATTTGGTTCAAGTGGTAAAGTGGTGATATTTATTAATAATGGATCGAATAGGTTCATAATTGTTTTAGAGTACAATTAGATGCCTTCAAACTTTAGGCTACATGGGCACATTTGAGAACGGTTCCAGCCATTCTCTCATCCTTTGGGTCATTCCCCTCCTATGTCCTGTGAGACATTTTCTATGTGAGGCTTTAAGAAGAAGAAGAGAATATTCTGTAAAGAAAACCTTGTGATCTGTGCAGTATGAAGTTGAATGGATTCATTCAGAAATCAGAAATTCTATTGAAAGATACTTATTGGCATGAGCCAAATAAAACCTATTTTTAGGCATCCTGGTGAAGACAAGGTTTTATCTTTATGTCTCATTTTCTATGTTTTGTTGTTGTTGTTGTTGTTAGAATGAAATTCATATGTTGCCAGACCATTCTATCAGATGTGTAACTAGATGCCATTTAAATTACCCACTTTTACATGGTAGACAGTTTTTAATGAACACTGCCTGTCTGCACCTTTTTTAAAAACAGGACTGGGATCAGAAGCCCAAATACCAATGGTTAGCTGGAGCATATTTTTCATTTGGCCTATCTGTCAGTATTCCCTGAGGTCATCTGTGCAATCAGCTTCGTTACTCCTGCCCCCTCACTGGATTTCATAGAAACCATATGCTATGTATGAATCAGGGACACCAATCCCACAACATAGCATTCTTGGAATATCCAAAGTCCCACTTTTCACTTCGCCATGCCTGAGATCAGCAGTAATATTTATCAGCAAATGTGAGATTTTCAAAGATCCAATTCTATGTGCTCCTTTCTCATAGAGCCTTAGGCAGGGATATAGCATACATAAATATTAAGTAAAGTCCATAGTTTTTAAAATGTCATCCATTGAATAGTTGACACATGTCTGAGATACTTTTTATTTTGGAGGAGGTATTATTTAATAGGGAATTCCAACAGCTACCTAATAGTGAAATGAGAAGTCTTGCATCCATTTTATTTTGTTTCTGATGATTTTTATGAGTAAGGGTAAGATACTTCCTTGTTCTGATGCAGATGTTGCCCACTTTTGTGAATGGATGCGGGGTGTCACCTACTACTTGCATATCTGCATATTGGGCTTGACACTGCTATCGTACTTGGTAGTTGGCAAAAAGTCAATACTGAAGTTAAGCTCTTGTGTTCTAGCAGCAGAGCTGAAGATCCTTGATGTGCCACCTTCTGCAATCCATGCTGCTCTCTTCATGTTCCTTATTGACTTCCTGGTGAGGAGCATCATGGTCTCCTGGTCTTGAGAATGGCCAAGCATTGCTCTGTGAATGTGGAAGATGGGCATGTGGAAGGCTCCAGGGAGGAGGGATCATTGAACATGTACTCGAATCCATGTGCCTGTTGAATGACCTGTTTTTTTATTTTTGGGTTTTAAGGGAGACACTGCCCTAAAACACTTCTGTGCAGCTGGGGATGCATGCTTCTGCTTCACCTTGCAGGAAGCATTAACGAATCCTTTCCAGAAGACATGAGAAGAGAGAAGTGAGCCTCTGGTATCATGCAGGTTCCTTGCATTGCCCATGGGCTAGAAGAGAGAAGAGTTGCTTCATGAGATTTGATCCCCTTTTTCCTGAAAAGTTCCACACAGAGGTGAGTCCCCAGCATGTTTAGAAATCATTTCAGACACCTTTCTGGACGGAATTGAATCAGAGCCCCTGATGATGTGGAAGAGCTAAAGATGGGTTTGCTATGAATTTTCTATTTCATTCATCAGGGCCTGAGTCAAGTCAGTCATTGTGCTGTCAACACATGAGCTGCTGGTCAAATGTGAGGAAGTGGTCTTGCTTTATGAAAACACCACCCTGATTCAGTGAGCCAGAGGCAGCCTGCAGTCCCTGTTTTCCTGTAAAGGCAGATTGCTGTGGATGGCCTCTGGCCTCGTCATGCAGCCCTGCTCAGAGTAGGGGATTGAGGGACCAGGCAGATCCCTAGTTCCTTTTGACCTTTATTGCCATTGGGCCACCCCAGGGTCCTTGGACTCTACCTGGTCTTCTGGCCTGGGTCAGGGGATGTGAGGTTTGGAATCCCCCTCTGTGGCAGGATCCCAGCCCCCCAGCCACTTGAGGTCAGCACATCCTTCCCTAATTGTGTTAGAGTTGGAGACTTCTCCCACCCATCCTCATCCATGCTCATCCCACATTTTGTAGCTTGGCACCTGAGGACCTTTATTCATTGACTTAGTTGTTAGTGATGATGGTTACTAAGACTAAGTGACTCTTTCAAGTCACATCACTTGCATGGTAGGGCTAGAGCATGGATCTTCCTAATTGATTTCATGGGACTCTCTCATGGAAACTGTGACTGCTTCCTAAACACACACTCTACATTTGGAGTGTCAAAATTCTTGCCACTGCCTCCTTGGCAAGTGTATCTTGTCTTCTACGTGGGAATTTCACAAATATTTTCCTTTGGTTTGTGGAGGTCATGCAGAAGGGATTTCATTTGAAATAGCCCAAACAAGAAATACCAGTTGTCTTTTTCGCACATGGATGTGTGTAGTGAACACCCCTTTCTGTGTGCTTGCATGAGTTACTCCTTTGAATTTGTTGAAGAATGGTTGGCTGGGGAGCAAGTTAACGAGAGATGGATATCAATGGTTGTCAAGTATTCTGACGTGAAGAATGTATTGAGGATGTGAAGGCTTTTCTAGCCAGTTCCTATGGCTCAGTCAGGGATCAGTCAGAGGATTCTGTCTGGTAGACTCTTTGGCACAGATGTCAAAGTGGCCTGGTCTTACCCTGTCCAGGACTGAATGCTGAGCTTGAGTGGGAGCTTCTTGTCATTTCAAGCATTTCCATGAGTCTGTCCTCTGTTCTCTTGTATCCAAGTGGTTTCTAATAGGAAAGCAGAACAAAAATTGAAAGTATGGTGATTGATTATTTTTACCAATGTTATTTCAATCCACTTTGTTTAATACGAAATTACCTTTATGCTAGTAAGATTTCATATGTGAGGAAATAATGAAAATATTGGGGTTAGGGGATGAGAATATGCAAATCAAACATTTTTGAGCACCAAGACCCGTTTTTTGTTTTTGTTTTTGTTTTTTTTTAACTTAAATAATATTAAGTGCCAGAGGACCACCGCTGCCATTCAGCCTCAACAACCTCCAGGTCCAGCCTCCAGGTGGCCCATTTCACCAGGGTGTGTGGGACCACACTGTCCTGGGATGAGAGAACAGTACCCACGGATGTTGACATCTCACAGAGTAGATATTGCCAGTGACAGTAGGGAGCTATTGGCACATGAGGAAGGGAAGAGCTCTCAGGATGGGAAGAGGGGGCCGCTTCGAGACTCATTGGGTATGGCACGAGGCTGCTGGGTGTGGTGTTGGCCTGGGCCCACTGAGTGGGGCAGATCCGTGGTCTGTGTTTCTGTACGCTCCTCTGTAGCCTGTGTTGGCAGCAGATCAGGGAATTGCGATCAGAAGTGCTCCCAGTAACACAGGCACCAGCCCCCAGAGTGTGTGCCTATCCGTTTCCCCACCTGGCCTGACTTAGTGCCTGTCTTGCCTCAGGGCTGAGACCCTACAATCTCTGATGAGGGAGTCTGTGGTCCAGATCCAACCTGCATGGCCAACATGCTCAGACCTTCAGCTGGGTCCTAGGCTGCTGCAACCCAACTCTGTTAACTGGGTGGCCGACAACAGAGGAAGTGTCTTCCGTTGAGCTCCAGAGGCTCAACACAGTAGGTGTTGGGCTGTCCCAGTGCCATAACCCCTCCCAGGTTTCAAGGGGACTGTCTCCCCAACTCTCCCAGCCCTTGCCCACTCTCCTATTGCTGCCCACGATCTGTGGTTCCCATATGGGCATCCCGCCCTGGCTCCAACCTCACATATCCGGTATCCCCCAGTCTCCCTGGTATCTGGGTCCAGACTCTCCTCTTCCTACAAGAATATCAGATATTGGATTTGGTCCCAGTTGATGCTGTGTTCCATCATGTGAGCTCTTAGCTTCATCACTGTGCAAAGACTCTTTTCCCACACAAGTTCGCACGACTTTTGGCTGGCTAAGAATTTTCAGGCGACACTTTTCTAATGAGTACACTTTCCTTCCTTCCGATCTCCCACCAGTGAGCATTCCTCGCACCCTTGTCCTAGTTCCTTTATGGCAGTTTCCCTCCTTATGGCTGAGAGGACCTAGTGACCCCTGAATTCACACGTTCTCCTTAATCACCAACACACTGCAGAATTCTCCAGGGGGCCATATATGCTCCTGGAAGTTGGTGTTGGAAATAGTTCTCCATCCATTAATCACTCCCTCACTCACTAATGTCCTTGTGTCCTTGAGAAAGGCTCTCCCTTTCCTGGTTTTCCTGAATAGAAATCCTCTTGCCTCTTGGGTGAATAGGGTTATGGGTTGTGCAGAGGGTGTTGGTCCACTGAGCATCTTAGAGACTGTCCTTTATGGAGCCTAATGATCCTCACTGGGGAATGAGGCCAGGGTCCTAACTGTGGTTAGTTAGAGAGGGAAAGAAGGACGAGGGAAACTCAGATGTCCCTTCATGGCCCCTGGAGTTAGAGGACTTACCCCTTTGCACCTGGGATCAGGAGACCTCATTTCCTCGAGGACACGCACACTCAGACGTTAATCTTGAGTGTGGGTTCCTTTCTGGGGTCCAGGGCTGTTGTTAGCCACCAGGAATGACAGTGCTCTCCATGCTGAGTGGAGCCATTTTTGCCAGGAAAGAGAGCCCATGGTCACGCCTTGTGCAAAGCATCCCACGCCAGGGGCTCCCATGCCTACATTCCTGTCCTGAAAGGAAGCCACTCAGAGGCAAGGTGGGTCCAACCACCTCCCTTGTGTTCACTCATCACTGTGTTCCAGCAGTCACCCCAGTGAACAGTCCTGATGGTTTTGGATGTGGCTCAGAATGTCACCCTCATGAGCTCTACCCTGCCACAGCTGCAGTTCTGCAGTGGGAGAAACTCAAAACCTCAAAACACATGCACATGAAAGAAAAGAGCAAGAGCCAGAGCCCAAACAGGCCAGGTGTGGCAAAGACAGCTGGAGTGCCTAGGTTGGGACTCAGAATTATGTCAGTGGGGTGGCATTGCTGCTGGCACCAGCATGATAACCGAGAGCCAGCCCTGCTCATTTTGGGGAGCAGTGTGTTGGGGAAGGCAGCAGAAATTGAGAGGCAGGATTGAGTTTGGCCCTAGGAGGAGGTTGGGTAAGAGGCCAGTGTGGGTTGGAGAGCCTGGGCAGATAGACAGAGGCCAGGGCACACCCCAAAGCCTGGAGACTGCACTTGATGTCCAGGGTTGTGAAACACCACTTCCCCTCTTACTCACAACTGAGAGCAAGGGGCATTGATGAGTTCAGTTTGTGTGCGGCTGCATCCAAGGTGGCTCGGCTAGGAACCTCTGTTTCCTTGACTCAGGAGGCTGGGAGTCCAGGCTCCACTGAGGCTCGGCTGGGAGGATCGGAGTCTGAGTTTATGCCTGTGTTCCCTGTAGGATCCATGTTGGCTGAGCCTCAGTGTTTTTGTAATGAGAGGATGGGTGACCGTCATGTCTTTATCACAGGACACACTTGCTAAATGGATTTGTTTGCTCTGAGGAGGAAAGAGAGAGGGGGGAGTGGTGCTGGAGACAGGGATGCAGACAGGGGTCGTGGACTTGGCATAACTCAGTCTTGGAGGTGATATCCCATCACCTGTACCCACTTCAATTCCCATGAATCCAGAGGCTGAGCCCCCTTGAGGTGAGGGGTGAACCGGTTCTGGGCAGCAGGATGCTGTGGTACCTCGGAGTCTCTGTGAGACCCCAACACTAGACACACTTGGCCCTTTTGAAATCTTAGGAGAAGCCTTGGGAAGTTGTATGGCAGAGGGGAGCAGCCTCTGCATCTCAGTCCCCTCCAACTTGCCATGGTGTAGAGAGGGAACTGCAGCCACGATGGGACGGACATTGGCCATGTCCCTGTGTGGGACACAGGCCTGATTGAGTTAGGGTGCATTCTTTGTCTCTCCCTTTCTTGTGATTATCCCATCTCTACATTTGTGCTTTAGCCACCTGTGAGTCCCATCTCTGGTTTCAGAGAGAACAGAGGGTGTTATGGGCCAATAGACACAATAAACCCTAGAGATTAGATGCTACCCTACTTTCCAGAAAAGACTGGGCACACCATGAGTTGCACAATGATGGGACCAGGGTCCAAAAGCTGCTGAGAGGGAAGGACTGGTTGTGAATGCATTTTTGAAGGCTCCAAGCTGGAACTCTAGTGGCACCAAGCAGGGCAGATGCTGGTGGGGATGTTTGGGTAGTTGTTGGTGAACACCTGCGCACCTGAGATGGGTAGGCATGGAGGAGAAATCGGCAGCCCATAGGGCTGTTGAAAGTGGTCTTATGTGAAAAGAGGCTCAGGTATGGGCACAGGAAATGACATCATTGCCTTGACAATGGATCAAACAGAACATGGAACCCTGGTATCCAGGCACCCACTTCACTGACCAAGCCATCCGAGCTCACTTGGTTGGAGCCACTGGAGGGAGAAGGATGTTCTCCTGTGGTTGCAGACAATGCCGAGCCTCAGGCTCCCAGGAATCTCAGGGGGGCCAACTAGCCCTTTTGTGGATACACTGGGTGAGGCTTCATCTTAGACGCCAGAGCCTCTGGCGATTGTCGCAGAGGAGCTCAAGAGTAACAGTGAGTAGCACAGGGCAGGTGAGCCCAGCAGGCCCTCTAGTCTGATCCCTGATGAATGGCCCAGGACTCCTATTCTGACTCTGTGTGTGTGTGTGTGTGTGTGTGTGTGTGTGTGTGTGTGTTTGTACTGATGGGAACTGTCCCATTGTGCTTTGACTCTAGTGTATTGGCACAAGTCATTTTTCTGTTTGTCACCATTTCCATTTTGAACCCACCATTCTTGGTCCCAACCCAGGGTGAAAATGATCAGAACACGGAGGAGCCCTTCAGGGTTCAGAGCCTTGAACCTTACAGGCAGGACCAGCTTAGGAATGAGCTCCTGCCTGTCATTTGTGGGAGGAACCTACATTTCAGCAGCAACATGGGGTTAATCTCCTGGGATTTCATCCCCACCCAGCAGGTGCTGGATCTCTTGTTCCCAAAACAGCCACCTTCTTCAGTCTTTACTCCTGGTGCCACTCCACATCCTCCAAGGGGACAAGAACCTCAGGTTCTGGACGGATGTTGTAGAATGCCCACAGAGCCAACTGCCAGGCTGGGTGGGGTGCAGTTGCTGGGCTTTGCTGATGTTGTCATCCCCCACAGTTCTTGGAACCTTCTGTGGCAGTGGCATCCAGGACCCCAGCAGCTGTGAGTAGCAGCTCCTCACTGCTTCACTCCAGCGAGCAGGTGGAAGACAGCCGCGTTGTTCACGTCCTCCTAGAGGGACAGAGCCTGAGGGAGACAAAGTGCATCCCGGTAAGCCCGACAGCAGGGCTGCCTCCTGGGTGTCCACACAGTGGAAGGCAGGAGACACAGCCAACCCCAGGGCTATGGTGGGAAATAAAGAAAGAGAGAGGTCCGTCTTAAGGGCTTCACCTGAGGAGGGAGAGCATCAGCATGCCCAGCTTCAGTGGTGAGTGGGCCTGTGAATTGTGGGTTTTGCAGTCCAGAAGTGCAGACGGTAGTGCTGTGGACAGATGAAGGCAGAGATATGTCCAGGGTGCAGGCTGCAGTGCCTAGAACTTGGTATTCTCAATGAGTGAAGTTGGAGCAGAGGAGGTGGCAGTGACTTGTCACATGTGTAGGAGGGGATGTGTTCCTGGTGGCAGGGAAGAGAACCTCCTTAGCATGACTAGGTGTAGGAATTTGGGGTCGGGATCACCTGGGGGGTCATGCCAAAGCTTCGGAATGTTAGGCTTTGCATGTATGTAAATACGGAGCTAAAGGGGTTCTTGGCAGAATTTCTATGGATGTGCAGTAGACACGCTAATGCTGCAGGTGTCCAGCTGCAGAGGAGACATGTTCAGTGACTGCCAGTGCTGAGTCAAGTACATCATTACAACCAGACCCGCACCGAGCTTCCAGAGGCCAGGGCCTCTCAAAGCTATCATGAAGCACTCAAGTGCACACTCTTGTATCTGAGTCTGTTTTGTGTCGTGGCAGTCAGGACCCAAATTTTCAGTGCATCTGCCTCTTGCACCCACAAAGGCAGCCTGCATCCCAGATCACACTTGGTGCGCAGATCCCTGGCCAATTGCTCTCATCTCAGTGAGATGAGAGTGTGTCTGTGCATAGGCAGTTTGGTCCTTTGACATGAGTGGAATGTGGCTCCCCAGGGGGAGGGGAGATGGCAGGTACAGGCAGATATTTGTACCAGGATTGTTCTAGTAGCACATTGCAAGAACCCAGGTGGTATATGGAGGACACACTCAGGTAGCAGGATAACAAGATTGTGCCCTTGTATATGTAGCTGAGTTTTCTCCTGAATGTTTGACCACAGTCTTCTGGGTAGCTCTTCTAAAAGCCATTCTCTGATGACATTTGTCCCACCCTGATCCAGGTGACCTTTCAGGAGACGGTGACAAGCCTCATCCGCAGGGCCTTGGACCAAAATTTGTTGCAGCATGAGGATGTGGACAACTTTGAGCTGCTGTATATGATGTCTGAGGATGAGAGTAAGTAGGACAATCAGACAGTGGGGAGACATGATCCACAGTGGGCTCAGGATAACTGACAGCCAAGAGAAAGTGGGCCTTGGCCCCAAAATACCAAAGTGTGATGGGCCTGGCGGAGACTCTCAGGGGTTGTGGGTGTTTTGTGGTATAATCCTTGAGTGCCACCTAACAATTCTCTCCACTTCGCTCTGCAGAAATCAAGGTCTCTGACCACTCACTCGTGTGTCTGTCCATGAATCTGGGAATACAATATTTCATCGTGAGGAAACGCCCCCAGGTCAAGGGAAAGGAGGTAAACACCTACCTTATTCAAGCTGTGCATGTGCTGCCATTCCACTCCGACCTGAGGAAATAAGAAGCCTCAGCACCTGGACATATTTGCTGGAAGCCCATAGAGCCAACTGACAGTCTGGGGTGGCTTTCTGTTTCTGGGTTTGCTGATGTTCCATCCCCCACAGTTCTCAGAATCAACCTGCAAGTCCTCCAGGCCGCTTTCCCACAAGCAGGTGGGAGACACCTGCTTAATTCGTGTCCACTTAGAAACACAAAGTCCAGAGATGGCCAAGAGTGTTCTGGTAAGCCTGGGAGCAGGGGTGTCCCGTGGTGCTTACACTTGGGTGGGGAGCAGACACTGGTCCAATACCATGGACTACTCATGCCCTCTTGAATTTGGAGCTTCTGGATGATCAGGAGGATAGATGGGAATCAAGAAGGGAGAGGTCAGTGTGAAGGGCTGGAGCTGAGATGAGCGAGTGCAGCAGCTTGTCCACTGCCATGTCTGAGGGAGTCTGTGTGTCAGGTGGCAGCATGCAGTCCAGAAGGGCAGGGACAGGTATGGGTGACAGATGAGAATAGGACAGGAACTAGGTTGCAGGTTCCCTTGTATGGGATGCTGACGTCTATGGAGGAGGACAGCAGTGTGAGGTTCTCCATGTTCCTTGAACAAGGAGCTGAGAGAGTCTCTCTGCAGAGTCGATATGGATGTGGAGCAAGCACACTAAATGTCCAGGTAACCCAATGACCACCCTTGCCGGATGAGTTGCCCTCCTACATCCCAGCCAGCACTGAGCCTCTGGAGGCCAGGAGCTCTCGTGGCTATCTTTCAGCTCTCCTGTGTGTGGTCATGTTCCTGGGTCTGTTTTTGGCCCTGGCAATCCAGACCAAAGCCTCTAGGTTTTGTGCCTAGGCCATTCCCAATGCCGCCTGCATCCTCGGGCAGACCTGGGATCTTGGAGGCTATTGTCCCATTCCTCCCAACTTGTGGGATGAGATTGCATCTGTATGCAGGTAATGGGGTCCTTTCACTCCGAGAGGAGTGCAGCTCCACAAAGAGCAATGGCAGGCCCAGGAAGTCCTATGTACAAGGATTGGGCTAGTAGCCTGTGGGAAGAGCCCACACGATGAGCAGGAGGTCAGCCTCGGGTAGTAGGGTCATGGATGTTGCCCTTGTATTTAGAGTGGAGGTGCCTCCAGAATGCCCCTGCCCACTGTCCTTGAGTAGTCACTTCAAGGCCCATTTCCTGAAGGCCTGTCTCCCATGCTGCTCCAGGTGACCTGCCACGATAGGGCTCCTGTCGTCATCCGCAGCGCCCTCGACCTACACTTCCTTACTGAGGAGAATCCAGAGGATTATGAGCTGGGCCAAATCATCTCTCGCCGTCAGAGTAAGTGAGACAATCAGATAGCAGAGAGCAAGGGTCAGGATGTGGACTCAGGTCAACTCTTAGCAACAAAGAGTAGTCTCTGACCCCCAAGAACACTCCAACAGGTGTGTTGGGTTCGTGCAAAAAGCCAACTGCACTTCTGCTGGTGGAAGGTCTTGAGGTCCAATGGTATACCCCGGTGGATATTGCGGATCCCCACCAGGTGCCCTCCCCTGGACATGAACAGGCATCCAAAGCTGACATCTTTGAGGAGTGAGGAGGAAAGCCTCTCTCCAGGAGCAGTATGTTTTCATGGTCTGGGATAGGAGTGGTTTCAAAGGAACATGGGAATGCATGGGCTAAAGAGGGAACTGGCATTTTGTGGACTGAAGCAGTACTATTGAAAGCCTTCTGTGTGACCAAAAAAACACTGCCTGGGCAGAGCATTGCCAGGATTCTAGCAAGCAGTAACAGGATGAAATTGGGAAGAAACCACAGCCTGGGAGACAGCCTGAATCATCTGTTTTTGCATAAATTCCATGGTCTTACGCACCTGAGTCCACTAGGCAAGGAGTGATCACAATAGCCAGGTTGTGATCCCTAACTAAAGTCAGATGAGGGCTTCCTGAGCACGTAGCCACAGAGCTCATCTGATAATAATGCCAGCGCTTTTTCGTTGGTTGGTTGGTTGGTTTTTGTGAGCCAAACACCACAGCAGCCATTATCCCAGCCTATGTACCCTGAAGACCACCATCCCTATGAGTTCTAGGATCACTTGTCTCCTATCTTAACCTACTGTTAGGTTAGTAGAGTCTATGGAAGAGGAAGTCTGTCTGGGGCCTTGGTAGCCTAAGAAATTCATAGCAGAGATCTCCACATCCAACCCAGAAGGGATGGAGAACAGGCTCTAGGTTAGAGGAGGGCGACAGGAAACACATGTTCAGAGGAAGGAGAAGCGGCTGTTGTATTCCCCCACTCGGGGTCATGGCACCACTGGGCCATACACCATGTTGGAGGGAAGCAGTCCCTTTGCTGGTCTTTGGAACCATTGTTCTCAGTAGGGCAGTATTTGGAATGTGGCCTCCATTCTCAGAAGCCTGGTTCACATGGAGGCGGGCTCAACCAACGCAGAAGCATGGCTCTAACGTGGTATCCGCGCTGTTCAGCCTGTCCTCACTGTGGCCATTCTTGCGGAAAATAACTCAGAGGAGGAATCCTAGGCCTTTTTTCTCTGGGTTTCATAGCTTTCTCTTTGGTTGTGCACTGAGGCTGTCCATAAAGCTCTAGTGTGTGGCAGTGGAGAGCTCCTCAGCCCTTGCCACAAAGGCATAGACTGGGAGAGAGAGAACGAGGCTGGCAGAGAGGGAGAGAGAGAAAGATGGAGAGGGAGGACCTCTCCTTGGAGAATGAGGATTCAGTGGAGCCAACAGGAACAAGGTACTGTTGCCCAGGGCACAACCCTGTTTAGGTCTTACTCCAACCATGCTCAACCTTTCTTCCAGTCCCTCCCAGCCCCCAGTACTGTATTCATCTTGAATGAGAATTTCATGTTGACATCAGAGCACTCACCATCCAATGCTTCCCTCCAAACCCACCTATGAAGATGGCTCATGTGGGGACTGAATCTTCGGCACAGGAGCCTTTTGTGGGAGATTTCAGATGCAAACCCTAGTGGTGTGCTTTGGCAGATGCAAGAGGACCTGAGATATTCTGGAGTCCAAAGCCTTCGGTAGGAACAGACATTAGGTCTGTTGAAGTGCTCTGCCTAGTTCTTCCTCAGGGAGGACTGTGGAGGCTGTCTTTGTTGGTATTGGTGCTGAATTGGAGAGCTCTCAGGTGTGTGGCTCTGGCCTTTTCTGGCACAGGCTCTCAGTGTTGGCGTGTCCTAGGGAGCACCTCCTGAGTGCCACCTTCTTTTTGTACACCACTCTCTCCCCAGAGCTGAGGATTCCAGCAGAGGCCAACGTATTTTATGCCAAGAATCCTCACAAAAAATCCAGCTTTGTGCTGGGGAATAGGAGCCTCTCCCAAAAGAATGATGGGTGGATCCAGCCTCAACCTCCCTCTCGTCCTGCAAAGAAGGCTCCAGCCCTCCTGAGGATGCTTGCAAAACCATTCTGTTGCTGTGTGCCTGAGCGGGGCTGAGGCAGCCCAGGAATATTTACATTGATTACTATTTTCTTCAAAGTTTGAATCTATTGTTTGCCATTGTCCTTGACCTTGTTTAGTAACACAGTTGTTACTCTATCCTGTATTTGTTGTTTCCATTAATATATCATTATTATTTTAAAATATATATGTTTTTGTTACCTGATCTACTGTGATGATTTGAGTATACTAAATGTAGCAGTGATTCCTAAAGGACACATCCAAACCAACAGGAAGGAATGTTTCATTCTATCAGCAAGAACTTTGGTTTTTAGGAGTTTGGCAGATGGCATTATCTGAGTCAGTTTTCCAATGGGGGCAATGAAGTATCAGCTATGATGGTACAAACACAAACAAAGACACACAAACACACACAAGAGCACACACACTCACTGAGAGATCGATAGACAGATGGAGTTGGTCTCTGCTGAAATACTTTGGAGACATGGTTCTGATTTCTCCCCTTTTGGAGTATTTTCAATTGCACAAGGTGTCTTGCAAATGAACCCATGTCTGAGGAAGACATGCATGTGTACTTCACATGCCACTTTTCACATAGCAGGAAGGTCATGTAATATTTTTCATGCAGCTGTCTTTTGACTGTGAACCATCCCATGAGGTCAGCTGTGGAATTTTCAACTTGTAGCATCACAATGGGGATCCACTCTTTGGATTTGGGGATATTTCCGATTTTCTTGATTCAGATTGGAATGATATATATATTAGTTTTTGATGAAAATTCTGCATTTGATGGTAATGAATGTCGTGCATCTAGGAATCTGTAGAGTGCAGACAATGAATGGATGCCTACTGTTGTCTGGACTGGTCTGAAAAGTCCTGTAGCATCTGAGCATGTGTGAGGGCTGTACAGGTCTTGCCAAAAGTCCAGGTCAGATGATCCTGCACAAAGCTGAACTCCTAGTGGTCTCCACAACAGTGTAAGGGCCAAGGAGAAACTCACTTTCACACAGAAGTTGGGAAGCTACCTTATGAAGGTGATCATAGATACGGGATTATTAATATATCCAGGTTGGCATCTATTATTTTTTTAGCTTTTGACTTTCGCAGCTGTGGGCATCTTGACAACCATCAACTCCCTGTAAGCACAGACAACTCTATAAGAACCTGAGGATAAATTTCCCTGTGCATGTCCCCTTGTGAAACTGCTTAAGCACCGCCTGGTTTACACACAGGTGGAATTTCTAGGTCAAAGTGTGCATGTTTACTTCTTTGACTAAGCACTGCCAGGTGGCTCTTCTGCATAGCTCTACCTGTGGCCAGGATTGTATTATCTAGCTTTCTAACTTTTGCAGGTTGAGTAGATACATAGTGGGAGCACACTGTTTTTGTTGGTATTTTTCTTGGTATCTATTCTGATGCTTTTCACTGGGGGATTTTTTCCTGTGAAAATGGGCTTCCTCTACTTGACCTTATTTTCTTCTTTTTAAAATTGTTTCAATGTGACTTTTTAATTTTAGTTTTATTAAAGACATTGCCCCTTGCTTGCATAGTCTATATCTAAAGCACTAGTCCTTGCTCCAAGGCCCAGCTTGCTCTCAGCTGCCCCAGGAGGGGAACAGTCTTTGGCGGTAGACAAGAGACGCCCCTGCAGGGGGCACAAGTGCTTTGGCCCTCTGGTGTCTTGCCAGCAGTGCTTCCCATGATCACAGAGGGTTTCAGACACTGAGTCAATGGTCCAGGTGGTCTTTTGTTCAGTCTGATCTCAAATTGAGCTCCTCTGAGAGGTCATATTGAAGTCCTTGTGTGTACCTGACCCATCATTTTAAACAATATTCCAAGTTCACTTTTTGTGTGTACGTGGGTTCTGGGGATTGAACCCAGGGCCTTGAGCCTGTGAGGCAAGTGACCTACCTGAGCTACACCCTCAGAGACCCCTGTAAAAGTATTTCCCCTTTGCCTCGGGGTCTAAGTTGCCAAGGCTGACCTCAAACGTTCCTCTTGCCTCAGCCTCCCTGGTGGCTGGCATGACAGGCATGCACCTGGGACTGTCACACTCGAGCCTGTGATGGGAACTCATGTGCATCTGTCCAGGGCTGAGCATGGTTAGGCAGAGCTGTGCTCCAGGCTCCCTGCAGGGCTGTGGAGGCTTCTGCTGCCCAGCAGCCCTGGTGCCATGGCCAGGGCTCCTCCCAGCCGAGGGCAGGCAGCTGCCCATTGCTGTAGGCTGACCTTATTTTCTTCTTATGGCACTCGTCCGTTCTCTGGAGTATGTTGTATGGTTTGTCCATTAGGAGTCTAACAGGTCCTCTAGAACCTTCAAACAATTAGTAAAATTCCTGAACAGTAAGTGAGCACGCGCAGAAATTGGGCTAATATTTTGGGAAGAACAATGTTGGATGATATATTCATGGCTTGAATATATCATCCAACATGAAGTTATTTTTTATTACTTACAAAATAATAAAATAATGAAGCAATACCATGGGCTGAGCTAAAATAGATCCTTAGGATCTTAGGCATTCTGTAATAAATCTGTGTCACTTGAAGTATAGAGTTGATGGACTCTGAGTAATGAAACAGAAGTAAAGGTATCAAAGCCAATGATCATCTGTTTCCAATTTTCTGTGATTTGGTTCAAGTGGTAAAGTGGTGATATTTACTAATAATGGATCGAATAGGTTCATAATTGTTTTAGAGTACAATTAGATGCCTTCAAACTTTAGGCTACATGGGCACATTTGAGAACGGTTCCAGCCATTCTCTCATCCTTTGGGTCATTCCCCTCCTATGTCCTGTGAGACATTTTCTATGTGAGGCTTTAAGAAGAAGAAGAGAATATTCTGTAAAGAAAACCTTGTGATCTGTGCAGTATGAAGTTGAATGGATTCATTCAGAAATCAGAAATTCTATTGAAAGATATTTATTGGCATGAGCCAAATAAAACCTATTTTTAGGCATCCTGGTGAAGACAAGGTTTTATCTTTATGTCTCATTTTCTATGTTTTGTTGTTGTTGTTGTTGTTAGAATGAAATTCATATGTTGCCAGACCATTCTATCAGATGTGTAACTAGATGCCATTTAAATTACCCACTTTTACATGGTAGACAGTTTTTAATGAACACTGCCTGTCTGCACCTTTTTTAAAAACAGGACTGGGATCAGAAGCCCAAATACCAATGGTTAGCTGGAGCATATTTTTCATTTGGCCTATCTGTCAGTATTCCCTGAGGTCATCTGTGCAATCAGCTTCGTTACTCCTGCTCCCTCACTGGATTTCATAGAAACCATATGCTATGTATGAATCAGGGACACCAATCCCACAACATAGCATTCTTGGAATATCCAAAGTCCCACTTTTCACTTCGCCATGCCTGAGATCAGCAGTAATATTTATCAGCAAATGTGAGATTTTCAAAGATCCAATTCTATGTGCTCCTTTCTCATAGAGCCTTAGGCAGGGATATAGCATACATAAATATTAAGTAAAGTCCATAGTTTTTAAAATGTCATCCATTGAATAGTTGACACATGTCTGAGATACTTTTTATTTTGGAGGAGGTATTATTTAATAGGGAATTCCAACAGCTACCTAATAGTGAAATGAGAAGTCTTGCATCCATTTTATTTTGTTTCTGATGATTTTTATGAGTAAGGGTAAGATACTTCCTTGTTCTGATGCAGATGTTGCCCAATTTTGTGAATGGATGCGGGGTGTCACCTACTACTTGCATATCTGCATATTGGGCTTGACACTGCTATCGTACTTGGTAGTTGGCAAAAAGTCAATACTGAAGTTAAGCTCTTGTGTTCTAGCAGCAGAGCTGAAGATCCTTGATGTGCCACCTTCTGCAATCCATGCTGCTCTCTTCATGTTCCTTATTGACTTCCTGGTGAGGAGCATCATGGTCTCCTGGTCTTGAGAATGGCCAAGCATTGCTCTGTGAATGTGGAAGATGGGCATGTGGAAGGCTCCAGGGAGGAGGGATCATTGAACATGTACTCGAATCCATGTGCCTGTTGAATGACCTGTTTTTTTATTTTTGGGTTTTAAGGGAGACACTGCCCTAAAACACTTCTGTGCAGCTGGGGATGCATGCTTCTGCTTCACCTTGCAGGAAGCATTAACGAATCCTTTCCAGAAGACATGAGAAGAGAGAAGTGAGCCTCTGGTATCATGCAGGTTCCTTGCATTGCCCATGGGCTAGAAGAGAGAAGAGTTGCTTCATGAGATTTGATCCCCTTTTTCCTGAAAAGTTCCACACAGAGGTGAGTCCCCAGCATGTTTAGAAATCATTTCAGACACCTTTCTGGACGGAATTGAATCAGAGCCCCTGATGATGTGGAAGAGCTAAAGATGGGTTTGCTATGAATTTTCTATTTCATTCATCAGGGCCTGAGTCAAGTCAGTCATTGTGCTGTCAACACATGAGCTGCTGGTCAAATGTGAGGAAGTGGTCTTGCTTTATGAAAACACCACCCTGATTCAGTGAGCCAGAGGCAGCCTGCAGTCCCTGTTTTCCTGTAAAGGCAGATTGCTGTGGATGGCCTCTGGCCTCGTCATGCAGCCCTGCTCAGAGTAGGGGATTGAGGGACCAGGCAGATCCCTAGTTCCTTTTGACCTTTATTGCCATTGGGCCACCCCAGGGTCCTTGGACTCTACCTGGTCTTCTGGCCTGGGTCAGGGGATGTGAGGTTTGGAATCCCCCTCTGTGGCAGGATCCCAGCCCCCCCAGCCACTTGAGGTCAGCACATCCTTCCCTAATTGTGTTAGAGTTGGAGACTTCTCCCACCCATCCTCATCCATGCTCATCCCACATTTTGTAGCTTGGCACCTGAGGACCTTTATTCATTGACTTAGTTGTTAGTGATGATGGTTACTAAGACTAAGTGACTCTTTCAAGTCACATCACTTGCATGGTAGGGCTAGAGCATGGATCTTCCTAATTGATTTCATGGGACTCTCTCATGGAAACTGTGACTGCTTCCTAAACACACACTCTACATTTGGAGTGTCAAAATTCTTGCCACTGCCTCCTTGGCAAGTGTATCTTGTCTTCTACGTGGGAATTTCACAAATATTTTCCTTTGGTTTGTGGAGGTCATGCAGAAGGGATTTCATTTGAAATAGCCCAAACAAGAAATACCAGTTGTCTTTTTCGCACATGGATGTGTGTAGTGAACACCCCTTTCTGTGTGCTTGCATGAGTTACTCCTTTGAATTTGTTGAAGAATGGTTGGCTGGGGAGCAAGTTAACGAGAGATGGATATCAATGGTTGTCAAGTATTCTGACGTGAAGAATGTATTGAGGATGTGAAGGCTTTTCTAGCCAGTTCCTATGGCTCAGTCAGGGATCAGTCAGAGGATTCTGTCTGGTAGACTCTTTGGCACAGATGTCAAAGTGGCCTGGTCTTACCCTGTCCAGGACTGAATGCTGAGCTTGAGGGGGAGCTTCTTGTCATTTCAAGCATTTCCATGAGTCTGTCCTCTGTTCTCTTGTATCCAAGTGGTTTCTAATAGGAAAGCAGAACAAAAATTGAAAGTATGGTGATTGATTATTTTTACCAATGTTATTTCAATCCACTTTGTTTAATACGAAATTACCTTTATGCTAGTAAGATTTCATATGTGAGGAAATAATGAAAATATTGGGGTTAGGGGATGAGAATATGCAAATCAAACATTTTTGAGCACCAAGACCCGTTTTTTGTTTTTGTTTTTGTTTTTTTTTTAACTTAAATAATATTAAGTGCCAGAGGACCACCGCTGCCATTCAGCCTCAACAACCTCCAGGTCCAGCCTCCAGGTGGCCCATTTCACCAGGGTGTGTGGGACCACACTGTCCTGGGATGAGAGAACAGTACCCACGGATGTTGACATCTCACAGAGTAGATATTGCCAGTGACAGTAGGGAGCTATTGGCACATGAGGAAGGGAAGAGCTCTCAGGATGGGAAGAGGGGGCCGCTTCGAGACTCATTGGGTATGGCACGAGGCTGCTGGGTGTGGTGTTGGCCTGGGCCCACTGAGTGGGGCAGATCCGTGGTCTGTGTTTCTGTACCCTCCTCTGTAGCCTGTGTTGGCAGCAGATCAGGGAATTGCGATCAGAAGTGCTCCCAGTAACACAGGCACCAGCCCCCAGAGTGTGTGCCTATCCGTTTCCCCACCTGGCCTGACTTAGTGCCTGTCTTGCCTCAGGGCTGAGACCCTACAATCTCTGATGAGGGTGTCTGTGGTCCAGATCCAACCTGCATGGCCAACATGCTCAGACCTTCAGCTGGGTCCTAGGCTGCTGCAACCAAACTCTGTTAACTGGGTGGCCGACAACAGAGGAAGTGTCTTCCGTTGAGCTCCAGAGGCTCAACACAGTAGGTGTTGGGCTGTCCCAGTGCCATAACCCCTCCCAGGTTTCAAGGGGACTGTCTCCCCAACTCTCCCAGCCCTTGCCCACTCTCCTATTGCTGCCCACGATCTGTGGTTCCCATATGGGCATCCCGCCCTGGCTCCAACCTCACATATCCGGTATCCCCCAGTCTCCCTGGTATCTGGGTCCAGACTCTCCTCTTCCTACAAGAATATCAGATATTGGATTTGGTCCCAGTTGATGCTGTGTTCCATCATGTGAGCTCTTAGCTTCATCACTGTGCAAAGACTCTTTTCCCACACAAGTTCGCACGACTTTTGGCTGGCTAAGAATTTTCAGGCGACACTTTTCTAATGAGTACACTTTCCTTCCTTCCGATCTCCCACCAGTGAGCATTCCTCGCACCCTTGTCCTAGTTCCTTTATGGCAGTTTCCCTCCTTATGGCTGAGAGGACCTAGTGACCCCTGAATTCACACGTTCTCCTTAATCACCAACACACTGCAGAATTCTCCAGGGGGCCATATATGCTCCTGGAAGTTGGTGTTGGAAATAGTTCTCCATCCATTAATCACTCCCTCACTCACTAATGTCCTTGTGTCCTTGAGAAAGGCTCTCCCTTTCCTGGTTTTCCTGAATAGAAATCCTCTTGCCTCTTGGGTGAATAGGGTTATGGGTTGTGCAGAGGGTGTTGGTCCACTGAGCATCTTAGAGACTGTCCTTTATGGAGCCTAATGATCCTCACTGGGGAATGAGGCCAGGGTCCTAACTGTGGTTAGTTAGAGAGGGAAAGAAGGACAAGGGAAACTCAGATGTCCCTTCATGGCCCCTGGAGTTAGAGGACTTACCCCTTTGCACCTGGGATCAGGAGACCTCATTTCCTCGAGGACACGCACACTCAGACGTTAATCTTGAGTGTGGGTTCCTTTCTGGGGTCCAGGGCTGTTGTTAGCCACCAGGAATGACAGTGCTCTCCATGCTGAGTGGAGCCATTTTTGCCAGGAAAGAGAGCCCATGGTCACGCCTTGTGCAAAGCATCCCACGCCAGGGGCTCCCATGCCTACATTCCTGTCCTGAAAGGAAGCCACTCAGAGGCAAGGTGGGTCCAACCACCTCCCATGTGTTCACTCATCACTGTGTTCCAGCAGTCACCCCAGTGAACAGTCCTGATGGGATTGGATGTGGCTCAGAATGTCACCCTCATGAGCTCTACCCTGCCACAGCTGCAGTTCTGCAGTGGGAGAAACTCAAAACCTCAAAACACATGCACATGAAAGAAAAGAGCAAGAGCCAGAGCCCAAACAGGCCAGGTGTGGCAAAGACAGCTGGAGTGCCTAGGTTGGGACTCAGAATTATGTCAGTGGGGTGGCATTGCTGCTGGCACCAGCATGATAACCGAGAGCCAGCCCTGCTCATTTTGGGGAGCAGTGTGTTGGGGAAGGCAGCAGAAATTGAGAGGCAGGATTGAGTTTGGCCCTAGGAGGAGGTTGGGTAAGAGGCCAGTGTGGGTTGGAGAGCCTGGGCAGATAGACAGAGGCCAGGGCACACCCCAAAGCCTGGAGACTGCCCTTGATGTCCAGGGTTGTGAAACACCACTTCCCCTCTTACTCACAACTGAGAGCATTGATGAGTTCAGTTTGTGTGCGGCTGCATCCAAGGTGGCTTGGCTAGGAACCTCTGTTTCCTTGACTCAGGAGGCTGGGAGTCCAGGCTCCACTGAGGCTCGGCTGGGAGGATCGGAGTCTGAGTTTATGCCTGTGTTCCCTGTAGGATCCATGTTGGCTGAGCCTCAGTGTTTTTGTAATGAGAGGATGGGTGACCGTCATGTCTTTATCACAGGACACACTTGCTAAATGGATTTGTTTGCTCTGAGGAGGAAAGAGAGAGGGGGGAGTGGTGCTGGAGACAGGGATGCAGACAGGGGTCATGGACTTGGCATAACTCAGTCTTGGAGGTGATATCCCATCACCTGTACCCACTTCAATTCCCATGAATCCAGAGGCTGAGCCCCCTTGAGGTGAGGGGTGAACCGGTTCTGGGCAGCAGGATGCTGTGGTACCTCGGAGTCTCTGTGAGACCCCAACACTAGACACACTTGGCCCTTTTGAAATCTTAGGAGAAGCCTTGGGAAGTTGTATGGCAGAGGGGAGCAGCCTCTGCATCTCAGTCCCCTCCAACTTGCCATGGTGTAGAGAGGGAACTGCAGCCACGATGGGACGGACATTGGCCATGTCCCTGTGTGGGACACAGGCCTGATTGAGTTAGGGTGCATTCTTTGTCTCTCCCTTTCTTGTGATTATCCCATCTCTACATTTGTGCTTTAGCCACCTGTGAGTCCCATCTCTGGTTTCAGAGAGAACAGAGGGTGTTATGGGCCAATAGACACAATAAACCCTAGAGATTAGATGCTACCCTACTTTCCAGAAAAGACTGGGCACACCATGAGTTGCACAATGATGGGACCAGGGTCCAAAAGCTGCTGAGAGGGAAGGACTGGTTGTGAATGCATTTTTGAAGGCTCCAAGCTGGAACTCTAGTGGCACCAAGCAGGGCAGATGCTGGTGGGGATGTTTGGGTAGTTGTTGGTGAACACCTGCGCACCTGAGATGGGTAGGCATGGAGGAGAAATCGGCAGCCCATAGGGCTGTTGAAAGTGGTCTTATGTGAAAAGAGGCTCAGGTATGGGCACAGGAAATGACATCATTGCCTTGACAATGGATCAAACAGAACATGGAACCCTGGTATCCAGGCACCCACTTCACTGACCAAGCCATCCGAGCTCACTTGGTTGGAGCACTGGAGGGAGAAGGATGTTCTCCTGTGGTTGCAGACAATGCCGAGCCTCAGGCTCCCAGGAATCTCAGGGGGGCCAACTAGCCCTTTTGTGGATACACTGGGTGAGGCTTCATCTTAGACGCCAGAGCCTCTGGCGATTGTTGCAGAGGAGCTCAAGAGTAACAGTGAGTAGCACAGGGCAGGTGAGCCCAGCAGGCCCTCTAGTCTGATCCCTGATGAATGGCCCAGGACTCCTATTCTGACTCTGTGTGTGTGTGTGTGTGTGTGTGTGTGTGTGTGTGTGTGTGTGTGTGTGTGTGTTTGTACTGATGGGAACTGTCCCATTGTGCTTTGACTCTAGTGTATTGGCACAAGTCATTTTTCTGTTTGTCACCATTTCCATTTTGAACCCACCATTCTTGGTCCCAACCCAGGGTGAAAATGATCAGAACACGGAGGAGCCCTTCAGGGTTCAGAGCCTTGAACCTTACAGGCAGGACCAGCTTAGGAATGAGCTCCTGCCTGTCATTTGTGGGAGGAACCTACATTTCAGCAGCAACATGGGGTTAATCTCCTGGGATTTCATCCCCACCCAGCAGGTGCTGGATCTCTTGTTCCCAAAACAGCCACCTTCTTCAGTCTTTACTCCTGGTGCCACTCCACATCCTCCAAGGGGACAAGAACCTCAGGTTCTGGATGGATGTTGTAGAATGCCCACAGAGCCAACTGCCAGGCTGGGTGGGGTGCAGTTGCTGGGCTTTGCTGATGTTGTCATCCCCCACAGTTCTTGGAACCTTCTGTGGCAGTGGCATCCAGGACCCCAGCAGCTGTGAGTAGCAGCTCCTCACTGCTTCACTCCAGCGAGCAGGTGGAAGACAGCCGCGTTGTTCACGTCCTCCTAGAGGGACAGAGCCTGAGGGAGACAAAGCGCATCCCGGTAAGCCCGACAGCAGGGCTGCCTCCTGGGTGTCCACACAGTGGAAGGCAGGAGTCACAGCCAACCCCAGGGCTATGGTGGGAAATAAAGAAGAGAGAGGTCCGTCTTAAGGGCTTGACCTGAGGAGGGAGAGCATCAGCATGCCCAGCTTCAGTGGTGAGTGGGCCTGTGTATTGTGGGTTTTGCAGGCCAGAAGTGCAGACGGAAGTGCTGTGGACAGATGAAGGCAGAGATATGTCCAGGGTGCAGGCTGCAGTGCCTAGAACTTGGTATTCTCAATGAGTGAAGTTGGAGCAGAGGAGGTGGCAGTGACTTGTCACATGTGTAGGAGGGGATGTGTTCCTGGTGGCAGGGAAGAGAACCTCCTTAGCATGACTAGGTGTAGGAATTTGGGGTCGGGATCACCTGGGGGGTCATGCCAAAGCTTCGGAATGTTAGGCTTTGCATGTATGTAAATACGGAGCTAAAGGGGTTCTTGGCAGAATTTCTATGGATGTGCAGTAGACACGCTAATGCTGCAGGTGTCCAGCTGCAGAGGAGACATGTTCAGTGACTGCCAGTGCTGAGTCAAGTACATCATTACAACCAGACCCGCACCGAGCTTCCAGAGGCCAGGGCCTCTCAAAGCTATCATGAAGCACTCAAGTGCACACTCTTGTATCTGAGTCTGTTTTGTGTCGTGGCAGTCAGGACCCAAATTTTCAGTGCATCTGCCTCTTCCACCCACAAAGGCAGCCTGCATCCCAGATCACACTTGGTGCGCAGATCCCTGGCCCATTGCTCTCATCTCAGTGAGATGAGAGTGTGTCTGTGCATAGGCAGTTTGGTCCTTTGACATGAGTGGAATGTGGCTCCCCAGGGGGAGGGGAGATGGCAGGTACAGGCAGATATTTGTACCAGGATTGTTCTAGTAGCACATTGCAAGAACCCAGGTGGTATATGGAGGACACACTCAGGTAGCAGGATAACAAGATTGTGCCCTTGTATATGTAGCTGAGATTTCTCCTGAATGTTTGACCACAGTCTTCTGGGTAGCTCTTCTAAAAGCCATTCTCTGATGACATTTGTCCCACCCTGATCCAGGTGACCTTTCAGGAGACGGTGACAAGCCTCATCCGCAGGGCCTTGGACTAAAATTTGTTGCAGCATGAGGATGTGGACAACTTTGAGCTGCTGTATATGATGTCTGAGGATGAGAGTAAGTAGGACAATCAGACAGTGGGGAGACATGATCCACAGTGGGCTCAGGATAACTGACAGCCAAGAGAAAGTGGGCCTTGGCCCCAAAATACCAAAGTGTGATGGGCCTGGCGGAGACTCTCAGGGGTTGTGGGTGTTTTGTGGTATAATCCTTGAGTGCCACCTAACAATTCTCTCCACTTCGCTCTGCAGAAGTCAAGGTCTCTGACCACTCACTCGTGTGTCTGTCCATGAATCTGGGAATACAGTATTTCATGGTGAGGAAACGCCCCCAGGTCAAGGGAAAGGAGGTAAACACCTACCTTATTCAAGCTGTGCATGTGCTGCCATTCCACTCCGACCTGAGGAAATAAGAAGCCTCAGCACCTGGACATATTTGCTGGAAGCCCATAGAGCCAACTGACAGTCTGGGGTGGCTTTCTGTTTCTGGGTTTGCTGATGTTCCATCCCCCACAGTTCTCAGAATCAACCTGCAAGTCCTCCAGCCCGCTTTCCCACAAGCAGGTGGGAGACACCTGCTTAATTCGTGTCCACTTAGAAACACAAAGTCCAGAGATGGCCAAGAGTGTTCTGGTAAGCCTGGGAGCAGGGGTGTCCCGTGGTGCTTACACCTGGGTGGGGAGCAGACACTGGTCCAATACCATGGACTACTCATGCCCTCTTGAATTTGGAGCTTCTGGATGATCAGGAGGATAGATGGGAATCAAGAAGGGAGAGGTCAGTGTGAAGGGCTGGAGCTGAGATGAGCGAGTGCAGCAGCTTGTCCACTGCCATGTCTGAGGGAGTCTGTGTGTCAGGTGGCAGCATGCAGTCCAGAAGGGCAGGGACAGGTATGGGTGACAGATGAGAATAGGACAGGAACTAGGTTGCAGGTTCCCTTGTATGGGATGCTGATGTCTATGGAGGAGGACAGGAGTGTGAGGTTCTCCATGTTCCTTGAACAAGGAGCTGAGAGAGTCTCTCTGCAGAGTCGATATGGATGTGGAGCAAGCACACTAAATGTCCAGGTAACCCAATGACCACCCTTGCCGGATGAGGTGCCCTCCTACATCCCAGCCAGCACTGAGCCTCTGGAGGCCAGGAGCTCTCGTGGCTATCTTTCAGCTCTCCTGTGTGTGGTCATGTTCCTGGGTCTGTTTTTGGCCCTGGCAATCCAGACCAAAGCCTCTAGGTTTTGTGCCTAGGCCATTCCCAATGCCGCCTGCATCCTCGGGCAGACCTGGGATCTTGGAGGCTATTGTCCCATTCCTCCCAACTTGTGGGATGAGATTGCATCTGTATGCAGGTAGTGGGGTCCTTTCACTCCGAGAGGAGTGCAGCTCCACAAAGAGCAATGGCAGGCCCAGGAAGTCCTATGTACAAGGATTGGGCTAGTAGCCTGTGGGAAGAGCCCACACGATGAGCAGGAGGTCAGCCTCGGGTAGTAGGGTCATGGATGTTGCCCTTGTATTTAGAGTGGAGGTGCCTCCAGAATGCCCCTGCCCACTGTCCTTGAGTAGTCACTTCAAGGCCCATTTCCTGAAGGCCTGTCTCCCATGCTGCTCCAGGTGACCTGCCACGATAGGGCTCCTGTCGTCATCCGCAGCGCCCTCGACCTACACTTCCTTACTGAGGAGAATCCAGAGGATTATGAGCTGGGCCAAATCATCTCTCGCCGTCAGAGTAAGTGAGACAATCAGATAGCAGAGAGCAAGGGTCAGGATGTGGACTCAGGTCAACTCTTAGCAACAAAGAGTAGTCTCTGACCCCCAAGAACACTCCAACAGGTGTGTTGGGTTCGTGCACAAAGCCAACTGCACTTCTGCTGGTGGAAGGTCTTGAGGTCCAATGGTATACCCCGGTGGATATTGCGGCTCCCCACCAGGTGCCCTCCCCTGGACATGAACAGGCATCCAAAGCTGACATCTTTGAGGAGTGAGGAGGAAAGCCTCTCTCCAGGAGCAGTATGTTTTCATGGTCTGGGATAGGAGTGGTTTCAAAGGAACATGGGAATGCATGGGCTAAAGAGGGAACTGGCATTTTGTGGACTGAAGCAGTACTATTGAAAGCCTTCTGTGTGACCAAAAAACCACTGCCTGGGCAGAGCATTGCCAGGATTCTAGCAAGCAGTAACAGGATGAAATTGGGAAGAAAACACAGCCTGGGAGACAGCCTGAATCATCTGTTTTTGCATAAATTCCATGGTCTTACGCACCTGAGTCCACTAGGCAAGGAGTGATCACAATAGCCAGGTTGTGATCCCTAACTAAAGTCAGATGAGGGCTTCCTGAGCACGTAGCCACAGAGCTCATCTGATAATAATGCCAGCGCTTTTTCGTTGGTTGGTTGGTTGGTTTTTGTGAGCCAAACACCACAGCAGCCATTATCCCAGCCTGTGTACCCTGAAGACCACCATCCCTATGAGTTCTAGGATCACTTGTCTCCTATCTTAACCTACTGTTAGGTTAGTAGAGTCTATGGAAGAGGAAGTCTGTCTGGGGCCTTGGTAGCCTAAGAAATTCATAGCAGAGATCTCCACATCCAACCCAGAAGGGATGGAGAACAGGCTCTAGGTTAGAGGAGGGCGACAGGAAACACATGTTCAGAGGAAGGAGAAGCGGCTGTTGTATTCCCCCACTCGGGGTCATGGCACCACTGGGCCATACACCATGTTGGATGGAAGCAGTCCCTTTGCTGGTCTTTGGAACCATTGTTCTCAGTAGGGCAGTATTTGGAATGTGGCCTCCATTCTCAGAAGCCTGATTCACATGGAGGCGGGCTCCACCAACGCAGAAGCATGGCTCTAACGTGGTATCCGTGCTGGTCAGCCTGTCCTCACTGTGGCCATACTTGAGGAAAATAACTCAGAGGAGGAATCCTAGGCCTTTTTTCTCTGGGTTTCATAGCTTTCTCTTTGGTTGTGCACTGAGGCTGTCCATAAAGCTCTAGTGTGTGGCAGTGGAGAGCTCCTCAGCCCTTGCCACAAAGGCATAGACTGGGAGAGAGAGAACGAGGCTGGCAGAGAGGGAGAGAGAGAAAGATGGAGAGGGAGGACCTCTCCTTGGAGAATGAGGATTCAGTGGAGCCAACAGGAACAAGGTACTGTTGCCCAGGGCACAACCCTGTTTAGGTCTTACTCCAACCATGCTCAACCTTTCTTCCAGTCCCTCCCACCCCCCAGTAGTGTATTCATCTTGAATGAGAATTTCATGTTGACATCAGAGCACTCACCATCCAATGCTTCCCTCCAAACCCACCTATGAAGATGGCTCATGTGGGGACTGAATCTTCGGCACAGGAGCCTTTTGTGGGAGATTTCAGATGCAAACCCTAGTGGTGTGCTTTGGCAGATGCAAGAGGACCTGAGATATTCTGGAGTCCAAAGCCTTCGGTAGGAACAGACATTAGGTCTGTTGAAGTGCTCTGCCTACTTCTTCCTCAGGGAGGACTGTGGAGGCTGTCTTTGTTGGTATTGGTGCTGAATTGGAGAGCTCTCAGGTGTGTGGCTCTGGCCTTTTCTGGCACAGGCTCTCAGATGTTGGCGTGTCCTAGGGAGCACCTCCTGAGTGCCACCTTCTTTTTGTACACCCCTCTCTCCCCAGAGCTGAGGATTCCAGCAGAGGCCAACGTATTTGATGCCAAGAATCCTCACAAAAAATCCAACTTTGTGCTGAGGAAAAGGAGCCTCTCCCAAAAGAATGATGGGTGGATCGAGCCTCAACCTCCCTCTCGTCCTGCAAAGAAGGCTCCTGCCCTCCTGAGGATGCTTGCAAAACCATTCTGTTGCTGTGTGCCTGGGCGGGGCTGAGGCAGCCCAGGAATATTTACATTGATTACTATTTTCTTCAAAGTTTGAATCTATAGTTTGCCATTGTCCTTGACCTTGTTTAGTAACACAGTTGTTACTCTATCCTGTATTTGTTGTTTCCATTAATATATTATTATTATTTTAAAATATATATGTTTTTGTTACCTGATCTACTGTGATGATTTGAGTATACTAAATGTAGCAGTGATTCCTAAAGGACACATCCAAACCAACAGGAAGGAATGTTTCATTCTATCAGCAAGAACTTTGGTTTTTAGGAGTTTGGCAGATGACATTATCTGAGTCAGTTTTCCAATGGGGGCAATGAAGTATCAGCTGTGATGGTACAAACACAAACAAAGACACACAAACACACACAAGAGCACACACACTCACTGAGAGATAGATAGACAGATGGAGTTGGTCTCTGCTGAAATACTTTGGAGACATGGTTCTGATTTCTCCCCTTTTGGAGTATTTTCAATTGCACAAGGTGTCTTGCAAATGAACCCATGTCTGAGGAAGACATGCATGTGTGCTTCACATGCCACTTTTCACATAGCAGGAAGGTCATGTAATATTTTTCATGCAGCTGTCTTTTGACTGTGAACCATCCCATGAGGTCAGCTGTGGAATTTTCAACTTGTAGCATCACAATGGGGATCCACTCTTTGGATTTGGGGATATTTCCGAATTTCTTGATTCAGATTGGAATGATATATATATTAGTTTTTGATGAAAATTCTGCATTTGATGGTAATGAAAGTCATGCATCTAGGAATCTGTAGAGTGCAGACAATGAATGGATGCCTACTGTTGTCTGGACTGGTCTGAAAAGTCCTGTAGCATCTGAGCATGTGTGAGGGCTGTACAGGTCTTGCCAAAAGTCCAGGTCAGATGATCCTGCACAAAGCTGAACTCCTAGTGGTCTCCACAACAGTGTAAGGGCCAAGGAGAAACACACTTCCACACAGAAGTTGGGAAGCTACCTTATGAAGGTGATCATAGATACGGGATTATTAATATATCCAGGTTGGCATCTATTATTTTTTTAGCTTTTGACTTTCGCAGCTGTGGGCATCTTGACAACCATCAACTCCCTGTAAGCACAGACAACTCTATAAGAACCTGAGGATAAATTTCCCTGTGCATGTCCCCTTGTGAAACTGCTTAAGCACCGCCTGGTTTACACACAGGTGGAATTTCTAGGTCAAAGTGTGCATGTTTACTTCTTTGACTAAGCACTGCCAGGTGGCTCTTCTGCATAGCTCTACCTGTGGCCAGGATTGTATTATCTAGCTTTCTAACTTTTGCATGTTGAGTAGATACATAGTGGGAGCACACTGTTTTTGTTGGTATTTTTCTTGGTATCTATTCTGATGCTTTTCACTGGGGGATTTTTTCCTGTGAAAATGGGCTTCCTCTACTTGACCTTATTTTCTTCTTTTTAAAATTGTTTCAATGTGACTTTTTAATTTTAGTTTTATTAAAGACATTGCCCCTTGCTTGCATAGTCTATATCTAAAGCACTAGTCCTTGCTCCAAGGCCCAGCTTGCTCTCAGCTGCCCCAGGAGGGGAACAGTCTTTGGCGGTAGACAAGAGACGCCCCTGCAGGGGGCACAAGTGCTTTGGCCCTCTGGTGTCTTGCCAGCAGTGCTTCCCATGATCACAGAGGGTTTCAGACACTGAGTCAATGGTCCAGGTGGTCTTTTGTTCAGTCTGATCTCAAATTGAGCTCCTCTGAGAGGTCATATTGAAGTCCTTGTGTGTACCTGATCCATCATTTTAAACAATATTCCAAGTTCACTTTTTGTGTCTACGTGGGTTCTGGGGATTGAACCCAGGGCCTTGAGCCTGTGAGGCAAGTGACCTACCTGAGCTACACCCTCAGAGACCCCTGTAAAAGTATTTCCCCTTTGCCTCGGGGTCTAAGTTGCCAAGGCTGAGCTCAAACGTTCCTCTTGCCTCAGCCTCCCTGGTGGCTGGCATGACAGGCATGCACCTGGGACTGTCACACTCGAGCCTGTGATGGGAACTCATGTGCATCTGTCCAGGGCTGAGCATGGTTAGGCAGAGCTGTGCTCCAGGCTCCCTGCAGGGCTGTGGAGGCTTCTGCTGCCCAGCAGCCCTGGTGCCATGGCCAGGGCTCCTCCCAGCCGAGGGCAGGCAGCTGCCCATTGCTGTAGGCTGACCTTATTTTCTTCTTATGGCACTCGTCCGTTCTCTGGAGTATGTTGTATGGTTTGTCCATTAGGAGTCTAACAGGTCCTCTAGAACCTTCAAACAATTAGTAAAATTCCTGAACAGTAAGTGAGCGCGCACAGAAATTGGGCTAATATTTTGGGAAGAACAATGTTGGATGATATATTCATGGCTTGAATATGTCATCCAACATGAAGTTATATTTTATTACTTACAAAATAATAAAATAATGAAGCAATACCATGGGCTGAGCTAAAATAGATCCTTAGGATCTTAGGCATTCTGTAATAAATCTGTGTCACTTGAAGTATAGAGCTGATCGACTCTGAGTAATGAAACAGAAGTAAAGGTATCAAAGCCAATGATCATCTGTTTCCAATTTTCTGTGATTTGGTTCAAGTGGTAAAGTGGTGATATTTATTAATAATGGATCGAATAGGTTCATAATTGTTTTAGAGTACAATTAGATGCCTTCAAACTTTAGGCTACATGGGCACATTTGAGAACGGTTCCAGCCATTCTCTCATCCTTTGGGTCATTCCCCTCCTATGTCCTGTGAGACATTTTCTATGTGAGGCTTTAAGAAGAAGAAGAGAATATTCTGTAAAGAAAACCTTGTGATCTGTGCAGTATGAAGTTGAATGGATTCATTCAGAAATCAGAAATTCTATTGAAAGATATTTATTGGCATGAGCCAAATAAAACCTATTTTTAGGCATCCTGGTGAAGACAAGGTTTTATCTTTATGTCTCATTTTCTATGTTTTGTTGTTGTTGTTGTTGTTAGAATGAAATTCATATGTTGCCAGACCATTCTATCAGATGTGTAACTAGATGCCATTTAAATTACCCACTTTTACATGGTAGACAGTTTTTAATGAACACTGCCTGTCTGCACCATTTTTAAAAACAGGACTGGGATCAGAAGCCCAAATACCAATGGTTAGCTGGAGCATATTTTTCATTTGGCCTATCTGTCAGTATTCCCTGAGGTCATCTCTGCAATCAGCTTCGTTACTCCTGCTCCCTCACTGGATTTCATAGAAACCATATGCTATGTATGAATCAGGGACACCAATCCCACAACATAGCATTCTTGGAATATCTAAAGTCCCACTTTTCACTTCGCCATGCCTGAGATCAGCAGTAATATTTATCAGCAAATGTGAGATTTTCAAAATCCAATTCTATGTGCTCCTTTCTCATAGAGCCTTAGGCAGGGATATAGCATACATAAATATTAAGTAAAGTCCATAGTTTTTAAAATGTCATCCATTGAATAGTTGACACATGTCTGAGATACTTTTTATTTTGGAGGAGGTATTATTTAATAGGGAATTCCAACAGCTACCTAATAGTGAAATGAGAAGTCTTGCATCCATTTTATTTTGTTTCTGATGATTTTTATGAGTAAGGGTAAGATACTTCCTTGTTCTGATGCAGATGTTGCCCACTTTTGTGAATGGATGCGGGGTGTCACCTACTACTTGCATATCTGCATATTGGGCTTGACACTGCTATCGTACTTGGTAGTTGGCAAAAAGTCAATACTGAAGTTAAGCTCTTGTGTTCTAGCAGCAGAGCTGAAGATCCTTGATGTGCCACCTTCTGCAATCCATGCTGCTCTCTTCATGTTCCTTATTGACTTCCTGGTGATGAGCATCATGGTCTCCTTGTCTTGAGAATGGCCAAGCATTGCTCTGTGAATGTGGAAGATGGGCATGTGGAAGGCTCCAGGGAGGAGGGATCATTGAACATGTACTCGAATCCATGTGCCTGTTGAATGACCTGTTTTTTTTTTTTATTTTGGGGTTTTAAGGGAGACACTGCCCTAAAACACTTCTGTGCAGCTGGGGATGCATGCTTCTGCTTCACCTTGCAGGAAGCATTAACGAATCCTTTCCAGAAGACATGAGAAGAGAGAAGTGAGCCTCTGGTATCATGCAGGTTCCTTGCATTGCCCATGGGCTAGAAGAGAGAAGAGTTGCTTCATGAGATTTGATCCCCTTTTTCCTGAAAAGTTCCACACAGAGGTGAGTCCCCAGCATGTTTAGAAATCATTTCAGACACCTTTCTGGACGGAATTGAATCAGAGCCCCTGATGATGTGGAAGAGCTAAAGATGGGTTTGCTATGAATTTTCTATTTCATTCATCAGGGCCTGAGTCAAGTCAGTCATTGTGCTGTCAACACATGAGCTGCTGGTCAAATGTGAGGAAGTGGTCTTGCTTTATGAAAACACCACCCTGATTCAGTGAGCCAGAGGCAGCCTGCAGTCCGTGTTTTCCTGTAAAGGCAGATTGCTGTGGATGGCCTCTGGCCTCGTCATGCAGCCCTGCTCAGAGTAGGGGATTGAGGGACCAGGCAGATCCCTAGTTCCTTTTGACCTTTATTGCCATTGGGCCACCCCAGGGTCCTTGGACTCTACCTGGTCTTCTGGCCTGGGTCAGGGGATGTGAGGTTTGGAATCCCCCTCTGTGGCAGGATCCCAGCCCCCCCAGCCACTTGAGGTCAGCACATCCTTCCCTAATTGTGTTAGAGTTGGAGATTTCTCCCACCCATCCTCATCCATGCTCATCCCACATTTTGTAGCTTGGCACCTGAGGACCTTTATTCATTGACTTAGTTGTTAGTGATGATGGTTACTAAGACTAAGTGACTCTTTCAAGTCACATCACTTGCATGGTAGGGCTAGAGCATGGATCTTCCTAATTGATTTCATGGGACTCTCTCATGGAAACTGTGACTGCTTCCTAAACACACACTCTACATTTGGAGTGTCAAAATTCTTGCCACTGCCTCCTTGGCAAGTGTATCTTGTCTTCTACGTGGGAATTTCACAAATATTTTCCTTTGGTTTGTGGAGGTCATGCAGAAGGGATTTCATTTGAAATAGCCCAAACAAGAAATACCAGTTGTCTTTTTCGCACATGGATGTGTGTAGTGAACACCCCTTTCTGTGTGCTTGCATGAGTTACTCCTTTGAATTTGTTGAAGAATGGTTGGCTGGGGAGCAAGTTAACGAGAGATGGATATCAATGGTTGTCAAGTATTCTGACGTGAAGAATGTATTGAGGATGTGAAGGCTTTTCTAGCCAGTTCCTATGGCTCAGTCAGGGATCAGTCAGAGGATTCTGTCTGGTAGACTCTTTGGCACAGATGTCAAAGTGGCCTGGTCTTACCCTGTCCAGGACTGAATGCTGAGCTTGAGTGGGAGCTTCTTGTCATTTCAAGCATTTCCATGAGTCTGTCCTCTGTTCTCTTGTATCCAAGTGGTTTCTAATAGGAAAGCAGAACAAAAATTGAAAGTATGGTGATTGATTATTTTTACCAATGTTATTTCAATCCACTTTGTTTAATACGAAATTACCTTTATGCTAGTAAGATTTCATATGTGAGGAAATAATGAAAATATTGGGGTTAGGGGATGAGAATATGCAAATCAAACATTTTTGAGCACCAAGACCCGTTTTTTGTTTTTTTTTTTTTTTTTTTTTTTTAACTTAAATAATATTAAGTGCCAGAGGACCACCGCTGCCATTCAGCCTCAACAACCTCCAGGTCCAGCCTCCAGGTGGCCCATTTCACCAGGGTGTGTGGGACCACACTGTCCTGGGATGAGAGAACAGTACCCACGGATGTTGACATCTCACAGAGTAGATATTGCCAGTGACAGTAGGGAGCTATTGGCACATGAGGAAGGGAAGAGCTCTCAGGATGGGAAGAGGGGGCCGCTTCGAGACTCATTGGGTATGGCACGAGGCTGCTGGGTGTGGTGTTGGCCTGGGCCCACTGAGTGGGGCAGATCCGTGGTCTGTGTTTCTGTACCCTCCTCTGTAGCCTGTGTTGGCAGCAGATCAGGGAATTGCGATCAGAAGTGCTCCCAGTAACACAGGCACCAGCCCCCAGAGTGTGTGCCTATCCGTTTCCCCACCTGGCCTGACTTAGTGCCTGTCTTGCCTCAGGGCTGAGACCCTACAATCTCTGATGAGGGTGTCTGTGGTCCAGATCCAACCTGCATGGCCAACATGCTCAGACCTTCAGCTGGGTCCTAGGCTGCTGCAACCAAACTCTGTTAACTGGGTGGCCGACAACAGAGGAAGTGTCTTCCGTTGAGCTCCAGAGGCTCAACACAGTAGGTGTTGGGCTGTCCCAGTGCCATAACCCCTCCCAGGTTTCAAGGGGACTGTCTCCCCAACTCTCCCAGCCCTTGCCCACTCTCCTATTGCTGCCCACGATCTGTGGTTCCCATATGGGCATCCCGCCCTGGCTCCAACCTCACATATCCGGTATCCCCCAGTCTCCCTGGTATCTGGGTCCAGACTCTCCTCTTCCTACAAGAATATCAGATATTGGATTTGGTCCCAGTTGATGCTGTGTTCCATCATGTGAGCTCTTAGCTTCATCACTGTGCAAAGACTCTTTTCCCACACAAGTTCGCACGACTTTTGGCTGGCTAAGAATTTTCAGGCGACACTTTTCTAATGAGTACACTTTCCTTCCTTCCGATCTCCCACCAGTGAGCATTCCTCGCACCCTTGTCCTAGTTCCTTTATGGCAGTTTCCCTCCTTATGGCTGAGAGGACCTAGTGACCCCTGAATTCACACGTTCTCCTTAATCACCAACACACTGCAGAATTCTCCAGGGGGCCATATATGCTCCTGGAAGTTGGTGTTGGAAATAGTTCTCCATCCATTAATCACTCCCTCACTCACTAATGTCCTTGTGTCCTTGAGAAAGGCTCTCCCTTTCCTGGTTTTCCTGAATAGAAATCCTCTTGCCTCTTGGGTGAATAGGGTTATGGGTTGTGCAGAGGGTGTTGGTCCACTGAGCATCTTAGAGA